>NC_080866.1:12913465-14186794 GCF_030435755.1 Ochotona princeps
GACTCTCAATAATTTCCCTCAGATTCCCTCGTGATTCTCTTTCTCTTGAGCTCTCCTCTGTCAATCCCTGTCCCTTACTTTCTGCACCCCTGGTCACACCAACCTAACCATTGGCCATCTTTTCTCCATCCCTTCTTCTTCAGTTTAATCAAAAGAAAAGCCATGGGAAAATGTGCACTTCTCAGTTGTCTTCCTGAGCCATCTAAAACACAAGTTGCTTCCAGTTACACTGAACACAATTCCTGAATCCATGATTGTTAAAATTACATAATGCCTGTAAGTCATGTAATTATGCAAGTAATGCAAAGCCATACATGAACATTTACCCAGAGCTATAGTCATAAATGCAGTGATGTATAAAGTCTTTATGCTTACTGCTAGTCTCCTACTCCAGTGATCAAAGTGAACAGTTGACAACTCTGAAATTAAACTGAAATTAATCAATACTGAACCAATATAGTGGTCTGTGCTTGTGCTATTGTGGTAAGTGGGGAGCAGATTTGTGGGTTCTACTTCAGCAATCCATCTCTGTTATAATTGGTGGAATGGGACAATCTGGGTCCATGGTGTATGATATAGATAGATAGATAGATAGATAGATAGATAGATAGATAGATAGATAGATATTTGACACCTGACATTCCTTTGGGCCTACCTTTTCTACACAGGAAGGCAACACTAGTAACATGTCCTTATCTTGCTCCTGTGTATCAGGCACCATTAATTATGCCAAAAGCCTGGATCAGTTATGGTGATACAATGTCTATCAAAGGTTACACCTGGAGCTGTTAAGTGCTGTAACATTTGGCACTCAGGTAGAACAGAAATACAAGCATCATATAAGGAATCAGACTAACACCACTGAATGCCCTAGTGAGCCAGTTTGTGAACTGTCACCTGGAAATATATTTCTGCTATACATTATTGATCCACCTGCAGTGGACAAATGGGAAAAAGTTCCACTCATGCAGGATATTAAATTGTTGATTGGGGCCTCATGGGTTCTTCATTACAAACTATACTAACGGGTTTTAACTGACAATCTGCAATAATATTGCTCTAATCTGAACTTCTTGAAGCAGGATATTGAACTCATTGTTTGGCGGGATAGGAGACTTGCTTTCCTTGGCAATGAATGATCTTATCCAATGGGTTCCTTGGACCTAAACAATGATATCTTTGGACATTTCGCAGGAGTACAACATATCTCTACCTGGATAGGAGCAGCTTCAATGTGTAACTTGCCAAGCTGATTGTTTCACCGCAATGTTTCACCAAATTGTGTTTCATCAAAGTCAGATATTTGCAAGCTTGTATGAAATTCCTGTGTAATTGTTGATTAAATCAAGTTAAGCCTTACTCTTGATAGGTTGGATTGTTGCAATTGCTACCTTCATACTGTCCTAATACTTCTTGTGCCTTTTGATTTCACTTCTGACATGCTTTTATTCTTAAATAAAGACTTGGAATTTGGTTGCTAGAAAAGCTTTCCAAGCCTTGACGGGAGGGTCCCACACAGGACTTCTGCAATAAGTGATACAGCATCTCCTATATTGGAGTAAACAACTTACTGAATGGGTTATTTTATGAATAATTGGGCTTCTTACTAGAATAACAATGACCTTGGTCACTGCAGAGGTGCTTCATTTATTCATCCTGGCACATCAACTTGCGACACAATGCCAAAAAAAAAAAAAAATCCTCAAATGCACTATGGATTATGCAGGCTTGTACTGACAAGCACATAGAGTCAAAGTTAAGGATGTTAAAACTTCTGAGTGGTGGTTAGGAGAACAAATTTTAGATTTGCAAAAGTAACTGTTATGATGTGACATCATCATGTTACTACTGCCCATTTTATTGATAGCCAGTACACCTGGGACATGTAGAGATATCATCTTTAGGACCATATAGGCCAACGGCTGGCTAAAAGCATAGTGAATTACCTTCAAGAAATGGATCCTAAAGCTGTGGCAGGGTGTCATTCACAGCTCTGTTACAGCTATTACAGCTTTCCTTATTTTTTTGTTCATAGGCTGCAGATAGTACCAAAAATGAATAATTACTCAAAATAAGAAAGGATAAAATGCCATACTGATGCTGCTCTCGGTAAAAAAAAAAAAAAAAAAAAAAAATGAAAGGGGGGCTGGGTAGGTGGAGACATTAGAATGTATCCAACAAGTTGTCTGTGGCAAGGGATGTAAGGCTGGGAACCTGTTGGGGAGAGCCTCCAGGCAAAACAAAAGTGAAATGCTTCTTGTTTGATATTGTGCATGCTGCACCTCAGTGAATCTCTGGAGGTGTTTTTCTTCTCTTTTTGATAAAAGATGGATATATGTTTCCTGTCTAGTAAGCCACCCAAGGACAGATAGTATTTCTTGTCTATTCTCCATTTCAATAGTGCATTGCACAAGATCCCTTGCTTACTTGCCTTGAACTCCCTTCTTACAAATATGACTGAAGTCTGAGTTGTTGTTAAACAACAGTATTGTTTATTCTAATTGTATAAGAACTAGAACCCTGGGAATAAACTTTTCAGTTGCCAGCAAAGCATGGTCTGCCTCATTCATTTTGGTTGTTTCTCTCCCATTTTTTTTTTCAAAGTGGCTTGCAAGGTAAATAGTGTTTGCAGGTGACTACTAGGATGTGTTTTATGAGAAGGAGAAACCATGCAAAGCAATATATTATCCAACAAGTGAATAATAATACCCACTGGGAAATAAATTAGGGTCACTTGCATCACAGCTTCTCCCTCACAGGAAAATTATAGTTCAGGCTCCATGAAGAAAATCCCATCCTCATCACACAGTTTGGGGAGATGGGGATATCAGGGCAGGCAACAGGCTGGGCATGCAAAAATAGTAAATGGCATTCAGGAGTCTGGCAGATGACTTGCTCATATCCTGAAGACTGGAGAGAAGCATCCTATATGCTCGCTATTTCCCCTCTTCAAGATGTAGTCAGATGTTCCCGATGAGGACTCCAGCAAAAAGGAAAGTTCACAAAGTGATGAAGACATGAGAGTTCCAGCCCTCGAGTCCCAACCTCCTGCTTATACCTCTTTATAATTTGTTTCACAGGACTTTTTTGGGTCATGTGACCTTAAGTTTTCAATAATCTTCACTCTGAAACTTACGTTGTAGTGAAGCAAAGTGAACTATCATTGGTAGCTTCTGCATGCCATGCGAATATACCTCCATTTTGATCTGCATCATTTCTTAGCCAGTTGTGCATTTGGAAAGGCAGACACAGTTTTAAGATCCTGGCATATTATTATCCTAGTTAGGCTGTGGCAGCAAGACAGCACTGACAAAAAATATTCAAGACATTTAGAAATTAATACCTTTGGCATGCACAAATAATTTTACTGATGTAGAGAACTAGTTAAATTGATCCTGTCATAACAGGGTAAAGTACTGCCAATACCCAGGAATAAATCAAATGAATCATGTGAGAAATCCATACAATGAAAACCACTCTATGTTAAATAAATACTAAACTAAGAAAAAATGAGACACAAAAAATGGAGGGAAAAAATCCCGGGCTCATTTTATTCAAGGGGCCAACATGGACTCTGTCTTCAGTAGCATTTCCTCCATGCACAATGATGATAGGTGAATAGTCTTCTCAGTGACGTTTCATTTACTGTGTATTTAAATTTTAACACTTGTAAAACTTGGTTTTCTCACAAAGATTGTTACTGAAAAGGTGTTAAACTGCCTCAATCACAGCTCATAGTGAACCTATTTTGATCTTTACAGCGGTTTTAAGAGAAATGTTATGGTCTCCTGGATGTTTCCTACATATCACTTACTGGAGTCATCATCAAGTAAATAAAATGCGTAATGGAGGTGAACAATCCGATTTTCTGTTACTTGAAAAAGACAGTTTAAAAGACAAGCATCATCCATCTGAACGGGAGAAAGCAAATTGCATTAGATTTGTAGGTTTTTTTAATGTATGAAGTTCATATCCCAATGGATACTGACAGTAGGGTGAAAAGTGTACATGTATACTATATATATATATATATATATATATGTATATAATATATATTTATTTATGTATTTATTTATTCATTAATATTTTGCATTATGTGACAGTTTCATAGGCTCTGGGAATCCCCCCACCCCTCCCCCTCCCCTCCCCCCTGGTGGATTCCTCCACCTTGATGCAGCATTACAGTCCAAATTCAATCAAGATTCTTTCCTTGTAAACATATACCAAGCATGCAGTCCAGCTACTTATTGTCCAGATGGTTTGAACAGTTTCTTGGGGAGACCATCTCTGGTCCGAAGTCAGAGCTGGTAGAATATCATAACAGTCAATTAAGAGTCCCAATATAACATCAACAGCAATTTGCAATATTATGGAATTGACATGGTTTTGAGTAACCAGTATGTTAAAAACAAAACAAAACAAAACAAAACAAAAAAAAAAAACAAAAAACAAGTCCTAACCACAACCTATGATTACCTCATTGACATCTCAATTTTAGTTTATATACAGGACTGGACCAGCTGCTATATACCTTAAAATGGCTATAGGGTATCATTCAGCTGTCTCGTGTCTATTTCATTTTAGTATTTAGCCATTTGTTGTGTTGAAGTATAATTTTGTTGATCTTGGCAGATTTTGGGATAATCTAGACTGGCTTGTAACTCTAACAAGATATTTGTCGACATTTAAGGTGCAGAACATTTTTTGGGGGGCGGGGTGTGCAGGAAAATCCTCAACACCACAGTGAGGAGTGACTAATCTTTGTGTCCCACCCAGCAAGGCATGAGCCAATCTACGCCAGCTCTTTCCTGTCAGATTTCAAGCTCTACTTTCTGTTGTTTGTCTATTTATTTTAGGTTTTTTTTTTTTTTTTTTTTTTTTTTTAGTTTGTATGATTGTTTGCTGTGAGGGGTTTTCGAAGCGATCCCGATGGTCACTGCGAGGGATAGCATGGGTCCAGAGGTGGAGCCAGGCTTGGACCAGAGAAAGCTCTCCTCCCTGGTCCCGAAGGACATTTATTGTTCTTCTGTGTCTGCGGACCGCTCAGGGCTTCTGGTTGTCTTTCCAATGACGTTGGTTTCTGCGTGGTAGTGTTTGGACTTCTTCCATCTCCTGGGGAAGCTCCGGTTGGGGGTGGGTGACCTCAGAGTACTCAGCCTCCAAGGGCATCCAATTCCCTGTGGCCTCCTTGGCAGTTGGGGTATAGTCCTTGTTGCTCGTATTAATAGTTTGTGGTGAAGGTCTGGGAGTCTTCGTGGTTGGGATCCAAGCTTCCTCCTTACCACCTGCTCCACTCTGGAGTGCCCCCACTGCTCCATGCACATGACCTCCTGTTAAGAGGTTGTCAGGATCGCACCGGATTCCCCCCTCATGCATTGGTATAGTAATTACCCACAACATTCTTCATTGAACTGGAAAAAATGATACACAGATTCATCTGGAAACACAAAAAACCATGAATAGCCAGAACTACTCTGAAGAACAGGCACTTAACAGGGGGAATCACAGTACCGGATCTATGGACATACTATGGGGCAGTGGTCATCAAAACAGCCTGGTACTGGCACAAAGATAGAGAGGAAGATCAATGGAACAGAATAGAAACAACAGATGGAAACCCACACAGATACAGTCAATTAATCTTTGACAAAAGACAGACAACAACCCAAGCAAATGGAAAGGTCTGTTCAATAAATGCTGTTGGGACAACTGGTTGATAGCCTGCAGAAACTAAAAGATAGACCCACATCTCTCACCATACACCAAGATCGAATCCAAATGGATAAAAGACCTAAAATCACAGCCAGAAACCTTCAAACTTATGGAAGAAAATGTTGGAAACACACTGCAACACTTAGGGGTAGGCCCTCACTTCCTAAAAAAAGACTCCAAAAGCATTAGCAATCAAGACCAAAATAAACAACTGGGACCTCATCAAACTAAGAAGCTTCTGTACAGCTAGAGGAACAATCAACAAAGTAAAAAAGCAACCTACAGAATGGGAAAAGATCCTTGAACACTACATAGGAGATAGAGGGCTGATCTCCAGAATATACAAAGAGCTACAGAGAAACCAAAACACCAGAAGAAAGAAAGAAACTGCTCAAGAAATGGGCACGGGAAATGGGCAGACATTTCACAAAAGAACAAACCCAAATGGCAAACAAGCATATGAAAAAATGCTCAAGTTCCCTGGCAATAGGGGAAATCCAAATGAAGACAACAATGAGGTACCACCTAACTCCAGTAAGGATGGCACACATACATAATACCACCAACACTTGCTGGCGAGGATGTGGAAAAAAGGGAACCCTACTCCACTGCTGGTGGGACTGCAGACTTGTACATCCTCTATGGGAATCAGTTTGGCGAATACTCAAACAACTGAAAATCAGCATACCATATGATCCAGCAATAGCACTCCTAGGGATATATCCAAAAGATCTCCTACACAAGAAACCAACATGCACACCTATGTTCATAGCAGCACAATCTACAATCGCAAAAACCTGGAAGCAGCCAAAATGCCCATCAACAGATGACTGGATAAGGAAGCTATGGTTCATCTACTCTATGGAATATTACTCAGCTATTAAAAAAACCGAAATGCAATTCTTTGTGGACAAATGGGCCCAACTGGAATCCATCATGCTAAGAGACATGTATACTATTTAGGAGAACACAAGGTTTTCAACATGATAATAAAATTTTTAGTGGGAAATGTATCTCCATATTTGATCACACCACTATGTATCTTTTTCTGGACTCAGGTCAACTTTCTATTTAGCAACAACTGGCAAATGTGAGAACCAGGATAGGTGCAGCAAGATAGGAGCACAAAGTCAGCTGGTACTCATTAGTGCTGGGCTAGCACCTGGCTGGCATGGGTTACATTTTAGCACTTGCCAGCATGAGCTGGACCTGGGAGCCAGGCTGTAGCACCCACTGTTGAAAACCAAAGTGAGTCTAGCCATGCAGGACTGAGATGTAGCAGTCACCAGCACATCCAAACCTCAGCAGCATGGCATATGAGCCAGGTAGAGTGGTTTCAGATGCTCCCATGGTGGGTCAGTGCTCCAGATGGTGAATGTGTTAGCTGTGAGTAGGGACAGCTCAGAATAATTAGAACAAAATCTAACAGCCTACATATGTGCTGGCTTAGGAACACAGCAAGTATGGACAAAGTAACTGTATCTACTGGTCTATGTAACAGTGAGAGTAAGACGAGGCTGGTTGGGGTTTGTCAGAACATAAGCTGGCAAGTGAGAGGATAGGGGGCAAGTCCTACAAGCCTAGAGTATAGAACCATCTGAAAAGTGCAAGATCTGTGGCTGTGAATGAGACTAGCAGGGAAATTTCAGGCACTCCTCTGATGAGCTGCAGCTTCCACCAGAGACCATGAGAACCAGGGATGAGGGGGTGCCTGGCTACATAGGCTATAAAGCCTACTGACATAACTGTGGTCTGGATGGAGGGGTTGGGTCACCTGAGCTAGGCTGCAGCTTCCGTTGATGTGTTTAAAAGCTGAATGGGATGCAGGATGGACCGGAACTTTCTGCTACACAAACTGCCATGTGAGGGAGATGAGACTGGGGGCAGGCTTGATATGGAAAAAAAAAAAAAAAAAAAAAAAAAAAAAAAAAAATGAAAGGGGGGCTGGGTAGGTGGAGACATTAGAATGTATCCAACAAGTTGTCTGTGGCAAGGGATGTAAGGCTGGGAACCTGTTGGGGAGAGCCTCCAGGCAAAACAAAAGTGAAATGCTTCTTGTTTGATATTGTGCATGCTGCACCTCAGTGAATCTCTGGAGGTGTTTTTCTTCTCTTTTTGATAAAAGATGGATATATGTTTCCTGTCTAGTAAGCCACCCAAGGACAGATAGTATTTCTTGTCTATTCTCCATTTCAATAGTGCATTGCACAAGATCCCTTGCTTACTTGCCTTGAACTCCCTTCTTACAAATATGACTGAAGTCTGAGTTGTTGTTAAACAACAGTATTGTTTATTCTAATTGTATAAGAACTAGAACCCTGGGAATAAACTTTTCAGTTGCCAGCAAAGCATGGTCTGCCTCATTCATTTTGGTTGTTTCTCTCCCATTTTTTTTTTCAAAGTGGCTTGCAAGGTAAATAGTGTTTGCAGGTGACTACTAGGATGTGTTTTATGAGAAGGAGAAACCATGCAAAGCGATATATTATCCAACAAGTGAATAATAATACCCACTGGGAAATAAATTAGGGTCACTTGCATCACAGCTTCTCCCTCACAGGAAAATTATAGTTCAGGCTCCATGAAGAAAATCCCATCCTCATCACACAGTTTGGGGAGATGGGGATATCAGGGCAGGCAACAGGCTGGGCATGCAAAAATAGTAAATGGCATTCAGGAGTCTGGCAGATGACTTGCTCATATCCTGAAGACTGGAGAGAAGCATCCTATATGCTCGCTATTTCCCCTCTTCAAGATGTAGTCAGATGTTCCCGATGAGGACTCCAGCAAAAAGGAAAGTTCACAAAGTGATGAAGACATGAGAGTTCCAGCCCTCGAGTCCCAACCTCCTGCTTATACCTCTTTATAATTTGTTTCACAGGACTTTTTTGGGTCATGTGACCTTAAGTTTTCAATAATCTTCACTCTGAAACTTACGTTGTAGTGAAGCAAAGTGAACTATCATTGGTAGCTTCTGCATGCCATGCGAATATACCTCCATTTTGATCTGCATCATTTCTTAGCCAGTTGTGCATTTGGAAAGGCAGACACAGTTTTAAGATCCTGGCATATTATTATCCTAGTTAGGCTGTGGCAGCAAGACAGCACTGACAAAAAATATTCAAGACATTTAGAAATTAATACCTTTGGCATGCACAAATAATTTTACTGATGTAGAGAACTAGTTAAATTGATCCTGTCATAACAGGGTAAAGTACTGCCAATACCCAGGAATAAATCAAATGAATCATGTGAGAAATCCATACAATGAAAACCACTCTATGTTAAATAAATACTAAACTAAGAAAAAATGAGACACAAAAAATGGAGGGAAAAAATCCCGGGCTCATTTTACTCAAGGGGCCAACATGGACTCTGTCTTCAGTAGCATTTCCTCCATGCACAATGATGATAGGTGAATAGTCTTCTCAGTGACGTTTCATTTACTGTGTATTTAAATTTTAACACTTGTAAAACTTGGTTTTCTCACAAAGATTGTTACTGAAAAGGTGTTAAACTGCCTCAATCACAGCTCATAGTGAACCTATTTTGATCTTTACAGCGGTTTTAAGAGAAATGTTATGGTCTCCTGGATGTTTCCTACATATCACTTACTGGAGTCATCATCAAGTAAATAAAATGCGTAATGGAGGTGAACAATCCGATTTTCTGTTACTTGAAAAAGACAGTTTAAAAGACAAGCATCATCCATCTGAACGGGAGAAAGCAAATTGCATTAGATTTGTAGGTTTTTTTAATGTATGAAGTTCATATCCCAATGGATACTGACAGTAGGGTGAAAAGTGTACATGTATACTATATATATATATATATATATATATGTATATAATATATATTTATTTATGTATTTATTTATTCATTAATATTTTGCATTATGTGACAGTTTCATAGGCTCTGGGAATCCCCCCACCCCTCCCCCTCCCCTCCCCCCTGGTGGATTCCTCCACCTTGATGCAGCATTACAGTCCAAATTCAATCAAGATTCTTTCCTTGTAAACATATACCAAGCATGCAGTCCAGCTACTTATTGTCCAGATGGTTTGAACAGTTTCTTGGGGAGACCATCTCTGGTCCGAAGTCAGAGCTGGTAGAATATCATAACAGTCAATTAAGAGTCCCAATATAACATCAACAGCAATTTGCAATATTATGGAATTGACATGGTTTTGAGTAACCAGTATGTTAAAAACAAAACAAAACAAAACAAAACAAAAAAAAAACCAAAAAACAAGTCCTAACCACAACCTATGATTACCTCATTGACATCTCAATTTTAGTTTATATACAGGACTGGACCAGCTGCTATATACCTTAAAATGGCTATAGGGTATCATTCAGCTGTCTCGTGTCTATTTCATTTTAGTATTTAGCCATTTGTTGTGTTGAAGTATAATTTTGTTGATCTTGGCAGATTTTGGGATAATCTAGACTGGCTTGTAACTCTAACAAGATATTTGTCGACATTTAAGGTGCAGAACATTTTTTTTAGGGGGGGTGTGCAGGAAAATCCTCAACACCACAGTGAGGAGTGACTAATCTTTGTGTCCCACCCAGCAAGGCATGAGCCAATCTACGCCAGCTCTTTCCTGTCAGATTTCAAGCTCTACTTTCTGTTGTTTGTCTATTTATTTTAGGTTTTTTTTTTTTTTTTTTTTTTTTAGTTTGTATGATTGTTTGCTGTGAGGGGTTTTCGAAGCGATCCCGATGGTCACTGCGAGGGATAGCATGGGTCCAGAGGTGGAGCCAGGCTTGGACCAGAGAAAGCTCTCCTCCCTGGTCCCGAAGGACATTTATTGTTCTTCTGTGTCTGCGGACCGCTCAGGGCTTCTGGTTGTCTTTCCAATGACGTTGGTTTCTGCGTGGTAGTGTTTGGACTTCTTCCATCTCCTGGGGAAGCTCCGGTTGGGGGTGGGTGACCTCAGAGTACTCAGCCTCCAAGGGCATCCAATTCCCTGTGGCCTCCTTGGCAGTTGGGGTATAGTCCTTGTTGCTCGTATTAATAGTTTGTGGTGAAGGTCTGGGAGTCTTCGTGGTTGGGATCCAAGCTTCCTCCTTACCACCTGCTCCACTCTGGAGTGCCCCCACTGCTCCATGCACATGACCTCCTGTTAAGAGGTTGTCAGGATCGCACCGGATTCCCCCCTCATGCATTGGTATAGTAATTACCCACAACATTCTTCATTGAACTGGAAAAAATGATACACAGATTCATCTGGAAACACAAAAAACCATGAATAGCCAGAACTACTCTGAAGAACAGGCACTTAACAGGGGGAATCACAGTACCGGATCTATGGACATACTATGGGGCAGTGGTCATCAAAACAGCCTGGTACTGGCACAAAGATAGAGAGGAAGATCAATGGAACAGAATAGAAACAACAGATGGAAACCCACACAGATACAGTCAATTAATCTTTGACAAAAGACAGACAACAACCCAAGCAAATGGAAAGGTCTGTTCAATAAATGCTGTTGGGACAACTGGTTGATAGCCTGCAGAAACTAAAAGATAGACCCACATCTCTCACCATACACCAAGATCGAATCCAAATGGATAAAAGACCTAAAATCACAGCCAGAAACCTTCAAACTTATGGAAGAAAATGTTGGAAACACACTGCAACACTTAGGGGTAGGCCCTCACTTCCTAAAAAAAGACTCCAAAAGCATTAGCAATCAAGACCAAAATAAACAACTGGGACCTCATCAAACTAAGAAGCTTCTGTACAGCTAGAGGAACAATCAACAAAGTAAAAAAGCAACCTACAGAATGGGAAAAGATCCTTGAACACTACATAGGAGATAGAGGGCTGATCTCCAGAATATACAAAGAGCTACAGAGAAACCAAAACACCAGAAGAAAGAAACTGCTCAAGAAATGGGCACGGGAAATGGGCAGACATTTCACAAAAGAACAAACCCAAATGGCAAACAAGCATATGAAAAAATGCTCAAGTTCCCTGGCAATAGGGGAAATCCAAATGAAGACAACAATGAGGTACCACCTAACTCCAGTAAGGATGGCACACATACATAATACCACCAACACTTGCTGGCGAGGATGTGGAAAAAAGGGAACCCTACTCCACTGCTGGTGGGACTGCAGACTTGTACATCCTCTATGGGAATCAGTTTGGCGAATACTCAAACAACTGAAAATCAGCATACCATATGATCCAGCAATAGCACTCCTAGGGATATATCCAAAAGATCTCCTACACAAGAAACCAACATGCACACCTATGTTCATAGCAGCACAATCTACAATCGCAAAAACCTGGAAGCAGCCAAAATGCCCATCAACAGATGACTGGATAAGGAAGCTATGGTTCATCTACTCTATGGAATATTACTCAGCTATTAAAAAAACCGAAATGCAATTCTTTGTGGACAAATGGGCCCAACTGGAATCCATCATGCTAAGAGACATGTATACTATTTAGGAGAACACAAGGTTTTCAACATGATAATAAAATTTTTAGTGGGAAATGTATCTCCATATTTGATCACACCACTATGTATCTTTTTCTGGACTCAGGTCAACTTTCTATTTAGCAACAACTGGCAAATGTGAGAACCAGGATAGGTGCAGCAAGATAGGAGCACAAAGTCAGCTGGTACTCATTAGTGCTGGGCTAGCACCTGGCTGGCATGGGTTACATTTTAGCACTTGCCAGCATGAGCTGGACCTGGGAGCCAGGCTGTAGCACCCACTGTTGAAAACCAAAGTGAGTCTAGCCATGCAGGACTGAGATGTAGCAGTCACCAGCACATCCAAACCTCAGCAGCATGGCATATGAGCCAGGTAGAGTGGTTTCAGATGCTCCCATGGTGGGTCAGTGCTCCAGATGGTGAATGTGTTAGCTGTGAGTAGGGACAGCTCAGAATAATTAGAACAAAATCTAACAGCCTACATATGTGCTGGCTTAGGAACACAGCAAGTATGGACAAAGTAACTGTATCTACTGGTCTATGTAACAGTGAGAGTAAGACGAGGCTGGTTGGGGTTTGTCAGAACATAAGCTGGCAAGTGAGAGGATAGGGGGCAAGTCCTACAAGCCTAGAGTATAGAACCATCTGAAAAGTGCAAGATCTGTGGCTGTGAATGAGACTAGCAGGGAAATTTCAGGCACTCCTCTGATGAGCTGCAGCTTCCACCAGAGACCATGAGAACCAGGGATGAGGGGGTGCCTGGCTACATAGGCTATAAAGCCTACTGACATAACTGTGGTCTGGATGGAGGGGTTGGGTCACCTGAGCTAGGCTGCAGCTTCCGTTGATGTGTTTAAAAGCTGAATGGGATGCAGGATGGACCGGAACTTTCTGCTACACAAACTGCCATGTGAGGGAGATGAGACTGGGGGCAGGCTTGATATGGAAAAAAAAAAAAAAAAAAAAAAAAAAAAAAAAAACAGCTTCTGGCAAGTGCAAATTCAGGCTGCAACCTGGAGCACAGAACTGGGTGCCAGGAGAACGTGCAACCCCTATAATCCTGAGCATGGCTGCTGGTGCTGTACCTCGCTGGAGTGGAGGCCTGGGACCAGAGGCCTGGTGAGCTGAGGTCCAGGCTGTTGGGCAGCACACGGGGCTGTGGAAGGGAAAGCAGTGTGACGCCTGCTGCAGGCTCCATGTTCAGTAGTGCCTCAGGTGCCTCCTTGACTCCAAATGGATTACACACCACCCTGAGCTGAGGTGTCTCATCAACGAGCAGGATGAAGATGTGCTGAGCTACGTGGTTGGCTTGGAGGTGGGGATCTGGGTTATGTGTGTGTTGCTGTGCAAGGGTTGAGTGGTGGTGAGAGAGGCTCATGAATGTTGCTGGAAGGAAGCAACAGAGTGGGGCAGCGAGTATGGGGACAGGGCAGGATGTGCTCTAGGCACAATGGGCCCACTGTGCTCCCTTTCTGCAATGATGAAATCTGTAAGGATTACTATCAGAGCGTGTGTAGTACAGAGGAAATGAACAATGGAAGTGATTCGGTGGGTGGCCTGTCCAGCAATGTAGAGATCCCATTCCTACAGCATACAGTGGTTTTGCGACTGTGACTGTGATGGTGATCCACCCGCCTATGGCTTGGGCTACAGTTTCTTGGATTGGCTGACGGACCACACTTTCCCAGGCACCAATAGCAGTGCCGACATGTGGTCACTCCCCGTGGGCATCAGCTCAGCTCACTGAACTCCAGAGCCTTTGCTGGCCTTAGGAAGCTGGCTACCAGAGGCAGGTGAGGGCCATTGGTCCAGTGCCAGTTCAGTGGGTCGGTGATATATGATTATAGCAGGCAAGGTGCCTGCTGGGAGGCTGAGGTGACCTTAGCATCTCCCTGCTGGCCTGACCTCTTCCCCCACCCTCCACCCAGATCATCTGCGAGAGCCTATAGCTCAATCCCCTGCTGTACTATCCCAAGCAGGATGTCAGCTTCAAGGAACCATGCCAGAAGTAGGATGAGTAGACCAGGGACTGGAGCATGAGCATCCCCTTGGGCAGGAGGCTGGGAAGTCATGTGCAGTATGGCAGCAGTCCTCCTACAGGCATGAGACTTTCCTCACACAAGCTCCACAGAGCATCCCTACACCCAGGGCCCACTGGTGGGCGGCTTGATTCTGCAAATCCTTCCCCCTTGCAGTAACTGCTGGCAGTGCCACACTGTTGCAGCCAGACTTCCAGCCTCAACATGTCCTCCTCTGCCATATACCAAGAATTGTACTCTGGTGCCAGTGCAGTTGACCCAACCCACCAGCACCCCAACCTACCCTGGAGCAACCCCGAAGCCTGGGCTGCCTGCCTTGCAGACACACTGCAATGTGTGCTGGGTCTGGTGTAGTTGGTGGGCATTCAGGCTTGGTTGGGATGCACATGCAAGTGTGTAGGCTAGCAGGAGCAGGAGCATGAGTGTCTGCACACTGTTGGCACCCTGACAGGAGCACAGTGGCCCACCATGTGACTGTGATGGCCACGACAGCAGAGACATGGGGTTGCAAGGTGGCTGTGGTTGCATCACTCAACCCATGCTGCTTGCCTGGGTACAATACCAGCAGGAGCACAGCTGATCTTTGCGGGGGCATAGGCAAGACAGGTTCCGGACCTGGCCTTCCTGTGTGCCTCTTGCCTAAGACTCTGTGGGAGGTGAAGCAGGAGGAGGAAAAGGAAGAGGAAGAGGAAGAGGAGGACAACGACTGAAATTTCCAGCAGCTCACATAGAGAATATGACTTCCCTCATTGCCAGCCTGAGGGCATGTACCCTGTCCCCGAGTGTGGCCTCTCCCCACCCCTAGGAAATAAGGAAGGGCCTGCTGTTCCCATAGCCAACAGGAACACACTGTGTACTTGTGAAATGACACAGAGCTTGAAAGACATGCTGTCCACAGGGAATTACTTTTGTGTGGTGCTCACACGGATCTTGAGGAAATAGTGTGTACAAGGCCTGGGGTGCTATGGAGTTGTGTCAGTAAGCACAGAATCAGCCATATGTGGTCTCTGGGCTCTGTCCAGCAGGGCCTCTCTGTGCCAGGCTTGGTGGGACCCAGGCAGTGCTCCTGTGCTAAGTACAAGGGGAGTTCCCACAGCTTCTCCAACAGTAGGATAGAATGGCTCCATTCAAGATGAGGAATATGAAGAGACTGTGCTATCATATAAGGCCAGAGAGTCTGGGTCGTAAGGGTTTCTCCACCCTGAAACCCCAAGGAAATCTACAGAGGAACTGACACAGGGAGTTTGTTGCGTCAATGTAAGGGGAAAAGTGTCTCACTGGGGGCATGTGTCCAGTCCATGCAGTGGCTGAGCTACAGGACATGAATGGGCCCAAGACCCTATCTAGTCAGCTAGGGAAGCTCCAAGTGGAAGCATGGAATAGGGCAAATGGGCATCCTGGGTTCAACAGCTATTCCTGAATGCATACTTTGCACTGCTTCAAAAGGGACCCATGTGGGATATGCTGGGAATGTGTCACTATGCCGCCCAGGTGACGGGGAAGCAGTCTTTATCCTGATTCCTGTGTGTTGAGCTTACATTCATATGAGAGCCTTGACCCAGACATTGGCCGCACCAGAAAAGTGCATCTAGAGGAAGACAAAGAAGACCACTGAAAGTCCCATTGGCCCACGAATAGGAGGACAGGTGCCGGATCTCATGGGGAGCTGCAACATGCCATGTCATGCCCGCCATGTCAGAAACATCAAGGAAGCTTCTCACAGATGTGTGGACATCATGTGTGCATTGGAGCAGGAGAGCAGGCCTACCATGCTGGCAACGTCTCAGGCTTCTGGCAGGGTGTGGAGGTGAGGAGGTGTGGAAGTGTGGAGGTGAGGAGGTGAGGAGTTGAGGAGGTGAGGAGGTGTGGAGGCCAGGATGCCAGCACCTCTTTCAAAGAGCAGCTGGGGAGCGAGGGTGGCCTCCCTGTGGACTCCATGCCCAGGAAGACAATGCAAGGTTTCCAGGTCTCCTGGCTCAAAGGCCCCCAGCCATGATTGGCTGTCTGGGGCAGTGCATCCTCGCTGAAGCCTAAAGACATCAATGTTGGGGTGAGGAGGGGAGGTGTGAGCTGGGAGTAGAGGCAACTCTGTAGACAGAGGCCCAGAAACACCCCACTACCACACACTACTCCGCCCTCTGTCCCGCCTGACACTCCTCCTCCAGGGCGATTGACGTGGCCCATGCAGATCTCCTCCAGCTGTCCTGCTCCTGCCTCCTGACCCCTGTGCAGCCCAGCCAAACGTGGCACCCAGCAGCCCTCAGGGCCAGTGCAGCATTGGCAGTGGCCCTTTTCAAGCTTCGTTCCCGTGTCTGCTCAAGCAGGGTTGCCTGAGACTGGGTATTAGAACCTTCTCCACTCCACAGAATGGCTGCCTGTGTCCACACTGCTCTCTCCACTCCAGGCAATCTCCCAACACAGCCCACACCATGGATCCCAGCTCCCAGACTCGCAGACACTGCACACTCAGGAAGCACATTCTTCTGCAACTTGCTCAGCAAGCTTGTCCTGCCACTCTGCCTCTGCCTTAGGAATCCGCAGGCTGCTACTCCAACCAACACCTAACCTGGGGGACATGCCAGCTGTGCCCTTGCCTTGCCCTGCCATTCCTGGTGACCCCCACTATGGGATGGGATCCACACTGAGAGGCAGCAGTGTATGCCCAACATGGACGGCAAACATGCCCAATACCCTGTGTGTTCAGTTGCCTGCTGATTACAAGCATGCATCACCTGCGGAAGCAGGAAGAGCACAGCACTCAGACAGGCTCTATTTCTGCATCCCTCACTCTCACCACCCAGCCCCGACTTAAACACTCTCCTCCATTCCTCCAGGTGCAGTAAAATGCAGAAGCCACACTGTTACCACAGGCAATGCCAATCACCTTGCCACAGGTTTCTGGGGCACATCACTAATATCAAATTCCATTACCCTCTGCCAAGCAAAGAACAAGGCCCTGCACAGGCAGGTATCAGTCTTATATGTACTGGGTTAGCATTTTGGACATTTGGTTCTTTCTGTGTTCATGTCATTCATATTCAAGTACTCTTTAACTACCTATCAGTAAGAGCCCAAGAGGACTCTTCTCTACCTAAGATAGGATCCTTCCTTCACTCTGGAGCAGCACAGCTAGGGTGGAGATCGATCTCCCTGCAACTAGCAGTCTCAGCTATCATTGCTGAATCCCTTTGGAGATTGGTGCAGGGCAATGCATAAATATACACAGATGTTCTGTGGCTGAGCTCTGTCAGCCTCAGAGAAGACATTTGAGCAAGACACATTTGTAATCTGAACATGGGTACAAATTCAGGGAGAGTCAAACGGGAGTGCATGTATAAAAAGAGCGGGAAAAAAATGATGTCACTCTCGTGATTCCGAAGGTGTGCTCCTTGTGTCTTTCTGGGACCTGGGGCCAATGCCCACCTGTGCTCCAGGAACACAGCCACTGCGTGTATAATGCACCTGGGAGTCTGTGCCTTCCCTGGGACATTCCTGAGGAAGAACTAGGATGGTGGAGGGTCCATTGGACTAGGCATGACGGTGAGTCACCCCTGCTGCATGGCACAATGCAGGAAGCACCACGGCAGAGGATGGCTGCAAGGACTCAGTCCATCCTGAGGTGCCACGATGAAGCTTTAAAGCCTGTGGTGAGCGCTTAGGTTGAGGTGACTGAGAAGGATGCCTGGCATGTTTTGCCTGCCATGGGGACATGGGCAGCCTAGGAAGCTTGGGAGCATATTTCCACAGACTTGGCAGAAACAGTCAGGCATGAGAAGTCTTGTCCACCTTCAGTCAGACTCACATATTTGGCACAGTGTGAATTTGAGACCTGCTCACCTGTCTCGGCCTCTGTTCCTGGAACACATGCCAACTTGTGCAGGGTAGTAGTGCAGTGGGTTAAGCCACAGGTCCTCACAGATGATCTGTGTGTAGAAGAGGGATGGGAGGGAGGAAGAAAGCTGGCAGGCGTGATGAGGATGAGGAGAGCTCGCAGTTTGACTCGAGAGCACCCAGCAAGCATATCTGTGTTCAGCAGGGCTATGGTGAGGAGGTGCGGGGCGAGGTGCTGGGGACTGAGAGGGAGGGAAATATAGGTAAGATGATGGCGGTGTGAGACGCAGCTCACCCTGGCAATCTTGCAGGAACAAGGAACACTGGGTCCCAACAGCCAGTCAGAGAAACAGTGCCCACGCAAGTCCACCCTGCAGCTGCCACGTTCTCCTTCATGCTCCCTCAGCCACTGGATAGCAGGAGATTGACAAGCCTTGTATCCTGCAGGGGAGCAAGAAGCATGGCTCAATGGCCAAGCTTGCTTGCTACCTCCTGTGAGGCACCCCCACACATAGCCCTTGTCATCCCATTTTTAGTAGGCAGACACGTGCGTGCTCCAGGAGGAATCACATACCCATGCTGGTCTGGTCATACACTTTAACCAGCACTTCATTCCTGAAGTAGGGGTTCCTCCTGAAGGACAATTCTATACGGCAGTGGTCTTTGGGGAAGCTGAATTCTTGCACCTGGGCAGCAGTCAGGAATGGGTGGCACCGGAGTGGGAGTGAAGGAGAGAGAAACAGACAGAGTTATAGAGAGGGTGGGTTGTGTTCTGGCAACAGACATTCCTGTTGTTACAGGCTGCCTCCATGAGAAGGCCTTCCCCCAACTTAGGCACTACTCCACTACCGCCATACACGATCCTCTCAACCCGGGACCAGGATGCTGACTCGCCTGCAAATCATTCAGGTAGCTCAGCATGTCACTGTCTTGCTCACAGAGAATACCCAAGATCTCCGGGTGATTCATCATCGAATTTAAGTCAAGGAATCAGCACTGCCGGCAGAGAGGTGCGTAAAGAATGGTGGTGGGAGCTCAAGGTTTACGGGCTGGATGTGGGGAGTGTGATGTGGTGGTGCTTTGTTGTGGTGCTGGGTGGCCCTATGCTGTACTGTGCTGTGCCACTGTGCTGTGCTGTGCTGCTGCAGTGTGAGGAGGCCGGCATCCCTGTCCTCACCAGCCTGAAAGCACCTGTCTTCTCTCTGGGTGTGTGTGTTCCTCTGAGGGTTGCAGCCTCCACTGGCTGGAGTAACACACAATCCAGGTAAATGGAGCTTGTACACATACATAAATAGCACTATAGATAACATCACGACTGCAATTAACTTTAACATCTTCCCATATTCTAGAACTATTACTACTATAATTACAATTTTTTATCACTACCTTATCAATAAATGCAAAAGCTGATATATCTGAACATCTACCCCTACTGGTGCACAATACCCAAGCATTCCAGGGCAGGGCAGATACAGATTGAACAGGATTACCATATGTATAATTATATCAATCTGAACATCCCGAGTCCCATACAAATAAACCGTGTAAATTATCAAACTAAACATCTCAAGTCCCATTCAAATAAACTGAAAGGCTTCTAGATTAGCTATAAGTTGGAAACTGAGAGGACCTCTGATAACAAGTCCACCTGTTCTTAAGTCCACTCATCAGCTTATGATTAGCAAGCCAGTCCAAACATGTTGGTTAAACTGCTCCTGTGTCTGAAGAACCACAGAGATCTGCCACGCCAGGGCGTACACAGTCATACTTGCCGGTAGCTATTGCTGTTACAGTGGCAGCAGTAACCCTGAAGTCATACTCTGGCCGCAGGTGGACTGACAGGTAGTTTTCTTTAACTGTCATCGTTCTGGGAAAATAGGTGGGTACGCACATCACCACAGCCAGCGGGTACTCAGTTGTATTCCAACATTCTGAAAGAAAACAATCTATTCCACAAGTTAAGTGAATCTCTGCCTAACTAGCATTGCTAACAAGAAACACAAACAGATAAAAGCAATTCTGCAACTGGCCTCCAAAAATCATGGACATTGCTGCTTCCACAGCACAAACGGAGGCTTCACCTCAAAAGAATTTGTGGTTATACTCTGCATAGGATTTTTGTAAGAATATTTATGTCCTCTACATGTACTGTTTTTATCTGTGAGAAAATATTAGCCAATACAATGCAGGGTGATGGTACAGTAGAATTACATAATATTAACACTCACCTGAAAAAATAATAATTAGCTTGTCCTTTGGAGATCTATATTGATCCCTATTCCCCCTTTCTGTTTATATAGCATAGTTTTAATCTTTTTTTTTTTTTTTTTTTTTTTTTTTTTTTTTTTTTTTTTACGCTTCCATAGCTTTATTGCCTCTTGGCACCATTTTTTAGCCTGTTCATACGCTATCTGCTTTACCAAAGGCATTGCTGACTCCACCTCCCCCAAAATTCTAGAGGCAGTTTGAATAAGTCTAGCTACAAAATCAACATAAGGCTCATTGGCTCCTTGAATAACTTTGGAGAGACATCCCTGTAGATCCCCACTGCCTGTTCTAAATTCCACTGGGGGTTTCCTGCAGCAGCATTACGCTGCGCAGTATTTGAACAAAACTCTTCATATGCCACCTTCCAAGAAAAAGCATGGGTAGAAATTGAGCTATTTATAAAAAGAGCTCCAGACCCCCAACAGCTGGGGTCACACACCAGAAAATCTGATAGTCTGGTTTAAGGAGAAACTGGCAAGAAATATCAGGACCTAAGTGCTTAACAGATACTAATATATAATATATAAAAGCCTAATATACTTGCTTGCCCCGTCGCTCTTCCGATTCAAATGCCATCATCTTGGCCAGTACCCGAGCTTTCACAAGACTCAGCAGCAGGAGCTTGCCGGACAAGCCTCTCAGGAATCCATCTCGAACCATTTTCGTTTTTTGTGAAAATATAGACTGATCCTCACCCCCAAATGAGGACGGGATCTGGGCCTTGGGTCTGAGGTACCAGGTTGCTTACTCTTACAGGGTTAGTATAAAGTGAAAACTGTCAAATAATAGCTTTACTAAACATTTATCCCAAAGGCCTACTTCCTGTTATAAATGAGACAGGAATACAGGTTAATAATAAATGTATCAATGATATAATATATTTTGAAAACAATTATTAGTAATTTAAATTACATAAATTTAAGAAATCCATGTTAACTAGTAATCTTATTCAAAGTAAATGAATTTGTAGCAAAGGTTTAAAATCACTTAGATATTTTTACAGTCCTATCTGAAAGCTCTGGGAGTGTCTGCAGAATTCAGAGCTCAAGGCAATCTGCTTTTGCTGTTGATATGCAAATTATATGTATGCATTAATTTACCCGCTTTTTGAAATGTTTCCTACAGGAAGTTTAATCTTAATTCACAAAAGCTAGAATATTTTATGACCAACAAACAGACAGTAACACATTATAACAATTTTAAACAATTTATACAGATGACAAACATTAAGACACACATGTGCGTGCACACACACACAGAGACACATGCTTTTGGAGACTTAAAAAAATTATTCTCAATTAAACTTAGTAATAGTAGTGTTCTCCAGAAACCAGTAGCTGAAAAGTCATCAAGTAAATAGTCTTGAACAAAGACCTTGAGAAAGAAAAGTCACCGTTATGAAATCTTTTCATCATTGCAAACTAAAATTTAAACCTTCACAACTCCATGGATGTATACAACAGTTTGTCACGACAAAATTTTACTACATTTGGCAATAATCTTAATCCAATCAACCTGATTAACTGTCTCCACAAAACAGGAGATAAATCCATTGGCATTCTTGAGGCCTCATAAGAATACCAAGGGAAACCCTAGCATTTGAAACTTTTGAATTCTTGGATGCCCCTTTAAGGATGGCTAAAAATATCTGGAAGAAGGTTTTTGTTGTTGTTAGTATAACACATTATAGGTTAGATTTCGTTATTGACATGAAATCATCATTCAAATACCTTTAAAACAAATACAAAATCTTAACCAATTTAAAGCAGTGAGAAGTTTGATAACCAGCCAAAAACACAAGAATTATTTTAAACTATAAAACTGCTTTATATAAAATAAATACCACATTAATTTAACTTATACCTTGAAATAATTTAATAGTGAATTACAGTTAACTTCTATAACAAATTATAAAATTGTTTTTTTTTTTCTTGACCTTTTCTTTCTGATCATACTAAAAAGATATTTAAAAGGTAGAAAACCAGGCAACAGAAAACTTAGGGTCAGGTAATGGAGGTCTGAATGAATCCAAAAGCGGCCACCTGTAGTAATATAAGGCCTGACTAACAAAATCAGCATCCCAAGAACTGCTATAAGAGCAAAGCATTTAACCAAGCTTTTAATGGTTGGAGGATCCTCAGAAGACTCACTTCCAGAGACATCTTCCTTATCCTCCGAGTCTGACTCTCCTGACTCACTTAACAATCTCTACAGCAGGTGTTGCATGCGCATCATGGAGGACAAATTCCCCATTGCTCTGACTTTTCTCTAGTCACTTGACCGTGAACCTTTTGTCGCCAACTGCGAACTTTTTTATTTTTGTTTTGGTTTTTCTTGTCTCTAACCTGCAAACCTGACGTGCACGTCCCCGCCTAGTGCAGCTTCCTGAGCAAAAGGCTCAGTTGCAAACTAATTCCCGCTGTAAGCGGCTCCCTGAGCGATCTGCTCAGCTACTTACCTTCCTGGTATTCACCAGCTAACTTCTGTCAGAGTCACAGTACCAGATATCTGTGCTCCCGTCCCTCGGAAGAAATAACCCGATACTGGAGAGCGCTTCAGAGGTACTTTTATTCCAACCTTCAGTTCCTTCTTTGGGGCAGAAGCCCCTGGCTTATATATCCCTCCTATCCATTAAATCCGTACCCAGAAGCCTTCAGTTAAGTCAGTTAAGTCCGTTATTTCCGTTACACAGAGAACCTCCTCACCCCTCCCCCAAGGCCCCTGGCTATCTCTCAATCCTCCAATCAGCTTACACGCCTGAGGCAAGCAGTAAAGGGCCAATCATGGGCACTTCCTGAAACCTGTCTTCAAGAGGAAGTGGGGTCCAGGCATCATCTTAGGGCAGGGCACACGTGCAGTGCTCCCAACAGCAGTGTATGCCCAACATGGAAGGCAAACATGCCCAATACCCTGGGTGTTCAGTTGCCTGCTGATTGCAAGCACGCATCACCTGTGGAGGCAGGAAGGGCACAGCACTCAGACAGGCCCTGTCTCTGCATCCCTCACTCTCACCCCCCACCCAGCCCCGACTTAAACACTCTCCTCCATTCCTCCAGGTGCAGTAAATTGCAGAAGCCATGCTGTTTCCACAGACTATGCCAATCAGCTCGCCACAGGCCTCTGGGGAACATCGTCAAAAGCAATCCCCACACCCCAACACCAAGCAAAGAACAAGACCTTCACGGGCAGGGCTCAGCCTTTATTTTGCTTTGGACCAACACCATGGACACTTGGCTCATTCCAGGTATCCCTGACACTTGACTTCCAGGCTTGTTTGTCATCCTGTCAGTAAACACCCTAGTGGACTCTTCTCCTCTGCCCAGGTTAGTTAAATCCAAGGTCCCCTTCTCGCCCAGGAGCCTTGTGCTGGGGCGGGGATCGGCCACACTGCAACCAGCTGTCTCGTCCATCCGTTCCGGATCCCTGTGGGGAGGGGTGCAGGGCAACACAAGCATATACACAGGCGTTTTGTGGCCGAGCTCTGTCGGCCCCAGCAGGAACTAACTATGCAAAAGCGGAGGCCTGAGCCAACAGCGTTGCACATGTAAATGCATGCACACATTCGGGGAGAGTCAAACCTGAGTGCGTCTTCATAAAGAGCAGGGCAAGCATAGAATCCCTCGAGTGCTTCCCCAGGTGCGCTCCTTGCGTCTTTCTGAGACACAGCCATTGCGTGTGGAATGCACCTGGGAGTCTGTGCCTTCCCTGGGACATTCCTGAGGAAGAACTAGGATGGTGGAGGGTCCATTGGACTAGGCATGACGGTGAGTCACCCCTGCTGCATGGCACAATGCAGGAAGCACCACGGCAGAGGATGGCTGCAAGGACTCGGTCCATCCTGAGGTGCCACGATGAAGCTTTAAAGCCTGTGGTGAGCGCTTAGGTTGAGGTGACTGAGAAGGATGCCTGGCATGTTTTGCCTGCCATGGGGACATGGGCAGCCTAGGAAGCTTGGGAGCATATTTCCACAGACTTGGCAGAAACAGTCAGGCATGAAAAGTCTTGTCCACCTTCAGTCAGACTCACATGTTTAGCACAGTGTGAATTTGAGACCTGCTCACCTGTCTCGGCCTCTGTTCCTGGAACACATGCCAACTTGTGCAGGGTAGTAGTGCAGTGGGTTAAGCCACAGGTCCTCACAGATGATCTGTGTGTAGAAGAGGGATGGGAGGGAGGAAGAAAGCTGGCAGGCGTGATGAGGATGAGGAGAGCTCGCAGTTTGACTCGAGAGCACCCAGCAAGCATATCTGTGTTCAGCAGGGCTATGGTGAGGAGGTGCGGGGCGAGGTGCTGGGGACTGAGAGGGAGGGAAATATAGGTAAGATGATGGCGGTGTGAGACGCAGCTCACCCTGGCAATCTTGCAGGAACAAGGAACACTGGGTCCCAACAGCCAGTCAGAGAAACAGTGCCCACGCAAGTCCACCCTGCAGCTGCCACGTTCTCCTTCATGCTCCCTCAGCCACTGGATAGCAGGAGATTGACAAGCCTTGTATCCTGCAGGGGAGCAAGAAGCATGGCTCAATGGCCAAGCTTGCTTGCTACCTCCTGTGAGGCACCCCCACACATAGCCCTTGTCATCCCATTTTTAGTAGGCAGACACGTGCGTGCTCCAGGAGGAATCACATACCCATGCTGGTCTGGTCATACACTTTAACCAGTACTTCATTCCTGAAATAGGGGTTCCTCCTGAAGGACAATTCTATACGGCAGTGGTCTTTGGGGAAGCTGAATTCTTGCACCTGGGCAGCAGTCAGGAATGGGTGGCACGGGAGTGGGAGTGGGACCAAGGCACTACTCCACTACTGCCATACACGAACCCCACAACCCGGGACCAGGATGCTGACTCACCTGCAAATCATTCAGGTAGCTCAGCAAGTCCCTGTCTTGCTCACAGAGAATGCCCGAGATCTCCGGGTGATTCATCATCGAATTTAAGTCAAGGAATCAGCACTGCCGGCAGAGAAGTGCGTAAAGAATGGTGGTGGGAGCTCAAGGTTTACGGGCTGGATGTGGGGAGTGTGATGTGGTGGCACTTTCTTGTGGTGCTGGGTGGCCCTATGCTGTGCTGTGCTGTGCTGTGCTGTGCTGCTGCAGTGTGAGGAGGCCGGCATCCCTGTCCTCACCAGCCTGAAAGCACCTGTCTTCTCTCTGGGTGTGTGTGTTCCTCTGAGGGCTGCAGCCTCCCCCGGCTGTCAGCTGCTTATCCGGCAGTGCTGTGGCCTCCCGTGACACTCCCATAGGTGCAGTAGCAGGGACACCAGTGTCAGGGCAGTTGGGGCAGCCATCCACTGGGAGTGGCAAGTGTGGGCAGGAGCCCTTTAGACCTGTGGGCCTCCCCAAGAAAGGATCTTTTGTCCGGGTCCAGGGAGGCAACTGTCCCCAAAGCCACCATCTCCTGGGAGCCTTGAGCTGGGCCCCCAGCCTGAGATTTTCCCCACCATCCATCATGCTAGCCACCTCGCGTCACTCCATGCATGCCCGTGCGTGCCCATGCATCTTCACACTCTCTCACTGGTTAGCCCACATGTTCCTGAGTAGGGTCTGTCCTTCCACCCCTGCTCCTCAGCCCTCCTCCTCACCCCTCTCCCACCACCTGCCCTGCACCCATCAATGTCTCCGGCAGCGGGATGGTGCCTGAGGCAGGATACCACCTGTGCCCAGAATTCTGGGATGTCCTGCAGGATGGCTCTGCGGCGGCGCTGGTGAGTCTCGTCCTTCTGCTGCACCTGCCTCCTGAGCAACGCACAGGCCCTCCTACCGCGGCTATTCACCAAGCTCAGCTTCAGCTGCAGGAGCTGCAGCTGCTCCCAGGCAGGCCTGGAGCCCCAGCGTGCTTCCTCCTGCCTCAGCTCCTCTGCTGCAACCTCTTCTTCTGACACTTCCTCCTTCTGCTCATAGCCAATGGACTCCACCTCCACCTCCGCTGCTACATCCTCTGGCTCCAGGAGAACCTCCTCGCCGCTGGCACTGTGGGCTCCATCCTAGCAGGACTCCAGGTGCTGTTGCTGCTCCTGCCAGGGTTCCATCACAGCGCTGGCCTGGCCCAGGGAGGGTGCCACCGCTGCTGATGAAGCCACCACAGCCAGCCCACACAGAAGGACCTCTGGCTGCCTCTCCAGCGGAGGCTCAGGCACCTGCCCAGCCTGGGCTCTGCAGCTCACACCCACCAGGCCATGTGCTCACATGGAAGCCCCTCCACGCCCGGACTGCTCCCCACTTGCCATCACCACGTGCTCCTGGGCTGGCCCTGCTGCCTCCGTGCTCTCCACCACCACAGAGCCGGACCACAAGCACAGCTTGTGATGCGCCCCGCCCCGGCACTTCCCATCATGCCACTCTGTGACGTGCCCCGCCCCAGCCTGCCCTTGGACTAGCAGTTTATGTCCGAGTGGGAAAAGCTAAGCATTTCTCGCAGCTTTCACACAGCCGGCAATGATCTGGGAGTTGAATCCGGTAGCTGCATGACTAGTAAGAAGGCCAACCAGAAGACAGGGATGGCGACCCACCTCCTGTGCCACCTTTACAGCCTGTGCTGGTGCACGCTCTGATTTGTTCTGCTCCACAAATCTTCTTACATGCTAAAAGAGCTGTCCTCATGTCCTCTTGCCTGGAGATTCCTGACCCCAGCCATGGGCAAAGCAGGTCAGGGCTCCAGTGTGCAGCACTGTCCCATGCAGCCTGAGGGGCTGATGGCCTTTGCCAGGCAGTCGCTAGTCCCTGAGCCAACCCCTTGCCCTCCCCAGCCAGGCCCCCACTCACACTCACTCAACACTCACAACAAATGAGCTTCCAGATTGCCAGGTGGCTCGCAACTCTTCCCCCCAGCCTCTGGCCCACCGACCCGTCCTCGCAGGACAGCAAAACGGCCCTTTTAAAGGCAGACGCTGCTTGGTGGTTTTTCCCGTTTCCCGTTCACGCTGACCACACACATTGTTCTCACCCATCTCCGGGCCCATCTACTGGGACCAAGAGCACCAGATGCCAGGATGGGGCAGCCTCGGCCAGGGCGCTGGGAAGTGAGTGCAGAGGCTGGACGAGGTGGGATAACCAGCGGAACATTCCACATCACACCCAGGAGCCAGAGAGCAGGAGGATGCCCTCAAGAGCCACCTGCAGGCCTCCACAGGCACGTGGCTCTGACCTGAGTGAGCACTGACAGAACTCCATGCACCCTAGGGGATGGAGACCAGGCCACAGATAACATCTCAGATGCACAAGCTCCTCAATGCAGACAGGCTGCAGGGCAGTCATTTCCACAGACCTTTCACCATGTTGTGGCCTCAAATGTTCTCCTAGGAGTCTACAAATTGCTCTGCTCGTGTTAGGCCCCTGGTGTCCAGAAAATGCACAGAAGCAGCAGGATCACACATAGCCTTGCACCAGGCAGACATCTCAACCGGTTTTACAGGGACCAGGAGCACAGGACATTGTGCCCCACACAAGGCCAGGCTGAGGTGAGTGTCCACCATAGGAGGACTGGTGCCGGATCTCACAGGGAGCTGCAACATGCCATGTCATGCCCGCCATGTCAGAAACATCAAGGGAGCTTCTCACAGATGTGTGGACTTCATGTGTGCATTGGAGCAGGAGAGCAGGCCTACCATGCTGGCAACGTGTCAGACTTCTGGCAGGGTGAGGAGGTGAGGAGGTGTGGGGGTGAGGAGGTGAGGAGGTGAGGAGGTGTGGAGGCCAGGATGCCAGCACCTCTTTCAAAGAGCAGCTGGGGAGCGAGGGTGGCCTCCCTGTGGACTCCATGCCCCGGAAGACAATGCAAGGTTTCCAGGTCTCCTGGCTCAAAGGCCCCCAGCCATGATCGGCTGTCTGGGGCAGTGCATCCTCCCTGAAGCCTAAAGACATCAATGCAGGGGTGAGGAGGGGAGGTGTGAGCTGGGAGTAGAGACAACTCTGTAGACAGAGGCCCAGAAACACCCCACTACCACACACTACTCCGCCCTCTGTCCCGCCTGACACTCCTCCTCCAGGGCGATTGACGTGGCCCATGCAGATCTCCTCCAGCTGTCCTGCTCCTGCCTCCTGACCCCTGTGCAGCCCAGCCAAACGTGGCACCCAGCAGCCCTCAGGGCCAGTGCAGCATTGGCAGTGGCCCTTTTCAAGCTTCGTTTCCACGTCTGCCTAAGCAGGGGTGCCTGAGACTGGGTATTAGAACCTTCTCCACTCCACAGAATGGCTGCCTGCGTCCACACTGCTCTCTCCACTCCAGGCAATCTCCCAACACAGCCCACACCATGGATCCCAGCTCCCAGACTCGCAGACACTGTACACTCAGGAAGCACATTCTTCTGCAACTTGCTCAGCAGGCTTGTCCTGCCATTCTGCCTCTGCCTTAGGAATCCGCAGGCTGCTACTCCAACAAACAACTAACCTGGGGGACATGCCAGCTGTGCCCTTGCCTTGCCCTGCCATTCCTGGTGACCCCCACTATGGAATGGGATCCACACTGAGAGGCAGCAGTGTATGCCCAACATGGACGGCAAGCGTGCCCAATACCCTGGGTGTTCAGTTGCCTGCTGATTGCAAGCACGCATCACCTGTGGAGGCAGGAAGGGCACAGCACTCAGACAGGCCCTGTCTCTGCATCCCTCACTCTCACCCCCCACCCAGCCCCGACTTAAACACTCTCCTCCATTCCTCCAGGTGCAGTAAATTGCAGAAGCCATGCTGTTTCCACAGACTATGCCAATCAGCTCGCCACAGGCCTCTGGTGAACATCGTCAAAAGCAATCCCCACACCCCAACACCAAGCAAAGAACAAGACCTTCACGGGCAGGGCTCAGCCTTTATTTTGCATTGGACCAACACCATGGACACTTGGCTCATTCCAGGTTTCCCTGACACTTGACTTCCAGGCTTATTTGTCATCCTGTCAGTAAACACCCTAGTGGACTCTTCTTCTCTGCCCAAGTTAGTTAAATCCAAAGTCCCCTTCTCGCCCAGGAGCCGTGCAGCTGGGGCGGGGATCGGCCACACTGCAACCAGCTGTCTCGTCCATCCGTTCCGGATCCCTGTGGGGAGGGGTGCAGGGCAACACAAGCATATACACAGGCGTTCTGTGGCCGAGCTCTGTCGGCCCCAGCAGGAACTAACTATGCAAAAGCGGAGGCCTGAGCCAACAGCGTTGCACATGTAAATGCATGCACACATTCGGGGAGAGTCAAACCTGAGTGCGTCTTCATAAAGAGCAGGGCAAGGATAGAATCCCTCAAGTGCTTCCCCAGGTGCGCTCCATGCATCTTTCTGAGACCTAGGGCTAATGCCCACCTGTGCTCCAGGAACACAGCCACTGTGTGTGGAATGGGGCTGGGAGTCTGTGCCTTCCCTGGGACATTCCTGAGGAAGAACTAGGGTGGTGGAGGGTCCATTGGACTAGGCATGTTTACTGCTCAGCATTGTTCAGTGATTTCAAGTTCTTCAAAGGAAGAGTTAGTGTCATTGGGAATCTTTAGGATTAATTCATTTCCCTTAATCACAGTGGGTTCAACCTGGAGCTACCTAAGCATCGATTAAAAGAAGCAAAACCCCAGACGTCTCAGACTGGAAGCTAGCAGGTGGATCCTGGTACCAAATTGCACATTGGCTGCCCAGAGACAACTGACCATGTCCACGTGGTGGCTGGCATCTGTAATCCAGGCATGAAATGTCTCATCCTGGACCCCACTGCTGGGTTAAACTTTCGGCTGCTGGAAGTTTAAACCCCCAGGTCGATGGTCATGCTCCTCCCCAATCCCATTCATCACCCTTTGAAGGTCTCGAGTGGGCCCCGGAGCTGCACGGTCACAGAAACTTCACCCCTCATTTTACTCACTCCTAAGGAAGTAGCCCCCGGCATTCAGGCAGGCCCAGGGGCAGCTCACCACGTGCACGTGCTGGCTGTCATCTGGGATCAAGTCATGAGACACCCCATTCTGGGATCCACCTTTTTCCTTTTTTTTTTTTTTTTTTGACATTTTATAATCATTTTATGATACAGTCTTTTTTTTTTAAAGATTTATTTGATTTTTATTACAAAGTCAGATATACTGAGAGAAGGAGAGATAGAGAGGAAGTGGAGCTGCCGGGATTAGAACCAGCGGCCATATGGGATCAAGGCGAGAACCTTAGCCACTAGTCCATGCTGCCAAGCCCTATGATACAGTCTTATAGGCTCCTGGGGTTTCCCTTATCCCAGCCCAAATCCACCCTGCCCCCCACCTAATTCCTCTATATCATTACTAAAGTATAATTCTTCATATACAGTCATATGTCCATTATAGCGGGCATGGACAAAGGCAGAGAGTCCAGAATACTATATCAAGAATTAGTAAACAGTTTCATTGCCATTCCATCCTTGTCTGGAAATACAAATGCATACTTCATTGTATCTCACTTCTGGATGTTACTCTCTGTTTCACAGTTATTGTATATTCCCTAAATGAACAGTCATAATACAAAATCAACAATAGAAGGAAAAATAGAAATTTACTATGCCATGAAGTTAAATAGCATGTTACTAGATATTACAGTCTCCATTACACAGCTACTCTACATCCCCTTAAATGAAGAGCCACAAAACAAAATCAGCATCAGGAAGAAAAAAGAAATTAACAACAACAAGATGTCAGATAACATGCTACTAACTTAATAATGTGTAGCTGAAGAAATGAAAATCAAAAACCTTCTTGAAGAAAATGATGCTTAAATATGATCTATGAGTCATTGACTGATTTAATCAGAAGAAAGTGTTTTGAAGAGATGAAACTAACCGAAAACATCAAATTCCATGCAATGTAGTTTCCACTGATTTTTGTTGGTGAAGTGTGTCTCTTCTAGACAAGAAATAGATGGGTATTGTTTCTTGTTTTTTTTTTTAATCCAGTCTAATAATCTATGATGTTGGAGCTGAAGTCATTTACTTCAGGGTTAATATTTATGGGTGGTATTTTGATCTTGTCATTTTAGGAATGGTTGTTCATTCATTTAGTCTTTTGTTGTCATTTTACTGGGATGTTGCTCCCATTTGGCTTTGATTTTGGTAGGTGCTATTCCTCTTCTCTGTCAAGAGAACTTCATGAAGTATCATTTGTAAGGCAGGTTTGGAAGAGGCAATTCTTTTAGCTTTTCTTTACCGTGCAAGAATTTTATTTCATTTTCAAAGACAAAACAAAGCTTTGCTGGGTATGTTATCCTGGGCCGACAATTTTTTTCTTTTAGAATCTGGAATATGTCACTCCTTCTCTTCTTGCCTGTAGAGTTTCCTGTGCGAGATCTCCTTTGAGTTTAATTGGCATTCCTTTATATGTTTTTTTTTTCACATGCATATTTAACGTTCTTTTCCTTATGTTCGATTGAAGAGAGTTTGATGATCATGTGTCGTGGTGAAAATCTCCTTTGATCAAGCTTGTTGGGAGTTCTGAGCCCCTCCTGGAACTTGTTTCCCAATTCTTTCTCCAGATTAGGGAAATTTTCCTTTATTATTTCATCAAGTATATTTGTAAATCCAGTTTCTCTTTCTGCACCTTCTGGGACTCCCATAACTCTTATATTAGGCCTCTTAATAGTGTCTTTCAATTCTTGAATACTTTTTTTGGCCTGATCCAGCTCTGCTTCCAGCTTTTTGTTTGCTTCTCCCTGATGACAGGAATTATCTTCCAATTCTGAGATTCTTTCTTCTGCTTGCTTCATTCTATTTTGGAGACTCTCCACTGCATTTTTAATTTGCTCTACTGTGTTCTTAATTTCTGATATACCAGGATTGAATTGCTTATTGCTTCCTTAAATTCTTTAAACTCTTGTATGTGCTTCTCATTGTTGATCAAAAGCTTTATAATGAATTTTCTGAATTCTGTGTCCCCCATTTTCTCGATGACTTCCTCAGTGAACTCTGAAGTTGGCAAATGGTTTTGTGCTTGTGTAGGGGAGTTTTCAGTAATATTGTGCCTTTCTCTATTCTTTTGCTCTTGGCCATTGTACTTCTGGTTAGCAGAATCTTCTCCTTGGGGTAGGTTTCCAAACTCTGTCACCATCAGATCTACAGTTTGATTTTACTTATTGCAGTTGGTACACAACATTTTGCCTGCAGCCACTTGTACCACTCCCTCCAGCGAGTTCCAGGTCTAGGTTCTTGTTTCAGATTTCCAGCAAAAACTCCATAGCACCAACTCCTGGCTCACCAAGCTCCACCTCCTGTGATACTGTGCTGAGGTTGCACCATTGTCTCTGTAACTTTTCTTCCACTTTCTGTTGGAGCAGGTCCCAGGATTTAGAGAGACACTAGATGCCCCATATCTAGCTAGGTTTTTGGTGGTGCTGATCTTGTCGGAACCTGTTGAATATTAGGTTTGCATGCCACATGAACCTATTTTGACACGTATGATGCCACTGTTAGCATTATTTTCCTGCAGTACCAGTGCAATCCACTCAGTGAGTTCTCGCAAGCTCAGCACATGCTTAATTCACTGTTATCCCCTGTAGTCCTAAAGCATTTGCCACAGTGTACAAAATGGCCCCTGACGTAGAGTTCTTTATCTGCTGGCCATCACATATGAGGGCTACCCAGATCTTTCTTGGATGGAACCTATAGAATGCCACATTGCTGCAATTCACTGAGTCAAAATGAGTTCACTCCCAGCTCAGCATTTGCTCAGTCTTTTCCCTTGCCTTTGCCTTCTTATGCAAAATGGCTCCCAAATTTGCTCTAGGGGGCTGATCTGGTTGTGAAATCCACGCTATTCTCACACTGCCTGTCTGGGATCTGTTCTGTCTCCGCTCCTGATAAAATCAAATGGACCAGCAGCATGGGCAGTTCTTTATTTTCACCTCCCAAGCTCCCAGCAAAAGTCCCTGGCTGCTGGTGGAGCTCCGGCTGCTGGTGGAGTTCAGGTCACTGTTATCTGGATGCCACTGGTGTATCTGTTACCGCAACACCACACCATTGTGTTCACTGCTTTTCTGTATCTGTCAGTCTGCAGGTGCCCCTCTGCTGCTGCTCTCTCCTCTTCTATTTCCTGGAACATGTCCTCTTTGCTTCATCTTGATTAAATGTTTCTCCCTCTGTTTTAACATGTCTTTACCCTATTCCACCATCTTGATTCCTAAATTAGATAACTTTATGGCTGAATTCTACCAAATGTCTCAAAACATATCAGTACAAGCTATTCCAAACAATAAAAAGGAAGGCATTGTTTCAATTACTTTCTGTGAAGATAACATCAGCTTAACACTAAAGCAAAATAGAGACAAAACAGAAAAAGAGAAATCGCAGCCCAGCTTTCCTAATGAACATAGACACAAAGATCCTCAGCAAAATACTAACCAATAGGATCCAACAGTTTATCAGGCAGATAATTCACCCAGAGCAGGCAGAATTTATCCTTGGAATACAGAGATGATTTTAACATTTCAAAATCAATACATGTGATATTCCACATCAACAAATTGAAAAATAAATTTAAAAACAAATGCTTCACATCTCAAAGGACAGAGAGAAGGCATTTGAAAAAATTCAATTCCACTTCACACTAAAAAAAAATAAATAAATAAAAAAAGAAAAATAGGCAGAGAAGAAACATGCTATAATACAATCAACATGAGAAAATAAATGCTGGCATGTTAAAAAGGGAAAAGACTCGAAGCTTTTCCAGTACAAATTGAAACTATAAAGGGAAGTATACTTTCACAACTCTTACTCCACTGTGCTAGAAGCTCTAGACAGATACTTCTGTCAAAAGAAAGAAATGTAAAAATTCAAATTACTGCACACATGCTTCTCTATAGGAGATGCAAAACAGTCAATATAGAGATTGTTGGAAGTCATTAGTGAATTGGGCAGAATAGCAAGGTAAAAAATTATGAATATAAATCAATGAAGCTAGTATATCTCTGTGGCTAATAAAGATTTCATAAGTACAGTCCTCTTTAAAACAACAGAGAAGGGCCTGGCAGAGTGGCATGGCCTACCAGCAGAAGTCCACCCTACAATTGCCTGGATCCCATATGGGTGTCAGTTCTAATGCTAGCAGCCCAGCTTCCCATCCAGCTCCCTGCTTGTGGCCTGGGAAAGCAGTCGAGGATGGCCCAAAGCCCTTCGTCCACATGGGAGACTGGGAGAAAGTCTCTGGCTCCTGGCTTTGGACCAGTCACTTGGGGAGTGAACCATTGGATGGAAGATCTTCCTCTCTGTCTTCCTCCTCTCAGTATATCTGACTTTATTATAAAAATAAATCAAATCTTAAAAAGAAACAAAAGAGTATTGAATACTTTTGAATAAACCTCAGCAAAATGTGGAAGTCATTAAAAGAACATTACAAAGCATAAATAAAATAAAGAGAAGAAAACACTGAAGGTTGGAGAATTTTATTATATTTTGGCCAAAGACATGGAAACAACTCAGATGCTTAGCTAGGAAGAATGGGAAATAAACTATGGAACATTTACACGAAGAAATATTTCTCAACCATTAAGAATAAATTTCTACCCTGTGTGACAGAATATTCTCAACTAGAAACTATTATATACAATGAATTCTTTAATTAAATGTGAAGAAATAGCATAGAAAGACATTTGAGTAGAACATAAGGATATTAAGAAGAAATGCAAATACACAAAAAGTAGCAGGCTTTCTTAAACAAAGAGGCTACAATTAACCTAGATAATGCATAACTGCTTAAGGCATGAATACAAAGACACATCAAAATTTTCATGATAAATATAATTTAAAGATACTAATTTGGAAGTCAAAGTGTGTATAAAGTCATGCATTTCTTGGTGTTAGATTTTTTTGTGAAATTTATGAGCCTTGATTTTTAAAAAAAGATTTATTTTATTTTTATTAGAAGGATATACTGAGAAGAGGAAAGGCAGAGAGGAAGATCTTCCATGCAATGATTCACTCTCCAAGTGACCATAACGGCCAGTGCTACACAGATCCGAAGTCAGGAACTTCTTCCAGATATCCCACATGGCTGCAGAGTACCAAGGCTTTGGGCTGTCTTTGACTGCTTTCCCAGGCTTCAAGCAGGGAGCTGGATGGAAAACGTAATTACTGGGATTAGAACCAGTACCCATATGGAATCCCAGTGCATTCAAGGTGAGGACTTTAGCTGTTAGGCCATGCCACTGGGCCTGAGCCTTGAATTCTTCAAAACCAAGCACTGTATGTGTTTTCCATAAAATTTTCAAAGCTAACGTATAACTGAGAAAATCACTCTACTGGTCGCTGGAAGAAAATTTACGCAGTAATCAAGGAAATATGCAAGTTGAAACTGTAAGTTGACAGTAATACTGATGTACTTATTTTCAAAGAATAAGGGAATGAAAGTTGGACTCTATGAAATTCTTGCTAGCATATTGAGTATCAAAGACACTCATATTAATGCTAATTTTCTGAAGGTTTTGCATCATTTAAGAGTTGTTCAAGAATAATTAATAATGTGTATCTTGTGAAGCAGTGACTCTACTTCTATGTTTGGGTGCAAAAAGTGATGGACAGTGCTTAGGAGAAATAAAAAGACTTGAGATATCTATCTATCTATCTATCTATCTATCTATCTATCTATCTATCTATCTATCATCTATCTCTATGTGTGATAAATGCTACATATGCATGTGAGGTCTGGAGATGGCTCCAGCAGGCTGGAAGCCATAGTGGATGTAGAAATGGTGGTTTATGGGTTAGGATAGGTAGAGCTGAGGGTGGGAGGCATTGTCAGAGAAGGGGAGACAAAGTAGGAATAGGAGAAGAAGGAAGAGCAGGAAGAGCAGAAGTTATGGGGAATCCCAGAAGTTCAGGTGGCTCAGAGAAAGTGTGATTAGGCTTTGGGTCCCAGAAGTCCACAGCTGGGGGAAGGCTTGACCTTAACCAGGAGAACATGGAATGCAGAACAGAAAGAGCAAAGCTTCAGGCATGAACAGAGGTTCCAACAGGTCTGCAGTAAGACAATTTGAACCACTTGCTGTTGCAGTCACAAAAATTGTCCATTTTCATGAGAATGCTAAAATTAAACATGCCATCCACTGGTCATTCTGAATCATTGTCTAATGGGTAAGATATTTGTGGCCTATTTCTTGGCCTAACCCCATGAATTTGAAATTAGCCAATGCACTTTCCAATGGAGTCTAGTGATCATAGGCCTAAGACTGAGTTGCCTATAATTCCTGGCAGTTCAAGCTCAAGAAAAGTGTCCTCATTGAAGAGGCAAACTAGAAAGGGAATGTGGTTTCACATGGAGGGTAAGCCAGTAAATAGGGCATCTCCTTAAACACTGGAGGCTCTATCAGCACCTTGGGCACTCAGATGAGCAAGTTGTCAGTGAATGAGATAACTCTCTAGACAGTGAGAGCTCAAACGTCTGACATGCATGGTTTCATTGGACCAAACCATGAAGAGAATTTTCAGGACAGAAGTGGATAGGTGGAGGGGCATACTTTGCTCAAGGTTGTCAGTCTGGGATGGGAAAAGTTTTCAGGATGTTAGTGGCTTGGAGAATAGGGGGAATCCAGGCTCCACAGGTGGGAATGGGCCTACAACCTACCTCCTGTGTTTCAACACCAACATGGTAGCTTTACCAACCATTCAAGAAAGAAACTTCGTGAGTACAAACAGGCCTTTATTAAGCAAAGAAAAATCTATTCCTAAAAAGGTAGCTTTCCAATAAGAGGCATTGTTAACAGCTTTATGCCTAACTGTACCTCATGGGGTCTGGGCGTCACTGGGAGCCTTCTTTAGATGCAGGCCACATAAACATTTGTCTTCAAATATCCAAACCTGTGTTTGAGCAAGCTTACTAAGTCACATCTACTTTGCAGGCAAATGGGACACTGGAAATTGGATTCCCCAATGTGAGGGTCTGGCAATCCACCTCTCTGGAGTGCTGCACCCTCCCCTAAAGCAAGCATACTGACCTTGACAATGCCTGAACTTTTGTTGATGGCTGAGGATTAGCAGGGTCCAGGGATGTACAACCCATTACTGTGGTCAAGTTTGGGGTCTCCACTGTAACAGTGTGCATGTCCATCAATTTTCTTGCAGATATGGGGACTGCCTATTCTGTGGTGTCTGCCCACAGCAGCTGCACCTATCCTTCCCCCATTTCGGCACCAAAATATTAGCTTTACTGACTATTGAAGAAAGAAAATGTCAGCCGAGTACTAACAGTCCTTTATCAAGCAAAGAGAACTCTGTTCCTGAGTCTTCTCTGTGCAGCAGAAGAATGAACAGGAGAGAGTGGATCATAAGTAGGAAAGACAAGCTGGGTAGTCAAGGCAAAGTTTTATACTTCTTCTGACAGGGGTGCTGGCATCAACCCTGCTTATGCCCATTTAGGGCAAGGAATGTTGTCCTTTGTCCATCATTGGCACATGCATGATTTGATGTTTTGCAGCATGCTAGTTCTCTGAATGAGGTAACTATGTTGTCCACTCACTTCTTGCAACCTTGGTAACCTCAGGAATGGTATTTATATTAACAAGCATTTGGTGTTTAAAATATCAGAGAAAAACATATATTCCCAAGGTAGACCATTGAAGGGCTCCATGCTACTCCAGAGAATTGCATAAATATTTGGTATTGTACATTTTCTGCTGTGAGTGGATGCTATAGCCACTGAGGTATATCCCAGGTGTGGAACATATTGGGAAAGAAGATGGGGATTTTATGATATTCATCATGATGAGTTTATTGCTTTTCCCTGAAGATAAAAGAAGAGAACTGCATACCCTGTTTGTGTGCTTCCTTCTTTCTCACCATACACTTGAACACTGACCAGAGTATGCAGGTTCTAAAAGCATACTCTAGGAATTCATGGAAGGATCAGTCACCCCATGAGGTATAAATAAGCATCCAAATGCAAAAATTATCAAACAGGAAAACAAGTTCTTCTAAAATTAGAATAGAAATACAGAAATGGCAAACATTTGACTAGCCCCCCAAATTACAATACTATAATGTGGTTAGAGAAATGATTTGCCTGTAAATTATTTTTTTAAGAAATCACAAGAATGCTTCAAAATTTACAGAAAGAAAAATTATGTATCTGCTTTTCTGAATTAAGGAAAAAACTTAGGAAACTAATACAAAGATTTTGACAATTGGATATTAATGATTCTGCTAGTGGTTATGGCTGGTTTACATTCATCATGGCTACTCTATTGCCTACACCTGTAGGTAAAAGAGGGAGTCTGCACACCTAACGCATGTTCCTCCTTGATTCTCATACCACGCTAGAACACTGACCACAGTACATGTGTTTTAAGACCACACTCTTCCAGGAAATCACTGAAAAAGCAGTCAGTCCACTAAGTCAAGGAAGAGTACAAGATTAAAATTATGAGAGAAGAACTACAAATGCTTTTTGGGCCCAGCCTAATAGTGCAGTGGTTAAAGTCATCACCTTGAATGTACCAGGATGGGCATTGGTCCTAATGGGATTGGTTCTAATGGGCACTGGTTCTAATCCCAGAGACCCCACTTCCAATCCAGTTCTCTGCTTGTGGCCTAGGAAAGCAGTCAAGGGTGGCACACAACTTTGGGACCCTGCATCCACGTGAGATACTTGGAAGAGGCTCCAGGGTCCTGTCTTTGGATTGGCTCACCTCCATTTGTTACGGTCACTTGGGGAGTGAGCCATCAGACAGATCTTTTTTTCTGTCTCTCCTCCTCTCTGTATATATATAAATAAATCTTAAAAAAATACAAGTGCTTTTAAAATGTCTAAGATAAATGCAGAAATGCCAGAAACAAACCTTATGACTCTTTATAAGAAATATTACAATTTTGCAATGTGAGTAGTGAGATAAAAACACTGAATATAATTGAGTAAACCACAGAATTGCTCCAAAACAAACTATGATATCCTTTTCTGAATAAATAGCAAATGCCAGTAAAAATTCTAACAAAAATTTGAAAATACACTATCAGAACTTCTGCAATTGACTATACAATAACATGATATAAGAAAATGTAAGAATGCTTGACTTGATACTGCTATTGAAGTCTCTAGCATTGTAAATATATGGATAAAACAGTGTGGAAGAATACAATGTGGAGAGAGAAAAGGATAATGGATGTGTGGTTTCCTTACATCTAGAAGAGTATCATGTAAAACAATGATCAATTATAGCACTGAAAAAGCAAATATTAATCTAAAGAAAGATGTGGATACGAGTTTGTTTTCTAAAGTGATTCATAAATTTAGGGAAAAAATCAAACACTTCATTATGCTTATAAAAAATAGCATGCAAAACCTTAACATCAGATTGGTGACACTGAAGAAAGAAAGGCTCAGATAGAAAATCAAGATAGCAGAATAGGGTAAGGAAATGTTTAAACAGAGAAAAAAAGCTAGTGTGAAGCAAAGACGGCACATTCCAGGAAATAGGACAGAATGAAAGCAAAGGGGTACTTGGAGACTGATAACATACCCAACAAAACTTTCCTTTGTCTGAAATAAAATAAAATTCTTCCACAGTAAAGAACAGTTAAAAGAATATGCTTCTTCCAAACCTGCCTTATGAAGGATACTTCAAGGTATTCTTTTGACAGAGAAACTGAATAGCGCCTACCAAACCAAAGGCAAATCCCAGTTAAATAACAAGAGAAGACCATATCTGCAAGCAACCCATTGCTAAAATGATAGCACCAAATTACCACTCACTCATATTAACCCTGATGTAAATGGCTTAAGCTTAACCATCCAATATCACAGATTTGTAGACTGTATTAAAAAATAAAACCCATCTATTTGTTGCCTGCAGGAGATACATTTCACCAACAAAGATCAGCAGAAACGCTATCTCATACATTTTGATGTTTTATTAGTTCCATCTCTTCAAAAGACTTTGCCCTGATTAAATTGTTTAATGTCTCATAGAAGAGAGAATAACATCATTTTCTTCAAGAACGTTGATTTTCTTTTTCATTTCTTCAGTGATACATTAATCCTTAAGCAGTGTATTATTTAACTTCATGGTGTTGTTGATTTCTTTTTTTTTTTCTTTTTCTTACTGTTGTTAATTTTGTTTTGTGTCTTTTCATTTAACGGGTTGTATAGTAACAGCATAATGGAGACTATGATATCTAGCAGCACATTATTTAACTTCATGGCATTGTAAATTTCTATTTCCTTCCTGTTGTTGATTTTGTTTTGTGACTTTTCATTTAAGGGGATATATAGTAGCTGTGTAATAGAGACTAACATATCCAGATGTGAGGATACAATGCAATATGCATTTCTATTTCCAAAGATGGACACTCAAGAAGCTGTTTACTCTATCTTGAATATAGAATGTTAGACTCCCTGCCATTGTCCATGCCTGCAATGATGAACATATAACTGTGTATGAAGAACTATACTTTAGTAATGACATAGGAGACTCAGTGAGAAGGGAGAGAATTGGCTATGGTTAAGGGAAATCCCAGGGCCTAAAGAACTGTATCATAAAATCAGAATGTTAAAAGAAGTATGAAATACTATATATAATGTCATGACAAAAAAAAATGGCTCAGATCAAATAAAGAACTTTTATGCATATTGTTTGGTTCAGAAAATATCAAAAAGAGAAAAAGCTCCCATAAGAATAACTAAATGCATGTATGTGATACATATTCATGACAAACATATGTATCAGGATATTTGGGAGTAAAGGGAATATTGAATATATTAGAAAGACATTTGAGCAACTACTTCAGAGAACCCCCATTAGTGTACAAAAACAGAGGGATATCTAAGTAAAAGATGTCCCTAGAATTTCAAATGGGAATAAGGGGAAATGAGTCTCACTAAAGCTCAATATAGTTACACTTTAAGCAAGAAAATTCAAAAGTTTTAAAAATAGGTATGAAATAATACCAAGGCTTTCTGCAGAGAAATCACAATATAATAAGTGTGGTTTCTCATCAAAACCCTTCAGGTAGCAAGAGAATGAAGAGACATTGTCCAGAACCTAAAGGAAATATATTCAGATAACAATATTTCAGTCAGATTTGCAGGGCCCGGTCTCTCAAGGGTTAACTCCACACCTTCGCTTGTTTTTCAAGGGGTAACAGGATGTGCAATCTTGGCCTGATACATTTAATTCCTGGCTTAACCGCAAGTTCTGCTTCCCTGCTTCCCCTGTTTATCAAAATGCCCTGGGGGGTGGGTCTTAGGAGCTGCTTGAAAGTTGGAAAAATACTGGGAGGAACCAGAGAGTATAAAAGGCAGGCTAGACTTCAATAAAGCGGCATTCTCTTTGCACGAATGGCCCAGTGTGTGTTGTCTTCTTTGTAACCCTAGTCTCTCTATTCGACTTGGGGCACATGGTGACGCAGGCATTGCCAACAGATGGAGGTTCCACCAAGAAAGAGAGGATTCAACGAAGGGTCATCCTGGGAGGCTGGCCAGCTGATTAAGATAAGTGGGACGTATTGTAAGTTTTCCCTAAGCTGGTAAGAGAGGGAGTTTTTTGTTTTTAATATAGTTAGGTTTTAGATTTATTTTAAAGTATAGTTAGGTCTTGGTGGTTAATTTATCCTGTGAAAAGGATGATAAAATGGGTTTGTCCTTCTCGCAGGATAAATTGGTCACCGAGCTTGAAGAACCTCTACATCAAATGAGGTACACTGTTGGTCAGAACAGGCTGACCAGAGAATTAACAATTCAAGCAAGGTTGATTAAAAAAAAAAAAAAAAACGAACAAAAGAAAAAAAAAAAGAAAGTAAGAAAGAAATGTGTTTTATAACTTAATTTAGCAAAAATAATCTGATATAGAGTGGTCCAAATCCACCATTAAATTAACCTAAAGTATGAAATGAACCTATGTACTTGTTTTACAAAATATCTCTAGGTTAATGTATGTCAAGGAAGAGACTGGAAGTAGCAAAAGGTTTAAGAGTTATATGTCTCTGTTCTGATGTGTTTAATGATTGCACATATGCTTGTTTAGTCGTATTGTTGGTGTTCTATTTTTGTCCGGACAAATACTAGATTTTGTTTTAATACTTTTTCTCCAGTTCTATCTTTGTCTTGAATTGTTAAGTTATTTTTGTTCTATATTGGGTGCATGTGTGATGGACTGAAAGATGAGATGGGATGGACTGTGACTTACCCCCTTTCTCCTGGTAAATAATTTTAAAGAGGTCTAACAAATTTAATGATTCTTATGATGTTTTCTTGCTTTTTAATCTTCAGCTTACAGTGTTGTCTTGGCATTGATTAGGTCTAGCGTACAATATTTGTTAACATGTTCAGTTAAATGCTAAAGGTAATTTTTGTTAAACTCATTTAAACTTCTAAATTCTTTAGAGTTCTAAACCAAGTTGCATGACTTTGAGGGCTCTAGTAGGATCCCTAGAACTCTCAAAGATTGAGACAAAATTTGAATAATGCAATTATCATTCAAAATAATTTGAATTATAATCTCATATTATAAAATTATGCTAAGTTTATTGCATTATATATGCTATTAAATAGATGAGTATTTATGCTCATTGGTTGAAATGCTTCTTAATCATGAAACTGACCCTGATTGTAAATTATTTGTGTTCTTACTTACAAGGAAGTATGTGAGATTTTGTCTTACAGAAAAACAATGAGTTGTTTTAAATTGTATAGTGAAATTGGTTATGATGTGTATAATTCCTGAGTTTTGCCCTTAAGACAGTGGAGTTGAAGTCTAATTCCTTGTGAGAAACAATAGTGTTTTAACATCTCTTTTGGGGTTGTTTTCATCTTATTGGTAACTAAAACTGTTAACTAACTTCAGTAAATTCCTAAGTAGTTTCCCAAGACAACAGCCAAATAGAATTTTTTTTTGCTCTTTTCAATAAAACTGAAGATAAGAGGATGCACCAGGCCTACCAGCCATGGAGTCTGCCTTTTGTAAGGTATCTAGGACCTTGGCCTCCTTCAGGTCCTCATTATGATTCTTCTCTGCCTTCATTTAAAAAGGGGTAAGTTCCCAAAACAGCTAGAGAAAGATTGTTTGAAATAACTTCTCTTTCCTGGGTTTGAGGCGAGTTTTGGTTGAGGTATGTTTCCCTGAATCGGGAGAAATGATTAAGATTTGCTTAGAGTCATTATATTTTAAGTTTTTTAAGCTGTTCATACGTAAAGATGCTGGTGGATGTCTAGCAATGAAAATAACTGTATCTCTAATTTTAAAAGCTTGGAAACGAATTGAAGCATTCAGTTTTAGTTGGTCTCTGTTTAATTGTTGACTTTGTCAAGTGTCCAGCCAACTTCAGTAGGCTCTATTCTTGTTCCAACCATTAAGTGTGTTAAAATTCTTGAAAAGTTGTGCAATGATTTTGTGCACTAGTTCCTGTGTTTAATTCTCATGATCTAAGAGAGCTGTGTTTTGGGGAATATTTTCTGATGTGTATTTGTTTTTAAATGCTTGGGTGATCATTTATAAGTGACAAAAAATTTTAATATGTTACTATTCAAATCAATTTAACTAAAAGGATGGATATTATAATGAGGAATCTTAGATCAGATACTTTAAGGCCTCTTTGCATATTTAACAGGCTTAACTCTTCTGGTTTTGACATGGGCCTTTGGTGGCCAAAAAGTCAGTAAAATGTATGTCAAAGATTGCATCTTTCAGTTGGTAAAGTAAATTATAGGACAGACAGCTAATTAGATTTGTAAAAGAAAAAATAGGGGGGGTTGCAGAATAGATGTTAAGAAACCTTCCCAGTGGAGAGCCAGGACTAGATGCAATCCTGCCGGGAAGGCTCCAGGGTTAGTTGATGTGAGAATTTACACGGAAAGAATTTAGTCCTCAGGTTTGAGTAGCAGATCAAAAAGAGGTGCTTTCTCCCCCAGGCAGGGGAACAACAAGTAACAGACATATAAAACGCATCTGCTAGAGGAACAAACTGTTTATTGGTATACTCCCTCTTATTGTTGGATCTCTAAGTGACAATCTGGTTGTGGTGTCATCAGTCATAATGGCTAGGCCCCAGGTCTAAAATGTACAAGTGAGTAAAATCCTACAGGTGGTATCACAGTGCTACACATAGATACTTTGTTGCTAGGGTTCCAGCAGACTTATAGTAACCATTAAAGCTAAAATTTAATAGTAAACTATAGGTATAGTTTATTTATATTATTAAGAGCAAAATGTAATTCTAAAAAATTGGTAACTTCAACACACTTAAGAAAATTCTCAGGTAGCTGTTACAAAAGCTGTTTTGTTTTATAATATGTGTTACCTGATATATATGTATATGTTTATGTGGCAAGCTATGTAGTCTATCTCAATTGGCTTATAGATAAAATTATTCATAAATGCAAATTGCTAAGCTAAATCCTTTTGAAAATAATGTATTGATACACAGCTAAGCTCTTGGAGAGAGGCGTGTCTGTTTTCTCTGGACCTATAAAGTGTTCAGCTGAATAGCTCTGAATGTATTCAAATGGACTTACTACTCAGGACAACAAGGAGAAGCCTTTCAAGTGCCAGGATGTCCATCAAATACCTGATGACTTTTGCCTTCTATCAGGAACCACTAGATGGACCATCTACTGCTGCTGTTACCTCATGGCACCCCCTCTCAGCAGGAAGTAGATAAGAGTGGATGACGACGCCCCCTTTCCCTAAAAACTTTTGGGGTCCATTTCTCTGTTTGGAAATGTAGGAGCCAGATAGGATGATAGGCATTTAGGGTCTCTGGTTTCTGGTAAAACTGTGTTGTGTATATGCAACATCTTAGCTCTATGAGATTCTTGAATGTTAGTATTTTCAACAATACTTGTACATGATTAAGTAGGTATTTTTGAATCTTATCAACCAGCTTGCAGCCATCATTATTCAGGTCAATGAGACCCAGGTGCCTCCCATGTCAGGGAAAGTTATTCTAAATGTCATTAGATTGGCAGCATGGATATTAATGGAATGGAGCAGTCTTAGCCTTGGGACTGATGGTTGTGGCCATGATTGCAGTACTGTTGCTTTTTCTCTTCTGCATATGCAGGCAACAAGCCCGGGAGTGGATCATCATTAGGCAAAGCCATAATGGCCTTGGCTGTGAAAAACCCTAGTGCTCAAGTCTGATCAAACATGATGTGATGGGCAGCCAGAGACAGGTAAGATCTGGCAGAGCTGATGACCAACCTAAGACAGGCATCCCACCTGCCCCGGGTGGGGCACACCATGATGGGTAAGGCATCAACTGACTGCTGGACAACCTAAGTCAGGCGTCCATTAAAAAACAACAAAAAAAAGGGGATATGCAGGGCCCTTCGCTTGTTTTTCAAGGGGTAACAGGATGTGCAATCTTGGCCTGATACATTTAATTCCTGGCTTAACCGCAAGTTCATGCTTCCCTGCTTCCCCTGTTTATCAAAATGCCCCGGGGGGTGGGTCTTAGCAGCTGCTTGAAAGTTGGAAAAATACTGGGAGGAACCAGAGAGTATAAAAGGCAGGCTAGACTTCAATAAAGCGGCATTCTCTTTGCACAAATGGCCCAGTGTGTGTTGTCTTCTTTGTAACCCTAGTCTCTCTGCTCGACTTGGGGCACATGGTGACGCAGGCGTTGCTGATAAGATAAGCTCTCAGAATTATTGGAGGCAAAAGAAGATCTTCCAAGAAAAAAGAAATTGATGCTGCCTGCTCATATCCACCCTTAGAAATGAAGCTTGAGATGTGCTACACACATATAGGTAGAATGATAACAACTCCTATCCAAAATATAGAGGGTCAAGACAAGAAACAGGGACAGTTGAACAATTATACTGGGCACAGGTCACTATTTTCAGTAATAACCTTGTATGTAGAATGGCCTAAAAAGAGTAACTAAATACTTGTTTCCAATTTTAATTCCTTAATTTCTTTAATTTTCTTCTTTTTCTTTTTGCCTTATCTTTGCCTTTGCCCTGTGGAATATTGATGGTGGAAATGCACATCTTTGTCTGGTACCAAATTTTTGTTGATAAGCTTCCAATCTTTAGCCACTTACATTTTTTCATATATAAAACATATTTACCCATGATATTTTTTATAAACGTGTTTGTGCTGTAGATTATTTGTTCTATATATGTCTTGTTAAAGCTTTTTCTTTAAGTGATGCTGGACTTTATCAAATGTTTTCCTTGCATCAATTGAGGTGATCATATGGCTTTTGCTTGCTAATTTGTTGATATTGTGTTATTCTTTGATTAATTTGCACATGCTAAAATATATTCTAGATGCTAAGAATAAGTCTTTCTTGGTCCTGGTAAAAGTATGTCTGATGTAACCTTGGACTCTGCTGACTAAATTTGTTGATTTTTGCAATGATGTTCCTTAGGGATGTTGTTGTGTAGTTGGTTTTCTTTGTTCTGAGTCTATTTGGTTCTGGAATTAAAGTGATGTTGGCTCCTAGGGAGAATTGGAAAGATTTTCTTCCTTTCTATTATTTTGAACAGTTTGTGGGGAATTTTATAAATCTTCTTGAAACAATGTGTAGAATACAGCAGTGAAGTTGTCTGGTCTAGGGCTTTTCTTCATTGGAGGGATTTGATAACTGATTGAAGCACCATCCTGATTGTACCTCTGTTTAGATTATTAATTGCTTCATGATTTAGTTTCAGTAGATTACATGAGTCACCAAATCTAACCACTTCTAGACGTTTGAATTTGTCAGCATAGATCCTAATTTTTCCATTTGCATTTTGTGTTTACTATTGTATATTATATTTATATTTACTTCTGTGTGTCTGATTCATTTGATACATGCTTCCTTTTTTTGTTTTTTGATTGTTTGGGTTAGTGAGGAATCTACTTTGCTGAATTTGTCTTAAAAATACTACGTTTATTCATTGATCTAACATATTATTCTTTTGATCATTCTTTGATTTCCTTTTTTCTTTTGAGTATCCATTTTTTCTGCTGATCTTGGAATAGCTTTGCTACAATTTTTGTGCTTCTTTTGGACTTACAGTTAGCCATTTGCTTTGTGCTGCTCAATCTTGACATAAGTGTTGACTGAAATGAATTCTGATCTTAACATTTATTTGATTGTGTCTCAAAAGTATGATATGTTGCGTTAAGGACCTCTTTAGTTTAATAAAATATTTTAAAATGTCCTATTTTACTTCTATAACCCATTGTTCACTGAGCACCACATTGCCAGTTTTTAAGTCTTTGCAGATCTGGGGTATTTTAACTAGTTGGCCTCCATTTTTACTCTATGATAGGTTTCAATATTTGCATGACTTGTTATTTTTTAAAGATTTAATTTTTATTGGAATGTCAGGTATGCAGAGAAGAGGAGAGACAGAGGGATGGTTTTCCATCTGCTGATTCACTTCCCATTCAGCCACAATGCCCAGAGCTGCACTGATCCAAAACCAAGAACCAGAAACTTCTTACAGGTCTTCCATGTGTGTGCAGGGTCCCAAGGCTTTGGATCATCCTCAACTCCTTTACAGGTCACAAACATGGAGCTGATTGGCAAGCAGGGCCATTGGGATTAGAACCAGTGGCCATACGAAATCTAAGTGAGTTTGAAGTTAAAACAAAGGGAAACTTTGTTCTGTAAATCATTATTGGCTGATATTTTCTTCCTCTTAAACCTGCAGTATGTCATGTATTTTTTCCAGGCCTATAAAGCTTCAGTGTAAGATCAACTCGTAGTCTAGACTTTCTGTCAATGGAAAGTTTTTGCTCATGTGTAACTGAAGAGAGATTAAATAAGATGTGTCAAGGTAACATCACTTTTGGTCACCATTATTTGGAGTTCAGTGACACTTCTGTATTTTGTTTCCCAATTGTTTCTCCATATTTTGGGACTTCTCTATTATTATGTAATTGAATACGTCTTTGAAACCATCATCTCTAACTGCACCCTAAAACTCATATATATCTTTTGTAAACCTCTTGACTGGTGTCCTTTGATACTGACTTACAAGTCAACTTTGCTTGTTCCTTTCATTATTTGAATCTTTCTCTCAATGCAGAAAGTGGCAGCAGGTATGGCAGCAGGTGTGGCAACAGGTATGGCACTGGTGGGTACCTGAGCATGTTCATGCAAACAACTGCATGGGCTAGGCAACTCTATTCTGCTAAGGGTGAGATTAAGCAAATTAGCACTATTTGCAATTCAATATCTAGGTTCTTCTCCTGTGAATCCTATGGACTTACCTTAGATCTGGCCACTAGTGGATCTGATTGCTAATCACAACAGGGCTATCTGATTGCTAGAGCAACACTCTGCTTTCTCTGCTTCTTCCTGATTTTACAGGTGTCTCTTTCCTGCTCCAGGTGTCACTTTGCCATCAGTCTGTCCTCTCCTATTTCTGAGGATCACCCCTTTTCACTTCACCTTGGCTAATTCTTCTGTGTCGCTTTAAACCTAATCTCAAACTATTCCACCATCCTTACTTCCCTACTCCAGTTTCTTCAGCAGAGATATGAACTGAACAGGAAACCACCATATTTTGGCTTCAAGCTTCCTAGAATTCAAGCATCCATGGAAAGGAAACCCAAATCACCCACAAATCTGGCTTTTATGCCGTTAATGTCTAGGCACCTTATGGTCTAGATCCAGTGAATTCCACCGACCCAGCTAGCAAAAGAAGTGGTGAAGGAGTTAAACATCAGCCTGGTCTGGCCACAGCAAGCCTGGCTAGATTATTTGCATATAATTATTTATTGCTAAGGGTCTTAGCTTTGGTATCTCATAGGTAGAAAATAACATGGGGGCCCAGCAGCATGGCCTAGCCGCTAAAGGCCTCGCCTTGAAAGCCCTGGGATCCCATATGGATCCTGGTTCTAATCCCGGCAGCTCCACTTCCCAGCCAGCTCCTGCTTATGGCCTGGGAAAGCAGTTGAGGATGGCCCAATGCATTGGGACACTGCACCCGCGTGAGAGACCTGGAAGAGGTTCCTGGTTCCTGGCTTCAGATCGGCGCGCATCGGCCCGTTGCGGCTCACTTGGGGAGTGAATCATCGGACGGAAGATCTTCCTCTCTGTCTCTCCTCCTCTGTGTATATCTGGCTGTAATAAAATGAATCAAGCTTTAAAAAAAGAAAGAAAAAAGAAAATAACATGGGAATTTTGGTGCTTGCCATTTACCTGGGTAACAGTCCTGGAAACCATAACTGAAGGAGGTGAGAGATGTGATAGCAAAGTGAAAAACAACACCAAAAAGTGTGTGGGAGACTGTCCATCATTGTGAGCCTTTGAACACCATGGAGATCCCTTGTGTAATTGATAAGGCACCCCCATTTTTTTCAAGCAGTAACTGTGTTGTTTTTCTATTAACTGCATGCTTTCACTTGTTGGAAATTTGGTGGGGGCAGAAGGAGTATTCAGGATGCCATTTTCCTGGTACTCTAGCAGCCATAAACACCTTTGAGAGAACAAAAAGAAGTTGTCATTGGAAACTTGGAGGGAAAGCCAAGGAGCCCAGGGTAATTGGTTCCTTCAACTCTCTGGGCATCATTTTATATTAAGTTTGAAGATTGTTGTGAACATTGAATAACATGTTTTATGGGCATCATCTGCACTGTTCTGGTGCCCCAAAATGCCATAACTCAGACTCTGAGAAGGACTCCAAAATGAATTCTGTTACATATGTAAGCCTGGTGCTAAAACAATGCCATAGGCAACATAGAATAGCAGCTTTATGGTTCTTCCATCCAAATCTTTTATATATGATAATCTGATAAACACTACAAAACTTCAGTATTTAATATTTTTAAAGTACAACACTAAGAAACAAGTCCTAAGATGCCATATTAATGCTAGTAACCATGATCCAATAGGCTTGGCATGTCTGGGGAAAGTTAACATGTCATGAAAATGCAGGCTAGAGAGAAACTGGATTCAGAGAGCCAAATTGAGTCCTTAGGATGCGAAGAAGAACTAACATCATGTCATTACCATTAAAACTATCTGCCAGGCCAGCATCCCAAATGTGTAGCAGTTTGTGTTTCATCTATCTACTTCCAATTCAGCTCACTGATGACAGCCTGTGGAAAGCAGTGGAAGTGAACCCAAGTGTCTGAACTCCTGCTACCTGCATTGATCACCAAATTGAAGTGCTGGGTTTCAGCCTGGCTTTGTCCTATGCACCCCAACCATTTGCAGAAGATCTTTGTCTCCTTGTAATTCTGATTTACATATACATTAATGAAAGGTTAAAAAAAGATGCAAAGCAATGTTTTGTGCATAAAAAAACAGAAGCTTGAGAGAAGGCATTCACACTCGAGGAAAAGTGTGGACATGGAGGTAAGGCCTGTTAATGTTCAGGGAATGCTGAGCCATTTCTCATGACTGAAGTCATTCTCACTTGCTAGTGCCATCCTGGGGCTAGTCTGGAAACACAAATTCACAGGTAATTGAAGGTATTGCCTCAGCAGCCTGTAGTTTTTAGCGCCTCTGGTCAACTCCTTTGCTTGTGCCAACAACAAGATAATTGACATTATGCCTGTAAGGACAACAGCTGATGTGGCAAACCATCAATGGGTAGCTGAGTAAATCAGGGTCATTCTTGAATACACAGTTTATTTGAAATAAGGTAGGAATGGGAGTGCTGCCATGGAGGGAACAGGAGAGAACCATGCAAAGTCCTCAGCACCAATTCTTCACAGTACTCCAACAAGCAAACTGTGATAGAAAGAAGGGATCTCAAAGTGTGGCACTTGAATGAAGAACTATCTCTCTGTATACCCAGCAAGGTGAACTTGAAAAACATATGCCAAGGCAGGGATAGAGAGAAATGGTGAAAATTATTTGAGAGAGAGTGGGAGAGATGAAAGAGAGAGAGAGAGAGAGAGAGAGAGAGAGAGAGAGAGAGAGCGCCACAATAAGCAAGCAAGAAATTGTAGCAGAGCCCAGAGACGTACTAAGTCTAGAATTTTTGCAGAGGTGAGCTGATTTCCTAGTTGGTTCCTACCTTGTGATTGGTTCCTTTCCACTTTTGAGCTGCCGCTGCTTTTAGGGGAAAAGTACATTGCCAAGGTTCCTCAGCTGTTCACAGCACAGGGCTGTTTGCCCAAGAATCAAGATTTTAGAATTTAGGTGTCTCTTTCCCTACCTGCTGTCTGGAATCCCACTCCAGTAATCTGGGTCTCAGGCATTTCTACAAGGCTGTGCCTACCAGAGATACCACTCAGTCAATAGCTTCTCCTGGAATGTGGATATGAGTTCTGTTGCTCACCTCTTTCCCATATTACCAAAAAATTCCTGCATAGACAGTATGTATTCTTGTATTTCCAGAAAATTAGTTTCAATCTGTAGTTCCAGATTGACAGCCTTGGTATTGAGCAACAGGGAAAAAAGTGCATGCATCCGCACAAACCAGATACACAACACTAGCTTCATCAGGCATTCCAGCGGTGAATGAGCTGCTCTTTCCAGTGAGAAGAGCTTCATGGAGAGTTAAAAAAGACAGCAATGTTAATCCCGACCTCACCATTCTACCACACCTTCCACACATCCCAGGCTCAAGGTTGTGGAGAGCAGTAGGATGGTTATGGATTTTTTTAAATTTATTTGTTTTTTATTAATTATATTGCATTATTTTTTATTAAAGATTTATTTTATTTTTATTACAAAGTCAGATATACTGAGAGGAAGAGAGATAGAGAGGAAGTGGAGCTGCCGGCATAAGAACCAGCAGCCACATGGGATCAAGGCGAGGACCTTAGCCACTAGGCCACGCTGCCGAGCCCAATTACATTGCATTATGTGGCACAGTTTTATATGCACTGGTATTCCCCCCACCACTCCCCAAACCCTCCCCCCACGGTGGATTGCTCCACCTTAGTGCATTTCCATAGTTCAAATTCAGTTGAGATTCTTTCATTGGAGGTATTTACCAAGCATGCAGTCCAGCATGTTATTGGCCTGGTAAGTTCAATAACTTCTTGGTGAGACCATCTCTGGTCTGAAGGTAGAGCCAGCAGAGTATCATCCCAATCAATTAAAAACCCCAGCATAATACTTACAACCAATTATAACATTATGGCATTAATTGACATGGTATTGATTAACCAATATGCTAATAAGAAAATGCAGGTTCTCAACCACAACCTGTGACTTCTTCATAGACATTTCCATTTTGGTTTATAATCAACCATGTTCTATACACCTTAAAATGGCTATAGATTGCCATTCAGCTGTCTCATGTCTATTTTAGTTTTAGTTTTTAGCAGTTTATAGCATTGAAGCATGGTTTCTCTGAAACTGGCTGTTTTTGGGGTAGTCTAACTCTGTAACAAGACATATGTCAACAGTTTAGGTGAACAGTTGTAGGAGGGGTGTGCAGAGAAATCTTCAATACCCCAGTGAAGAGTAACTAATCTTTGTGTCCCACCTCATGAGTTATAAGTGCATCCCCGCTGACCGTTTCCTGTCTGTTCCTAAGCTTTCCTTGTTATTCTCTATTCTAGTTTGTTTGCTTGTTTGTTTGTTTGTTTTGAGGGGTTTCTGGAGCAATCCTGATGGTCATTACAGGAGGGAGGGTGGGGACCCAAAGTTGGAAGCAGGCAAGGACCAGAGAAAGCTCCTCTCCCTAGTCCCAAAGGAAGTTTACTGATCTTCTGCTTCTGTGGACCACTCTGGGATCCTGGTTGTCGTTCCGATGACCTTGGCTCCTGCAAGGCAGGACTTGAGCTTCTTCCAACCCATGTGGTAGATCCATATGGGGATGGATGACCTCAGAGTTCTTGGCCTCCGAAGGCACTCCATTTCCCCATGGTCTCCTCAGCAGTTGGGATGTAGTCCTCGGTGCTCATGCTGACAGTCCTTGATGAAGATCTGGGAGTCTTCAGGGTTGGGATACAAGCCTCCTCCTGTCCTCCTGCTCCACTCTGGGGTCCCCCCCGCTCTATGCGTATGACCTCCTGTTAAGAGGTTATTAGGATTGCTCCTGATTCCCCCATATGCCTTTGCAGTTTTGCTATTGTCTAATGCTGATTCGAGTCTGTTGCCTATCAATTACCAGTTATGATCCTGATAGGTTATACTTTCCGTCTTCCTCACACCTTCTAGGGTGATGTAAGATTTCTCTGCTCTCCCTCCCCCTTTCCAAGTATCACAGGGCCTTACAAATATATTAGGTTTTACAATTCTTTGATGTAGATCAGAAGCAATCTGGCTCATATCAATTGTTTGTTCATTGTTTACTTCACAATATCTTATTGCATGAGATACAGGCTGTTTGGGGTTGAAATAATATTACTGTTTTCTGGATTGACATCATTTCACAACAGTCACATCAATCACAACAACAACAACAGCATCAACAACAAATTATAGCACCCTGATAAAGCAATGCACCACTGAGTAACCAACACATGCTTAAGTAAAAGGAAACACAGATGTCTCTTGGGAAAAATGATGCCATCGTGTACTTCATCTGTATGTGATGAATTCTACTAGAGAAAAGAGATTATTTGGAAGCACCCAATCTGACATAAAAACATCAAAACATATGCGATACAGCCAAAAGGGCAAACAGACAATAAAAATAACAGTATAGATTGGACTGTTGGAGTTACCCTTTCCATGTTGGCTTCCTTATATGAGAGAGAATATATGGTATTTGTTCTTTTGTGATTGACTCATTTCACTGAGCATAACGGTTTCTAGTTGGGACCACCTGGTTTTAAATAGAATATCATTCTTCTCAATAGCTGAATAATATTCCATGGAGTAGATGTACCACAGTTTCCTTAACCACTTTTTCTTCGAAGCACATCTGGTTTGTTTCCATGTCTTTGCTATTGTAGATTGTGCTGCTGTAAATACAGGATTACAGATCCACTTCTTATATACAGATTTCACTCCTTTTGGGTATATTTCTAGGAGCTGGTTAGCAGGGTCATATGGCAGATTTATTTGCAATTCTCTAAGTACTCTCCATACTGATTTCCAGAGTGGTTGTACTAGCCTACACTCCCACCAGCAGTGAAGGAGGGTGCTTTTCTCCCCATATCCACAGATCCTGGATATTAGTCCCCTATCACTTGTGTAGTGTGCAAAAATTTTCTCCCATTCTGTTGGTTGCGTCTTCACTTTGTTAGTTGTTTCCTTTGCTGTACAGAAGCTTTTTAGTTTGATGTAGTCCCATTTGTTCATTTTGGATTTGATTTCCTTTGCTTTAGGAGACTTTTCTAAGAACTCTTTCACTGTTCCTATATCTTGTAGTGTATTTCCTATGTTTTCTTTTAATAGTTTGATGGTTTCTGGGTGTAGATTTAGGTCCTTGAGCCAGTTAGAGCTGATTTTTGTATAATGCGGCAGGTGTGGATCTTGCTTCTTTATTCTGCAAGCTGCTATCCAGTTGTCCCAACAGCATTTGTTGAATAGTCCAGGTTTTTTACCTTGATTGTTTTCAGTTTTCTTGTCAAAGATTAGTTGACTACACATGTGTGGCTTCCCTTTTGGTGTTTTATTCTATTCCACTGATCTTCTTGTCTGTTTCTGTACCAATACCAGACTGTTTTGATAACCACTGCTCTGTAGTATGTCTTGAGGTCTGGAATTGTAATTCCTCCAGTTTGGTTTTTATTTTTCAGGACAACTTTAGCTATTCATGGTCTTTTGTGATTCCAGATGAACTTCTGTATCATCTTTTCTATTTCTGAGAATGTTGTTGAGATTTTGATTGGGATTTTGTTGAATCTGTATATTGCTTTTGGTAATGTGGTCATGTTGATAATATTGATCCTACCAATCCAAGAACATGGTAAGGTTCTCCATTTTTCAAGGTCTTCTATTTCTTTTTTAAATGATTTATAGTTTTCATCATAGAGGTCTTTCACATCTTTAGTTAGCTTGATTCCTATGTATTTAAGATTCCTTTCCTATATTTTAAAGGGAACTATACTTACAATTTTTCCTCAGCAATGGAATTATTTGTGTACACTAGTGCCATCAATTTGTGTTCATTAATCTTGTATCCAGCTACTCTGTCAAAGTCTCTTATGAGTTTCAACAGTCTCTTGACTGAGTCTTTTGGTTCTTCTATGTAGAAAATTATGTCATCTGCGAATAGCGATAATTTCAATTCCACATTTCCAATTTGCATTCCTTTAATTTCTTTTTCTTGCCTAATAGCTCTGGCAAGGACTTCCAAAACTATATTGAAGATTAGCGGTGAGAGTGGACATCCCTGTCTAGTTCCAGATTTTAGCAGGAAGGCTTCCAGTCTTTCCCCATTTAGTATGATACTGGCATTGGGTTTATCGTAAATTGCTTTGATTGTGTTGAAGAATGTTCCTTCTATGCCTATCTTGTTTAGTGTTTTTAACATGAAGTCGTGTCGAATTTTATCAAATGCCTTCTCTGCATCTATTGAGAGGGTCATATGGTTTTTATTTGTCAATTTGTTGATGTGAAGTATCACATTTGTTGTTTTGCGAATGTTGAACCATCCCTGCATGGCTGAGATGAATCCCACCTGGTCCGGGTGAATGATCTGCCTGATGTGTTGTTGGATCCTGTTGGCTAGTATTTTATTGAAGATCTTTGCATCTATGTTCATCAAGGATATCGGTCTGTAGTTCTCTTTTTCTGTTGTTTCTCTCTGCCTTTGGTATTAAGGTGATATTAGCTTCATAGAAAGAGCTTTGAAGGATTGCCTCTTTTTCTATTGTTTGAGAAAGCTTGTGTAAGACTGGGGTAAGTTCCTCTTTGAACGTTTGGTAGAATTCAGCAGTGAAGCCATCAGGCCCAGGACTTTTCTTAGTTGGGAGGGCTTTAATTACTGACTCAATCTCAGTGCATGTTATTGGGCTGTTTGGATTGTTAATTGCTTCTTGAGTTAATTTTGGTGGATTGTATGTATTCAAAAATCTATCCGTCTCCTCTAGGTTTTCTGATTTGTTTGCATATAATTGTTTATAATAGTTCCTGATGATTCTTTGTATTTCTGTGATGTCTGTTGTTATATCTCCTTTCTCATCTCTGATACCGTTGATGTGTATATTCCCCCTCCTTTTTTTGAATTAGTCGAGCTAGTGGGGAGTCTATTTTGTTGATTTTCTCTAAGAACCAGCTCTTTGATTAATTGATTGATCTTGTGTATAGTCTTCTTGGGCTCTATTTGGTTTATTTCCTCCCTTATTTTGATGATTTCTTTTTTCTACTAAACTTAGCATTGCTTTGTTGTTATGTTTCTAGTTCTTTCATCTGTAAGGTTAGCTGGTTTACTTGGTGCTTTTCTTGTTTCTTGACATAAGCACTGATTGAAATGAAGTTGCCTCTCAGCACCACCTTGATTGTATCCCAAAAGTTTTGATAAGTTGTGTTGATGCCTTCATTTGTTTCAAGCAATTTTTTAATTTCCCCTTTGATTTTCTCTCTAACCCATTGCTCATTTAGTAACATATTATTCAGCTTCCATATGTTTGTAAGTCTTCCTTGGTGTTTCGAGTTCTTGGTCTCAAGCTTCACTCCTTGGTGGTCTGAGAAGATGCATGGTATGATTTCCATTTTTTTAAGTTTGCTAAGGCTTATTTTATGGCCTATAATGTGATCAATTCTGGAGAAAGTTTCATATACTGATGAAAAAAAAAGTGTATTCCCTGTCTGTACGATGGAGTGTTTGATAGATGTCAACCAAGTCCATTTGCTCTAGAGTTTGGGTGAGTTTTATTGTTTCTTTGCTGAGTTTCTGGCTTTTTGATCTGTCCATTTGTGTTAATGAGGTATTAAGCTCTCCCACTATGATCGTATTGTAGTCTATTTCCTCCTTTAAGCCCGTTAATATTTGTTTCACATAGCTAGATGCTTTGGCGTTTGGAGCGTAAACATTTATTATGCTGATTTTTTATTGCTGAAGGCATCCTTTGATCATTATGCCGTATCTTTCTTTATCTCTTTTGTTGCTCTTCACATCAAAGTCTATGCCATCTGATATAAGAATGGCTACACCTGCTCGTCTTTCCTTGCCATTTGCTTGGAATATCTTTTTCCATCCTTTCACTCTCAATTTTTTCTGATCTTTGTTGGTGAGATGTGTCACCTGTAAGCAGCAGACAGTTGGGTTTTGTTTTTTGATCCAATCTTTCAATCTATGGCGTTTGACTGATGAGTTTAGACCATTTACTCAGCATTATTATGGATAAAGGGCAATTTGTTCCTATCATTTTGGTGATGTGTTATTCTATGATTTAGTCTTCTGCTAGCCTTTTATTGGGATGCTCTCCACATTTGCCTTTGTTTCTGATGGTTGCTATTTCTTTTTTCCTTCATGGGAACATCCTTGAGTATCATTTGTAGGGCAGGTTTAGATGAAACAAAATCTTGAAGTTTTTCTTTATTGTGGAAGAATTTTATTTCATTTTCAAAGACAAAGGAGACCTGTGCAGTGTAAGTTAGTCTGGGCTGAAAATTGTTTTCTTTTACTATCTGGAATATGTCACTCCAGTCTCTTCTGGCCTGTAGTGTTTCCTCTGAAAGGTCAGCTGTGAGTTTAATTGGGCTTCCTCTGTATGTCATTTGATTTTTGTCATGTGCACATTTAAGAATTTTTTCTTTTGTTCAACTGAAGAGAGCTTGATTATCATGTGTAGTGGTGAAGTTCATTTTTGTTCAACTGTGTTGGGAGTTCTATAGCCCTCCTGGATATTATTTTCTAATTCTTTGCTCAGATTAAGGATGTTTTCCTGTATTATTTCACTGCATATGCCTCTAATCCCAACTTCTCTTTCTGCACCTTCTGGAACTCCCATAACTCTTATGTTGGACCTTTTAATCGTATCTTTTAATTCTTGGATTTTTTTTTTTTTTTTTTTTTTTTTTTTTTTTAGCTTGACCTAGCTCTGCTTCCAGCTTTTTGCTTGTTTCTTCATGGTGACATGAAATAACTTCTAATTCTGAAATCCTTTATTCTGCCTCATTTATTCTGTTGTTGAGAGTCTCCGCTGTATTTTTAATTTGCTCTACTGTGTTCTTCATTTCTGATATATCAGCCTTAATTTGATGTATTACTGCTATTTCTTCTTTGAACTCTTGTTTGTACTTCTCATTGTTGACCAGCAGCTTTGCAACAAGTTTTCTGAGTTCTTTGTCCCCCATTTTCTCAATGTCCTCCTCAGTTAACTCTGGGAGTGGACGAAGCTTTTGCTCCTTTGTTGGAGAGGCTTCAGTAACATTCATAGTGCTTTTGTCTTGTCTTTTACATTTTGTAGTTGCCAACCTGTTTGACGACATCATCTCTATGGTCCATTACCTACAGGTCTATAAGTTGATTTTTGTGTTCAATCAGTGCCCTGGGTTTGGGGAACACAGCTGTCCTGAATAATTGCTGTGTCCACTGCACTGATTTTGTAAGCAGCACTGTGCTTGTCTCCCCCTGTTGGCCGATAAGTCTAAGTACCTCCTGATGTTATTTTGGGTAGAGTTGGTGGTGTGCCTTGTAGAGGCTGTTTTTTTTGTTTTTTTTTTTTTTTTCTTTTTTTTTTCTCTGTGGAGCCTGTGCAGTGCTCTAAGATGGTGGTATTTTTGTCCCCAGGTCAGTTCTTGGGCGAATCAGCTGACCTCCCTTCAGTGTAACAGTGTCTGGTCCCATAACACTTTATCTGAGTGTTGCTGAATTAGTGCATGCGCAGTTTGCCACTCCTCCTTTTGGAGCACTTGCCTCAGTGTCCAAGATGGCGCCCCTATGGGGCACCAGCACTGTAGGGGGCTGTTGGCCATCAGCTCCCAGGACCACACAAACCCCACAGGTTGCAAGTCTACTGCCTTGGTCTCAGCTCAGTGCAATTAGACAGCAACACGCCCACTCTGGATCTTCACTTGGGGCCCACACTTTCTGCCCTGCTATCCAAGATGGCACCAGGCGAAGAGCTGCAGCTGCTGGCTTTCAGTTCCAGGGACCACACTGACCCTGCTGGGAGCAAAACTGGTGCTCCCCTCCACCCTTGGATCACTTCCATGTGAACAGCCAGAAAGGGGTCTGTGTGCCGCTCTGTCAACTCCGTGTTCCGCCTCTCCTCAAAAGATGGTGCCCTGAATGCCCGACTCTCTCCACCTGAAGGTGGTTCCAATCACTCAGCTTGTCTGTCTGCTCCCAGACCACACTCGCTTTCCTATCCTACCTCCCCACGCAGACCCAGGCTCTCACCTGGAGGTCATAACAACTGTGTGGAAGCCAGTGCTGGATGTCTGGCCAGTGCTAGAGACGGATCACTGGAGTCTGGATCACCGGAGCCTGGATCACCAGGATCTGAGTTGCTGCTTGCTGACTGCTGGTGGGTTCTTCGATCCACTACAACACTGCTGACTTGTTTCCACAACTGCAATGTGTCTGGGGGTGGGGTTCCTGGTACCTTCTGCTTACTGCCTGAGCCCTACTTTTTCCCTGCAATCTACTTATTGTACTTCTCTCTGTCTAAAGAGTCTCTGTCTTATCAAACGTGTCTTGACTCTATGCTACCATCTTGCCTCCAGCTATGGATTTCTGAAGATGGCATCTCTATATTTACAGTCAGCTACATCTTGCCACTCCCCAAGTACTCAGCCTGAGAAATCATTTTGTTCCAGAGAAATGCTTTACAAGAAGTTAAGCCAGATAGTCTATTCTCACATGGTTAAATTAAACCTCCCTAAAACATGAAGAGCTATATTATGCACACACAGTGGAACACAAATGCTCCCTATTGCAATGTTGAAAATGTGTGGTAAAGAACAATACATTGAGGAGTCACCAGGGCAGTTTTCTTACACTGTTCACAAAGCTGGTTGGATGAGAAATACCAAAATCATTCTAGAAGCTGAACTCTGAACCTGAGTCAGATTGCTGAGATTTAACCTTATTTGATTAGAAGAGACTACCAAAACAGGGCTAAAAGTACCCAAAACCCATGATGATCTTATATGAATGGATGTGAGTCCACATTAGAACAATTAGACTCTATCTAATTATGTTATTACCATTGAGGCTTACACAAAGAGGCTGCAGATACTGAACATCCTTCTTGATATGAGTCCTGTAGGGACTGTGGAGCCTGAAATAGAAGAACAAATAAAAGTTTCCATGCTGGAAATGAGGAAACAATACACATTGTCCTCCTATTTACCACCGAGGATGACACCAAGGAAAGGGATGCAAATCTCTCTCACAGGATTCTTAGAGAGAGTGGTGAAAATGTCCACATTTCTTAAACAAATACTCAGAATGAGTTTCCATCAGATAACACCTGGCATTCTACAACTACTCCATGCTGTTTCTACTTTTTTAGTTTAGAAAAGGTTAAGAGTATTATGCATTTTACAGCTATGTGTACAAGCTTCCAGGAACTTCTTTTTTTTTTTTTCCTTTGGTAGCAAAACTAAATCAATTCATATCAGAATTCTCACCATTGGCTGCAAACACAGCCAGCTGAGGAGCTGTGAAAATTATCAAAAACTTTCTTCTGATAGCATAGCAAAATAATCTTACATCTTGTAATGTTATTCGTTGTGGGTACTGGTTTGTGTCCAGGCTGCTGCAGTTCATCACCAGCTTTCTGTTTATAGCCTGCAATAGTAGGAAAAAATGGTTTGTTCCTTGGGACTCTACATGCAGTGGGAGACCCATAAGAAATTTCTGGCCATCAACTTCAGATCAGCCCATTTCTGCCTATTACAGACATAAGGGGATTTTTCAGAGATGTAAGATGTCTGTTTCTATTTCTCCTCTCTCGCAAAGTATGACTTTCAAGCAAACAAACAAAATTCTTCTAAAAAGTACTAATCTAAAATCTCACACATTAGTGTCTGATTTACTTCACTATGAAATGGCCCAGCTATCTCAACTTCAAATGTTATTCCCCTCCCACTATCCCTAAGTGGAAAAAAAGAAACATGACTTTAGCTGATAATATATTTATTGTTGGAAAAAATGGTAAAAATTTTCTTGGACAACTATATAATACTTTGTATTTTGCACTTTTTATCATTCTGCTCAATAAAATGTTATTTGATCTTACCAAAACACTGAAATATTTCTCTAAATGTATTAACATTATTGCTTATTCTGCTTATGTGGTAGAAATAATTAAATGGATTTCAAACTCTGTTATTTCTAACTATAAGGAATGTCTATAAACTTTATTTCTACAATTCCAAACCTTAATTAGATAGAGAAGTGCACTTATTTTTGTTACCCATATTCACTCACAATTAGTGCCCCTAACACAGCAAAATGTGAATGCAGATGATCTTGTTTCCTTTCTCTTAGCAGAAAGAGAACATATCTTTTACATACTAGTTCCAGAAGGCTCCATATAAAATATGAAATTCGCTATCAGCAAGTGAAACAGATTATTAGAACATTCCCTAGTTTTAGGCCTTTGCACTTAGGCTATTTACACTAGGAATCAATTGCTGGGAATTATAACCTAAAGAACTATGGAAGTTGCATGTTGCACATAATCCTTCATTTGACTGTTCTGACTTCTTTTATGTTTTCATTGATAATTGCTCTTCTTTTATTTGGGCTACAGCCTTGCTAGGAGAAGGAAAATCCTGTATAATTCAACATCAGTTAGAATGCATTACAGTCTTAAGCAATGCTTTGGCCAGCAGAGCCCTTAATGTGGACATGGAGAGGGTCTGGGGATGAGGCATCAACAGGAGACCCGTGCTGGTGGAAGTCTCTCCGAAGCTTCCCTTTATTACTCCTTATGTACCCTTTTCCCCCAGCCCTTTAACCAAACAATAGGATGCTAACGAGTCCCATTAGACCAGATACTTTTAGCCTCAAGCCCATTTCCTGTTACTCCTCAGCTTAATGAGTGCTAATCAATTCTTTAGCCCACAACAGGTTCCCCTTTTTTGTTTTAAAGCAGACTAGAATGTGCCTGTCTTAGGTTGTGGTTGCTCAGTTTATCAGCCTTACCTGTCATTGGAAATCTCCATAGCATGATGAAGCCCCTGTCTTAGGTTGGTCAGTGCCCAGTCCATCTTATCCATCACTGGCTGCCATTCAACATGTTGTCTGCTTCAGATGCACAAACCATACTTGGGGAGGCTGATAGCACTGTTCCATGGCTAGAAATGTCTTTAACGTGGTAGCAATGAGCAGACAGCAGTTCCTGGGCTTGGGAAAACATTTTGCATTTGCATAGGTGTTACACACAAAAAGGCATATAATGGGAACAGGAGACCTAGACCAAATCTCACAGCATCTGCTGTTCATCTGCCAACAAATCAACCTGCAGATACAACATAAGCATGACCACAAACACATGTTTATAGGTAAAGTTCAGTTGTTCCATAGCTCAGGCAGGCAGTTCTGCAAGTTTGTTCATTGTCACCACAGTCGCTGGTGGTGGTGGCTCCTGACATACTGGCTATGATGGTCACCGTTATGCCAAAGTCTCTTTTAAGCTTTATCAGGCCAACAGAGGCCTCTCCAACACTCCCAACTGACACAAGCAGGATGCAACTACATGACATTCTGGGCAGCTACATGACAACAGCAATATCGCAATTGCCATTGCAGCATGCTGTCAGGGTGCACTGAAACTCAGTGTCATTCATTTTAGGGGCATTATCTGTACATAAGAGAGAAACATTGGGATAACACAGGTGGACACAAACTTAAAATTCAAGGGGCTAAGGTTCGCCCACGTCAGCAAGTCCTCAAGTTCAGAGGAGTGATGGAACTAGCAAATTCCATAGGAATAATTACACTCTTAAGGAGGGGAAAATGGGGTACATTCCAGTGCATGTCCATAACCCACAAAGCTGACACATAGAAAATACCATGGGTATTTTCCCCGTGGTAATAACAGGGGAATAATAAGAAAAAGTACTAGCAGAAACTGAGCTATTTATAAAGGGAGAGCCAGACCCCCAACAGCTGGGGTCGCACACTGGACAATCTGATAGTATGGTTTAAGGAGAAACTGGCAGAAAATTTTGGGACCTAGGTGTTCAAAAGAGAAAGAAAAGATAAAGAGAGGGGTGCTTAACAAATACTAATATACATATATAATATATAATGGCCTAGTATACTTGCTTGTCCCATTGATCTTCCGATTCAAATGCCATCATCTTGGCCAGTACCCAAGCTTTTTTTTTTTTTTTTTAAAGATTTATTCATTTTTATTACAGCCAGATATACACAGAGGAGGAGAGACAGAGAGGAAGATCCTCCGTCCGATGATTCACTCCCCAAGTGAGCCGCAACGGGCCGGTGCGCGCCGATCCGAAGCCGGGAACCTGGAACCTCTTCCGGGTCTCCCACGCGGGTGCAGGGTCCCAATGCATTGGGCCGTCCTCAACTGCTTTTTCCCAGGCCACAAGCAGGGAGCTGGATGGGAAGTGGAGCTGCCGGGATTAGAACCGGCGCCCATATGGGATCCCGGGGCTTTCAAGGCGAGGACTTAAGCCGCTAGACCACGCCGCCGGGCCCCCCAAGCTTTTTTTTTTTAAGATTTATTCATTTTATTACAGCCAGATATACACAGAGGAGGAGAGACAGAGAGGAAGATCTTTCATCCGATGATTCACTCCCCAAGTGAGCCGCAATGGGCCGATGCACGCCGATCTAATGCTGGGAACCAGGAACCTCTTCCAGATCTCCCATGTGGGTGCAGTGTCCCAGTGCATTGGGCCGTCCTCGACTGCTTTCCCAGGCCACAAGCAGGGAGCTGGATGGGAAGTGGAGCTGCCGGGATTAGAACCGGCGTCCATATGGGATCCCAGGGCTTTCAAGGCGAGGACTTTAGTCGCTAGGCCATGCCGCCAGGCCCAGTACCCAAGCTTTAACAAGATTCAGCAGCAGGAACTTGCCAGACAAGCCTCTCAGAAACTTGCCGGACAAGCCTCTCAGTAATCTACCTCAGACCATTTTCATTTTCTGGGAAAACACAGACTGATCCTCGCCCCAAATGAGGACTGGATCTGGGCCTTGCCACTGACCAGTCAAGGGATCCTTCCATAACACATAAAACCTTCTGCTTTTGAGATGCATTCCAATGATGATCTGCAGCAAACTGTCCTTCAGCATCCAATGTTAGTAAATTTGAGATAAATAATACAAGGTTCAAATGATATCCAGGAGTGGTATACTCCCCCCTTTTTTTAGTAGGATAATCCTTAATAGTACGGTTGGCGTATTCCACAACACCTTGTCCTTGAGGATATTAAGCAAGATGGACTTAGATCAGAACTACCAGAATGCTTAGTCTTACACGGACACTATAAAGTGAAAACTGTCAAATAGTAGCTTTACAAAACATTTGTTCCTAAGGCCTACTGCCTGTTATAAATGAGACAGGAATACAGGTAAATAATAAATATATCAGTGATGCAATATATTTTGAGAACAATCTATTAGTAATTTAAATTGCATACATTAAAGAAATCCAAGTTAACTAGTAATCTTATTCAAAGTAAATGGGTTTATAGCAAAGCTTTAAAATCATTTGGATACTTTAACAATCCTATCAGAAAGCCCTGAGAGTGTCTGCAGAATTCAGAACTCAAGGCAACCTGCTTCTGCTGTTGATATGCAAATCATATATCCTGCAGTTGCAGCTGAGGATCCAGATAGCTGATGAGAGAGATGCATAAATTTACCTGCTTTTTAAAATGTTTCCTACAGAAAATTTAAACTTTATTCACAAAAGCTAGTACATTTTCTGACTAATAAAGAGATAGTAAAACATTATAAAATTATAAACTACTTGTACTGAAGACAAACATAAAGACACAGATGTGGGCACACACACACACACACACACACACACACACTTTTGGAGACTTAAAAAATTATTCTCAATCAAACTTAGTAGTATTAGTGTTCACCAGAAACCAGTAGCTGAAAAGCCATCAAATAAATAGTCTTGAACCAAGAACTTGCGAGATAAAAGTCACCACTACGAAATCCCTACAGCAATGCAAGAATGCAGATTTCAGTCTTCCCAGTAATATAGCCATCCTAAGAATACATAGAGAACAACCAGATACAGCTGTAGAGCTAAACCATTAAAAACATGCAAACTAAAATTAAAACCTTCACAACTCCATGGTTGTATAAAACATTTTGACACGACAGCATTTTACTACATTTGGCAATAATCTTAATCCAATCAACCTGATTAACTCTCTCCATAAAATGGAAGATAAATCTGTTAGTATTCTTAAGGCCTCATAAGAATACCAAGGGAAACCCTAGAATTTGAAATTTTGAATTTTTGGATGCCTTTTTAAGGATGGCTAAAATTATCTAAAAGAAGGTTTTGTTGTTGTTAGTACAACACATTATAGGTTAGACTCCGTTATTGACATGAAATCATCACTCAATTACATCTAAAACAAATTCAAAGCCATTACTAATTTAAAGCAGTGAGAAATTTGATAACTAGCAGAAAGCACAAGAATTATTTTAACTATAAACATGCTTTGTATACAATAAATACTACATTAATTTAACTTATACCTTGAAATAATTTAATAGTGTTAGAGTTTACTTCTTTTTTTTAAAGATTTATTTATTTTTATTGCAAAGTTGGATATATAGAGAGGAGAAGAGACAAAGAGGAAGATCTTCCATCTGATGATTCACTCCCCAAGTGAGTCACAACAGCTGGTGCTGCACTGATCCAAAGCCCAGAACCTGGAACCTCCTCTGGGTCTCCCACGCAGTTGCAGTGTCCCAAAGTATTGGGCCATCCTCGACTGCTTTCCCAGGCCACAAGCAGGGAACTGGTTGGGAAGTGGAGCTGCCAGAACTAGAACCGGCACCCATGTGGGATCCTGGCACATGCAAGGTGAGGAACTTAGCAGCTAGGCCATGCTACTGGGCCCAGAGTTTACTTCCATGACAATGTATTTGTGATAAAATTTCACATTTTTGAAAACAACACAAATGAAATGCTAATAATTACAAGAGGTTTGTTTTTTATTACTTGCTGAATTCTAAATTCCCAAAAGTTGCCATGGGCCATGGTTATGCAGATGAAGTTAGCTTGCCGAACATTTATCACAATGAAAAATCTTCCAAAGTATAATTTTCAAATCTAGAGGACAAGTTCTGTAAAATCATTTTGTCCCAGATTTTTTTTCTGATCATATAAAGATATTTAAAAGGTGGACAATCAGACAACAGAAGACTTAGGGTCAGGTACTGGAGGTCTGGATGAATCAAAAAGTGACCAGCTGTCAGCTATAGACCTGACTAACAAAATAAGCATCCCAAGAACTACTATCCGAGCAAAGCTTGGTAGATTCCTAGGCTTCCAAATTGTGGGGGATCCTCAGAAGACTCACTTCCATCCTCTTCCCCTTCCTCCTCCTCCTCAGAAGAGGACTCTGAATCTACTTCTCACAGTTGCTCTAGACTTGGTTCTGCAGTTTCTTCTCCCTTTTACCCTAGTTTGGGGGACCCAGGATGGGATTCCTTCTGTTTTCTTATTCTGGTACTGAGCTCCTTCTTTGTTACCCTAGTTTGGAGTTCCTTCTTTCTACTTACACTGGTTTGAGGCACCCTCACTCTTTTTACAGATAATTTTTTAAGGAAGGGATGCAGCACCGCTTGACAGGATGACAAAGCAATATTTACCAAGCACCAGGAGAGCAAACCAAGGGAATACAACACAGACAGTTTCAATGAACTTCTGCGAGGCCATAAACTTAATGTCCATGCCTTGTGAGTAGAGCAGATCTCAGATTCCCTTAATTATCTGCATTTTAGCGAGTTCTACTCCATGATAAATTTTACTTATGCCCCTGAAATATTTTAAACCTGCACCTGGATTTCCGGGTCCCTCAGATTGTCCCTCATGCCCCAGAAAGGGGAAAAGGTCTGGGGATGGAATTAACTAAGCACCTCCAGAGTTTTTAAATTCTAAACTTGCCTCTGGATTTCCAGGGTCCCTCAGATTCTCCCTCATGCCCCAGGATGTGGAGAAAGTCTGGGATGGAATTAATTATGCCCCTCTAGAGTTAAATCCTAAACTTGCCTCTGGATTTCTGGGATCCCTCGAATTGTCCCCGCGTGCCCCAGTATGGGAAGAAGCTCTGGGGATGAAGTTAATTATGCCCCTCCGGAATTTCAGAGGTCCCTCAGATTGTCCCTCATGCCCTAGTACAGGGAGAGGGTCTGTGGATGAAATCAATTATGCCCCTGCAAAATTCCTAAATTCTAAACTTACCTTCATAGGTCAAGTGGTCCCTCAGATTGTCCCTTGTGCCATGCCCCACATTAGGCACCATTTGCTCCAACCAGCAGAGCCAGTAACATGGACATGGCGAGGGTGTGGGGATGAGGCACCAACAGGAGACCAGTGATGGTGAAAGTCTCTCCGAAGCATCCCTTCATTACTCCTTATATACTCCCCCCCCACCATTTAATCAAACAATAGGATGCCAATGAGTCCCATTAGACTAGGTGTTTTTAGCCTCAAGCCTATTTCCTGTTACTACTCAGCTTAATGAGTGGTAATCATCTCCTTAGCAAACAATAAAGCATTCCTGCACAAATCAAAATTGACAATAGTCGTTCCTACATCAGTCACTAATTCCAATGTCTTCTTGAGTTTTAAAAAACTCAACATGTAGTAGGTTTTGAGTATAATCCTCAAGGAAAAGTAATAATTGAATTAGCTCATGGAACCCAAACCTTATAAATTGAATATTTAAATAGGTGAAATTTATATTCTGAAGCAGCTGATTATAACTATGTTTTTATAGTAGAATGATTTAATCCACCATTTACTCTATTAATGGAAGCTGTTTTCAGTATTAACTTGCTTAAGCCTTCCTCTAGGAGATAGTTTATCCAAAGCAGAGAAACAATTTTTTTAAGCTAGAAAGGAATGGATTCTTTAAATCAACTAGTGTGGATACAAATTGCACTGAATCAGCATGGGAGAAGGGACCCTCCTAGTTAAGAGCAGAGGATATGCTTATGTTTTCACTGAAATTGGCTGCATTGTCTAGCTCCCATTCTACTGGCTGCATCTATGATAACAAGGAGGAAGCCTTACCAGTGAAAATGGTGCTCCAGAAGCATGCTCTTTACAATTGTAATAATTGGGTGGAGCACAAGTTAGCAAATCCAGGCATTGATGGGTTTCTCACTAAGAAATGTGAATAAACACACAATAAAACATCACTCCATACCTGGGGAAAAAATGAAATCTTTGATTATTGTCTTACCTTTGTTCTTTGATTATTGTCTTATATTTGTGTTCATTGGAAGGAATGCAATTATGTTCACAACAAGGAAATGCAACTAAACTGACATACTTCATTTGACTATAGACCTCATGACATTTTTCCAAATGATGATTCTGAGTGGAACGCCAATATGCAATTTTTGGAATACCACTACAATGGCAGATAGTATCAACACGATTCAATTTACCTGGACTGATGAAAGTTTTCGTAATCCATTTACTCAATTCCAAAATTCTAAAACTGTGTATGTTCCAGAATAACAACATATTTAGAAGCTGGGTGCTGCACTTTCTCCAGTGTTTTGTCTAATGGTTCATTATCTTGGGACTTCTAAATGAAGCTCTATTTATAATTTCAACCAAATTACCTTCTTTATTGTTTCCACTTGCATTAATTCTCCCTTGGTGATTATGAAAGGCATGATGTCTGTCTGCTCTTTTGTAAATTGTTTCCACTGCCATTTGCATAATTGCCTTATTTTCAGTGTTATATTTAATGCTACTCAGGATTTTATTACGATGGTTACCCTGTGATGATATCTGTGGCTACCTGGAAAACAAAGTGGAAGACATGTTTAAACCGAACTATATGATACAAATTTGGACAATTAGGCTAGGCTTTTAACCAATAAACTTTCAGGTCTTGATCCCAAGATTTTGGTGCAAAGCATAACCCAGAGTACCTGCATGTTTTGACTAACATTGATTATTTTAATGATTATTTTCCTTTTAGGATCAATCTATCTCCATTCAGAAATAAAATTACTATAAAACATTGTACTGTCAAGAATCTCCTGGCTATGTTTTTGCTCTTATGAAAAGGTAAGAACTATAGGAGTGTGCCCTTGGAACCAGTCCATCAGATGCACAAGGACCCTAGAAGTCATACACTTTCAGCAGAGTGAGAGTGCTAACAGGAGGTAGACTTTCTGTGTGGGACTGTGACTCCTCACTTGCCAAGCATAAGAGGCTCCTCCTTGTCCCTCCTTCCTCATTAGTTGTTCATAACTGATTGTATCTTTTTCTTCAATTAATCATTTTAAATATCAAAACACATTCTTGAAAAAAATGTTTGCTACTTTTACGGTATTCTTCATTTCCATGTTTTCTTTCTTTAGAGAAACTCCCTGTGGTTGCCTAAGAAACCTGCCTAGCACTCAGATATACTCTGCTGAGTTCAATAAAGTCTGCCTTGAATGATTCACCTTGAATCCCCTGTGTACTGATCTTTCTTAGTGCGCTCTCACTAATCAGGTCAAAGTCCCCTTAAAGGATTTATCCGCAGACCATCTCTTTGACCCATTGTTCTTTGGTCTCTGATGTGTTTCCACCTTTATTTTGATAATTTTTTCTGCTAATCTTGGGAAAGCTTTGCTTTTTATTTTTCAAGCTCCTTCAGAAATATGCTTGTCTCTTAACATGGTGCTTTTCCAATCTTGACATAAGCATTGAGTGGTATAAATTTTGATCTTGGGCCTGTCAGCATGGCCTAGCTGCTAAAGTCCTCACCTTGAACGTGTTGGGATTTTCATATGGGTGATGGTTCTAATCTTGGCAGCTCCACTTCCCATACAGCTCCCTGCTTGTGCCCTGGGAAAGCAGTTGAGGACGGCCCAATGCTTTGGGACCCTGCACCCGCGTGGGAGACCCAGAAGAGGTTCCAGGTTCTGGCTTCGGATTGGTGCGCACCTACTGTAGCGGTCACTTTGGGAGTGAATCATCAGATGGAAGAACTTCCTCTATGTCTGTCCTCTCTGTAAATCTGACTTTGGAATAAAAATAAATAAATCTTTAAAAAAATTTGATCTTAATACTTAATACACTATGCTTCACAAGTATAATGTGTGACATTCATGCTTTCTCCTGTTTTTCAGCTTTTTAATGCACTGCTTATTTTTTATAGTGCATTGTTCATTAAACAGCATATGATTATTCATTCATTCTCTCATCCTTGGACTATCATCTATTGCTATTTTGACTAGTGCATTGCCAGATTCAGTCAGTGATGATGTCAGAGCATGCACGGTATAATTTATGTTTTTAATTTGCTGAGACTTATTTTAAGGCTTACAATATAACCAATCCTAGAGAAGTTTGTAGTTGCTAATTACAAAGCATGCATTCTGAGGAACGCAGATGAAAAGGTTAGTAGATTTCGATTTACTACATTTCTTCTATTTTGTATTTGAGCTTCATTGCTTCCTTGCTAAGTTTGAGTATTGATGTTATCATTCAGTTTAAAAGGGTGTTTAAGTCTCCATTTTTGTATTGGAATTTATTTCTCCATTTAAATCAATATTATATTTTATAACAATTTGCTGCACCTGTTTGTGCTTGTGTATTATTATAGCAATTTTTCTTGCTGATTGGATTCTTGATCATTAAATGTTGCACTTTTTTGAGCTTGTTAATTGGTTTTTATATTGGTGTAAACATTACTCAATATAAGAATGTCTTAATCAGCTCATTATTTTTTCATTTTGCTAATCAGGAATATAATTTTTTATCCTTTCATTTTCAGTTTCTGCATTTCTTTGCAGGTGACATGTATCTGCTGATGTGATTGAAGTAATGTTCCATTCTGTAAATCTATAATGTTTGATTTAAATCATACAATTTGATTTAATGTTGACCAGTAGTGAATTTGCCCTAGCATTTGAACACAGGGTTGTTCTTGAAAAACCTAAGTGTTTTATTATTATTATTATTATTATTATTATTATTATTATTATTATTTCTGCTTTGCCTGCTTGGCTGGGGAGCTGTGTGAACTGCAGGCCTGACAGTCTACATGACACCTGGCAGCTCACATAAGCAGAGCACTCCTCAGGAAGGAGACCCCTGGTTTGCTTGGTAAATAAGTTGCTCTCTACCCTATAGTCCACCAGTTTGCACTTTTTGAAAGTTGCCTGCTTCAAACCCATCCATTAAAAATCTGTCAACTTGCTCTTTTTAAAAGTTAGCAGTTAAACTGACCAACTATATCTGTGTGAAATCGTCCTGTTGAACCTCAGCCATTTTCTTCTTCTGCCCCTTCTGCTGCCTAGGGTTCCTACCCTCCTCCAGACCAGCTGGGCTGGAGTGACAGCATGGAGCCTAGGCTAGCTTGAATAAACTGCCCTGATGTATTTACATTGACTTCAGACTCCTGATTATATTCTAGAGATCTCAAAACCTGGCACAAAACTCTTATTAGTTTTCTTCTGTCATCGTATTGGATCACCCTGCACACACGGTTTTGGTGCCATGTCTTCTAGTAAAACACATATCATTTTGTACATCAGGCCTGGAGGATGCAAAATGTTTGAACTTCTTTTGTTGATGAAGCAGTTGAAGCAGTGACTCACTTCCAAAGACAAAGGAAAACTTTCCTATGAAACTTATTCAGTGCTGATTCTTTTTCTGAAATATGTCATTCTACATTATTTTTTAAAAGATTTATTCATTTTATTACAGCCAGATATACACAGAGGAGGAGGAGAGACAGAGAGGAAGATCTTCCATCCGATGATTCACTCCCCAAGTGAGCCGCAATGGGCCGATGTGCGCCGAGCCGAAGCTGGGAACCTGGAACCTCTTCCGGGTCTCCCAGGTGGGTGCAAGCAGGGAGCTGGATGGGAAGTGGAGCTACTGGAATTAGAACCGGCGCCCATAAGGGATCCTGGGGCTTTCAAGGCGAGGACTTTAGCTGCTAGGCCACGCTGTCGGGCCCTGTCATTCTACTTTAAAGCATGTGAGTGAATCAATAGAGAAGAGAGCTATTTGCAAGCCAGGAGCACATGAGCTCGGCAGATGAAATTTTGCAGTGATATCTCTGCTTTTCACTCCTTCTGGTTAAAAATAACATAAGAAAGCATCCCTGGCTTCAAAACTATCTTTTCCTCTTTCTGTCACTAAGTTATAGGTAAAAAGTAAAGCATACCAAGATACTGATTAATGCCCTTTACCTATTGTAATAATTGCTACCTTCAGATAAGATGAGGCTTTAAAAAAGGTTTGTATGACTCCAAGGCTTTTTCTGGGTACAAAAGGCTAATTTTTTTAGACAAAGTATATCATCTTGAAAGTGGATGATGGACTCAGTGTAGATTAGTAAAATAATTTCTCTGTTAAACATCTTCTTGATGTCTGTTTGATCAGTCCTGACATATGTTGCCCAAACAGGCACTTGAACAAAGCTGGGAGAAACTGAAAGCAAATTAAACACTTAAGGTAACTGAACTTTCAACATTTCATGATGGAAATCTCCCTTTCAGTTAAGACATATTATATTAATATGCTTTAAGAATTGGTGGAAGGAACAGGTGCTAAATTTAACTGCAGCACTTATGAAACCTTATTTGATACTGTTATTTTCCATTGGTCCTGTTCTACCCTACAGGAACTGTGTGCTTAATTACAAGGCAAAGCATGTTCTAACATTTTCTGGGTTTAAAGATGGGCACAGAACACTTTGAAGAAAGGATTTCTGTAGAAGTCTGGACTCTGTGCTCTTTTTTTTTTCAAAATTTATTTTTTTTTAATTTAAAAACAAAGTTACAGCATAGAGCAGAAACTTATAGTCTAAATCTGCCAACTCTGTTCCTTAATGTCAATTACACTTAGGTCCTTACAGTCAGATTCAGAGGCATTTAGGGAGGTCACCACTATAAAAAAATACTAATCCACAAAATCCAGCAGTTTCACTTATGAAACTCTGAGGTTTCTTTTGTGGACTATAAAAAAAAATACTAACATGGACTATAAAAATACTAATTCACACAAAAAACTGCAAAGACATGAAGAAAGAGGCTTGTGTCTCAATTCTCAAATTCAGAGAAAAAAGAAAAAATGGAAAAGTGTGTTTTTGTGTTGCAGCAAGAAGTCACTACTGTTAGCTCTGCATCACTCTCTTCTAATGATTGATAAAGGGAAGCAGACTTATGTATTCTGAAGATGACTCAGAAGGGGGTTCATAGATAGTGATTATTAAAGCACAGTACAAAAGTTAACAAAAGTAAGTTAGAGAAAAAATAAAGATGATATGCAGAAGAAAAAGTAGCAGCAGCTTACAGCTCTGTCAGCTATTATTATTACTTAGTGAGACAAGAACACTAGCTCATAAAGTGGATAGATTGGATAATCAAGAGAGAAAAGAATTGGAGCTGATAGCTCAAAGATCAGATAAACTAATAAATAAAGTTAACATAGGAGGGAAAAAAATATGGGAGGATACAATTTCACAGTCACCATCTTTCCCACAGCTGCTGCCCCTTGCATAAACTGACCCAACTTGGAGACAAGCATTGCATATGTGCCCTGCAATATGTCCCTGGAGGGCACACTGGTCCTCGACATTTTAAAAGAGTTCATGAGCAACAGTGGAATGAATATAATATCAATGACTTCAAGTAATTTAAGAAAGCCATATATTCATATGGAATGCATTCTACTTATACTTGGAACTGGGTGGATACACTGATACATGCTTAATGAATGATGTTCAGGAATGGAAAGTTGCTGGTAAAAACAGTACTGGAATCAGGAGCATTTATGAAATTTAAGATATTGTGAGAGAATGGTGGGAGTGTGCGGCCAAACATCCTCCCATTAACAGTATATGAAACAGTTGTTGGGACTTATACAATGGCTGGGAGCTTAGACACAGATGATATATGGTAACTGAGTCTAACTCTGTTGCTGGAGAGCCTGGGATTGCTCAGAGGAACCAGAAAAATTTCATCTTTTTTCTTTCTTTTTTTCAAAGATGGTGTAGGGCCATTAGGAACCTTATGTAGGTATTATTTTTCATTAATGGACCATTTAACAGCCAGATGTTCAGGATCTGTTGTTATGTATATTAGGTTATGCATATGCTAACACTGATTGTCAATAGGCCTCTAACCAGTTAAACCAGCCAGAGAAAGCCTAGATAATTATAGTAAGATGAGTATAGATATCAGCTCTGAAGGGTACAAGGCTAATTTGTCGATTGCTGCATTAATCACTGGAATAAAGCAAGATAGACAAAATGCTATAATTGTGACAAATCTGAACATATACAATAAGATTGTAGAAAATGAAACACCAATTAATCTGGTGAGTTATCTAAATACCTGCCATAAAATAGGGACTTTGAAATATTCTGTCAGTACAGAGAAAAAAATGGCCGACCTTGAAGGGTTGATGTAAAGGGGAAGGCAGAGAGAGAGGGCCAAAAAGTGCCAGAAGAAGGAACAAGTATAGTTAAAAATAGTATAAGCAGCTGTGCAAACCTCCCAGGACACTGGGGAATCAACAAGATCCACGCAATTTGGAGAATCAACCAAAAATAACAACAACAACAACAACAAAAAACAAGGCAGCATTCAGCGGTCGGCTTAGCAGCGTGGCAGCTCAAAAACGGTGAGTTAAGAACCCAGCAGGGGAAAAGCCAGGGGAATTCTAACCGGAAAATATAAAGGCAATTTTAGGAAATCGTTGCACAAAACCCCTCCAATGGTGGCTAGAAACTGCAGGAGTGCTGAAACCTCTAGCACTGGTGGTGATATTAATAACCTTGCCGGGACCCAGGCAAAGACAGGAATGACTAACTAACACGTTCCCCCATAACGAAACACTACGGTACCAGAAGGGCACTAGGACCCTGAAGCGTGGTAGCCTGCAGCTGTGCCAGCGAGGGTGAAATCCCCAGGCTCACAGCTAAACTAAATTCTGGGCCAACCCAGGCTGGGGAAAGAGGCAGCAGAGTGGGGCCCACCAGATCCCGTACCTCAGACAAAAAAACAAAGCAAAAAAAAAAAAAAAAATCCAAGAGATGAGACCCGGGCGCCTAGGCACTGAAACCTAAGGCACTGAAACCTAAGGCACTGAAACCTGAAGCCCAGAAGGGAAACAAAAAACAAAAACTTGCTGGGCCAGAAGGAAAACAAAAACCTGGGCTAGCAAGACTTCAGGCCATCCACAAGGTGGCAACAGAGGTCAAGGGTGAGAATCCAGCAACACCTTGGGCCACAAAAATGAAACGGAATGAGAGAGTTAGTGAAGTAGACACAGCTAACGCCACCCAAAAAAGCCACCATAAAGCATGGTCAATCGCAGAAATTATAGATGAAGAAATTGAAGACATCTCTGATAAGGAGTTCAGAAAAATAATTATAAAACTCTTCTGAGACAATGAAAAACAATGGGACGAGCTCAAAGATTTTAAAAGCCACATAATCACAGAAACAAAATCATTTAAAAATGAGATCCTAGACTTGAAGAACAAAGTTGAGAGCTTAGCCAACAGAACTACAGCAGCAGAAGACAGGATATCTGACTTGGAAAACTCCCAGAATGAAAGCAGGCAGATTATTAACCAACTAGAGTCACAACTACACAAGGCAACCAAGATGATCCAGGAGATGAATGACAACATCAAGAAGTCAAATATTAGAATATTGGGGCTCCCAGAAGGGGTGGAAAGAGAGACAGGCATACAACCAGTACTTGAGGAAATTATGCAGGAGAATTTCCAAAATACCTGGAACATGAACCCAATCCAAATTCAGGAAGGCCAGAGGACTCCCCACAGGGTGGACAGAAAACGATCCTCCCCAAGACACATGGTAATCAAGCTACCCTCCAATGAATACAAAGAAAGAATCCTAAGGTTAGCATGAACCAAAGAGAAGCTTACATTTAGGACCATCAGAATCACTGCCGACTTCTCAGAACAGACACTCCAGGCAAGAAGGGAGTGGAACAAAATCTTTCATGTACTGAAAGAGAACAACTGTCAACCAAGAATACTCTACCCAGCAAAGATTTCATTTGTATACGAGAACGAAACTAGATACTTCCACAGCAAAGAGAAATCAGAAGAATATGCCAACACAAAACCAACCCTACAAAATCTCCTTAGAAATGCGCTACTCCCAGAGAAAAAGGAAGCAAGCCATAAGCAAGGATGGCAAACAGGGAGATCTCAATAAAGTCCATCCACAGAAATGACAATCAATTACCAACAACCTCAAAAACACAGGCATATGGCACGGCAAAATTATAATTTCTCAATATTAATCTTCAACACAAATGGCTTAAATTCATCACTCAAAAAGCACCGATTAGCAGACTGGGTTAAAAATCAGGACCCAACTATATGCTGCTTGCAAGAAGCACATCTAACCAGAAGAAACTTCAGGAAACTAAAAGTGAAAGGGTGGAAACAAATATTCCATGCCAATGGATGAGAAAAAAAGGCTGGCATGGCAGTCCTATTCTCAGATGATATGGACTTCAAAGTAACTAACATCAAAAAGGACAGGGAAGGGTGCTACATCTTCTTGAAAGTGAGGATCCAACAAGAACCAATCGCCATTCTTAACATATATGCTCCTAGCCCAGATGCACCCAGCTACATGAAACAACTACTTTTGGACTTAAAGGGAGACATAGATGTACATACAATAATTCTGGGAGATCTGAACACCCCACTAACAACAATAGATAGATCAACACAGCAAAAGCTCAACAGAGAAGCCACAGAACTCACACAAACAATAGAACAACTGGACCTAGTAGACATCTATAGAATATTTCCTCCTAAGGCCACAGACTACACCTTCTTCTCAGCAGTGCATGGCACCTTCTCCAGGATAGGCCACATAATAGGACACAAGACAAGTTTAACTAACTACAAAAATATCAGAATCATACCATGTACCTTCTCAGACCATCATGGAGTGAAACTGGAAATCAACAACTCAAAATGTCCCAGGAAACATGTAAACTGCTGCAGGCTGAACCATATGCTATTAAACGCACAATGGGTTAGAGAAGAAATTAAAGACGAGATAAAAAAAATTATGGAAACCAACAAAAACCCAGATACAAAAGTCCAAAACTTATGGGACACTGCCAAAGCAGTGTTACGTGGTAAGTTTATTATAATTAGCGTGCACGTCAAAGCCCAAGCAAGGCAACAAATGCAGGAATTAAGCACACACCTCCAGGAATTGGAAAAGCAACAGCAGAAGGACCCCACAAACAAGAGGAAACAAGAAATTATCAAAACAAGACAAGAACTAAATCAGAAAGAAATTAAAAAAAATTTCAGAAAATAAATGAATCAAAAAGCTGGTTCTTTGAGAGGATAAACAAAATAGATACCCTCTGGCCCAATTGACAAAGAAAAACCAAGACAAAACAAGAATTAGCAGCATCAAAGATGAAAAAGGCAACATAACAACAGACACTACTACCATTAAGGAAATAATTAGAAATTATAACAAAGAACTATATGCCAACAAATCTGATAACCACTTGGAAATGGAAAGATTCCTAGACTCCCACCACTTACCAAAACTCACCCCAGAAGCAACAGAAGACCTGAATAAACCCATTACTGAATCGGAAATAGAATCAGTGATTAAAGAGCTCCCAAAAAAGAAAAGCGCAGGCCCAGATGCTTTTACTGTAGAATTCTACAAAACATCCCAACCAGAGCTAACCCCAATCCTTTACAAGCTCTTCAAAATGATAGAAAAGGAAGCAACTCTTCCAAACGCATTCTATAAAGCCAATATCACCTTAATCCCCAAAGCGAATAGAGAATTAACAGAGAAGGAAAACTACAGACCGATCTCCCTGATGAACATTGGCGCTAAGATTCTCAATAAAATCTTAGCCAATAGAATTCAAAAACACATCAGACAGATCATCCATCCAGACCAAGTAGGTTTCATCCAGGGAATGCAGGGATGGTTCAACATAAGGAACTCCATAAATGTGATACATCACATCCGAAAACTGAAAAACAAAAACCATGTAATAGTATCAATAGATGCAGAAAAAGCCTTCGACAAAATTCAACACCACTTCATCTTAAAAACCCTAACCAGGGTGGGGATAGAAGGAACAATCCACAATATAATCAAAGCAGTATGTAAAAACCCAACACCAGCATCATACTAAATGGAGAAAAACTGGATCCCTTCTCACTGAGATCTGGAACAAGACAGGGCTGCCCACTATCACCACTGTTATTCAATACAGTCCTAGAGGTACTTGCAGAAGCCATAAGACAAGACAACGAAATCAAAGGAATCCAAATTGGAAATCAAGAAGTCAAGCTTTCACTATTCACAGATGACATGATTCTTTACATAGAAGAACCAAAAAACTCAATACAAAGACTCCTAGGACTCATACGAGAATTTGGCAGAGTGGCAGGATACAAGATAAATGAATGAAAATCAACAGCCATAGTGTATGCAAATGGCCGCAAGATGGAAGAAGATCTAACCAACAAGCTGCCATTCAAAATAACAGAGAAAAGCATGAAATATCTGGGAATAAATTTAACCAAAAGCGTAGAAGACCTTTATGAAGAAAATTACAAGACACTCAAAAAAACAAATAGAACAAGACCTCGAAAGATGGAACAACATCCCATGTTCCTTGATAGGCAAAATTAATATCATCAAAATGTCTATACTACCAAAAGCAATATATACATTCAATGCAATCCCAATCAAATTACCCACAGCATTCTTCAACAAACAGGAAAAAATGATACACAGATCATCTGGAAACACACAAAAAAAAAAACACGAATAACCTGAACCAACCTGAAGAACAGGAACTTAACAGGGGGAATCACAGTACCGTATCTATGGACATACGGTAGTGGGCAGTGGTCATCAAAACATCCTGGTACTGGCACAAAGAGAGAGAGGAAGATCAGTGGAACAGAATAGAAACAACAGATGGAAACCCACACGGATACAGTCAATCTTTGACAAAAAGACAGATGACAACAACCTAAGCAAATGGAAAGGTCTGTTCAATAAATGCTGTTGGGACAACAGGTTGATAGCCTGCAGAAACAAAAGGATAGACCCACATCTCTCACCATACACCAAGATCGAATCTAAATGTATAAAAGACCTAAACCTACATCCAGAAACCTTCAAACATTTGGAAGAAAATGTTGGAAACACACTGCAACACTTAGGGGTAGGCCCTCACTTTCTAAAAAAGACTCCACAAGCAGTAGAAATCAAGACCAAAATAAACAATTGGGACCTCATCAAACTAAGAAGCTTCTGTACAGCAAAGGAAACAATCAACAAAGTAAAAAAACAACCTACAGAATGGTAGAAGATCTTTGCACACTAGATAGGAGATAGAGGGCTGATCTCCAGAATATAGAAAGATCTCCAGAAAAACCAAAATACCAGAACTAACAAACTGCTCAAGAAATGGGCACGGGAAATGGGCAGACATTTCACAAAAGAACAAACCCAAATGGCAAGCAAGCATATGAAAAAATGCTCAAGTTCCCTGGCAATAAGGGAAATCCAAATGAAGACAAAAATGTGGTACCACCTAACTCCAGTAAGGATGGCACACACTTGCTGGCGAGGATGTGGGGAAAAGAGAACCCTTCTCCACTGCTGGTGGGACTGCAGACTTGTACAGCCTCTATGGGAATCAGTTTGGCGAATACACAAAAAACTGAGAATCAACATACCATATGATCCAGCAATAGCACTCCTAGGGATATATCCAAAAGATCTCCTACACAAGAAACCAACATGTACGCTTATGTTCATAGCAGCACAATCTACAATCACAAAACCTGGAAGCAGCCAAAATGCCCATCAATAGAAGACTGGATAAAAAAGCTATGGTTCATCTACTCTATGGAATACTACTTAACTATTAAAAAAAATGAAATGCAGTTCTTTGTTGTCAAATGGGCCTGAATTGAATCCATCATGCTAAGAGAAATGAACCAATCCCAAAAGGTTAAATACCACATGTTTGCCTTAATCTGAGATGAAAAGATGACAACTTGGAAGATAGTACCTGTATATTGTAATATTAGTACAATCTGTAACAACCTGTATCCAATGCAATAAGATAATGCGATATAATCTATAAACCAACAATTAATGTCAAACTACTTAAGATCTGCATCAAAAAACTGTAAAACCTACTATACCCTCAATACTCTATGTTAACCTGTAATGGGGAGGGAGTGCAGGGAAATCTTTCAGGACCATAAAAAGAGTGAGGAAAAAGGTACAATATAGTCTATCAAGGTCAAATCTGCTAATTCATAGACAACAGCCTCAAAGCGGCACTAGACAACAATAAAACTTCTATACCAATGCATGAGGGGGGAATCCGGTGCGATCCTGACAACCTCTTAACAGGAGGTCATGTGCGTGGAGCAGGGGGCACTCCAGAGTGGAGCAGGTGGTAAGGAGGAAGCTTGGATCCCAACCATGAAGACTCCCAGACTTTCACCACAAACTATTAATACGAGCAACAGGACTATATCCCAACTGCCAAGGAGGCCACAGGAAATTGGATGCCTTCGGAGGCCGAGTACTCTGAGGTAATCCACCCCCAGCCAGAGCTTCTGCAGGGGATGGAAGAAGTCCAAACACTACTGAGCAGAAACCAACGTCATCGGAAAGACAACCAGAAGCCCTGAGCGGTCCACAGAAACGGAAGAACAATAAATGTCCTTCGGGACCAGGGAGAAGAGCTTTCTCTGGTCGGAGCCTAGTTCCACCTCTGGAACCCCACCCTTCCTCACAATTACCATCGGGCTTGCTTTGAAAAACCCTCACAGCAAACAATCATACAAACTAAAAAAAAAAAAAAAAAAAAAAAAAAAAAAACAAACCTAAAATAAATAGACAAACAACAGAAAATAGAGCCTGGAATCTGACAGGATAGAGCCTGGAATCTGACAGGAAAGAGCTGGTGTCGATTGGCTCATGCCTCATTGGGTGGGACACAAAGATTAGTTACTCCTCACCATGGTGTTGAGGATTTTCCTGCACACACACACCCCCAAAAAAATATTCTGCACCTTAAATGTAGACAAATATCTTGTTAGAGTTACAAGCCAGTCTAGATTATCCTAAACTCTGCCAAGATCAGCAAAATTATACTTCAACACAACAAATGGCTAAATACTATAATGAAATAGACACAAGACAGCTGAATGGTACCTTATAGCCATTTTAAGGTATATAGCAGCTGGTCCTGTATATAAACTAAAATTGAAATGTCATTGAGCTAATCATAGGTTGTCGTTAAAAACTTGCTTTTTTCTTTTCTTTTTTTTTTTTTAACATACTGATTACTCAATATCATGTCAATTCCATAATGTTGCAAATTGCTGTTGATGTTATATTGGGACTCTTAATTGACTGGAATGATATTCTACCAGCTCTAACTTCAGACCAGAAATGGTCTCCCCAACAAACTGTTCAACCCATCTGGACAATAAGTAGCTGGACTCTATTTTTGGTATATGTTTGCAAGGAAAGAATCTTGATTGAATTTGAACTGTAATACTGCATCAAGGTGGAGGAATCCACCAGGGGGGAGGGGAGGAGGAGGGTGAGGGGTGGGGGGATTCCCAGAGCCTCTGAAGCTGTCACATAATGCAAAATAATCAATAATATATATATATATATACATATAAAAAGAAATAATGTACAGTAATGAAGACAAAAATAATGTGCTGATAATAAAATTCCCATTTGAGGTAAAAAAAAAAAAGTAAAGGAATATCCTGTCAACCTCGCAGGGCTTAAAATCTCTGCTATTCAAAAGCAAGTGAGTTTAATTATGGCAAGTCCAGAGGCCTTCAAAAGCAATGCTGAACACCTTTTTAAAGTTAAGAAATGGCACTAACAGTGGTAAGAATAATTGCCGTAAAATATATCCTAAATACCATAGAGGCCAACCTTGGGTAAAAGTATTTGCATGTAAATCTGATCATGATGGCCAACAAGTGTGGTCAGGAAACTCCTGGCAGGGCCAGCACCAGACCCTGAACAATCAGAGTTTGGCAAAATGCCAATATTCTATCTAATTCGTCCCTACAGAAGAGTAACAGACTTAAAACCTGATAGTATTGCAAGTTGATATTTCTCACAATTTCATTTACTTCTTCTCAAAGCCCCATCTGTGCCTCTTTACGTTGTCTCACTCATCCTGCAGATGAATATCCTCAAGTGCAAAGTTCTAATCAATTGTCGCAAATGAATATTACTTATATATCTTATTTTCCTAAACAAAATAAAGTAGTTGGTTACTAAGCTCAATCAAAAATTAATTTTAATCTATAATACTTTTGCTGCTTAAAATAAAAACAGTTAAGTTTCACCTTAGAAGTATTTCAGTGATGGCTTTGTGTTAATAATTACTTATAATTGTATTGTGTCTTCTAAGAAGATCCCATTTTATTCAGATATGATAAGCTCTCTTGGAATCTTTGACACACATCTGGAAAATCAGAAGTTTCAAATTTGGGGTCTTAGGAATTTCTAGCAAGGGTTCTTGGAAATTTCATCTGATTTATCTCTCATTTTCATAGAGACAACAACTGATTAGGCTATTTGCCTTATATTAAAAATATTGTCACAGGCAAAGTGCAGTGACATTTTGTTACATTAAAATGCTATTGCTGGGCCTGATATGGTAGCCTAACAGCTGAAGTCCTCATCTTGAACACACCAGAATCCCATTTGGGTGCCAATTCTAATTCCAGCAGCCCTGCTTTCCATCTAGCTCCCTGCTTGTGAACTTGGAAAGCAGGTAAGGATGGCCCTAAGCTTAGAGAACCTGTACCCATAGGGGGTCTGGAAGAATCTCCTTGTTCCTGGGTTTGGATTTGCTCTGTTCCAGTTGAAGTGGTCACTTTGGGAGTAAATCATCTGATGAAAGAAGTTCCTCTCTGTCTTTGCTCCTCTCTGTATATATGACTTTGCAATAAAAATGAATAAATCTTTCTTTTAAATGCTGCACTTCTAGATGTCTAACAATGAGTAGAGGCTGGAAGATCTAGCAGAAGTCTAATTCAAATGTGTATATTTTCAAGAGTTCCCGGACAGATATCTAACTATAATGGAATGTGACCCCCCCCAAAAAAAAAAAACAGAAAAGAATAAATATTTACAAATTTTTAAATATGTCCAAGTTGTTTACTTCACCTCTCATAGGATACTTTATTTTGCCTGGTCTTCAGTAATTGAATGGATTTTATAGTAATGATGATTCTCACCTTTTAGGGTGCTGATTCAAACTGGATTATTGTGGATGACTTATCACTTACTAATTTCTAGTGGGCACTGCTATCATCAAGCTTCATTAATAAAAATCCACAGGACATGCTACTTTTGTGTGACATGATCTCTTTTGTACCCTGCAACATTTTGGTAGTTTCAGAGAACAGTGGTCACCCTGTGTTTTGGAATATGGCTTGGTAGTCTGGGGAGAAGGGACACCTTGATGAATAACACACTGCAGCAGTTAATCCTGGCTCCCTGGCTTTCAGGATATGCATTGACATTTACCCAGAAATAGGCATCTCACTATTAATCTGTCTGGTTTCAGTATTCATCTGGGACACAGGAAGACTGGACTCAACACAGCTTTTTGACTCAGGGTCCATAAGTGTTGTTCTTATGAAACATGTTTGGGTTTCCATTAGGCCTCTAAATTGCGAGAGTGTGGTACCACTTGTCAGTCTCTCTTTTGGTAAAAATGTATGGCTTATCAGGTCCAGTGACAAGGTAACTGGTAATCAGAATTATATTTTTATTATTCTATTCTTTTCTTAACTGCTAACATATATTTTGCAAAATAAGGTTTGTTCTACAATAATGCAACTTGGCCTCAATGCTCTTTGAGATTAAATGAGGAATCACTTTGTAATAAATTTTAGTTTTATGCCACTTGTTTTCAGCTAGGGTTATTTTAGAGAAATTTTAGTTGCCAGCATACATTACTGTTTGTTTATGGGTTAGGAAACAGTATAAGCTTTTATTTATGGAGAACTAGAATTTTCTGTAACAAAAAATCTTTTAAAGAAAAAGTACTTATCTAGTGTATCTTCCCCAAGTCATCTTGGTGCAACTAAGTATGAATTGGGCAAAGATGAAAGAATATTTGAGTCAGTTTTAAATACCACATGGGTTAGACGTGCCAATGTTTCTTGGTTAATAAGTATTATGGTTCCAGCCATAGCTGTTGATCTTAACAAGCAAACAAACAAACAAACAAAAAGCATTGTATTTTTTCTATGTAACTCATTTCCTCTTGGAAATGCAGCAGTCCCCATGAAAACAGCCCTGTCCCTGAAGAAAATGTATCTTCCAGTAGATTTTTCTGTTTTGTGTTAAAGACTGTATTTCCCTACACTTTAAAACAGAGGTGAGCATTTCTAAAGAAAAGAGACAAATGCCATAATATCTTTTAGGAATTCATATTCTTCCTCTGTGGTAAGGCTTTCTTTTTCCCTTCCTGCTTTTTCTCTATTTTATACTTTACTAAAAGTGTTTCAATTAGCTTGCTTTACAGTTTGTATCTCTATTGTAATCTATTCTTTAAATTACTCAAAGTTTTGCCTTTGTTTCTCACAATCTCTGAAGACTTGTGTATTTTCTTATTTGTTTGGTTGTTTGCATTCCTTGTCTGAGAGATCCTCAATACCTTGATCCTGCAGCTCTAATATCGATGTGATCTTTTGTCCATTTTGAGTGAAACATTATTTTTTCTTATGTTGCTTTCTGTTTCCTGTCCCTATTTCAACTGTATTTTCAAAACTAGTGGCTATCTCTTCAAGCCATATTTTGTCTGTACACTGTTGCTTCTAAGTATGTGGGGGGGGGGGTTGGCATTATTAACTGCAGTCTATGCTAACCTTGCTACTTTCTTTAGCTGCTTAGGAAGTGTACTTCTTTGGTTTAGTTATGCCTGCTCTCTGTAAAGCAGCAAAGTCTGCAGATTTTTACTGATATCTCTGCTAAGTCTACTGCTAGGTAAGTTGTGCTGTGGGATGTGAGCAAGATCATACCAGATATGTCTAAGGTTTATTAAGCAGTCTCTATTAATCAAGCTTGATGACAATAGAGCACAATAGCAAATCACAAGTCCATACAGCAATCTTACCAATTATAATCTAACCAATCATAATCCCAAAAGGAACAAATGGTCATTATCTGTAAATCCATCCATTAAGCTGAAAACTTATGTCCCAACTTCCCCAACAATATAAGCTATCTTAACAGATGTGCAACAAATAACCTAGACACACTTACAAAGCTGCAGACATTCACCTTTCCCTGCCTTCTCAGCCCACATCCCACTATTGCTAGGCCTCTCCTCTCCTGGAGCACCTGATAGCATGCAAACCAGAAACAACATTATTATACCCATTGTCCCATCTAGGCAGTACACAGGGACCATGCTCAGGGGATTACCTATCCTGGGTAAGCCAAGAGCTGAGGTGCCAGAGTAATGGAAGCACCTGGCCAGAAAGAGAACACGTAGTGCAGAACACTGGCAGGGCCCTGGAGTTTAAATGCCTAATGCCTGTATCACAGAGTTCCCATTCATACAAAATAAAAGAATGATGACAGAACCACAGAGTCTTATCTTTAAGGGTACTCCACTGTGTTGAACAGTCCGTCTTTCTACTGGGTCAGATGTGGCCTTCTTTAGCTGGGAATGATGAATTCAGGGTTGATTCCAGCCACCTTTCGGCAATGGGATTGATTGCTCAGGATCACCAAGTAAGGTCCTTTCCAGGGATGTTCCAGGGTTTGTGGATTATGTTTCTTAACCCACATGTTGTCTCCATGCTGGTACACTGGAGTGAGAGTCCCATCAGTGTCCACTGCAGGCAGGGAGAGTGCCTCCCAAGCCCTTGACTGAACTAGCTGTCTATCTTACATTTCCCCTTAGAGACTTCCCAAACCCTTAATTCTAAGGGTTGCTGAGGGACATAGAATCATATCTTCTGTAACTTCTTCCTGCTGATTATGGGTGTAGAGCCTGCCTTTCTGGGGTTTGGAACTCTCTTCCTATGTCATTCAGTTCATGGATACATCGCATGAGCAGTCATTGTCAATGACTATGTCCCCACATGGTCTGAATTCTCAAAAGTAGTTGCTGGATTCTGAAATATGCACAGTCTCAATCAGTATGAGCATAACTGGAATAAAACATATAAACATTTTAAGGCCAGCTAGTTATCCATAACCATTTGGATAGAGTATCCACAGATTTCAGTGTTTAGAAAAGTTGACCCTTTTACCTAATTGTTGGGTTCTATGTAAAGCAGTGAATTTCAGCCTGAGCTTCTATAGTATACCTGACCTGTTTTTCTATGCAATCTGTCAGCCATCGTATAAAGTCAGCATAAGATTCTCTGGCTATTAAAATATCAGTCTTTTAATATACATGCACATAAGTATGATTAAGGCTTTATCATAACAGTTTAAACAAATTTGATCCATTATATTATTTCTGAATACAGACATTCAGGAGGTCACACCTCATACCAGGAAGCTGAGATTTTGAACTGAACAGATTGTAAGTGAATTACATGGATCTTATACTCTAAATTTTTAGGTCACATAGCCTGCGATGTTCAAGAGCCATGATGTTAGGAGGTCCTGCCACTGCTATGATTCTAGCAACCAACAGGGGACATCAGAAAATGAAGAACAGATTTCAGACAGGCATTTTCCAGGGTCTTCTGAGCACATTAAGCTGTTAGGGGCCATCTTTGCCTCTCCTCAGAGAATCCAAAGTGGTGAAGCCCCACTCCTAGAACTGGTCCCAGGTGACAACCAGAATATCACTTAAAACCAATGAATTATAAACAATAAGGATGGCTACCACAGTGACCAGAGAAAGACAGAGTTCACCTTCAACCAAACTTGGAACAGATGAAAGAGCTCTGTGGGGCTTATAAGGCTGTGAAACCACCATTGCACCAATCAGGGGCACAAACCCATAAAGGTCCTTCCCCGTCTCTTCCAAACTTTTCAACTTCATGTCTATCTTTCTGCTGCATGGAGAAGAGAAGGCTGTGACCATGATTTTCTGAAATAAAGGGCATCTAAATTCTTTGTATATTTGGCTGAGTTATTTTTTCCCTGATTGTTGGCAATTCTAACAGGTAATACTGCTGACCAGATATGTGGTTCTGTGGATTTCTTTTCTTCTTTAAGTTCTGGAACTTTCTATCTAGTCACCAACCTTAAAGCTGATGGAAATCTGTATTCAGGAATATGGCTCTTCATAAATCTGAATGTAAACATTTCAGAAAATATAAAACTGAATGACAAGACATTTTCTTAAACTCAATCCACATGGCATTCTGAAAGCACCTATATGCTTTTACGAAATTTGTCTAACAAAATAACCACTGTGATTAATAACAACAGGACTATTATATTTTTCAACCTTTAAGAACATTTGTGTTACAGAATAATATGGCATAACTCCACAGCTTGGCAATACTTTGTACACAATCCAAACAGCCAAATTAGTTATTATCTTTACAGACTATTTTCTGACTTTTATTCTCACTTTCAGAATCCCTGGGGCCCATATAGATTTCCCAAAGTCACAGGAACCAAATCGTTCAAATATGTTAAAAGACTTTAATAGCGTTCAGTCAAAATAAGATTCCCAATCATTACAAACATATCTATCCATTTAGTCAGGCTACAGATTACAGTTACAGTATATAGATCAGATTTCCACACTATGCTTGTGTATAATCAGAACAAGTGCCAGGCTTTTATTTTAGCTTACACTCTGGGGGGCAGAGTTGAAGATGGATAGCCTATTAGCCTGGAAACTGGAGGAAGCTGGCAGAGCCCGAGCATGTGTGGAGGAGAGAAGTTGACTGAGTGAACCTAACCTGACAGAAAACCCCAAATGCTTACAGAAGTAGCTTAAAGACACACATGCTCAGGGGCCAAGGACTAGGCCCACCTCTCAGATGCCATTTATTGAATTAAGTCCACGCTCTTAATCCTTTCACAGTCTCCAAATCCATGCTCTTCTCATGGGTCACATAGAATCATCCCATACATGAAGGGGCCCACATCATAACTGAACCCGCAACACTAATTTATAAGCCCAGCATCCAGGCCTTAACTGTGCCTCAGGCACACTCAAAGTATATATCCAAAAGCAACTATTGCACTTTTAATCTCAGCTCTTCCCAATTTGAACTTGATTGATTTTTTCATGATATTGCTTTTAACATAGGATACATAGTTCCCATGACCTTTCTACAGAACCCATAAATTGTTTCCACACCCTTAATTGAAACTATCCTTTATTTTGTATATCCCACCATGTGTTCTCATTCAAATGATATTTAATCAGCTATTCTCATACACAAGATGTCTAGTCAGTTGTACAAATGGCATCCAATTAGTTTTTCTCATACAACTGTACATGGCTGGGTCTCCCAAGGGTTAACTCCACACCTTAGCTTGTTTTTCAAGGGGTAAAAGGATGGGCAATCTTGGCCTGATACATTTAGCCCCTGTCTTGACCGCAATTTCCTATCCCTGCTTCTCCTTTTTTAAGACGCCCTCAGGGGAGATAAGAAGTTGCAAGAGCTTTGGGAAAATACTGGGAGGAACTAGGCAAACTATAAAAGAGACAGGCCAACTTCGAATAAACGGCTTTCTCTTTACAAGAATGACCCACTGTGTGTTGTTTTCTTTGTAACACTAATCCCTCTACTTGGCTTGGGGTACATGGCAATGCAGGCATTGCCGGCAGATGGAGGTCCCACTGAGAAAGAAGGGATTCAACGAAAGGTCATCCTGGGAGGCTGGCCAGCTGATTAAGATAAGTGGGATGTATTGTAAGCCTTTTCTAACCTGGTAGGAGAGGGAGCTTTATTTTGAAATACAGTTAGGCTTTATTTTATTTTGAAATATGGTTAGGTCTTAGATTTATTTTGAAGTATTATTAGGCCTTGGTGTTTAATTTATCCTGTGAAAAGGATGATAAAATGGGTTTGTCCTTCTCGCAGGATAAATTGGTCACCGAGCTTGAAGAACTTCTACATCAAATGGGGTACACTGTTGGTCAGAACAGGCTGACCAGAGAATTAAGCAATTCAGGCAAGGTTGACTAAACAAAAAAAAAAAAAAAAAAAAAAAAAAAAAAAAAAAAAAAAAAAAAAAAAAAAAAGGAAGAAAGAAAGAAAGAAACATGCTCTGATAACTTAACAAAAATAATCTGATATAGAGTGTCCAAATCCACCATTAAATTAACCTAAAGCATGAAATGAACCTATGTACTTGCTTTACAAAATATCTCTAGGTTAATGTATGTCAAGGAAGAGGTTGGAAGTAGCAAAAGGTTTAAGAGTTATATGTCTCTGTTCTGATGTGTTTAATGATTGTACATATGCTTGTTTAGTCGTATTGTTGTTGTTCTATTATTTTTATCCAGACAAAAACTAGATTTTGTTTTAATACTCTTTCTCCAGTTCTGTCTTTTTCTTGAATTGTTAAGTTGTGCTTGTTCTTTATTGGGTGCGTGTGTGACGGACTGACAGATGAGATGGGATGGATCATGACTTACCCCCTTTCTCCTGGTAAATAATTTTAGAGAGTTCTAACAAATTTAACAGCTCATATGATGTTTTCTTGCTTTTTGATCTTCAGCTTACAGTGTTGTTTTGGCATTGATTAGGTCTAGCATACAATATTCGTTAACATGTTCAGTTAAATGCTAAAGGTAATTTTTGTTAAACCCATTAAGAACTCTAAATTCTTCAGGGTTCTAAACCAAGTTGCATGACTTTGAGGGCTCTAGTAGGATCCCTAGAACTCTCAAAGATTGAGACAAAATTTGAATAATGCAATTATCATTCAAATAATTTGGATTATAATCTCATAATATAAAATTATGCTAAATTTGTTGCATTATATATGCTATTAAATAAATGAATATTAATGCTCATTGGTTGTTCATCCATCTGTCAATATTGTAGCAAATCTAAGTTTAGCAACTGGATGCTATCTTGAAACAATCCTCATTTGATCAAAATGATGAACTCAGCTGTTTTCAGGCTTAGTGAATAGAAGACACAAAATTCTAGCTTTCAAGAATGTTAAATTGTTACTGAATGAGCCATATGTGTTTTGCATTTCTATACTATAATCTAGTCTTTCAAAAAGTCTCACAAGAGCAAACTTCTTTGAGAAGTTAGCTTCTGATGAAAGTACCCAGCGTAAGAAGAGCAGGCAAGGTCTCTCTCAGGAATCACGTTAAAAGGCATTAAGATATTGTGTCCCCCACTTTTTAAATAATACTAATGGATTGGCAACTGCCTTTACTAAAATGTAAATTTAAAAGGCAAGCTACATACATTGAGTGTTACTTCTTGCATTATCTTAGAGACTGTTAATGTAGCACTCCAACATCTAATGCCCAAGACACTCTCAGAAAAGTCAAGTTTTGTCACAGAACTCCTTCCATCCACCAGAAAGAGTGTATGCCTGAACACTGCTTTCTAGGCATTTCTGTCATAATTTTATGATTTATGGGTACAGTTTCAGATCCCTGGCATGCACCAGCCTCACTCATAGATCTGAGTTGTGTGTTGTCTAGCCTAGCCCAGCATGCCATTACATCATCTTGGCTCTCCTGTTTGCTATTGAGAGCCATAATAAGCTTTTTCCACAAAATTCTTGCTCTTAAGCTGCCTGTAGAGCTGCTATTTTGAACAAGAGATCTCCAATAAATCCTACAAGGCCAGCATGGATAACAGAAGCCACCCACCAGGATTTATTGCTTAGGAAGATGACTCTGGAAATGCCATGGTTCTCTCAGAAGATGAAAAAGATTTGTAAGGATGAATGTGGCTCTCCTATTCTCAACTGTGGGAGAGCTTCCCATTTTACCATGTAGGCTCTTACTGTGTGAAAAGCCATATAACTAAAGTATCTGGTTCTTTGGGCCATTAGTTTTTGTGATTCCAGAGCTTCAGGGCAAACAGCTCACCCTGACATAGCATTTTATTCACCCTTTCATACAGCTTGTCTATAAGATGACTAACCTTGGTGAATGTATGAGTGTGGCAAGGTGGAGTTATTGCTGTGGTCCCAGCAACCTTTGTGATGATTTGCTTTCCCTTTCAAACAATAAAGATTTGGTAATACCAAATAAATCTCATCCTGTACTCTCACAATTGCTGAAAGTTCTGTGGATCCATCTACCAAGTGACTGTGGATATTCTGTGAAGGGATAGGATGCCACCCTGTCACAGAGCCATGTTTCAAAGGCAAACTATCAGAGGATAAATCCAGTAATTAGGAGTAAAAGCATAACTTAATTCACCAATAGGATCACAACACTGCAGTATTAAAACAGGAAGATGAAATTATTATTGTAATGAAATTCAATGAAATTTAAATATTATGCAAAATAAGATTATGCAAAATATATGAGTTAAATAAACACATGCCACATATAAAAATTTTATGCTGAGTTGGAGATTTTAATGAGAAATCAAGGCAAAAATTAAAAATACAAAATTCTACATTTTCACCTAAATCATAAAAGCATGTATGGTGTCAGTAGAAAGGATATTTGACCTGAATGAAAAATTGAAAGAAAAAAAAAACGAAAGAAAATAAGAAGGAGAAAACAACAATTGAAAATAGTATTGAGATTTATGGGATACAATCAAATGGAAAAATGCACATGGCTACCAGTTCCTTAAAGTTTGGAAAGGGAAAGTAGAAAAGAATACCCATTTAGTGAAGTTGAACTTGCAAATTTTGAAAAGTATAGGGACACACAAGAAAGGAAGCATGCAGAATTCCTATTTAGACATAATCAGACAAGATATTCACAATGATATGTTCTAGTTAAATTGTGTTAAAAGTACCTATTGCAAAATGTGCACAAGTGCAATACCAAATTACCTGTAGAGAATATCTAATTTTTTGTTTAGCGGCTCTAGTGTAGATTTTCCACACCAAGTTCAAAACCAGTGGTGAAAGTGTACCAACTTATCTAGCTCCAGATTCAGAAGGAAAGCCTCCTGTATTTCCCCATTAGACAGAATGCTGGGAATTGAGTATATCCTATATTACATTCATTTCTTGTAGAATATGGTCTCTTTGACTATTTTGTGTTTTTGTTTTATGCATGAGTTGTGGGTGGATTTATCTGCTGCCCTCTGCATATATTGAGATGCTTTCATTCTCGAGTTTAAGTGCAGAATTATTTCTATTGCATTGGTGTTCAATGATCCCTTATGCCAAGGATAATTCTCAGCTGGTCTGTATGATTTATCTGTTTAATGTATTGGATTCTCTCAGGTTAGTATTGAAGATTTTCATATATCTGGGAACACGTCTGCCATATAATCCAGATATCCTGAATAGGTTTCAAAAACATGAAAATTACCAACATATGAGAGTATGTCTTGTTCATTTTCACTCAATTTCTATTGATGCACATGTCCATCAATGGGTGAGTGAATAGTAAATGTATCCTGCTTATGCAATATACCCCAAAACAGCCACCTACATGTTCAAATCCTATCTTCTTAATTAATATGGTGGGATCATAAGTACTGCACTGAACGAAAAAATTAGTCCCCCAAAAGACAAGTACCAACGGTTTTCCCTGATCGTGCAAAGAACACATAAAACATGGAAGTAATCTGTTGGAGCAATGTTAAGGCATTGTGCATTTATTATTACTGACAGCTTTTGTATATACTCTTTTTTATTATTATTCAAAAGATTTAATTTGGTAGCTGAATGCTTTTCAAGAATAAACTACAAATTCATAGGCAGAAAAAATAGTTCTCTTTTCTTTTTCTCTAACTTCTAGAGAAACTCAAGATTTGCACTTAATTACAAATGAAATAGTATTGGTTGCACGTTTTACAAAAACTGTTGTCTTAGAAGAAAAAAAAATATTGTGAACTGTGACTATCACATAAATATGATTTTTCCAGTTTGTTTTAAGCAAACAGATGAGAATGCAGAAGCAGACTTCTCTCCCAAACTCATGAATTCTGGGTACATTTCACCTCTTTCATGCTTTTTGAATCTTTGAGGGTTATTCCAATTATAAATTCCTTATGCTATTATTTATTTTCCTCCATTACTGATTTTTTTTGTTTGAAGCAAATTAGTGTTTTATTCCTTTTTTAATTAAATTTATTCATTAATTACATTGTGTTGTAATTACATAGAATCTGGGATTCTCCCCCAACCCTTCCCCCATGGTGGGTTCCTCCACCTTGTTGCATAACCACAGTTCAAGTTCAGTTGAAATTCCTTCTTTGCAAGTATTTGCCAAGCATAGAGTCCAACATCCTATAGTCCAGTCAAGTCCAACTACTTATTGGGTAGACCCTCTCTGGTCTGAGACCAGAGTGAGCAGAGTATCATTCCGGTCAAATAAAAGCACTAATATATCATCTGCAGCACTTAACAACATTATGGAATTAATTGACATGTTATTAAGCAGTCAACATGTTAAAAATAAATGCGATTTCTTCACCACTTTCTGTGACCCCCCATTCACAGTTCAATTTTAGTTTATATACTACATATGACATAATATCCATAACATAACATGTTATGCTTAACATCATATCATATTAAATTAAGGCAAACATGTGGAATCTAACCTTTTGGGATTGGTTCATTTCCCTTAGCATTATGGTTTCCAGTTTGGCCCATTTGGCCACAAAGAACTGCATTTTTTTTTTTTAATAGCTGAGTAGTATTCCATGGAGTAGATGAACCATAGCTTTGTTATCCAATCCTCTGCTGATGGGCATTTTGGTTGTTTCCATGTTTTTGCAATCACTGATTGTGCTGCTGTGAACATAGGAGTGCATGTTGGTTTCTCGTAAAACAAGTTTTTTGGATATATTCCTAGGAGTGCTATAGCTGGGTCATACGGTATGTCGATTTTGAGTTGTTGGAATATTCTCCATACTGATCTCCATAGAGGCTGTATCAATCTGCAGCCCCACCAGCAGTGGAGTAGGGTTTCTTCTTCCCTGCAACCTCGCCAGCAAGTGTTGTTGGTGTTTTTCATGTGGGCCAATCTTACTGGCGTTAGGTGGTATCTCGTTGATGTTTTAATTTGGATTTCCCTTATTGCCAGGGAGCTTGAGCATTTTTTCATATGTTTATTTGCCATTTGGGATTGTTCCTTTGTGAAATGTCTGCCCATTTCCAGTGTCCATTTCTTGAGTGGCTTGTTTATTTTGGTGTTTTGGCTGTTTTGTAGTTCTTTGTATACTGTGGAGATTAGCTTTCTATCACTTATGTAGTGCGCAAAGATCTTCTCCCATTCTGTGGGCTGCTTTTTTACTTTGTTGATTATTTTCTTTGCTGTACAGAAGCTTCTTAGTTTGATGAGGTCCCATTTGTTTATTTTGGTCTCAATTTCTACTGCTTTTGGTGTCCTTCTTAGGAAGTAGGGACCTACCCCTAGATCTTGCAGAGTGTTTCCAACATTTTCTTCCAAAAGTTTGAAGGTTTCTGGATGCAGGTTTAGATCTGTTATCCATTTCGATTTGATCTTAGTATATGGTGAGAGATGTGGGTCTATCTTTTTGTTTCTACAGGCTATCAACCAGTTGTCCCAACAGCATTTATTGAACAGACCTTCCCATTTGCCTGGATTATCATTTGTCTTTTTGTCAAAGATTATTTGGCTGTATCTGTGTGGGTTTCCTTCTGCGTTTCTATTCTGCTCCATTGATCTTCCTCTCTATCCTTGTGCCAGTACCACGCTGTTTTGATAACCACTGCCCTGTAGTATGTCCAGAGGTCTGGAACTGTGATTCCCCCTGCTAACTTCCTGTTCTTCAGGATGGTTCTAGCTATCCGTGGTTTTTTGTGTTTCCCGATGAACCTTTGGATCATCGTTTCCATTTCCGTGAAGAATGCTTTTGGCAATTTAATTGGAATTGGGTTATTTTGAATGGTACCTTGCTGGTTAGATCGTTTTCCAACTTGGGGCTGTTAGCATACACTATGACTGTTGATTTTTGTTCATTAATTTTGTATCCTGCCACTCTACCGAACTCTCGTGTAAGTTCTAGTAGTCTCTGTGTTGAGCCACTTGGCTCTTCTATATAAAGAATCATGTCATCTGCATATAGTGAAAGCTTGACTTCTTCATTTCCCATTAGGATTCCTTTGATTTCTTTTTCTTGTCTTATGGCGTCAGCAAGTCCCTCTAGAGCTATGTTGAATAGCAGATTAGAAAGTGGACATCCCTGTCTTGTTCCAGATTTCAGTGGGAAGGGTTCTAGCTTTTCTCCATGCAGTATGATGCTGGCGTTGGGATTTTCATATATTGCTTTGATTGTGTTGTGGATTTTTCCATCTATGCCTACCTTGGTTAGGGTCTTTTTTTTTTTTTTTTTTTTTTTTAACAGGAAGTTGTGCTGGATTTTGTTGAAAGCTTTTTCTGCAACTATTGATACTATCATGTGATTCTTGTTTTTCAGTTTTTGGATGTGGTGTATCACATTTATGGATTTCCTTATGTTGAGCCACCCCTGCATTCCAGGGATGAATCCTACTTGATCCGGATGAATGATCCGTCAGATGATTTTTTGAATTCTATTGGCTAGGATTTTGTTGAGTATCTTAGCATCAATGTTCATCAGAGAGATAGGTCAGTAGTTTTCATTCTCTGTAGGATCTCTGTCCGGTTTTGGGATTAAGGTAATGTTGGCTTCATAGAATGAGTTTGGAAGGGCTGCTTCCTTTTCTATTGTTTTGAAGAGTTTGTAGAGGATTGGGGTTAGTTCTGTTCGGAATGTTTTGTAGAATTCTGCAGTGAAACTGTCTGGGCCTGGGATTTTCTTTGTTGGGAGATCTTTAATCACTGATTCAATCTCTGCTTCAGTTATGGGTTTGTTCAGGTTGTTTGTTGCCTCTGGGCTAAGTTTTGGCAGGTTGTGTGAGTCTAAGAACTTTTCCATTTCTTGATGGTCATCTGATTTGTTGGAGTACAGTGCTTTGTAGTAATTTCTAATTATGTTCTTAATGGTTGCAATGTCTGTTGTTATGTTGCCTTTTTCATCTTTGATGCTGTTAATTCTTGCTTTCTCTTGTTTTTTCTTTGTCAGTCGGGCCAGCGGCTTGTCTATTTTGTTTATCTTTTCAAAAAAAACAGCTTTTTGATTCATTGATTTTGTGTATTTTTTTTTTTTTATTTCTATCTGGTTGATTTCCTCCCTTGTTTTGATGAGTTCTTGTTTCCTGTTGTGTGTGGGGCTCATTTGCTGCTGCTTTTCCAATTACTGGAGGTGTGTGGTTAGTTCCTGCATTTGGTGCCTCTCTTGGGCCTTGACATGAGCTCCAATTGTGATGAATTTACCCCGTAGCACTGCTTTGGCAGTGTCCCACAAGTTTTGGAATGTTGTGTCAGAGTTTTCATTGGTTTCCATAAATTTTTTTATCTCATCTTTAATTTCTTCCCTGACCCATTGTTCGTTTAATAGCATATTGTTCAACCTCCAAGAGTTTCTGTATTTCCTTGGGCATTTTGAATTGCTGATTTCCAGTTTCATTCCGTGGTGGTCTGAGAGGGTACATGGTATGATTCCTATCTTTTGAAGTTATTTAGATTTGATTTCTGTCCTATCATGTGGTCAATCCTGGAGAAGCTGCCATGCACTGCTGAAAAAAATGTATAATCTGTGGCCTAGGAACAAAAAGTTCTATAAATGTCTACCAAGTCTAGTTGTTCTAATGTTTGTATGAGCTCTGTGGTTTCTTTGTTGAGTTTTTGTTTTGTTGATCTGTCTATAGTTGTTGGCAGACTGTTAAGATCGTCCACTATTATTGTCCGTATATCTATGTCTCATCTTAAGTCTGTAAGTAATTGCTTCACGTAGCTAGTTGCATTGGAATTAGGTGCATATATATTCACGATGGTAATTACTTCCTGATGCATCAGTCCCTTCACCAATATATAATATCCTTCTCTGTCCTTTTTGATGTCTGTCAGCTTGAAGTCTAGGTCATCTGAGATTAGGACAGCTACGCCAGCCTTTTTTTCTCATCCATTGGCATGAAATGTCTTTTTCCATCCCTTCACTTTAAATTTCTTACAGGCTTTTCTGGTTAGATGTGTCTCTTGTAGGCAACAGATTGTTGGGTGCTGTTTGATGATCCATTCCGTTAATCTATGCCTTTTGATTGGTGAGTTTAGGCCATTTGTGTTTAGAGATAATATTGAGAGGGTGTGATTTTGGGCTTCCATGAGTGTAAGTGTGCAAGTGTGTACTTGCGACTATTAGAGTTTCTGATTGGTCGACTTTCCTTGTATGGATTTTAGTGGGGATGTCTTCCCATTTGCCATCTTTGATTTTGGTTTGCATTTTTTCTTTCTGGGATTAGCACCTTCCTGAGAGATTTTCCAGAGCTGGTTTCGTGCTGATGTATTATTCAAGTTTCTCTTTACTGTTGAAGTATTTGATTTCATTCTCAAATACAAATGAGAGCTTTGCTGTGTACATTATTCTTGGTTGGCAGTTGTTTTGTTTCAGGATTTGATAGGTTTTACCCCATTTTTCCTTATTTTTAGTGTTTCTTCTGAGAGGTTGGCTGTGATTCTGATTTGCCTTCCTCTGAAAGTAATCTTATCCTTTTTTTCTTACTTGTCTTAGAATGGTTTCCTTGTATTCACTTGAAGGTAGCTTGAGGACCATATGTCTGGGTGACGATCTGTTTGGATCGTATCTACTGGGGGTTCTTTGTCCTTCCTGGATTTGTGCTGGATTTACATTTCCAGTGTTCTGGAAGTTCTCCTGTCTTATCTCATTGAGCACCCGTTGCAAGTCTGTCTCCTTTTCCACTCCTTCGGGAAGGCCTATTATTCTAATATTTGATTTTTTAAGGTTGTCTTTCATTTCCTGTATGGACCTATTGGCTTTCTCTAGATTTGTCGCAGACTGTTTGATGAGTTGCTGCCTTTCATTCTGATTGTCTTCCAATTCTGATATTCTGTCCTCATTCTGTTGGTTAGGCTTTCAATTTTGTGCTCTAGATCGAGGATTCCCTTTTTGACTTGATTTATTTCTGCAGTGACATGGGTTTCGAATACCTTGGACTCTTCCCAGCGCTTCTCACTGTCTCTGATGAATTTCATCACTAGTTTCTTAAAGTCCTTATCTGGTATTTCCTCTATGTCTTCATCTTGCATCTCAGATATTGGGATTAATTTTTGGTTGTATTGGGAGGGAGTGCTTGATCTTTCCTCTGGGTCATTGCTTTTTCTGATACTTCTCCTCATTGTGTTTTTGCTTCTTGTTGTTTTGGGATTTTAGCGTAGATTCAACTGAGCCAGCTCTGGTTTGGGGGTCTCTGGCTGAGCCCAGCAGGGCGTACTGCCTGAGTCACCAGCTACTTTTAGGGTCTGTAGATCACAGCCCCGAGCTGGGTCAGGAGGCTTTGTGGGCCAGCCCTAGTGCCAGGCCCCTTCCCCTGTGGCTCCCTCTCAAAGGTGGTGCCTTACAGATTCACTCTGCCTAGCAGCACCTCGACTCTGGGTCACAAGGCTGGTACAGTGGGGGTTTCTGCCTCAATGCTGAGCCGAGACTCCTCTTCAGGGCTTGAGGTTAGCACAGCAGAGGCCCCTGCAGATTGAAGCCTGAAATGCCCAACTCTGGGCTGGGCTGGAAATCTCTGTGGCCCCAGTGCTGCTTGCAAAACCGCAGGCAGGTCTTTCCGAGCGGACTCCTGCCGGGAAAACCTGTCCGGCCAGCCAATTCCGCTGAGCCTGCTCCAGTCCGGCCTGTCCAGCTGAGCCCAGCAGGGGACTCCACCATAGAGAAGCCACTTCCTCAGCTGCACTCTCTCAAGGGTGGAAGTGGATCCCTGAGAGACACAGAGCTGTGAGGGGCACACAGACTTGCCCCCACTAGTCTGCTCCTCTGCCCAGGATGTGAGGCCCTGTCGAGCGTTGCCCAGCCTCTGGAGCTCAGGCCAAGCTCAGCAACAGGATTCACTGGACTCTCCAGCAGACAGTCCACAGCTTGGAGCCCATACGGTATCTCTGAGCCCCAGTCCCACAATGCCGCTCCTGTTCCCTCTGCACTCTCCCAAAGCCACTGAGCAGCTGGGAGGCAAGCTTCTGGGAAATCTCCCCTTCTTGTCCTCCACTTCTGCAGGGGATGATGCCCCCAATGATCAGTCCAGTAGCCTCATGTCGGGGCTCCTGCCCTCCAGGGGACTGGTGCCCCTGTTGGTGTGGGTCCCTATCCTTCCAGCTGCCTCTGTTTTCCCTGGGACAGTTGAGACTCTGCCGCCTTCCCCCTGCCTGGGATCGTGGCAAGTTTCTCACAGTGTGCTGTATTTTCTTTCCCACTTTTTGCGGCTGTTCCTTCACGCTGTGTAGATCTTCTTGCTTTAGTGAACTCCAGTGACTTTCTCGCTCTTCTCCCTACAATTTCGTGCCTCCTGGCCTATTTCTCTGCTGGATTGGCTCCCCTCCTTCCCTACTCCACCCTACATCAGCTCTCTGCGGTCAGCCATCTTTCCTCGAACCTCCTTTTGTATACACTCTTAAGAAATAATATTTCCCTCCTGATTTTCATTTTATGAACAGATATCTAATGTGTAGTCCACAATTTAGATTGGAAATAGGCAATTTATAAAATCTATTGAATGAAGGATGGGAAGAAAGAAAGAAAGAAAGAAAGAAAGAAAGAAAGAAAGAAAGAAAGAAAGAAAGAAAGAAAAGAAAGAAGGAAAGAAAGAGAGGAAGGAAGGAAGGGAAGGAAGGAAGGAAGGAAAGAAAGAAAGGAAGGAAGGAAGGAAGGAAGGAAGGAAGGAAGGAAGGAAAGAAAGAATGAATGAAAGAAAGGAAGGAAGGAAAGGAAGGAGGGAAGGAAGGAAAGAACAAATGAAAGAAAGAAAGAAAGAAAGAAAGAAAGAAAGAAAGAAAGAAAGAAAGAAAGAAAGAAAGAAAGAAAAAGAAAAGGAAGACAAACAAATAGGCAGTACTATGAGTCTGGAGGGCATATAGGTGTCAGTTTACAATTTTAGATAACATTGTGTACTGTGATATTAATGGGTACTGTGAAATATGTGATTTTTTGTAGGCATAAGAAATTTGCTTATTATCACGTTGATGTTATTTTTAGTAAGTGAGAAGGAATATTCTAATTTACATATTAATTTTCTGCAACATTTTCAAACAAGTACAAATAAGGCATACTAAGGAATAAAGCACAAAGAATTAAATTAAAAATTCTAAATGTGGTAACAGTTGAGCTGATAGTATCTCTTATCTACCTTGTTACTCAGTAAGTTTCTTTATGAGATGAGGCTACGCTGCAACCAGGTAGGTGTTCATTTTATTTTTGCCATACAATTAGACATGGGCAGTACTGTTTTGCAAGGTTTGCATTAGCAAAATTAGACTCAGCATATCCATGCAAGTGTGTAATGCAGGTAATCCACTAAGTTAAGTGATACATGTAATAACCAAATGATTACACTAGACTAATTCTCAACCACTAATAATCATTATAAAGAAAGACTGTTCCTATAATATAAATATGTGTTGTGAAATTAAATATAAAACCAGACTCAGAGAGATATCAAAGTGAAATAAAATGCGCCCATTTGTCTTCCTACCCATTTTTTCCATATAATGCATTTAAAACATTATTCCCTATGGAGAATTAAAAGCAGAGCTATAAAACTACAACTATGTAGCAGTGACAGAATATAACATCCTGTAGAATATACAAAAGATAAAACTAGGTTTTTTACCAACTCATTGCAACTGTCTGGGAAATAATAAAGGTTTACTTTCCTTAACAACTAAGAGTATTTTGTTGTTGTTTTGAGGAGTTGAGTACAAGGTAGGGCAAACATTTTGGCCTGACTGATGCAGTATTTTTTGCATCATTTTCCATTTGGCTCACTCCCAGAAGAAATATAATCTTAAATTATTGTATTTCCAACTTTATCACACCTCAGGGTGATCACATGATCCTCCAAGTGTACCCAGTAGATAGAATAACAAAAACAAGCATTTTCTGAGAATCTTCTGAGCATTGTTTTGCTTTCCAGGGAATGGATTAATACATAGGCTTTCAGTCTAGATTATCCTAAAATCTGCCAAGATCAGCAAAATTATACTTCAACACAACAAATGGCTAAATACTATAATGAAATAGACACAAGACAGCTGAATGGTACCTTATAGCCACTTTAAGGTATATAGCAGCTGGTCCTGTATATAAACTAAAATTGAAATGTCATTGAGCTAATCATAGGTTGTGGTTAGGACTTGCTTTTTTTTTTTTTTTTTTTTTTTTTAACATCCTGGTTCTCAAAACCATATCAATTCCATAATATTGCAAATTGCTGTTGATGTTATATTGGGACTCTTAATTGACTGGGATGATATTCACCAGCTCTAACTTCAGACCAGAAATGGTCTCTCCAAGAAACTGTTCAACCCATCTGGACAATAAGTAGCTGGACTCTATTTTTGGTATATGTTTGCAAGGAAAGAATCTTGATTGAATTTGAACTGTAATACTGCATCAAGGTGGAGGAATCCACCAGGGGGGAGGGGAGGAGGAGGGGAGGGGGAGAGGGAGGGGTGGGGAGATTCCCAGAGCCTCTGAAACTGTCACATAATGCAAAATAATTAATAAATAAATACATAGGCTTTCATTAATTCCTCATTTCCTCTTTCTGAAATTTCAATGTAATATCTTAATACTGATTTTTTTTTCACAGTGGCAATGTTGCAGCTGCCACAACTGACATACTGGACCAACTAAATCAATTCCAGTAAGTTTATAACCCAATTCCATCTTTCTGATCTTAGAAAAACCAACACACATTTGTTAAAGTCATTTCTTAACATGTATTTTACCCTAGTTAAGAAGCCATCTTCACTGCTAGAAACTTACAAAGGCTAAAACGAGACTAAAATGAGGGGTGTCATGAAGAATTTGAGAAAACTGGTAAACAAAGTGAAATAAAATTGTGAAATACTCATTAAGTCTTTCCTTAGAGTTTTATGGGAATCATTCATCTTATTGTTTGCATTGTAAATAACGTTTGCTTTCTTGGCTTTAAAACACTCATCCATTTATTGAAGAAGACGATTTCTCTGCTGCATTTCTAATAGTTCTTTTAATTGAGTTTACACAAGATAATTACATATAATCACAGTTCTTCTACTGGTCTTCAGAATGTTGTGCCAAATCAGAGGAGCCTGGACACAGATACTCATAGAATATGAGCATAAATCCAAAAGATAGTAAATGAGTTAAAATGAGTTGAATAGCAATCAATGAGTCACAACAGTTCAGTAGAGTTTTTCTGCCATCATACTTGAATACCAACACCATTATCATATTTTCTAAAAACCGATAGATATAATGTAAGGCTCTATGAACCCCATTTTCTCTCTTGTCAAGTATTTCCTCATGTGATAACTGCAGCTTCACTGGTGACCAGCAGGAAAAATCAACAGCCGCATATAGTAGAGTGATCACCAGAAGTTTACATTTTGAATATTGTTTGTTCCTCCTCTTGTGGAAATGATGAGACTCACTTCTCCATAACTCCATCCATGGTGTGAAAAATGATATGGAAAATGATGCTAATAAAAAACACATGCTCTTCAGCTTTAGAGATGTAATGAAAAGCACCACTGTCACAACTCGTGAGGTTATCTCAAAGGTACGCCATATAGTGATGTGCAGGTATTGTATTGGGTGCAACTTAGCATCAACATATTTAAACTGGATAGTCAATATATTGCAAAGAATGGCACCATATAAGACTGATAGCAGAGAAAATGATGAGAGAAAGGCTATGAAAAACAAACACAATTTTAGAAACATTTGAAAAGTGATAATTTTATCTTATGCTTTTTTTAAAATAAAAAGTACCTCCTTTCTGTTATGTAACAGTGGTTTTGATATTAATATGCTATTAATCATCTGTAACTGAATGTGAATAGAATCCTATGATACTTATTTTACCTGAGAAAATACAAGCAAATAATACATATTTATAATATTAATATAATATATAAATAGTATATATCTATATGTATAATTATAATCTATAAATTAATAAATATGTATAATTTACAAATATATAAATATATAAATATACTATTTATAAATTTATGAATCTATATGTATTCATATATATTTGTATTCACATAATATAAATATATCAATATATTATATTTATGATATAAATATAATCTATAAATATTCTATATATTATATAAATATAATAGATAAATATAATATGAACATATATATATTTATCCACACATGGGTACAAATACATTTTTTCACGTTAACAAAGCCACAGAAGGAATTGCAAATGCTCAAATCTGAAACTCTGTGACAGACAATGATTCAACGTGTTGTGGAGACAGAGTAAACCAATGTAACTGACTGATGGGACAGGTAGTACAGAAAGAGGAGCATTCAAAGCTGCAGAAATAGTCTTGTACTAAATTCAGTTCAGACAATAAAAAGTCTACCAAACAGATATGCAAAAGTGTATGTATCTTATGTTAAAAAGGCAAAGGCAACACAGGGAGCAGCCATTTTTCAGATAAACTCAAATTAGACTATAAATTGCACTTGAATATCACTTAGAAACTAAATGTTATTCATTTTATGTCTTGAGAAGTAGTCCAAAAGGAACTTCAAGGGTATTAGTATTCTTCAGTGCATTTATGATGAGAGAATGAAAAATTAATATTACAGTTCAATTTGAGAAAGTGTTCTAAGCCTCTCAATAATGTTAATAGGTAAGTTAAAGTAGATGTTAAAATTTTTTAAGTTAATTTGGAATGTACATTTCAGCATGCTCTGATGAAAACCATGGAGACCATTCTATACAATTATTTAATGGTGGAAGAAAATAAGTTATAGATTCATCTTTCATATAAAATAGATATGAGGAAAACAGACTGATTTTAGCTTTAGTGTCAATTAATTTTTTTATTTATAAAAGGACATATATCTTTGCATCGTAAAGGCAGTGTTGCACAGAGAAAGGAAGGAGATTGGTTTTACATCCACTGGCTGCTCTCCCATATGTGCAAGGTCACTGATCTTACCAGGGAAATCTCATGCATCCCCTACATGGGGTCAGGGCTATAAGAACATGGGATGCCAGTGTTGCTTTCCCAGACCATGTTCAGGGAGCTGGATCAAAAGTGGAGAAACCAGGTTATTGAACTGGTAATGCCATGGAAGCCAGTCCTGTAGGGAAACGGTCTGCTGCCCATGTTGAAACAAGGTTTCAGTTTTAGAAAAATGAAATGCATAAAACTTATTGAAATGCCTTCAAATAGAATTTAAATAATGCTAAATCTATATATGTAATTTCTTATTATTTGTAGGAATGTTAGCAAACTGAGGTTTACTTTGGATGCATCATTAAACACTTAAATCAATACAGAATATATTATAAATATTAAGTCTTAAATATTCTCTAGTGCCATAGGCATTTAGAAAACTTTATATATACATTGACAAATGATTTTTTAAGAAAAAAGTGTATGATTTTTTTAGGAAACAAAAATAAGACACATTGTATCAAACAACATTTTGTTATGAGAATCAAATGTGTCAGGTTTATGGCAGGGTGGCATGTTTACTGCTGCAAAAATCAGTCCAACTCAGGCGGAAGTTACTTGCTGGTGTGCTGCACCTATGAGTCAGGTCCTTGCTAATGTGTCTGGAAAAACAGTGGAAGATGGCCCAAGTTCTTAAACCCTGCATCGAGGCGTGGCAAATCCAACTGAAGCTCTGACCTTTTGGCTATGAGCTGTCAGAGTCCACATTATTCTGGTCATTTGAGTGGTAGACAGGAGGGTGGAAATTTTGAGCCTTCCTTTCTCTGTTTGGAGTGAATAAGAATAGATGCTTTAGTAGATGCTTTAAAATAGATCCTCTACCTTTATTTTTGAAGATAGATACTTTTAATTAAAATAATTGCCATTTCAGTTCAAAAAGTGAAGGCATAATAAAGAGGACAAAGGAAAGGTAAACAAATAAGAAATGAATCAGTAAAAACATAATTATAATTCAATAATTAAGTTTTCCATGAAATAGACAAAAATAAAATGTTCTCTGACTTGATATTAAAATTAACACTTGTAATATTATTGATTAAGAGGCCTGGAAAAATGATAAAATATAACTGTGGATGATCTTCTACCTTTTGAGTAAGAATAGATGCTTTAAAAGAAGATAAATGGAGAGACAACTTACAGCAAATTTCTACTGTACCATTATAATAAATACAACACCTCAGCTACAGTGTCTCCTTAGGGTAAAATTACTAGCCTGTACCAAGAAATGTTACTATAAAGAAGGCAGCAAACAATTTACACAATAATTCACAATAATGCACTTTCTTCATATGCTTGTACATATTTCTCATATTATTTTTACTCACCTGTAGGCTGCAATATGCAACATCCCAACTTGTGTTATCATAGTATTATTCCCAACCTACATTTGTAAGATTCTTTTAAAAAATATACTTAGCATAAACCAGCTAAACTTACCTCTACCTAGAGGCCACTTTCTTGTTGTAAAGGTGATATATAACTGAGCAATTAACTGTGGAACAGAGCACATAAAAGCCTGGATGACTGACATGCATTTGAATATCTTGCACTGTGTATTAATATTGGAAATGGAGAGAATGTCTTCCTTTTTCAGCATCATAGTTATTTCATTATCTTCTTGAAACTCTTTTTTCAGGTGTTTCATTTTCTTTGCCAATATAATGTAATTTGTAATGATCTGTAAAGAGCTGTAAGAATAAGGCAATATCTAGTATTAACATGTCTTGATAAAGAATGTGCAAAAATAGAGAGATTTTGTATTGATGTCTCAATAATGAACATTGCCATAGTCACATAACAGACATTACTTTTGTGATCGTTTGTGTTATTTTCCATTTTGTCATTTTAGATTAATTTTAATCTCAAATGACTCACAAATATATTTTCAAGAGTAGTTGACATGTTGGATTAGAATAGAATGTAACCATCTTGGGACTGGCACATTGGTTCCATTGTCTCTTTTACAACAAAAAGAGCCAGCATCTAATATGTGCACTGTTTTGAGGCATGTTTGATCCACTTTCCATCCATATTTCTGCTGATGGCAGCAGAATGCAACAGAGGATATCTCTAATCTGCATGGTCCTTCAGCTATGTAAAACACCTGGAGGCTTTATGTTGGCAGTGTTTACCATGCATGGCCATGTTTGGAGTGAGTCAGCAGATGGAAGGCTTTTCTTTCTGTCTTTTCTTATCTCAAATTCTGCTTTACAATAAACCAAATAAATAATAATATCAAATGATCCTAATTACTCCCATTTATATGTATTAACTCAAACTTTGGCTATGCTTTGATTTGCATTCTCATGTTTTCAAAAGTTCCTTTTCTGAAAGAAATTCTTATTCCAAATTTGAAAATGCAATATTTTCAATAGCCTGTTTCAAATATGCTTAAAATTTGACTCATTTTTAAGAATAATTTTTATCTCTAATAATATCCACATGTATGAAGTTCTTATTTTGTTAACTCATAGAGAACCCATCTTAAGCACACAACTAAACTAATATTAACATTTTAACGTAAGCAATTCCAGGTGAATGCAAATACAAGTAGCACTTCAGGTATTTAGTCTGTGGCAGTCAATGAGGCATTTCTTTAATTTAAACTTAATAGGAAAGAAACATTTCATTAAAATGATGCCACGAAGTCACAAATATATCAAGCAAAATATTCTTACAACAAATTGCAAAGTTACACATAAAATGACTAACTGGATAATTGATCAGGCAAAAGCTTAAGAAAGATCAGCATAAACATGTATTTCAAATAAGGTCCACAGCCCTCTTCTTCTTTGGATATATACACACATATTTATTTTCATATACATGCATGTATGCATATATACATGTATACCTATGTACACATGCATATCATTCTACACATACATACATATGCACATGCACATATGCATATATATGTACATGTACATATGCATGTATATATGTATATATAAAATGTACAAATACATATGCTCCCTAGATTTATCATAGTTGGCTAGTCCTCTCTCTGTAAACCAGCAACATGGCTACTCTTTCAAGCCCGGGCCGCTCTTTCTTCTACCTCTGTTTTGGCCAGCATAAGCAGCAGAGGATGCCTCACATGCTTAGGAACCAACACTCTTGTGAGAGAATGGTAGCAGGCTCCTGGCTTTAGGTTGCCCCAGCTCTGGGGTTTTGGTCATGAGGGGAGTGAGCAAAGAGCTGTCTCTCCCAACTCAGTGATGCTGCCTCTCAAAAAAAAAAAAAAAAAAAAAATGTTATTTAATAAAAAAAGGCTCTTTAAATTGTTATATGTAAATGTATATTCAAATGCTGAATGTTGTAAAGAAAATGTACATCAAATATGGAAATGTGAATAGAAAATGACATATGGAAATTTAAATCACTTTTTTCATTTCCTCATAAAATATTTGAAAACAGAACAATGCATTGTAAGTTGTGAAAAATTAGGAAGGATATCATTAATAATGAGATACCCAGACTATGTAAATATTGACAGACCTGACTTAAATATCAGTGCAATACTTCATCAATGTGCTTCTGACAAAATATGTATAAATGCTGAATTTAAAATATGCTGTAATACAAGTGAACTGGACATAAGTTTTCAGAATCTGAAAAACACAGATAACACTGTTAAACACAGGTTATGCTGCATGAAGCTATAATTCAGTTTTCTAAACAGAAATATTAATAATTCAGGAGATATTCTCCAAGCTATTATCTTGTGGTTTCAATATACTTATGTATAAGTGAAAATTTGCAGCAAATGTATACTCAGAATAAATTAAGAAATTTTAAAATATTACAAAATACCTTAAAATAGCTGTAACTTTTTGATTAGCATGAACATTGGTGTGTACCAGGATTAGAAAAAGCAATGGCTTGTCCATGCCAAAAGCACTATACATTTGATAAAAATGAAGCCATCACTTATCTCTGCAATTCTTGTTATATAACATACATACTTTTACTTGGGAAATGCAAGGCGTAATGAGTCAAAAATACTACATTTTAGGTTCTTAAATTATTACAAATTAAAATTTTGGTCTGTTCTCATTTACCTGAACAGTTAAAGCCCTTGCATTGCACTTGTTGGGATCACATATGGGAAACCGGACCATGTCCTGGCAGCTCTGTTTCCCATCCAGTTCCTAGCCTTTGGCCTGGGAAAGCACAAAGCATTGGCACCCTGCACCCATGTGGGAGACTCAGAAGAGGCTCTGTGTAGAAGGATATTATAACCCTAGAAGGTCAGCGAGCACAGGATTACAGTTGGTTGGATAATATTTGGAGGAGAACAACCAAATGGCTACCTTTTGTATACCTGATTGGATATCATTTGCATAAGAACAGTTGAGTGGCCAGTATGTATATGAGATCACCTGGTGGAATATACAAGACAAAAGGATTTCCAAACAAAAGCATTGGTGGTTTTGTTGATAAGCTCAATACTTCCTCCCTTATCCTGTATGGCCCTCAGTGTATAAAGTCTGATGCTACTAATAAACTATGGCTTTGACCATCAGTCAGGGTCCATGTGTGTTATTATCGGCTCTGTGCACCATGTCCATCGCTGCAGGACAGCAACACTCTGTGTGCTGGATTTAGATCAGCTCAGCTCCAGTCGTTGTGTCAACTTGGGGGGTGTGAGTTAAAAGACAGAAGATTTTCCTCTCTATCACTCCACCTCTCTGTATTATCTGAGCTTACAATATAATAAAACAAATTATTAAAAAAAGAATTTTAGTTTTTACAATTGTAAACATGCCGAACAGTAAAATCAGGAAATTGATCTAAACATATTTGGGAAAGTAATTTTTCAGTTAGTTGCTTTTACTTACATAGTTAAAGGTATTTCTTAAGTAGCCTTTGAAACAATCTAGTACCTTTTCAGTTTGATATATTAAGTTCCTGAATATTAAAAAATTGTAAGCTTACATATAAATTGACTGGATAAATGTATGTAAATTTAAAAAATTATAAATGAAATTGAGTAAAATTTTAGCATGTTAATTGCATGATGTTAATATATCAGATAAAGCCACCAGATGACCCATAATCCTTTTTATGATGGTGCCAGTTTAATTGGTGGTGACTTTACTTTAATCCAACTTTCTGCTAATTTATCTGTGGATGTACCAGATGATGCATTAATTATTAAGGGCATCTGCCATCTAAATGAAACCCTTCTTAGCTCCTGTGACTGCTCAGGCCCAGACATGCTAATAAAAGAAATTTAGAAATTTAAATTTAGTGTAATATTTCTTTATGTTTCTGTGACTTCCAAGATAATGGGCAGAAAATGAGATGAGATCATTTACACAAAGCATCAAGAACAGGAGCAGAGCTGAATTATACCCTTGGTTAGTCTTGGCCCTATTCTACAACCCAGAGATGGATACTCTATACCACAAGATTATGCTGCTGATACAAAACAAAACAAAATAAAACAAAAAGACCTACACAAGTTTCTGGAATGGTGCAAGATGGAATTCCAAGGGACTACACATTAATTTTCAGAAATCAGGCCAGAAGACCTTAGTCAGTCTTTTAGACCAGCTAAGCTGACTCTTAGTTACAGTTCCTGAATGATATCTTGTGGAGATGAACTTTCAGTGCTACTAGTTAAAAGCCTTCCTCTATGATTTCATCTTCTTCCCATGTTAGTGCATTAATACATGTAGACCAAGACTTCCTTGAGAGACAATATTCCTGCAATATGTTAAAAAGAAAAATAAGAGCTAACCATCTTTAATCATTCTCTAAGATAAATCTAGATAAGACTCTGTGAGAAATAAAGTCCTTGTCAGTAACACATCTGAATCAATGATTAAGCATGCACACATTGATTCACTCTGCCATATTTGCAATACAGTTGAGAACTGTTACAAATCCATGTGGAGGATCGGAGAAGATGGCCGACCTGGGAGGACGGGCATAGAAAGGGAGGCGCTGAAGGAGAGACAGGGCGCGGCTGGAGAGAGATCTGCGGACTGAGGAACCACAGGAAGGAGTGCCAGAAGCTCCCTGGACATCGAGCATCCAAGAAGAAACACATGGTTCGGAAGAAATCCAGAGAAGGAACGCAGGAAACACAAAGACCCGGTTAAAACGTGGTGAGTCATCCCGGGAAGGGGGCGCAACAGTGGGGAGCCCAGAGGACCCAGGGCAGCTGGAGACAGCAACACGGGCCCCTGGAGGCACCTAGCTTGGCGACTTTGTGGCGCTGGGACCCACAGGAACCCAGAGAGGTGGAGTGCGCCAGAGGTGAAAAAAAAAAAAAAAAAGATTTTCGGGCTTTTCGCTCCCTGAGAGAACTATACTGAGACTGTCCCTGCTCAGTGCCCCCTGTCCCCCAGAATTCTCCCAGTCTGAGGCTGTGCGAGAATTGAACGTTCCAACTTGTGTGGGAGCCAGGGAGGAGAGCTCCTACAGGTTCCCCAGTGGTAAGGTGCAGGAGACTTGCGCAGCTTAACTCTCTCTACTGGACATAGTTGGGCAGACCACATAGTACAACAACTTCTGGGGTGCGCCAGCACAGCCTCTCACTGCTGAAAGCCCGTGGCCTCACAAAGGCGGGCACCAGCGGCGGGCGCCAGCAGCAAGTGCCTGCAACGGGGAGTGCTGCTTCAGTTCCTCTGAGGGATCTGCCTCGGTAAAACCCCTCAGGGCAGCAGCAACTTCTGGTGTGCGCGCCTGCAGCTTCTTACTGCTGAATGCCTGAGGCCCCACAGAGGAGGCCGCCAGCAGTGTGCGCCTGCAACAGGGAGTGCTGCTTCGGTTCCTCTGAGGGATCCCCCTAGGAAAACTACCCCAGCACAACAACAGCAACTGGGGTGCAAGCCAGCACAGCTTCTCACTGCTGAATGCCTGTGGCCCCACAGAGGCTGACACCGGCAGCGGGCGCCAGCAGGGAGCACTTGCGGCAGGGAGTGCTGCTTCAGTTCCTCTGAGGGATCTGCCTCGGTAAAACCCCTCGGTGCAGCAACAACTTCTGGGGTGCGCCAGCACAGCTTCTCACTGCTGAATGCCTGTGGCCTCACAAAGGCGGGCACCAGCGGCGGGCGCCAGCAGCGAGCGCCTGCAACGGGGAGTGCTGCTTCAGTTCCTCTGAGGGAGCTGCCTCAGTAAAACCACTCGGTGCAACAGCAACTTCTGGTGTGCGCGCCTGCAGCTTCTCACTGCTGAATGCCTGAGGTCCCACAGAGGAGGTCGCCAGCAGTGCGCGCCTGCGGCGGGAGTGCTGCTTCGGTTCCTCTGAGGGATCCCCCTAGGAAAACTGCCCCAGCATAACAACAGCAGTCCTCTGAGGAATCCCTCTGGGCAAACCCCTCAGCACACCAGCATCTGAGTTTCACATCAGGCCAGGGTTGGGCAGCTCCACAACTGCAGGCCCTGAAACAGTGGCCCAGATACACATAGCTAGAGCTACCGACGGCCTGACACATACTCCCCCACAGGCCTGAGGGGCGCTAGGGGTCTTCCAAATCCACCCCAAAACTACAGACAAGGAGCTCTGAAGCTACAAAATACTGCTACTAAGCCCTACCCCTGAAAACGCACACAGGACGAAAGGTCTAACCAACAGACCTTACAGAAACCAAGCTGCAGAGGGTTATAGACATTCAGGGGTTGATATAGCTATCCCCCCCTCACCAAACATCTCCAATAGAACTCAAAGAAATTCTCCTTCAAAAGTAAACCTAAAGGAAGCAGCAAACTCACACCTATTCCAAACTACTGCACAAAGACCAGAAACTGTAGATAAACAAATCAGAGAATACATCCCTGAAATCAACAAGAAACAATAACGCAATGAGAAGAAACTTCAGAAAAGGCAATGATCCAGACGAGAGAGCCAGTACCTCACCAAAAAAAGACCAAAAGCCAATATCTATTTCGGAGACACGAGAAGAAGACATGGAAGCTCTACCAGACAAGGAATTTAAAAAAATAATGTTAAAAGCTGTCAGAGACAATGAGAAGAACTGGGAAGACTTCAAGGAATTCAAGAACCACATAGTCACAGAAATTCAGCAAGTCAAAAACAAAATCCTTGACTTAGAGCACAAACTTGAGAGCCTAACTAACAGAATAAATACAGCAGAAGAGAGGATCTCTGAAACCGAAGACACACAAAATGAACACACCCAGCTCATTAAACAGCTAGAAACAAGCCTGAACAAAGCCAATAAGACCATTCAGGAGATGAAAGACAGCCTAAGAAAATCTAATATCAGAATTATGGGACTGCCCGAAGGAGCAGAAAGAGAATCAGGAATGCAAACGGTGCTCAAAGAAATTATACAGGAAAACTTCCAAAACACTTGGAACATGAACCCAGCCCAAATCCAGGATGGTCAGAGGACTCCCAGCAGATATGACCCAAAGCGATCTTCACCCAGACATATGGTGCTCAAGTTCCACTCCAACGAAGACAAAGAAAGAATCCTAAGACAAGTACGAAGCAGAGAAAAGATCACATTCCGGGGAAAACCAATCAGGATCACTGCTGACTTCTCTGAAGAGACCCTACAAGCAAGGAGAGAATGGACAAAGATCTTCCAAATCCTGAAACAGAACAACTGTCAACCAAGATTAATGTACCCAGCAAAGATCTCATTTATATTCGAGAACGAAATCAGATACTTCCATAGCAAAGAGAAACTTGAAGAATATGCCAGCACAAAACCAACTCTTCAAAATCTCCTTAGAAATGTGCTAAACACAGAAAAAACAGGGGCAAACCACAAGCAAAGATGGCAAACAGGAAGATCTCCCCACTAAAGCCCATACAAGGAGGGGTAATTACACAGTTACCAACACCCACAAAGACACATATGTATGGCAGGGCAAAATCGCAGCATCTCAATATTGACTCTTAACACAAATGGCCTGAACTCACCAATCAAAAGGCACAGATTAACGGAATGGATCATCAAACAAGATCCAACTATCTGTTGCCTACAAGAGACACATCTAACCAGAAAAGCCTCTAAGAAATTTAAAGTGAAGGGATGGAAACAGATATTTCACGCCAATGGACGAGAAAAAAGGGCTGGGGTAGCTGTCCTAATTTCAGATGATATAGACTTCAAGCTTACACACATCAAAAAGGACAGAGAAGGACATTATATATTGGTGAAAGGATTGATCCATCAGGAAGCAATTACCATTGTGAACATATATGCACCAAATCCCAATGTGCCTAGCTACGTGAAGCAATTACTTACAGACTTAAGGGGAGATATAGATATGCACACAATAGTAGTGGGTGACCTTAACACCCCACTAACAACAATAGACAGATCAACAAAACAAAAACTCAACAAAGAAACAACAGAGCTAATACAAACAATAGAACAACTGGACTTGGTTGACATTTATAGAACTTTTTATCCTAAGGCCACAGATTATACATTTTTTTCAGCAGTACATGGCACCTTCTCCAGGATCGACCACATGATAGGACACAAAGCAAATCTAAGTAACTTCAAAAAGATAGGAATCATACAATGTACCCTCTCAGACCACCACGGAATGAAACTGGAAATCAGCAATTCAAAATGCCCAAGGAAATACAGAAATTCTAGGAGGTTGAACAATATGCTATTGAACGAACAATGGGTCAGAGAAGAAATTAAAGATGAGATCAAAAAATTTATGGAAACCAATGAAAACTCTGACACAACATTCCAAAACTTGTGGGACACAGCCAAAGCAGTGCTACGGGGTAAATTCATCGCAATTGGAGCTCATGTCAAGGCCCAAGCGAGGCGCCAAATACAGGAACTAAACACACACCTCCAGGAATTGGAGAAGCAACAGCAGATGAGCCCCACACACAACAAGAAACAAGAAATCATCAAAACAAGGGAGGAAATCAACCAGATAGAAATAAAAAAAAAAACATACACAAAATCAATGAATCAAAAAGCTGGTTTTTTGAAAAGATAAACAAAATAGACACCCCACTGTCCAGTCTGAATAAGAAAAAACAAGAGAAAGCAAGAATTAACAGCATCAAAGATGACAAAGGCAACATAACAACAGACATTGCAACCATTAAGAACATAATTAGAAATTACTACAAAGCACTGTACTCCAACAAATCAGATGACCATCAAGAAATGGAAAAGTTCTTAGATTTATACAACCTGCCAAAACTTAGCCCAGAGGCAACAAATGACCTGAACAAGCCCATAACTGAAGCAGAGATTGAATCAGTGATTAAAGAACTCCCAACAAAGAAAAGCCCAGGTCCAGACGGCTTCACTACAGAATTCTACAAAACATTCCGAACAGAACTAACCCCAATCCTCTACAAACTCTTCAATATAATAGAAAAGGAAGCGACCCTTCCAAACTCATTCTATGAAGCCAACATTACCTTAATCCCAAAACCAGACAGAGATCCTACAGAGAAAGAAAACTACAGACCTATCTCTCTGATGAACATTGATGCTAAGATACTCAACAAAATCCTAGCCAATAGAATTCAAAAAATCATCCGACAGATCATTCATCCAGATCAAGTAGGATTCATCCCTGGAATGCAGGGATGGTTCAACATAAGGAAATCCATAAATGTGATACACCACATCCAAAAACTGAAAAACAAGAATCACATGATAGTATCAATAGACGCTGAAAAAGCTTTTGACAAAATCCAACACCACTTCCTGCTAAAAACCCTAACCAAAGTAGGCATAGATGGAAAAATCCACAACATAATCAAAGCAATATATGAAAAACCCAACGCCAGCATCATACTGAATGGAGAAAAACTGGAACCCTTCCCTCTAAGAACTGGAACAAGACAGGGATGGCCACTTTCTCCACTGCTATTCAACATAGTCCTAGAGGTACTTGCTGAGGCCATAAGACAAGAAAAAGAAATCAAAGGAATCCAAATTGGAAATGAAGAAGTCAAACTTTCACTATATGCAGATGACATGATTCTTTACATAGAAGAGCCAAGAGGCTCAACACAGAGACTCCTAGAACTTATACGAGAGTTTGGTAGTGTGGCAGGGTACAAAATTAATGAACAGAAATCAACAGCCATAGTGTATGCAAACAACCCCAAGTTGGAAAAAGATCTAAGCAGCAAAATACCATTCAAAATAACAGAGAAAAGTATGAAGTATCTGGGAATTAACCTAACCAAAAATGTAGGAGACCTATTTGAGGAAAACTACAAACCACTTAAAAGAGAAATTGAAGAAGACCTCAAAAGATGGAGTAACATCCCATGCTCCTGGATAGGTAAAATCAATATCATTAAAATGTCTATATTGCCAAAGGCGATATATACATTCAACGCAATTCCAATCAAACTGCCCAAAACATTCTTCATGGAACTGGAAACAATGATCCAAAAGTTCATCTGGAAGCACAAAAAACCACGAATAGCCAGAACCATCCTGAAGAACAGGAAGTTAGCAGGGGGAATCACAGTTCCAGACCTCTGGACATACTATAGGGCAGTGGTTATCAAAACAGCGTGGTACTGGCACAAAGATAGAGAGGAAGATCAATGGAGCAGAATAGAATCACCAGACAGTAATCCACATAGATACAGTCAATTAATCTTTGACAAAAAGACAGACAACAATCCAAGCAAATGGGAAGGTCTGTTCAATAAATGCTGTTGGGACAACTGGTTGATAGCCTGCAGAAACAAAAAGATAGACCCACATCTCTCACCATACACTAAGATCAAATCTAAATGGATAAAAGACCTAAACCTACATCCAGAAACCTTGAAACTGTTGGAAGAAAATGTTGGAAACACACTGCAACACTTAGGAGTAGGCCCTCACTTCCTAAAAAAGACTCCAAATGCAGTAGAAATCGAGACCAAAATAAACAAATGGGACCTCATCAAACTAAGAAGCTTCTGTACAGCTAGAGAAACAATCAACAAAGTAAAAAAGCAACCCACAGAATGGGAGAAGATCTTTGCGCACGACATAGGTGACAGAGGGCTAATTTCCAGAATATACAAAGAACTACAAAACAACCAAAATGTCAAAACAAACAAGCCACTCAAGAAATGGGCACAGGAAATGGGCAGACATTTCACAAAGGAACAAACCCAAATGGCAAACAAGCATATGAAAAAATGCTCAAGCTCCCTGGCAATAAGGGAAATCCAAATGAAGACAACCTTGAGGTACCACCTAACTCCAGTAAGGATGGCACACATACGTAATACCACCAACACTTGTTGGCGAGGATGTGGGGAAAAGGGAACCCTTCTCCACTGCTGGTGGGACTGCAGATTGGTACAGCCTCTATGGAGATCAGTTTGGCGAATACTCAAACAACTGAAAATCAACATGCCATATGATCCAGCAATAGCACTCCTAGGGATATATCCAAAACATCTCCTACTCAAGAAACCAACATGTACGTCAATGTTCATAGCAGCACAATCTACAATCGCAAAAACCTGGAAGCAGCCAAAAAGCCCATCAATAGAGGACTGGATAAGGAAGCTATGGTTCATCTACTCTATGGAATACTACTCAGCTATTAAAAAAAACGAAATGCAGTTCTTTGTGGACAAATGGGCCCGACTGGAATCCATCATGCTAAGAGAAATGAACCAATCCCAAAAGGTTAAATACCACATGTTTGCCTTAATCTGAGATGAAAAGATGACAACCTGATAGTACCTGTATATTGTAATATTATTGCAATCTCTAACAACCTGTATCCAATACAATAAGATAATGCGATATAATCTATAAACCAACAATTAATGTCAGAATACTTAAGATATACATCGAAAAACTGTAAAACCTACTATACCCTCAATACGTTATGTTAATCCGTAATGGGGGGGAGTGCAGGGAAATCTTTCAGGACCATAAAAAGAGTGAGGAAAAAGTTAATATAGCCTATCATGATCAAGTCTGGTAATTCATAGACAACAGACTCAAAGCAGCACTAAACAATAGTAAAACTACTATACCAATGCATGAGGGGGGAATCGGGTGCGATCCTGACAACCTCTTAACAGGAGGTCATGTGCGTGGAGCAGGGGGGCACTCCAGGGTAGAGCAGATGGCAAGGAGAAAGCCTGGATCCCAACCATGAAGACTCCCAGACCTTCACCACAAACTGTTAATACGAGCAACAAGGACTATATCCCAACTGCCAAGGAGGCCACAGGGAATTGGATGCCCTCGGAGGCCGAGTACTCTGAGGTCACCCACCCCTAACCGGAGCTCCCGCAGGGGATGGAAGAAGTCCAAACACTACCGCGCAGAAACCAACGTCATCGGAAAGACAACCAGAAGCCCTGAGCGGTCCGCAGAAACAGAAGAACAATAAACGTCCTTCTGGACCAGGGAGGAGAGCTTTCTCTGGTTCGAGCCTGGCTCCACCTCTGGACCCCCACCCTCCCTCGCAATGACCATTGGGATCGCTCTGAAAACCCCTCATAGCAAACAATCATACAAACTAAAAAAACCTAAAATAAATAGACAAACAACAAAAAGTAGAGCTTGAAATCTGACAGGAAAGAGCTGGCATGGATTGGCTAATGCCTCGCTGGGTAGGACACAAAGATTAGTCACTCCTTACCATGGTGTTGGGGACTTTCCTGCACACCCCCCCCCCCAAAAAAAAATGTTCTGCACCTTAACTGCTGACAAATGTCTTGTTAGAGTTACAAGCCAGTCTAGATTATCCTAAAATCTGCCAAGATCAGCAAAATTATACTTCAACACAACAAATGGCTAAATACTAAAATGAAATAGACACGAGACAGCTGAATGGTACACCTTATAGCCATTTTAAGGTATATAGCAGCTGGTCCTGTGTATGAACTAAAATTGAAATGTCAATGAGATAATCATAGGTTGTGGTTAAGAACTTGCTTCTTTTTTTTTTGTTTTGTTTTGTTTTGTTTTATTTTGTTTTTTTTAACATACTGGTTACGCAAAACCTTGTGAATTCCATACTGTTACAAATTGCTGTTAATGTTATATTGAGAGTCTTAATTGACTGGGATGATATGCTACCAGCTCTGACTTTGGACCAGAAATGGTCTCCCCAACAAACTGTTCAACCCATCTGGACAATGAGTAGCTGGACTCTATGCTGGGTATATGTTTGCAAGGAAAGAATCTTGATGGAATTTGAACTGTAATACTGCATCAAGGTGGAGGAATCCACCAGGGGGGAGGGGTGTGGGGAGGGGTGGGGGGATTCCCAGAGCATATGAAACTGTCACATAATGCATAATAATTAATAAAAAAAATTAAAAAAAAAAAAAACAAATCCATGTGGAAATAATTGTTGCTTCATTATTAAGCTTGCAGTGCCATGTCAACTGTATAGCCAGGAAAATAGGTAATGACCACTTAAAAGTTGTAAATTGCTTTCAGGGAGAGCTTGCTTATTGGAAATCATGGTGTCTTGGAAGATGAATCTCTTTTTGTTTTGTTTTGTTTTGTTTTTATTTTTTTTTATTTATTCATTAGTTATATTGTACTATGTGACACTGTTTCATAGGTACTGGGATTCTCCCTACCCCTCCTCAATCCCTCCCCCCATGTGGATTCCTCCACCTTGTTGCATAATCACAGTTCAAGTTCTGGAAACAAACTGGGAAGAAATATAGGAATCCTACCAAAAACCATTATTGAAAATACGTCTAAGAAAAATTTTCACACTGGATTAATTGTGAAGAATGCATAGTAGTAAACTGTTGCAGAATCTTATCTACAATAGATCAAATGGTAGATCTAGAATAAAATCTCAATAACCAATGAAATTAAAATCTTGTAATTTAAAAACTAGTAACACTTCATAAATCCTTAGAAAGACTAATCAGAGAAAAGGAAAAAAATCCAAGCGTGTAGGGATAGTGAGGTAAAGAACATATAGATAGACATTGCATGAAATTGGATAATCCTGAGAAATGAATAATATGTCACATGCACCTATTATCAAGATTTAGCTATAATGAAATAGAACAAATAAGCTAGTATTAAAGCAAAAATAAATCCCATTAAAGAGAAGAAGAAAATAAAATTCAAAGGAGACATAGAAACATCTAATAGGCATATTTTGATTGCAGAAATTTAAGAAGAAAGAGCATTTGTTCTGTTCATTCTGATATTATTCTGTACTTAGAAAGGAATAAAATATGAGATTACTTGTTGGGAATATGGATTGGATATAGTTGTATACTTTGTGAGGACATGAACTGCTAGAATGGCCATGGAAAAGAGTGAAAATTCAGCAGGGACATCATTTGGGAATGAACAATGAATCCTTGTTTGGTTATCACTATACTAGATTAGCAAATAGTCTTCACTGAAGTGTAAAGCAGATGTTTAAGTGTAAACGGCAAATTTACTGACACTTAATCACACTGTAAATTTAGCATACTGTAAGTATGTTGAAATGATTATATAAATTATTAAAGAAGAGATGCTTACTTGAAGAAAAACATTACCAGTGAAGTTCAGGTTCTATTTGGACAAAAAAAGACTTAAACGGTGAAATTATAAATATTAACAATGAGAATATTATAATTTGTGAGTTTTCCCAAATACATGGGAAATATTCACCATGACTTTGAAAAAATAGTTCGTTTCACCACAAAATAAGTAAAACCCTGAACACCATTCCCTTGAATTTATTGATGTAAAATATTTTTGTTCTGTGCAAAAATATTTTGCCATTTTAAAATGGCTTGCCCACTTCGTTTATTTATTTATTCATTTATTTGTTTGTTTGCTTGCTTATTCATTCATTCAGTTAAAATCCAGATATACAGACAGGAGGAGAGACACAGAGGAGTATCTTCTATCTAATGATTCATTGTCCTAAAGACCACATGGCACAAGCTGCACAGATCCAAAGTCAGGAGCCAGAAATTTGCTCCATGCAGGTGTAGGGTCCCAAGGCTGTGGGCTGTCTTTTAGTGCTTTCCCAGGCCACAAGCAGGGAGCTTGGATAGGAAGCAAGGTCAGCGTATTAGAACTGGTGCCCATATGAGATCCCGGCACATTCAGGGCAAGGATTTTAGCTGCTAGGCCACTGTGCCAGGCCCATTATCCATTGTATATTTTACAAGCCTTTTAAAATACATCTTCTTTTTTCATTAGTCATATCTATTTCTTCTGCAATTGCCAGGAACTTATAAATTGATGCTAGTGTTTGGCTTTCTGTCAATCATCCTTCATGTCCAAAGTGGATAAGAGTTTAAAAACATAATCTGCAAGATAACTGAAACTCTCTTACATAAAAAAGTAATCAGTTAAATTGGATCAATTGGATCAATGAGTTCTGGCTGCTCTTCCTTGCTGGATATCATCTGCTTGTCTATGGATAAAATACAGGATTGCACAATGTCTTGGCTCCCTGTACATAGAAAAACTCCTCCCTCCTGGTTTTGAACTGGCTCAATTCTTCTATTTTGTGACCAAACTAGTGGATGGAAAATCTTTCTGTCCCTCTTTCTCTCTCTAAATGTGATCAGGCTTTCCCATAAAACAAGCAACTTTAAAACATGTAATTTTTTTTTTTTTGCTGCTTACATATTGTGGAATGCACACCCATGTGGATCTACGAGTGGGTGGGAGATTTGGGTTCTGGTGAAAAGTTGGTGGGAATTTTAATCATGTATATAACACCAATATATGTGCTTGTGTGTGTATATATACACATATGCACATGCATATATATAATTATATAGCATAATATATGCCAATGTATAATTTTTAACCCTCATTATTTATGATTATGTCATACACATGTATTTTGCTTATCAGTGTACTTTTCATTTCTTATAGAAAAGCTAATTAACAGTGCCACTTACATCACAATAGGTCCTAAAAAAAGAATGTGTGAACAAACTAAGGCAGCCTTCTTTCCAGTCAAGTGCATGTCAAAAAACTTCAGTGTCTCTTGGTTCAAAACAGCTTCAACAATAATGATGCCAATGGTAAATGACATCAAGACTTTTTCATTATTCTGTCGATAAAATCCAAACATGTATAAAGCAGAGGCAACCTCACCAAAGTAGACAACAGTAGAGAATAAAATGCTAAATGGAAAACTTATTTGGGATCTGGGACCTTGGGTTTCAATTTCTTCTGGCGCTAAGTCTCCAGTCATTCTTTTTCCACTGAGTTCTTCAGAGCCTGAATCAGTGCTTGAGATCATCTTAAGTCCAATTCTCCTTCTCTGTCACTCCAGTGAAGTCTGGTATTTCATCAAATAGCAAGAAACAAACTGTGAGCCTATCATAGTCAAAGAAAACATAAAGAGGTAAGCATCATTATTGGTCACATCACTTTTTCTAGTTCTTGCTGCTAATTAGTTAAATGGAAACCTAGTAATGCCTACATCAAATTCCTCAACATGAAAATATACCTAGTCCATGGTTTGATAAACTCATTTAGAAGAGATCAACCAAAAAAGGAAGAAGAACCTGAGTCAGAAAAAATGTGTAAATATCTAAACCATCTACTTAATTCTTATTTTATATTATCATTAATATCCATTGTGGCAGGAAACAAGATTAATTAAAGGAAGTGATTGAAACCTAACCCTAACTATTTTATGTGAAATTATGAGAGTTATCATTTCCTACTGTAGCGTTCTCACAGCAAAGCAAAGATCTTTTAGCAGACTGGAATTAAACCTATGTTTAAGAGGAAGTATGGTGATTTTGATGATGCAGAGCTTAATGAAGCAAGAACACACTAGTTTTCTCCATCCTTTAATGTCTTCTTCTATTTCCTTTTATGATGTTTTGTAGCTTCACCATAGAGTTTTTCTTCATATATAGTGAGGCTAATTCCAAAGTGTTTCAGATTCATATCTGCTACTCTAAAGATGAACACTTTAAATTTCTTTCTCAGCCAGGGGTTTATTTGTGCATATCAGTGCCATTGATTTTTGTTTATTAATGCTGCATCTTGATTCCCTGCTAAATTCCAATAATTGCTTGATTGAATTACAGGATTTTGTTAAGTATAACATTATGTCATCTGCAATCAGGGATAATTTTAATTTCTCATTTCCTATTAAGAAAAATTAATTTGCTTTTCCTGCCTAATAGCTCTGGCAAATACTTACAATACTATAGCAAATAGCAGTAGTGAGAGTCGACTTCCTATTTTATTTCCATTTTTTAGGGGAAAAGCTTCCAGTTTTTCCCCACTTACTAACAGCTTGGCATTATATTTTTCTAAAAGTGATTTTATTGTGTTATAGAATATTCCTCCTATGTTTGACTTAAAATTTTTGTCATGAAGTGTTGTTAGATTTTATCAAATGTCTTCATGCATTGCTGTGATAATGCAGTTTTTATTTTTCAATTTGTTGATGTGGTAAGTGACATTTACTGATTTTAAAATATCAATCACCCTGTGTGTCACAGATAATCCCTCCCTGTGAGGCGATTGATCTGACTGAAGAACTGTTTGATCCTGTTGGCTAGTGTTCAATGCAATCCCAATCAAATCCCAATGACACTATTAAGATACAGAAAATATGGCATAAATTATATTCTGGAAACAAAAGATATTAAATAACTAAAATAGCCTGAAGAAGAAAAATCAAGCTTGAGGAATCACAGTTCTAGACCTCAAGGCATGCTATAGAGAGTGATGATCAAAATTGTCTGGTACAATTTCAGAAACCTAAATGATCATCAATAAAACAACAGAGAAACCCCAAAACGGGGCCCACATATCTATAGTCAATTAATCTTTAACTAAAGAACTGAAAATAATCTAGGGATGAAGCCTGGTGTCTTGAAAAAATGCTTTTAGGTCATTGGGATAACAGCCTGCAAAGGTAAGAAACAAGATTCCAACCTGTCAGTTTGTACAATAATTAGCTCTACATGGATCAAGAACCTGAATGTGCACCCAGAAACCATCAAACTGTTAGAATCTCTACTAAAAGTAATCTGAAAACCTACATTTACATCAGCAAACTTACAATAGCAAAATATGGAAACAGCTCAGAAGCCCATCAAAGGAAGAGTGGGTAAATATACTGTGTGGTTTCTACTCCATGGAATAATATTTCGCTAAGAAAAGAATACAACTATACAACTGGCAATCCAAAATGTTCTCACTCATTGAAATCACTCAATTACAAAATGAAAAAAGACCTAATCCCGTCTCTGTGATAAAAGGCAGCATTCATTTAAAATACTGGATCAATAGCTCTTTAAATGCTATTCTGCTATGTGCTGCTTGCTTTATTTTTTTGTTTGCATTTCATTTTTTCCATTTTCTATTTTATTTCTTCACTGACTCACACGTCACACATTAACATCTTTTTATCTAAGGTTTTTGATTTTTTTCACTTCTTCAATAACACATTATTCAATGAGCAACACGTTATTTAACTTACACTTGCTTTCAATTTTATATTTTCCTTCCGTTTTTGATTTTATTTTTTGACTTTTCATTTAAGGCTGTGTATAATTATTGTAATAGAAATGATCATTTCCAGCTGTGAAGATTCAATGCAGTATGCTTCTCTAGTAAAACATCAAAGATGAAATCCCAATGTAACACTAAAACATAGGTTGAAAATGGTATGGGGGACTGTTTTATTTTGTTCATATTTATGATATCAGGATAAATGTGACTAGAATGATGGACTTAAGACTGCCTAAGAAGAACAGTTCTGCTGCATTTCAACAGGGGGAAAGAAATTTGTGAGAGTTGATGTGGGGAGGGCATAAGGGAAATCCAAGACTCCATGAAACTGTAACATAAAATTATAATATATACATTATATATATGAATTGTTGAAAAGGGAAAAAAGGAATATGAAGTCCAAATGGTTTTGTCATTTCTTATTTCATAATGGTGTTTGTCTAATGCTTGGATTCATTGTCATTTTCTTTTTTTATCCTAGCCCAATGTATACTTCAACATTTCATGTTCCAATCTCAAAATATCTGAAATTGATCAAGATTTTACTGTGGCTCCCCTAGTCTCTGGCATCCTGGAATTCTATATATTTTGTATGATTATTTCGGTCTCTCAGTCTCCTTTCCTCCACCTAAAACCTAAAAATAAAATTCTTATAATGAAGCACATAACTTTTAATATTTTTACTATCATCATCTTGCTCAATGAAAGTATATTTATATTATATAGTACTTGATAAGTTAATATATGACATGATATGGTAGATAATTCATACTTTTTTAACAATTTCATGTAATCTTTCTAAATTTTACAGAAGTTTTATTATAACTTGATTGATATACCTGCTTATATTACAACCTATAAATCCAACATTCCTGTTTTAACATGATAATAGTAGTTGGAAATATTATTTGTTAAATAAGATTTATGGGAGCTGGCACAGTAACTTAGAGTCTAAACCCCTTGCTTTACATGCACTGGGATCCTATATGGGCCCCAGTTATAATCCTTGTAGCACTGGTTGTGATACAACTGTTTCTTGCCTAGGAGAGCAATTTAGGATGACCCAAACACAACCATGTACTCCTACATCCACTTTGGGGACCCAGAGGATGCTCCTGGCTCCTGGCTTTGAATCCACCCTACATCAGCCATTGTTGCCACTTGAGGAGTGAATTAATGTATGTAAGATTTTCCTCCCTATCTCTCCTGTTTGTAGATCTGATTTTCCAATTAAATAACACTTTAAAAGATTAATATTAGATTTTGCCCTATTATTGAAAATAGCAAGTTAAAAATTGAAAAGGTAAGTAGATTTATTATCATAGTGAATATATACTTAATTCATATATGAGAACTAAAATACTTACTTGTGAATATTGTATCATAAATAATTTAATAAAATTAATTTAATGAAAATTTTTAAACAAACTAAATTAAATCAAATAATATTACTATTTTTCTATATCTAGCATTAAATTAAAAGAGGGCATGACTTATAGACATACACATACTGTGTTTAACCATATTACCAGTTATTACATTTTGTTATTTTAATTGAAAACCATGTTTCTGATGTAATACCCATTTGGAACTGGACTTTTAAGCTTTAGTAGTTCCTCAGTTCCTTACTTTATGCGTCAATATATTTCTCAGTGTGCTTAATTTGCATACTCACTTCTATAGTTTATAGTCCTCCCAAACTGATAAAATCTTATAAGAATTATAATGTGAACCTGAACACTGTAACATGTGCATTCTGCATTTGATGATTGTTTTTGTAATCTGAGTAAAGTTATTCAAATATCAGCACTATCTAACTACAGAACGTATAATTTCAGTGGTGAGCTTCTGTCTATGATGGTGTCTCATCATGTATAAGCGCCAGTTTGTGATTCAAGTGCTTCATTTGGACTGAGCCCATGCTTATGGTCTGTAAAAGTAGTGGAGGGAAGATAGTTCAAGTTTATTTAATACTTGGGAGATCTGGAGAAAGTTCCTGCCTTGGGATGCTGGCTTCTAACCATCTCCGCTTTCACTCTTGTGGCCATTTGAAATTCAGCCAACACATCAAATGAAAATAACATATTCTAAAAGCTATTTTTCCTTAAAAGAAAATGCTGCACTCTTTAGCATCAAATATCACTGGTTTCTGCAATGGCACCTATTCCTTTCTGACATATTTTCTTTCTATACAATAAAACTGTAAAGAAAATTGTACATTATGTACTCTGTTGTGATTCATAGACTTCTACTCTCAGCTCTCTTCAGAAAGTTAGATCCCATTAACAGATGGAAGATAAAGGTGATGTCTTTCCTAGGAAAGAATTAAAATTAGCCTTACTCTTAGCATCTTTTACAGCCTAACATTTCTGAAATGTTTGACATGTTCTGTCAAGCATAAATACAATGCTACTATTCCATGAACTAGAAGGGAAAACAAAAGCAACAATAAATATTACATTGATTGTGTTAAATTGCATCAAAATCCTCCCTGCCACACAAAAACATGTTGTAAAAGTCTACTGTAACAAGATTTTTTCTGAGTTGAAAGGTTGCCTTTCAGGAATACTTAAAATTGATGCTATGATTATTATTTTTTTTAAATAGAGAGCAGTTAGATAAAAGTCAGGGATTGTACAATTGAGAATCCATACAGTTTCTTTAAACAAACAGTAAGTACCTGAAGCATATTAACTACATGCCAACAGTTCTCAAGTAAATATCTTTCATGTCCTAGTTTTTTTTAATTGCCAAGAAACCATCTTCATTCTACATAAAAAATGTAATTTGTATCGCATTGAAAATTATTTAAAACAGAAAACAAGTCTGGAAGTATAATGCAAAGCGAATAATAATATTAAAATTACTGATAAAGAATACAGGTAAGTGATATTAACATGTTTTACTGACTTTCATAACCATAGGTTGGTTTTTTCCAATGAAGTAGGAGACAGAACCTAACTATGGATTAAATGTTTATGCCAACTTGAAAAATTGGAACGAGTAGACATATTAGACTCCAACCAATCTATGTGTAATACTACAAGGTCAAACTATACCAACACAAGTGCCTCTAACAACTATATAGGAAATATTAAAATGGAAAAGAAACCACTCTGAATAATGTAACCTGAATTATGAAAAATTTAAGATTAATAAGCACATCAGTGATCTTTTATTGGTTGAATATAAGTAAAAGCAAATCTTGTTGCAGAAGGAACACAATATCCATTCTTACCCTAGGTTTCTCTGTTCATGTGGCTACTAGCAGAGCTGAGACACAGCCTTCGGAATTTAGAATTTTAAATTGTACTCTAGTGGCAACAGTCACTGAAAGAACTACAATCTAGCCATGTAGTTTGAAATTCAATTGCATCATTTCCCATATAATAGTAATGGCTTTAAAAAACATTTTTTTTTAGTGTTAAACTGGTCATGCTTTTGTTTCAACACCGTGTACTGTTACAAATACTGTTAAAATGTAAAGTTACTTATAGTTCTATATAATCTAAAACAGGAAAGGTCTGTGAGATATTTGGTTGTTTGTTTTACCCAAAACATAGGAATTTACATTATATTATTTCAAAATAAATGAGTTGATGTGATACATTTAAGCTAAATTAAAAAAAGCTAATTCAATTCTGGTGCTTTATACTACAGAATTAGTTTATCCAGTGCTATATGGCACAAATAGGAATATTCTGGTCATTCCACATGGAATTAGTTTTATATTATTTCAAAATAAATGAGTTGATTTGATACATTAAGTTAAACTTAAAAAACTTATTCAATTCTGGTGCTTTATACTACAGAATTAGTTTATCCAGTACTATATGGCACAAATAGGAATATTCTGGTCATTCCACATGGAATTAGTTTTCTGAAAGTCTCTGCTAAAGTTACTGTCCTTCTTTTCTGGAAATGAAATTATCTTCCTTATCATATATCAGTTTATGAAACTAATTTTTGAGGGGTGATTCAAAAGTTTCTGCACTGTGTCCAGTTTGAAGAAAGCACTGTGCAGTTTTGGAACTAACAGACTTATCAATAAACTCTCCTGAGACAAGGTGCTATAATTCCTCATTATATTTCTAATTTTTATTAACAAAAGAATAACAAATAACATATTTTGGGTTTGATAAGCCTCAAAACAAGCCTCAGCCAATTAAAAATACATGTGAATTATGCCATGCATGCTGTGACACAATCACTGAGTTACCCTGGCATTGTGCTAATCAAAATATCCACAAAATACAGGCCAAGGCTTCAAGACTGAATGATATGCTGTTAAGGACAAGTGTATTGTTAAAAAAAAAAAAAATTAAGCAGCACATTTTAAAAAGTGTGTGAAACAGACACGACATGAACATCACATATCACACTTGTGGGGCATAGTGAAGTAAATGTTAACAGCAAAATGTATATTGATTAATGCTTATGTCAAGATTGGGAAAGCACCATGTTAAGAGATAACATATGTCTGAACGAGCTTTAAAGATTAAGGCAAAGCTTTCCCAAGAGCAGCAGAAAAGAAATTATCAAACCAATGGTGGAAATCAACAAAATAGCGACCAAAAAACAACACGTCGGTAGAATGAATCAAAGAGCTGATAATTTGAGAAAATCAACAAAGCTATCAGCACAACTAATAATATCAAAAAAGGAGTTTGAAAATATATATCAGTGACAAGTAAAGGAAATACAACATTGAATATCTCAGACATAAATGGAATCATAAGGACTATATTAAAAAATTCAAAAGATCTCTAAGATTGGATGAATTTGTGCATGCATATAATTTATCAAATGTGTATCATGATACAAGTAATAATCTAAACACAACTACAACCAGGAGGGAGAGTGAATCAGTAATTAAATACCCCCAAACAAGGAAATCCCTGGACCAGATTACTCCACTGCTACATTGTAAGAAATGTTTCAAGAAGGTCTTTCAGGAATCCTCCACAAGCTATTCAAAAGCAATAAAAGGGAATCCTTTCAAACCCTCCCTATGAGGCCAACATCACCTTAATAGCAAAATTACATAGAAAGCAAACAAAAAATAGCTATAAAACATCGTCCCTGAGGAATGTAGCTGCAAAAGTTCTCAACAAATACAAGCCAATAGACTCCAAGCTTACATCAGATATGTAAGTCACCACAACCAGGAGAAATTTATGCCTGGCATCTAGGATATGCTCAGCATATTTAAATCAATCAAAAAATCACACCATATCAACAAACTGGGAAACAAAAGCCCTATGAGCACTCTAATAGATGAAGAGAAGGCAGCTGAGAAAATCCAACATCATTAACATGCACAAAGCCGTAAATAGGTTGGACATAGAAGAAATATTCCACAACACGTTCACATTAATTTATAGTTAACAAATGCCAGCATCATCGTGGAAAAAACAGGACGCATATTCCCAATTAATTGTAAATAGAAATATATGTGCAGTTGTACTACTGCTATACCACATACTGGAGTCTTTTTTAGAAAAAAGGCAAGAAGCAAATAATGCATTAGTAATTAAAGCACTTCAGAGCTTAAATGAATTTAATATTACCCTTTTTTGATGACATGATTCTCTGCATGACAGAACCAAAAGACTCATTTAAGAGGACATTGTAACTCCTAGGATAATTTGTCAGGGGCAGCATAATATAAAGGTAATAAGCATTAATCAATTTGCTAATTTTCACAACTATATCTATGACTGAGATAACACAAATTAGTACAGTTCCTTAAAAACAATTGGAAAGAATCTTATACCTTGGAATATGCCTAATCAAACATATCAGAGATGTGTGTGATGAAAATCACAAAACATTAAAAAAATAATAAAAATCCTAGCACAGTAGTAGTCTACTGGCTAACTACTAGCCTGGCACCCAACAATATCCCATATGTGTAAAAGTTGGTGTCCTGGCTGCTCCGTTTCTCATGCTGTTTCCTGCTCTCTGCTCTGCTCTGTCCAGGGAGCAGTGCAAAATGCCCCCAGGGCTTTACCACCAGGGCTTTACAGTGGGAGGCAAATGGAACACTTTGATTCCTGGATTTGGATATGCTTATTTTTGGCCATTGCCAACACTTAGGATGAGCCTAGTGGGGAGATCTTTGACTCTACTCTACTTCTCTGTGAATTTGAACTTCTGCTGGAAATTTATTTTTCAAATTATATTATAAGACCAAAATCAGGGAGCTGGATAAGAAATGGATTCTCTGCATGGGAGCAGGTACTATGTAGGATCCTAGGATGTAAATACAATGATGTAGCTTCTGAGTCAGCCTAGCATTCCCCAGTGAATATATTTAATAATATTATATGACACATGTAAGTAGAAAAATTATGGATTTTTCTTTTATTCATGGACTATTCTATTGTTATAATACAGGAGAAAACAGGCAGAGGGATATGAGAGTGAAAGGAGAAATCCTTGCTCCAAATGATATTATGTTGTTAAATGTAAAAAAAATCTGACTAAATATTTAAAATTCTAGGAGTATTTTAGTAGAAATTTTAAAGATATGAATTGAAATTTAAAAACCTAAGTTTATATCTTGCACATAAAGATGTTTATTTTGGGGCCTGACACAGAGTCCTAGCGGCAAAAGTTCTTGCCTTGAACACAGCCAGATACCATATGGGCGCCGGTTCTAACCCCAGTAGCACTGCTTCCCAGCCAGCTCCCTGCTTGTGGCCTGGGAAAGCAGTCAAGGATGGCCCAAAGCCTTGGAATCCTGCATCCACATGGGAGATCTGAAGGAAGTCTCCTCCTGGCTTTGGATTGGCACATCACCGGTTATTGCAGTCACTTGGGGAGTGAATCATTGGACAGAAGATCTTCCTTTTTGACTTTTTCCTCCTCTCTGTATATCTGATGTTATCATAAAAATAAAATAAGTCTTAAAAAATATTGTTTAGTTTGATGTTTATAGACATCTAATTCCCTTTATAACTAAAAACTTGATTAGCGGACTACAGTGTTGTATATAGCATGTAAACATGGTGCTTTTGATGCCAGAAAGCCATAGGAGCTCATGTACAGCTACCAACTTTCTTCGGATTTGTTCCTTTGTGGATATTCCTGAGAAAGTGGTACAACATGGCCCAAGTAATTATTTTCCTATAAATAGTCTGAAACCTAGAAGAACTATTTTACTTGGTTTTCATTTGGCCTAGGCCTTGGTATCAGGAATCTAACAAGAAGGTGGAATAACTCTCTCTTCCTTCATACTCTCCTTTTGTTGCTCTCCCATTCCCTCAGCCTTTCAGATAAATAAGAAAATGTTTAAAGAACAGAAATAGAAGGAAACTGTTGAACTTGTTAATATTCCTATATTAAGTGAAAACAAAAGCATTTAAACTGCAACATACCAGACTGCAGCAAGAATGTTCCATACAACCCCTAGAATTGATCTACATTTTTTTTGCTTTGCACTAGATATTTCTTTAATTGCAACCATTTACGTATTAAACTATGTTTTGACCAATGTTCTAGATTATGTCTTCAAGGAAAGTAGACAAAATGTTATTAGAATCTAAACTTTGAGTGAATTTATTCTATTTGAAAAAAGATAAAAGATAAAACACAATTGTTAGCATTGACGTTTAGTATCAAGTTACCATGCTGATATGCCAAGATGGGGTTTTGGAGACTTCCAAATTTGAACCTTTGGAGTGAATTTATTCTGAGCAAGGGAATATCTTTGAAAAAATAAACAAAGTAATGTCATCAAATCTAGTGCTTAATACAAGAAATGTTGTGAGTTGGAAGATTTCCAGCTGAAATTATGATTTGAAATTAATTGAGCCTTTGGAAAGAAGTAAACTGAATCACAGAGAGAAAAATGGGGACAAAGTCAAAGAGATGTCAGGGAACTGGGCAAACATTTGAGTACAGCTTTTGTTCAGAGATTGGCACCAGTAAATAGCACAAGTCTGTTCCTCAAGTCTCATGTTGTATATCTCCCTGCTATATTTTTAGGGTACTGTATTTGCATTAAAACAATTAAACAGGGGCAACATGATCTGACAGGTGATAGCAAAATTGCTCTTGATAACATCATGAGACACTAAAGGCATTAAGAATAAAAGCTAAGATATGAGTTAATGATCTAATGCAGATATCCAACCCAAAGATGTGGGTTAAAGTAGAAGTTAAGTGGTGCTTGCTTATTCTCTGAAAGTTTAATTTAGGAATAGCTGCTGACAGAATATTGCCATTATCCTATGCTGGATATGCCGCTTCACATCCACTGGGAAGTGGGGTAGAGACTGTTTTTTCTCACTGAGTTGGCTTGGAACTCTAAGTAGCCTGTGTGCTCCTATCTTTGGATGAAGGCTATGTTTGGCAGAAGGCTGTGGACAAAGCCCTGGCGGATATGTGGGGACTAGGGAGCTCACCTCTATGCAGGTTGAGCTGGGTATTTCCCCATGTGTCGGTCCTGTGCGATGTGAGAGGAGTGCCCAGGTCAGTACCCTTCTTTGGTATGCTGCAGTAGGCCTACAGAATTTCACTGGGAGTGGATCTTTTGTATGGAAGGGTAAGATACTTGGACAGTACATGGACATAGTACTCTGCTGGGGGTGGAGAAAGGTTTTGCCAGCATACCTCCCATTAAGCTTCTGACAGTTTGACTGCAGATTTATGTAGTCCAGGACACAAGGATTATGGTTTGATTAAGGAACAAAGTAGGGGGTGGGGGATAGATCAGATCAGTGTAGGAGTATTTTGCAAGTGAGGAATATCTCCTGAGGGATTCCCAATGACAAGGCCAGTATAAGTGGTGTAGTAGGTAAGTTAAGCGACTAAGATTGTGTTGTTTTGAGGGGAGAGTCCAGAAGATGTTTATGGACTAGACCAGTTCACAAGCCCTCAAGGGAGACCTGAGCTAGACTTGTTAGCATGGAACATTGCTATCACAAACCATCCAAAATGGTGGCTAGGACTGAACGTTTTTATGACAGGGCTGGATCTCAGTACCTGACATTGACTATTAGAATAAAGAACGGGTAATATTACTATGTGCCATGAGACCAAACAATATGTAAATGGAGAAAGTCTGAAGATAGATTCTGTTGGAAAAATATATGGGCCTAATGCTAGGGAATTATGTGTCTTACTTATTAGCTTCTGTTGGAGTGTGAGGGGCTATCTGGAGTGACCATGGAGCCTGCTGACACTCGCAGGTGCTATGACTGGGAACAGGTTGTGCAGGTCCAAGGTGCAGTACCCAAATGCATGTCCAAAACTAGGTTGTGGTGTGGGCTGAGACACAAGATCCACCATCTCATACCAAAAAAAAAAAAAAAAAAAAGTGTCAGAGCAGCCAGGCTAGGCTGAGAGTAAGGGTTTATTTGCATGATGTCTATGTCTTGAATTTGGAGAACCTGGGAAACTATCTTAGTGGGTTCCTTCTGGTGAGCATGAAGTCCAGGCCTGGGTGGTGGGTAGACTGCACAAAGTAGCTCCCTCTCTTGGCAAGTATGTGGGTTAGCTTTGGAAGAGGGAGGACTCAATGGGGCCAAGCAAACATTTAACCCACTGGCAAGTGCTGAAACTTATTGCAGTGCAGGTCATGCAGAGCTAGGACATTACTCCTACTAATCTACATGAACTAAGATTGGTAGCTGACTGAGCAGGACCAAGTTGCAGCATCCACCTGTGCAAATTGAGATGGGGTCCTGGCAGGTTCAAGTCAGGCTACAGGATGCATGGCAAAGGCCAAGAATGGTAAGGGACTATGCAAAGCTAGTTTAGAACAACCACTGCAAGAAATGTGGCTGGAAATACATATTACTGGGCAGCTGAAGGGACATCCTGGCTCTTTGTGGGTCCAACTGGTGAAAAAGAGGGCCAAAGTGAGAAATGTGATCTGGTATGGACAAGGCTTCAGTGTCCATCAGCACAAGTGTTGACTCTGCCTGAGGTGTGCCAGATTTAATTAGACTTTAGTACTGTGTGGTGTTCATGAGAAAGAGGGTGAGTGCAGGAGAGGCTGGGTGAGGTCTCTGCTTCTGCTGAGCCATGCGTGAGCTGTGTCTAGATGTGGATCAGGTGTGACTAGGCTATAGCATCCAAGAGTAAGCACAGAAATAGGTAAGGGCAGTCTGGTAAGGCTACTGTTCCTGCTATGATAGCAGGTGGTAAGTAGGGCTGGGTCATGGACCCAACTCTTTGCATGAGATATGGCATTGGGTGAGGTTCTGTTGGAGCAGTTTGGGGAACTCTTCTGAAGGGACACAGACCCTGCAGATAAGTGCAAGGGACAAGACATGAAACAGCCCAGAAAAGGCCAGGTTACAGGACCCACTGGCATATATTTGACATGATTCAGTTGCAAACCAGGCTGGGTCAGTCAATAACACCTGCTGGCAAATCTGAGAAACAAAATGCTGGGTAGGTTGTGCCAGGTTGAACTGCAAAACCAGCTGGTTCTCATTAGGGAATGGACTGAGGATTGGTGGAACTAGACTAAACTGTGGCGTCCAACAGCATATGCTGGAGTTGGCACACCACAACTGGAAAATTCTGGTATAAGATAGGTCAGATGAGATTGGGCTGCAGTGTGAAACCAGCACATGTGAGAGCTGGTTGTGGAGATAGGATGAATACTATAGAAGGGAAGTGAGAGGCTCTTGCTCCCACTGGAGAATGTGATAGCTGAAATCATGGGCAGACCAAGCAGAGCAGAGCTACAACACCTGTTGACCTACATATGAGCTGGATCAGTGGAAGGTGGAAAGTCAGGCTAGGCTGACTGAACCAACTGCTGTATGAATAATCTAGAGTGAGTGTGTATTTGGTGGGAGTTGTTGCAGCATCTCCTGGCAGATTTTAGCATGGCAGTAGTGGTGGTGAGGGTGGTTTGGTCAAATTCTTTTAAGCTAAACTGCAGAACTACATGAAGCGTACAAGATTCAGCAGTAGGAGTGAGCCCTTTAAGAAACCAGTGGAGACCTGCTTCTTGTGTTTTATTTAACTAATGACATGGAAACCAGATCTAGAGGCAGGCATGGATCAACAGAGTGGCAAACACCAGCACCAGATTGTACTAGAGATTAGGGTTTGTTTAGTTGAAGTAGGCTTCAATGCCCATTGGCGTTATGACAACTGAATGTGATGTGGAACATATTACATGTGTCTACTGTACACACTGGCAATCATGAGAACCAGAACAGGGCTCCAGCCTGTTGGGGGTTTCTGAAGATTGCTGTGACTAGTCTATATCTCCCTCTGGTAATGTACCTTGAAACATTGTACTGGAAGAAGAAACTTGAGTGAATAGAGGTTAGACTATAGCTGGATTACAACACTTCTCTACTTTTTTGCTTGTTCTTCAAATCTTCCTTACCATTTTCCATAATAATGGTTTCATTTCAGGAACATCACCTTGTGGCTTTTTAAATGCTGAATGAAGAGTTGTCACTTCTTTTCAAAACAACAAGTACATCGGATGTATATTTTGTTAGTCAGTCTGGAGCTTGCTATGATTTTAATGAAAGTAATTTGCCATTTATAAAATTAGATTTGCTACTGTATGTGCATTCTAATGAAGAGCATGGGATTTCCCTGTGCAAGGATTTAAAAGAAAAGTCATTCATAAGTCATTTTTTCTGAGATTGTTGCTATATAGATGACTTGTGATTGTGTGTTTCTGTGCATGTATGCATGTCTGTATACATATTGTCTTTATAGTCACATGTAATCTGTGTCTTGAAGCAGTTCATTGCACAGAGTGTATCCATGCATGGTGTTTTAGTGTTCATTTGCCACTCTATACATCTGCTTTTGTATTTAACAATTTGTTTTATAATTCAAACATGGTACTCTGCTACAACTACTAGACAGAGGCATCAAAATCAAGTTTAGGGAATAAACAGCAGAGTAACAATGAATTCAGTCAATCAGTTAAGCTGGTGAAGGACAAATAGGGTGTACCATTTTAAAAGGCATTTTCCCTTCATCCCATAGAAAGGGTAGCTTTTTGTAATTTTTTGGTATCCCATAGCATAACATAGGCTAATATATTTCCTCTTACACTGTGCACACTTTTTTTGGTATCTGCAATAACATCATAAACTGGAATTGACATAGCATGGGCAGAGGCCTTGTGTTTCTCAGTTTTTTTCTACTTTTTATTGAATCCTCTCTACGATTCATCTCAGTCCTATTCCAGCAGAGGTTGGACTGATGGCTAAATTATAACGTCTAAGTTCAAACATTGCATTTTCACTTTAACATCTTCTTTGATAAGAACAGGATCATTCCAAAAGTAAATAAAATACACATCATCTGAGCTGTGGGAATCTCCTTTTGTTATTATTATTATTATTCATAGGATGAATTGAGACCTCCATTCGTATCTCAGGAGTATCTTCTTGTGGCTTCTGGAATGCTGATTGGAAAATTACAATGTGTTTTTCTTGAGATGTGGCATCATGTTACTTTTCAGTTTTCCAAAGTATAGCACATAGTGTGCAGACTATGTCATGTGAATACTCATAAATTTTGGTGTCATAGCAGTGAAGGTGACTTGATGAAAACCAGATACTTATGCAGAGTTCACTCAGAACTTTATTGCTGAAATCATAACTTTTGTGTTTTCTGTGTATTGACTTATTGAAGGACATAATATTCATTTGGCATTTTTTTATATATACCTGTTTTGAAGCAATGCTGCCAGTGAAATTATACATTATAATTTTCTTTAATCATGCTATTTTGTTTTACTAATTCATGAAAGTTGCGAACAGCTTGGGTAAAGTGATTGTGTGTTAATTTGTGAAAGTTATCTTGTAGGATAAGTGGAATTTTGCAAATGATGTAGCATAAAAGAATGTGTGGTGGGGAAATGGTTCTTAATTAGTTAGGCAGTAAATAAATTCACATTCAAAGATACTGAATGTGAATACTGAGATGTTTAAAGTACATAATCACTTAGGCATACTTACACATATAATGCACAAATAAATCAGGGGAAGACTACTTTTAGCATCTAATATTGTTGTCTGCAAACCATCTAATAGAACTATAAGTAGGTCACACTCTGACTTAATTTGAAACAAAACAAGCCTACTAACTAACACATGATTAACTTACGCAAGTTAGAACATATGGGATGGTCAGTAGGTGAAGGCTCTGCACATCAATGAAAAAATATCTGCTGAATTTGATTCTACAACTGCCACTCAAATTCATATATTTCACCTTGTGTTGGTAATGGCATGGCCACCTTAGGCTGCGCAGAACATTGCAGGACAAAGGGCATGAATCTGTGGCTCCTAAAATATTCAGAATCTATTCTAGAAATCAAATGATTACATAATAAAATTGTGCATGGTGGACAATCACCAACACACAATAAGTTGGGGCTAAAGAGATTCATTTTAGAATAAATCATGCTAGGAAAAAAAGAGGTGAACAACACAAATAAATTCTTAAGTGATTGATGATGTCACTCTATTCCAGTTGCCCAGTCAATAGTTGCAGGATCACAGTTCTGCCAGAACCAATCTTAGATATGAGTGATTCAATCTGATTATAACCTAGCATTAATTTTAACTTTTCATCTTTTACTTGAAATCAGGGTGAGAAGATAGAGAAACTAAATTGTTTGATGTGAAGTCATGGTGTGGACAATATGGATTAGATTTAGAGCAATGAATAATATTGTATCATAGAAAATGCTGAATGTTAGCAATTGAATTTTCTACATGGAAGTAGTCATGAAAATGCTAAGAAAGCAAGCATGACCTTACTGGTCAAACTTTACACAATATAGTAATGTATCAAAATGTCACATATTTTTAATATATGTGGGATTTTTGCATATCTGCTAAGATTTTGAATAGCTAAATATCACTTCTTTTAAAATATGAGGAATATGTTTTCATCAGTGTGGCTTAGGGGCATCTCATGTATCCATATATTATTTTCTGAATTTCTGCTGCTGCTAAGCTCAATGTCATGTATCATCAGAACTCAACTGTCTGTTACAACCCTCCTTGTCATGATTGGTTTGAGATACACAGTAATGCCCAGTATTATAATCCCTGCTCTAAATAAAAAATCTTGTTTCTGACAAGAATCAAGGACTCTTCTCTAGGACTCTTGATATTTATTGAGAATATATTAATACTCATAGAAATTCAAAGCTTGGCACCTCTATTCTACCTGCCACCAGGTATTGAACACATGTCAATTTACGAGGTCAATGTATGCCTAATTCAATCCCAAACTGATGACATCAATTCCTCCTTCAGTTGGCTGAACTCTGTGCCTTCCCTTTAATTACCATGATCACCTAATGAAGCCATGAGATTCATAAACAAATTCTTATTATCTGTTAGAAAAAGAAAATTAAATAGAAGTGCAAAGTGTCTTTTACATATGCCATGGATCAAATTATGAGAATAGAACATTCAAACACTTGAAAGACATTACTGACACAAGTGTCATAAATTATCATTCACATTGCATCTCTAATAATATTGCAGAGCAATATGGCAGTATTTAGAAAATTTAAAAGGAATGGCAGCAAGACCGTATGCCATTGTATAAAAAAAAAAACATTACTAAGAAAGTTGTTCATTGTGTGACTTATCATTTCTACTCTTTACAATTTTTAGTGTCTCGCTGGTGGGGAAGAGAATGTTATTGGACATAATTGCATTCTTGCTCTTTTTTACACCATGTTTTTACAATATGTTTTGAAGCACTGTTCCTTTTGGTCTCGATTATCCTTGGACATGATTTCATACTGGGCTGCTTTGCCACCCTTGGAAGAACCATTCACATTTAGTTTACAGCAAGAACAGAAAAGGGAAAAAAAAAAAAAAGAATTGTGTAATGTCTTGTAATCTGAGATAGCCACTCTCTCCCTATCCTAGGTACTGCTGGAATCAGGAGTGGGTGTAAGTCTGAGAAAGCAATGGTGTAGTCATAGCATATTACCACAATGGTTGAAGAGTTGTGAGCTGGAGTAGCGGCTTTGAAACCTCACATGGGAGCCTGGAAAAACTCACTGGAAGCAGTGGCATAGTTACAGCAAAAAAACAGGAACTAATGACTCATTTCAACCTACCTACATGTGTGGGCCTCTTATTGCCTTGGAAGATCCATCCTCTCTATCTCAACTGCTTTCCTGTGTTGATGGGTCTCCAAGTGCCCCTTTGCCTTCATCCTGTCCTCTCTTATTTTCTTGACCCATGCCTGCTCTGGTTCATGTCGAATAACCCTTCTCCATCTTTTTATACATGTCTAACACAAACCTGTGGAAAAAACAGTTTAAACAACAAATCTGAGAAAATAAATTTCTATAATTTATTGCAATAAAACCATGAATAAAACAAGAAACATTGTCACAAAAGATGAGGTTACTGGTAGACACCCCCCAACAAAGGAGGAAAATATCTATCTTAACCTCATATTTTACTGTGGGTGACATCAAGATACCTGGAGAATAGGAAACATTTTAAGTCATTCAGACTTGCCTGAAAAACACCAAGAAGTGCAGGAGAAATTCAGGGAAATAAATGAATATATCATAGAGAGAATAGCAACATTGAAACAAAAACAAGACAGAATTTTAGAAATGAAGAACAAAATATATTAAATTGAAATTGAATGAAAAGCCTGAATAATAGATTAAATGAGGCAGAAAAACAATCTCATGATTGAAAGATAATTACTGCTATAATGATAAGGCAGTCAAAATCCTGCAAATGGAAATGAGTCAAGTTAAGTAAATATTCAAGAATTTAGGAACTCCTCAAAAGACAAAGTATAGCTATGGCAATTTCACAAAGCATAAAAAACAGGGATTGTAGTACCATATTGGACTAAAAATATGCTAGATGAAATAATTGAGAACTTTCCTAATATGGAGAGAGAAAAAACAGGAGGGGTACTGGACTCCACATACAGTCTACCAAAAGTGCTCCTGATCATGACACATCATGCTTATGCTCTCTTCTGTTGTACTGCAAAATATGCTTAATTTTTATATGCAGAGGAATGTTTACTTACGCAGAATACTAAAAAGAGTCACCATTTACATTTCAGGAAACTTCACTTGTTGGTTATTCTACCATGTGTGAAAGAATAGTCTCAACTGGAAACCATTACATTCAGTAAATGGTATAGTTAAATATTAAGAGACAGCATAGGGAGACATTTGATTGGAGCATAGCAGTATTAAGAAGAAATGCTTAATTGCAACAAAGTAACACGGTTACTGAAGCAAAAGCCACAAATAACTGATCCAAGCACAGTGTACATTTTAACATGATCTTTTTAAAACCTTCATGTGACTGAGAAAGTCATTGTGCTGGTTGCTAAACCAGATGTTTTCAATGTTACCTGAAAATTTCCCATGCACTGGGGTTTCAGGTCTGAAATGAATTCAGCAAGATTCTAGCATTCTCTGCTGTGTGAGCTGAACAAAACGCTGCTTTGCCATACAATTGACTCTATCAGTACTAGAAACGAAGAGAAAAAAACTGGGTTTCCATGACAGCTGCTTGAAAATCTGACTTAATATGAAGTTAGAGACCTAAATATACTTGTTCTACCATCAGAAAACCTATGCTGTATATTTCGGACCATGCCATTCATCAATACACTGAGTTTCCTACATATGAAGCAGTGTGTGGTGCCAAAACAGTTGTTTTCATACTAGCTGAAAAATCACTTTGGTGCTTAAGGCTCTGTTGACATAGTTTATAGTGATTTAAGTGAGAGTCCAGCACCTTTTGTTGTATGGGTTGCTCAACACGCTTCTTCTCAATACATTGCTCTCCAGGAGCATTGCATGAAAAGTGACATAAGAGAGTTTCTGTGAGAGCTGCTTAAAAACCTGATCTTAGTTGAAGTTAATAACCCAAAAGGAGTGCTTCTGCCATCAGAACACCTGTGCTGTATGTTTGGGAATATTCCATTCACCCACATGCTCAGTTTCCTCTGTTTGCCTTGCACATTCATCACTACGTTAGTGCTAAAGCAGTTGTTTTTAATGCTATCTGAAGATTGCTTTTTCTCTCTCTCTCTACCCCTCTCAACTTCTTTTTTTTCTCACTCTCTTTTCCTCTCTACCTCTTCTCTCTCCCTTTTTCTCTTTCACCTCCTTTCTCTCTCCTTGTACCTCTGTGCCTATCTCTCACACTCTCTTCTCTCTACCCCTTTCTTTCTCTCTACCTGTTTCTGTCTCCCTGCCCCTTTTTCCTCTACCTCTCTGATCTCTTTTTCTCTTCCTCTCTTTTGCTCTTGTTGCTTGTCCACCCTCCTCTACCCCTCTCTCTACCTCAGTATATCTCTCCCTCTCTCCATCTCTTTTTCTCTCTCCGTCTTTCTACCATACTGTCTTATTTTCTGTTTCTCTTTCTCCCTGTATCCCTCATTTCATCACTCTGTTCTGTCTTTATCTCGCTCTGCCTCTCTAATTTTTCCTCTTTCTCTTATTCTCTTTATCTCTTTCTCTGTCCATCTCTGTACCTCTCATTCTTTCTCTCTCCATCTTTTACCCTCTACTCTCTCTCCATTTCTACATCACTGTATTTCTCTACCTCTTCACTTCCTCTCTCTCACCCTCCCTCTGTCTCTCTAATTGTTGTTTTGCTCCCTATTTTTCAGTCTCTCTTGCTCCATCTCTGTATCCTCCCCTCTCGCTCCACCTCTCTACCTCTCTGTATTTCTCCCTTGCTCCCACTCTCTGCTTTCCTACCTGTTGTCCTCTCTATATATCTCATTATTTCTTGTTCCAGATCTTTCTACTTACCTTTTTCCACTCCGTTCTGTCTCCCTCTCTTTACCTCTGCTTTTCTATCTCCCTTTCTCTACCTCTTTATCTCTCTTTTCCTCTCTATACCTCTCTCTTACTTTAACCTCCTCTCACCTTATATCTAACTCTCTCTGTCACTCTCCCTCCTTCATTCTCTCTCTCTCATTTTTAGCTTTGCTCTCTGCCTTTTTCTACTCTCTACCTCTTACTTTTTTCTCATTTCACTACATTCTATCTCCCTGTCTCTACTTCTTTCTCTGCAGCATTTTCTCCATCTCACTAACTCTCTCCTTTTTTCTCCCTCTTACCCTCACTCTATCTCTCTACTAATCTCTTACACTCTCTCCATCTCTTTCTACTTCTGCTTGTTTTTCTTTCTCCCTCTCTCTTGCTATCTTTGTTTTCCTCTCTTATCTCTCAATCTCTGTCTGTTCCTACCTCAAACTCTTTCTCCCACATGTATCCCTATTTATTTCTCTCTCCTTTTCTCCATTTCTTTACCACTCTCCATCTCTACCTCATAAGTCTCTATCCTTTATTCCTCCTCTCTGTCTTTTTGTAACTCTATTTCTCTCTACTTTTCTCTCTTTCTTTCTCTCTATGCCTCCACCTTTATCTCTCTGTCTGTCTCTATACACTTCACTCTCTTCTGCTGTCACACACTGTCTGTTCTTGCTATTCCTTTTCACTCTCCATCTCTCTGATACTAAATCTATTTGTCTCTACCTTTCCTTATCTTCCCTCTCTTCCCCCCTCCACCTCTGCATTCTCTCACTCTACCCTCTCTCTCTCTACTCTGTCATTCAGACTCCCTCCTTCTCTTTTCATCTCTCTTTTCACTTTCTCCCTCCATCTGCCTCTTTTTCTCTGTCTCACCTTTTCTCATGTTTCTCTCTCTCTCTCTGTGCCTCTTTCCTGTCTTCTCTTTGCCTCAATCTCTGTCATACAAACTCTTTCTGTTTCTCTCTTCATGCTTTCTCCCTCCCTTTACCTCTCTATACCTCTTCACACTCTCTCTGCAACTCTTCATTCCTTGCTCTCTCTCTCCAACTCACTTTGTTTCTATTCGATTGCTCTTCCCCTCTCTGTGCTTCTGTCTTCCTCTTTCTCTACCTCCCGTTCAATATTTCCCTATCTTTATTCCCATTTTGCTTTTCTCTCTCACTCCCTGTCTTTCCCACTCTTTCTCCTTATACTACTATCTTTCTCTATTTCTAGCTACTGTTAGAGAATAGGTAAATGCTATGATAGTATATTATAATGCTAGAACAGAATGTTTTTGTTGGGCAATTTGTGACTCCCTTGTGCTGAAGAAACTGCTACTTTGCTAGGCCAGGAGGTGCCTGGACTTTGGGAGGATTCTGCGTTAGTGATAAATCTGTTCTTTGCTGCCTTGCAACTCTGTTCCCAGGTGCAAGCGGAACACGAGTGTAATTCTGAAGTCCCAGGAACAGATGGAAGATAAGTATGTGAGAATGGGATGAGCCATGAAGATAATCAGTGTTGGAATGAAGCAGGCTGCCTGTGCCTGAAGGCCATCAAAAAAATTAACATGTCTAAGGTTGTTACTTTTGATGTATTTCCCAGACCAAAAGGGCCTAGGTAATCTTCTGTCTTAGGCTCATTCGAGGTCTGACTGCCCTGCTTGGCTGGCCTATGTGCCCCAAGTGTGGCCTGGCCCCAGCATGTTGGTGCAATAAACTCTGTTTGCTGTTTGCATTACCGGCGAGACTCTTTGTCTTTCTTGGGAGTTGACTAGCTTGCACCCTGATGTCCGGGGGCTTATTAGCCAGAACTCTAACATTTGGAGGCCCCAGCGAGATTGTCGACCCCTTTTAGAGTGACCAAACAGTCGGCTGCTATCAGAGTTAACTATTCCTTGATGGTTTGGGTTAGACCCAAGAGGGAGCGAGAGGTTCCAGGGGAGCGAGTGAGGCCCCAGGCACCATAGCAAGATTTGATCACGCTGGAGGGGAGCAAAAAAGCTCCAGGTACTGCAGTGGGACTTGGCCACCCAAGAGAAGCATGAGGGAAGCTCCAGAAAAGCTAAGAAAGCCAAGGAGACTTCAGAGGAGCAAGCAAGGCTCCAGTGACAAGACTTCAGGGGCGTGAGTGAGGCTCCAGTGACCATGTCAGGACTTGGCCATCCTGAGTAAGAAACGTAAGAAGGACCTGCAGGGCAGGAGCAGGCTTTCACCGGGAAGAAGGTATTGAGCACACTGATCATTGGCAGTCCATGTGGACACCTTTTGGAGCTCTCCAGATTAAGGATTCAGATCTGGACAGTGGTGAGTGTGTGGAGGATTGCATGAAAGGACCAGTTTAAGCAGAATTGTGAAACTTTGTGGACTTCCTATATTGCTGGCTGTGTTCTACATTTTTCTACCTGTCTTGATTAATTGCATTAAGGAAAAATATGAGGCAAAGTTTACTCACCCTCAAGTCTCTACTCCTGAGCCATTTTTCAGAGATTCAGAAGCGGGCTCATGACATGGACTTGGAGATCAAGAAGGGTAAGGTGAATTCCCTCTGCTCCATGGAATGGCCCACATTTGGGATTGGCTGAAACCCCAAGGTGTCATACACCCAAGACCTGGTTTCTGAAATCAAGGCAGTTATAACCCAACTGGGGAGAGCAGGACATCCAGACCTAACTCCATATATTCTCTTGTGACAGTGTTGTAGGGTTTTTTGACCCCGAGTATGGCAGCAACCTCAATTCTTGTCTTGCAGGAAAGAAGAATTTTTGTGTGGACACAGTGTAGTTTTAAAGCAAGACTTATTAGAAATGCTGAGGAAGGAGACTCCTATCCTAGCAATAGGCAGGGGCTGTGAAATAGGACCCTTACCCCCTGTCACAGTGGCAGAAGGAAAAGTGAAAAAGAAGACCCTAGTCATCGGCCATAGTGGCAGGAGGAAAAGTAAAAAGACCCTAGCCCTCTGCCATAGTGGCAGGAGGAAAAGTGGAAAAAAGAGACCAAGATCAATGGTGGAGAAAGCATCTTTTAAAGGTTTACTTCAAAGGGGCTCCCCAAGGACAAAAGGAAATTCCTGGTACCCCTGACATTTGGCTTTGGGGCAAAAGACCAGACAGGTGTCAGACATTGGACATTCCTGGCCTTGGGAGGAGGAGTACTACACTTCCTCCAGCCCTCTTTTCAATGATAAGGAGATCAGCCTGAGGCCCTCTGAAGACACTTCAGGTGGGGAATTGATATGCTAATGTCACCCTTGTCCCTTAGAAGAGACTGGTGAATCTAAGACATGGTGGGGGCCCAGAGTACCCTAACTGCCTACTACAAAGCCCAACCCCTCTCACAGCAAGATTGAGTAGAGGACCCTCCTAATTAGCTTAGACATTCCTTCCAGGATCCCCAGCAGGGGGAATGGTGCTGACCTTGGCACTTCCAACCTTGTCCAGGACTCATAGGGTGATGCCAAGAAGTAGGGACAGGCTGCCACCCAAATAAACCAGGCTTCCAGGATAACCCGGACTATATCCTTCCCTAATAAATTTGAATTTTAATGTCAGTTCGGGGGGAGAGAATCCACCCCTGTATGCAGTCCCACTGCTTGCCCCAGAGGCTGATTCTTCCTCAGCCTGGGCCCCCGTGAACCTGCACTCCTGACATGGGTTGCTGCAGATGGCCACCAAGAGGTCCTCATGGCGCAGTGGCTCCAGGAGCAGTTGCATCACCTCTGGCGCTACCGCTAGAGCTTGGGAGGAATTTGAGACCTTGCAACCAAAGAGAGAAAGACTCTGAACTGCCCAACTCCTTGGGCGATTCCGTTCCACTGTTGCTCGTGCACAACATTGGGAAGACAGACCCCGGGGAAGGCCAAACTTATCAGTACTGGCCCTTTTCCTCCAGTGACCTCTATAACTGGAAAACTCAGAAACCCCCATTTTACAAAGATTCCAGGGCATTAATTGACTTGGTGGAATCAATCATGAACACTCACTGCCCCACATGGGATGATTTCCAGCAGCTGCTCAAGATGCTGTTCACCACAAAAGAAAAGGAATGTAACCTGAATGAAGCTTGAAAGAATATAAACAATGAAAATGGCAGATCCACGACCCTCCAGAATATCATTTATGATGCCTTTCCTTGTGGCAGCCAGATTGGGACTTAGAGACCCTGAAAGGTAGGGAGTGTTTCCTGGTTTATCGACAGACTCTTGTGGCAGGTCTCAGGGTGACAGCAAAACAAACCACGAATTTGGCCAAGGTAAAAGCTATTATGCAGGAAGAAAATGAAACCCTGGCTGTGTTCCTTGAATGCCTTTATGACGCTTATAGACAGTACACTCCCTTTAATCCCATGACTGAAGAAAACCAGTTGGCAGTAATTATGTCCGTTATCCACCAGGACGCCACAGCTGTCAGCAGAAAACTTTACAAGCAGGAAGAGCTAGAAGGAATGAGTATTAGGGATATTATGAAGATAGTAGAGAACATCTTCAATAGCAGAGAAACCCCTGAAGAAGCAGAAAAAAATTGCGAAGGAAGATCACGAGTTCCAATGCATAGAAAACAGGTAGCAGCAGAGAAAAATGGCAAGAATATTTTTAGCTTGGGTCAGAGATGGGCTGAGGCCTCCTAAATCTCAAAAGAGTGGAGGGAGCCCACACTGAATCAGGTCCCAGTTATACAGAGAGCAATGCTTCCACTGCCTTGGGTTGGGACATTAGAAAAAGGAACGTCTACAACTCAGAAAAAAGTCAGAGAGAGAGGGAAAGAGCAGAGGCAGTGAACACAGCCCGAGTAATACTGGTAGGGAAAGACTAGTAAAGTCAGGGCTCAGTTCTCCTCCCCAAGTCTTGGGTAACTTTATATATAGGGGGAAACCAATATGGTTTATGGTGGATATGGGAGCCCAGTTCTCTGTACTTTACCAAGCCCAAGGCTCCCTCACTGAGAAGACTAGTATACTACAAGAAACAACATGGGTTAAAGTTTGTTCATGGACAAGCATTGAAAAGTAGACCTAGAAAAGCACCAGGTCACGCATTCATTCCTGGTAGTCCTGGAGACCCTGACACCACTACTAGGCAGAGACCTGCTCACTAAGATTGGGGCTCGCATTCACTTTGAGCTAAATGGAATAAAAGTAACTAACAGTCAGAGGCAGCCGCTCCATGTACTCTATGGACTCTGGCTGATGAGCACCGCCTCTTTTCCAAATCCCAGCAGCCTGGAATAAGGACATAGACTACTGGGTTAAGCCTTCCCCAAGGCCTGGGCCAAGATTGTAGTAGTATTGGCAGCACACCGGCCCCCAGTGGTGGTAGAACTTAAAGTCAATGTTCAACCCATATGGGTAAAGCAGTACCCCATGCCAGATGAGGTTTGCCAAGGCATTGTGCCCCACATTCACCTGCTGATAGTGGCTGGTATTCTAAAGGCCTGGCACTCTCCATGGAAAACACTGCTGCTCCCAGTGAAAAAGCCAAGTGGGCAGGACTATTGCCCAGTCCAAAATTTGAGGAGAGTGAATGAGAGAGTGGAAGATATCCATCCCACAGTGTATACTCTTCTAAGCTGCTCTCTCCTTCACAGGTTTGGTATACAATGCTTGATCTGAAGGATGCCTTCTTTAGCATAGCTCTGGCCCCAGCAAGCCAACTGATATTGTATCAAAAGTATCAAAAGCTGATACTTTTGAGTGTTGTGCAGTAGACAAGACTGATCAGCTGACCTGGACTAGGCTCCCCCAAGGATTCAAAAGCTCACCCACCATTTTTAATGAAGCACTTAGCCAAGACCTAGAACCATATTGGCAGGCGCACCTCACAGTGATCCTGTTGCAATATGTATATGATTCACTGCTTGCCACTTTGACTGTGGCAGATTACCAGAAAACTACTAGAGACTTGCTTGAAAAGCTGGAGAGATTTGGTTATTAGGCCAGTGCACAAAAGGCTCAGATCTGCAAGCAATCAGTAACCTATCTGGGGTATAAACTCAAAGAGGGGCTCAATGCCTAATAAAGTTCATGAAAGAAACTTTCTCAAAATTCTCCTGCCCACCTCCCTTGGGGTTGACAGGTTATGGCAGACTGTGGATACCAAATTATGCAGACATGGCTAGGTCTCTGTATAAAGCTGCTAAAGAACAAAAGGACTGGAAATAGCTGGAGAAACATCAGCAAGCCTTTGAAAAACTGAGGGCCACCCTCCTTAAAGCCCCATCACTGACACTCCCTAACCCATTAAAACCTTTTATCCTCTTTGTGGATAAAAGAAAGGGAATTGCAAAAGGAGTCCTAACCCAACAGCTGAGCCCGTGAAAGCGACCAGTGACTTATCTATCAAAGAAGCTTGATCATGTAGCTGCTGGCTGGCCACCATGCCTCCGTGTCATAGCTGCTATTATGCTCATAGTACAAGATGCAGACTACTGACTTTTGGCTAGAACTTTAAGATCATAGCTCCTCATACTATAGAGGGAAACATGAGACGACCCCCTGGTAAATAGATAAGCAATGCAATGCTCATGCACTATCAGGGGCTCTTACTAGATTCTCCCAGAATTGTATTCCTTGAACCAGTCATGTTGAACCCTGCCACCCTGCTGCCTAACCCGGACATGGATACCCCCCTTCAGAAATGCCATGAGATCCTGTCAGAAGTCACTCAGGCCCCTCACAATCTACTGAGCATACACTTGCCAGACAGTAAGTTGACCTGGTTCACAGATGGTAGGAGCTTTGTGAAGAATGGAGTGCAAAAGGCGGGGTCAGCGGTGATTGACCACAACGGGAAAGTAGTCTGGAGCTGTGCCCTTCCCTCAGGGACTGCAGTATAAAAGGCAGAGCTAATTGCACTGTCTGAGGCTCTTGAACAAGTGAAAGAGAGGCGGGTGACTGTTTACACAGACAGCCGGTATGCCTTCGGTATGGCACCATATACCGAGAACGAGGCTTCATGACAGCAGAAGGGAGGGTGCTGCAAAACGTGGAACAAGTACAGCCATAGAAAACCCAGGACAGCTGCCATAGTACATATACCCAGTCATCAGAAATTATGCATGTGGCTCCACTCCCATTGTCCAACAAGCTCTCTCTATGGACAAGACCAAGGTGACTCCAAATTACTTGGCCAGGATTCAGGCATTGCTTATAGTGCAGCAAGAGATTTGGCCTCTGCTGCAGGCTTATTATGAAAAGAATGAATATCCGAGCCTGGAGCATGGTATTGTCCTGGGGGAATAGTCTGGGTATGACGTCATCAAGCCAAAACTCTGGAGTCACATTGAAAAGGCCCTTATGTTGCACTTTTTACTACCCCATCTGCCCTAAAGGTCGACAGAGTTGGACCATAGGTGCATCACTCACACATCCAAAAGGCTGCTGCTCTGTCCCCCAAACTGGAGATCAGCACTTCATGGAAAACACAATGGCATCCCAGCAACCGACTGAACCTCAAGCTGGTGGAAAACTGCAAGGCAAGCACCCAGTCTATGCATCCCTCGGACTCATCTTCATAATCTTTGCAGCCTTAGTCAGTGAGACCACTGCTGACAATCCTTATCAGCCTTAAAACATCACCTAGAAACAGAGACGGCCACTCTCATGAGGTTCTTGCCTGGACTTCAGCGTTATAGTCTCTAAACTCGTGGTGGCCAGATTTATACTTCAGCTTGAGAAACTTGACCATAAAGAAATGGTCCTTGAACAGTGTGACAGGTTTCTTTTTTTTTTTTTTCAAGTTTTAACATAATTTTATTAATAATAGCATACACAGGTTTAAGGGCCACAGTGTGATACTGCAATATGTGGAGGCAAGGTGCACTGACTGAATAAGCACACAACATTTCCCTTTTTACAACATTACTTTATGTTTGAGACCCTGAGGCAGCACTCAGTCTATCAGTTTACAAAATACGTAATAGATATTGTAAACTGTAAACTGTAACTTACTCCTTCCATTCAGCACTGATTTGGTTTCTAAACTATCTCTACCCATCCTGTAACCACTCTCCCAGAGTCCAGTTATCAGCTTCTTTGTTCAGACTGAGATTTCTTGGCTTACACACATGATGAAGAACATGTGCCATTTGTCTCTCCATGTCTGGCTTATTTCACTTAACATGATGATATCTTCTGGCTCCATCTTGTTGCTGCAAATGACAAGATCCCATTCTTTTCTTTCTATGACTGAATACTAATAGTACTCAGATGTGCATATACACTGTATTTTTGTTATCCATTTATCATATAGGCTAATTCCACATCTAGGCTAGTGTGAAATTACTGAATTACATGGCAGTACTATTCCTTGATTGATAGAAATTGCCATAGCTCCTCCCAGAGAAGCCGTACTGATGTAATATGTGTTCCCCTTTCTCCACAATACTAGCTAGGTTTGTTCTCTTCCTTCGGGTAATAGACATCTTAAATAGGAGAGGTGATATCCTGCTGTGGTTTTGATTTGCATTTCCCAGAAGGCTAGTAATATTGAGATAATATTTTAATATATTTGATATTTACTTTCATTATTGTTTTGGGGAACTCTCAAATTAAATTCTTTATCCATTTTATCAGTAGATTAGTTGCTTTTACACTGTCCCTGAGGGTTTTTTTTTTTTTTTGAGTTCCTGTTATATTCTGTGTACAAACTCATCATAATGCAGCAATTTTTAAAACATTTTTTACCATTCTGTTAGATCTTTTATACTTAATTTTTCTTTGATGTGAAGAAGCTTCTTTGTTGGTTTGGTTTTGTTACCTGTTCTTACTGCCCATACTGTTCTGAAGTGTTTTTGCTGTTTTCCTCCAGTTTCTTGAAGGTTTCAGGTCTTATATTTCAGTCTGTTATTCACCCTCAATTGATTTCATGTGTAGTAGGAGTGAAGATAGTGTGACAGGTTTCTATGCTTGCCCTGAATCCACTAAAAAGACTTAGATTGCATGCAGGGGGTATGAATGACCATTACTGTAAAAGTTGAGGCTGTGTGACTTCTAATAATGGGCCCCGGAAGTGGGCCATTGCTAAGTTAGATTTAATCCAGCTCTCTTTTTTTTCACCCATTGACACAGGAAATGTGGCATTCACCTCCTTAGGTTAAGAATTCTTGTGGTAAGTCTCCGTGTGACTTAGTGTCAGAGTTAGATTCACTGAGCTAGGGAAGAAAGATAGGAGGTGGATATCCATATTAACCTGGGGTGTCATGTTATGTCACTCATACACCCACAACCCCAGTAGAATCCTCTTTGTGTCTCAGAGAGTGGAGCCCATTACCCCCCTTTCTTTTTCCAGCAGCCCCCTTACACCCTCCTTCCTTCCAACATTTCCACTATAAGAAAGGAGCAGACTGAAGCTTTCCCTCTCCCAATATCAGGTTAAGAAAAGAACGAGCCTCTGTGGAAGTTGATCTCTGCACTGTTTGACACCCTAAACGTTACTTGTCCTGACCTCAACCAAAAATGTTGGTTATGTTACAGTGTCTAACCCCCATTTTTTGAGGCTATCAGTATCAACTCTACCTGGAGCTATTCAGCAGTAGCCCCAACTAACTGGGTTGACAGGAAGTCCCCTCTGACTATGACCCAAGTTAATTGACAGGGATCCTGCATTGGTACTATCCCTAAAGACAAGCACAGACTTTGCTCCTTGATAGCAAGCCTTGTTGATTCAGTTAAAACTGGTTGGTTATCTCCTACCTCAGGGGGTTGGTGGTTTTGCTCTCACACTGGATTAACCCCGCAACTCTCTATTGTTGGTTTTATGCATCTATTGATTTTTGTGTAAGTGTGACAGATCTTCCTCATGTCCTGTATCACGCTGAAAATGATGTACTCCAACATTGGGAACCTGAATCTATCCTGAGGCATAAGAGAACGCCCATAACTGTTCTGACCATAGTTGTCCTGTTAGTTCTGGGACTGACAAGCACAGAAACAGAGGTTGCATCCTTAACCACCCAGACCAGAGAGATCAACTCCTTACATAGAGCAATTAATGAACACCTGGACTGCATAAAATGATCCATTAGCCATTTAGAGAAATCCCTCACTTCCTGGATAGAGGGATTGGGTGAAACACAGAGCCTATGGGACAGTGTCACATAATGCAATGTAATCAATAAAAAATAATATAACACACAAAAAAAGAAATCACTCACCTCCTTATCTAAAGTGGTCCTACAAAATCGTAGGGGGTTGGACCTAGTGTTCCTAAGGCAAGGTGGTCTTTGTGTAGCAATAGGAGAGGAGTGTTGCAGACCACATTGGGGTAGTGAGGGACTCCATAGCTGAGCTCCATGATGGTCTAACCCAGGAGAAAAAAGAACGAGAATTCCAGCCAGAGTAGTTTGAGTCATAGTTCAACATGAGCCCATGGCTAAGTACACTCTTGTCCTCTTTGATAAGGCCTATTTCTAATAGTTACATTTGGGCTCTGTATCCTGATCAGACTGATAAAATTTATAAAAGACAATATCAGTACTGTCCAGTTGCTGGTCCTCCAACAGCAGTTCCAGCAGCGGCCAGCACTGAGGAAAATTCCTCAGTATAAAACCGAGAGGGGAGTGTTAGAGAATAGGTAAATGCTATGATAGTATATTAGAATGCTAGAACAGAATGTTTTTGTTGGGCAATTTGTGACTCCCTTGTGCTGAAGAAACTGCTACTTTGCTAGGCCAGGAGGTGCCTGGACTTTGGGAGGATTCTGCATTAGTGATAAATCTGTTCTTTGCTGCCTTGCAATTCTTCTCTAGTTCCAGGAACAGATGGAAGATAAGTGTGTGAGAATGGGATGAGCCTTAAAGATAGTGGGTATGGCAATGGAACAGGCTGCCTGTGCCTGAAGGCCATCAAAAAAATTAACATGTCTAAGGTAGTTACTTTTGATGTATTTCCCAGCCCAAAAGGGCCTATGTAATCTTCTGTCTTAGGCTCATTCGAGGTCTGACTGCCCTGCTTGGTTGGCCTATGTGCCCCAAGTGTGGTCTGGCCCCAGCATGTTGGTGCAATAAACTCTGTTTGCATTACCGGCGAGACTCTTTGTCTTTCTTGGGAGTTGACTAGCTTGCACCCTGATGTCCGGGGGCTTATTAGCCCAAACTCTAACATTACCTATCTCTTTCTCTGGTTATACCCCTGTTTCTACATCTCTCTCCATCTCTTTTTCTTTCTAATTCTATACCTCTGTCTCACATTTTCTCCATAACATTCTCCACCTCAATTTCCCTCTCTCTCTTCATCTACTTATCTGTCTTTTCTTCCCTCTCTACCTCTCTTTATCTCTCTCTAACCTTTTCTCTCCATCCTTTCTCCCTCGCTTTGCCTCTTGATCCTTTTCTTCCTCACTAGCTCTCTCAAATTTTTATTTTCTCTCCCCATCTCTCTCCCTCTCCACAACTGTCTCTGTCTCTTAATGTCTCTCTCTTTCTCTCTAGGCTGTTATCTCTCCTCCTATCTCCCCCTCTCATTCTCTATACCCTCTCTCTTATTCATCCCACTAGTTTTCTCTCACATTCTCTTTTCTTCTGCTCTCTCTTTCTACTTCATCTAATTCTTTCTCTCTCTATTATTCTCTTTGTCCATCTCTTTATCAATCTTTCTTCCTCATTCCATCTTTATACTTCTTTCATTCTCTACATATTACCATCATTATCTCTGACCCTCTATTCTCTCTCTCTCTCTAACACTTTCTATCCCCTCCCCTCTACCTCTCACCTCTTTGCATCTATTAACATCTCTTTCCCTTTCTTTTTGTTTCTCTCTAAATCACTCTATATCTCTCACACAGATTTCTTAATCTCCTTCTGCTTTGCTCTCTTCTCTCCATTTCTTTCTTACTTTCTCCATTTTCTACTCACCTCTTCTTTCCCCTTTGCTTTACCCTCCCTCCCAATTAGCCTCACTCTATCTACTTCTCTTTGCTTCTCACTGTCTCTCCCTTACTCTCTCACACATCTCTGCCTGTCACTCTTTCTCTATCTACCTCTCTTTCTCCTTCTCTGTCTCACTCTCTCCCTCTGACCTCTTTGTCCTCTTACTCACCATCTTTTCTCTCCCATACTCTCTCTCTTGTCTTACTCCTTCTCTAAAGTACAGGTGTTCTGATGGCAGAAGCACTCCTTTTGGGTTATTAACTTCAACTAAGATCAGGTTTTTAAGCAGCTCTCACAGAAACTCTCTTAGTCACTTTTCATGCAATGCTCCTGGAGAGCAATGTATTGAGAAGAAGCGTGTTGAGCAACCCATACAACAAAAGGTGCTGGACTCTCACTTAAATCACTATAAACTCTATGTCAACAGAGCCTTAAGCACCAAAGTGATTTTTCAGCTAGTATGAAAACAACTGTTTTGGCACCACACACTGCTTCATATGTAGGAAACTCAGTATGTTGATGAATGGCATGGTCCGAAATATACAGCATAGGTTTTCTGATGGTAGAGCAAGTATATTTAGGTCTCTAACTTCATATTAAGTCAGATTTTCAAGCAGCTGTCATGGAAACCCAGTTTTTTTTGTTCATTGTTTTACTTTGATTCTAATGTGTGTAGAGTACACTGTATCAAAAGGAAGCATGTGAAGCTCCTGATGGAACAAAAGCAGCTAGAAACTCACTAATCTAGCTAGAAATTCTATATTCAGTGAGAACTTTGGGAGAACTCACATTAAATTACTTACTATCTATTGGATTTATGCTCATATCCTGTGAGTATTTGTGCCCTGCCTATTCTGATTTAGCAGAACATTCAAAAACCAGCCAGAGGAACTCTGATTATATGTAATCATCTCATCTATGTTCAATTAAAGAAGTATTAGATATGCAGCAGAGAAGTTGTCTTTTTCAGAAAGTGGTGGGTATTTGTATCCAAGGAACTAAATGCTGCTCACAAACAATAAGATGAATTTCACAAAGAGGTAAGTATAGACTTAAATAGCATTTGAACATTTTATTCACTTTGCTTACTTTCCTGCTTATAATTTTGTGCCAATTTTCTCAAATTCCTAACATCAGTCCTTAATTATGCCTATTAGACTTTCTAACAGTGAAGAAGGCTTCTAAAGATAAAATAAATGTTAAGAAGTGACTTTAATAAATGTGTATTGATTTTCTGAAGATCAGATTGAGTGCATTGAGAGAAATTTAATGACACTGATTGGATGCTCCAACATGTAAGTTATGGCCATTGCAACATTACCATTGTGAAAAAGCATCTATTAGAATTAAGACATTGCATCAATTCCAGAAAAAGGAATTGAGGAAGCAATGACAGCATTTTCTTAATCCATTGCTTGGAAAAGAGAGATTCTCAGAAAATGCTTATTCTCATTTTTAGATCTCAATGGAAACATTTGCATCATGTGACCACCTGGAGGCACAGCAAATTCCAGAACAGAATAATTTGTCCTAGTATACACACCACAATAAAGGACATTTTTAACCGGTAAAGAAATACAGTCTTCACTATTTCCCAACATTTGAGTTAGTTGGCAATAAACTTTCTTTGTCTCTTGTGTTTTCTATAGCATGTTGCATTCTATTGTAGCTACACAGTTGGAATTGTCTAGCTCTGCTTTTAATTCTCAATAGGGAATTATTTTTAAAATTAATTTTATGGCCAAAACTGGGTAGAAAGATTGCTAGGTATAATTTATTTCACTTTGAGATATCTCTGAGTCTGGTTTTATATTTAATTTCACAACACATATATGTATTCTAGCAATAGTCCTTTGCAATGGATATTAGTGGCAAGAGTTAATTTAGTTATAACCATCTGGTTATCACTTTAACATTACTTAGAGGAAAGCCTTGATTGCATATGTGTAATAGATTTACTGAGTCTAATTCCTGCTAATGCAAATCTTAGAAGTAGTGCTAACCATGTCCTAGTTGTGCTCTTCCAGTCATGTGGAAAAATGAATTGAATGTCTTGCTCTGGTTACAGTGTAGTTCCATCTAACAAAGACATTTACTTGAAACTAGTGAACGAGGGATCTCTATCTGCCCATCTGTGTCATGACCTTTTGTTTGTTGCAATCTTTGCACTTAACTTCTAAGTAAAATATGCCTTATTTCTACTTATTTGAACATGTTACAGAGAATATGTAAATTGTAAGTCTTTCCTAAAGTCACGTTTTGGTCCTTGGTGACCAAATTGACAAATGTACAAATTTTCTTTATTGCTACATTTAGGTCATAGCTTACCCTTATGCTTGACAATACATACACTTCTTATGGAAAACTTGTCATATATGAGGAGGAATTATATTCTTACTTTCTTAGGCAGATGCTTTTATACAAATAGGAAAAAATTCACTTATTTCAGAGTACACTTTTAGTAACACAGTGATATATCCCATTCCATGCTGACATCTGGCTATCTTCCTAAACTGTGGGTCTTCTTGATTTCTTTCCTTCTGTCATTTTCTTTCTTTCATTCTCATTCTTTCTTTTCCTTCCTTCCTCCCTCCCTCCCTCCCTTCTTTCCTTCCTTCCTTCTTTCCTTCCTTCCTTTCTTTCTTTCCTTTTTTCTTTCCTTCTTTCTTTCCTTCTTTCTTTCCCTCTTTCTCTCTTTCTTCCTTTCCTTCTTTCTTTCCCTCTTTCTCTTTTTCTTTCTCTCTTTCCTTCTTTCTCTCTTTCTCTCTCTCTTTCTCTCTTTCTTCTTTCTTTCTTTCTTTCTTTCTTTCTTTCTTTCTTTCTTTCTTTCTTTCTTTCTTTCTTTCTTTCCTTCCTTCCTTCCTTCCTTCCTTCCTTCCTTCCTTCCTTCTTTCTTTCTTTCTTTCTTTCTTTCTTTCTTTCTTTCTTTCTTTCTTTCTTTCTTTCTTTCTTTCTTTCTTTCTTTCTTTCTTTCTTTCTTTCTTTCTTTCTTTCTTTCTTTCTTTCTTTCCTGTCATTCACTCTGTAAACTTTCTCGATGACTTATTTATTTTTTCAGGAAAAAGACTTCATTTTATGTGCTTACCATTGAAAACTTCAGACAGATAAAAGCTTAGAAGATAATATTGGCAATTCATTTCACCCTTCTTTTGAAAAAGATGACAGATGAATGAGCTTAAATGTACACGGATGATGTGAATCAGTGCAAACTTATAGTGGCTGCCAGCCTAATTTGCAAATACTTAGTTAGGATTTCTTTCATGTTTTTTTTAAATTCTGTTTAAACTTAGCAGCTTATAGTGTTCAAACAAGATTGTATGCCACTTCATCAATTTTAGGATAATGAAAATAGATTTACAACTCTAGCAAGCCTTATATTAAAAACTGAAGAATAAGAGTTTTAGGCGGGTGAACAGAGAACCTTCCTGTAACTTAGCAAATAAGGAATAACCTGACTCTGTATCCTACCTAATAAGTCTAGCAAAAGCCAAAAAAGGAACCTGACTAGTAAGGTACAGGCTGAGTAATAATAGGGTAGCTGATATTTTCCTGTCTGTTCAAAGCTTTCTATGTTAGTCTCTCTTTATGTGAGCTAATTTTGGGTCTCCTGAGCTATTCTGATGGTCATTGCAACAAAAGATGGGAAGTCTCTTCCCTGGTCCCGAAGGACGTTTATTGTTCTTCTGTTTCTGCGGACCGCTCAGGGCTTCTGGTTGTCTTTCCGTTGATGTTGGTTTCTGCACAGTAGTGTTTGGACTTCTTCCATCCCCAGCGGAAGCTCCGGTTGAGGGTGGGTGACCTCAGAGTACTCGGCCTCCGAGGGCATCCAATTTCCTGTGGCCTCCTTGGCAGTTGGGATATAATCCTTGTTGCTCGTATTAATAGTTTGTGGTGAAAGTCTGGGAGTCTTCATGGTTGGGATCCAAGCTTCCTCCTTACCACCTGCTCCACTCTGGAGTGCCCCCCTGCTCCACACACATGATCTCCTGTTAAAAGGTTGTCAGGATCACAACCAATTACCCCCTCATGCATTGGCAGAGTAGTTTTACTATTGTCTAGTGCCGCTTTGAGTCTGTTGTCTATGAATTACCAGATTTGATCTTGATAGGCTATATTGTACTTTTTCCTCACTCTTTTTATGGTTCTAAAAGACTTCCCTGCATTCCTTCCGCATTACGGATTAACATAGAGTATTGAGGGTATAGTAGGTTTTACAGTTTTTCGATGCAGATCTGAAGTAGTCTGACATTAATTGTTGGTTTATAGATTATATCGCATTATCTTATTGCATTGGATACAGGTGGTTAGAGATTGCAATAATATTACAATATACAGGTACTATCTTCCAAATTGTCATCTTTTCATCTTAGATTAAGGCAAACATGTGGTATTTAACCTTTTGGGATTGGTTCATTTCTCTTAGCATGATGGATTCCATTCGGGCCCATTTGACCACAAAGAACTGCATATCATTTTTTTTTAATAGCTGAGTAGTATTCCATAGAGTAGATGAACCATAGCTTTTTTATCCAGTCTTCTATTGATGGGCATTTTGGTTGCTTCCAGGTTTTTGCAATTACTGACTGTGCTGCTATGAACATAGGCATACATGTTGGTTTCTTGTGTAGGAGATGTTTTGGATGCATCCCTAGTAGTGCTATTGCTGGATCATATGGCAAGTTGATTTTCAGTTGTTTGAGTTTTTGCCAAATTGGTTCCCATAGAGGCTGTACAAGTCTGCAGTCCCACCAGCAGTGGAGAAGGGTTCCCTTTTCCCCACATCCTCGCCAGCAAGTGTTGCTGGTATTATGTATGTGTGCCATTCTTACTGGAGTTAGGTGGTATCACATTTTTGTCTTCATTTGAATTTCCCTTATTGACAGGGAACTTGAGCATTTTTTCATATGCTTGTTTGCCATTTGGGTTTGTTCTTTTGTGAAATGTCTGCCCATTTCCCGTGCCCATTTCTTGAGCAGTTTGTTTATTCTGGTGTTTTGATTTCTCTGGTGATCTTTGTATATTCTGGAGATCAGCCCTCTATCTCCTATGTAGTGTGCAAAGATCTTCTCCCATTCTGTAGGTTGTTTTTTTACTTTGTTGATTGTTTCCCTTGCTTACAGAAGCTTCTTAGTTTGATGAGGTCCCAATTGTTTATTTTGGTCTTGATTGCTAGTGCTTTTGGAGTCCTTTTTAAAAAGTCAGGGCCTACTCCTAAGTCTTGCAGTGTGTTTCCCACATTTTCTTTCAAACGTTTGAAGGTTTCTGGATGTAGGTTTAGGTCTCCACTCTCCCTCGCAATGACCATCGGGCTTGCTCCGAAAACCCCTCATAGCAAACAAACAATCATACAAACTAAAAAACCTAAAATAAACAGACAAACAATAAAAAGTAGAGCTTGGAATCTGACAGGAAAGAGCTGGCATGGATCTGCTCATGCCTCGCTGGGTGGGACACAAAGATTAGTCACTCCTCACCATGGTGTTGAGGGTTTTCCTGCACACCCCCCCCAAAAAAATGTTCTACACCTTAATTGTCGACAAATGTCTTGTTAGCATTACAAGCCAGTCTAGATTATCCTAAAATCTGCCAAGATCAGCAAAATTATACTTCAACACAACAAATGGCTAAATACTAAAATGAAATAGACACGAGACAGCTGAATGGTACCTTATAGCCATTTTAAGTTATATAATAGCTGGTTCTGTATATAAACTAAAACTGAAATGTCAATGAGCTAATCATAGGTTGTGGTTAGGACTTGCATTTTTTTAACATACTGGTTACTCAAAACCATGTCAATTCCATAATGTTGCAAATTGCTGTTGATGTTATATCGGAACTCTTAATTGACTGGGATGATATTCTACCAGCCTTAACTTCAGACTAGAAATGGTCTTCCCAAGAAACTGTTCAACCCATCTGGACAATAAATAGCTGGACTTTATATTTGGTATATGTTTGCAAGGAAAGAATATTGTTTGAATTTGAACTGTAATACTGCATCAAGGTGGAGGAATCCACCAGGGGGGAAGAGTGTGGGGAGGGGTGGGGGGATTCCCAGAGCCTATGAAACTGTCACATAATGCAAAATAATTAATAAAAAAAAAAAAAGATGGGAAGTCAAAGCTGTAACTAAGTAAGGACCAGAGAAAACTCCTGTCATGAGTCCACGAGAAAATTTATAATCATTTTATTTCTGAGTGGCAACTGGTGCTCCTAGCTATTGTTCCAATGTCACAAAACCCAATAAAGAGGGTTTTAGTTTGCCTCAATCCTGTATGAGATATCTGATAGGACCTTAGAATTCTCAGCCTATGTGGGCACTGAAATTATCTGTGATTTCCATCGCAGTCAGGGTTTGATCCTTGGTGACCATACTGACAATCCTTGATAAAGTATGTACCACCTCTGTGGTGAAACCACTAGGGAGGACTTCAGTCTCAGGGACAAGGGCACAGACCTCCTCTTATGTTCCTGTTCTGCTTTGGGATCCTCTCCTGCTCTGTGCTATTAACTTCTGTTTAGAGGCTGTCAGGGTTGCTTTTGGATCCCACTGTAAGTCTGAATAGTTTTTGCTAATGCCTAATGCAGATAAGAATATTTTATCTAAGAGTCACCTATTACAATCTTAATAGATTACACTTTAAATCTCCTTCCCACATCCGAAGGAGCTGGAAGATTTCTTTGCCCTACTGAGCTATTGTGGAATAAAAAGGATATTAAAAAATATCAGGTTTTTCAACTCTTTGATTCAGTTCCTCTGGGGATTCCAAGGTGAGTGTTCATGAAGTGAAAAGCAGGGGAAAAATTATTCCTCCAAAGTATATATACAAATGCTTTCAATAATAATAAAGGACAAAATTTTAATGTTGCACCAACAGATTACATTTATGGTATTATGTGTGTTCATTGAACTAATTAGGAAAAATAGCTGATACGGTATTTGGGGGACTGGCTTAATCACTACTGTGCCTTGTTCTACTCTACTCTACTTTTCCTCTTTAACACTTTAAGAAACTGGAAAGCCATTTGTATTTTTCCATCTGATTGTATACTAAAAATTTCAAAATCATTTTCAATTATTTTCTTTTTCCTATTTTCTTTCTTTTTGTTTCTTTGAGAAACCGATAATCACCAATTAGTTCAAATATCCTTTCTACTGGCATAATAATTTTTTAAATATTTTAATTTTATTTGCTATGCCATTTTATTATTATTTTCATCCATATCTTACTATGCATCCAGATACTTCAAGATTTTTGGATTATGATCACACCTTTTCACTTTTCCATGAATATTTGTTGTCATTGAGAGGCTTTGGAACAAGAAGTAGGGCTGATAGTATATAAAAAGATTCAATAGTCATTATTCAGATACCGATTCCTTTCATTTTTTTTATTAATTACATTTCATTATGTGACACAGTTTTATAGGTACTGGGATTTCCCCAACCACTTCACAAACCCTCCCCCACAGTGGATTCCTCCACCTTCTTGCATTACCCAAATTCAACTTCACATGAGATTCTTTCATTACAAGTGTATATCAAACATAGAGTCCAGCATCTTATTGTCCAGACAAATTCAACAGCTTGCTCGGGAGACCATCTCTGGTCTGAAGGTAGAACTAGCAGAGTATCATCCCTATCAATTAAAAGCCCTGACATAACATCAGCAACAATTTATAACGTTATGAGATTAATTGACATAGTATTGCATAACCAACATGTTAAATAAAGTGCAAGAATGTGTAAAGAAGATGTGAAATATAACCTACCAGGATCATAATTGGTAACTCATAGACAGCAGACTCGAATCAGCATTAGACAATAGTTAAACTGCAAGACATATAAGGGGAATTAAGAGCGGTACTGACAACCTCTTAACAGGAGGTCATATGCACAAAGCAAAGGGGGACCCCAGAGTGGATCAGGGGGACAGGAGGAGATTTGTATCCCAACCCTGAAGACTCACAGATTCTCACCAAGGACCATCAGCATGAGCACCAAAGACAGCATCGCAAGTGCCAAGGAGAAAACAGGGTGTTGGAGTGTCTTCAGAGGCCAAGAACTCTGAGGTCATCCACTCCCGCTTGGATCTGCCACATGGGATGAAAGAAGTCCAAATCCTTCCTTGCAGGATCCAAGTCCATCATAACAACAGCTAAGAGCCCCACACAGTCTGCAGAAACAGAAGAACACTAAACTTCCTTGGGGACTCAGGAGAGGAGCTTTCTCTGGAGCTTGCTTGGTTCCAGACTTGGGTCCCCACCCTCTCTTGCAATGATCATCAGGATCGTTCCAGAAACCTCTCAAAACAAACAAGCAAACAAAACTCTAGAATAGATAGAGAACAACAAGGAAAGCTTGGAATCAGACAGGAAATAGTTAGCTTGGATTCACTTATATCTTACTAGTTAGGACACAAGATTGGTTACTCCTCACTATGGTACTGAGGATTTCTCTGCACACCCCTCCTAAAACTGCTCTGCACCTAATCTGTTGACATATGTCTTGTTAGAATTATAAGTCAGGGGCTCATCGGCGTGGCCTAGTGGCTAAAGTACTCGCCTTGAATGCCCTGGGATTCCATATGCGAGCCGGTTCTAATCCCGGCAGCTCCACTTCCCATCCAGCTCCCTGCTTGTAGCCTGGGAAAGCCATCTTGGATGGCCCAATGCATTGGGACATTGCACCCGCGTGGGAGATCCGGAAGAGGTTCCTGGTTCCTGGCATCGGATTGGCGCGCACCGGCCATTGCAGCTCACTTGGGGAGTGAAACATCGGACGGAAGATCTTGCTCTCTATCTCTCCTCTCTGTATATCTGACTTTGAAATAAAATAAATAAATCTTAAAAAAAAAGAATTATAAGTCAGTCTAGACTACCCCCCCAAAAAAGGCCAAGTTCAGCAAAATTATGCTTCAATGCTATATAATGCTAAACATTATAATGAAAATAGACACAAGATGGCTGAATAGTAATCTATAGCCATTTTAAGGTGTATAGAACCCAGTTGTGTTTAAACTAAAATTGAAATGTCAATGAAGGAGTCAGAGGGTGTGGTTAAGAACTTGTATTTTTTTAACATGTTGGTTACATAATAAATGATTTTATATTTTTGATGAAAACACCGATTTTTGTATTTCTAATTTTGTTCCTTGATTTCACATTTAAAATATATATTTCAACATCAAAGTTTCACTTCTGTTATATGTTTACTTCTTTAATTCAAGTATTTGCTTATGTAATATTTTGTAAAGTCTTATTTAAAATTTCATAAAATTTCATCTTTAATAATAGTTGCTTCATATTCTTAATACTGAAATGCTATGATACTTTTGGTGAATTAATTTAAGCTTTAACTCATTTTTCCTAGATTTGTCCTCTGATGCCTTTCCTTTGAACCACGCCTATGACACATGGTAGAGACCTACTGCTTCACAACATATCCAGCATCATTTGATTGGTAAATACACAGAACCTCAGCCAGTGTTTGTAAAATTCCAGGGTGGCACCTACAGGGCATAGCAAATCTCTGTTGTCTGCAGGAGTAAGCACATGATCACAATAGTAGCTGGGATCATAATAATATCTCCTCCCTGCCACATTAAAATAGTCACAATGGTTAAATTAGTGCATGCAGTTATCTCACAAAAAGAATTATGAATCAATGAAGCAAATGTATTTGTCAGGGCAAGCAGCAAAACCTGAAGCTCTGGAACCACACAAAGTAATGGGCCAAAGAGCCCATTACATTCGTTTTACACAGTTACATAGTCACAATGTAAAAAATCTCCCACACTAACTTGAACAGGAGATTCACACTCAGTCGCAAGACCCACTTTTCATGTTCTGGTTGAGCCAGGGCATTTCCAGAGTCATCTCCCTAAACAATGGATCTTGGTAGGTGCTCTGCCTTTGCTAGTCAAACCTGTATGTCTAAATAGGGTGAACACTGAAATACTTCATGGGCATAAATGCAAAACTCTGCTTCAAATAATTCTCCAAACATGGCTAGAAGTGGAAAGAACAGCTTTATGCTGCAGCAGAATTCATGTGGTATAAAAGGTTGCAGCAGCCTCTACTTTTTAATAAAATGGAATTTTCTTCATGTGTGTTTGCTGTGTTTCTTGGTCAAAATATGCCCTTGCATGAATGTCTAGTTGCAAGAATCTGTGATAGCATCGACTTTGCTGATACACAATGTGACTGTCTCCATTGCTCCATGATCACATGAGAGCTAGTCCCATTGGGTTATGTCAGAGTACTGTTTGGGGCTGTAGATGGGCTGCATCACATTTGTCACAGCATCCTACAGAATATGGGACCAGTAGTTCTATGGGCAGTATCTGTAGGAGATTTTGGGGCTTGATTCTGTGGAGTTTAGCATTCAGTAATTTTATCAACCTCTGGGGTTGTGATGACTTGATTACAACGCTTGCGCGACCAAGGTTAGGAGTGGGGAGCTTGGGCCAGGCAGTAACACTCAGCAGCTCACACAAAATCCAGGACTATATGGAGACCATGAAAGCAGTACAATGATACCTGCTAGCACATGTGGGTCTGTTGTTAATGTGGTCCTTATAGGATAAGCTTAAGATCTCTGCTTCTAAACAACAGCTCTGCTGGGAGCATAACAGACAAGAATGTTGTGGAATAGATTTATCAGTACTCTGTATTCAGTGGCACTGAGGAGAGACAGGAAGATGTGTTGGCATGCTAGGTTACACTAGGCAAAGCACAAATCAGAGCTGTGAGTGAGGCTGGTGCATGGCAGTGATCTGAAACTGTACTCAGAAAACATAAAATTGACACAGAAAACCCTAGGAAGCAATTTTCAAGATAATAGGCACAGATATGCATTCTTCTGGTGGAGGAAAGTAGTTTTGTGACCAAACTTGACTTTTCTGAGAGTGTCTTGGGCATTAGATGTAGGAGTTCCACATTAGCAATCTCTAACATAACCCAGGAAATGACACATTAAGTAGCTTGTTTTTCATTTACATTTTAGTAAAGGCAGTTGTTAATCCATTGGTGCGATAAAAAGAGTACACAATAACTTACTGCATTTTAACAAAGTTCCTTAGCAGCTCTTTACATGCTATTCTTTCCCCGGGAACTTTCATCACAAGTTAACTTCTCTAAGAAGCATAAACATAATTCAATTTGAGAAGACAATTTTTGTGAGATGAACTGGTAATGTGATGATCAAGTGGCTCATTCGGTACCTGTTCAACATTCATGAAAAATTTGAAGGCTGACCAGGGCACTGGAGATGAGGGACTGGTATGCTATGGACCCAGCATGTCCCCCAGGCTTCAGCCTGGAAAGCAGGAGTCACAGGAGCCAGTTACATTACCGACCTGGTGGGGTTCAACCTAGTGGGGCACACTTGAATAGACATTCCTTACATAGTTGGGGCACAGATAGCCCCTTTGTCTACACACGTGTCAGGAGTGGTATAAAACTCCTCCACACATATCTCAGTTGCCATTTTCACCTCCCTCTTCCTTTCCTTCTGCATAAAGTGGGCCCAGAAGTGGATTTTCCAATAAAGCTTCAATTACAACTCTGAGCAACTTGACAATGTTATTCCACCAGCACGCGAGCTGTCGGTGGTCATCATCTAACATTTGGTGCCGAATCCCGGCAAGGAATGCAAGGGCTCTCTGAATTGATTGAGACCCCCTTCTTCTTACAACTCTGAGTCGCCAGCACCAAGGCCTTTGCCGGGTGCAAAGCGATAGACACGAGGTAAGCCCCTCCATCCTGCTCCTCCTGTCCTGAAAAGTACTCCCCAATCTCCGGCAGACCCTCCAAACTGTGTACACTTAGACTGCCCGTCCTAAGCCCTCAGCAAGAAGGGGGAGGCCCTGGTCTTTGACCAGCTCCCACTAATCCGGGGCCTTCAGAGAGGCATGAGACGTGCCCCTACTGACTGGCCCTTCTTTAGGGGAACCAGGTTCCCCTCCAGTCTAAATTTCAAAGCGGGGATACCTTCTTTGTGTTTACATTAGCAGCAAGATACTTAATCGGGACAGGATGGACAACAAACTGTCCTGAGCCCATGGCCCCCAAACTCCCTTAGGGTGTTTATTGGCCAATTTTAAAACTCTTGGTCTGGGTCAGGACTTATGCAGAAAACACCTTGTCCTTTTTTCAACCATGTCCTGGCCACAGTATATGTTGGACAATGGCTCCAAATGGCCAGCAGAAGGCACGTTTGACTTTCAGATCCTCACGGAATTGGGTAATTTCTGTCATTGCGAGGGTAAATGGTCTATAGTTCCATGTGTAGAAGCTTTTGGGAATCTCCGTTCCTGCCTTCCCTATGATCCTCCTGTTCCACGACTCAGGTTCTTCTGGCCAAGGCTAAGCCCTCCCCATCTCCAGAGGATCTCTTGGACTTTTCATCTAACCATTCCTTTTCTGAGTCGTCAGAACTTTTAGGACCCAACCCAGCTCCATTTTCTCCTTCCCCACCTCCTTCTCTGCTAACCTCCCAAACTGCACTTCTGTCTTTCTCTGAGTCTTCCACCCATCCGCTTCTGTACATTACCCCTCCAGTCCTCTGCCATGTATTGAGGTCACATCCTTCTCCGCTCATGGTCCTTATGTTGTCTTTCCAGACTCCCTCTTCACTTCCTGAGTCACCACTGGAGTCCAATGTCACTTTTGCTTCACCTTCTGTTTCTCTGCTATGAGCCCACCCCTCCCTTATTCTATCTACTCCCACCTCTTGCCCCACCTTATTCCACCCAATCTCATCCTCTTTGTTCTTCCTTTATCCCACTGGGCGGAGTACACTTGCTTCACAGAGGGTCTCTGTCGTTGCCCAAGTAACTCTCTGACCTCTACCTCCCATTTTCCCTAATTTTCCTTCCCCACTCAGAACCTTTCTCCTTTGTGTCCTTCACTTCCTGCTAGGATACCATGATCCCAAACCCCTTCTCCCGACTTTTTTCTGTAATGCCATCTTCCCAGCTCCTCTCTGCTCCTCTCCTCCGTGTGGCAGGATCCCATCCACCATGTTGCCTTTCTTCTCCACCTGACGGGACCCTGTCCACCATCTTGCCTTTCTTCATGTGGCAGAACCCGGTTTGCCACCTTGCCATTCTAGCCCCCACTCCTAAGCTAAGAGGGATGGTTAAAAGAGAAGCTAATTAACTCCAACCAAAAAAAAAAAAAAACTGTAACTTGCTAAGGTTGTTCTGTAACTTAATTTAACATTTGTGTATCAAAATAATCCAGTATAGAGTTGTTCTACTCCACTGCCAAGTTATTTCAAGGCATGAAGTAAACACATGTGTTCATACCGATTGTTTTACAGAATATTTTCAGGTTAAAGCATGTCTTAGAAGGAAAGGTAAATCATGATAGTTTTGAGAAGAGTACATCTCGAATGGTTTATGTGCAATATAATTTATTATTGTCCTTAAAATTGAATATAGCATATTTCTAAATGTTTCCAATTGATATTATTGCTTTTTCTAATGTACAATTTCAGGTAACTGTAAATCTGTGCTTGTTTCAAATTTGTAGCAGACATCAGACCTTTGGCAAAGGTTTTCTAGAACTTCTACTTGAGAGCTTTTACTTGACAATGTTATGTACTTAATCTGGTATTTCCAATTCGTTTCTTCTCCCTCTCTCTCTCTCTCTTTCTCCCTTTCCATCTCTATCTCTCTCTCTTTCTCTCTCAGACACTGAAGTACTCAGGCTGCACAGTTTAATCTCCAGACCTTAAAGGGATGGCTACCTTGTCAGACTAAGGACCCTAAGTAACTTCTTATATGCATAACCTTAACACTATCAGGACTATGCCTGTAACTACAAATTCCTACATCAGTCCATTAAGAAATTCAGAGATAGAACTGAGCAGCCCTTTTGCTGACATCCCAAGGCTGCCTATGTGGCCCTCCTTCATTGGGGTCCAGGTGAAGAATAGTGAGCTAGGCATCAGGAGGCTCATTAATGCGGCTTCATACAATAACCTGTTCTCCAGAAGACCCAGCATGGCTAGTTTATCTTCAAGTAGCACCTGCTTGCAATATGGGAAGCCAGAATATTGGGCAACAAGATTCCAATGATAGAAATGGCTTTCAAAGAGTCTTGTTAGCTCTGTCAAGAGCCAGGCCAATAGAAATGGGACTACCTTGGGGGTCAAAGTATTCCTGGGTCAGAACCATGGTGGGAAACAAGATAGAAAGCCCTTAACTTTGTCCAGCTCCCAAAGCATCTGTTGTGATGGAGGGATGACCTGGGGTCAGCAACATCACGGGTATAGCTGTATATTCCATCTAAGAATGGTCAGAATACATATTCTGCACAGAATGTCAACACCTGCCATAATGATCTATCCATCACCACAGAGGCAACACAAAGAAGCTCCTCAAGATCAGCCTTTAGACTACATATTCCAATGAGCTTCAGGAAGAACTCAAGTCATCATTGTTTATAAGTAACTGTTAGGAGCCACAGACTTATGGGCCTTAGACTTGGCCTACCTGACAGCCTGTTGCATTGCAAAAGCCTGCAAGCAGGGCTACAGCAAGCAGGATATTAGGCCAAAACATCCTCTGTAGAGCAAGCAGAATACAACCTCCACCCTTGTTCCTGTTCAGATAATTAGTTCCTCCCCTGTTTCAATATAGCTGATTAGTTCCTTCCCTGCTTCAGTGAAGATAATTACTCCCAGGAAACCCCTCCCTTTCCCCCCTCCCCTAGAGAAGAAGGTATATATATGAGGAGTAAAAATAAAGAGGCACTCTTTTCCACCAAGTACGAGTGTCCGTGTGTTTCTTGGGCCAGCAGCCCGGCATTCCCAGTCCACCCTCAGGGTTTGAGCGTCGTGTCCTGCAGGTCGGGACAAATTGGTGGCCCATACGGGGACCCTGATACGATGGAGCAACTGAGGAACCTCGCGGAGAAGACTTCGGCAGAAGCGTTTGGGTGCGAGGCAAAAAGGGTGAGTCGATAATTGACTCGGACATTTTTAAGAAAAATGTTGTAGGGGCATAGTGATTTCATCTCCAGACCCTCTCCCTGTCCTAGGGCAGAAGGGACAATCTGAGAGACCCCTGGATCTCTGGAGGGGCATAGTTGATTTCATCCCCAGACCCTCTCCCTGTTCTGGGCACGAGGGACAATCTGAGGGACCCCTGGAACTTTGGAGGGGCATAGTTCATTTCATCCCCAGACCTTCTCCCTGTCTTGGGGCATGAGGGATAATCTGAGGGACCCCGGAAATCCAGAGGCAAGCTTAGAGTTATGAAATTATTAAAACTTAATGGTAATCTACCCCCACACTATAATCACTCCCTATTCTTCTGAAAATCTACAGTGCTTGATGTGTGGTGATCTGGACTGGCCATTTTACTCCTGTTCTGCCAGGCCAAGTTCGATACACATTATCCCCTTCTCCTATTCTTTCCTTTGTAAAGGTTCACTTTGTCGCTTTTTAAGAACAGTTAGACCAACTCCTATTAGTTATGCTTTAACAATTTTTAATCAAGGATTATACTGTTGGGAAGTCTATGTTAATTATAAACAGTCTTAGCAAGCCAGGACACGTGTATTTATCTTTATGAATATAGAAACTTTGAAAGTTGAGACAACATATTAATATCTTCACATTACATTGAAATGGTAAGAAGGGACATTAGTTTGTTTGCAAAACAAAAGATATAAACTTGATCATGGCAATTATGTGATTTTAGCATTTGTGGCAAGTTATATGGCTGCTTCCTAAGACATGCACATATAAGTAGGTAGCAAGGTTGCTTGATGTCTTTTTCTTATATTTCCCGGTAGTAACCTATAAGACTAGATTTGCATGCTATGTATGAAGTAAGAATATAAAATTAGAAGTAGCAGAACCCTCCTAGTGAGTTCAGTGTATGACTACTACCAAAGCATAAGAGGCTTTACCATGTCTAGCAGATTTCTGAGGGGTCTTATCACCCGAAAAGTCTCTAAACTGAAGAATACTTAGTGGTTGTGTTATAAAGCTACCTGTGAGGAGCTGTGTGTTAGTGTTGTGTGTGTTAACACTGTTAGACTTGAGTGTGGTATTGCATACTATCCTGTCATTGCATGCGGTTTATACCTCACAACTCTTTACTCCCTCTATACCCTGGTTCCTGTCTCAAAGTCAGGATTCTGAAGGTCTAAGTCTGGAAACCTGAAATTGGATGAGAGCTCCTAACAAGACCTACAGAACTCCCCTCAAATGCAAACACTCAAAGCTTCTCATTTGCTAGAATGCATTAATGAAAACTAAGCCATCTTCTGGTTAATGAGAAGATTTGCTTACCTTTGACTCTCTCCTGCAAAGTTGCACCCATGCCCAAGGAGAAGAGAATAAAATCAGTTCTAATTATTTGGGCCTAATGAAAGCTACCAACACTTTCTTCTGTTCCTTTAAACATTTTCCCCCTACTTTTAGCTCTTTCTATCCTTAACTTTTAAAATATTAATCATAGGGTAACTGCAGCAGATCATCATTGGAACCCACGCTCAGGGAAAAAACCCAGTGGTCTTTGGAAAAATGTTTTGACTGGACATGGCAAGGGCCAGACCCTGTTCTTATTTGGGGAAGAGGAAGTGTTTGTGTTTTCCCACAGGATGAAGACAGCCCCAGATGGGTTCCCAAAAGGCTGGTTAAACACCATTCTCCCAGTCTCACTATTTCTACTCCTATGGATCCCACCACCCAGAATAACGGAGATACACTGGGGAATAATGAGAATGATCCCACTTCCACTGCCATTGGGACCCACAACTAGAGTCCTCCTGAAGAATTTTCAGGAATACTAATGCTGAACCAAAGAGTTGATTTATTGCTCGGGTTCAATGCAGTATGTGCCACCTTGGTAAAGTGGGAATGTTTCTCTACTAATCTCTCTTGTGAGCTCTCTTGCAGGTTGAATGGTTCCTGGAATGCAGACTTTGAAAGCTTGGCCAGCACGCTTTGACATTCTAGTCATGTTGATCCCATTCCCTGGAATTCTCTCATAGATATTATAGTCCAGGGGTTCCATTTGTTCAGGAACTGAGGGGGGTTGCTGCTAGGATGACTCTTATGCATAGGCCTCCTTTTGCTGTGCCTTCAGCTTAAGTGGCTAAAACAGAAAGCACAGGCTCAGGTTATGGACATAAGACAAGTCTTTGCAGCCCTAGAAGGAAGGCAAGACCCTCAATTCTGGCTCTCACCTATACAGTAGCCAGGGCTGGTAGTCAAAGACGGGCAACCTCTGACCCAGTCAGGTACCAACCTAAGACAGGAGTTAGGCTTTGCCATCTGCCTAGGCTTCCCATGATGGGTAAGGACCTGACGGGAGGTCAGATGACCTAAGACAGGCACAGTTACTGAGCCATACCCTTACTGTATCATAGAAAAAAATAGAAGGGGGAACTGTTAGGAGCCACAGACTTATGGGCCTTAGACTTGGCCTACCTGACAGCCTGTTGCATTGCAAAAGCCTGCAAGCAGGGCTACAGCAAGCAGGATATTAGGCCAAAACATCCTCTGTAGAGCAAGCAGAATACAACCTCCACCCTTGTTCCTGTTCAGATAATTAGTTCCTCCCCTGTTTCAATATAGCTGATTAGTTCCTTCCCTGCTTCAGTGAAGATAATTACTCCCAGGAAACCCCTCCCTTTCCCCCCTCCCCTAGAGAAGAAGGTATATATATGAGGAGTAAAAATAGAGAGGCACTCTTTTCCACCAAGTACAAGTGTCCGTGTGTTTCTTGGGCCAGCAGCCCAGCATTCCCAGTCCACCCTCAGGGTTTGAGCGTCGTGTCCTGCAGGTCGGGACAAGTAACCCCTCCCTCCATTCCTGTGTCATCCACTCAAATGTATTATTTTTTTCTAATCAAAACATTAACCAGTTTCCTTTGCAGGGATAGGAGCCATTTCTTCCCAATATATAACAAAAGGGAGGAATGTGAGAGGGAATCCAGCATCCCATCCTGGGCACTGGAGTCAGGAGCCATGTACTATAGCCACACTAAAGCCATTTTGAATATTGACCTATGTAATACTCCAGTTGGCTAGATGCTTGGGAAAGATGTTATGAAACTAATCACACTCTTAGTTCCAATAGTTTCTAGCAACTGTTTCAGAATGTGACTTATGCTGTACCTGCCAACATATTGTTATTGGTTACCTACACTATTGTTGATATAGTGGTTACTATCGTTGATATGGTGGCTGATCAAGAAACATCAGTCTTGAGACCATGGCTTATGTGCCAGTTTCTCCTTCCCTGTCAGAGCCTTAGTTACTGAAGAATATAAAAAGCCTGAATTGAAAAAAATAAAGTGACAGCTTGATCAGACCTACTGTCTTGCTGTCCATTTTTTGTGTCTCTTGTCCCTTCAATCTCTCCTAGTTTGGTTGCGACCCCCGTTGACTACTCTGCTGGATGGGACAATTGGCCCCCAATGTGAAGGCATCCAGACCCCTGACAGAGGGAACACTGTGACATCTTTGCTGGAGAGGCCTCTCATAGAGTTCAACTGAACACTGGGAGAGCAGTTTCACGGTTGACCCTCCGGAATTCATGCTCATGGAAAATATTCACGGCGAAAATCTTACGGAATTAAGGTAAGAGGGGACAAGAATTATTAAGAATTATCATAGCAAGAATTATTCTTGCAAGGTCTTATAGACTCAATCAAGACATGAGGAAATAGGGTGAAAAAGAAAGACCTCAAAACCTTTTTGGATTTTGTTGGTCAGATTTGTCCCTGGTATCCCCAAGAAGGTTCTATTGATGAGAAAACTTGGTGTAGAGTAGGTGATTGTTTTAAAGATTATTTGAGGCTTTTGGGCCTGAGAAAATTCCTGTTACTGCCTTTAATTAGTGGACTTTGGTTTATGAGATACTAAAGGTAAGTCTCAACATCCAGACTTACACAATCTGGCTTCTGAAGGAGAACAATCTCTTAAGGAAAGTGGTTCTTGGTTACCCACATCTATCCCTCACAGGAATATGGAAAGTGCCAGACCCAGTGCTTATCTGGGGACAAGGCTCCGCCTGCGTGTATGACAGAGAATATGCAGAAACACGCGGGCTACCAGAGCAGCTTCTTAGAGCCGCTAACTCACCACCATCCCGAAAGGAGGCCAACCCCCTCTCTGAGACACCCTGACACCACTTCCTACTTTCCCTTTCCAACAGATTGTGAGATTTATCTCTTCCGGTTATGTGCCAACGTGATTTAACTTCAAGTCTTACCTGAGAACTTCACCCACCTTCCTCTCCCAGTTCTTCTCTCCTTAACACTTTCCTCAACTTCTGATTTCTCACTCTTGCCATCTCCTGCCTAGGGAAGGCTTGCTGTACCAGCCTCTACAGTCTCCTGACCTCCCTTCTTAATGGATGATAGCTTTGTTTCTGACCTGCATGGCTGCACCATTCAGCCTTTGTGATAGTCGTTTCTGAGTCTGTTCTGGAGGCCAATTGCCTCCCCAAAAAGAATGCCCATCACCAATGCCTCATTCACTAACCCCTCCTGTTCAAAGTTTTTCCCTGTTTCTCCTCAAGGAGCCCTTAAGCCTAGGTTGCCTACTCACCAGTTACAAGGACATCAACCAGATAAGAATTAGCAGATCAATTTCACCCATGTGCTCACCCGCAAAAGCTTCTGCGAGAGCACATAGACTGCTATCTTGCAGAACTGGCTGCTACCACACCATCAGACCCCAATGCTTCTCCACTCTAGCCTGGTGACCTGGTCTCCCCATGACCCTCCACCCATGCTCACTCCAACCTCAGTGGACCAGACCTCACTTGGTGAACCTGACCATGCAGGTGATTGCCACACTCCTTGGTCATACTTTCTGTTATCATATTTCTCACCTCAAATGTTTTAATCCTTGTACCAAGGATGGATTGTCTGCCACTTCCTTGACCCACCAACTCTGCTGATTTCCTCATTCCTCTCTTACTCCTCTTCTCGACAATAGGTTACCCCTTCTCTTCATTTCAGCTCAATTTTTCCCACTAGGGTATTGGAATCCATGCCAATGTCAAGGACATGTGTCTAACTCACCTCTTGGCAAATATTATTTCAAACAGCTATGTGGCACTGAGAAACCCAGTATGATATCACAGTCCTATGCAGAGATATACCACAAGGTGTCCAGAATCTTTAATTCTGTTGGCCAGCCCCTGCACCATCACTTAACATGGCTCAATGTAATCATCTTGCCCCCAGCACCAATCCTTATTTCATGTCATTTTCTTCTATTTCAATCAATTGCTACGAATCTTCTAGCAGGTGCACCAACTAACACTGCTTTCTTGGTCAGAAGCTAAACCAGAAATTTCAAACTCTGAGCATCTTGAGAGAACCAATTGGGCAGTCTTCGTTCCAACTTTGATAGGAATGTTGATTGTGGCCTCCATGCTGGCAATAGACCTCAGTGCAGAAGCTCTGGGTCACACCATCATCAAGGTCAACAAGTTTCAAGCAGACCTCAATCAGGCAATAGAAGACTCAGCCTGGTCCCTGCCATCCTTACAGTGACAAGTCACCTCGCTGCTGAAATGGCACTCCAAAGCCAACAAGCCCTATACCTCCTGACTGCAAGCAAAGGGGGAACCTGTGTCTTCCTACAGGGATAGTGTTGTTATTATATTAATGAATCTGGCATAGTAGAGACTGGAATGAAAATCTCCACTCAACAAGGGATCTACTCAATAATTGTCAAAATGTGGGTGAGAACTCAGGTTTTAACATCTGGGAATCACCCCTAATAACCTGGCTCATTCCTATACTAACCCCATTAATAGTTATAAGCCTTTTATTAACCAGTTGCCCCTTGTTTTCTAAGGTTCACCAAAGAAAAAAATCCATGAAGACTCACGGGTCACATTCAACCAACTGCTAATCTACCCCTATGTTTTGTTGCCCACCGATCCCTCTCTGGACCACAATTAGGCACTACAACCCTGTCCAGTAGAAAATAGCCAGAACGATTTTGTCATCCATTTTCCTATTACCAAGAGTCCAGAATGATGCCTGCCCAGCCCACTGGAGATGAGTGACTGGTCTGCTATGGACCCGGCATGTCCCCCCGCTTCAGCCTGGAACAGAATGGGCCACAGGAGCCAGTTATGTCACTTACCTTGTGGAATGCCAGTTGACCAATGGCACAACCTGAATAGACATTCCTTACATAGTTGAGGCAACGACAGCCCCTTTGCCTGCCCACATGTATCAGGAGGGGTATAAAACTCCTCCACACGTATCTCAGCTGTACTTTTCGCCTCCCTCTTCCTTCTCCTCTGCATAAAGGGGGCCCAGGAACAGATTTTCCAATAAAGCTTCCATTACAACTCTGAACAACTTGCCAATATTATTCCACTAGCAGGCGGGCAGTCAGTGGTCATCATCTAACAAGTATGAATAGACTATATGGAATGTACTATTCAGTAAGCCTTAAAATATCATAGCCCATCATTACGATTTACCCTGGTTTGTGTGTCAAGGTAGCATCTGATTTCCAAAATTGGATTTGTTACAATATTGAGTCGGACCACGATTTTAAATGTCCATGAATATAGGGAGAATTACTGCTATACTTTGTCATAGCTTATATAATTTTTGTAATTGTGTAATTTCTGTGATCATGAAATACTTCATATATGCAAAAACATTTTTTGAGGATGGTCAAGATGTTTTCCCAGTACACAAAGTATGAAAGTATGAAAGAATCAGAATTGACAATATGAATAACAGCGTCTAAATTTCTTGTATACACTGCATTCCATGTGACCGAAAAATATTGCCTTCTCAAAACATACTGTGATTTCTTATTCCAATAAAAGTCTCCTGATTTAGTATGCAGGGGCCTTGGGAATTATGGGAAGAGTGTCAGACCTGAGTGCATCTTTATCAGCGCTAATATTTGATGTAAAAGAAGCATGCTGGAATTTTTTAGACATGGGTGTCATGATAGGCCTACTCTCCCCAAGCCTACACTATTTTCATTGCTTCCAGAATATCTTACCACTTTTCTCTCCTGTTAGCAGTCTCCTGATGTACCAGGAAAGTTTGCAATATTAAAGAGCCCAGGTTGGAAAATGCCTCACAGATACTGGGAATTGTTGTGCTGCTTTTAAGCTTGCCTTGATTCATGACTACCTCATTTCACTAGGCAGTTCCAAAGTGCCTAGTGGCTCTATGGTATCCTGAGGTCAAATATCCAGCAATTTAAGATAACTCAATATTGTCAGAGACATGCACTTTTGTGTCTTTCTCTCTCCACAAAAATCTATTCTCTTCCTGTTTGTGCCCAAAGGGCCAGTTGTCCCAATCTAGCATGCAATATTTCTGTAAAGTACAAGGCTGAGGGACAGGCACTTAAATAATTAGAAATATGAAACACCAAGAATGAATACTTCAAGAAAAATAAACATCAGTGATCAGAGTTGATTCAGGGCACAAGAGCCTGACCAAGGGGCTGGAGCAACTTGCTGAGTATGATTTTATTCTGTTTATGAAAATTACAGGGGAATAAAAATGGTCAGTAGAGTAGGCATAGACTACAAAGTGAGGCATGAGATGAGATCAGGTGAAGATCAGCAGTGGATAAAGAAAATCAGTGGGCTGGATGAGGGAAGCTGCTTGCTGCTCATCAGAGAGCAGAAAACTGCATAGACAAGAGAAACTTGAAATTTGGGAGGAACCAGCCAAATGCCTAGTAGTAAGGTGGACACAGGCAAGCTACGTAAGAACACGAATGTCCGCAAGCCCTGGTGAATTTGCAGACAGCTCTAAGAAAACAGAAGCAAACAGGAAGCTCTCCTCCACTTTCCCATCCTCTCAAAAAATAAGTATAACACAAAAAAACCTATGAGAAAGCTCTGATAAGCCAAGGCCAGGCTGAGCTAAAACTCACAGGCTCACCCCCTCAGTGAGCAGCCCCATGATGAGGGCAGAGTCACTGTTGAGAGCCAGTCATTATGGAGTGAGCTTTAATGTGGTAAACCTATGCTAGGGCAGGACTAACGGATGGAAAGCAGTACCCAATCCATACCAAGAAGCCATTTACTTCAAACATGCCCAACACACATACCCATACACATACACACATTCAGAGGGATACAAGAGACAAATGAAGAAGGGACACTCAATCTCTATGACAGAGTTTGTTGGGGTCAATTGTGCTAATTACAGAGTAACCACAAGAGCACCTTGACACTTTAGAATAGGCAAGCTCTAAGATCCAGCAGCCAAAACTCAATACTGGCAACACCAGCCTGGATGGTGAGGGTATGCATGGGTGAATTCACTTGTAGCAGAAGTCACCTGAAGGCACAATTGTGAAGCCCTGGAAATTCAGCAATGCAGAAACCACCAGCAGATGCAATTTACCTAGCAAAAACTTCAGCCATGGCTTCAGCAATTATCTGCACACCTTGTTGCTTCATAAACCACAAGCATGATAATTTGCCTAGCAGCTAAGCAAAGTAGTCAGGACAGCATAGGTGTCAGACACATTCAGAATTCTCAACTATATGTAAACAAAGTGTACAGACAAAAATGAACTTGAAAAGGCTGCCCACAGTTTTGAAAGGGTATTTGAAGGAGGAACAGAATAACAAAATGCAACATTAAAAAAAAGAATGATGTTTCACTCAAAATGAGCAGAAGATCTTCTCAATATTAGACACACAGGGAGAAGATATTAAGGCTCTGCTAGACCAAAAATATTTAATCATAAAATTCACAAAAATCTTCAAAAACAGTGAGAAACAAAGGCTAGATTTCAAGTAATTTAAGGCATATATAACAATGAAGATACAAACTATGAATCAAGACCAATTCAAATAGTTTCACTGAAGTATAAAATGAAATCAAATGGAAAGAGAACAGGAAGCCTTACCAATATAATGGATAAGGTGCAAGAAAGAATATTAGAGCAGAAAGATAACCTATTCTGTGACACTACAGAAGAAGAGAATAGAGTAACATTTTCCATATCCTAAAACAGGAAAAGTGTCAATCGATAACAATATGTCAAGCAAACACAACTGTAGTAATATCTCCCATAGCAAAGTTGGGACAGCAGAGGCCTGTGGGATCCTATGTGAAGAAGTTCCAGGTAAGAGAATGTTGAAGGTCTCTTAACTGCAGTGTGCTCTTGCCCCCAGTGAGTCTTTGGATGTGCTTTCATGCTCTCCTTGAAGATAGACAGACATCTGTGCTCTGTCTAGTCAATAAAGGGCAGACAGTATTATCTATTCCCTATTTCAATAACGCTAAGTTGCCTTGTTAACTTCTTTGTTGCCTCTGTTCTTAGACATCACCTAAATCTAAATAACGTTAGAATCATTGTTTCATGAAATGTATAACAACTGAAACCTGGGAAATAAGGTTTGTCAGTTGTCAAAAGAGAGCACTGTCCCCATTTGTTCACATAACATCTGTAAGGCAAACTTGCACTAAAATTTTTCTTGAAAATGAAATTAAATATTTCCATTGTAAAAAAGAAGCTTGAAGACTTATTCTATACTAATCTACTCCTAGAAACTCTACCTAAAAATATGCCAGACAGAGAAATGAAAGGAATTGGCCAAACTGAATGTTGGCAAAGGGGAATTTATCCCTGCTAAATACACAAAAGAAGCCAGTGTTACTAGAAATTCCAACTAAAGTGTGACAGTATCAAATCACTGCCTATCCATATTAACTTGGAATGTGAATTGCTAAAATAAATCAATCAACAGAAATTGAAAACAGAATGAATAATAAAGTGTATCTACTTGTTGTCTGGAAATTAACAAGAAAAGATAGAGTCTTGTAGTGTTCCTGCACCTGGCAAACTCTTTAATGTGGTCACATGGCTTTTTATCACAGACCAGGAGGGGATCCCAAAGCAGAGCAGAGGGATTAGAAGTATTTTATGAGACACAAAGGCCCCTCGCAGAGCTTTTGCTGCAGAAGCAATATATTTGTTAACAAAGGAACTCAAAAAACACACTCAGTACCATGTCCCAACTGTCAAGATATCTTGGAGATCTGACTGCCCCTATAGTATAAAAACTTTGGGATCATCCACTTCCCATTGGGTTTCCTAGTCAGGATTTAAGAAGCCCAGAATCTTCAGCAATTGTGGTGCTACCCCAGATCAGCACTCATGAACACATTTATGTCTCATGGTGAAGGGAAACATAGAAAATTTACTTCTGGGTATGATAGAGCAGCTTTTTCTGTTGGTAAATTTTGTCCTTAAGAGTCTCTCAGAATCTCCAGTTTAACCCAGTCAAGGAATACTGTTCTTATTTATAACAAAGATAGTAAATAATTCAGTTAGATCTGCTTGGAAAGGTAACTGGCCTACTACTAAGCTTGTAAACTTGGGCAGACCCCCTATATGGTTATTTGTCAGTATCCCCTTTAGATATTGTTAGACTTCACTGAGGTAGGACAGCCTTACTGTTCTCTGAGGGTTACCATAGTTACAGAAAGTGGGTGGACAGCACAGTGACCTCAGCCAGATATCTGGTTCTCCCTGAAGGCAGCCAAGACCAAAAATGAACTAGCAAATATTAGATATTTCTTACCTTGTCAGGTCTCAAGCAGATTCTGTGCCAGCACCTACTAGATTGCTTTTTTTTTTTACTTGCCCTTAAAGCTCATGCAGCTCTGTTATAGATGCCTGCACCTCTGCTGCATGAGAAAAAGCCCAGAATGGACTATCTCCTTTTTCAATAAAGACTTGCTTGCACTTGGCTGGTATTTTCATTTTTGGGTGGTCAGTAAATCTAACGCTGTCATGCAGTTTATGTATTTCTCATTTGTTAACTTGTTGAGAAATGTTCTGCTGTTCTATTAAAGGCACTTCTTTTCCTAATTGTTAACATACAGCTTATTTTCATTAGGACAATTTTATTGATTGTCTCTGTCATAGTGTATCATGTTCTTTAAAATTTTACTAGTGTGTTATAATTTACTGCATTACTGTAGCTTACAACCAATATAAGATATTTAGCCAGATCTTAAAAGATTTATGTACGTCTTTATTACATGTGCTTTGTAATTGTGCCTTATATTATAGGTGATTCTAGGATCTACAAAATTTGTGAATATAATTATTTTAGAGAAAGTGAACATTTGCCTGTATTCTTCCTAGACATAAAATGTCCCCAGCCTCTTAAAAGTACAAGTAAGCTAAGTTGATTATGGTTTACAAATCTGTATGTCCCCCCAAATATTTCTCCTCTTTCAAAACTGTCAGTGCGAATGTAATGTTATGTAAAGTTTGAAATTGAACATGCATGTATATGTTCTATGTTATGTCATATTGCCAATGCAATTTCTTTCATTGTTTCTGTGCTTCTGCAATAGTCTAGACTACAATTCTTCACAGTTTGGTGTTGCATCATGTGTAATATTGCATTGACATTAAATTTAACATGCCAAATTAAAGACTAGAATGCTGATCCTGAATTTTGTAGTTATGAGGCTACAGAAGGAATTTCTCAGCCAAACTACACAAACTTGTAAATATTCGGTAGGTGGGGAAAATAACAAAAACAAGGAAAAACACAAAATAGCATTTTAAAATTTCTGGCATATTTTCTCATGACCAAACATTTTTATCACTGCATTTCTTGGAATGATGAAAAAACAGATTGCATTAGGGAGACACTTAGTCAAACAGTGAAAATTCCAAACATTACTCAGAACAAAAGGAATATCTAAGTAGATAGTTTCCCTAGAATTTCAAATGGGAATAAAGGGAAATACACTTCATTATGACAAATTTTAGTTATATTTTCAGCCACAAAAATCAGAACATTTTTGAAAGAAGCATGAAAGAAATGTCAGGTTTCCTAGGGAGAAGCCACAATATAGTAAAAACTGTTTTCTCACCGGAGTTTTAAATTGTATTTTAGATCCTAAAAGAAAAATACTCAACAGTCAGAATATTGTACTCTGATAACCTTCATGAACAAATGAGAGCAAAGGGTGACTTTCTAAGTAAGCATAAATAGAAATATTAGAAAGTACTGATGGATAATCACCATAGTGACCAAATACAAAGGTGTAAAATCTCTTAGCAGAAATACAAAGAAAATCAAGAGAGGCAACAGGAAAAGTTGTAGAAATATGCTCAAAACAGCTCACATGTACCTTATCTCAATAACAAAACATACACAGGCTGAAAATGAAAGTTTGGTAAAAGGTATTCTATGCCAGGAGATAGAAAAAAAAGTGTGAGTATTAGAAAATCAGAAAAAATATATTGCATTATACTAATTGATTTCAAGCAGACTGCGACTACTATTGGAAGAGATGAATAATGGGAAGTATGTACAAAGGAATTAATCATACACACAAAAAAATTCTTACACAATTAAGAATCTACTGATTTTATAGGGACCAAAATCAAGGACATGTTGCTGTTTAAAATAGTGATTAAAAAGTCTAAATTGATTTGTAGACTGCAATATGTTCATACTGATAGCTGTAGTCCACACTACCCTACTTCTATTTCATCATTTCCTTTGGAGCTGGTTAATTTTATTTTGAAAATTGTATAATTCCATAGCATATGAACTCCAATTTTTAATTGCTTTTTGATCCTCTTCATTCTTAACCTTTCTGACTGATTTTCCATGTATTATTAGCAGAGTTTTGTTTCTTCATTCTAGTCACAAGATCAGCATTCTGCTGCTTAACTGCATCATGTCATCATAGATGTAGATGATGGTAGAATGTGTAGCATCCTATTGTTATGATATATTTAACAATTCCATCGCAACTGCAGGTTTTCTTAAGCAGTGGACATGCGCATTTGCAATATAATTCTATTTCCCGTTATACTTGTCTCCAGTATACCATTTACCTAGATAAAGATGGATACATATATTTTTATATTCATACATATGTATTATGTAATGTATATAATGAATGAATGCTGCCTTATATAAGATAGAACATACGATTTTTTTGGCATCTGCTTTTTCACTGTATTTATTGCTCTCTAGTTGGTACTAATTGTCACAAATGATAAAATTTCATTCGTTTTCAAGACTGAGTAGGATTCTATTGAGTAGATGCATTATAATTTCTTTCTCCATTCCTCTGCCAAAGGGCACGTGTTTTCTTTCTATGCCAACACTATTGCATTTTGTCCTATGGTAAATATGGGATTGCATGTCATTTTCTCATACGTAAGTTTCGTTTCCTCTGGCATATCCCAGAAGCAGGCAAGATAGGCCAAACAACAGAGGTATTATCAGTCTCTTAGCAGTTATCCACTATCTTCCATCATGGTTGTATTAGCATACACTCCCACTAACAAAGAAACAGCATATCTTTCCCTCAATATTCATATCAGCAAGTGTTGTAAGTAGAGTTTAAATGTCCCATCTCATTGTAGTTAAATGGCGATTTATTTTGGTTCATTTGTGGCCAAATGGAACCAACTGGAAACCATAATGCTAAGGGAAATGAGCCAATCCCAAAAGGTTAGATACCACATGTTTGCTTTAAGACGATATGATATTATGTATAACATGTTATGTTATGTATAACATGTTATATGTTGTGTATAAACTAAAATTATAATGTCAATGAGGTAGTCACAGGATGTGGTTAAGAACTTGCATTTATTTTCAACATATTGTTTACTCAATAATATGTCAATTAATTCCATAATGATGTAAATTGCTGCTATGATATGTTGGAGCTTTTAATTGATTGGGATGATACTCTGCTGGCTCTGCCTTCAGACCAGAGAGGGACTCCTTAAGAAGCCATTGAACTTGAGTGGACAATAAAATTCTGGACTCTATGTCTGGCATATGCTTGCCATGAGGATATCTCAACTGAACTTGAACTGTGGTTATGCAACAAGGTGGAGGAATCCACATGGTGGGAGGGCTTGGGGAGGGGTGGGGAGAATCCCAGTACCTAAGAAACTGTGTCACATAATAAAATGTAACTAATGAATAAATTAAAAAAATAGGAACAAATATGCAGCTTTTAAAAATCTTTTTTATTATTAATTATTTTGCATTATGTGACAGTTTCATAGGCTCTGGAAACGCCCCTCCCCCCTGGTGGATTCCTCCACCTTGATGCAGTATTACAGTTCAAATTCAATCAAGATTCTTTCCTTGCAAACATATACCAAGCATAGAGTCCAGCTACTTATTGTCCAGATGGGTTGAACAGTTTCTTGGGGAGACCATTTCTGGTCTGAAGTTAGAGCTGGTAGAATATCATCCCAGTCAATTAAGAGTCCCAATATAACATCAACAGCAATTTGCAACATTATGGAATTGACATGGTTTTGAGTAACCAGTATGTTAAAAAAAAAAAAAAAAGAAAAGAAAAAAGCAAGTTTTTAACGACAACCTATGTTTAGCTCATTGACATTTCAATTTAGTTTATATACAGGACCAGCTGCTATATACCTTAAAATGGCTATAAGGTACCATTCAGCTGTCTCGTGTCTATTTCATTTTAGTATTTAGCCATTTGTTGTGTTGAAGTATAATTTTGCTGATCTTGGCAGATTTTAGGATAATCTAGACTGGCTTGTAATGCTAACAAGACATTTGTCGACAATTAAGGTGTAGAACATTTTTTTTGGGGGGGTGTGCAGGAAAATCCTCAACACCATGGTGAGGAGTGACTAATCTTTGTGTCCCACCCAGCGAGGCATGAGCAGATCCATGCCAGCTCTTTCCTGTCAGGTTCCACGCTCTACTTTTTGTTGTCTGTTTATTTTAGGTTTTTTAGTTTGTATGATTGTTTGTTTGCTATGAGGGGTTTTCGAAGCAAGCCCGATGGTCATTGCAAGGGAGAGTGGGGGTCCAGAGGTGGAACCAGGCTCCGACCAGAGAAAGCTCTTCTCCCTGGTCCCAAAGGACGTTTATTGTTCTTCTGTTTCTGTGGACCGCTCAGGGCTTCTGGTTGTCTTTCCAATGACGTTGGTTTCTGCACAGTAGTGTTTGGACTTCTTCCATCCCCAGCGGAAGCTCCGGTTGGGGGTGGGTGACCTCAGAGTACTCGGCCTCCGAAGGCATACAATTCCCTGTGGCCTCCTTGGCTGTTGGGATATAATCCTTGTTGCTCGTATTAATAGGTTGTGTGAAAGTCTGGGAATCTTTATGGTTGGGATCCAAGCTTCCTCCTTACCACCTGCTCCACTCTGGAGTGCCCCCCTGCTCCACACACATGATCTCCTGTTAAAAGGTTGTCAGGATCACAACCAATTACCCCTTCATGCATTGGCAGAGTAGTTTTACTATTGTTTAGTGCCACTTTGAGTCTGTTGTCTATGAGTTACCAGATTTGATCTTGATAGGCTATATTGTACTTTTTCCTCACTCTTTTTATGGTCCTGAAAGACTTCCCTGCATTCCTTCCGCATTACGGATTAACATAGAGTATTGAGGGTATAGTAGGTTTTACAGTTTTTCGATGCAGATCTGAAGTAGTCTGACATTAATTGTTGGTTTATAGATTATATCGCATTATCTTATTGCATTGGATACAGGTTGTTAGAGATTGCAATAATATTACAATATACAGGTACAATCTTCCAAATTGTCATCTTTTCATCTTAGATTAAGGCAAACATGTGGTATTTAACCTTTTGGGATTGGTTCATTTCTCTTAGCATGATGGACTCCATTCGGGCCCATTTGACCACAAAGAACTGCATTTCGTTTTTTTTAATAGCTGAGTAGTATTCCATAGAGTAAATGAACCATAGCTTTTTTATCCAGTCTTCTATTGATGGGCATTTTGGTTGCTTCCAGGTTTTTGCAATTACTGACTGTGCTGCTATGAACATAAGTGTGCATGTTGGTTTCTTGTGCAGGAGATGTTTTGGATATATCCCTAGTAGTGCTATTGCTGGATCATATGGTATGTTGATGAAACAAAAAGAAATTAAACACAGTATGAAATTAAATAACATTGCTGAATGGCTCATGTATTGGTGAAGTAATGAAAGAGAAAGTCAAATACCGTCTTAAAGAAAAGGATGTTTCTGGATAATGTAGAAGTTATTGAAGTATTTAATCAGAGGAAAGTGTTTTGAAGAGGTGAAACTTAAAATCAAAATCCATGAGATACAATTTCCACTGATATATTTTGGTGAAACATGTCTCCTGTAGGCAACAAATAAATCAGTTTTGCTTCTTAAATTCAGTCTACTAATCTGTGACATTTGATTAATTAGTTTAACTAACTTGCATTCAGCGTTAATATAAAAAGTGGCAATTTGGTTCTGTCATTTTAGCAATTGCTTATTCACTGATTTAGTCTTCTGTTTTTTGTTACTGCATTAAATGTATGTTTGGTTTCCCTGAGTACAGTTGCTTATCTTTGTCAAGAGAGTATCTTTAGTTTCATTTTTAGGGCAAGTTTGGAAGACGCAAATTCTTTTAATTTTTCCTTACTGTGGAAGAATTTTATTTCATTTTGAAAAATAAAAGAAAGTTTAGCTGAGTTATGTTATCCTGAACTGACAACTTTTTACTCTTAGAATCTGGAATGTGGAAAACCATTTTCTTCTGGCCTATAGAGTTTCCTCTGAAAAGTCACCTGTGAGTTTTCATTATATTTCAGTTGATTTTTTTTATATGCACATTTAAGGGTCTTTTCCTTCTATTTGAAGACAGATTAATTATCACGTGTTGTGGAAAAGATAGATTGATTAAGGCATGTTGGAAGTTCTATGCTGCTACTGGATGTTGTTTTTTCAATTCTTCTCCAGAATAGAAAAAAATTCCCTTATTATTTCATTAAATACGATTTAAACCCAGTTTCTCTTGCTGATCCTCTCCCATAACTCTTATATTAGTACTTTTAACAGTGGCTTTCAATTTTTGAATCCTTTTTGGCTTGACCCAGTTCTATTTCCAGCTTTTTTGTTTGTATACACCTGATGGAAGAAAATATATTCTATTGCTGAGATTTTTTCTTATGCCTTCTCCATTCTATTTTTGAGACTCCATTGAACTTTTATTTGCTCCAGTGCCTTCTTAATTTTTTGATGTATCAGCTTTGATTTGATACGTTTCTCATATAACATATTCCTTAAATTCCTTGAGTGCCTTCTTTATGTGCTTCCTATTGTTAATAAAGAATATTTTTGATAAGCATTTTGAATTCTGTATCCCTCATTTTCTTAAGGTCTTCTTCAGTGAACTCTGAGGTTGGCAAAGGGCATTGCTCCTTTGCAGGGGAGTTGTCAGTAATAACCATTATGTTTCTGTCTGTTCTTTTTCTCTTGGCCATTGTACTTCTGGTTAGCAGTCTTCTCCTTGGGGAAGGTTTCTAAGCTGTGTCACTCACAAGTCTGAGATCAATTTTACTTATTTCAGTTGGTACATGGCTCTTTGTTTGCAGTCACGTGTGCCACTTCCTCCAGTGAGTTCCAATTCTGGGTTCTTAAGTTAGATTTCTACATGGCTTCCTTAGTGCCTGCTCCTGGCTCACCAGTTCCCACCCCCTGTGATACCATGCTGAGGCTACACCTTTGGCTGTACAACCTTTCTCCCACTTGTGGTTGGAGCAGGTCCCAGGATTAGGGAGACACCAGGTCTCCTATATATAACTAGGTTGTTGGTGGTGGTCATCTTGACAGAACTGTCAGCTGTTAGGTCTGAGGGACACATGGACCTTTTTTGACCAGTAGGATGCTATAGCCAATATTATTTTCCTGTAGGACCAGTGCAATGCTCTGAGTTCAGTGAATTCTCACCAAATCCAGCACATGCACAACTCACTCTTGTCCCCTGAAGTCTTAAATTCTTTGCTAACACTATAATAAGTGGCACCTGCTGTGCCACTATTAGAGATCTTGATCTGTTTGGTCGTCATGTCTGATAGCTACCCAAACCTGTCTTTGGTGGAACCTGTAGGATGCCACGTTGCTGCAGTTCACTGATGTAGAAATACGATCACTTACAGCTCAGTGCATGCACAATCCTGTCCCATTGCCTTTCCCTCATTAAACAAAATGGCACCTAATTGTGTTCTAGGAGGCAGACTGGGCTATGAAATCCACCCCGTATCCCTCACTGCTAGTCTGGGATCTGCCACTCTGTCTCTGCTGCTGGTCAATCAAGCTGATCACTAGGACAGGCAATTCTTTGTCTCGGTTCACCTCCAGAATGCCTAGTAAATGTCCCTTCTCACCTAGTTGCTGGTATACTTCCAGCTGCTGGTTGAGTTGGGGTATCAATAACTGCAACATCACCATTGTTTTCATGACTTTCTTGTGTCTGTCTTTCTCCAGGTACTCCTCTGTTGTTCTGTCTTCTCTTGCTTCCTGGGATGTGCCCTCTGATCTTGACAATGGCTAATATTTCCCTATCTGTTTAAACATGCTCTTAACCTATACCACCTTCTTGATTCTCTAGTCATTACTTTTTCATCCTGTTACCCTGGCAAATACTGTAAATAATCCCCAAAATTTCTTCATTGAATCTATTGTTTTTTTTTTTATTTTATGTAGAGTCTCATTATATCTACCGCTATACTGAAACATTTAATTTATTAATTAAAAATCATTTTTTTGCTTTTTTAAATTAACAATATTATAGGAAATAATAGTATAAAATGCACTACCTTGTCTAGTTCTAGATGTTTTTGATGAAATTTCAATTTTTTTACATCCTTTTCCAGTTTGTTGAAACTGTGTGTCAAGTTGATTGGTTTACACATGCTAGGCAAATGTTACATGCCAGGCATACATCTGATCTTATTCTTCTAAATTATGTGTGTGATGCAACCTTGGAATCTGTTTCCTAATGTTATTATATCAGTTGAGGAGTTTTACAACTGTGTTCCTCATGGATATTGTTCACTATTATTCTTTCTTTGTCTTGTGTCTATCTGGTTTTGGTATCAAGATGATGCTGGTTTTCTTGGAAGGAATTGAGAGGAAAGCCTCCCTTCTCTCATTTTTGAGCGACTTGGGGAGAATTTTAGTATGATCTAATTAAAACATGGTATAAAACGTAGCAGTAAAGTTGTCTGGTCCAGGGATTTCCTTGGTTTGAGAAATTTAATTACGAAGTTAATGTGCATCTGGTTGCAACTCTTCTGAATTAATTCATGATTCAGTTTTGGTAGATTAAACAGGTTCATAAATTTAACCACTTCTTCTGAACGTTCTGAATTGTCATTCTGGCCCTGAGTATACTAGGTATGTCAGGGATATCTGATTTTACATTTTTGTTGTTATTGTTGTTGTCGTTGATGTTTCAGTCTATTGATGAATATCTTTAAACTCCACTGGTGAATCTCAAATAGTTAATTCTACTTGAGCTATCTGACCACTGAAACACCACTCTGCTCTCTCTCTTGCCTCCAGTGTTTACAGTTCTCCAGGAGTCCCTTTGCCATAATCCTTACATCGTCTATTTATGGAAATTACTTCTCTGCCAGAGACCAGATCCAGCTGAGTCTGGAGCTCGAGAAGGGTGCGTGGATAAGGCATGAAAAGAGAAAGAAAGGAGAGACAGACCACTAGGATTCCTTGATCATTGTGGACCCCGCGAGAAAGCTGTCCGCTTTATTTATACAGAAGCAGTACAAAGTTTTCTTTTAGGGGCATTTTGACATAGCTTCTGGGGGGCACAATTTACAACTTCTTGAGAAATGATTGAGGAAGAATTCCACATTCCTTGCTTATCTTGGCTTGCCAGTCTTCATCTGTTCTCCTCAGGTCTGGGCTATAACCTAGGCACCGCCTGTGACAACCAGACTCCTACCTTGAATTACATATGAGTTAAAAGGTCTGGGGCCTTGGTTTATGGGGATTGGGGTTATTGACATTAGTTGGCCATTAGGTCTGTAAGCTCACACACTCTGTTAACCAAACAAGTAAAGCAAGGGTTACAACAGCAGAACAAATTGCATTTAGCAATGAGCTAAGTTACTCTATTTAAATTTCAACTCTACAATGGATAAGTGAGTGTTTCCAAAGACAATTTTACAAATTGTTTCACAAGGCATTATCTATTCCAACGTTGCAGCCAAGAATTTCTCAGTAGACAACACATCTTATGCAGTGATACACTCCTACTACAATTCTTATTCTACAATTTATCTATCACTAAATGGGAGAAATACATCAAGAGAGAAAAGACATGAAAATCTAAGACAAAAACTTTTAAACATTACATTCCTCTACAACTGCAGGTTCTACAACTTCATAAGTGATCAAACAATAATCAAAAGTATATCTTTATGATGTTAATGAAATCACCCTATATTTCCTCTAGCTAAAAAATTATAAAAACAGCTAAAGCAACTATATTTTCTATGTTCTAAAGAGTTGCAAGGACAGACTAACCCTTAAGGTCACAGTAACTATATTTTTTGCCTTAGCAGGATAGCCTTTAGGGTCATAGTAACATGACTTTTAGGGTCCCAGTAGCTATATTTTTTGTCATGGCAGTTTTAACCCATACTCCCATCATTTCCATTAGTTTGTAAAATTCTTATCAAGCCATTTCCCAGAAAGCATGCTGAATGTCTGGGCCAGATTTTATGGCAATGGGTAGGCACACAATAAGGTGTCCAGAAACAGCATGGGCTTAATCATACTCCTGTGTGCAGTTAAAGGCCCACTCACCACGGCATTATCACTAACATTAACTCTCAAATTCATGTTGGTTGCAAAAGCATCTCACAGGGGCAGACAATGCCGCAATAGATTATGAAATTCTTAGTAATCTAGTCCATGTGAAAAGGGCTGAAACTGTGTCAAGGTTGTCAGAGAGAAATCTGCCAGGCCCTGCCAAAGAGCTGGAAGCACCTCCAGGCGCTGCCAAGCAGGGGAGCTGTTCTTTTCACACCTTTGCATTATTCACACCCACTGCATGGACCCCAGCACTTCTCTGCTTCCATTTAGCCAGTTTTTCTTTTTCAATCTAAGTGCATCCTATTCCACCATTTTTCCTTTCATGTCTTCATTTTCATCAGAAGTGATATGAACTAGATAGGAAGACAAGAAAGAGACATAAAGTTATTCTACAATATGCAAAGAATCCCCTAATTGCCATTCCTCAAGAGCATATTTTACACAATTGCAGAACACAAAATCTTTAGCTCAGTGAGCAATATTACTGTAGGATAGATCATATGCTATTCCACAATACCAACTTCAGGAATTTCAGAAAATTGAAATTGTACAAATTTTTTTCTCTGACCAAAAAATGGATCAATCTTTCTGAAATCATTGAAAAAAATGAGAAGCATGTAACACTTCTAAAGTACTTGAGTGAGATCATCCCTTATCAGAAACAGACAATAATAGAAAATAATAAGCCAATAGTTTCACACAGGAAGACCATTAATCTGTATTTTCAACTATGTCTGTCTTTTATATAATGTGCTGCTATGCCAAACAAAATTGTCAAATAGCATTAAGAACAATAGCATACATCAGTAATTATATTTTATGCACATGCACATAGGTTTTAACCAATACAGTCTCTGATCATGATCAAACATTCTGCATGTAGGTTTTGAGGGACAAAGGCAAAACAAAACAACTGCAAGCACCATACAGAAATAACATACACATACATATACACACAGTATAACTACGAATGGCTATGAGCAAAAAAGATTTTCCAAAAAAGTCATCAAAGCAAGATTTGTCCATAGAAATTAGACATAAAAAATCATGAAAATAAAAGTTAGAAAGGAAAAGCCAAGTTATCTGAGTTGGCAGCTAATGTGTGCCTCTATGAAGGGGGCCAAAGATTATACTTATATATAGGGGTGATACACAAAAATTTTGTGAAACCACAGGATTTCATACCATCATATAGTTTGCATGTGACTTTGTACACAAAATCCTTCTACACAAACCTCTTTCAGACACAAGATGCCATGTAGAGGCACATGAACTAATATCTTAGATAACTGTGAAAAAATTTAGCAAAGAATATGAAGGATAACCTTGAGGGAAATATTTTTGAAGCAATTCAAACATCAACAAATATAGAAAGATATATAAAATGAAGTTCCAGATATGTGATTTATAGAATTAATACTATCAAATTTCCATAATATCAAAAACCATGTGCAGATACAATGAGATCACAATAAAAATATATATATGGAAGTCATCTAAGATATAAAAGAACGATGTTAAAATTTATAGGTAATAGATCTTTGTACCTGAAAATGCTTAAGATACATAGCAACTAATTTAATCCTTTAAAATGTGAGAAAAGATGGACTACAAGATGGCTCATGCCTCCCTGGGTGGGACACAAAGATTAGTTACTCCTCACCGTGGTGTTGAGGATTTTCCTGCACAGCCCCCAAAAACAAAAACAAAAACAAAAATGTGTTATGCACCTTAAATGTCGACAAATGTCTTGTTAGAGTTACAAGCCAGTCTAGATTATCCTAAAATCTGCCAAGATCAGCAAAACTATACTTCAACACAACAAATGGCTAAATACTAAAATGAAATAGACACGACACAGCTGAATGGTACCTTATAGCCACTTTAAGGTATATAGTAGCTGGTCCTGAATATAAACTAAAATTGAAATGTCAATGAACTAATCATAGGATGTGGTTAGGACTTGTTTTTTTTTTGTTTGTTTGTTTGTTTTGTTTTTTCTCTTTTTTTTTTTAACATCCTGGTTACTCAAAACCATGTCAATTCCATAATGTTGCAAATTGCTGTTGATGTTATATTGGGACTCTTAATTGACTGGGATGATATTCTACCAGCTCTGACTTCGGACCAGAGATGGTCTCCCCAAGAAACTGTTCAACCCATCTGGACAATAAGTAGCTGGACTCTATGCTTGGTATATGTTTGCAAGGAAAGAATCTTGATTGAATTTGAACTGTAACACTGCATCAAGGTGGAGGAATCCACCAGGAGGGAGGGGCGTTGGAAGGGTGGGGGGATTTCCAGAGCCTATGAAACTGTCACATAATGCAAAATAATTAATAAAAAAAGAAACATATTTTTATCAGAGCAATTTTGATGGAACTGAATTAAACCAGGCAGCTGCATTTAGTTGCATCTATTCTCCATTATGTTTTATGAAATCTTGGTATTATGCTTACAGTTTGCAGAATATTTCAGTATTCCAGTTTTCTATGAGCTATAGAAACATCAGCTTTTAAAAGGTGCTTGGTAAGCCTATTGTTATTTACTTGTTATCTAAGGAGTGATATTGCCTTTATCTCTGAAGGGTTAGTGGAATATAACTTTCTAAAGATAGGAGGAAACAAGATTGTAAATTATGGAGGAATGCACAATGCACAGTTTCTTTTATATTTTATGTTTGCAGAGACAAAATACATCAGAATAGAAATAGACTCCATGAAATAAACCAATAAAATAATGCTAAAGGGTGCAACAATTTCTTTTATGAAAATATAGCTTTTAAAATATTTTATTTTCACTAGAAAGTCAGAGTAACCAAGTGGAGGAGCGAGGGAGAGATTTTCCAGTCCTGGTTGCCTCCTCAAATGATCACAGATAAAGCAGAGCCAGTTTGAAGACAGGAATCAGGAGATTACACTTGGTCTCTCATATGCTACAGAGATCAATGGAATTGAGTCTTTTGCCACTGCATTCCTAGGTTGGGTCATAATGAAGCCATTGGAAAACAAACCAGTAATCCTCCATGATTTTGCACCAAAAGGTGGAAGCTTAATACAAGATGATATATTATGCAGTTAGATTGCACTGATGTCTGCATAACCTTATTCAAACTCTAAGAAAACTCATAAAATGCACATGTTTCAATGTTTCACTTCATATTGTAAGTGATACAAGATTTTGGTCACCTTTGGAGGACTAAACACTATAGCAATGGTTATGCAGATTAACCATAGATTGATAAGGAACTGAGCAGCCAAAGCTTAGAAATTAAGTGCAAAATGGGCATTATTACATCAGAATACATAGTTTAAATTAAGACCACAAAACACAAGAGCTGGTAATATATTCCAAACTATGATGATTACATATATGTGTATGCAAATATAGAAATTAAGAAATTAAGAAATCTTTTTATACTGAAAAGTTCGGGTCTGGCGCAACAGGATAGTGGTTAAAGTCTTCACCTTGGACATGCCCGGATCCCAAATGGTCACCAGTTCTAATCTAGGCGGCCCTGTTTCCCATCCAGCTCCTTGCTTGTCGCCAGGGGAAGTAGTTGAGGGTGGCTCAAAGCTTGGGACTCTGCACCCACGTGGGAGACCAGGAAGATCTCCTGGCTCCTGGCTTCTGATCGGTTCAGCACCAGTCATTGCGGTCACTTGGGGAGTGAGCCATTGGACAGAAGATCTTCCTCTATGTCTTTCCTCCTCTCTGTATATCTGCCTTACAATAAAAATAAATCTTCTTTAAGAAAAAAAAAATGTTTGAAGATATAGGTTAAAATATTAGCTTTATTTAAGTTTTTAAATTTTTAAGTGTTTATATAATTGGATTTATCTGTCTTCAATCAATTTACCTAATTTGAAAAATATTTGCTTTTGTTCATTTATATCTGAAAAAACAAGTTTTTCTCTAATAATATACATATCCACATAAAGATCTTGCATATATTCTCATTGTTATTGTAGCATTTTGATAGCACAATAATGTATTAGTAAAGATATACCTGCTATCAAGTTTGAGCAAAAGAAAAGTAGACAAAAGAGCAGAAGTACTTTTTCTTTGACATCTGTGAGATTTTTGTTTTAAAATAGAAAGTAAAAATCCCATTGTTAGACATGCAGTGACCACTGTGAAATACAAATGAAAACCATGACAATTCACTTATTTTTGGTTCCCATCTCCTGTTAATATAGATACAAAATATTTGCTTCGCTGAGAGATACATACAGAAGAAAATGTTAACTCTCATAGATTAAATTCAAATAGCTATATTTAGAATTCAATCAGTTCTATTTTTGGTCAATTTTTTTTTCACTCATCATTGGATATTAAACTTAGTATGAAGTAAAATTTTAGTAGATCTTATTTATTTTTACATAATTTTCTCTCATTTTTTCTTAACTTAATCTCTTCAAAATGAATTAACACACTGTAGCAAATGTATCTTTTCATGTTGGGAATTTGGTATGTGCTTTACTAAGTTTCCATTAAGTCAGTTAAAAGCAAGATAGCACAATTGCTTGCTAAGTATCCCAAAATAGGTTGGGAGAATATTTAGAATTTTAATCCATATTCATTTTAACTTACTTTAGCTTTGAAAAAGGTAAAGCTATTTTTGCATCGAGATAGGACACATTCTCTAAAACAATTATCATTACCAATTTTTGTAAACTCTGAGTCTGAAGAAAATATTTATCCCAGACAAAAGTACAACAATGAAAATACTTGTGAAGTCTTACATGAGTCATATATTAGAAGGCAAAGGATTTAAGTTTTGATATAAAGAAACATATCTGTTTCTAATATTATAGCAAGCTTTCACAAAAATATGTTTACTTTATGATAGTGAAAACAAATTTATTGTTATTTATCTATCATTTATTTATTGTTACAGAGTCATAGAGAGAGAGGAGGAGAGACAGAAAGGGAGATCTTCCATCCAATGATTCACTCCCGAGAACTACCAGAAGCTGCATTGATCCAAAGCTCTTCCATGTTTCCAAGCAGGTGCAAATGTTTTAAGGCTTAGGGCCTTCCTTAACCACTTTCACAGGCCCCATGCTGGGAGCTGGAAGGGAAGCAGGGTTGTTAGTATTAGAACAAATGCCCACATAGGATCTCAGCTTGTTCAAGGTGAGGACTTTAGTGCTAGCCACTGCACTGGGCCAAGATGATGGTTCTAATAAGCCATATTTTAACAAGTAGAGAACAGAGGTTATCAGCAGATCAGTAAAGAAATCCAAACATTTTTCTCTTTATCTGCACTAACTTGGGGTTCCTGAGAGACCTGATAGTCACTGTAAAAGATGGAAGGATACCAAAGCTAAAACTATGGACACAGAAAGATGCTTCCCTGTGTTTTTTCTCTATGAGAACTACCTGGTTTTCTGGATGCTGATGTGATGCCTCACTAGAAACTGTGTGGAGAGTCCTAGGTTCTTTGGTGCTCTGTGTGGCACCCAATAGGAAATTCCTGATCTTAGATATCTCCACTTTTGAGAGTAAATTTCCAATAATCACCAATCTCTCACTCCTACCACTGCTTGGTAAGTATCCTCAAAATAAGCATTTTGGTATGGAAGGGTAATTCCTGAGTTCTCTCAAAGTTATAAATGGCATGCAAATCGGAAAGAAGGAATTAACCTATTTTTCTTCTCAGATGGCATGCACCTCCACACAGAGAAACACAAAACCTCCTCTATGGGAATAATGTAGCTCATCTGGGTGGTTGGGAAAAATGCAGGCCATAAAAGGATCAATCAACTTCAATATCTGAGGACATTCAATCAATTAGAAGGCTAAGTAAGGACTTCCAAGATTAACTCCACCAACAATGGCTGCCAACATTTAATTAATTTAAATAAATTTAACCAAGCAATAAGGGATCTCAACAATGAAGATTATAAAACAATTGCAAGACACCAAAAAGGTGGAAATACTTTCATGTTGGTAAATTTGCAGATTTAATGTCCTCAAAATATCCACACTACAAAAATCAATTTAGATAGGATCCAGCACAAATATCTGTGATATTATTTTCAATATCTAAAGACCAAAATTCTAAATCCCATAAGGAAACTCAAAATATAACCAATAGCTAAAACAGTTTTCAACCACAAAAACAATATTGGGAACTCACAATACAGACCTCAGTCTACAGAATAGTAACAAGCAAAGTATCATGATTGTGTAGCAAAAAGAAATCCACAATCAATGGAACGTAACAAAAAATCACAAAACATGACCATGTTCATTTTACAACTTAGTTTTCCTGAGCAAATTCTTTCAGGCAGAAATAAACATTTCAACAAATGGTACATGGAAGCCTTGACCTTAATCTTCAAAAGTACAGAATAAGATCACTATTGAATGTAAATACTATTACATATTGTCTATGAGCTTGATCTATAAGTTGATATAATTGAAGTACTAGTGAAAATTATTTGTGACAGTCTTCATCACTTAGATTTTAACACAGACTTCACTGGCAAATCCCACAGTCACAATCAAACTGAAAATAAATGAAGGAGATCACATAAAAGTAGCAACATATTGCACCACAAACGATGCTCTCACATTGTAAAGGACAAACAAAATGATGTGTAGAAGTATCTCAAAAATTATGTACAGATAGTGTGTCAATATCCAGGAATAATAAAAGGTCAAATCACACAGTTGTAATACAGCAAAATTCAATAACAGTAGCATAAAAGGGCTATCAATCACATTTGAAATGGTGAAATCACAATGCATTCATACCTTTGAATAAATGTTTTTAGATATGTATAAAAAATAAATACCAAAATCAGATTTTACAGTAGTTTCAAATCTATGATAATGATCTTGTTCAACCTAAATTCCTCAACTTGAACACACCTGGATTCCATGTGAGTGCCAGTTCTAATTCCAGCAGCTCTATTTCCCATCCAGCTCCTTTCTTGTGGCCTGGGGAAGCAGTGGAGAATGACCCAAAGCCTTTGGATCTTTCAATCATGTGGGAGACCTGGAATAAAGTCCTGGCTATTGCTTTCTGATTAGCACAGCTCTAGCTTTTGCTGTCATTTGAGGAGTGAATCATCAGACAGAACATCTTGATCTCTGTCTCTCCTCCTCTTTTTATGTCTGACATTCCAATAAAAATAAAATACATCATTAGAAAAGGATAACATTTTTAAGAAGAGAAAGACTAACAAAGCTATGAATAAAATGGTATTCATTTGCTATCTTATTATTGACTGTAAATTAATTGTAGGGGCAGGGAATATATTACAGGATGTTGAAATATATATGGCTTATATGAAATATATATGGGTTACATAAAATTATATAACCCATGAAATTTAACTCCGCAAAACTCAACTGACATACAAGAGAGTTATGTTATTCATATTCATGGATAGATCAATATACAAAAGATGAGACTGGCATTTGACTCATACACAAATGAAAAGCAAAATAAGTGAAAGCTTTTCTGGCCACTTTCATACTTTTGTCTCACAACTAAAAATTTGGATTTATTTTTTAGATCCCCACACTATTTTCACTAATTTTCAAGCATTTCTCACAGAAAATAATTGTTTTTCTCACAAAGATTTTGTTAACTACCTGTTAACAAACTGTTATATACTCTACTTAAAATAGCATAACTTTGAATTCTAGCTTGACATTTAAATATTCCTTTTGGGTAGATTAAATACAAGTTCATCCTACTTTTTTTCTGTTCTGTTTTGCAAATTTCAATCGTGTTCAAAGCGTGTTTTAAAAATATGCTTGTTTCTCCTCTATTCTATTAGACATTTTCAGGAAATTAACTGATTGATCATAACCCATCAACATCACATTTATTGCTTTTAAAACACCTTAAAAAAAACCCGAAAGGCAGATTTTTGCAAAGAGAAAGAAAGAAGCATAGAAATTTACCAAATTTCTGGTTCATTTCACATATGGCTGCAACAGCAGGAACTGAGGGCATCCAGAGCTCTGAGACAGTAGCCTGCTGATTGTCTCCTATATGGGTAGTAGTCTGACTACACATTGAAACAAAAGCAAAAGAGGTTGATAAAAATGTCTTGGCTCTCAAGATTGCCTATTGCAAGTGACTGTACAACTCCAGAAAAACAAAGGACAAAAATTTTCCTACATAGAGCTTCCTGGGAACCCTGAAATCTAAGTGAAGCAATCTCAGGGGAAGAATTACAAGACTGATGGCTTAGGCTGCCAAATACACTATTCAAATTATAGGTATTAATTTATTTGCTGGGTCATTCAACTCTACTTATGCTTAACTATTGGTTTATAAAACAGAAGTGGAAAATTATTTGATCTAACAATAGCGAGTTATTTAGTGCCAAAGCTTATTATTGAAGCTAACATGTTATTTGATTGAAAAATAAATTATAGGAGGTCAATTGATTGGATAACATTTGTCTAAGGACAATTGACTTATTACCTCTATGAGTACAATTAAGTAGATCTATAAAACAAAGAAACATGCTTCTAGGCAATGGTATACAATCAAATGATGATTTCAAGACACAGGCTTATGGTAAATTGTATAAACTCAACTCAACTCCATATTGTTGATATGTAAATTCACCAATGTCACCTCCATTGTACCATGTGACCTTCTTTCTGTAAAATCCTGGTGGCACTAATAAATTTTGGCTATTTGGAGGGCCCGGCGGCTTGGCCTAGCGGCTAAAGTCTTCGCCTTGAAAGCCCCAGGATTCCATATGGGCTCCGGTTCTGATCTCGGCAGCTCCATTTTCCATCCAGCTCCCTGCTTGTGGCCTGGGAAAGCAGTTGAGGATGGCCCAAAGCATTGGGACCCTGCACCCACGTGGGAGACCCGGAAGAGGTCCAGATTCCCGGCATTAGATCGGCGCATCGGGTCGTTGTGGCTCACTTGGGGAGTGAAACATCGGACGGAAGATCTTCCTCTCTGTCTCTCCTCCTCTGTGTATATCTGGCTGTAATAAAAAATGAATAAATCTAAAAAAAAAATTTGGCTATTGACCATCAGAAGTAGTTGTGTATGATTTTAGGTTCCATGAAAATGATCCATTGCTCCCAGAAAGCAAACAAGTGTTGGCCAAAGAGGCCTTGAAAGCAAATAGAAAGTTGGCCAGGACTTCCAAACAATGGTAACGGAATATAAAAGGTCAGACTCAATGTAGAGTATAGTCATTTATCTATATTGTGAAAAAATTTTTAGTGAAAAGAGGAGCATAGCTTACTAGGGTGTAAGTTTGTTCTTATTTAGAGGTTATTTATGAATACAACCATTAGTCCTTGGATGGTGGGACACTAGAAACAGAATTTACAGATTATGCCTAGAAAATGGTGAAAAGAATTAAGTGATAGGATAAGATGTGTGTATTGATTTTTTGGATTACATGGGCTATAATTAAATTTATTATCATAATTTCAGTACCAGAACCTATAAAAGAACCTCTAAGTGGGGAAACAGTTGAAGTGTAGCTAAAAGGGAAGTGTGTCATGGTAAAGATTAGAAAAAGAAAAGTGGGGCATGAGAGGTCTCCTAATGGGACAGATTGCCATGATGCAGCTAAAAATGGAATGCCTTATGGTATCGATGAGGAATAATGGAAAGAAAAACTTGCACAAGACTCCCTTAACAGGAGACACCATCATAGTGTGGCTAAAAATTGTTTTAGAATACAAATGAGGAAGATGAAAAAGGAGAAAATTAAGAGAACATCTTAGCAGAAGATAAAACCATAGTATGGGTAAAATGAATTACCTTCTCCTAATGATGAGGAAGATAAAGATGCAGAATACATGAGAGAATTTCTTGACAACTGAAACCAACATAGTGGAGCTAAAATACAAAGACCTTACACTATAAATGAAGAAGAGAGAAAAAGAAAATTCAGGAGAGACTTTGCCAAGGGGATTTACCACTCTAACGTGATTAGAAGAGAAACTAAAGCTTCCCATGTTAAAAGAGCAAAATTCTAGGAAACCCTGAATCTGCTAGTGAGGATAATGAGGAATGGATAAAATAACAGATAATTATCTGTCCATGCCTTTGTACTCTTAAATCAGATCAAGGATGTCAGGTTTAATCAAACAGACAGCAATAAAATGATTAAAAAAATTTATTTTACTAATCTACATTGCGACCATCATTCACACTTACAGAAGGACACATTTTATTTTAGAATTCGAACACTTTATTAACTATTTACTACTTTATTTATTTATTTATTTATTTATTTATTTATTTATTTATTTATTTATTTATTTTACAGAGAGGAGGGAAAACAAAGAGAAAGATCTTCCTTCCAATTATTCAAACTCTGTAATTGCAATGGCTGGTGCTATGCCAATCTGAACCTGGGAGCCAAGAACCTCCTCCAGGTTTCCCACGCAAGCGTAGTATTCCAAAGATTTGGGTAATCCACCACTGCTTTCCCAGGCCACAAGCAAGGAGCTGGATGGAAAGTGGAGCTGCTGGGTTTAGATCTGGCACCCATATGGGATCCCAGTACACTCAAGGCAAGTATTTAGCCAGCAGGCCACCATGGTGGACCCAAATTCACACACTTTTATAAACCACAAAAATGCAGGTGTCACACAAAGTTTTCATCAGTTCTTATTTTATGTGAAATTAGAAAATCTTGGAATAGTTATATTAGTAAAACTAAAGAAGTAAGGAAGAAGATATTAACACAGTGTTTGGGTATGCTTTGGTTTGTTACTTCAACTAAGGAAAGCACAAGGATAGATGGTATTGAGGCCAAGGACACACTCTTCTGTTATTTTTTAGCACAAACAGGTTCAAAGGAGAGACAGCATCATGAATTTCATTATACACAAGACAATTGTTCCCAGACACAAGACCAATTGTTCCTGGCTTGTCAATAGCTCTCTTTTACAATGAAATGCCCAGCTCCTTCATTTCCCGCTGTTTTTCATATTTATTTGGTATTCATATCATTCCATTACTGCTTGTTAATGATGAATTATGGTTTTTGATTTGCATGAGCCACGTCAAGACTAGATAAAGACAACATAAACAAAAAAGAATTAGTGTAAAAATAAATAAATAGCAGTCATGAACCCCAATACTAGCTCTATTAAAGAAATCCAATGCATAAACATTGGCAATACTTTCCAGTAACTGGGCTCCTGAAGTTTCTTTTTTTTTTTTTATCAGATGTTTGAGAAATAGAAACCTATATTTTCACAATTTCAGCAATAATATTAGCATTTTTTAGTTACATTTAGTTGTATCACAAGATAAAGAGTTTTATTCCAGGGGACAGGTGTTATGCAAACTGAAGTAAAATTCCAGTCACACTTAAGGGATAATCATTTTGTGATAGATTTCAGCTAATCATCCTGTAACAAAGCTACAAAATTAAGATCAACAATCTCAGCATATAAGTGATGGTCAATCTAGCTTTGAGTCACACATAAATGTTCTGTTTTTTTGCCATTGTTGCACAAAATATATGGTTTGAACTTGTTGCTGTAAGGCGAATTCTGCTACTACAGTGATAGCAGTGATAATAATGATTCACAGAATTGCATTTGTGAGCACTCCAGTGAATGTTTTTGTTCTTTTTCTTTTTAGTTCTTTAATAAAATTTGGCAACATCAGGGAGGAGGAAAATTCTTCCTAAGTCATTGTCAGAATGACACAAATACACAAACTCTCAAAATGTAAATGGATTCATGAGAGTAACTGACAGAAATAGAGTTACTAAGAAAGGTACACAAAGCACAGTTAACACATGACAAAAATCCCAGTGTTGTTCCATTTTATAGTTCCTATAAGTAGTACAAAGGGCAGTGTTACACATGCATGGGTATTTTGAATGATACTGTTTGATGCATACCCAATCCATGTTTTCATAGGGTAAAATGCAATTGCCAGTTTCTAAATATGACTCTGATATGGTAATCCTGTAACATAAGAAGGGACAGGCTTTCCTCCTCCACCAAGGTAATTGAAGCTGATAAATTTACATGAATCTTTACTGTGTCAATCACTTTTGCTGTTGTAGTGCTTTCTTTTAATTTTACCCCAGAAAGAATCCACCAGGCTTTTATCTATGGTATTTCTACAGGAAATTTTAATCACCTGCTAGATTTCTAGGTCTATACTTGACACCAGCTTTAGCCAATCAGTAAATTACAAGTACTGGCATTTTTTACACAGAACTGACATGTCTCTGCCATTTAATATGAAACCATCAAACTCCATACCAGATTGAAAAAGAGGTTTTTTTGTTTGCTTGCATGTTTTATCCTCACCGGTTTTGTGTTGGAAGGTTGTCATCCATGTCATCTTTAGGGTATAAGCAATCATCTCAAGCCCCAATACATATTGGAATTTCCTCAGAGCATAATTCATATGTTCCTGATAATGTACTTCTTTTTCCTCAGGTATTATTACTATTATTATTCCTCAGGTACCTGGAAATCATGTAGAATCATTAACACACTCAGGCATAGCTAGATGCTTCTATGTGGTAGGCGTATTTAATGGAGGGTGTGTCACATAAGTACAATATGTAAAGATAATAATGTAAGCTGATGTAGATACCACTATTATAATAGATAACAAAAAAGGAAAACTGTTTTGCAATAGTTAAACGTTGCCCTGTCATCAGCACCATACCATATCTGTACCTTGAGATATAAGCTTTTTTAGCTGACCACATGTAGGAAGTTTTCCCCTTTCAGGGGACTGACAAGATTCCTTTCATTATATGTCATTTTTCTCATTTCCTCCTCCAATTGCCCTAGATAGTGCTTTTTTCTCTTTTTCCTGTCAATATCCCAGCAAACACATTGGTAAACACTGCTCCTGTGTATCTAACAAGACATGGGCATCATGTCAGCACAAAAACATTAGAGTTCCTTTTTTTCACTGGTGTTTTCAGTATGATACCAAATAAGCTGTGCATCTGTTTGAGACAGTTTAGTTCTAAGATGGAAGTAAATATCTGCAGAGGAAATAATTTTTAAATTTTTCTTTTAAAATTATAGTGAATAAAGCTTAATTTAGAATCATCCTTGGGTTCCTGTCTCTGCTTTTTAGTTCAAATAACATAATTTTTAATCTGTGATGCAATTGTCATGCTTTGGCTTGTATAACAAAGAGACTGAAGAGGTTTTTTCAGAAGATAAAGGAAAGGCCCATGGAAAGCCAGGATACATATCTATAGTCTAATGTAACTTATGGAGATCTCTGAAAGAAAGAGACTCACTGACATCAAATTGCTATATCTTGTAACTATGAATGTCTCACAGTATATGGTCTTGAGGCAGAAATGATGTATTAAACTGTTGACAGTTATTGCACTGTGATATAATACCATTTGCATCTTATGTGGTCAGTCTAAACTGAGCTTTAAGAGCTCTAATTAACTAAGTAATTATAAAATATATTGATATATGAATACAGAGTGGCAAGCAGTTGATCAATGGCATGATTTACTTCGTATTTGGGCCAAGGATACACTATGATATGTATAATATAAAGAGAAATCTGTCTTTGGTGCAAAATCTGCTGAAGAAGAAAAGAATATTTGATCAAAAGTTGAAGGTAGAGAAATATTAGCATTAAAAATATGTCACAGTGCAAAGGCAGAATGTTGAGAGTTGGTTACAATGTTGGGCAGAAAAGGAACATGATGTGAAAGAAGTCTTACTGCTATCTTGGTCATTGAGCAGAATATGTTGTTTCTACAATTTTTGCTCACCAGAGCCAAAAAATTTGATTTTCCCTGGTTTATTTGTATTTGTAAAATAAGTAGGGGTCTTAGGAATTAAGAAATTGAAATAATGGGGTCTAAACATAGTGAAGTCAATTTTTTAAAAAATATCTACTTCATATATTTAAAAAAAAATTAGGATTTTTTTTTTTTATTGCAAAGTCAGATATACAGAGGAGGAGAAAAGCTGATCAAAATTTTCTGTGAGATGATTCACTCCCCAAGCAACTGTAACATATAGGGCAAAATCAATGTGAAGCCATGAGTCCAGACCTTCTTGTGGGTGTCTCATGTGAGTGCAGGGACCAAGGTTTGGCTTATCCCCCACTGGTTTCCAAGGCCAAACATGGATCTGGATGGAAAGTGGAACTGCCAGGTTTAGAGCAAATGCCTATATGAGGTGTGGGCTCATTCAAAGCAAGGACATTAACCACTAAGATACTGCTCTGAGTCTGTATCACTTTTTAAAACTTCATTCATTGCATTTTGAAAAATGATTTTAAAAAGTGCCTAACTATCCCAAAAGTGCAATGTTATATTTAGTGATACAATGGAGAAATTTTTACCCCTGTTGTTAAGAGAGAGGCCCAGGGATTATAGAAAAAGCATCTGCAGCTTATGGTCTAGCCTTGGTCTAGCAGTTAGTGTAGCACTTTTATTTACATAAGTAACAGGCTTTTTGAAACATTTATTGGGAATTAAAATGCATTCAGTAATGATTTGAGGCTGTTGAAAAATACATGCAGTAAGAAAATAGTGAATAGAATTAGTTATAAGCTAGAAATATTTTGTTGGATCCAAGCAATCTAAAAAAAATGAGTAGAAAAATGTTCTCTAATTTGTAGCTCTTATTCCACGTGTGTTGTCCAATGATTGAGGGATATCTAGTGCTGAGTCACCTTCTAATCTCTAAAATTTGGGAGATCAAACATGATTAGGTATACCTAAGGTGGGGAGAATTGAATTAATATCTCCTAACAATTTCTGAAAAGCATGTAAAATTTTCATCACTGTGTATTGAGAATTTTTGAGGCAACACATGTGTGTTGTAAGTTAAATCCCAAATATTGAAAAGACAGTGTATATTGAATTTTCTTTAAATAAGGCCATACTACTAAAAAAAATTAGTAGCTGCTTTATTATCACTTCAGAATGAGCATTAGCTTGTTCAAAAAAAATCCACGTTGTTAATTTAAAGTATTACCATATCTTGGGAAAAACATCATGCAATTGTTGCAAAGGCTGATTCACATAGAGTTAGATTTACCAATCACCTCAGAAAAAAACAGCAGCTAAGAAGCCTTTATCAAACAAAGGGAAGTCCATTCTTGGGCGATTCTTCTTTCAGCAGAACAGGCAGACTACATAGAGTTGCCTGAGCAGAAAAGGTCCACGAAAAGATGTTAGTGTGTTTTAATACCCATTCTGACATGGGTGCTAACAGTCTCTGCTTGAGCCCTCATGAGGTAAGAAATGTTGGCTGAAGTCCATCACTGGTCCAACTTTGACCTTGGCTGCCTTCAGGATATGTCAAATTTCTGGCTCAGGTCATCATGGTGCCCACCCACTCTATGTACCCATAGTAACTATCACATATTATTGACCCATGGTAGGGCAAATAGCATACCTTGAGGGAGAACTTTTCACTGAAATCAATGGGTGCAGGGGTAAGGATTATTGATTATATACAACCATGGCAAAGACAAGTGCTGTTTTGTCACCTGGATATAAAGAAATGGTGAAAAAACAACATTTAAAATCAATGAGAAGGGGAATCAAGATGGTGGGATAGGGTAAGGACACATTTATACGGATGGAAAAACATTTTATCAAAATGAAGCAGAGAGGACATATTCCAGGAAATATGAAAGGACAGAACAACAGCAGATGGGGTACCTGGAAACTGACAGACACAGGAAAGCAGCAGACACAACGGTGTGATATTGCAGTGACTGATACTCCAGCGGCATTCAGCTAACAGCAATCTGAACTCCACCAGCAGCCGAAACTCCATCAGCAACCAGGGGGGAAAAGACTTTCTCTGGGAGCTTGGGAGGTGAACCCAGACAAAGATCTGTCCATGCTGCTGGTCCATTTGATTTGACCAGGAGCAGAGACAGAGCAGCAGATCCTAGACGGACAGTGAAAGATCAGGGTGGATTTCACAACTCTGTCAACCCCTCAGGCAGAATTGGGAGCCATTTTGCGTAAGGAGGCAAAGGCAAGAGAAAGGACTGAGCATACGTTGAGCTGGGAGTGAACTCATTTCTGACTCAGTGAACTTCAGCAACGTAGCATTCTACAAGTTTTAGGACTGCAGGGGACAACAGTGAGCTGTGCACATGATGAGCTCATGAGAACTCACTGAAGTCCATGGATGGCACTGGTCCCCCAGGAAAATAATACTGAATGTGGTATTGTATGGGTCAAAATAGATCTGTGTGGCACACAGACCTAATGTCCAACAGGTTCCCACAAGATCAGTGCCACCAATAGCATACTTATATAGGACACCTGATGTCTCTCTAATCCTGGGACCTGCTCCAACCGAAAGTGGGAGAAACGTTGCAAAGACAATGGTGCAGCCTCAGCATGGTATCATAGGAGATGGAGAGTGGTGAGCCAGGAACCAGGGCTGAGGAGACCATGGTTGAAATCTAACATAAAAACCCAGACCAGAATTTGCTGGAGGTTGTGGCACAAGCATCTGCAAGCAAAAATTGTGTACCAACTGCAATAAGTAAAATCATTTTGTAGACTTGTGGGTGACACAGCATAGAAAACTGATCCAAGGAGAAGACTCAGCTAACCAGAAGTGCAATGACCAAACACAAAAGAGACAAAGGCACAACGAATATTACTGAAAACTTCTCTGCAAAGGAACCAAACCCTATGCCAATCTCAGAATTAACTGATGAAGACATCGAGAAAATGGGGCAAACAGAATTCAGAAAACTCAATTTAAAGTTTCTGATCAACAATGAGAAGAACGTAGAAGAGTTCACAGAATTGAAGAAAACAATAAAGCAAATCAAGGCTGATATATCAGAAATTAAGAACACAGTAGAGCAAATAAAAGTACAATGGAGAGTCTCCAAAATAGAATGAAGCAAGCAGAAGAAAGAATCTCAGAATTGGCAGATATTTCCTGTCATCAGGGGGAAGTAAACAAAAAGCTGGAAGCAGAGCTGGATCAGGCCAAAAAAAGTATTCAAGAATTGAAAGACACTATTAAGAGGCCAAATATAAGAGTTATGGGAGTCCCAGAAGGTGCAGAAAGAGAAGCTGAGATTTCAAATGTATTTAAGGAAACAATAAATGAAAATTTCCCTAATCTAGAGAAAGAATTGGAAAATAAGAACCAGGAGTGGCACAGAATTTCCAACAGGCTTGATCAAAAGTGATCATCACCACGGCACATGTTCTTCAAGTTCTTTTCAACTGAATATAAGGAAAAGATCATTAAATGTGCACATGAAAAAAATCAATTGACATATACAGGAATGCCATTTAAACTCACAGGAGATCTCACAGGAAACTCTAACGTCAAGAAGAGAATGGAGTGACATATCCCAGATTCTAAAAGAAAAAAAGAAATTTTCAGCCTAGGATAACATATCCAGCAAAGCTTTCTTTTATCTTTGAAAATGAAATAAAATTTTTCCACAGTAAAGAAAAGTTAAAAGAATTTGCCTCTTTCATACCGGCCCTACAAATGACACTTCAATATGTTCTTTTGACAGAGAAGTGGATTAGCAGCAAACAAAACCAAAGGCAAATGGGAAGAACACCCCAGTAAAATGACAGCAGAAGACTAAATAAATGAACAACCATTCCTAAAATGACAAGATCAAAATACCATCCATACATATTAAACTCTGAATGTAAATGGCTTAAGCTCAATCAAATGACATAGATTAGTAGACTGGATTAAAAAACAATACCCATCTATTTTTTGTCTAGAAGAGACACACTTCACCAACAAAAATCAGCGGAAACTCTATTGTATGGGTTTTGTTGCTTTCTGTTAGTTTCATCCCTTCAAAACACTTTCTTCTGATTAAATCACTCAATGACTCATAGATCATACAGTAGCATCATTTTCTGCAAGAAGGTTCTTGATTTTCATTTCTTCAGCTACACGTTAGTCATTGAGTAGCATGTTATTCAACACCATAGTGTTGTTAATTTCTTTTTTCTCCCTGATGTTGATTTTGGTTTGTGGCTTTTCATTTAAGGGGATGTGTAGTAGCTGTGTAATAGAGACTGTAATATCTAGTAACATGTCATTTAACTTCATGGCATTGTAAATTTCTATTTTTCTTTCTATTGTTGATTTTGTACTATGACTTTTCATTTGAGGGGATGTACAGTAGCTCTGAAATGGAGACAGCATATCCAGATGTGAGGATACAATGTAGTATGCATTTCTACTTTCAGACAAATATGGACTTACAATGAAACTCTTCCCTATATCTTGACAATAGGATGCTGGACACTCTGCCATTGTCTATGCCCAAAATGATGGACATATGACTGTGCATGAAGAACTATATTTTAGTAATGATATGGAGAAACTAGTTGGGGGGGGAGGGATTGGGAAGGGGAAGTGGTTAAGGGAAATGCCAGGAGCCTATGGAATTGTATCATAAGATGATAATAATAATAATAAAATGTAAAATAAAAAATCAATGATCATACTTTGCCAGTATTGATGGAACAATGTAGTTGTTAGCAGAACAGCTACAGCATCCTACTGGGTACAAACAATGCTCTTACTAATATTGTGCACGTCTGTTAACATTCCACACTTCCCTGATTTCTTTTTTATACAAAAATAAGAGAATTCAAATGACTGTTGTATTCCTTTATATATCAAGCACCTAGCTGGTCCTGTACTATTATTCGCAAGGCCTGTAATTTCTCATGAGGCAGGGGCCTCAGTTTTGCCTTCCTCCTCCGACCATTTTCCAGTTTAATGTTAAGTATAAAAATCAGTAGCTCTACTCTAAATTTGACCAGCCAATGCCTCCCCTTTGATCATTATTTTGTTGTGAATTCTTGAATGATGTGCCCTGATAAAATTCCCCTAATTGTTGTCCTTCTTTATATTCCATGATCCTCTTCATTCTCCAAGCTGAAGATAATGAATATTCTTCTATGTTAACACTTACATATAAGTTAGAAACTAAATCTCAACCCACCAATGGAAATCCTAGGTCTGTTATATAAGGCAAAATGGTTACTTGTTAATCAAAACTACAAATTAGCATACATTTAGAATACTAAACATCTGGAAACTTGCCCAAAACCTGAAAAAGAAACTGGACCTTGATCCTTTCTGATTGTTTAGATCAAAAAACCCAATGCTATGATAGAAACATCTGCTCCAGTGTCAATATACCTCTTAAATATTTTTGGTTAATGTTTAAGGTAACTGAAAACCACCTTCATGAATACAAGTCTCATAAAATATGCTTTTTTCTTGTACTTCCAAATACCGAAGTTCATTTTTTCTTGAGGGCTTTTAATTTTAAAAGACAGTAAAAGCAATTGTGCTACACAACGTTCAGCTAGCAAATGCACTTCTTCTTCAGAATGAGCCATGATTTTAATTTTCCCTTTAGAGTTTTCATCTAGAACTCCAGTTAATGACAAAGACTGGACAAGGACCAGCATACTGGTCTCTATTTGATCTTGCTCAGGCTTCCCTTGCTCACTAAACCTGACCCTTTCACTTCTTATAATCTTGGCACATATTTCCCAACCTGCCACATCTGTAACATTTTAGCAGATTTGCTCTAACACAATACTGAATGCAACAGCAAAGAAATTAGCCTTGCACCCTGCAAATACAATATCATGCATATTCTCAAATAATCACCTAGACTTCCTCTGGCTGCTGGGTCAGAGGGCAGTGTGACAATGAGGATTAGCATTATTCTAAGCTAAAATAAGTGACAATAGCTCTCAGACATCTGGCTGTGAAATGGTCCTCTGCAGTGCCTCTTGAAAATGGGAGATGGAGTCTGCATAAATCTGCTTAAGGCCCTGCTACATCCGCACAAAAAAAAAAAAAAAAAAAAAATTAGGGACATTTCCTGCTTCCTCTATCTGGTCCCAGGCTCTTGTCCAATATTTTTGGACCTAATTAAAGTCTGATCATCATATATCCACTGTGCCTAAATTCTGCACCACTCTCCAATCCCCTTCAACTGTTCCATAGTCATTGCAACATTGCTTCTTGATTTTTCTTATCCTGCTCTTTGGCTTCATTCTCCTACTATGTCTTAAATTGCATATACTCTCCTGAATCCACTACTCGTTTTACCAACAACTCCTAATAATGAGGAATAATTCATTGAGCATGCAAAAGTTTATTCAATAAGCCCTGAGTATAGGTGGAATGTGTCGCAGCTAGCTGAGCTGGCATAGTAGGCACGGTGAATGTCAAAGCGAAAATCACTGAGACACAGAGACCATGTTGGTGGTCTGAGCAGCCTCTTCCCAGGTCTTTTTATTACCCTAATTTATGCTCTTCCCCCAAGCCCATTAACAGGACAATAGGACGCCAAAGAGTCTGGAAAAGCCAGGTGCTACTGCCATAGGCTCAATACCTGAGTGCTCAACTTAAGGAATGTAAATCAACTCCTCAGCCCACTACAGATCCCCCCTTATTTGTAATAAAGCAGACTTGCAAGCACCTGTCTTAGGTTGTGCACTCTCAGGTTATCAGCCTTACCCATCATCTGGAATCTCCGTAGCATGATGGAGCCCCTGTCTTAGGTGGGTCAGTTCCTGGTCCATCTTACCCATCACTGGCTGACATTCAATGCATTGTCTGCTGCAGTTGCTCAAACCATACTTGGGGAGGCTGGCAACCCTGTTCCATGGCTAGGAGTGAATATCAGCTCAGTAGTAATGAGCAAACAGCAGTTCCCAGGCTTGGGAAAACAAAGCACTTCACAGGTGAAACATACATAAAAGGCACAATGGGAGACAAGAGGCCATGACCTCAGGAGTAACTTAGCTCAGTAGCAATGAGCAGACAGCAGTTCCCAGGCTTGGAAAAACATTTTGCACTTGCACAGATGATACAACAGAAATGCATACAATGCAACAGAAAGGCATACGATGGGGTACAGGACGCCTAGGCCAAATCTAACAGCATCTCAAATTTCTTTTCCAACAAATCAACCTGCAGTTACACCATAAGCTTGCCCACCTGCTCGTGTTCAACAGTAAAGTCCTGTTGTTCCATAACTCTGGCAGTCTGTTCTATGACTTTGTTCACTGTCACCACGGTAGCTGGTGGTGGCAGCTGTTGATATACTGGCTATGATGGTCGCCGTTATGCCAAAGTCTCTTTTATTCTTTATCAGACCAACATAGGCCTCTCCGTCAGTCCCCATAAACACAGGCAGGATTCAGGATAGCTGCAGGATAACAGCAGAATCACAATTGCCTTTCCAGCATGCTGTCAGGGTGCATTGGAACTGGGTGTCATTCCTTTCAGAGGTATTTTCTGTACTTCAGAGAGAAACATAGGGATAACACAAGCAAACACAAACTTTAAATTCAATAAGCTAAGGTTCACTCACAAGAACGAGTCCCCAAGTTCAGAGGAAAGATGGAACTAATCCTCTGCCATAGTGGCAGGAGGAAAAGCAAGGGAGAAAAACCTCTCAAAGATATTTCTCCAAAAACAAAGAAAATTCCTGGTATCCATGGTACCTGGCCTTGGGACAAAAGGCCAGAAAGCTGTCACTGACCACCTTTCTTGGTCCCTTTCAAATGATAAAGAGGCCAGTCTGAAGCCCTCCCCCTTGACAATGGCTGGAGACAGGAATGATCTGAGGCTTCAGGTGGGGTATAGATATGTAAATGGCACCCTTTTCTGCGGGGGAAGTAAGTACCTGATAAGATATGCACTTGTCTTGGGAGAGATGTGCTCTGGTGAATTCAAGACCTGGTGGTGAAAATATAAACAAAACAAAAGGAGTTACAAATCAAAGCATGAATGGGTATTAGAAAGGCTCAATACTTCCTCCCCCATCCCACATGGCTCTCAGAGAACAAAGTCCAAAGCCACCGATAAACTGATGGCTTTGCCATCAGTCAAGGAACATGCTGCAGAACAGCGATAAAATACTGATATGCTTCTGTAATATATGAAGGCCTAATATACTTGTTTGTCCCGTCGGTCTTCTGACTCAAATGCCATCATCTTGGCCAGTATCTGAGGTCTCACAAGACTCAGCAGCAGAAGCTTGCCGGACAAGCCTCTCAGGAATCCACCTTGGACCATTTTCATTTTCTGGGAAAACACAAACTGATCCTCGCCCACAAATGAGGATGGGATCTGGACCTAGCCACTTACCAGTCAAGGGATCCTTCCATATTACATAATCCTTCTGCTTCTGAGACGGATTCCAATGACGATCTGCAGCAAACCGTCCCTCAGCATCCAATGGTAAGAAATTTAAGAGAAATAATACAAGATTCAAATGATCTCACAGAGTACTATATTCCCCCCTTTTTGTTTTAATAAGGTAATCCTTAATAGTACGGTTGGCACGTTCCACAATACCTTGTCCTTGAGGATTATAGGGAATATCTGTACTTTGTTGTATATGGTGGGAGGCAGCAAAATCATGAAATTTACTGCTAGTATAGCAAGGACCATTATCAGTTTTGATAATTTTAGGAGTCCCCAAGATGGAAAAACATGCATAGCAATGGGCTAGAGTATGTCTGACTTGTTCTCCTGAGGAGTAGCTAAAATAAATCCAGAACAAGTATCGATGGTGACATACACATACTTTAGTGTCCCAAACTCTGGGATGTGTGTCACGTCCATTTGCCAGACATGAGTGGGTAACAGTCCTCGGGGATTAACACCATAATGAGGAACAGGCAAAAATTGAGGTCACACTGAGCATTGCTTCACGATGGTTCTGACTTGATCCTTAGCCAGACTAAAGTGCAAACGAAGCATGGTAGAATTCAAGTGAAATCTAGCATGTGCCTTTTGAGCTTCTTCAAGAGCTGAGGCCACCAATTTGGTGGCTGAATCTGCAGCCACATTTCCTGAAGTCAAGGGCCCAGGTAAACCTGTATGGGCTTGAATATGAGTCACAAAGAATTTATCTATGTGGGCCCAAATACAGGCCTGAATTTTAGCAAATGCAGATGCTGCTGTAGAGTGGGAAGAAATTTGGCCCGCAGTCTCCAGCACAGGAAGGGAATGGGCAACATATCCACTATCAGTATACAAATTAAAGAGCTGCATGGAAAATGTTTGAAAGATGGCAAGAACGACCACCAATTCTACCTGTGCAGAGACAAAAGATGAGGGGGTGGTGGTAACCTGGCCATCTACCACAAAAGCTGCCTGACCATTTGACAACCCATCAGTGAAAACAGTTAAAGCATCTGGCAATGGCTGAAGAGAAGTTACAAGTGGAAAAACAACAGGATGCAAAATAAAAAACTGTACAATGGGATCCTTGGGATAGTGGTTGTCAAAATTAACATTTAAAGTACTCAAAAGTATAGACCAGGTCTCTTCCATATTCTGCAACCACAAAAGCTGCTTCTGAATGTATGGAATGATAATGGTATCGGGGGCCTTTTCAAAATGTCTTAGGCTGCTCTTAGTGGCCTTCTGTATCAACTCTGCTATGGCGAAATAGTAAGGCACAATTGTCTTAGCAGGAGAGACATGCAAATGTTCCCACAAAATAGGACGCTACTGAAAAAATACTCCTGTAGTTGTATATGAGGATGCTATAACAATAAATAAAAGTGGGGCACTTTAATCAATCCTAGTCAAATGGGATTATTCAATAGCTATCTCCACCTTGCATAGGGTGTGATGTCCCTCCATTGTCAGCACTCCAGGGGATGTAGGAGAGGAGTAACCTTTTAAGATATCAAACAAAGGTTTCAAATCAGCATTAGTAAGTTTCAAACTGGGTCTCATTCAATTTATATTCCCTAACAAATTCTGAAAATCATTAAGAGTTTGCAACTTTTCTGTGGCTATGGAAATTTTGGGGGGTTTAATACAATTCTGAAAAAGTTGAAATCCCAAATAATTAAATGTAGAAACAAGTTATATTTTGTCTGGGGCTAGAGCTAATCCTGCTTTTTCTAACTCTTGCTGTAACTTACACAAATAGGATTGTAACACTGAGCAGATAGAGCTGCCAGCAAAATATCATCCATATAATGAATAACCATCACAGAGGAAAAGCTGGTTCATACCGGTTTTAAGGTGGCAGCTACATAAATCTGACACATAATAGGACTATTATTCATTTCTTGGGGTAAAAATTCTCATTGATACTGTTCAAATGGTTCCTGAAAATTAACAGAAGGCACACTGAAAGTAAAACGAGGTGAATCTTCTGGAAGAAGGGAATGGAAAAAAAAAAGCAATCCTTTAAATCGATCACAGCAATATTAAAGTCTTTTGGAATGGCAAAAGGCAGCAGTAATCCTGGCTGCTGTGATCCCATTATCTCTGTGGTAGCATTCACTGCTTTAAGATCCTGTAAAAGTCTCCACTTCCCTGATTTCTTTTTAATCACGAAAATAGGTATATGCCATGGTGATGTGGAAGGGACAAAATGTCCAGCAGCTAGCTGTCACTTAACGGTGGCCATTTTTTCTGGAGAAACGGCCCAATGCTCAATCCAAACGAGTTGAGAACTTTTCCATGTAATCTTCTGTGGAGTAACCTCAGCCACCATCACAATGGCCCCATGGAAAATGCCCAAGCCGTTTCTTATCTTTGTTATGTTCCACGGAGATTGGTTGAGTAATTCCTTGCAATTTTTTCCCTATACCTTTTCCTGGAATGTAGCTGTACCTCTCCATCTGCTGCATAGCTAATTCCTGACCAGATACTAATACTGCACCCATCTGTTGCAAAACATCTCTCCCCCATAGATTAACTGGCAGACCTGGTACTACATAAGGGGCAACATGGCCGCCATTTCCTTCCTTATCCCTCCAGGCTAGAAGCCTGAAGCTAGCTAGGGGGCTTTGGGTAATCCCCAATCCTTGCAGAGTGGTCATGGTGGGTGTAACAGGCCAACCTGGGGCCAATATTTCTGTGAAATAAGAGTGGTGTCAGCACCAGTGTCTAAAAGCCCAGTAAATTTCTTTCCTTCCATACTCAACTCCAAAGTAGGGCTACCTGCCATATCAGCGATCCAATAAACAGAGGCTTCACCACTGGAACCAAACTGTGTATTCTTCTGTCCAGCCCTGCAAGCATTATCTGACTTCTCTATGGGGAGCAGCACTAACTGTGCTATTTGTGCCCCCTGGGACAAAACAGCAACTCCAGCATGAACACTGGCTAAAACTTTGATTTCCCCTGTATAGTCTGCATCAATCATTCCTGGGGTAATATGAACTCTTTTCAAGGAGTCCCAGCAGAAGCCCTACAGTGTCAGGGGGTAGTGGCCCATAAATTCCTGTAGGAATAGCCTGTACCCCCATTTGGGGTGTCAATACGATTTAGGAAGTGGTATGGAGGTTCCATCCTCCACTGCCTGGGCTCCCTCAGGCAAGGTCATGAATGGCCTTTGTCCCTGAGGAGCAAGCTGAACTGCTGCCCTGTACATTGGTGCTTGTGAGGCCCAGGGCTGGCCCTGCTCTTGTTTCCCGGCACAGATGGCTGCCTGGAGATATCTATCTTGGACCTGCATTCATTTGCCCAATGCTTCCCACGTTGGCATCAAGGGCAAACTCCTGGGGACTGCCTGTCCATATTAGCAGCCTGTGCACAACCCTGGAGTGGGCAGTTCCGGCGGATATGCCCTACCCGGCCACACTTAAAACATCTTTTTTTGGGGCAAGCTCCTGAGCCCATGGTTGTGCCACCATGCAATGCCTCTACAATAGCTGCACCCATTATCTGTTCTTTCCCAATGTCCTTACAAAGTTTAAGATACATGTTAAGGGGCTTATGCTTCCAAGGTCTAATTGCTTCCTGGCACCATTTGTTGGCATTTTCATATGCTAGTTGCTTTACGAAAGGCATGGTTTGTTCTGCATCACCAAATACCCTATCTGCAGTTACCATTAGGAGATCTACAAATGCCTGGTAAGGCTCATCTGGGCCTTGGACAATTTTAGAGAGATGTAAATGTAGCGAGCCCTTTGGTGATAAAGACTTCCAGGCCGTCACTGCAGCAGCAGTGGTCTGTGCATAACCTCCTGGGTCATAATTAATCTGATCCTGTACATTAGCAAAATTCCCCTCTCCTGTCAACATACCATGATTTCTCTCAGGAAAGCCTGCCTGGGCAGTTAGCCGTGCTGTGTCAAGGCAAAGCTCAAAAACTTGGATTTCCACATTAGAAAATTTCCCCCATCCAGAGTTGCCCTACAGAGCTGTTTCCAATCAGCCGGGGTCAAATTTTTAGGTACCAAGGCTTCAATCATGGAAACAGTAAAGGGGGCTTATGGACCATATGTGGCAACAGCATCCCTCAGACTCTTTATGTCCTTAAAGGACAGTGCCAGGTGCTGTCTAATTCTCTGCCCCTGCTGATCCTCTATCTCAACTACCAGGAAGGTAAAGCACCTAGCAATGGTAGCTGCCTCAGGGTCTCCCTGCTCTTGTGCTTGCTTTACTGCACGTTCCACAGCTGAAAGAGAAGTTGAAAGCGGGGATCCAGCACAAGCCCCAACAGTGCATCCACTCTGTCCCTGCTTCAACTGAAGGGAGAGGCGCTGAAGTTGCTCTTGTAAACCTTTTACAACTATGGTCAGACATGATGGTGCCAATGGCTCAGGTGATGCAGAGGGCTCTGTGCCTGTCCAAGAGGGACTTTTGCTTGGCACACGCTCTACAGGTAGAGGAACCTCGGAAAACTCACTTCCATCCTTTTCCTCCTCAGCCTCCTCAGAAGAGGACCGCAAATCTTTTTCGTGCACTTTCTCCAGACTTTGTCTTTTCTGGGGTTCCTTCTCCTTATTTACCCTGGTTTGTAGCTCTCTCCTAGTTTTAACCTACAATTTCTTATGGCAGGCTTCCACTACTGCTTGATGGGATGACCAAGCAATATTTAGCAAGCACCAGAGAAAAAGGATGACTACAATGAAAGCAAACCATGGGAATACGTCACAGACAGCTTCAAAAAAGTTCTGGGAGGCCTTAAGCTTAGTTTCAGTACCTAGTGACTGGAGCAGATCTCACATTCCCTTAATTACCTGCATTTTAGAGAGTTCTTGCCCTATGATAAATTTTACTTATGCCCCTGCAAAAATTTTAAAACCTGCCGCTAGATTTCCAGGGTCCCTCAGATTGTCCTTCATGCACCTGAATGGGGAGAAGGTCTGGGGATGAAATTAATTATGCCCCTCTAGAGTTAAATCCTACACTTGCCTCTGGATTTCTGGGGTTCCTCAGATTGTCCCTCATGCCACTGAATGAGGAGAATGTCTGGGGATGAGATTAATTTGCCCCTCCAGAGTTCCAGGGGTCCCTCAGATTGTCCCTCGTGCCCTAGCACAGGGAGAAGGTCTGGGGATTAAATCAATTATGCCCCTGCAAAATTCCAAAATTCCAAACTTACCTTCATAGGTCCAGGGATCCCTCAGATGTCCTTTGCGCTGTGCCCTATGTTATGGCATCATTTGTTGCGGCTAGCTGAGCCGGCACAGTAGGCACTGTGAATGTCTGAGCGAATAGCACTGACACATGGAGACCATGATTGTGGTCTGAGCAGCCTCTTTCCAGGTCTCTTTATTACCCTAATTTATGCTCTTCCCCCCAAGCCCATTAACAGGACAATAGGATGCCAAAGAGTCTGGAAAAGCCAGGTGCTACTGCCATAGGCTCAATACCTGAGTGCTCAACTTAAGGAATGTAAATCAACTCCTCAGCCCACAACAGGAATGCATCCCATATGTAGATAATGGCTTTCTTAAATTATTGAAAGACAATAATATTCCACTCCTTCTACTGATACTGATTAACCCGATTAGTATATTGCAGACCAGATGGTCCTTGGCACATCTGTGATAGCTTTAGGGTATGCATATAATGCCTCTTTGCAAGCTTGAGGAGCTTGTAGAAGAGGTGGGAGGGGTGGGACAGATGGTAGCTGTGGAACTGTAGCATACTTTTCTTTTAAAAATTTTATGTCATCTTTATCCACTCTTTGAGTTAGTGTTCTTAACATTCTTAGTAACTTTTATATTGCAATTTAGAGATAATATATCTAATGCAGCTGCAGGTCTCTGTGTAAGTTTCTATAATGTGTTTTAGCAATTATGATTACTATTAATTGTGATTAGTATTACTAACTCACCTTCTGAGTAATCATATGAATGCAGAATATCTGACTTTGTTTGTGAATTGTCATCAGACATGCATAGTAATGCAGAGTTTAGAGCAGAGGCTTCAGATTCTACCACAGTGTTAGACACACTGAGCTTTTTTTTTTTTTTATGTTTTCTCTAAATTTGATAGCAGTTAAAGGATTCACTCTTTCTCACTCTGCATTGTCTTCTGTGAATTAGCATGCTTGCATTTCTTGTGGGGATGCTGATCTGTTTTCCATATCAGTTACCACTAATAGAATGCTTCTCAGTCTAATATAAAGGCATTGGGTTCATTGATATTAAAGAGCATAGAGCCAGACTTTTACAGGAATCATTCATCATTGTTATGCCTGCCTTATTGACTGCAACACTTTATGCCATATCTTATAGTTAAGCACATTTCCCTGCTGGGTGAAACCAGTAGCAATGTTGACTTACAGCATAAAATAAGATTAGTAATGCTGCAATTAAGTTAGCTCTGGTTCCTGCCACCATTCCTTGAAGAAGATCAATATACTATTTCCTAAATAAGGAAAAGTTTCCCATTATAAAATTTCAAAAGCTCACTTACCAAGAGCTCTCAGTTCTATTGGAATTCTGCCAGCTTTTTTCAGGTGCCTGTTCATGGTGCTAGATGTCAGGATTAGCTGAACAGAACATACAGAAAATGCTTAATGGAGAAATGATTTTATTAATCTACACTGTAGCCATCCTTCATTTTATTTGAAAATGCACACACTTTTATTCGTCTCCAAATTGCAAGTGTCAGGCAAAAGTTTTCATTTATTTTTATTTTATGTGAAGCTAGCAATTCTTAGAATAACTATACTTATATTAGCAAAACTAACAAAGTAAGGGAGAAGACATTAACACAGCATCTTGCTATGCTTTTGTCTGTTATATACAACTCAAGGAAAGCATACAAAGAGATAGCATTTACCAGATACATACTCTTCTTTTACTTTTAAACAAACAATGGTTCAAAGAAGAGATATCACCATGGACTTTGATCTACCACTTGATTTCCATGGTTAGATATAAGACCAGGTATTCTTGGCATGTGCATAGCTCACTCGTACACCAAAGGACTCAGCTCCTTCACTAGCACATGACCGAGTATTTGATATTCCCCGAGCGACCTCATGTTGTAGGATTTTTTTCAGTTACACTTACCCAAGAATATAATCAATCTACCTAGGAGAATCTAGACTTTAACCCAAGCATAGATTTTAACAAAGATTGTCCATCATGTTGACCCATTTTTGGAAGTGCTTACAGGGCCAGAGAGAGATTAACATGCTTTCTCTGATTTTGAAGTGATAGCAAACATAGGACTTTCTCCTTCTTGATGTTTAAAATGGAAAATGTGGTGAAGAGTAATAGATACGGCAAAATTGTTTTCCTTTGAACCATCAGTGTGATATCTCCCTGAGGAGAGCACAGTTGACTTATGATATTTGTTTGAATATAGATTTTGGCCTACCACAGAGCAGCAAATACAACTGCTAAGCACTATACTCACCCATTTACAAGATGTAGTATTGTGAGCTACAGAGAAATTGAAACTGGGTCTAAATTTGCAGGCCACTATAAAAAAGTCATCCAGGGAGATGGTAAAAGTAATTCTGATTTTATAAAATGATTGCTGACTCTACAGAAAAGCAAGCATAAGAAAAAAGCACTGTAAAGCGATTACTGCTGCAATTAGCCTTCCATAATCTTAATTAATATTGTCAGACTGCTATTTGTTCTAGTAAAAAGATGGATGATCTAGTGCATTATTTGACACCCTGCTGCAGCATAGGGGAATTCAAATATCATTCCTGCATATCAGAAAATAAAACCTGTGGTACTCAAAATCAAATGAGTGCCAAATGTTTTAATCGTGCAGACTTGGACACCTTTGAAACATGCAGAATACCTTCTTCAACAGAAAAAAAAAAACTTTATTAATACTTCTAACTGCCATGCTCCTTGAATATGTCCTAAATGCCATTGAGGCTAACATGGGGAAAGAATTTAAATGAAAATTTGATTATTACAGCAAATACGTGTGGCCAGAAAACTGCCGGTTAGACCAGTGCCAGGTCCAAGACATTCAGAAGTTAAAAAAGCACCAACATCCTATTAAATATGTGCCTACAGAAGAGTTGACCTCTCTTTTCCCAACACCCCATCTGTGTTCCTTAACTGTAGATATAAATCCTGGATGATGAAACTCTAATGAATTGTGGCAATTGAATGTTATTCATTTATCTTCCAAACAGCCTATCTTAACCATTGTGCTTAATTCTTTAAGTGCAAATTTTATGTTAAATTAATCTTTGTGATCTCTTGTCTCTTTTAATCCTCATTGCTCAAGATTTTAAATGATAGGTTTAAACAAATTTAATCAATTGTTATTATTTTCTTTTTAGATTTATCTTATTTTTTATTGTAAAGTCAGGTATACAGAGAGGAGGAGAGACAGAGAGGAAGATATTTCATCCAAAGATTCACTTCCACAGTGACCATAATGGTCGGAATTGTGCCAATCTGAAGCCAGGAACAAGGAACTTGTTTCAGGTCTACCTGCAAGTGCAGGATCCTAAGGTTCTGCATGAATATTGACTGCATTCCAGGCCATAAACAGGGTGCTGGATGGAAAATGATACTGCTGGGATTAGAACCAGTACCCATAAGGAATCCAAGCATATTTCAAGCGGAGCAATCTATCTACTAAGCCACCATACTGGGCCCCAATGGTTATAATTTTTAAATGTGTCTAAAGATTGTTGCTGAAAATGATTTATTTTTCTATCCTGAAATGAGACAGCAATCACAATACAACTTTCTTTTGTTTATATAATATAAATTTCTAATAGGCTGCCATTAAAATATTTTAAATTACTGATACATTTGTTGTAAAGTTTATTTCTCATTCTTCTCTCTAATAAACAATCTAGTTAGTCCTCATATTCCTCCAAAATGTAACAGCTCCCTTGAATGCAATCCTGTTTGCAAGTTTACCTTGCAGGTTCCTGGGGAGGAGATATGATGTGAAGAAATAGGGGAACAGTGCTCTCTTTTGGCTACTGACAACGGTTATTTCCAGGGTCTCAGGTTTTATACATCTCATGAAACAATGGTTTAAACATAACTCAGAATTAAATCATGGCTAAGAACACAGAGATTTGGAAAAAGCTAACAAGGTGACTTAGTCAAAGAGTTATTGAAATAGAAATAGATCAAGAGTACTATCTGCCCTTGGTTGATTAGACAGTGCACAGATGTCAGCCTGTCTTCAAGAAGAGCATGAAAACACATCCACGGACAAGAGCACACTTTGGGTTAGGGGCCTTCCATGTTATCTTTCCCAGAACCTCTTTTCAACAGGGTTCCACAAACTCAGCTGTCCCAGCTTTCCAATGGGCTATGTTCTGACCCTGTTTCTGGACACAAAGGAATCCCCAATGAATTTTCCTCAACAAAATGAACAATTTGATTGTTTTTAATTAACTTAAATATAAGAATGCTCTTAAATTTGGATGGCTAAAGTAACACTGTTTTATTCCATTACAAGTAAGGGACATATAGATAAAATCACATTCTTGGAATATTTTAGGAAGATGTAAATATACACTAAAGATTTTAGCAGGTGATATATGATGAAACAAATCTATACAGACTTGCAGTGGGAACTGAGAGCACTTACACAACTCCTAAAATTGATCACATCTTTATTTCAGACAACTCATAATGGGATCTCATACAGAAGCAGGAGGATAAGAGGAGATATGTCTCTGGCCCCAGAGACTCCTAGTAACCCCCAAGGTGCTTTCCAGGATTGTCCAAAAGAAAATCCAAAGTTGGGCACAGCGGCGTGTCCTAGCAGCTAAAGTCCTTGCCTTGAACGCACCAGGATCCCATATGGGCGCCGCTTCTAATCCCGGCACCTCCGCTTCCCATCCAGCTCCCTGCTTGTGGCCTGGGAAAGTAGTTGAGGATGGCCCAATGCATTGAGACACTGCACCCGAATTGGAGACCCAGAAGAGGTTCCAGGTTCCCTGCTTCGGATCGGCATGCACTGGCCTGTTGCGGCTCACTTGGAAAGTGAATCATCGGGTGGAAGATCTTCTTCTCTGTCTCTCCTCCTCTGTATATATCTGGCTGTAATAAAAAAATGAATAAATCTTAAAAAAAAAAAAGAAAGAAAATCCAGAATCATGTCCCAACTTCCAAAGAGACTACTGGTGATTTGATTGTTCTCAAAGGTTGAGAAGTCTAAAGTGAGCCATTTCCTATTGGGTCACCCCACATGACTGAAGAAACACAAGACTATACTCACTGTCTGTGATGACAAATCATATCACATAAGCACCCAGAAATCTAAGTAGTTCTGATAGTAAATAGGCATGGGAAATAATCTATCTCTATCCATAGCTTACCTTTGATTCCTTTGCTTCTTTTAAAGTGACTTTAAGAGTCTCTCAGGAGCCCAGAACAAGTCCAGATGAAGGTCATAGAATTTTGGATTTCTATGCTTACCTGCTGAAAATTTCAGTTCTCTGATAGTTAACGTATGGTTTATTAGAAACATTAATATGTTTTAACTATGCTAAAGTGCACAAAGTTGTGTGAAACCTTGCTGTAATGTTAGAATTTGCTCTGTTCTTGTATATCATAAATTAAATACACTGCCATCTACAATATGGTTCATTGAATTCTTTTCTTTTTTTCTTTTTCACCTTAATATGGCTATAGGGAGCTTTCAGCTTTCTCATGCCTATTTTCATTTTAGTATTTAGCAGTTTCTACTTTTGAAACATCATTTTTATTGAACTCAGCAAAATTCAGGGTAGTCCAAAATGGCTTATAACACTAACAAGGCATATATCAATAGTTGGGGTGCAGAACAGTTTTAGGAGGGGTATGCAGAGAAATCTCCAATGCCCTAGTGAGGAGTAACTTATTTTTGTGTCCTACCTAGTAAGGTATATGAGAGTCTATGCTTACTGTTTGCTGTCTGGTTCCAAGCTTTCCTTGTTGTTCTTTATGGATTGTAATTTTTGTTGTTGTTATTTATTTATTTATTTTTAGGTAGGCTCCGGAGCAACCCTGGTGGTCCTTGCAGGAGAGGACGGGGTTCCAGAGTTGAAGCTAAGTAAGGACCAGAGAAAGTTCCCCTCTGAGTCCTAAAGAAAGTTCACTGTTCTTCTGTTTCTGCAGACTGTGCAGGGCTCCTGGCTGTTGTTCTGATGATGTTGGATCCTGCGAGGAAGGATTTGAGTTTCTTGCATCCTATGTGGTAGATCCAAGCATGAGTGGATGATCTCATAGTTCTTGGCTTCCTTGGCACTCCAATTCCCTGTTGCCTCCTTGGCAATTAGGATGTAGTCCTTGGTGCCCATACTGATAGTACTTAGTGAGGATCTGGGAGTCTCTAGAGTTGGGATTCAAGCCTCCTCCTGTTCCCTTGCTCCACTCTGGATTCCCACCCACCCCCCTCCCCCGCTCTGTTCATTTGATCTCCTATTAAGAGGTTGTCAGGATCTCTCTTGGTTCCCCATTTCTTATGGTTTTACCATTGTCTAATGTTGATTCAAGTCTGTTTTCTTTGAGTTAGCTGTTATGTTCCTTATAGCTTATACTTCACGTCTTCCTCACACATTGTAAGGAGATGGAAGATGTCTCTGCTCTCCCAACCCATTACTGTGTGACATAGTGTCTTGAAAACGTATTTGGTTTTACAGTTCTTTGATGTAGATCATAAGCAGTGTGACTCACATTGAATGTTGGTTCATTGGTTACATCACAATATCTTATTGCATGAGATACAGACTGATTGTGGATGAAATAATATTACATCTTATCAATACTATTTTTCAGATTAATATCATTTCATCTTAAATTAAAGCAAACATGTGATATCTAACCTTTTGAGGTTGGCTCATTTCCCTTAGCGTAACAGTTTCTAGTTAGGCCATTTTGCTATAAAGAACTGTATGTCATAGTTTTTTGTTTTGTTTTGCTTTGCTTTTTACAGCTGAGTAGTATTCCATGGAGTAGATGAACCATAGCATTCTTATGCAGTCTTCTGTTGATGGGCATTTCCATTGCTTCCAAGTTTTTGCAATTATTGATTGTGCTACTTTTAACATAGGGGTGCACATTGGTTTCTTGCATAGCAGGTGTTTTGGATATATTCCTAGGAGTGCTATTGCTGGATTGTATGTTATGCGTATTTTCAGTTGTTTGAATGTTCTCCATACTGATATCCATATAGGCTGTGCAAGTCTGCATTCTCACCAGGAATGAAGTAGGGTTCACTTTTTCCCATATTCTCACCAGCAAGTGTTATTGTTGGTTTTCTGTATGTGAGCCATTCTTACTGCTGTTAGGTGGTATCTCATTGATATCTTGATTTGGATTTCCCTTATTGCCAGGGAACTTGAGCATTTTTTCATATGTCTGTTTGCCACTTGGGCTTGTTCCTTTTGATTCATAGAATTTTTAATAAGTGTTTATGTTATTGTGCTTTATGTTCTAGGCTAAAGATCCTGAGACTCAGGGTTTACAACAATTGATTAAGTATCATCATTTTAGAGAATGTATTGCTACCAAATTCCTGCCTAGATGCAAATATAACTTAATCATTTTCAAAATTCAACTAAGTAAAAATGAATATAGGTCAAAATTCTATGTATTGTCCCCAAATTATTTAGGATGCTTATGAAGCAATAAGTATCCTGTTTCTAATTGGTTAAATGGAAACCTAGTAAAGAATACATCACGTTTCCAATGTAAAAAGATACATTTCCTACAGGTGTTTAATCACTTGAAAAAGATCAACTGCAGAAAAAAAAAACTGAATCAAAAAGCATGTATAAATAAATATGGTCTACTGAAAGTTTAGTTCATTTATTATTTTTTTCTCTTTTTCTCTTTTTTTTTTTGATTTATTACATTGTATTATGTGATGCAATTTCATAGGTACTGGGATTTTCCCCACCCTCCCCAAGCCCTTCCCCCATGGTGGATTACTCCACCTTGTTGCATAACTGCAGTTCAAGTTCAGTAGAGATTCCCTCTTTGCAAGCATAAACTAAACAGAGTCCAACATCTTATAGTCCAGTCACATTCCTCAGCTTCTTGGGGAGACCCCGTCTGGTCCGAGGGCAGAACCAGCAGAGTATCATCCTATCAATTAAAGGATCCAACATACCCTCAGCAACTATTAGCTTCATTGTGGAATTAATTGATATAGTATTTAACTATATCTTAACTACCTTTGTGGTCACCTCATTGACATTTCAGTTTTAGTTTATACCACTTCTCGGCCTTTTGGCTAAGATCAAGTGTGGTATCTGTTCTTATCAGTTTAGTTCATTTAATGTTTAATATCAAAACAGGAATGAAAAAACAAGAATGGCCTAGTGATTGAAATCTAAACCTAGTAATATGAATATAAGTTATGAGATTTACCATATTCTTCTGTGTAGATCTCTGAACAAGGCCAAAGTTTTGTGCCTAATATTAAGAGGAGATATGAAGTCAAAGTCAAGTGAATTCTTACATTTTGCTAGTTATATCTCACAACACTCCTTTTTTAAAGAAAATGTCTCAAAGGTTTGTTCAAAAATGGTAGCAATATATTTATACTATCTTCTTTCTGCTATTCAAACACAAAATCAAAGATGTGAATGTATCTAAACTGTTTATATAGATATATTTATTATAGCAAAACACATATTTACTTGCTTATTCAAGTATAAATAGAGAAAAACAATTATTTTTGAAATTAAATCATTAGAATGAGTCCTGATAAATACAATTATATATACATTTAAAAATTTAAAACAAAAAAAGGATATTTCAGTATATCTTCCAACATTTTCAGTATATAAAGATTTCTTAATTGGACTTATAAATATATACATATGCAATTATTATAGTTTGGAATATATTACCAGCTCTTGTGTTTTGTGGTCTTAATTAAAACTATGTCTTCTAATGTAATGCCCAGTTTGTATTTAACCCCTAAGTTTTAACAGTTATTCAGTTCCTTGCCAATTAATGGGTCTGCATAATCACTTCTATAGTTTATAGCTTTCCAAACATGACTATAATCTTGTATCATTTATAATATGAAGTTCAACAATGAAACATTTGCATTTTGTGATTGTTTTTAGAATTTGAGCAAGGTAATGCAAACATCACTGCTATCTAACTTTATAACATCACCCTTGTATTAAGCTTTGACCTATGGAGTAAAATTGTGGATTGCTCTGGTTTGTGTTTCAATTGCTTCATTCTGACCCAACCTAGGAATGCAGTGGCAAATGATTCAGGTGGATAGACCTCTGCAACATATTTGGGATACCGGCCTCTTGGAGTCAGACAGGCTAAGCTATATATGTGATTATTTGTGGAATGAACTAGGGCATAAAAAATTCATCTCTCTTGCACTTGGTTATTCTGCCTTTCTTGTGAAAATAAAATTTTTAAAAGCTGTATTTCCTTGAAAGAAATCGTTGCACTCTTTAGCATTGCATCTCATTTTTATATGGCTGTTTCTATCCTAGTGTAGTTCATTTCTATGAACATAAAATATAAAACAAACTGTGCATTATGTAATCTTTCATAATTCATAACCTTGTATTTCCTGCTATATTGAGAATGATATACTCCATAAACACTTGGGAGATAGATGCAATCTCTTTCCTTTGGAAGCAAGTTGAAAATAGATTTCCCAGCAGCTTTTAGAGGCTGATGTTTCAAAAATTCAGTGACACTCTGAAATTCTTCTGTGAAATGTAACTATAATACCAAGAGTCCATAAAGCATAATGTAGAATAGATGCAACTACAAACGGTAACTTATTTGGATTAAGTTGCATCAAAATCCCACTGACTGCAACATAAACTTATTAAAAATTACTTTTAGAAAGACCTGTTTCTAAATTTAATAGTTAGAAAGCATGGCATACATTTTTTTTTTTATTAGGAAGCAGTTCTTGAGTAAATCTGTTTTCTTGTCTTGTTTGCATTTTTCTACCAAATTAATTTACATGCTTTCTATATAAATTTTACATGTCAATACTCATAAAACTTGCTGTTTAACTCTTTGTTCAAATGTATGAGTAAGAGTATCTGTTTGTAATCAGATATTGTGTCCTCTGCATTTTGTTGATATAAAGTTATAGACACCTATTGATGTTTATATTACACCCTCAGTATTTTCTATGTGAAAAGAGCTTACATTTTTGGCACATGAATACTTACGTGTTTACATAAAATATTACTTTTTGTCACTGAGAATAAATGTTCCTATAAACTTTTGCAAATTCCAGGAATATTAATGACTATTTGTCAGTTGAGTATTCATCCTGGAGAGACTATTAAATTGTTTTATTTTAGCTTTGGAGTTACAGATATACTTTAATTGAAAGTCTTATTCATTTGCATTCATTATTTGGAATTCATAATGTGAAATTCCCAACCACTTATCAAATACATGCCACAGCAAATGTTAGACCAGCAGGTCTTCACAAATTCTTTTGAATTGAAACTTCAAAAGAAACAGGAAAATGTATATTGGCTGTGTTTTTTAGTATTTTTATAGCTTTTTTGTTATTTTTATTACTTGCAATAGTTCATCTTATCTCACAGTTTGAATGCATAGATTTGTTTTTATGTAGTTTAAGAATTTAAAGTCCAAGCCAGGATCCCATATGGTCACTGTTTCTAATCCTGGAGGACCTGCTTCTGATCTGTCTCCCTGCTTGTGACCTGGGAAAGCAGTCAAGGGCAGCCCTAAACCTTGGGACCCTGCACTAGCATGGGAGACCTGGAAGAAGCTCCAGGCTCCTGACTTGGGATTGCTTTAGTTACAGACATTTCGGTCACTTGGGAAGTAACCCATTTGAAAGATCTTCCTCTCTCTCTCTCTCCTCTCTATGTATCTGACTTTGCAATAAAAATAAATCAATCTTTGAAAAAGGAAACAACACTTTTAAGCTTCAGAGGTTCATTTTATTTCCAAATAAAGTTTTTTTGTTTTTAAAGATTTATTTTTATCACAAAGTCAGATATACAGAGGGGGTAGAGACAGAGAGGAAGATCTTCCATCTGTCCGATGATTCACTCCCCAAGTGAGCCGCAACGGGCCGGTGCTCACCAATCTGATGCCGGGAACCTGGAACCTCTTCCTGGTCTCCCACACGGGTGCAGGGTCCCAATGCATTGGGCCATCCTCGACTGCTTTCTCAGGCCACGAATAGGGAGCTGGATGGGAAGTGGAGCTGCCAGGATTATAACCGGCGCCCATATGGGATCCCGGTGCGTTCAAGGCAAGTACTTCAGCCACTAGGACATGCCGCCAGGCCCTCCAAATAATGTTTAACATCATTGTTTCTTGTCTTAGATGAATGCTATAAATATTTTTATTGTGATGCTACTTTAACTGTATATATATATATTTTTAGTAGTATAAAAATTTGTGATAACAATTCTAGAAATCACAACACTGTAAAAATTATTTATACATCTTGTTATATTCATTGACATCTGTATTTAAAAAAAAAAAAAAACATTTCTTTCATGGTTATACTTCATAGTCTTTTTAAAATTTGTTCCCAGCTATCTAAGATATTTGCTCACTTGTACTAAATTACTGAACGAAACATATTCTGCTTTTGTTGAAAAAAAGTCTCTGTATAAATTCTGTTCTGTACATGATGTTATAAAACCATATGATTGTACACAGTTCTTGTATTTTATTCCTTTGTATAAATAAAATATTTAGTCACCTATACAGAGACTCACATCAACTTATACCTCAGACAACTTGACTTTCTCTTTTCAAATTTTATGCTTTTGGCTTTTTAATACAGTGCTTCCTTTTGTTTTGTTCAGAAATTTTTTACTCAATACCAGCTTGCTCAATATTTGTTCATTCTGAGAGTTTGTATTGTATCAAAATCTATGGCCACATGCACAAAGATAATTACAGTTTTGTAATGCATTTATTCTTAATGTATGCGTCAAAATTTTCATAGTATAAGCTTCACATATCATGCAAGGCAGCCATGCATTCAAATCGAGGTGAAGGATCATTCTGATGCTTCTGTATGTTGATACTGGTTATTATTTTTCATCATTTTCTCTTTCTTTAGGAGGATGACATGTTCTCAACTTTTTAATGATTTAAGAAAAGTTGCTGCATGTCTGGTTCTTTTTTTGTCAGAGAAGAAAGTTGTATAATTTCAACTTTCTGAAATTGCTGGTGTTGGAATTATGGAATATCACATCATCTAAACTACAGTAAGTTTGTGTCCTAAGGTGAAAATTCTGTGTTCTACAATTGAAGAGCTGCTCATAAAAATTTGGTAATAATATACATACCATAGATTAGCTTTTTTTACCTTTTGTGTGTTTTCTCCTAGTTCATACCTATTCTGATGAAAGTGAAAGTAGGGAATGAAGATGATGGATTAGGGTGAAGACAGGTATAAAGACACAAGGGAAAATTGGGAAATAAAGAAGAGAGAAGTGTTCTCTGTAAATAGAAGGTATAAGAATTATGACAAACCTGGAAACCTGTAAATAGGGGAAGCAACACAGACAGAAGAATGGTGTTTCAGTGGTCAGATAGCTCAACTGAAATCAGCAAAAAGAGTGTCACCACTGGAGTTTGAAGATATCCATCTATAGTTTGAGGATTATACAAAAGAAATACATTATTGGGTACCGCAGACATACATAGTACACTCATGACCAGGTTAACAACTCAGAACATTTAGAAGAAGTGTATGAATTCATGAATCCAGTAAATCTATCAAATCTGAATCATGAGGCAATTAATAAACAGAGTTACAGCCAGGTTGGGGTTTGAACTAGCAATTAAATTCGTCCAACCAATGACAGCCTGGTGCCAGACGACTTCAGTGCTTCATTCTATGCAATATTTCAAGAAGACCTTTATATAATCCTCCATAAGTTGCTCAAAAATAATGAAATGGAAGGCAATCTTTTCAAACTCTTCCAAGGAAGTCAACATAATTTTAATACAAAAATCACATGGACGAAAGCCAAAGACAACTATAGAACAATATCCTTAAGGCACATCATTGTAAAACTCCTCAACTAATTTTAGCTAATGAATTCTATGATTATACCAGAAATAAATAAATGAAAATCAGGTCAGATTTATGCCTGGCATCTAGGATTTGCCAAGCATATTCAACTCAATCAAAGTGACCCTCACACAAACAAACTGAGAAAAAAATTATTTAAGCGTGGAAGTTCACCAAAAAGATCTAGAATTAGACAAGTATGTACATTTTCATTACAATTACTCTTTATACTATTGGAAATTATAGAACAAAATTAAGAAGAAATAATATTTTTGTAGCCAATTAGAGAGTTTAACATTCAAATTAAAATTTAGTATCTTTTTGCAGATTTGATGACTCTGTACATAAATGAACATAAAGACATTATTAGGACTCATAGAAATATTTACCAGAATATCACAATAAAAAAATCAATAACTGTTGATGGATGATCAAGCCTTCATGAGTGAATAAAATACAGTTACCACATAAATATAATATATTCAGTAAACAACCTGAGTACTTTAACAAAATAGCAAACATTCATCTGGTGCTGACACAATAAAATCACCCAAATACTCCTTAAAGCAAGAACATAATTTTTGTTAACATTAAACAATGAGAAGTTAATGAGATGGAAAATATACATTGCCATAGTATAAAAATTTCCTCTTAAAAATTAGCAATTTGTTAATAAATGCTATCAAGGAAATAGTGATATATGAATAACATGCATTCACCACAATTGATTAGAATTTCATACTCTAGTATTTATGCCGGAAGGATGAGCAGCAGAGATGATGCATTGAGAAGGTAATATGTTTCAGTTTGTGGGTTCTTGGCAGAGACAAATAGAATAAAATATTTTTTTGTAAACCTCTGAAGATTTCCAGCCTGGGCCTGGCCCCCCTCCAGGAGATTCCTGGCTACAAGCATGTTCACACTTGGATTTACATTCTTTTTTCCTGTACCATTCTGCTTGGCACCAAGGACATATTCCAGGGAAGTGACTGTTATAAGCATAGCTTGGTTTGTTTGAGTTGAAGGCAGCATTTAGAATTGTCTTATAAGCTATGTTGGCTTGCCACAATTAAAACACTTAGCATTCATTTTCTTTTGAATAACAAATGTTTCAAGTACTGTTTTATATGCACAATGTTTTAATTTCCCCATGTTGTGGCAAGATTTCAGGTAACCCACAATGTCTTCTCTCTCTTTCATAGGACTAATCCCCTGCTTTACAATCTTCATTAACATGATCAAAGGCCAGCTGCTTTAATAACAATTTTCTAGTGCTCTTTTTCCAAGTTTTCTTTTCTATGGGGTGAGTCAAACCTCTTAGAAAATCAGAATGCACTTCTCTAGACCTTTGTATGACTTCCGTATAAGAGTAAATTCGGACTCAGTTCCAATTTTCTCATATGCCCACAGTGCTGGTTTCCATACATGGGAAAGTACAGGTTGAGATAGTTGTATTTGCTGCTTTGTAGTAGTCTACCGCGCATTTCCAATTAACATATTGTAAGTTAATTGCCTCCTCACGGGATTGTTGACCTGATGTTCCTAATAATTACAATTTTTTCTTAACAATATCACTGCTCCAAATTTTCTATTGTAATATTTTTATAGGAGAAAGCACTGTTTTTGTTAGTACTTCAAAATCATAAGGACTTCAACTTGCTCCCTGGCTTTAACTATGTAAATATTCCCAAAGTATGAGGAAATGGGTCCATAGAGTGCACAGCTTTCTTAAAAGTTGTGATATTTAAGTGTAGATTCTTATATACAGGTTGATTATTTTCTTGGCTAAGTATTGTTACAAGGTACTAGCGAGTTCAACCAGAGATGTTTAAGTTTTATTTAGGAGTCTTAATTAACAAAGCTTGGTGATGTAGGGCCCAATAGAAAAAACAAGTTATTAGATGATGATCATCGACCACCAACTCACCTGCTGGTGGAATAATATTGGCAAGTTGTTCAGAGTTGTAATGTAAGCTTTATTGGAAAATCCGCTCCTGGGCCCCCTTTATGCAGAGGAGAAGGAAGACGGAGGTGAAAAGGGCAGATGAGATACGTGTGGAGGAGTTTTATACCTCTTCTGACAAATGTGCAGGCAAAGGGGCTGTCTGTACCCCAACTGTGTAAGGAATGTCTATTCACGTGTGCCATTTATCAACTGGAATTTCACCAGTTCAATGATGTAACTAGCTACTGTGGCCCTTTCTGTTCCAGGCTGAAGTCTGGGAGACATGCTGGGTCCTTGGCAGACCAGTCTCTCTTCTTCAGTGCCCTGGGCAGGCATCATTCTGGACTCTTGGTAAAAGGAAAATGGACGTGGGCCCAGCGGCGTGTCCTAGCGGCTAAAGTCCTCGCCTTGAAAGCCCCGGGATCCCATATGGGCGCCGGTTCTAATGCCTGCAGCTCCACTTCCCATCCAGCTCCCTGCTTGTGGCCTGGGAAAGCAGTCGAGGACGGCCCAATGCATTGGGACCCTGCACCCGTGTGAGAGACCTGAAAGAGGTTCCAGGTTTCCGGCTTCGGATCAGCGCGCATCAGCCTGTTGCGGCTCACTTGGGGAGTGAATCATCAGATGGGAGATCTTCCTCTCTGTCTCTTCTCCTCTGTGTATTATCTGGCTGTAATAAAAATGAATAAGTCTTAAAAAAAAAGGAAAATGGATGACAAAATCGTTCTGGCTAATTCCTGCTGGAGAGGGTTGTAGTCCCTAATTATGGTCCAGAGAGGGCTTAGTGGCCACTTGAAAGTAGGGGTGGAGTAACAGTTGGTTGAGTGTGACCCGTGAGTCTTCGTGGATTTTTTTCTTTGGTGAACCTTAGAAAACAAGGGACAATTGTTAATAAAAGGCTTATAAATATTAATGGGGTTAGTATAGGCATTAGCCAGGTTATTAGGGGTCATTCCCAGATGTTAAAACCTGAGTTCTTACCCACATTTTGACAATTATTGAGTCAATCCCTTATTGACTGGAGATTTTTATCCCAGTCTCTACTATGCCAGATTCAATAATATAATAACAACACTGTTCCTGTAGAAAGACACAGGTTCCCCTGTTGCTTGCAGTCAGGAGATATAGGGCTTATTCATTCTAGAGTGCCACTCAGCCAGTGAGACGATTTGTGGCTGTAAGGATGCCAGGCACCAGACTGAGTCTTCTATTGCCTGATTGAGGTCTGCTTGGAACTTGTTGACGTTGATCATGGTGTGACCCAGGCTTCCTGCACTGAGGTCTATTGCCAGCAGGGAGGCTGCAACCGACATGCCTATGAAAGTTGGACTGCTTGTTTGGTTCTCTCAAGATCCTCGGAGTTTGAAATTTCTTGTTTATCTTCTGACCAAGAAAGCAGTGTTAGTTGGTGTACTTGCTAGAAGATTCATATCAATTGATTGAAATAGAAGAAAACGACATGAAATAATTGGTACTGGAGGCAAGACAATTACATTGAGCCATGTTAAGCGATGGTGCAGGGGCTGGCCAACAGAATTAAAGATTCTGGACACCTTGTGGTATATCTCCGCATAGGGCTGTGATATCATACTGGGTTTCCCAGTGCCAAACCACTGTTTGGAATAATAACATATATCAAGAGGTGGGTTAGACACATGTCCTTGACATTGGCATGGATTCCAATACCCTAGTGAGAAAAATTGAGCTGAAATGAAGAGGAAGGGGATACCTGTTGTCCAGGAATGAACTGACAGACGATTCATCCTTGGTAAAAGGACTAAAACATTTGATGTGAGAAATATGATACCTGGAAATGTGAACAAGGAGTTTGGCAGCCACAGGCATTGTCAGGCTCAGCAAGTGAGTTCTGGTCCACTGAGGTTGGAGTGAGCATGGGTGGAAGGTCTTGAAGAGGACCAGGTCACCAGGCTAAAGAGGAGAGGCATTAGGGTCTGAAGGTGTGATAGCGGCCAGTTCTAGAAGATAGCAGTCTATGTGTCCTTGCTGAAGCTTTTGTTGGTGAGTGCATGGGTGAAATTGATATGCCAATTCTCATCTGGTTGATGTTCTTGTAGCTAATAAGTGGGCAATCTAAGCTTAAGGGCTTCTTGAGGAGAAACAGTGGAAAACATTGTGTAAGAGGAGTTAGTGAATGAGGCATTGGTGATGGGCATTCCTTTGGTGGTAAGGAATTCCCTCTCCTGCCAGATGGCAGAATGGGGAGGCAATTGGCCTCCAGAACAGACTCAGGAATGACTACCAAAAGGCTGCATGGTGCAACCATGCTGGTAGACACCGAGCTACCATTCACTATAAAGAGAGAGATCAGAAGACTGTAGAGTCTGGTGAAGCAATCCTTCCCTAGGTAGAAGATGAAAATCAAGGACTACCAGCAGGAGTGAGAAATCAGAAGTTGAGGAAAGTATTAAGCAGAGAGGAACTGGGGGAAGAAGGTGGGTGATGTCCTCAGGTAAGACATGATGTTACATCTCTTTGGTGCATAACCAGAACAGCATAAATTTCACAAGCTCTGAGAAAGGATAAGCAGGAAATGGGCCATGGTCCAGGATGGGATGCTGGATTCCCTCTCACATTCCTCCCTTTTTATAAATTGGGAAGGAATGGCAGGCTCTTATCCCTGCAAAAGAAACTGGTTAATGGTTTGGTTAGAAAAAAAATGAACATTTGAGTGGATGACACAGGAATGGAGGGAGGGGTTACTTATCAAAAATGATGGCTTGAGTTTTTCCTGAAGCTCATTGGAATATGTAGTCTTCTGAAGCTTCTTGAGAAGCTTCTTTGTGTTGCCTCTGTGGTGAAGGATAGATCATCATGGCAGGTGTTCACATTCTGTGCATAATACACATTCTGACCATACTGGGATGGAATGTCTGTTGGACTTTCACAGAGAACCAGGGATACTTATACTTAGCCCTGAAATACCGGCCTTTTGTTATATGGAATTAGTATTGAGGCTGTAGCAGGAACATGCATGAAAACTGGTTAAGATTATCTAGTGAGGCCTTGAAAAACAGACAAGATGTATAGACTGGCTTGATTCTAACACTGTATCATTTCCCTCCCTCTGCTCTGGGGACTCTGGCTAATAACAGGAGCTAAGTAAGGGCCTATGGTAAGACCAGGGCTCCAGTAGACAGTGTGGCCTTCAAGGTAAAAGTACAAGCTAGTAAAATCTGTTTCTAAAGTCTTGAACACATTGACGCTGGAGTTTTAAGTCTAGATAAACCCAGGAAATTTCTGCTGTTACCCAAATCCAAAAGTTGGCCAGGTGCATGTAAGGTCCAGAACCATCTATCTCTTCACATGGGGTACTGGAAGAGATATTATAAAGGAAGTGTAAACTGGAGAGAAATCCCATTGACTCCAAATACCTTTCTGGGCAGAGAAGAGAGCTGGCCTAAAAGGGAGTCTGGTACAGAACAGATGGTGTCTCTGGATGGAATATACAGCTATACCCGTAATGTTGCTGACCCCAGGTCATCCCTCCATCACAACAGATGCTTTGGGAGCTGGACAAAGTTAAGGGCTTTCTATCTTGTGTCCCACCATGGTTCTGACCCAGGAATACTTTGATCCCCAGGGTAGTTCCATTTCTATTGGCCTGGCTCTTGACAGAGCTAACAAGACTCTTTGAAAGCCACTTCTATCACTGGCAGCTTGTTGCCCAATATTCTGGCTTCCCATATTGCAAGCAGGTGCTACTTGAGGATATACTAGCCATGCTGGGTCTTCTGGAGAACAGGTTATTGTATAAAGCCTCATTAATGAGCCTCTTGATGCCTAGCTCACTATTCTTCACCTGGACCCCAATGAAAGAGGGCAACATAGGCAGCCTTGGGATGTCAGCAAAAGGGCTGCTCAGTTCTATCCCTGAATTTCTTAATGGACTGATCTAGGAATTTGTAGTTACAGGCATAGTCCTGATAGTTTTAAGGTAATGCCTATGAGAAAATACTTAAACCCATTGCTCTGACAAGGTAGCCATCCCTTTAAGGTCTGGAGATTAAATTATGCCGCCTGAGTCCCTCAGTGTCTGAGAGAGAGAGAGAAAGAGAGAGACAGAAGAGAGAGAGAAAAAGGGAGAGAGAGAGAGGAGTGAAGAAATGAGTTGGAAATACCAGATTAATTACATAACAGAAGTTCTAAAAAACCTTTGCCAAAGGCCTGATGTCTGCTACAAATTTGAAACAAGCACACGTTTAAAATGAGCTTAAATTGTACGGTAGAAAAAGCAATAATATCAATTATAACTATTTAGAAAAATGCTATATTCGATTTTAAGGACAATAATAAATTACATTGCACATAAACCATACAAGATGTATTCTTCTCAAAACTTTCATAACTTACCATTCCTTCTATGACATGCTTCAACCTGAAAATATTCTTTTTTTTATGTTTTCCCAAACTTTTTTTTAATTTTAACTTTTTTGTTATCTTTTTTCTATTTTTTTAAATTATTTTTAAATAATCTTACTTAGTTGATTAGGGAACAAAATATCAAGGGCTACAGAGCGAAAGTGGGTAATATCATCGTTTCCACATCAATATCATTTTTTCCTGTATCTGGCGTCAGGAAAAAAACAAAGGAAAAAGCCCCACCCAACCTCCCACCCATTCTAGATCCCCAATGAGAGGTGCGCTCTGAGGGTCCTGCTCATACAGTTGCCATAGTTCATCAGTTCTGGATTGCTGCCAATCTCGCAGTTCCAATCGCAATGAAACCTATTCAGAATTCACTGGCTGACAGTCTCTTCATGGTTGGGGTTCTAAGATCAGCAGTTAAGTTGGAGGGATCTCCAAAGAAACTTCATCTGAGATGATCCTAGGCCTGATTCTTGCGTGAGTTTGCTAGTACAGAGTCTGACACCGTCCGTCACACCAATCAGCTTATGCTCATGCTGGTCATTGGGATTGCTGGGTTCGTTCTGTTTCCAGCCCTGTCTTCCTTGTGAACCAACAGGTGTTGTAGTCCAGTTCAATCCTGCCCACTTCATACTTGGTCCTCACACAAACGGTTTGAGCTGCAGCCTAGTTGGGGCGACTCCCCCTAACCCCCACCAGTTCTGCCCCCTATCCTGGTTCCCATGCTTGCCAGTACACACCGCAGGCTTGTCAAGTCTGTCCCACATCCTGTTACTCTCGCACGTGTTGATGGGCATTGAAGCCCAGCTCAACCCAACCAACCTACTATCCAGCCCACACACCTACTGGTAGGTGCCCTTCCATACAACCACCTCTGCCCCTGTTCTGGTGTTCATGCTGTCCAATGAGTGTGGTAGCCCGGAAGGAGGTGCCCACTATTTCCCTTCTAGCCACACTCACTCCCAGATTATACATTCTCCAGGTAGTTCTGGCATTTGATTTGACAGAATTAGCTCCAAGTGCCAGCCTCTGCAAGCTAGTACTACGGCTAGCCCAACCAACCCTCACCCACTCTAGTTTTTGCTTGCACCAGTCAGAACAGTCATCCCACCGTGGCCCTTCCCTTATCTAGCCCACATGAGGCCCACAGGTGTAACAGCTCTGCCTATTCTCATCTGCCCCCATCCCAACTCACGCTTTCCAATGGAAGTAGTTGCCCAGCAGGGGAGCCCACATTCCCCTGTCGGCTTTGTCTCCTCCCCCTGATTATCACATGTGCTGTTTGGGCGCTACAACCCCATCTGGTACGGCTCATCTCACCTTGGCATTCCTTATTGTGTACTAGTATGCATTGCAACCGAACCTGGCTCTACCCACACTCTGTTCTGGCGCTCAGACTCACCAGCAGGTGATGTGAACAGGTTCAGCCTGGTCTGCCCCCAATCCATGCCATGTGTATACCAGTGGGATAATTTCCATAGCCTGTTCTGGGCTGTTTCCTATTGTACTTCCTGCACTAACCTGCAGGGACTGTGTCCTGCCAGAGGAGTTGCCCAGGCTCCTCCATCAGAAACTCTCCCAGTGCCCAGTGCCAGGTTTCATGCATACCAGTGGGTCCATGAGCCAGCCCTGTTCAGTTCACCTGAAAATATTCTGTAAAACAATCACTAAGAACACATGAGTTTACCTCACAACTTGGAATAATTTAGCAGTGGATTAGAGCAACTCTATACTGCATTATTTTGATATACAAATGTTAAGTTACAGGACAAACCTAGCAAGTCACAGGTTTTTTCTTTTTTTCTTTTTTTGATACATGTTAATCAGCTTATCTTTCACCCCTCCCCTCTAAGCTAAGGTGTGGAGATGGGAATGACAAAAGGAAAAAAGCATTAAAACCAGTCTTGCATCAATAGCAGCAGCAATAGCAGCCGCAGCAGCAGCAGCAGCAGGGAAACAGGCATTATTGGGGTTAAATCAAAAGGACCCAAGAGGGTGAGCAGGTTAGCCTAAGGGTGTGAATGGAGAAAGGCATGCTGGCAGACAGGATCCCACCACATGAAGAAAGGCAAGGTGGTGGATGGGATCCTGCCACATGGAGGAGTGGAGAGGAGCTAGAAAGATGTCTTCAGATCAGAAAGTGGAGAGAAGGGGTTTGGGAACATGGTATCTTAGCAGGAAGTGGAGGATAAGAAGGAGGACAGTTCTGAGTGGGGGAGGGAAAATTAAGGAAAATGGGAGGTAGAGGTCAGAGAGGTACTTGGGCAATGACAGAGACCCTCTGTGAAGCAAGTGTACTCCGCCCAGTGGGATAAAGGAGGAACAAAGAGAAGGATGGGATTAGGTGGAATAAGGTGGGGCAAGAGGTGGGAGTAGCCAGAATAAGGGAGGGGTGAGAACATAGCAGAGAAACAGAAGGTGAAGCAAAAGTGACATTGGACTCCAGTGGTGACTCAGGAAGTGAAGAGGGAGTCTGGAAAGACAACATAAGGACCATGAGCGGAGAAGAGGTGACTGAAGAGGTGACCTTGGTACATTGCAGAGGGACTGGAGGGGTAATGTAAAGAAGCAGATGGACCAAAGATTCAGAGAAAGACAGAAGTGCAGGTAGGGAGGCTGGCAGAGAAGGAGGTGGAGAAGAAGAGAGGGCTGGATTGAGTCCTAAAAGATCTGACGACTCAGAAAAGGAATGGTTAGATGAAAAGTCCAAGAGATCCTCTGGAGATGGGGAGGGCTTAGCCTTGGCCAGAAGAACCTGAGTCGTGGAACAGGAAGATCATAGGGAAGGCAGGAACAGAGATTCCCAAAAGCTTCTACACATGGAACTATAGACCATTTACCCTCGCAATGACAGAAATTACCCAATTCCGTGAGGATCTGAAAGTCAAACGTGCCTTCCGCTGGCCATTTGGAGCCATTGTCCAACACATACTGTGGCCAGGACATGGTTGAAAAAAGGACAAGGTGTTTTCTGCATAAGTCCTGACCCAGACCAAGAGTTTTAAAATTGGCCAGTAAACACCCTAAGAGAGTTTGGGGGCCATGGGCTCAGGACAGTTTGTTGTCCATCCTGTCCCGATTAAGTATCTTGCTGCTAATTTAACACAAAGAAGGCATCCCCGCTTTGAAATTTAGACTGGAGGGGAACCTGGTTCCCCTAAAGGAGGGCCAGTCAGTAGGGGGATGTCTCATGCCTCTCTGGATTAGTGGGAGCTGGTCAATGAACAGGACACCCTCCTTCTTGCTGAGGGTTTAGGACAGGCAGTCTATGTGTACATGGTTTGGGGGTCTGCCGGAGATTGGGGAGTACTTTTCAGGACAGGAGGAGCAGGGCGAAGGGGCTTACCTCACATCTGTTGCTTAGCTGCCAGCAAATGCCTTGGTGCTGGTGGCTCAGAGTTGTGAAAAGGAAGAGAGTCTCAATCAATTCGGAGTGCCCTCACACCCCTTGCCGGGATTCGGCACCAAATGTTAGATGATGACCACCGACCACCAACTCGCTGGTGGAATAATATTGGCAAGTTGTTCAGAGTTGTGATGTAAGGTTTATTGGAAAATCCACTTCTGGGCCCATTTTAACGCAGAGGAGAAGGAAGAGGGAGGTGAAATAGGCAGATGAGATACGTGTGGAGGAGTTTTATACCCCTCCTGACAGGCATAGGGGCTATCTGTGCCTAACTATGCAAGAAATGTCTATTCAGGTGTGCCATTGGTCAACTGGAGTCCCACTAGTTCAGTGATGTAACATTTACTGTGGCCTTTTCTGTTCCAGGCTGAAGCTGGGGAGACATGCTGGGTCCATAGTAGACCAGTCCCTCACCTCCAGTGTCCTGGGTAGCCATCATAAATCATAAGCCTGTATGGCAATCTAATCAATCATAGCTCCTTGGGGAACAAATAATCTTTATCCTGAAATCCATCCATTAAGTTGAAGACCTTTGTCTCGCCTTCTCCAACAATCTAAGATATCCTCAGAGACATGCAGTGAGCAATCTGGACACATGTACAAAGCTGCAACATTCACATTTCCCATCCCTCATTCCCACCCGCTGTCCTGCTATGTCTCACCTCTCCTGCAACTCCCAACAGCACACAAAACAGAAATAAAAGCTTCTTAATATTTCTATCTTTATTTTCCCACCCAACCATAAACAGATGGTGAGGAATAGACACACAGGGACTATGCTCAAGGGACACCTGTCCAGGAGTTACTGAGGATACCAAGATCAGAGTGCCAGAAAAATAGGAGCACATGACCAAGAGAATGAGTCCTTCTCTATCATTAGCTTTTATTGGGTCAAATGAGGGGAGTGATTACATGACAATGCAATGCACGCCTCCTACTCTCAGATGAAAGTTGAAAGTCACAACTGGAAAGGAGGGAATACTTCATTGCTATTTGGGGCAATAGCTTCCAAGCTCATAAACCTGAACTGGCTGACTATGTCATTCCCATATAATTGGGAAAAGTGATTGTAATTCATGTAGTTTCCAAAGAATATAAAACATTTAGACACATCATTGTTTAGATTTAAGAGTGAGTTTTTACATGCTGATATTTAACTGTTCTTGTATCTCATTCTCATTACCTCACTAGAAGATTCAGAGAACACATGACATTTTGCTTTTTTTAAAATTATTTTATTTTCATTACAAAATCAGATATACAGAGAGGAAGAGCAACAGAGAAGTAGGAGGCAGATCTTTCTTCTGATGATTCACTCCCCTAATGACTGCAATGATCGGTGATGTGCCGATCCGTAGCCAGGAACCAGGAGCCTCTTCCAGGTTTCCCACATGGGTGCAGAATCCCAAGGCATTGGGCCATTCCCTGCTGCTTTCCCAGGCCATAAGCAGGGAGCTGGAGAGGAAGTGGAGCTGTTGGGATTAAAACCGGTGCCCAGAAGGGATCCCGGGACATTCAAGGTGAGGACTTTAGCTGCTAGGTCACAGTGCCAGGCCTGATTCTACTCTTTTAACATGGGAAGCTTAGTTGCTTTTGTAGACACATTAAAACTGCATCTGTGGATAGAATATTCTCTCCTGAATTTTCTTTTTCTAATTTTTGCATCAACAGTATAAGGCCTTTCCTCTTCAGCAGTGTTACGGTGGTGTCTCTTTTTAAGAGGGACTTTCACATTTTTTTCCTTTCCTCATCTACGGTAGTATAAACCATGTGTAAACAAATGGTACTATGGTAATATAAGCAAATGGTAACATAAACCATTTGTTTTCAAATTTTTATGGTTGTATCCCCTGTCAAAGGTTCCTCTTTTCCATCCTCTTTTCTTCTATGAGGATTTTTTTTTTTTTTGTCATATTACAGTGTCCTCTCTGGCTAGGGGGACTTTTTAAGCATTCTCTTTCTCTTTCTCCCTCATTGTACTATTTCTTTTTTAGCTACATTTCTGTGGTATTCCTCTCAGAAGAGCTTCTGCAGGATCGTCTAAAACTATAACAGCTTTAATTAAAGTCAATATTAATAAAAAATAAAACTAACATGAATATCTTCTATCCTTCAGGGCTTTTCACCATTTGCCTGGATAAAATTATTAAATTCAGGGCCTGGCTGCGTGGCCTAGCAGCTAAAGTCCTCGCATTGAACGCACTGGGATCCTCTTTGGGCACCGGTTCTAATCCCAGGAGCTCTACTTCCCATCCAGCTCCCTGTTTGTGGCCTGGGAAAGCAGTTGAGGATGGGCCAAAGCTTTGGGACCCTGCACCCACAGATTGGGGCAGTACTGGCAGTTGCAGTCACTTGGGGAGTGAATTATTGGATGGAAGATCTTCCTCTTTGTCTCTCTTCCTCTCTGTATATCTGATTTTGTAATAAAATAAATAAATCTTTTTAAAAAAATTATTAAATTCCGTTTCTAGTGTCCGTTCACCCAGGGGCCAAAGGTCATATTCACAATGAATCTTTAAGTAAGCACAATTTTTGGCTAATTAGTTTTGCTCTCATTTTCACTAAAACCTTTTTCATAAGAGACATAAAACACTGTGTTCTGGGGCCTGGCACGATAGCATAACAGTTAAGGCTCTAGCCTTGAATGTGCTGGGATCCCACATGGGCACCAAATCTAATCCCAGCAGCTTCATTTCCCATTTAGCTCCCTGCTTATGGCCTGGGAAAGCAATTGATGACAGCTCAAAACTTTGGGACCCTGCACCCACCCGGAAATAAATTCCTGGCGGCTGGCTTCGGATTGGCGCAGCACTGTCCATTGTGGCCACTTGGAGAGTTAATCTTCGGAAAGAAGATGTTGTTCTGTGTCTCTCTTCCTCTATGTACATCTGCCTAAATAAATAAATATATAAATAAATAAATAAATCTTAAAAAAAAAAAAAAAAAACTGTGTTGTACCCTGGTTCTAGCCAATTTTCCCACTTACCTCTTTGGGTGAAGGTCTCCATCACACTTTTTTTTCTTTAAGTCCTTATTTAGATGCCACTTGTTCTATGTCCTGTCCTTTCTTTTCCTCTTTCAAGTTTCTGTTAAGGTGCTACTTGTTTGCTGTCCTGCAGCAATGGGCTTGGTGCACAGAACTGGTAATAATGTGTGGGGACTGCTAATTGATTGTCAATAGCCAAGTTTATTTACAGCATCAGACTTTTTTTTTAAATTTTTTTTAAAAAATTCCTTTAATGATATAATTAGTAGTACTTGATACATTTCGGTTATTTCTTTTTTTCATGTCCTTTTTTAAAATTACATTACATTATGTAACACAAGAGATTGCCCCAACCTCTTTCCAAACCTCCCCCCATGGTGAATTCCTCCACTTTGTTGCATTACCACAGTTGAAGTTCACATGAGATTTCTACATAACAGCATCAGACATTTAAAAGATGTTCACATAATCATCCCGGGTTGGGTCTATGGCCATTTGCATTTTAACAGCAAGGAACACTCTCCCAATACACAACTTGTTCCTTTAGAAAATCCTTTATCTAAACTTTTGAATCCAGAGGTTTCCTATTTATTCATCTCCTTCCTAGGTCTTTCAGAAAAGATTTAATTAGCTCTGTCTCATCAATAGCAGAGATTCTCAACGTCTTTTTATTTTTTACAATGGACCTATTCCATCTCTTCTCTCTCTCTGTCTCTCTCTCTCACACACACACACACAGACATACACACTGAAACACTCATGCAACCATGTATTTCATGCATAATGATTATATAATCTATAAACAGGTTGATTCATGCCTAAGTGCATGTGTAAGTGTGGGTTTATATATACACAAACATAGTATGCCCACATTACTCTTCCCTGTTAGATAAATGTTTTTTCTGAAAAACTATTTATTTTTTTTTAATTTCTGGTTATGATATATGCCTCAATCTGCCTGAATTTGTTCATGAAGAAAATCATCTGATTGAAAACATTATTATTTACTAAATCTAGGGAGTCTCATGAGTGGTATTATAATCAACAGCATTATCACGTAATGCACTCTTGTTCTCAAAGAGTAGCAACTCAGATGACATTACTTCTATGCAATGCTAGGTGGTCATGTTCCACGCAGCATTCAATAAAACTTCAGGGGAGGCTCTTGTGATGTGTGTGATGTGCTAAGTGTTTTAGCAGACAAAGAGAACCTTCCTCTAACTCATTTGGCACCTCCTTTTTCAGCTTACATTGAAAACATTCTTTTCACAGAAGATGGTAAGCCATATTATAAGGCAAAGCCCAAAATCCAAGAAGGCTTGTAATTTAGCTGCAATACCCAATATTGTCTTATTTACTTTACCCACACAATGCATACACCTCAACACAGGATCTGTGCTGTAACTGGTTAGGGGTGTGGTCCCAAGAACAAATCGTTTTTGCTGAGCACCAAAATAAATATGCGATGAAGGGGAAATCCCCAAGTGAGAACATGGCAATGGGGAGAACAACACAGATCTTCCAGAGTCTCTGCCATGCATTGGGAGCAAGCTTCTGCACTCAAATTCACCTGTTCTATTGTGCTTTATTGTGCAAGGAACTGTTTCTCCTTCTAATAAATCTTCACAATGCACTTCCTATTACCCTGCCTTGTAAAGCTCCACAGGCATTGCATGCTAAGTCTTTTGAGAATACATACTCATAGAGAGACATTGGCAGCACAACTTACAAAAGCTATAAACTTTTCAGGACTTCTATGCACCACTTGTGATAAAATCACCTCTTGCTTTTGCATTCTTCTATGTCTTGTGTCTCTGTGACTGACATGCCCAGGAAACTTTTCAGGTCTCCTCTCTGGTTACATAGGACACAGCACTTGAAACACTTTCACATACTTAAATATAGTTGCACATGCATGCATGTACAGTCAACAATATACAAATATATACCAATTTAACAATCTACGAGTGGGGCAAATGGTTGTGGCCTAGAGGCTAAAGTATTTTGAACACACCGAGATCTCATAAAACACTGGTTCTAATACCAGAAGTCCTGCTTCTCATTAACTTCCTGGCATGGGAAAGCAGTCGGGGATGGTCCAAAACCCATCCACATGGGATGCGATTCTGCATCCACGTGGGAAACCAAGAAGAACTCCTGGCTCCTGAGTTCAGATTGGTGCTGTTTCAGCTTGTGGTCACTTGGGGAGTGAATCATTGGACTGAAGCTCTTCCTCTCCATCTCTTCTCCTCTCAATATATATATCTGACTTTGCAATAAGATAATATCAATCTTTATAAAAACAAATAAAAAAGAATCTACATATGTGTGTATGTATTTACAAACTTTAGAAACAGTATTTCTTCAGTGCACAGTCATTGACCATGGCATTAATAAATTCCAAATGCATTGAATATAACTTTTTTGAGAATAGACTTTCTTCTTCTTTTTTTAAGAGATGTATTTATTTTATTACAAAGTCAGATATACAGAAATGGAAAATAGAGACAGAGAGAAAGATCTTCTGTCCAATGATTCACTCCCCAAGTGAGCCACAATGGCAGGTGCTGCGCCAATCCGAAGTCAGGAACCAGCAACCCCTTCCAGGTCTCGCACACGGTTGCAGGGTCCCAAAGCTTTGGGACGTGCTCAACTGCTTTCCCAGGCCAGAAGGAGAGAGCTGGATGGGAAGTAGAGCTGCCAGGATTAGAACCGGTGCCCATATGAGATCCCGGAGTGTTCAAGGCGAGGACTTTAGCCACTAGGACACGCCGCCAGGCCCAAGAATGGACTTTCAAAGAAGTGATAGTCCTCATAGTTCAAAGCATCTACAACACTCTGGACACTTAATAGCACTGCAAGTTTTGAAAAAAAATAAAAATATGTATTTATTTTTCTATTTTTTAATAATTGGGTTAATGAAAAGATCTAGGTCATGTGAGGCCATACTTTCTACATTCTCTTTTTCCTTCCTTTATCTGGGCAAATGGTGGAATTTAGAAGAGAAGCCACACTCAACCTTCTAACCATCCCAGTGTTCCTGACACCAAGCATGTTTATGGTGTTCTCAAGCGGATGTGACAGTTGAACAATTCTTAATTGCTGGTGTTCTTCTGACCATTCCAATTGCAGTGAAATCTCTCCCCAGTCTACTGACTGACAGTCTAATATAGAATTTCATTTTTCCAAGGAATTCATTGATAAAGTCCAGCCTTAAGAATCTCCATGAATTGTGTGCTGATCCAAAGATCTTCCCCCTAGCTGAGTTCTGTGTTCCTGGCACATGTGCTGTCCTGGTGCCTTACCCCTCCACACATGCAAGATCCATGCATGTATGGGGGGGTAAGGCAGGCCTAGTCTGCCAGCTTAAAGTTCTGCAGGCCTAATCTACCAGTACAACAGAGCAATGTACTGACCTGGGGTTCCCCCCTTCCCCTTTCTTACTTCACTTAGAAGGCAGCACCTGGGGAAATCCCCAGGTTGACTTAATCTGCCTACAGGTGAACACCCGGGTACCAACATGTCACCAGTGCTATTTTCCTAGCCTTCTTCACAATCAAGCCTGCATTCTCAGACATGTGCCCATGGGATGCCCAGAGCGTGCTCTGTGTGGAAATGGCAATGGTCTCTACACCTCCCTCACCCTGTCAAACCAGCAAGTTTGCTGACATAAGATGATGGACATATCCTGTCAGCAGCTCTTCCTGAATTAAACTTTCAGAAAATATGCAAGCATCACTTTCATTCTGCTCTTACACACATCTTTGGCTTGGATATCTGAAATATACCATTAACTAATTTGTTAGCATATACATTTTGCTCTTTTAGCTTCTTACAGTGTAGTCAGGCATAATTATTGTAGAACACGTCAGATCATGTTTCCCTGTTTAAGTCTTTCAAAGTAAAGACAGCTCCCTAAAAATGTAATTACGAGATTTACAACAAGACTAGCACAACTGGCTGGTGACATTTACTGCTGCCCGTCTGAACATCAATCAATTTGTACCCATCTCCCTGTCATCTCTTCCCACTTTCACTGTGATTCAGTATATTTTATTCCAGAGAGCTCACTGATTTTTCAAATAACTCAATCACACATTCACCTTCAAATCTTTCAACTCACAACATTTTTGTTAATAGTACTCTTGTATTAAGCATAAGATCTTGTGACTTTGCCTTGTTCACATTTTTACAGATTTCTCCTTCAAAGAATTAATTCACTTTAGATTTCAAAATGAAAGTCTGCCAATTCTGAATTCTTGACACATTAGCATGATATTTGAAGCATATTTCAATCAATAAATGCCATTTATTACTGTTTTTTTAAATTGAATACATTGCCTAAATGCTTGAACATTTAAACATTTAATTTTCTATAGTTTCCTTGAAGATCTAATTTTAGAGGTTGTCTAGAATATTGTTCAAAATAGAATCTATTAACTCAATTGTTGAAAAGGAGAAATATGTAATGCAGTGCAAAGAAATGCAGATTAGATTTTATGGATGGTTTTGATAATTCCTGTTCTAATCTGGAAACTTACTATTTAATTGCTTTTGTTTTAATTGAATACAGGAATAATGATAAATTCAGCAGTTTCTTTCCAATTCTATTCCTTAAATATTTATTTATATATATATATATATATTTATTCATCTGATATATATATAATATATATATTATTCATCTATATGTATATAGATATATATTCATATATATATATATATAGATAGAGAGAGAGAGAGAGAGAGAGAGAAAGAGAGAGAGAGAGAGAGAGAGAGAGAGAGAGAGAGAGAGAGAGAGAGAGAGATAGAAAGAAAAGAAAACTGGGATAGAGAGGGAGAGAGATTATTCATTCTTCTGGTTTGACAACTTATACCAAGGCCATACATAGCCCTGTGGGTATCTGTGACTATAGGCCCACTGAATCTCTCCTAATCGCAGATTAATAATTGTTGCTTTGTTTTTCATTTGCAATGTCCATTCTGTACACCATAGGTTTGGCCAGGCAATGACTGAGTCATGTCAAGAATAGCTATGTGTTATGAGTATGCAATTGCCCTCCATTCAGATACTCAATTTTATGCCCTCCAATGGTATGTATCTCAAGTGCTTTCCTAGACCACAGTCATTGAGGTGGAAGGGAAGCAAGGCTGTGAAGATTAGAAACAGCAATTTTATGTGATCATGATGTGTACAAGGGAAGGATTTTTAGCAGCTTGACTACCATGCTGGACCCAACCTATTGTTAACTTATTTCATGATGCCTTTCTAGTTTTGTGGCATGGCGTTAATGACAATAAACTTACACATCAACATTGCTTTTGTTGTGTTGCAAAAGTTTTCTGATTTGTGCTTGACAATTTTGTTTCAGCGAATTTATTTACTTTGTTGTTTTTTTATGTGGTGCATTTTTCATTCTCCACAATTTTGTTTGGCATCTAATTATAGGCACATTTACTCAATTTTTTGTCTTGCTGATCTTCAGTTTCATTGCTTGATGCTCTGTAAAGATACACAAAAATATTTTAATATTTTAAAGTTGCTGAAGTTTCTTTTATGGCGCATCTCAATGTCTATCCTGGGGAACTTTGCATTGACTGATGAAAAGTTATATAGATTTCAATTAAGCCCATTTGTCCTCTTATTAAAAATATGTCTTTACTGACTCTGCTTAGTTTCTATCTTTTGTATTAGTTGATTTTGATTAGTATATTTTTAAGATGCTCACTATTTTCTACATTGGCATTTATATCTCCCTTTGCATCTATTAAAATAGTAAGGTTGCTTCATTCTCTCTCTCTCTCCTTCTGTTTCTTTTCATTTCTTGATAATATTCTTTTCCATTCAAGTTAGTCTTTCTGGATGAGATGTGTTTCCTGTAAGCAACGTATAACTGGATACTATATTTTTTTGACCAATAAACTTTCTCTCTCTCTCTCTCTCTCTCTCTCTCTCTCTCTCTCCCAATTATTGAATTTGAGTATATTTCATTCCATGATTAATTACAATAAGAGGGAGTTTCATCCTGTCATTTTGACATAAGCTTTTCAGTATTTACTTAATGTTTCTTTATTACAAATGCTATGTTCTTTTTATTTGTCTATAAATGTTTCAGGGTTGATCAAATGGCAGTGATACTTTTTTTTTTCTTTTTTGGAAAAATTTTACTTCATTTTCACAAATAATTGAAAACTTTGGTGGGTATATTCTTTTAGCCTGACAGTTTAATACTTTTAAGATAAGAATCATGTCTATCATATTCAGCTTGAATGAATTCTTGTGAGATTGTAATACCATTGGTATTACATGTGTCTGGAGTGTACTTCTAAGTTTCTATTCTTTTTGTTTGACTGAAGAAGGCATAGTTATCATGTGCTGTGGCGTGGATCATTTCTGGTCATGTTTTTCTGAGGTTCTGTGTTTATCCTTCAGTTTCTTCTTTTTTCTCCATTATAGGGTATTTCTCAATTATTACCTCAGTAAACATTTCAGGTACACACCTTCCATCTCAGCAGTTCTATTCACAGCATCAGGGACTCTTAGGCAGCAAATGTGGGGTATGAGGATGATATGACTTGATATTGGATGATTTTAACTTTATTTAATAGCACTTCTAGGTTTTTGAGTTTCTGAATATTTTCACATGAATTACCTCCTTCCATTTTAATCATTCTGTTTTGAGCTTTTACACTGGGATTTCTTTAATGGTTTGTTTATTTCTCTCTCCTCCGTTATCTATGTTTTTTACTCTTTACCAGGTATTTTTCAAGGACATGATCCTCTAATTTAACGATTTAAATTGCTTCAGAATCCATTGAAATTAAGGTGGAGTTTGGTTATATGTTCCTTCCTCTTGTCTCACGGAACACATTTTGTTTGTCTTCTCCTCAAATCCATGTAATTAGGCTGAGTTTCTGTGGCATTCTGTGTGCTATTCTGAGCTTTATCTATCTGTTCATCTATTTCTTTAGGTAGGATCAAGTAGTGTGTGCTAAGAGCAAACTCGTCTATGTTTTTTTTTTTTTTTTTTTTTTTTTCTGGTTAGATTCTACCCACTGTAAAATCAGTAGCATTTTGATGTAGAAAAGTAGAATGTGTTTGCATTGCATGATCAAATGTTGTCTTGCAGAAAGTTGGATTTCTAGACTCCCTGAGGCAGTTATGAACTAGGTTAGCTGACTTTTTCCAAGAGTCACTCCATGCACAATGGCATTTTCCTTCTGTCAAATTGATCGACCCCCATGTAGACTACATGACTTAAGTTAAGACTCTCTGCATGAATCTTCTCACTCCTGGTGGTTAATAGCACTGACATATCCTGTGGAGAATGGGTTGATGTCTCACAGTGACTGGTATTATGCCTAGCTTGCTCCTTTTTCACCCACTGTGGAAGCTTCCAGCTATCCAATTAAGCCAACTCAGCAGTGGCTGCATGAATAAGGCTGGGCTTACTGAAACGTGTGCTTGTTGTTTTGCGTTAAGCAAACACATTTTATGCTATTTGGCCATACTCTAAAGACAGCAAACAAAAAAATTAAATAAGAATCACCATATTGGCAAAGGAGTAAACATATTTTTCAGGAAAGAATTCTAACAATCAAATCAATTGACTGAGGAAGAGGATACTCCTAGCTACATGCAATTAAAGAGAAAAGAAACCCAGGGAGGCACTTCTCATTCACAGCCATTCTTGGTAAGGTAGGCAGCCACAGTCTCATGCAAGAAGTCATTTTCCTGCTAGAAATCTCAGTCTGTTAACAGTTTATGAGTTCTGGGCTCTCGGGCTTCGGATGGACTAGATCAGAGCCACACATCATCCACACATGATGAACACAGATGGAAAAATATCCATATAATAACAATTAAATCAAATAATACATCAGACAAATCACTCACTAGAATACGCGTCATAAATGCTGAGCACAAAGGAATGGTTTAACATGCACAAATGAATAAATGTGATATTCTGCATCAATAAAATAAGGAAAATCTGGAGCCTTTCCTTTTATCAGCTGAAAAGACACAATAGTGTCTTCCTCTTAACAATGCTACTAAACATAGTACTGAAGTCCTAAATAGAACTGTTAGGCAGCAAAAAGCAACTAACAAATGAGAATTAGAAATACATCCAATGATTTGTATTCATGAATGTCATGACTTTAAATTTGGGATGCAAACTACTTAGCAAAATGTATATTGGATCTTATAAGGTAACTTGGCATGGTAACTGGGAACAAAAAAGAATAAATGTAGACAGATGGCATTGTATGCACAAACAATGGTATGGCTTACACAGAATTTGTAAGTACAGTCTCGTTTAATATGGCAAAAATTATTTTCAGTACATTGGAATGAATCTAAATAAAATTGTGAAGGACTTGTACAATGAAGTTATAAAACACTAAAGAAATATTAGCATGAACCAATGCATTGAAGACATTACTCTTTCTGTTCTGCCCTGCAGGATTTTGTGTTTCTGCTATAAATAAGCAATACACATATATATATATATAAACTGGGGGAATCACAGATCCATGACTCAAGATTTGACACATGGCAGTAATAATAAAAAAATCTGGAAACAGAAATTTCAGAACAATGTCAATATAACAGAACAGAAATATTCACAGAGGAGATTAGTCATCTATAGGCAACTAATTTTTGACAAGAGAATTGAAAACCATCCAGAAGCAAGTCTCTTCAAAAAATCCTGATAAGGAAAATGAATATCTGATTGCAGCAGGCAGATTTATACACAAAGACTTCTTATATGTGTCCACAAAACCTGCACTTCATGCCAAAATAAACTTGAATCTAAAAAATAAAAATCTTTTGTATGGCATGGAAAATATTAAATAATGAAAGAAGTATCCAATAAAATAGAAGAAAATCTTTGCATAATACACAATAGAAAAGAGAACTATTTTCTAGAAATTAACAAGAGCTCCAGAAACATAATAATAGGCAAAAAATCCCTAATAAGCTTCATTCAAAGGATATGACCTGGGAAAATCAAAAGATAAAATTCAAAATTTAACAGACATATGGAAGCATGCAAATAAAAAAAATTAAGCCTTGATATAACTTCTGTGACAATGGTCTACAAACAACAAGGCCATTAGCTCCAGAGACCACACACACTCTGCACTTCATGAAAATGTAAACTAGCTATAACTTTGGAAGTCAGTATGGAGAATACTCAGAGACCAGTATATTGGATTGACACATTGATACATAATCCAGCCATCCCACCTTTTGGAAATACGTGCAAGAAAAATGAAATTTTACCAAGAGGCAATCTATAATTTCATGTTCGTAGAAGCACAATTCACAATAGCTGAGTCATGCAAAAAAGCTAGATGCCTATCAACAGATGAAATACTTGCTTTTGCACGATAAGGAATACTTGCCAACCACAAGAATGAAATATTTTTTCACAAAATGGACACCTGTGGAGAGGCAAGATGGTGGTATAGGGTACAGACATATTTGGTATGAAAGAGAATCCTTAGGTGAAGCACAAGAAGCACATTACAGGAAAAAATAAGTGCCAGGAAGCAGGCAATGTGTTACCTAGAGACCCCCTGGATACAGAGAAGTGGTGACAGCAACAGAGCAGTGTTTCAGTGGACAGAAAGACCCACCAGTGGTTGGAGAGTGGCAATCCAGACTCTGGCAAATCAGGCTCTAGCATCAGCCAGACACCCAGCAGTGGCAGCCAAGTGGGAGCTTTGGTTTGTGGGGGGAGCTCAGGATGTGAATACACCCTGACACCTGCCAATATTGGTGAATTGCTTGGTTCCGCCACAAGCGGAGAAATGTATGGGACTCTGGGCAGCATCTTTGTGTAAAGGCAGAATGCAGAGTTGACAAAATGGACTGGAGGGGGCTCATTTCTGGCTGATCACACAAAACTGATACATCAGGGAGGGTAGCATCAGCTTTGCTTCCTGCAGGATCTGTGTGGTCCCTGGAACTAAAAGCCAGCAGTCCCAATTCATCAGCAGTGCCACACCAGCACCATCTGGAATAGTGGGGCAGTGAGTTTGATTTGAAATGAAGGCCCAGAGTGAGCTTGTTTCTAGCTAATTGCGCTAAGCTGAGTGCACACAGAAAGCAGCTCCAGGATTGCATTGTGCAGCATCTGTGTGGTATTTGGAGATAATGGCCAACAGCCATATATCTCTGTTGGTATTCCTGTGGGCGCCATGTTGCACAGACAGGCAAGGGCTCAAAGCATTGATAAACTGCAGGAGGAGCAGTGGCAAACTGCATATGTACTTAATCAATAGTGCTCAGCGGTCATGTTCGCAGTGGCACTGTTAGGTTGAAGTGAGGACAGTTGAGCAGCCCAAGAGCTAAGCTTGGAACAAAATCACCTCCATCTTCGAGCACTGCACTGATGCCACAGAAAAAAAACAGCCCTGTCAAAGCATACTACCACTCCACCCAAAATAACTCTAGGAGACACTCAGACATATCTGTCAGTGGGTGTGGACAAGATCAGCACTGCCGAAAAATCAGGACAACTGGTGCTTTCCTAATACAGTAAACTGATTGAATATAAAAATCAATTTGCAAACCTGCAGGCAATACATGTTAGAAAACTGCACTAAGGAAAAGAATCTGCCAATCAAACTGGCAACAATAAAAGATAAAAGAAAAGACAGAAGCATTATGGATATTACTGAATACTCCCCTGCAAAGGAGCCAAGGCCTTGACCATCATCTGAGTTAACTGAGAAAGACATCAAAAAAATGAGTGACATAGGATACAGAACACTCATTATAATGCTTCTGATCAACAATGAGAAGCACATGCACAAGTTCAAAGAATTTAAGGAATATGTTTCACAACAAATATCAGCAATGAATCAAATGAATTCTTTTATATCAGAAATTAGGAACAGAGTGGAGCAGATTAAAAGTACAGTGGAGAGTCTCAAAACTAGGATGAATAAAGCAGAAAAAAAAATTTCAGCATTGAAAGATATTTCTTAGAGACTCGCAAGATGGCCGACATAGGAGGAAGACTGTGAGAGAGCTCACAGACAGAGAGGGCTAGAACGCGACAAAAGCGTAAGTGGAGCAGCATAGAACTACAGGGAGAAGAACGTGAAGTTCCCTGGACAGTGTGGAACCAAAAAAATCCACACAACTCGGAAGAGCAACCAGGGAAAAACAAAACAAAACAAAGGGCAGGGAAGACGACTTTCCGCTCCTGACCTGCTGAGTCACCTTTGAGTGCAGGCGCTGAAAGCCGCAGACTGACCCGCAGACCAACCCACAGACTGACCCGCAGACGCTGTGGACGTGAGGACCGGAGGTGATTGGGACCCGCTGGCATCTGCTCACCCTGGTCACCAGGACCCGCCAGGACCTGCGCCCGCTGCGGACACCAGGACCCTGAGTCATCGGGAAGCGCCAGCATCCGCCCACCCTGGTCGCCAAGCCCCGCCGGGACCTGCACCAGCCGCAGCCTCCAGGTTCCAGCCGCAGCCTCCAGGTTCCAGCCGCCTGCACCCGCCGGGACCAGCAACAGACGCAGTAGCTGGGAGACGCACCCGCGGCTAGGGTTCCCACCAGAGGAAGAGGCAGACTGCAAGAACCTGAGGTTTGAGTGAGTTGGGTGGGGACAGTGGTGGGTTGGAGGCTTCGGGAGTTGGCCCCCCAGGGGCATGCACAGAGCCTGAACACAATTGGTGCTTGTCTCCCCGCCCCTCCCATCCCAGACTGCAGCATCTAAAGACACCAGGCGAGTGCCTTGAAACTGCCAAAACTGTGCCTGGGAGAAAGGCAAAAGGCACACTGAATACTCCCCCATGCCTTTGCGGTCTGGCACTAAGCTGGGCGGTGCTATCCTACAGGAACCCAAGCACGCCTCTGGGCTGGGCAGTCCCGTGCTAGCGCTGGGGCGGTCGGTCCCCTGCAAGCGCTGGGGTGGGCGGTCCTGCACAGGAGGTGCTTCCAGAGAGCACCTGGAACACCCCACGCCCTATAGTCCCATGCTTGGGAGACGAACCAGGAGAGCACTGTGGACCCCCGTGCAGGAGGCGTTCCCAGAGAGCACCTGGAAACTCCACGCCCTGCAGTCCCTGGCACTGGGGACACACTGAGAAAGCACCTAGAATCCTCCGAGCCCTGTGATCCCGCGCTCAGGGGGCGCACACAGAGAGTGCCTTCACTCCCCCACGCCCTGTGGTAGCATACCTATAGGGGACGAGCTGAGAGTGCGCTTTGAATCCGCTGGGCCCTGGAAGTGGCGCCCTGATGTCCAGTGTTCTGGAGACGAACCAAAAGTGCCTTGAAAATTCCCACACCCTGCTACTCCACGCCTGCAGACTCCGATCTCTACACGATAGTGCTTGGAGACCCCTCAGCACACTGGTGCCTAGGTCTCTCAAAAAAGAAACACTAACACAATGGGAAGAAATACCAGAAAAGGTAATGATCCAGATGAGAGTGCCAACACCCTACCAATAAAGGATCAAAAGCCAATGTCTATTTCGGAGATGCGAGATGAAGACATAGAAGATCTACCAGACAAGGAATTCAAAAAAATAATGTTAAAATATGTCAGAGACAATGAGAAGAATTGGGCGGACTTCAAGGAATTCAAGAACCACATAGCCTCAGAAATTCAACAAATGAAAAGTAAAATCCTTGACTTAGAGCACAAAATTGAGAGCCTAACCAACAGAACAAATACAGCAGAAGAGAGGATCTCTGAAACCGAAGACACACAAAACGAACATACCCAGTTCATTAAACAGCTGGAGACAAGTCTGAACAAAGCCAATAAGACCATACAAGAAATGAAAGACAACCTCAGAAAATCAAATATTAGGATTATTGGCCTTCCTGAATGAGCGGAAAAAGAGTCAGGAATGCAAATGGTGCTCGACGAAATTATACAGGAAAACTTTCAAAACACTTGGAACATGAACACAGCCCAAATCCAGGACGGTCAGAGGACTCCCAGCAGATATGACCCAAAGCGATCTTCACCCAGACATATGGTGCTTAAGTTCCATTCCAACGAAAACAAAGAAGGAATCCTAAGACAAGTACGAAGCAGAGAAAAGATCACATACTGGGGAAAACCAATCAGGATCACTGCTGACTTCTCTGAAGAGACTTTACAAGCAAGAAGAGAATGGACAAAGATCTTCCAAATCCTGAATCAGAACAACTGTCAACCAAGAATATTGTACCCAGCAAAGATCTCATTCATATTTGAGAACGAAATCAAATACTTTCACAGCAAAGAGAAATTAGAAGAATATGCCAGCACAAAACCAGCTCTACAAAATCTCCTTAGAAATGCACTACATCCAGAAAAAAAGGAGGTGAATCATAAGCAAAGATGGCAAACAGGAAGATCTCCCCACTAAAGTCCACACAAGGAAGGGCAATTACACAGATATCAACACCCGCAAAAACAAGTATAGCAGGGCAAAATCACAACCTCTCAATTTTAACTCTTAACACAAATGGCCTGAACTCACCAATCAAATGGCATAGATTAACAGAATGGATTATCAAACAGCACCCAACTGTCTGTTGCCTACAAGAGACACATCTAACCAGAAGAGATTTGAAAAAGCTGAAAGTGAAAGGTTGGAAGCAGATATTTCATACCAATGGACGAGAAAAAAAGGCTGGGGTGGCTGTCTTAATTTCAGATGATGTGGACTTCAATCTGACACACATCAAAAAGGACAGGGAAGGACATTATATATTGGTGAAGGGACTGATCCATCAGGAAGTAATTACCATTGTGAACATATATGCACCAAATTCAAACGCACCTAGCTACGTGAAGCAATTACTCACGGACTTAAGGGGAGACATAGATATGCACACAATAATAGTGGGTGATCTTAACACCCCACTAACAACAATAGACAGATCAACAAAACAAAAACTCAACAAAGAAACAACAGAGCTCATACAAACAATAGAACAACTGGACTTGGTTGACATTTATAGAATTTTTTACCCTAATGCCACAGATTATACATTTTTTTCAGCAGTGCATGGCACCTTCTCCAGGATCGACCACATGATAGGACACAAAGCAAATCTAAATAACTTCAAAAAGATAGGAATCATACCATGTACCCTCTCAGACCACCATGGATTGAAACTGGAAATCAGCAATTCAAAATGCCCCAGGAAATACAGAAACTCTTGGAGGCTGAACAATATGCTATTAAACGAACAATGGGTCAGGGAAGAAATTAAAGATGAGATAAAAAAATTTAGGGAAACCAATGAAAACTCTGACACAACATTCCAAAATTTGTGGGACACTGCCAAAGCAGTGCTACGGGGTAAACTCATCGCAATTGGAGCTCATGTCAAGGCCCAAGAAAGGCGCCAAATACAGGAACTAAACACACACCTCCAGGAATTGGAAAAACAACAGCAGATGTGCCCCACACAATAGGAAACAAGAAATCATCAAAACAAGGGAGGAAATCAACCAGATAGAAATAAAAAAAAAAAAACTATACACAAAATCAATGAATCAAAAAGCAGGTTTTTTTGAGAAGATAAACAAGATAGACACCCCACTGTCCTGTCTGAATAAGAAAAAACAAGAGAAAGCAAGAATTAACAGCATCAAAGATGAAAAAGGCAACATAACAACAGACACCTCATCCATTAAGGCCATAATTAGAAATTACTACAAAGCACTGTACTGCAACAAATCAGAAGATCACCAAGAAATGGAAAAGTTCTTAGACTTCTACCACCTGCCAAAACTTAGCCCAGAGGCAACAAACGACCTGAACAAACCCATAACTGAAGTAGAGATTGAATCAGTGATTAAAGACCTCCCAACAAAGAAAAGCCCAGGCCCAGACGGCGTCACTACAGAATTCTACAAAACATTCCGGACAGAACTGACCCCATTCCTCTACAAACGCTTCAAAACAATAGAAAAAGAGGCAACCCTTCCAAACTCATTCTATGAAGCCAACATTACCTTAATCCCAAAACCAGACAGAGAACTAACAGAGAAGGAAAACTACAAACCTATCTCTTTGATGAACATTGATGCTAAGATTCTCAACAAAATCCTAGCCAACAGAATTCAAAAACACATCAGACAGATCGTTCATCCAGACCAAGTAGGATTCATCCCTAGAATGCAGGGATGGTTCAACATTCGCAAATCCATAAATGTGATACACCACATCCAAAAACTGAAAAACAAGAATCACATGATAGTATCAATAGATGCAGAAAAAGTTTTCGACAAAACCCAACACCACTTCCTACTAAAAATCCTAACCAAGGTAGGCATAGATGGAAAAATCCACAACATAATTAAAGCCATATATGAAAAACCCAACGCCAGCATCATACTGAATGGAGAAAAGCTGGAACCCTTCCCACTGAGATCTGGAACAAGACAGGGATGTCCACTTTCTCCACTACTATTCAACATAGTCCTACAGGTATTCGCTGAGGCCATAAGACAAGAAAAAGAAATCAGAGGAATCCAAATGGGAAACGAAGAAGTTAAACTCTCACTATATGCAGATGATATGATTCTTTATGTAGAAGAGCCAAAAGACTCAATACAGAGACTGTTAGAACTTGTACGAGAGTTTGGTAGAGTGGCAGGGTACAAAATTAATGAACAAAAATCAACAGCCATAGTGTATGCGAACAGCCCCAAGTTGGAAAAAGACTTAACCAGCAAGATACCATTCAAAATAACAGAGAAAAGTATGAAATATCTGGGAATAAATCTAACCAAAAATGTAGGAGACTTATTTGAAGAAAACTACAAACTACTTAAAAAAGAAATTGAAGAAGACCTCAAAAGATGGAGTAACATCCCATGCTCCTGGATAGGTAAAATCAATATCATTAAAATGTCTATACTGCCAAAAGCAATATATACATTCAACGCAATCCCAATCAAATTGCCCAAAACTTTCTTCACGGAAATGGAAACGATGATCCAAAGGTTCATCTGGAAGCACAGAAAACCACGGATAGCTAGAACCATCCTGAAGAACAGGAAGTTAGCAGGGGGAATCACAGTTCCGGACCTCTGGACATACTATAGGGCAGTGGTTATCAAAACAGCGTGGTACTGGCACAAGGATAGAGAGGAAGATCAATGGAGCAGAATAGAAACGCAGAAGGAAACCCACACAGATACAGCCAAATAATCTTTGACAAAAAGACAAACGACAATCCAGGCAAATGGGAAGGTCTGTTCAATAAATGCTGTTGGGACAACTGGTTAATAGCCTGCAGAAACAAAAAAATAGATCCACATCTCTCAACATACACTAAGATCAGATCTAAATGGATAACAGATCTAAACCTACATCCAGAAACCTTCAAACTTTTGGAAGAAAATGTTGGAAACACACTGCAACACTTAGGGGTAGGCCCTCACTTCCTAAAAAAGACTCCAAATGCAATAGAAATCGAGACCAAAATAAACAATTGGGACCTCATCAAACTAAGAAGCTTCTGTACAGCTAGAGAAACAATCAACAAAGTAAAAAGGCAACCCACAGAATGGGAGAAGATCTTCGCACACGACATAGGTGATAGAGGGCTGATCTCCAGAATATACAAAGAGCTACAAAACAACCAAAATGTCAAAACAAACAAGCCACTCAAGAAATGGGCACGTGAAATGGGCAAACACTTCACAAAGCAACAAACCCAAATGGCAAATAAACATATGAAAAAATGCTCAAGTTCCCTGGCAATAAGGGAAATCCAAATTAAAACATCAATGAGGTACCACCTAACGCCAGTAAGACTGGCCCACATGAATAAAACCACCAACAACACTTGTTGGCGAGGTTGCGGGTAAAAGGGATCCCTACTCCACTGCTGGTGGGGCTGCAGGCTGGTACAGCCTCTATGGCAATCAGTATGGAAAATATTCAAACAACTCAAATTCAACATACCGTATGATCCAGCAATAGCACTCCTAGGAATATATCCAGAACACTTGTTTTATGAGAAACCAACATGCACCCCTATGCTCATAGCAGCACAATCAGTAATTGCAAAAACATGGAAGCAACCACAATGCCCATCAACAGAGGATTGGATAAGAAAGCTATGCTTCATCTACTCCATGGAATACTACTCAGCTATTAAAAGAAACAAAATGCAGTTCTTTGTGGTCAAATGGGCCCAACTGGAAACCATAATGCTAAGGGAAATGAGCCAATCCCAAAAGGTTAAATACCACATGTTTGCCTTAATTTAAGATGATATGATGTTATGTATAACATGTTATGTTTTGAATGTTATATGTTGTGTAGAAACTAAAATTGAAATGTAAGCGAGGTGGTCACAGAAGGTGGCTGGGAACTCGCATTTATCTTTAACATATTGGTTACTCATTACTATGTCAATTAATTCCATAATGATGTAAATTTTTGCTGATGGTATGTTGGAGCTTTCAATTGACTGGGATGATACTCTGCTGGCTCTGTCTTCAGACCAGAGAGGGTATACGTAAGGAGCCGTTGAACTTGACTGGACAATAAGATGTTGGACTCTATGTTTGGTATATGCTTGCAATGGGGGAATCTCAACTGAACTTGAGCTGTGGTTATGCAACAAGGTGGAGTAATCCACCATGGTGGGAAGGTTTGGGAGGGGTGGGGAGAACCCAAGTATCTATGTAACTGTGTCACATAATACAATGTAATTAATGAAGTTAAATAATAAATAATCAAAAAAAAAAAGAAAGATATTTCTTGTCACCATGAAGAAACAAATAAAGCTAGAAGCAGAGCTGGGTCAAGCCAAAAAATGTATTCAAGAATTGAAAGACACTATTACAAGGTGCAACATAAGATTTATGGGAGTTACAGAAGGTGCAGAAAGAGAAGCTGAGTTTAAAGGTGTGTTTACCAAAATAATAAGGGAAAACTTACCTAATCTTAAAAAAAAATTGGTAAACAATATCTAATAGGAACACAAAACTCCCAACAGCATTTTTCAAAAATGAACTTCACCAAGACATATGATAATCAGGCTCTTTTCAGTAGAATCAAAAGAAAATTTTTTGAATGGGCATGTGAAAAAAATCAACTAACATATGAAGGAATGACAAACTCACAGCTGACATCTCAGAGGAAACAATACAGGCCAGAAGAGAATGGAGTGACAGATTCCAAATTCTAAAAGAAAAAAAATTGCCGAAAGCTAAAAATGTGTACCCTGCAAAGCTCTCTTTTGTCTTTGAAAATGAAATAAAATTCTCCCACAATAAAAAAAAAAAACTTCAAGACTTTGCTCTTCTTAGTCTACCCTACAAACGATACCCAGATACGTTCTCATGAAAGAAAAAAGGACTAGCAAGTAACAAAAACAAAGGCAAATGTGGAGAACATCCCACTGAAAGACTAACAGAAGTCTGAATCAAAGAACACTAAAATGACAGGACCAAACTGCCCCTTACCCATAATAACTCTGAATGTAAATGGCTTAAATTCATCAATCAAATGCCATAGATTTGAAGACTGGGCCAAAAAAAAAAAAAAAAATTAAACCCAGCTATTTGCTGCATATAGGAGACAAATCTCATCAACAAAGATCAGAAAAAAAATGAAAGTGAAGGCATGGAAAAAGATATTCCAAGTGAATGGTAAGGCAAAATGTGCAGGTGCAACCATTCTCATGTCAGATGATATAGACTTTGATGTGAAGAGCATCAAAACAGATCAAGAAGGACTCAGGGAGTCCATAATGATCAAAGCAACCATTCAGCAAGAAGAGATCATCATAATAAATATATTTGCACCGAATGTCAAAGCATCTAGCTACATTAAACAAATATTAAGGAGTTTAAAGGGAGAATTAGAGACTATTACGACCATAGTGAGGGACCTAAATATTCCATTAACATTAATGGAGAGATCAAAGAGAAAGAAACTCTCCAAAGAAACAATATAACTAACCCAAACTCTAGGACAAATGAACTTAGTTCAAATCTGCTTAATCTTTCCTCCTACAGAGAATACAGTTTTTAAATCAGTACATTGAATCTTCTCCAGAATTGATCATGTTATAGGCCACAAGACAAGCCTCAGCAAATTAAAACAAACAAAGAAAAGAGGAACTACAGCAACAAAACTAAATTATACCATGCATTTTATCAGATCATCACAGAGTGAAGCTAGAGACCAAGAAGTCAAAATACCAAGGAAGACTTGCAAACACATGGAGACCGAATAATATGTTACTGAATGAGCAATGGGTTAGAGAGGAAATCAAAGGGAAAATTTAAAAATTGCTTGAAACAAATGAAGGTGTCTAAACAACATATCAAAACATATGGGACACAATCAAGGTGATGCTAAGAGGAAAGTTCATTTCAATCAATGCTTATGTCAAGAACAAGAAAAGCATCAAGTGAATCAGCTACCCTTAGAGCTGAAGAAACAACAAAAACAACAGCAGAGCAATCCTAAGATTAGTAGGAAAAAAGAAATAATCAAAGCAATGGATGAAATAAACCAATTAGAAACCTTCCCCACAAAAACCTATACATAAGATCAATGAATCAAAGGTTCTTTGAGAAAATCAGCAAAGTACACTCCCTACTAGCCCAACTAATCAAAAAAAAGTAGGGGAGGGGGAATACACATTGATAGCATCAGAGACAAGAAAGAAAATACAACAGATATCTCACAAATACAAAAAATCATCCAGAACTATTAGAAGCATCTATATGCGAACAAAACAGAAGAGCCCGAAGAGATGGACAGATTTTTGGACACATACAATCCACCAAAATTGAATCAAGAAGCAATTGCCAATATAAATAGGCCTTTAACAGGCACAGAAATGGAATCAGTAATTAAAGCGCTCCAAACCAAAAGAAATCTTGGACCAGATGGCTTCACTGTTGAATTCTACTAAACGATTCAAGAGGAAATGATTCCAATCCTCCAGAAGGTTATCCAAATAATACAATAGAGGCAACCACCCAAACTTTTTCTTTGAAGTTAATATCACCTTCATACCAAAGTCAAATAAAGAAACAACAGAAAAACATAACTACAGACCAATACCGTTGATTCATATAGATGCAAAGATCTTCAACAAAGTATTAGCCAACAGGATCCAACAGCACATCAGGCAGATTATTCACCCAGACCAGCTAGCATGCAGGGATGATTCAACATGAGCATATCAATATTTGTGGTACATCACATCAATAAATTGAAAAATAAAAACCATACAATCATTTCAATAGACACACAGAACTCATTTGATATAATCCAACAGGACTTCATGATGAAAACTCTAAGCAAGATAAGCATACAAGGAAAATTCCTCAATACAATCAAAGCAATTTATGAAAAATCCAATGCAGCATCATACGAAATGAAGAAAGATTGGAAGCCTTCCCTTTAAAATCTGGAACTAGACAAGAATGTCCTCTGTCACCATTACTCTTTTTTCTTCAGATTTATTCATTGTTATTACAAACTAAGATATACAGAAAGGAGAGACAAAGAGGAAGATCGTCCACCCAATGCTTCACTTCCCAAGTGACCACATGACTGGTGCTGCACCGTTCAGAATCCATGAGCCAGGAGCTCTTGCTGGTCACCCAAGTGGATACAGAGTCCCAAGTTTTGGGACATCCTCTACTTTCTCAGGCCACAAGCAGGGAGCTGGAGGGGAAGTGGAGCTGCCAGGATTAGAACCAGCACCCATATGGGAAGCTGGCGCGTTCAGGGCAAGGACCTTAGCCACTATGCCACCCCGCCAGGCCCACCATTACTCTTTAATGTTGTATTAGAAGTCCTTGCACAGGCATTAGGGAAGTTAAAAAAAAAAAAGACTAAAGTAATCAAAATTGGTAAAAGAAGAAATGAAATTATGTATTTGCAGATGACGTGATTCTCTACATAGGAGAACCAAAAGACTCAGTTAAGAGACCATTGGAACTGATGAGACTTTGGCAAAATTAACGGACATAACTCAATGGCAGTAGAGAACAGAAACAATCCTTAGATGGGAAAGAAATAGTAAGTACAGTCCCTTCAAAATAGAGGAGAGGACTTCTAATTACCTTGGATTCAAGCAAACTAAATATTTGGAAGACCCAAGTGATGGACACTATAAAATATTTTAAAAAGAAAACAGAAGACTGAAAATGGAGAAACTTACCATGTTCCTGGATTGGAAGGATCAACAACATCAATATATCCATATTATCAAAGTAATATAGAGATTAAACACAATCCCAATCAAAATCCAAACAATATTCTTTTCAGAAATAGAAAAGATAATAGAAATATTCATCTGAAATCACAAAAGACCATGAATAACTAAAGCTGTACTGAAAAATAGAAATCAAGCTGGAGGGATCACAGTTCCAAACCTCAAGGCATATTACAGAGCAGTGGTTATCAGTGGAACAGAACTGAAATACCAGAATGGAGCACATATATGCATAACCAACTAATCTTTGACAAGAAAACAGAAAACAATCCAGGCAAAAATCTTGCTCTGTTAAACAAATGCTGTTGGGACAACTGGATAGCTGGTTTTAGAGATAAGACCTGTCACATTATATGAAAGTCAGCTCTAAATGGGTCAAGGACCTAAATCTACACCAAGAATCCACCAAATTATTACAGGAAAACATAGGAAGCACAATCCAAGATATAGGAACTGGGCAAGACTTCTTAAAAAATATGCCAAAAGCACAGGCAATCAAAGCCAAAATCAACAAATGAGACTACATCAAACTTAAAAACTTCTGTACAACAAAGTGAAAAAAGAACAAACAGAATATGAGGAAATTTTTGCACACTACTTACGCAATGGGGAAGTAATATCCAGGATTTACAAAGAGCTTCAAAAACCCAGGCATAGGCAAAAAGGTAAAATTGCACAAAAAAATGAACAAATATTTTTCAAAAGAATAGATCCAAACAGCTAACAGACATATGAAAAAATGCTCGAGCTCCATAGCCATCAGAGAAATACAAATTGAGGTAAGAAGTAACCCAGAGAGACTTTTCTACATTCAGATTGCGACACCTGCTGACATGGATGTGGGGACAAAGTTACCCTTCACTGCTGGTGGGAGTATAGGCTAGTGCAACTACTGTGAAATCGGTATGAAGTATCTTTGGAAAATTGCAAATAAATCTGCCATATGACTCAACTATCCTGTCCTAGAAATATACCTGATAGAAATGAAATCTGCATATGAGAAGAGGATCTGTCATCCTATATTTGTAGCAATACAATCTGCACTAGCAAAGACATGGAAGTAATTCAGATGTGCATTAAAAGAAGAGTGGTTAAATAAAATGTAATACATCTACATAATAATAATGGAGTATTATTCAGCTATTAAGAACAATGAAATTATACCATGTACAACCATAAGGTCCCAAGTAGAGATCATTGTACTCTATGAAATGAGTCAATCACGAAAGAACAAATACCATATGTTCCCTTTAATATAAGGAAACCATCATGGAAAGTTTAACCTTAATGTCTTGATCCATAGAGTGTGTGTGTATGTCTGTGTGTGTGTGTGTGTGTGTGGTGTGTGTTAGGCTGCCCATGTGTTTTGATGTTTTTGATTTTAGTTTCATTTACTGCAAATTCCTTTTGTTAAAATTTATTTTATTTTTATTGCAAGTCAGATATACAGAGAGGAAGAGACAGAGAGGAAGATCTTCTGTCTAACATTTCACTTCTCAAGTGGCTGAAATAGGCAGTGCTGTGCCAATCCGAGGCAGGGAGCCAGGATCTTCCTCCCACATGATTGCAGGGTCCCCAGGGCTTTGGGACATCCACCACTGTTGTCCAAGGCCACAAGCAGGGAGCTGGATGGGAAGTAGGGCAACCAGAATTAGAACCGGTGCCCATATAGGATCCTGGTGTGTTCGAGGGAGGACTTTAGTCGCTAGGTCACCTCACAGGGTACATTTCCTACCCTACCTGATTTTTTTTATATTTTTATTAATATTTTGCATTATGTGACAGTTTCATAGGCTCTGGGAGTCCCCCCTCCCCCCTCCCCTCCCCCCTGTGGATTCCTCCACCTTGATGCAGCATTACAGTTCAAATTCAATCAAGATTCTTTCCTTGCAAACATATACCAAGCATCGAGTCCAGCTATTTATTGTCCAGATGGGTTGAACAGTTTCTTGGGGAGACCATTTCTGGTCCGATGTTAGAGCTGGTAGAATATCATCCCAGTCAATTAAGAGTCCCAATATAACATCAACAGCAATTTGCAACATTATGGAATTGACATGGTTTTGAGTAACCAGTATGTTAACAAAAATAAAAAACAAGTACTAACCACAACCTATGATTAGCTTATTGACATTTCAATTTTAGTTTATATTGGTTATAAGGTACCATTCAGCTGTCTCAAAAAAAAAAAAAAAAGAATTTAGCCACTAGACTATCACATCAAGCCTACAAACATTGCATTTTTAATTAAAACATTAAATTATTTGTACTCAGTAGGTACTTTCTCCCTTAATATCCCCCTTCACCTCAGATACATAAATAATATAATAAAAATATATATAAAAAATAAAATTATTGTATTAAAACAAAAGAGACTTTTGCATTTCCTTTTTGTCACACATGTGTTGGTTACTCAGGGGCATGTGTTTTCATGGTGCTGCAATGTGTTGTGTTTTTGTGACTGTTCTAATTCATAAAAGTTATTGACCTAGTTTCATGGCTTCTCATTTATGGAAATGCATAGTGATGGAGTACTATGAGCCACCATATCCAGATGTGGATGTACAATGCAACATGCACTCCTGCTTCATAGCAAAAGAGGATTCCCAATGAAAACTTTTGGAAATGTGTAAACAATGGGATGCTGGAGTGTCTGACATTGTCTGTACCAACAATGTGGGAACACATTTCAATAAGAGACTGATGGAATTATAGCACCTAATGAAGGATTATACTATTGTAGCAACATGGGGAAAATCTGTTTGGGAGTGGGAATTTGGGAGGGAATCTCAGTCTATGTAAAATTGTGCCACAAATTTAAAAATTCAAAACATTTACAAATTGCAAAAAATGGTCCCAATTTGATGTATATATTAACTACAAGAGAGAAAAGCATACTGGGGCAAAAAGAAAGAATGATACTGCAATCTATGTAGAGACACACAGAATATATTCTCATGCAAGAAAAAAATCAAACACCCGGGCCCAGCGTGTGGCCTAGCAGTTAAAATCTTCACCTGGAATATACAGGACTCCCATAAGAGCATCATTTCCAGTCCTGGCAACCTTGCTTCCTGCTTGCGGCCTGGGAACGCAGTCAAGGACAGCTCAAACCTTGGAACCCTGCACCAGCATGGGAGACCCAGAAGAGGTCATGCCTCCTGACTTCAGATTGCTGGAGCACCGGCAATTGTGGTCACTTACAGAGTGAAAAGTTGAATGGAAGATCTTCCTGTCTCTCCTCCTCTGTATATATACATATATACATACATATATATATATATATACATACATATATACATATCTGACTTTGCAATAAAATAAAATTCATCTTTAAAAAAATCAGACACTTAAAATTTTCATTTATAGTAAGTGATTATATTATTGTCATAACATAGGAACAAATAAAGAGAAAGAAAAATGGAAAGGGAGAATGGGACTGTGCAGAGGAACCACTAAACATACAAATCTGAACTGCATATTATTTTTAGAAATAATAAATTCCATTATTTTAAAAATTTTTGTTGAAAAGGCAAATCTGCAGAGAGAAAGATTTGTTTTTTTAATTTCATTTTATGACAAAGTTTCATAGGCCTGGATTTCCCCAACCCCTTCCCATGACACACCCTCCCGATGTTGGATTGCAGCATTACAGTTCATATTCAGTCATGCTTCCTTTCTTTTTTTTTTTAAAGATTTATTTATTTTATTACAAAGTCAGATATACAGAGAGGAGGAGAGACAGAGAGAAAGATCTTCCATCTGATGATACACTCCCCAAGTGAGCCGCAACGGGCCGGTGTGTGCCGATCTGATGCCAGGAACCAGGAACCTCTTCCGGTTCTCCCACGTGGGTGCAGTGTCCCAGTGCATTGGGCTGTCCTCCACTGCTTTCCCAGGCCACAAGCAGGGAGCTGGATGGGAAGTGGAGCTGCCGGGATTAGAACCGGCGCCCATATGGGATCCCGGGGAGTTCAAGGCGAGGTCTTTAGCCGCTACACCACGCTGCCGGGCCCCATGCTTCCTTTCTTAAAGCCAAAATCTGATATGGGAAATATGCTTGGAAAGATTCCTGGGATTTCAACACTAGCAATATGTCATAAGTCTTAGATTTTGACATATAATGGTTCAAACTAAAGATACATGTGTTTATCTTGGCAAAGCAAGAGTGTCTGAGTTAAACATTTATAATATAAAGAATTAGGGGAGCATGAAAAATAACTAAAAACATTAGCTTCATACACAGCACAAAGTCATCCTTATCTTTTTAGTTTCTTACATATGGCAAATTTTCATTTATTATTTTTAAAGCTTTTCTAGCTATACTTTTAAGGATCCGTTTTGGTTATCATGAGCCTACATGCCATAGTTAATTAAAATCTGAATTTTCTTTTCATACATATCTGAACAGTAAGGAATTCTTGAAGTATTTTCACTAAGTTAAATGGTAATTCACAATTTTTGACCTTGATGGCACTCAACTTCTTACCATGTTAGATAGAAATCAAGGAAAAGCAGTTTAAGAATTCCTCCATCTTGCATAGACATCTTCATGGCTCATTGTAAGCACATTACATTTTCTTTTCTTTTTGTTTCTTTTTAATTATTATATTTTTCATTGTTCTGATATGGAAAGAAAACAAAAGCACATATTTTAGATATCTTCCTTAAAACTCAGATTAAGAACTCAACAAGCTGGGAGAAACATGCTGGCATCAAATATAGACACTGGCTTGCCACCCAATAGCATTCTTCTGACCCTGGTCCCAGATAACACATCAGGGAACCCAAAGGAATGTAGCCTTGTGTTTCAGACCCAGTGGCTGATAAGTTTCTGGCTCCTGGATATAATCTGGCATAGCCTGGCCATTAAGGCAGATCCCCTCCAATATATAAATCATAGCATATACATCCCATCATATTATTCAAAACTTCAACAAAAGGAATATTTTGTAAGAAATAAAATACTCATTTGAAAGCTAAATTTGATGGCCTAGGACTGTAGCCTAATAGCTAAATACCTAGACTTGCATGCTCAGCATCCCATATGGGCACAAGTTCATACTCTAGCTGCTTTACTTCCCATGCAGCTCCCTGCTTCTGTCCTGGGAAAGAAGCCAAAGAATGTTCAAGCTTTGGGACCCTACACCTGCATGGGAGACCTGGAAGAAGTTCCTGGATTCTGGCTTCAGATCAGCTCAGCTCTGGCACTTGTTCCCACTTGTGGACTGAACCAGTATATGGAAGATCTATCCCTCCGTATCTCCTCTCTGTCTATCTATGTCTCCAAAGAACAAATGAAATAAGACTTAAAAAAATAATAGATTCATAAATTAGTGTTTCAAAAGCAACCCATTTGGTGGGTAACTTTGTAACACCAAGACTATAGCAGGAAGTGAAGGTTATTTACTCTTCTACTATGATTTATATAGAAATTATCTCAAAGATACATAAATTTAGAATCAACATACTGCATCTATCAGAAAATACTCTGAGACGAGCTAAAAATGCTGAGCCCGGTGCAATAGTGTAGCGGTTAAATTCCTCTCCTTGAACTCATTAGGATCTTATATTGGCACCGGTTCTAATATTAGTGATCCCACTTTCCATCCAGAACCCTGCCTGTGGCCTGAGAATGCAGATGAGGATGGCCCAAATCCTTCAGACCCTGCACATACCTGGGAAATGTAGAAGTCCCTGGCTTCAGATTGGCTCAGCTCCAGCCATTGCAATCACTTAGTGGGATGAATCATCAGATGAAAGCTCTTCTTGTCTCTCCTCTCTGTATATCTGCTTTTCCAATAAAAATAAATAAAGCATTAAAAACATGTCTGTCAATATCAGGGGACAATCCCCCTTGTTTCATTCCAGGCTTTGGCATGTCCTAGCCATTTCATATCTATCATTCTAATACAGGAACAACATTTATTTTCACTTGCTCATTACTTCTCATTTAGGATTTCATGATTAAAAAAAATTAACCTAAATATGATGCTTACAGACTTAATGTATGAAATTAATGAAGACACAATTTAGATCATAGAAACATCTATCCACTATATTAATTAGAAATATAAAAATGCCTTACTTCAGCGCAAATGTCTTTATGCCAGCGATAGATCCACTGGGTTTTTAACCAGACTGAAGCTGTTCAGGTGTCAGTTTATTCTCAAGTTGGATTTTATTACAAATCCCTGTTCATGGGAAAATTAAAGACTAATAACAGCTAGGAATATGAGTGGGCATGTTTACAACGAGCAACTGGCTTACAGACTTCTGAGTTAAAGCACAAGTACAGAGTACATAAGCTGTCACATGCTGACACACTGTGGGCATGTTAGTGCATGTGTAGACCAACCAGTAATGACAGGTTATAACTTTTTTTGAAATATTGACATAGCTAAACCACTTACTCAACTTTAAAATAAATAAAATGTGTTTAATAAGCAATCATGATAATTATCAGATCCCAGACATTAATTCTCTTTAAGGGGAGCTGGCAAAAGGTAGTTTTTTTGAAAAACCATACCAGTCAGCACAGTAGGGGTGATAAGAAGAACCCTAGTGCTAATACAGGCTTCAGGAAGCTGCCCCACTGGGAAATGGTGTACAGAATGTCTCCTGCCCTTCACAAACAAGCTAGACAAACTCAACAAGGCCTGGGCTTTCACACACACAGTGAGAGGGAAAATTCTGTCCCATTATTCAGAGAGCTGTTTCTGGAGAGTTTATTGAGCATGTGATCAGAGCACAGGGTCAGGGCCATTCTCCAAGGCTGTCTACTCTAGAAAGAAGTGTGCTGTACCTGGATAATTTCAGGAGACACAGCTGTGGAAGAAAAGAGAATTCCACCCTTGTGGGCAAGGCTGTGTGTGCTGGATGCCTCTTTTACATGGCAGGCCATGTGCTGTATGCCATGGTACGCTCCTCTCCTGGGTGTTTGGGAGTGGGTAAGTGTGTTCCTTTGTGTCAATGTTGTGAGGTTGGGAAGGTAGGAAGTGATTAGGTGCCTGCACAAAGAAAACAGAGCAGGGAACAACTTGGCAGTGGGCAAAATAATCCATCCAGGTGCCCATTTTTCCTAGGCACTTCATGAAGAAACAGTTTGACATTACATCGTGGCTGGTCTCCACATTGCTCACGTTGGCTGGTGGGGCAGGAGGAATCAGTGACCTGCACCACACTTTCATGCTGAACATCTCCCAGCTCCCATGACTTCATGGCCCTGCAGTGTCCTACTACAGATTCCCCAGTATGTACTCTCCACCTTCCCTAGTATTCTCATGACTGATTTCAGATTGCGAGATCATAGGGTAACTTTCCCATGGTCCATGACAAACTGTGGGTTGTTTACAGTTCTGCTGGTCACCAAGGTCACAACTCACCTTGACTGAATTTGGGCACACATGTAAATGCTTACCCAGGGCCAGATGACTAAATAATTTCAGGTTCCACCTCTGTGTATGACCTTAAAGAACCAAGATTGGCCGCCAAAGAGAAAGGAGGCTACTGGGATCTTGAGGGACTTTTAAAATGGGCTTACACAGAGAATTTTTTGATTCACTTTTGCACTGGTAGTTAGCACAGAAACACAACACCTGAGAACACATCTGTGTGTATAGTCTGTCTTTGAGTAATTTTTGGGATCAGGTGATAATCGGCATAAGATGGGTGGTTGCAAAATCTAGTAATCACAGTTCTACACAATTGGTAACACCAAGGAAGAACGGGACACCACACAAACATAAACCACACAGCATGGTGCTGCCACTTCATTCCTGGGTTGGGAGCTTTGCAACAGAGTCATGGTGCGGTGAACTCTGGTTGTTCTTACCTAACTGTGTCCTTCTTCCCTTGCTATGGGTTTCTCATGTGGAGAACAGTACAGAGAGCTGGAGGAGGGACTGTATGATGAAAACACGCAGTGCTCAAACAAAAGCATCCTGAGCATAGGCAGATGGTTGTTAATAATCTGTCTTTGTGAGAAATGATGGCCAGTTCAGTCCCTTTGATTTTTAAGTTTTTTTTTAAGTTTATTATTCTTGTAAAGACAGATTTACAGAGAAGGAAATACAAACAGAAAGATCCCGTATCTTCACATTCACTTTCTAAGTGGCTAAAATGAACAGAATCAAGCCAATTTGAAGGAGGCTATTCTTCCACATCTACCACAGAGGTGTCAACTGTCAAGGCTTTGAGCCATGCTCTTCTGGTTTTTCACAGAATCATGAAGCTGCATGAGAAATGGAACAGTCAGAACGCAAACTGGCACGAACATGCGTAAGGTGAGGATTTCAGCCAATGAGCCATCACAACCTGGACTGCCTTTTAAAGTTCCATTTACAGGCCACAATTGCTAGAAACATGTAGACTGACAATAACTTTGTAGTTTTCTTCCCCTTTGAGGGAGAATTTGTCATTTTTCAGGTTTCCATTGTGAAGACAAAGGTGCTTTTCCTAATTTGCATTTATATAGAGCTCACACCAGTCATTATGAACTTGTGCCTGGCCCACTTCAGCAATCTTGTAAGAGTACACAAAGTTGTTTTCAATGAACTAGGAGAAAATACTGAGTCTGTTGTTATAGGCCATGAACCTGAGAGTTTCACACATATAATCCTGAAGCCACCTCATTAGAAAGGAAAGTTCTGCTGTATATGCTATAGGAACAAAATAATACAGGACATGGTGTGATCATATCACTAGTTACCTGCAGCCGATGTCCAACACCTAATCTCTGAGAAACTTTTCAACATTGATGTCAACACAATATTCCTTAACAATCACTATAAAAGAGATGTAGGGATTACTTCAGAAGAAAAACCTGATGTTGAAACTATTCTAGGATGCTTGAGTTCTGCCACCTGTCAGAATAAGATGCAGCATGCAAACTTTCCCCCCAAAGAGTCCACTTTCAATGTTCAAAATAACTTCTGTTATTCACCATGTCTTATGCAGAGGAACAACCTTAATCTAATGAATTTACCTATAGGCAGGCCATGTAGCTAAGGGTGTCTTTATCCTTACCTTACCATTCTTAAGGATGATTTTGACATCTGGGGATGGTTCACAAACTCTTTATCAATGAATTTTCAGATAAAAACTTGTGGTGTGCATGTGCATGAGTGTACAAGATAGGAAAAAGCAGATGTGAGAGAGAGAGAGAGAGAGAAAGAGAGAGAGAGAGAGAGAGAGAGAGAGAGAGAGAGAGCAATGCAAAGTGAGAAGCCATTTTTTAATGGGGGACATTTTTTTTGTCTCAGGTATAGCAGGTTTTTCTATACATGATCTATTTTTTCATAAATCATAGGAAATAAATGATTAGCAAGTATCACATTCTCAGAGATGTTTGACCATGGTACTACAGAACCATAAATATGGAACTACCCCCTTATTTGGGACCAGAGATCAGTTCCACATAATACATAGCTGGGGCTATTGTAATTATTATTGGATCACCATCTTCTTTTCTGTGCTTCACCACAACTCCTGAAATAAGCACATGTTGATGTTTGACTAGTGAATGCAGGGATGGGCTCTGTCGTCAGCATACTGAGAACCCTAAACTTTGTGAACTAATCATGGACTACCACCTTGTACCTCTGTGTGCCACAGGTTGCTACTGGTGATTTGGCAGAACTAGCAAAGCCAAGATAATTATTCTCACCTGACTTCTCTGCCATGGCCCACACACAGCTGGTGTTTCCCTTTGAGAGACACCTCAGGCATCATACTTAGGGCTGTGGTCAGTCAAGCAGTTCTTAGTGACTGGGCTGGTGAATCAAACTTCTTTCTTGAGTCTCCAATATGCCTCCCCAGTCCTCCCTAGTACAGATTTAAATGATTTTAGGAGGAAATTCCTTTTCAAAGGTAATTTGGAATTTTTCACAATAATGCATTTTCGTAAGGATCAGCCTTTATGTACCTCAGTTTGAATTGTGACACAGCAGACAAAGGGATACAGCTTTGGCCCAGAAGCCAGAGATGCTCTGTTTGACCATCCCTCTGCATTTCAGTAGAGTCTTCTGCTTTTTCTTGAGCATCTGCAGCTACCTCTGGCTCAGGCTCTCGTGGCCTCTGGTGGATCAATGTCTCCCAGCATGCATTCGTAACTAAGGGTTTCAGAGTTGCTCCAGCACAGGCTGCAAGGCCCTTGACCCAAGTGCCAGTGAGGCTTGTTGGTTCTTATGCTGCCTTTCCTGGTGTGCAACACAGGCTGGTATAAGCTCCTACTCCTATCCCTCCTTGTTTGTTCACCTCCCTCCCAGCATGCTCCACCCACCTCCTTCACAGTCACTGCCTCACCACCTTCAAACTAGTCAATAGCCATGTTGCTGCTGTTGTCAACCAATGGGGCTATGTCCTCTCCCTCAGCTCATGTCCCCTGCTTCCCTTGAGCCTTTCCTAAGAAATGCTTTGAAGCCCATTCTGCCCCATAAGGCTAAGTCAATATTAGCATTATAAGCAGTAAAAAAAATGTATTGCTTATTGTTCAAAAGTTCATTGCAATGCATTTTTTGATTGCCAAGTTACTCTAAAAAAAAGTCCCTTCACCAGAAAAGTTACCAGATCCTGTGTTGTAGACCACTTTGTGGGCCACTGTTCTGATGCCATATTGAAAACATCTTTTCTGGTATCAACTAATACAACAAATTTCTTATTAAAATAATGACTTCAATCATGGGATAACCTGAAGAAATGACTGTTTGCTAGAAATCATTCTTGCTTATACTTCCAAACCCTCTAGTGCAATGAGGAATATAAGATTGACCTTTTACATGTGGTAATAACAACAACTGTGCTATTTGCTGATCTTGAAAAATAGCACATTCCTGTTCAGCATAAGCAGCAGTTTTAACTCCCCCATGAAGTTCTGAGTCTATACCTCCTGGAATTATGTGAACCCTTGCATTGTGAAGCTACTTCTGCCCAGCTGGAGGTTTATAAAGATGCCAATAAAGGTCCATGAATATTCAAGGGCACTTTCTGTGTTCCTTGTTGAGTGGAAACATTTTTAGGTTTTTGGAGCTGGAATATCTAAGGCTGCACTCTCTGTAGTGGCATGAAACAGATCAAAGATGAATTTCTGACGTGCTGGATCCTGTTGCTCACATGAAAGTCTCAAACAAGATTAGTTTGGCTTTGTTTGTTGAAGGGGTTCCAAACAATCAACCCCCACTGTACATTTCCCAAAATAGGGTTTCCAGCAAAATCATAGTGAGACTGACATTCATTAGGCACAATGAAATCCTGTCTTGCACATTGGATACTTGTCACTTTTAAGATGTTTTTTTTTTTTTTTCATTCTTGAATGCAGTGCAGCAATGAACCGTTAACTTTTTGACCAAATATCAGCACACATTTTAATATAATCATTAAGGTACCTCCTGCTGATTGGATGGTATGTAAGGTGTTTTGGTAGACTGCATTTTTGTGTTTGGTGGTCTGTATTTTGATATTTGATAGTCTGTGTTTTCATAAGCAAAATTTTTGCAAAAGCATTTCTCACACATCTGCATGTAAAATGTCAAGAGAGATAGCTTCAGTGAGTTGAGCTACAAAAACTGGGTAAATGTTGTGGGCTAAAGACCTGATTAGCACTCATTAGGTTAGGCAGTGTGACTAAAAGGACCTAGACTTATTGGACTCATCTGTATCCAATATCCTGGTTGAATTAGGACTTGGGGGATAGAGTATATAAGCAATGGTGAAGGAGCAATAAAGAGAGACATTACAGAGACTTCTATCAGGACTAGTCTCCTGCTGGTACTTCATCCCCTGACCCTCTCCCTGTCCATGTTACTGGCTCTGCTGTCCAGAACAAATGGTGCCTAACTTGGAGCATGGCATGAGGGGCAATCTGAGGGACCCTTGGACCTACAATTTTAAGTTTAGAATTAATAATTTTGCAGGGGTATAAGTGGTTTTTTCTTCTTTTTTTTCTTTGTTCTTTTATACTTTATTTTTTTTTAGATTCTGCATTACATGTTCAAATGAAATACAATTTGTCTTCTAATTAGGTGTTATGGAATTGCAATTGACCTTTGAGCTCTATTTTCTATTTATTTATTTATTTATTTATTTATTTATTTATTTATTTATTTATTTATTTATTATTGCATTATGTGACAGTTTCATAGGCTCTGGGACTCCCCCACTTCTCCCCATACCCATCCCCCACGGTGGAACCCCCACCCCAGTCTCGCCACTCCCAGCTCGATGAGGTCATTGCAGAGTTCACTGGTTGACACTGTCCATCATAGAGTCTTCATTTGCCCATTTTTCGCTGCCAACATATATCTGAGATGGTTGATTGATCTGCTCTGTCCTCTGTCTTTTCTTGGCTAGGGTTCTGAGTCCAGCTGTCCATTGCCTCAATCAGCTTGTAGTTGCAGTTTCTGGGCTGGTTCTGTTTTAGGACTTGAGTTGCACTGGAACCAATGGGTGTTGCAGACCGAGTTGGTTCTGCCCAGCACGCACTCGGCACTTGCATCAGTCAGTGGGGGCTGCAGCCCAGTTGGGGCGACCTACGATGATCCCCACTAGGCCCGTTCCCTATGCTGGTTTACCTGTGTGCATAGCAGACTAGTCCAGTTTGTCCCACATCCCGTTTAGCTCTTGTATTTGTCCCTGGGTTTTAAAGCTTAGTCCTAACCCACCAACTCAGCCATCCAGCCGCCACAGATGTTGTTGAGTTCTTTTCTGTCTAACTACCCCAGGCCCCTTCCATGTTATCATGTCCTCCCGCAGGAGTAGTGATCCAGGCGGGGGGAACCCATTGTTTCCCTCCTGGATCTCTCTCTCTCCTGATTTATGCACTCTTCGGGTGGTTCTGCAATTTGACTTAACAGAATTGGCCCTCAGAGCCATCATCTGCCAGCTGATGTTGCGTCTAAGTCCTTATTTATCCATCCATCTTAATTTATGCTTGCCCCAGCAGGGGATAATTTGCTCAACCTGGCTTTTCCCTGGTCTAGTTCCCATGTGGTGCTCAGGTATTGTAGCCCTGCTTAGTGTGGTCTGTCCCCAACCCAGCCCACTCTCTCCAGTAGGGGTAGCTGTCCACTAAGGGGACCAGCCCCTAAATCCCCATGCCAGTTCTGCCCTTCCCGGTTCTCACGTGTGCTGGGTGGGCGCTGCAGTCAAATCTAGTACCGACAACCTCGCCCTGGCATTCTACATTGTACGCTGGTTTTGTTGCAACCAAAACCGGCCCAATCCACACTCTGTTCTGGCGCCTGGATTAGCCAGTGGATGACATGCACTGACCCAGCCTGGTCCGCCCCATCCCGTGCCAAATGCATGCCCGTGGGAAATTTTCCATGGCCTATTCTGGGATGTTTCCTATCGTACTTCTTGCATTAACCTGGAGGGTCTGTATCTTACGAGAGGAGTTGCCTAGGCATCTCCCTCTGAGCCTCTCCCATTGCCAAGTTATGCGCATACCTGGGGGTTTTGGAGCCAACTCTTCTCAGTTCACCTCCTGTCCAAGCAAGAACTGTGGCTTAACCTGGTTGGCTTTCACCCCATTTTGACTCTTGTTATAGCATGTCCCAGCCCAGCCATGGCTCGTCCACACTGACATACAGTTCACAAGTGGCTCAGTAGGGGGTCGAGACCCAGCCCAGCCAGTCCCATGGTCATCCAGGACACAAGACAATGTTGGGGTCCGGCACACTCCGGTGCCTCCAATCCCAGCCCACACTGGCGCCTTGGGAGACTACAACTATTTCTAGGTAAGAACACAGCCCCCATTCCAGCACACATCCCCCCTGGAGGGAGCCTAAATCTGGTTAGGGTATCCCCTTGGCTCCCACCTTGGGCCTGTTACTAGCCATAGATCATACAACTACTGGTGGTTGCTCTGACTCAGCTTGTTTCATTCCCTCATTTGTCCTAGCCTCAGCCCTAGACTTTATGGCTTCAGGTCCTTGGTACAAGCAGAGTAGCAGGTGCAATGGCCCAACTTGGCTTGACCTGTGCTCCATCGTGGCAGGCCCGGGCACAATTTGCCTCGAGCACCTGGTGGCTGGAGTCAGGATCTGAGCAAGACACCTCATCCTGCATCCCCCTGGCAACCTCCAAACTCCGGAGGTTTGAATCCCCAGGCCCTAGATCGCGCCATTTCCCAATCCCGTTCACCATCCAACAAGGGCGGTGGGTGTGTTGTCCTAGAAATTCAAGCCTCTGTACCTGGATATTGCAAGGAATTCTGTCTCCCCTATACCAAGGTTGGGCCTACTGATGGGTGTCCCCAAATAGCTTTCCACATCGTAAAAACCTCTGAGTTCACCGCCGGGAGGCCAGCAGGCAAAGCCTGGAACCGCTTGGTGCACTGGCTGCCCAGAACAGAGTACTCGCCCACAGCCTCCCTGCTGCGGGTTTGGCGAATGGAACTCACCCGATGTACTCTGCTCCTGCCTAACTGGTGGAGGTGGAGGATGGAGCTCAGGCCTTAGTCTGGCTCTGAGGTGGACTGCATGGCTGCTAACCTGGGGTCTTCATTGCCCCCTGGGTCTGGGGGGCCGAGAAGGTGCCTGCGGGGGTTGGCCCCATTCTGCGGCCGAATTCCATAGAATAGAGGCACCCCCGGCATACCACAACCTTGACAAGGTTTCAATCTGCCCCCACCCTAAAAATAGAACTCACCCAAGGTACCCTGCTGCCGCCTAACTGGAGCAGGGTGGAGCTCAGGCTTAAGTGGTTTTATCCCCAGACCCTCTCCCCATCCTGGGGCATGAGGGATAATTTGAGAAACCCCGGATCTCCAGTGGTAAACTTACAATTAAATACTTTGCAAAGACATAAGTAAAATTTATCATGGGTCAAAACTTGCTAAAGTGCAGGTGATTAAGGGAATCAGAGATCTGTTCCAATTACAAGATACTGAACTTAGCCTAAGGCTGTACTGAAGTTAATTAAAATTGTCTGGAAAATAGTAGCACTCCTAGGAATAAATCCAGAACAATTGTTTTATGAGAAACCAACATGCACTCCTATGTTCATAGCAGCACAATCAGTAAATGCAAAAACATGGAAGCAACCACAATGCCCATCAACAGAGGATTGGATAAGAAAGCTATGGTTCATCTATTCCATGGAATACTACTCAGCTATTAAAAGAAACAAAATGCAGTTCTTTGTGGCCAAATGGGCCAAACTGGAAACCATAATGCTAAGGGAAATGAGCCAATCCCAAAAGGTTAAATACCACGTTTGCCTTAATTTAAGATGATATGATGTTATGTATAACATGTTATGTTATGAATGTTCTATGTTGTGTATAAACTAAAATTGAAATGTAAGTGAGGTGGTCACAGAAGGTGGTTAAGAACTCGCATTTACTTTTAACATATTGGTTACTCATTACTATGTCAATTAATTCCATAATAATGTGAATTTTTGCTGATGGTATGTTGGAGCTTTCAATTGACTGGGATGATACTCTGCTGCCTCTGTCTTCAGACCAGAAAGGGTATACCTAAGAAGCCGTTGAACTTGAATGGACAATAAGATGCTGGACTCTATGTTTGGTATATGCTTGCAATGGGGGAATCTCAACTGAACTTGAGCTGTGGTTATGCAACAAGGTGGAGGAATCCACCATGGTGGGAGGGTTTGGGAGGGGTGGGGAGAACCCAAGTACCTATGAAACTGTCACATAATACAATGCAATTAATGAGTTAAAAATAATAAAAAATGTCTATAATTGATTTAAGAATATCATCCCAACATACAGTTTCAAAATACTTTTCTATGTTTTGATAGTTAAACCCTATACTTATGTTACAAAATGACATTTGGAAAAACTGAGTGAAATATTATAGGTCTATATTTTATTTTACACTACCCTGGTAAAGCTGAAATTATTGTGATTTTGTTTTAATTCTCCCACTGGTATCAGAAGATAAATTTTGGAGAACCCCAAAGAGTTAAACTGTGTGGACAAAATAAAATATATAAAAGGATACTTCAAAAATTTCATTTAAAAATAAATTTGGTTTAAAAAATGTGAAAAAAATTATTCCCAGGGTCACTCTCCTTGTGGTCACATATTTTCTCTGGTGCTTGGTAAAAGATGCTTTGTAATTTCCTCAAGCAATGTTGCAACCCTTCCTTAAAAATTATCTGTTAGATGGGTAAGGGAGCCACAAACCAGGTAAGAATGGAGCAGGAACTCCAAACCAGACAAAATCTGGAGAAATTGTGTGAAAAAAGATTTGTGGCCATCTTCTGAGAAGCAGGAAGGGGAAGAGGATAGAAGTGAGCTTGCTTAGGACCTTCTACCGATAGAGCATGTGCCCATAGAGTGTGTGCTTTTACAAAGGCATGGAGACCTCTGCGCTGCTTTTGCCATCAGCACCGTTAAATCTGAGCAGTAGTGAAAGATTTACAGGAGCAACTTCAGTGTCTCTCCTCTTCAGTTGAGGCAAAATTAGCTATAGCCCCCAGACATTCCTTCCTTTAATTATTTGGAATTTCCACTATTCCAAAATTGTATTAAATGCCCCAGAGTTTCCATATTCCAGATGTTTACAGCCATCTTTCAAAAGGCATCCAGGAATTCAAAAGTTTCAAATTCTAGGAAAGCCCTAGAATTTGATTAATGGATTAATCTCCCATTTTGTTGAGACAGTTAATCAGGTTGATTGAATTATATTAAGGTTATTTTCAAATGAATGTGATACACATCCCAGATTTTGAAACACGATGGTATGTGCATGATACTGTTGATACTTGCTCTGGTTTAGTCTAGCTATTCCTCAGAGAGAGAACAAATCAGACATGCTCTGGCTCATTGCAATGTCTATTTTTCCATCTTGGGAACTTCCAAAGTTATTAAAGCTGATAATGGGCCCTGCTATGCCAGCAGTAAGTTTTGTGACTTTGCTGCCTCCCACCATATAGAACTAATTATAGGCATTCCTTATAATCCTCAAAGACAAGGTATTGTGGAAGGTGCCAACCATGCTATGAAGGATTACCTTATTAAAACAAAAATGGGGGATATAGCACTCCCCATGATGATTTGAACCTTGTATTATTTGTCTTAAATTTATTAGCATTGGATGCTGAAAGACAGTCTGCTGGAAATCACCATTGGAATCTGTCTCAGAAGCAGAGGGGTTACATGATGTGGAAGGATCCCTTGACTGGTGAGTGGCAAGGCCCAGATCCTGTCCACATATGGGGGCGAGGATCAGTTTGTGTTTTCCCAGAAAACAAAAATGGCCCACAGTAGATTCCTGAGAGGCTTTACCGGGAAATACCTGCTGCCGAGTCTTGTGAAAGCTTGGGTACTGGCCAGAGTGATGGCATTTGAGTCAGAAGATCGACAGGACAATCAAAAAATGTGTTTGAAGTGAATTGTACCTAGGTCAACTGCACCCTAAAAGCATGTTGGAATGGCAATGGTGATACTGCTGTTGTCAATCAGCTGCCTGGCATCATGCCTGTGCCTGTAAGAGCTAACAAAGAGAGCTCTGTGGCTTGATAACATATAAAAGAGACTTTGGCATAACAGTGACTCTTGTAGCCAGTGTGTTGGCAGCTGCCACCACCAGCTACTGTGGTGAAATTGAACAAGTTCATATAACAGGCTGCCAGAACTATGGAACAATAGAACTCTATAGATGAATGAGTGTGGGTAGGCATGCTTACATTGTAACAGTGGGTTGATTTGTTGGCAGAGAAGCAGCAGATATTGTGGGATATGGTCAAGGCCTCTTGCTCCCCATCATATGCCTTTATGTGTGCAGCACCTGTGCAAGTGCTATATGCTTCTCAAGCCTGGGAATTGCTGTTTATTGCTACCTCGCTAGAGATACTCCTAGCCATGGAACAGGGTTACCAGCATCCCCAAGTATGGTTTGAGCAGCTGCAGCAGGAACACATTGAATGACAGCCAGTGATGGAGAAGATTGACCAGATACTGACTAACATGACAGGGGCTCTTTCATGCTATGGAGATTCCTCATGACAGGTAAGACAAATAATCTGAGAGTCCACAACCTAAGACAGGCACATTCAAGTCTACTTTAAAACAAAAAAAGGGGTGGGGGGTACTGTGGCCTAAGGAGTTGATTAGCGTTCATTGGGAACTAGGATTGTTCCTAAAAGGACCTAGACTTATTGGACTTATTGGACTTATTGGACTCATCTGTATCCAATATCGTGGCTAAATTAGGACTTGGTGGGAAGAGTATATAAATAAGGGTGAAGGAGCAATTAAGAGAGACATTACAGAGACTTCTATCAGGACTAGTCTCCTGTTGGTACTTCATCCCCTGACCCTCTCCCTATTCACATTACTGGCTCTGCTGTCCAGACCAGGTAAGTTTCTTTACTGCCTTGATATATATATATATTTTTAATGATTGGTTAAATTTTCACGAATCCTCTTTCAAATACCTGCAATTCTGGGCCTGAGTGATTATTTCATCATTATATTGAAGTGGCACCTGAATTCCCAAGAATCCTCCCTGCCCATGGTCAGCCACGTGAAGCATACCTGCACTTCATTATCCACTCTTGGTTGTAAAGTATGATGAATGGAGGATGCAGCCTGCCACCTCCCTTCCCTACCACCCCAATAGCACCTGCTGGAGCATGTAGGAGATCTGGGTCTGAGAGTAGGCTGAGTGGGGAAACTGAAAGACGCTTCTACTGGGTCATAATCTGCCACTGGTGAACATGTGTTCCAACCTCGGTGTCGGGCAAGCTAGGCAAAGTAGCCCTAGTCATCTACAAGTGTGTGGGTTGGTTTTTAAAGGGAGAGGATCAGGCAGTGCTGAGTAGATCTTAGCCCACTGGCGAGTGCAGAAAGCAGGCTAGAGGATAGGTCATGCCAGTTTATTTTTTCATGTCAGCAATGCCTGCATCACTGTGTACTCTAAGTCGAGCAGAGGGACTAGGGTTACAAAGAAGACAACATGTATTGAGCCATTTGTGCAAAGAGAATGCCGCTTTATTGAAGTCTAGCCTGCGTTTCATACTCTCTGGTTCCTCCCAGTATTTTTCCAATGCTCAAGCAGCTCCTAAGACCACCAGGGGCATCTTGATAAATGGGAAGCAGGTACTTGTGGTTAAGCCAGGAATGCAATGTATCTGGTCAAGACTGTGCATCCTGTTACCCCTTGAAAAACAACCTAAGCTGTGGAGTTAACCCCTGGGAGACTAGACCCTGAAGTTTCACACCTACTGGTTCACATGAGCTGAGGATGACAGCAGACTGAGCAGGATCACGTTGATGCATCCACCAGGAAGAGTTGGTACTAGGAGTTGGCTAGGTCAGCACAGGGTACCACATTCCAAGGCAAAGGCTCAGATGGATGGACACTATGCTAGGAGGGGTCAGAGCAACCACTTGCATATGTGAAATCTGTGGACAGGAGTAGGCCTGATTGGGGAGCAAAGTAGATACTTTGGCTGGGTTTTAATCCCCACTGGAAAATGTGAGGGCCAGAATGAGTGTTGCAGTTTGGTGTGGAAACCAAAGTGTTTGCTGCAGAAACAATTGGAATGTATGTGGGCTGAGTATGGGATGCACCATTCTGGGCTAGTATCCAGAGCCCACTGGTACTCATGAAAACAAGAGTAAGTATAAGATGGGCTAGCCAAGGCCTCTGTCCCTATTGAGCCATGTGTGAGCTGCGTCTGGGTATGTATGGATCAGGCTTGGCCGGGCTAAAACACCCAACAACCAGAGCAAGAATGGGGTAAGACCAGTAAGAAACAGTCACTGTCGCTGGTAGGACAGGAGGTAGACTAAGTAGGGCTGGCTCATGAACCCATTGGTATGTGCAAGATTGGGCATGGGGAGAGATCTAGATACAGGGGCCTGGGGAACTTCTCTGTCAGGACATACTCCCTACAGGTGAGTGCAAGAACCAAAATGGAAAACAGTGCAAGCCAGGCCAAAATACAGTACCCACAGGCATACATTTGGTGCAGGTCAGGGACAGGCCAGTTTTGGACAGTCTATGTGAACAACTGATGAATTAAAATGCCAGAATGGAGTGGGGTCAGGCAGGGACAGCGCACATCACCAACAAGTCCATATGTGGGCTGGGATTGGGGCCTGGCCTGGCTGGGCTAGACTACAGCCCCCACCAAAATGATTTGAAATTGGGGGATAGCCTGACCTGACCAGCTACAGCATCCATTGGTAAATGCCAAGGTGAGGGGATGGTGGGGAAGACCCAGTGAGAGGGCTGCAAAGCTCCCCTGCCCCCTGCTGTGCCATTACTCACATTGGTGAGCATGAGAACTGCGATGGGGGTAGACCAAGCCAGGCAGGGTCACATCAGGTGGACTACATATGAGCCTGAACATAAGCCAGTGTTGATGTGGATTGATTGGGCTTTGCTACAGCATCAAATGGCAGATGTTGGCAGAGGCCAAATTCTGCCAGGCACAGGCACTGCTTAGTTTCTGGCACCTGCTAGCACCAGTGTGGATTGGATAGTATGGCTGGTTGGGGCAAAGTGGGCTTCAGTACCTATTAACATGTACTAGAGCTAAGTGGGATGTGGGTCAGAAGGGACCAGTCTGCTGTATACACTGTCAAGCATAGGAACCTGGGCAGGGTCAGGCCTGGTGGTGGTTTTTGTGTGTTTCTCTGAGTAGACTGCAACTCTCCCAGCTTTACATGAAGGCTGAGTATGTAGTGGGCAGGACTGATAAGGGACCCAACAGCAACTGGGCTTTGTAAACATGGGGCTGCAGAAAAAACTGACACAGCAATTGCAACTATCAGACTGTACATAGGCTGATTTGGGTGACAGACTCTACTGGACACTTTTTTGGCAAATGCACGTAAGAATCAGGTCTAGAATGGCCTCAGATGAGGTTTCTTTGGAAATTCCCTACCAAATGAAATGCTGGACTCAGAACCCTAACCATGGAGAGCATTGCAGGTTACATGGGCTGACTGTGGATGTGAATGTGTCAGATGGAGCAGAGGACAGCATATCCAAAAGTCCACAATAATATGGCAATACATCAGAGCCTCCAGAGGATACCTGGTACCATGCCAGAGAGCAGATGACAAAACAAGTTGATCAAACACCCTAACCAATCATTGGCAGTGAAGATCTGAGCAGATGGAGACACTAAGATGAACTATAGCGGCCAGAAGATTCAGGAGAGATTTCATTGTGATTGGATTGTTGGAATCACCAACAATTCAGGACTGTTGAACTATTAAAACCTCGAGAAATTCATGGTGTTGGACATTTCTGTTTTTCTTCATGTTGTTGATTTTGTTTTGTGGCTCTTCATTTAAGAGGAATGTGTGGTAACTGTAATGGAGACAATCATGCTAGATATGAGAATGCAGTACAATGGGCATCTCTACTTCCGGATCAATGATGGACTACTAATGAAACTGTTAACCATAGCTTTACAAAAAGAAGCTGGACTCTCTGACATTGTCCACAACTGAAATGATGAACATGTGACTGCTTATGAAGAGTTATGCTATAGTAATAATACAGGGGAATTTGGTAGCTGTGGGGTTTAGGGAAGGAACAGGGGATATCCAGGGCCTATGGAACTATATCATAGAATGGTTATAATAATTTTTAAGCAAGCTAAATTAAAATTTTAAAAAAGGTGTTGTCAGTTATAACTGTTTTAGATGTTTTGTAGATACAACCTTATGCATATATACATAAAACCTCACATATATCTATATCTATACTTATAGCTCTATCTATCTACATATCTATCTATCTATATCTATCTATCTATCTATCTATCTATCTATCTATCTATCTATCTATCTACCTATCTATCTATCTATATTTGGTATTGGTGTTATGGCAGAACAGTGGGTTGAGCTGCCAGTTGCAATGCCTGTATTCATATCAGAGAGCTTGATTCTACTCCTGGCTACACTAACTCCCTGATAATTCACTTGGCAGGCAGTAGACTATGGCTCAAGTACTTGGGTTCCTTCCACTCATATAAAAGACCAGGCTGGAGTCCCTGGCTCCTGGTTTTCGCCTGGTTATTATGAGCATTTGGGAAGTGAACCAACAGATGGAAGATCTCTCTTAGTCTCTCCTGCTCTTGTCATTCTGCTTTTCAAACAAATCAATCTTCTTAAAACATATTTATCTTACATGTTTTTACAAAGTGTGTGCATGAAAATCTATATTTATAGATGTATATGGATATAATTATAAATCAATAGACTATTGAGGGCAATCATACCAGGCCCTGCCCTGCTGCCTGAAGGGTGTGGCTTAAGTCTAAACTCCCCCATGGCCTGAGGCACAGCCTTCAGGCCTATACATGGAGTGTGACTTCCAACATGGCTTCAAGGTCAAGGGAGTGTGCCACAACATGACCTCTGACATCCCCACAAGATCTAAGGAGATAGACCTGTCATACAGCTGGTGACCTTGGGGCCTGCTGGCGGGTCTAAACCCCAAGACCTGGCACCTGACCTGAGACCCAAGAACTTCAAGAGAAAAGACCTCAGGATTTTGGAACAGGGACTTCAAGACCACAGAACTTCAAGACTTCAAAACTTCAGAACTTTAGAACAGGTACAGAAGAACTTTGAGACAAAAGACCTCAGGACTTCAGAACAGGGACTTCAAAACCCCAGAACTTCAAGAATTCAAAACCTCAGAACTTAAAATTAGGGATATCAGAACTTCAAAACTTCAGGATTACAAGACCTCAGGTAAAAGTGGGTGAGGCTCCAGACTTGACTTATGGGCTGATATTTTGAGAACTGCTTAATGGTGTTCTGAGTTTTCCACCCCAGCCAGTGGGCTATGAGCTTTCACCTTAACCCATAGGCTATGAGTTTGCGCCTTAGCCAGTAGGCAGAGTTTGCACCTTAATCAGTAGGCTCTAAGTTTGCACCTTAATGAACAGGCTCTGAGTTTGAACCTTAACCATACAGGGTTTGCACCTTAACCAGTAGGTTCTGAGTTTTTGCCTTAACCAGTAGTCTGAGCTATTGCCCTAATCAGTGGGCTCTGAGTTTTCCACCATAACCAGTGGGCTCCAAGTTTTCCTCCCAAGCCAATGGGCTCTGAATTTTTGCCCTAGCCAATGGACTGTAAGTTTTCCACCGAAGCCAGTGAGCTCTGAGGTTTTTACCTCAATTTTTGGGTTCAGATTTTGCTCAGAGGTGAGCAACCTCAGTTTGTGCTCTTGAGATTTTTTCCCTTTGCTATGGTTTGAGTGTTAGAGGATGTTTGCATTTTTGTGGAGCTCCTAGCTTATTTGTGGCTATGAGGCATAGGAATTCCAGAGTCTTGGAATCAGAAGTACCGAGTTAAGCCATCCATTTTGAATTTGAATGGGAGGAAAGTGAGACCCCATTCAGGTTGGCTGAATGCTTTGCTCTAATAGCAATTCTTCGGATGCTGATTTTGTTTTTTTTTTAAAGATTTTTTTTTTTATTGTTATTGGAAAGCTGGATATACAGAGAGGAGTAGAGACAGAAAGGAAGATCTTCCGTCCGATGTTTCACTCCCCAAGTGAGCCGCAATGGGCCAGTGTGCGCCGATCCGTTGCCGGGAACCAGGAACCTCTTCCGGGTCTCCCACGCGGGTGCAGTGTCCCAAAGCTTTGGGCCGTCCTCAACTGCTTCCCCAGGCCACAAGCAGGGAGCTGGATGGGAAGTGGAGCTGCCGGGATTAGAACTGGCGCCCATATGGGATCCCGGGGCTTTCAAGGCGAGGACTTTAGCTGCTAGGCCACGCCGCTGGGCCCGGATGCTGATTTTGTTAACCTGGCCTTTTATTGCTGACAGCTGGCTGCTTTTGATTCATTCAGACTTCCATTACCTGATCTTACGTTTTTTGCTGTCTGGCTGTCCACCTTTTAAATATCGTCTTAAGATAATACAGAAGGAAAAATCAAGGAAAAAAGAATGACTTTATAGAACTTGTTTCCTGGGCTTGCAAATTCTATCTTGAAGGTCTTCTGTTGTTTAGCAAACTGACTGACTTCATTTGCATGTCCAGGGAAACTTTTGGGACTTTAGAATTGAAAGATATGTGTCTCTTGCAGCTGTAAATGCTTAATTTGTGGCAAAAATGTAAAATTTTATTGTGAATAATTTGGCATAGAATTAAACTTTAGCACACTATTGAATTAGTTCAAGGTGTAAGTTAAAATGTGCTATTCATTATCTACAAAGTATCTTTATAAGTTAAACTAATTCTTGTGTTTTTGGCTGGTTATCATATTTCTCACTGCCTTTAATTGATCAAGGTTTTGTATTTGTTTTAATGATATGTGAGTGATTATTTCAAGTCAATAACTGAATCTAATCTATAATGTGTTATGCTAACTTCAACAACAAAGAATCTCATTTGGGCCTGGCAACGTGGCCAAGCGGCTAAAGTCCTCGCCTTGAAAGCCCCAGGATCCCATATGGGCGGCGGTTCTAATCCCGGCAGCTCCACTTCCCATCCAGCTCCCTGCTTGTGGTCTGGGAAAGCAGGAAAGGACGGCCCAAAGCTTAGGGACCCTGCACCCGTGTGAGGGACCCAGAAGAGGTTCCTGGTTCCCGGCATCGGATTGGTGCATACCAGCCTGTTGCTGCTCACTTGGGGAGTGAAACATCGGATGGAAGATCTTCCTTTCTGTCTCTCCTCCTGTTTGTATATCCGGCCTTCCAATAAAAATAAAATCTTTAAAAAAAAGAAAAAGAATCTCATTTATATTTTTTTAGGCATCCTTGAAAAAGCATCCATGAATTCAAAAGTTTCAAATTCTAGGGCTTCCCGTGGAATTCTTATGAGGCATCAAGAATGCCGATGGATTTATCACTCATTTTGTCAGGACAATAGATCTGGTTAATTGGATTATATTAGGGTTATTGACAAATGAAGTAAAATTTGGCATATACATCCATGGAGTTGTGAAGTTTTAAATTTTAGTTTGTGTGCTTTTAGTGATTTGGCACTACAATTGTAACTGGTTATTAACTATGTATTCTTAGGATAGTTACATTACTTGGAAGGCTGAAATTCAGATTTTTGCATTGATTTAGGATTTCATAGCAGTGACTTTTTTCTCTCAGGGTCTTGATTTAAGACTGTTGAATTGATAGCTTTTTAACATATTGGTTCCTGGTCAACACTGCTATTACTAAGCTTGGTTGAGAATTATTTTTTTAAGTCTCAAAAAGTGTGTTTGTGTGTGTTAGTAATTTAAAACAGCTTAAGTTCTAGTCCATATGATATTACAATGTTTTACATGCAGCTAATTCCCACAACCTAGTTCTTTACTGTGAGCTGGAAACACCAGATGGAATGAAGTATCTTAGGAGGTTTACTCCAGTGGGGCAGGAAGAGGGGGAGGGGGTGGAGATCAGTGGGAACATGGAAGGGAAAATGGAAAGTAAAGGGAGGCTGGAATGAGGAGAGAGAGAAAGAAATGCACTTGGGGGTCTTTTGGTGTGCAAGGTGAGGGGGGATGGGATTGGGAGGGATTGAGGGCAGTCCCCAGGGGCCTGCAGTAGAAAACCTAGGGATGATTGGTGAGTGGGTGTGGTTGGGGAAGGGTTTGGAAGATTGGGGTGGGATTCTTGGGTGAAATGCTGGGTTACAGCTGATTGGTGGAGGACTGGACTGGCACGGAATTCGTGAGCTGTGAGGAAGAAAAAAATGGTGTTGGGTCCAGGGTGGAATTTTCAAATTACTCCTTACAGTGTGCACATGTGTATCTTTTGTCTTTTGTACAAGTTGTTTAATATTGCTATCATGTGTTACTGTCTGTCTATTGATCAGAAAATGTTCTAGTTTTTGTGAGTTGAGTTTCTAGCAGGTTAATTTATTCATTTGTCTGTCTCATCAGTTATCTGGATCCTTAGCTGCAAACACAGGGCACATAGTTTGCGTATCAGCAGCAGTAACAGGCTGCTTTGAGACTAAGGCAGTGCTGGATTCTACAGCCACTCTCAGAGCTTCCCAATAGGATTGTAAAAGTATCTAAATGATTTCAAACCACTGCCCAAAAGCTCATGTACTTTGCTGAGCAACAAGACTACTAGTTAACACAGATTTCTTTGATGCATGTAGTTTAAATTGCTAATAGGCTGTTTTCAAAATATGTTACATCATTGAAACATTTATATTTGTGTTTATTGTTAACATGTACTCCTGTCTCACTTATAACAGGCAATAGGTCTTTGGGATAAATGTTTTGCAAAGCGAATATTTGGCATTTTTCACTTTATAGTGTTTCTTATAAAAGGAAGCAATCTGTTCACCTAGATCTAAGGCTCCCACTTAATATCCTCAAGGCAAGGACAAAGTTGAAACAAGACACCAATATCTTAAGAACATGCTTGAAAAACAGAGGGGGGAGGATGTACTATCCCTCATGAACATCTTAACTTGGATTTTATCACCCTAAATATTCTTCAGATTTCACCTTCTGTAGAGCCACCAGCTGTACATCACTGGTGGCCATTTGCATGCTCATTGCAGGTGTCTTTGGTTTGATGGTGGCACCCAGCCACCCAAAAGTGGAGAGGTCCTGACCCCTTGCTAACTGTGGGAAGAGGGTTTGCTTGTATTTTCCCAGGAACTGAGCTACAGCCTGTGTGGGTGCTTGCTCATAATGTTAAGCCCTGGATCCCATGCAATGGAGGATGCCCTTCCAGCAATACAACCTTACAACCTCATCCTGAAAGATCCATCACCATCGAGGAGACAATGAAGGAGGAGGCCAGACCCTTCCCAACACCGGGTGACATGGGAGCTTTTAAGGGATTGGCAGACCAAGCACAGCAACTGTCCCTGACCATATGAATTATTCAAATCCCTAATAAATTAGGTCCATAGAGAAGCAGATGATTTATAAGTGACAGATTCTTAATTGTTTTTGATATTAAGAAAGGCTATAGAAAGATGCACTGGGACATTCAAGCATCCTTATTACCTCTTAAGTTGGTTACAAGGTCGCTTGCTGACCAGGAAATCTCATTAAGAGAGACAAGATGACGTTTGTAATCCCAGTCCCAGTGAGACCCTCTGAGGCCTCTCAAGAGCTTTTGCTGCAGTAGTAGCAGACTTCTTCCCCAAGGGCTGTCAAGAAGGACACCCAGGACCATGTCTCAACTGCCAAAGAGATCACTGAGGATTTGACTGCCTTTGAATGCTGAGAAATTTGGGTTCAGCCAATCCCCATTGAGTCTTCCACTCAAGATTGAGGCAGCCCAGAATTCTCTTCAGACTTCAGTGCCACACCAGGCCAATCCCTAGGAGCCCTGGATGGTCTTAATGGTACATGGAAACAAAGATTTTTCCCCTGGACATGGGTGAGGAGCTTTCTCATTCCTTAGCTCTAGCCTTTACTCTTAGAGTGACCCTAAGGGTATCCCAGGTACCCAAATTAGCTCAGGTGAAGACCTGTATTCTCATTTAGATCATAGACCGATACTAATATAGAAGATTTGTGCATCCAGGAAAGTTGGTTGGCCTATAGCTACCTAGCCTGTTACACAGGCCAGACCCCTACAGAAATACTTGCCAGCCTTCCTTTAAGATTTTTTTTTTTGTTAGACCCATGGAGGTGTAGGATTCCTTTATTGCTCTGATGCGGAGTCCATATCTTGCTCATATGTTAACTTATTAACTATTTTCTTGCCTACCTAAGACTATTCTATTCCCTAGTTGTCAATATATAGCTTACTCTCTAGAATCATTTAATCACTTGCCTCTGCTATAAGTATATGAAATTCTGCAAAATGTTACTAGAGTACTAATAACTGCTGGGTTGTTGTATAAATTCTTGGCAAGCTACTATATGATTCATGTAAATTTTTATAACAAATGATTTGTCATTGTACTATGTCCCAGGATACTATAATTGTTTCAGAGAGTCAAATATTGTCTTTTCCCAGCCTAGATGCAAAATGGCCTTCCACATTAATGCTCAAAAGTCCGCAAGAGAAGCCTACAAACACCAATCAATATGTCAGATACCAGATGACTTCTACTTTCTATCAGGGACCTTTAGAAATGAACCCCTGGAGAGTTCCCTGCTGCTATCCTTGGCCTTTTCAGTCCCCTTTTCAGCATAAAGAAGCCAGAGTGGTCACCATCCTATATCCCTGGCAGCAGTTAGGGTCCATTCTCCTAGAGGGATATGAGGAGCCAAATGGGTAATAGGAAGTTAGGGTCTCTGGGCCCTGGTGATGTTACCTTTAATTTCCATGGTGTATTGTACTTAATGTCAAGGACGTTCAACACTGCTGTGATAGGCATTCTTCCTGCAATGTGATGCTATAGCATATGATATTCCTATGTTAAATTTTGCACTCAGATGTCTCTGCCAACACCCTAGACTCACAGGACTTATGCCTGCCCTTATGGCAGAAGTTTTTGCAGTATAATTTGTTCCAAAAGCAGAGAAGGGAGATGAGGGCAATCATCCAGATCTTGCCCCTGCCTGAAGGGTGTGGCTTAAGCCTAAACTCCCCCATGGCCTGAGGCACAGCCTTCAGGCCTACACATGGAGTGTGATTTCGAACATGGCTATGAGGTCAAGGGGAGTATACCAGAACCTGACCTCTGACATCCCCACAAGATCTAGGGAGATAGACCTGTCATACAACCAATTATAGCATCTTTGCAGGTTGTGGGGGTCTGTCGGAAGGCTCCTTCTTGCAGTCCCCTTCCTTACCCTTTAAAACCTATAACATTTGCATGATAAAGTGGACATTTCTTGCCAGTTTGTCTTTGGTGGTACTTGGGGCAGAAGGCCACCATCTGCCTCATCCTCAGTGAAACTGAGGCCTGCTGGCAGGTCTAAACCCCGAGAGAGGATGTTTAAACCGCTGTTCCAGAATATTATAATCACATATAATAGTATTTATAGGATACACATAAATGTTGAATCACAATTTGTATAAAAGCTATATATATATACATACATATGACAATTTCATTTACAGAATAAACACTATGTTAGCAACCTGTATTTAAAAAAAAGAAAAAGATTCTCCCAAGTGTCGCTGTCCCACAGCGATGGACTTGGTGCACGGAGCCGATAATAACACACATGGACCCTGACTGATGGTCAAAAGCCGTAGTTTATTAGTAGCATTAGACTTTATACACTGAGGGTCATACAGGAGGGTAGAGATACTTAGTTCATCAACAAAACCATCAACTGTTTCTATGCCTTTGTTTGGAAGTCCTTTTCTCTTATATATTACTTTCCACTCAACTGTTCTTATACAAATGATATCTAATCAGGTATGCAAAAGGTAGCCCTTTAGTTATTCTCCTCCAAATATCCAACCAACTGTAATCCTGTGCTCACTGACCTTCTACGGTCACAATGTCCTCCTACACCCAAGCCTACAAGCTGTGTGGCGGAGGTATCAATGAACTGATCAGTCTTATGATTTCTCCTTTCTCATTGCTGAGCCTCATCCTGCCACAAACTTCTGAATTTTTAACTAATTTCTTTCTTAAACTATTTTGGTTAAATTTTATCAGTCATAGAAATCATGTTGTATTCCCTATATTCTAATAATTCTCTAAAAAATGTGAAGTATATTCCATATGAAGCTAAAACATTTTTTTAAATTTTTTGAAGGCACCTATGAAAATATTGATGCTCAAATACATTGATAACATGAAAGGTTTAATCAATTATATTTCAAACAATTATGACTGGAATCGTAAAAGAAGACCCACTGTTACTACACAAACAAGAATACTCTTTTACTATTGAGAATTCAGGTAATATTAATTGCAATAAGATGTCTTATGGATTATGCAGGTACATTTGTATTTTTACTTTTTTTTTTGTTACACGAATCTCCAAAAGCTAGCTAGCAACACATAGAGTATATAACATTTCCTTATTAGCAAAGAGATATAATGCATAGTAACAATTTTGAAATTTTCCTGAAGTAACTCTAGCTGCGAAAGTGATATAAGCCTAACACTTATTGTGAGATTTTTCTTTGCTTAATTGCAAGAGATGTTGAAAACAATGTTACTATAAAAGGACACCCATTTTTTTTCATATGCAAAATATATACTTTCAAAGAAACTACTTATAGAGCCCTGAAGATTTTTTTTCCTGAGTGTCACAGACATAGAGTCAGTTTTAACAAAAATACAAATCAAGATAGACAAATGACAACTACACACAATCCTGACAAGTGATCACTACACACAATTCAGCAATCTGACAGGGCATCATAGAGAATAACTCAAGGGAATCCAGCCTTCTTAGGTTCTTTATGAATACTCAGAATGCAAACTAACTAGATGGTACCTTTATGTAAAGTTCAGTGCAAATCCCATAGCCAAGCTTCCTGGCTTGTTTGATGGGGCCATTTTAACCACACGGTGGCCTTCCCAGATTATCATTTCAAGTTTTGGAGTTCAGGATGGCCATTTACCTCTGCCTTCAAAATGTTGCAGAATGCAAGTAAAATTATTACAAGCAAATCTATGTTATCCCAGTGAGTTTTTAATAATCAAGCTTGGTGATGACACTGATCACTTGAAATTAGCAACCAAGAAGTCACTAGGAATATCCAGTCTGAATCAAAACCTAGAGAGGAAAGTATGGTCATTACCATGAAGTTTATGTATTATACTGAAGAGGTATAGCAGAGAGGGCACATGTCAGGAAATAGGAGAGAACAAAACAACAGCAGAAGGGTACATGGAGACTGTCAGACTGTGTCTGTGACAACAAAGCAGCAAAACCAATGGCGTGGTGTTGCAGTGACTGAAAATCAAGTGGCATTCAACAACCAGCAATCTGAACTCAACCAGCAGCCAGAAACCCACCAGCAACCAAGGGGGAAAGGATTTTCACTGGGAGCTTGGGAGGTGAACCCAGATAAAAGACTGTCCGTCTTGCTGGTCTTTTTGATTTCACCAGGAGAAGAGACAGAGCAGCAGATCCTAGACGGACAGTGAGAGAAGAGGGTGGATTTCATAGCCCAGTCTTCCCCCATAGAGCCAATCCCGGGGACATGAGAACTCCACAGAAGCAACACACAAAATCTACCATAAATATCACCTGGTTTTAAAGAATCCACAAGACCACAATCTGAAGAAGTAGGGGAAGAAGAATCCAGGTGCCACAAAGAAGAAAAAAAAAAAATAGGTCAGCAAGACCTCAGGTAACCCACTATGTGGCAGCAGACATAAACGGTTTGAAGGCAGCAATACCTTATAACACATAGACATGGGAAAATAAATGAGTCAGAGGAAGCAACCAGTGCCACCCCCAAAAGTCACCAAAGGCCTTGTTATTCACAGAGATTACAGATGAAGAAATTGAAGACCTATTAGACAAGGAGTTCAGAAAAACAATTAAAAAACTCTTCAGGGCTTGGCAGTGTGGCCTAGTGGCTAAGGTCCTCGCCTTGATCCCATGTGGCTGCTGGTTCTAATCCCGGCAGCTCCACTTCCTCTCTGTCTCCTCCTCTCAGTGTATCTGACGTGGTAATAAAAATGAAATAAATCTTAAAAAAAAAAAAAAAAACTCTTCAGAGACAATGAAAAACTATGGGAGGAACTTAAGGAATTAAAAAACCACATAATCACAGAAACACAATTAGTCAAAAATGAGATCCTTGACCTGAGCCACAGAGTTGAGAGTTAAGCCAACAGAATTATTGCAGCAGAAGACAGGATATCTGAGTTGGAATAATCCCAGAATGAAAGCAGTCAGATTATTAATCCACTGGAGATACATTTGTACAAGGCCAAAAAGGCAATACAGTAAATTAACAACAACATCAAGAAGTCAAATATCAAAATTATAGTCCTGCCAAAAGGAGTGGAAAGAGAGACAGGTATGAAACTGATACTCGATGAAATTATACAGAAGAACTAACAAAACACTTGGAACATGAGCCCAGTCCTAATCCATGAAGGCCAGAGAATGCCCCACAGATAGGACCCAAAAAGATCTTCACCCAGACATGTGGTAATCTAGCTCCCTTCCAACGAATACAAAGAAAGAATTCTAAGGCTAACACAAAGCAGAGACAAGCTTACATTTAGAGGCAGGTCCATCAGGTTCACCGCTGATTTCTCATAACAGATGCTCCAAAAAGGAAGGGAATGGAATGAAGTCATTCAAATACTGAAACAGAACAACTGTCAATCAAGAATAATGTACCCAGCAAAGATCTCATTTGTATTCAAGAATGAAATTAGATACTTCCATAGCAAGGAGAAACTAGAGGAATATACCATCTTAAAACTACCTCCACAATATCTCATCAGAAATGCACTACTCCCAGAGCAAAAGGAAGCAAACCATAAGCAAAGATGGCAAATGGGAAGAACTCCCTACTAAAGTACACACTAGGAAAGACAATTAGATACCAACAACTTCAAAAACACATGCGTGGCAGGACAGAATCACAATCTCTCAATATTAACCCTAAACACAAATGGCCTAAATTCATCAGTCAAATGACACGGATTAACAGATGTATCACCAAACAGGACCCAACTATATGCTGCCTACAAGAGACACATATAACCAGAAAAGATGCTAAGAGACTGAAAGTGAAGGGATGGAAAAGATATATCACGCCAATGGATGAGAAAAAAAGGCGGATGTAGAGGTCCTAATATCAGATGATACAGACTTGAATGTGACAAACATCAAAGAAGGACATCTCATATTGTTGAAAGGGAAGATTGATCAGGAAGTAATTATCATCCTTAACATTTATGCTCCAAGTCCAGATGCACCCAGCTACATGAAACAATTACTTATAGACTGAAAGGAAGATTTAGAAGATCATACAATAATCCTCAGAGATCTGAACACCCCATTAAAACCAATAGACAGATCATTGAGACAAAAGCTCAACAGAGAAGCTACAGAGCTCACACAAAAAACAGAACAACTGGATTTGATAGACAACTATAGAATATTTCATCCTAAGGCTGCAGATAATATATATATTTTTTCAGCAGTGCATGGCACCTTCTCCAGGACAGACCACATGATAGCACACAAAGCAAATCTAACAAAATTCAGAAAAATTGGAATCATACCATGTACTTTCTCAGACCACCACGGAATGAAACTGAAAATCAGTAATTCAAAATGCCCCAGGAAATACGTACACTCTTGGTGGTTGAACAATATGTTATTAAACGAACAATAGGTTAAAGAGAAAATTAAAGATGAGATAAAAAATTATGGAAACCAATGAAAACTCAGATACAACAGTCTAAAACTTGTGGGATACCACCAAAGCAGTGTTATGTGGTAACTTTGTTGCAATTGGTGCTCATGTTAAGGTCCAAGGAAGTTATCAAATACAGGAACTAGGCACACACCTCCAAGAATCGGAAAAACAGGAGCAAAAGGATCTCACAATCAATGGGAAACAAGAAATTATCAAAAGGGAGAGGAAATTAATCATATAGAAATCAAAAAATATATATACACAAAGTCAATGAATTAAAAAGCTGGTTTCTTGAGAAGATAAACAAAATAGACACCCCACTGGCCCAACTGACAAAGAAAAATACAAGATAAAGTGAGAATCAGCAGCATCAAAGATGAAAAAGGCAACATGACAACAGTCACTGCAACCATTAAGAAAATAATTAGAAATTACTACAAAGAACTGTACTTGAACAAATCAGAAGTTCACCAGGTAATGAAAAGGTCCCTAGACTTCCACCAATTACCAAAATTTAGTCTAGAGGCAACAGAAGACATGAATAAACCAATAACTGAAGCAGGGATAGAGTCAGTGATTAAAGAGCTCCCAACAAAGAAAAGCCCAGGCCCAGACAGCTTCACTGCAGAATTCTCCAGAACATTCCAACCAGAGCTAACCCCAATCCTTTACAAGCTCTTCAAAACAATAGAAAAGGAAGCAACCCTTCCAAACTCATTCTATGAAGCCAACATCACTTTAACCCCAAAACTGGATAGGGAACTAACAGAGAAACAAAACTACAGACCAATCTCCCTGATGAACATTAATGCTAAGATTCTCAACAAAAGCTTAGCCTGTAGAATTAAAAAAAAAAAATCAGAGAGATCATTTATCCGGATCAAGTAGGATTCATTCCTGGCATGCAGGGATGGTTCAACATCCGGAAATCCATAAATGTGATAGACCACATCCAAAAAGTGAAGAACAAAAAATATATAAAATACCAATAGATGCAGAAAAAGCCTTTGACAAAATCCAACATCACTTTATGTTAGAAACTCTAGCCAGGGTAGGCATAGAAGGAACAATCTAGAGCTTAATCAAAGCAATATATGAAAAACCCAACACCAGCATCATTCTGAATGGAGAAAATTTGAAACCCTTTCCACTGCGATTTAGAACAAAACAAGGTTGCCCGCTAATCACCATTGCTATTCAACATAGTCATAGAGGTACTCACTGGCACACATTCAGCATGGGTCAGGAGCAGACCAGGCTGAATCAGTCTGTATCACCCACTGGCAAATCCGATCACCAGATCAGAGTGTGGGATGAGCCGGGTTTGGTCGCGACAAAACCAGTACACATTATGGAATGCCAGGGTGTGGTTGCCTGTACCGGATATGAATGCAGCACCCAACCAGCACACATGAGATCCAGGAAGGAAGGGAGGGGCAGAACTGGCGGGGGGATTAAGGGGCTGGTTCCCTCGCCGGACAGCTACTCCCACCGGAGAGCGTGGGCTGGGATAGAGACAGACTAGACTATACAAGGCTACAACACCTGTGCGCTGCATGTGGACTAGATCAGGGAAAAGCCAGGCTGGGCTGATTATTCCTGCTGGTGCAAGCATAAATTAGATTGGGTGAGGGATGTTTGGGCATAGCCGCAGAAGCTGGCACTGGGGACTAATTCTGTCAAGTCAAATCACAGAACCACCTAAAGAGTGCATAAACCGGGACAGAGAGACCTGGGAGGGAAAAAGTGGGTTCCCCCTTCTTGGGTCACTATTCCCGTGGGAGGGCATGAAGACTGGGACGGGGGCTGGGATGGCTAGATAGAGAGGCACTCAACAACACCCGTGATGGCTGGATGGTTGAGTTGGTTAGATAGAACTAAACTTTAATACCCATTGACACGTACAAGAGCCAAATGGGATGGGGGACAGACTGGTCTTCTGCTACACATACTGGCAAACCAGGGTAGGGGGCGGGCCTGGTGGGGGTTATTGTGGGTCGCCCCGACTAGGCTGCAGCTCCCACTGGTTTGTGTGAGGGCCGAGTACGTGCTGGGCAGAACCAGACTGGACTGCAACACCCATTGGTTCCAGTGCAACTCGGGACTGAAAACAGAACCAACCCAGCAATTGCAACCACCAGCTGATCGTGGTGATGGACTGTGCCGGGCCCTGTGCTTGCTAGAGCATACAAGAAACTAGTCTGGGAATACCTCAAAGTTTCTTTGGAGATCTCCCTAATCGAACTGCTGGACTCAGAACTCTAATCAAGAAAAGACAGAAGACAGAGCAGATCAATCATTCATCTCAGCTATATGTTGGCAGCGATATATGGGGCAAACGGAGACTTTATGATGGACCATATCAATCAGTGGACGACCTCATCGAGCGAAACTGGCAGCGATTCATAACTGGAGAACTATTAACACCACTCGAGCACATATCTTAGAGCATGCCCCACATCCGGGACTCGGGGTGGGCGGGAAACCGGGTGGGGCTTCCCCCTCAATATCCCCCTTTACCTCAGATACAAGATGGAAACAATGTGGACATAATAGTATTACCCACTTCCCTATCCCCCTGAACCTTTTTTTTTTCTTTCTTTTCTTTTTCTTTCTTTAACTGTAATTAACTATCTAAAGATTGTCAACAACACAATAAAATAGATTATAAAAAAAAAACAAACAAAGAAAAAGAAATCAAAAGAATTCATATGGGAAATGAAGAAGTCAACCTCTAAAGCTCTCACTATTGGCAGATGACATGATCCTTTACATAGAAGAACCAAGAGACTCAATACAGACTCCTAGAACTTCTGCAAGAATTTGATAAAGTGGCAGGGTACAAAATTAATGAACAAAAATCAACAGCCATAGTGGTTACGAACAGCGTCAAGATGGAAAAAGATCTAACCAGGACGATACCATTCCAAATAACAGAGAAAAGTATGAATCATCTAGGAATAAATCTAACCAAAAATGTAGGAGACCTTTATGAAGAAAATTATAAAATGCTTAAAAAACAAATTGAAGAAGACTTCAAAAGATAAAACAACCTCCCATGCTCCTGGATAGGGTTTGGGGAGGGGTGGGGAGAATCCAAGTACCTATGAAACTGTGTTACATAATATAATGTAATTAATGAATTAAAAATAATAAATAAATTTTTAAAAAACCAAGAATGCAGATTGTAAGAAAGGGAGAAAAAATGAATTATAATAAAATACAAAACAATAATCAAAACAACAATAGAAAAAATTTGTAAGTGATTACTTTGAATGACAGTGGAATGATTGCTCCAATTAAAGGATAAAAACTGAATGAATGAGTTAAAATTTTCACAACACTTTGCTTGCAAACTCACTTCAGTTCTCAACATAGACTGAAAGTGGAAGGATGCGACAAGGTAGTGTAAATGTACCCAAAAGAAAGCAGAGCAAGGTATGCTTCTACCAAACCAAACATATTTTAAAACACAAGCAATAGAGAAAGATATCAGGAAGATAATTATATACTAGTAAAGGGCTTATCCAATAAAAAGAAAAAACATAGATCCATGCAATACTGGCACATTCAAACACATGAAGCAACTCCTAAAGAGAACTAAAGGGAGAGACTCTACAAACCAATGTGGACTTTGACATCTCGCCTTCAGAAACAGAAAGGTCATGTAAACAGAAAACTGACAAAAACAGCAGTTAAATTGCACCACAGTGTCATTGAAACTAGCACTCACAAACTTTCCATCCAGCAGCTGTAGAGGACAATAGTATTTGGAAATTTTCCAGGAAAAATCATGTAGCAGGTCATAAAAATGTCTCAACAGCTAAAGTAATGAAAATCATGTCATGTATCTGTTCTGACCACAAGGCAATAAAATGTGAAATAAATATCCATATAAACTTTGGAAATACACAATGCACGGAAATGAAGCAACTTCCAACTGAACAATAAGTTAATCAAGAAAGAAATCAAGATGGAAGATAAAAAAATTATTGAAGTGAATGAGAAAGGAAACATAACACATCAAAACCCAAGGTAAACAACAAAAGCATTTTTAAAAAAATTTTGTTTATTTTTTATTGTAAAGTCAGATATGCAGAGAGGAGGAGAGACAGAGAGGAAGATCTTCTGTCCTATGGTTTACTCCCCAAGTGAGCGCAACAGCCGGTGCTGTGCCAATCCAAAGCCTGGGGCTAGGAATTTCCTCTGGGTCTCCCACACGGGTGCAGGGTCCCGAGGCTTTTGGGCCATTTTTGACTGCTCTCCCAGGACACAAGCAGGGAGCTGATGAGAAGTGGGGCTGACAGGATTAGAACTGGCACCCAAATGAGATCCCAAAGCATTCAAGGTTTGAACTTTAGTCACTAGGCCACTGCATCGGGCCTCAACAAAAGCAGTATTAAGAGATAAGTTCACAACAAATGCCAGAATTTAAAATTAGTAAATAAACAATTTATCAGTTTGCCTCAGAAAACTAGAAAGGCTAGAGGAAATAGAATTTACAACTGGCAGAGAGAATGAAATAATAAATCTCAGAGCACAAATGAATGACAGAGAGAGTAAAAAGTCTAAAACTCAAATAAACGAAGAGCTATTTCTCTAAAATAATAAAAATGTTGTTAGTCCCTTAGACTAACAACAGAAGAGATCATTCATATACACAGAATTATAGAGGTATTTAAAGACATTATTACTGATATCAAAGAAATAAAAAATGAGGTCACTATGAGCAATTACACAGTGACAGATATGATATATAAGAAAAATGGACACATTTCTGGACACATACTTTACCATGAATCACAAGGAAATAAAATATGTAAACACACTAATAATAAGAAAAAATATTCACAAAAGCCTCATTGCTGAATTCTATAAAAGTTTTTTTTTTTTTTTTTAACATATTGGTTACTCAAAACCATGTCAATTCCATAATGTTGAAAATTGCTGTTGATGTTATATTGGAACTCTTAATTGACTGGGATGATATTCTACCAGCTCTAACTTCAGACCAGAAATGGTCTCCCCATTTGGACAATAAGTAGCTGGACTCTATGCTTGGTATACGTTTGCAAGGAAAGAATCTTGATTGAATTTGAACTGTAATACTGCATCAAGGTGGAGGAATCCACCAGGGAGGAGTGGTATGGGGAGGGGGAGGGGGATTCCCAGAGCTTATGAAACTTAACATAATGCAAAATAATTAATAATAATAAAAAAGTTTAAATAAAAAAATGACTATACTACCAAAAGTAATAGATATATTCAATGCAATCCCAATCAAAGTACCTGAAACGTTCTTCATGGAACTGGAAACAACAACTCAAAGGTTCATCTGGAAACACAAAAAACCACAAATAGCTAGAACCATTCTGAAGAACAGGAACTTAACATGGGGAATCATAGTCCAGGACCTCAGGACATACTATAGGGCAGTGGTTATCAAAACAGCCTGGTACTGGCACAAAGATAGAGAGGAGGATCAATGGAACAGAATAGAAACAACAGAAGGAAACCCACACAGATACAAATAACTTTGACAAAAATACAAATACAATCCAAGCAAATGGGAAGGTCTGTTCAATAAGTGCTTTTGGGACAACTGGATGATATCCTGTAGAAAGAAGAAGATAGACCCACATCTTTCACCATACACTAAGATCAAATCTAAATGGATAAAAGAGTTCAAGCTACATCCAGAAACCTTCAAATATTTGGAAGAAAATGTAGGAAATACCCTTCAAGATTTAGGTAAAGGCCCCAACTTTTGACTGGGATGATACTCTGCTGGCTCTGTCTTCAGACCAAAGAGGGTCTAAGAAGCCGTTGAACTTGACTGGACAATAAGATGCTGGACTCTATGTTTGGTATATGCTTGCAATGGGGGAATCTCTACTGAACTTGAGCTGTGGTTATGCAACAAGGTGGAGGAATCCACCATGGTGGGAGGGTTTGGGGAGGGGTTGGGAGAACCCAAGCACCTATGTAACTGTGTCACATAATACAATGTAGTTAATGAAGTAAAAATAATAAATAATTTCAAAAAAAATAAAAAAAAGAACATCAAAAGCACTAGCAATCAAGACTAAAATAAACAAATGGGACCTCATCAAACTAAGAAGCTTCTGTAGAGCAAGGGAACCAATCAACAAAGTAAAAAGCAACCCACAGAATGGGAGAAAATCTTCGTGCATTACATAGGTGATGCAGGACTAATCTACAGAATACATATAAATTTCCAGAACAACCAAAACACTAAAACCAATAATCCACTTAAGAAATGTACACAGGAAATGGGCAAACATTTCTCAGAAGAACAAATGCAAATGGCAAGCAAACATATTAAAAAATACTCAAGTTCCCTGGCATTAAGGGAAATCCAAATGAAGACAACCATGAGGTACCACCTAATGCCAGTAAGGTTGGCACAGATACTAAGAAACACCAACAACACTTGCTGGCCATGATGTAGGGAAAAGGAAACTTTACTCCACTGCTGGTGGGACTGCAGCCTTGTACAGTCTCTATGGCAATCAGTATGGAGAATACTCAAACAACTGAAAATCTGCATACCATATGATCCAGCAATAGCGCTCCTAGAAATATAACCAAAATACTTATTACACGAGAAACCTACAAGCACCCCTATGTTTATATCAGCACAATCAATTATTGCAAAAACTTGGAAGCAACCGAAATGCTCAGCACAGAAGATGGGAAAGGAAAGTTATGGTTCTTTTACTCCTTGGAATACTACTCAGCGGTAAAAAAAAAAAAAAAAGGAATGTAGTTTTTTGTGGCCAAATGGCCCCAACTGGAAACCATTATGCTAAGAGAAATGAGCCAATCCCAAAAGGTTAATTACCACATGTTTGCCTTAATATAAGATGAAAGGATGTCAATCGTAATATAATACCCATATATTGCAATATTATTTTAATCTCAAACAGCCAGTATCCAATACATTAAGACATTATGATGTAATCAACGAACATACAATTAATGTGTCAGACTGCTTATGTTCAATATCAAAGAACTGTAAAGCCTAATATATTCTTAAGACCCTTAGCTATTTGGAAATGGGGCAGAAGGGCAGAGAAGTCTTCCATCTCCTTAAAAATTGTGAGGAAGACGTAAAGCATAACTGATCAGAAATATAACTGGTAATTCATAGACAAAAGACTTAAATCAGCATTAGACAATAGAAAAACTACAAAGACATATAGGGGGGACCAGAGCAATCCTGACAACCCCTTAAGTGGAAGTCATATGCACATAGCAGGGGACGGACCCCAGAGTGGAGCAGGTGGACAGGAGAAGGCTTGTATCCCAACCCTGAAGACTCCAAGATCCTCACCAAAGACTATCAGTATGGACACTAAGGACTACATCCCAACTTCCAAGGAGACCATGGGGAGTTGGAGTGCCTTCAGAAGCCAAGAAGCTGAGGTCACACAGTCCCTTCTGGATCTACCCAAGGTCATCGGCATAAGACCCAGGAGCCCAGAGGGATCTGCAGAAATAGAAGAACAGTAAAGTTCCTTCAGGACTAGGGAGAAGAGCTTCTTCTGGACCTTACTTAGTTCCAACTTTGGACCCCCACCCTCTCCAGCAAGGACCATCAGGTTCAATCTGGAGGACTCCCCCCCCCAAAAAAAATAGAATAGATAAATACAAGGAAAGCTTACAACCAAACAGGAAATGATCAGCGTGAATACACATATACCTCACTAGATAGGAAACAAAGATTAGTTACTCCTCACTAGGGTAATGAAGATTTCTCTGCACACCCCTCCTAAAACTGTTCTGCCCCTAAACTGTTGACATATGTCTTGTTAGAGTTATAAGCCAGTATAGACTACCCAAGAAACAGCCAGGTTCAGCAAACTCATTCTTCAATGCTCTTAAACGCTAAATACTAAAATGAAAATAGACACAAGAGAGCTTAATAATAATCTATAACCTTTTTAAGGTATATAGAACTCAGTTGTATATAAGCTAAAATTGAAACATCAATGAAGAAGTCACAGGATGTAGTTAAGAACTTGCATTTTTTTTCTTCTTCTTTTAACATATTGGTTACTCAATACTATGTCAATTAATTCCGCAACGATATAAGTTGTTGCTGATGTCATGTTGGGGCTTTTAATTGATCGGAATGATATTCTTCTGGCTTTACCTTCAGACCAGAGTTGGTCTCCCCAAGAAGACATGGAACTTATCTGGACAATAAGATGCTGGACTTTATGCTTGGTATATGCTTGCAATGAAAGAGTCCCAAATGAACTTGAACTGTGGTAATGCAATAAGGTGGAGGAATCCACCATGGGGGAAGGGTTTGTGTAGGGTTGGGGAGAATCCCAGTGCTTATAAAACTGTGTCACATAATGCAATGCAATTAAAAAAAAGAAATATATATAGAATTTTTCCTGAGCCTCAACCCCAGACTATCTCAAAATCTGAACACAAAACCACAGCAGAGGTTGGATCTAGAATCCCAGGCTTCAAGGCTGAACTGCTCCAACTTCCTGCATATACAACCACAATCAGGATAGCAAAACATTCAAACTGCCATCCTAGAATTACTGGAGATCCATTGACAGCATGTTGATGGTAGAAAGAGCTTAATTTTTTAGTCTGAAACTAGGACCGACTCAAGATGCGCTCACAGCATAGCAGCTGTGGATTGGAAAATTTCCAACCTTCAAGCCCAGTCTTGCTCAAGATCTTTGCACTGAATGGAGCTGGTGGATTGAGCTAAAATGCCAAACTTCAAGCCTGAACTGGACCGAGTACCCAGGGCTGCAGTTGTGATGCCAGGGTACAAAGCACTCAAGTCTGCAGGCAAAAATCCTTGGAGACTGCCTATAGAATAGCAGCAGAGTGCAGACCCAAAGTTCTGAGTCTGAGGACTGCAACTACTTGAGTTTCTCTTATGGATGGAAAAATTCCTAACTCTTAAGCTCAGACTACTTCAAGATTTACCCATCAAATGACAGCAGCAGGCAGAGCTAGAATCCCAAGTCTGAATCCTGACTGTTATAGGGTCCCAGGGTTGCAGCTGTGTAGCTGGGATTTCAAAGTACCTGAAGCTCCAGCAAAGATCCACTCACAGCATGGTGGCAATGGACAGAAAAACTCCTACCCTCAAGTCCAGAGTAGCTCATGTTTTAACATAAATATGGATGCAGTGGAGAGAGTTACAATTCCTAGCCTAAAGCCTAAATGGCTTGAGTTCCCAGGGCTGTAGCCACACATGAATGACAGGTGCAAAGCATTCAAGTCTCCAGCAGACTTCATGGAGATCCATCAACAGCTTTGTGTACTGGGAGAAACCAAAACCCCGAGTCTGAAGTCAGGACCAGATTGAGAACCACTTACAATCAAGCAGTAAGAACAGAAAATTCCTGAGCCTCAAGCCTAGACTGGCTCAAGATCATCCAACTGAATGTGAGGGGTGGACACAGCCAGTCTTAGGTTTCAAACCTGAACTAGCCGAGCTCCAGGGACTTCTGCCATGCATCTGGGAGAGCAAAGATCATGAGACCATAGCCCAGAATTATTGTAGAATCACCCAGAGCATGTTGGAGATTGATGCAGACAAATCACCAGTTCCAAAACACAGACGTACTTGAAATCTACCCTGAGCATCCGGTCTTCGGTGAGAAAAAAAAAAAACCGTAGAGTAGTTCATGATCTAGCCACAGAATTGTGGCTGTGGACAGAGCTAGAATCTAAAGCCTCATGCATGAGAACCCTGAGGTTCAGGTGTTGTAGCCATGTAGCTAAGGGAAAAAGCACCCAAGTACCTAACCCAGTTTAGTGGATATCAACACAATGCAAAGTGGGGGTTGGCAGAAATAAGATCCTGAGTCTGAAGCCCAGTGCCACTCAAAATTCTCCCATAACACGGTGCTGTGGATGGAAAAGTGTCTGAGCCTCAAGCCCAGAAAATTTCATTTCTGCTCATAGAATAGGAATGGTGGACAGAGCTATAATTCCAATATCTCAAGTATGAATGCCCGAAGATGTCAAGTTGCAGCCACACAGATCAGGGAAGCAAAGCGACAGAACTTTCAGCTCAGACTTCTTGAAAACAAACACACTGTGTGGTTGCAGTAGGCAGAGCCAATAGCTTGATTCTGAAACAAAGACCCTTTGAGATCTATCCACAGCATGGTGGCAGTGGATGTAAAAAATCCCCAGGCCTTACATTTAGATTAGCTCATGATCTCTCCACTGAATGGCAGCAGTGAATAATGCTATAAACTCAAGTCTCATGCCTGAGTGCCCTGAAGTCCTGCTGCAGCCACACAGCTCAGGGAGAAGAGCACCCGAGCCTGCAGCCAAGACTCATTGGAGTTCCACCTAACTTATGGTGGCAATGGTGGCCATGGATAGAATAAATCTGTAAGTTTCAAGACCAGACAAGCTTAATGTCACCTCACAAAATGACAGTAGTAGATACAGTTAGATTCCCAATCATCAGTCATGATTGTCCCAAGCCTCAGGTTGCTAACACATAGCTCAAGGAAGCAAAGCACCAGAGCTTCCAGTGCAGACTTACTGGAAAAAAAAAAAAACCCACTGCATTGTTGTAGTAGGCAGAACCAATATCTTGAGTCTATAATCTGGACCCACTTCAGATCCACCAACAGCATGACAACCATGTATGGAAATATTCCTAAGCCTCAATCCAGACTAGCTCAAGGTCTGTTCTTCAAATGTAGGTGGCAGTGGAGAGAGTTGAAATCACAGTCCTCAAGCCTGAATCAGACTGAGTTCCCAGAGCTACATCCACACAGTTTCAGCTGCAGATCACCTGAGGTTACAGCCCAAACTTCCAGGAGATTGGATCATAGCATGATATCAATGGGTGGAGCCAAAATTCAAATGTGAAGCCTGAACTAGAGCATTTCAGATCTGCTAAAGAATGCTGGCAATAGACAGAAAAATAACTATACATCTACCCCAGAGTAGCTGTTGATTTTCCCACCAAATAGCAGTGGATTATACAGTTAGAAATTCTGGACCTCAAGGCCAGAGCAGCTCCTGATTTGTCCGGAGATTGGCAGATGTTTAGAAATGGAATTCCAATCCTTAATCCTGAAGCTTAAGTTCCAGGGGGTACAGCCAGACAGCTCAGGAAGCAAAACGACTGAACCTCAAAAGAATTACTGGCTATCTGTCCACAGCATGGTGGCAGTGGGTGGAACATCAATCTCACGTCTGAAGCCTGCAACAATTTGAGAATTGTCCACAGCAAGGTGCACTGCATGGAAAAATTCCCGTTCCTCAATTCTTAGAATCTCAGGATCTGCCCATTAAATTGCTCTGCATGGCAGAACTAGAATCCCAAACTTCAAGCCTGAATTGGCCCCTTTCCCACTGTTGCAGCCACATAGCTAGTGGAGTAAAACCCCAGAGGCTGCAAAATAGACATGATGATATATGAGCACAGCATGGTGTTAGAAGGTGGAACTTCATCTCAACCTTGAAGCCTAGACACATTTGAGAGACCCCTACATCATGTAGGCTATGGGTAAAAAAAAATGGTGGTGTGGACAAGAGTTTGAATTCCAAACCTCAAGCAAAATTCATCTGAATTTCTACATCTATAGTCACAAAGCTCAAGGATACAAGCACACTATCTTGTAGTGCAAATTTACTGGAACTCCACAAACAGCATGGTGGTGGTGAGGAAAGCCAAAATCTTGAGTTTGAAGCCCAGAGATCTCAATACAGCAGTGTGGCAATGGACAGAAATATTCCTGAGCCTTATACTGGTGTAATTCAATTGAAACCCACCAAATGAGTTCCAAGCTTCAAAGCTGAACTGGCCCTGTACAAGGGCCTGCAGCCATGCACCTGGGGGAGCAAAACACCCAAGTCCCCACCCCAGACCTACTGGGGATCCAACAAAATATGAAGGTGGTAAGTGCAGCCAAAATCTCAAGTCTGATGTCCTGACCCACTTGAGATTCACCCACAGAATGAGTCCATTTGTAGAACTGAAATTTAAATGAAATAAATATGGATTATTGCTAACTGCAACACTTCTCAATTTTGTACCCCATGGTTTGCTTGGTAGGCTAGGGAACTGTATGAGACTGTGTAGATGTACAGGCTGAGCCTCCTATGTGACCTTCATCATGAATGGTTCCCACTTACCAGGGATTCAAGTCCAAGTCCAATTATCTCAGGGATGTTGCAAAGGCCTGAATCCAGTTATCTGGACTGGCAGACTGGGTGGGAGAAGGGCACAGAATGCCCAACTGAGATAGGCACAGAATGCACAGCACCTCCTCTCTTACTACACTATGCCATTGTCTATTGCCCCTATAAAAACTCTGTAAATGTACTGTTCGGTACCACACTCTGGTAAGGGGTGTCAGTCTTGGTAAGTCAATCAGTTGCCTTGTTTCCTTCCCATTGTAATTATAGCCTTGTTGTGACTGTCATTGGTGTAATATTCCATTTTAGTAATCAAGTGAATGCAACATTTGGTGCACTGGTCAGAAAATTTAAATGATTGAAACAGGACACTTTCTCTGAATTGCTGTTCTCACCATTTTTCCCAAGGAAGCTAAAGGTCGGAAACAGGACCCTTTCTTTGGATTGTTCTACTCACCACCTTTTCAGGGAAAGTTAATAATCTGAAACAGGACTCTTTCTCTGGACTGGAGAGGTAAGGCATGGGGTGCACCATCTGGAACAAAGGGTTTGCTGGTTGCAGCTCCTATGGGGATGCTGGGAGTCCCAATCCGGTTTGGTTTTATTTGTCAGGGATCCCACATTTGTGCAATTGCTATCACCTGCTGACCTTAATTTTCTTTTTGTGCTGTGTCTGTGCTGTTGCTTCTTTGTTCAATATAAAAATCCATGAACTTTGCTCAAACTCTAAGTACTTCCACTCCTCTAGCCTAAGTGTTATCTCATTTTCAGGATTTCAAAAAGACTGCATCAGGTTTAGGTTTGTAAGTCAAAAGCTGATCATCAATACTTTATGTGATCTTGACTGACCTACAATGAATGTATCTTTGGGGGGCACCTCCTCTTTACCCATTGTTTGTGCTGTGCGTGCAACTGGCTATACTAATCATGATGATTCCTTACACAGGGACATGCAAGAAGTTGCTTGAAAACCCCACCATGGTTAAAGCCTTTTGTCTCCCCTGTACTTGAAAATTATATGCAAATTCTAACTCACTGTGGTAAGAATGGCATAGATGTTAAGCCCCCACCTCACCAATGCCTCCCTCCATTGCCCCAAATAACGAGGAGCTATAGTCATCACTCTATGCATTTCCTTCTTGTCCTAAAAAGGAAGGAGAAAGTGGTACACATACAAGTAGAGAAGAATACCTTAGCCCATACTAAACTTGGTCAGTAGTTAAATTCCAAAACTTCCTCCCATTTTGCAACATCTGCATGACAGGGCAACCTCTCTCTGTATGATCGGTCCATCTCTTTATGGTCTATGTTCGCTTCTCTAGCAGTGGCCTATGTAATTGGAAACTTTAAAATCCTTCTTTTTCTGAAAGACCAAAAGAATTTGTTTCTCCTTTAGAAACTGTGTTAATTGCACACCAATCCACCATGGATGATTGTCATCAGTTATTACAGGTTCTTTTTAGTTCACAAGAGACAGATATTTGCCATGAAGCTGAGAAGCTTGTAAAGGGAAAATATGGATGGCCTATGGAAGATCTTTCCACTATTGAGACTGTTTTTGCTTCAATTAACCCCAAATGTGACCCCCCAACACTGATCCTGGTAGGAGGGCATTAACCCTTTCTTGCCAGGCTTGCTGGACAGTCTCGGGGCAGCTACATGCCGCCCCATAAACATGTCAAAGGGGCCTGAAGTAGTGCAGGAGCCTAATAAATTTCCCTTAACCTTTTTGGCATGGTTGATGGAAGCATATCATACTTCTGCTCCTGTTGAACTAGAGGAGGCGCCTGAGAATAAAAGGGCTATAAACCTGGAATTTGTCTCACAGGCAGATCCAGACATATGGAGAAAGTTACGGAAGTTAGATGCCTTTAAAGATAAAAGTTTATCTGAATTGGTACAAACTGCCCAGAAATTTTTAACAATAGGAAACTCTAGAAATCACACCAAAAACCATTTTTATTAATAAAAAAAAGAAACTTTTGACAAAAATATGGACATCATGACAGACAAGTGGCCACCACACTCACCATTTAGAATGGAAACCCAAACATTATGTGTCATAACTATGTCTCATATGGATCATGACTCAAGAAGCTGTGCTGCATCCAGCTTCCCTGAGTCCCAGATGAATACTCAAAACAAAACAGGTGAGATGATGAGATGCTTGCTTATAGTGAAAGGCCAGTGCAAATCCTGCAAGTCAGGAAGCTAGGATAGGCTGCTGGGACCATGCCAATTATCATGATGGCCCCTTTCTGAGGCCTGCAAAATGCTGTAGGGTGCAACAGAGGTCATGCCAGGCAAATCTAGGTTGTACTAAGGAGTTTTATTAACCAAAGCTTGGCAATAGTAGTGCCCACTAGAAATTAGCAAGTACAAAATCAACGATGATACTCCAACCAGAATCAAAACCCTAAAAAAAGAAAATGGACATTATAATGAATTACGTCCCTTAAACTGAAGACCCATATTTCAGTTTTCAAAGCAATATGAATTATGCTAGGGGAGATGCAGTGAGAACAATCTGGACATACTTAAAAATTTGTGAAAATTTGTCTTTTTCTGGCTTTTTGGTCTACATTTCATTATCGTCAGATGTCACCTGTCCTGAAACACTTGAAAATATACAAATTTGAATTGGATTTTTCTTATGTCTTCCAACTTCTGCAATTGTTTAAGCATCTATAGCAGCTGCATTTTAATATAACAGAGTTTTCCCCACTAGGCATTTGACAGTATATCAAAAATAATACAAATAACCTAATCAGTTGTTGTCTCTGCAAAAAGAGAGATCATTTGGCAATTCCAGGAGACCTCGATAGAAATACCAAAGCCCCAAAATTTTGAAACTTCAGAATTTTGGAAGTCCTGTCAAGGAAGCCAAGATGGCTTAACATATCTCATTAAAATGAGATCTTCTTACAGGACATGATACAGTTTTAATTTAGTTATCAACATGAAGTCATCATTGGACTTGCAACAATTATAATTCATTTAGTTTTGAGTAGCAGAGGATTTAAGCCATGCCAGATGGGCTAAATATTTGAAATCCCAATGTCATAGTGGGCTTTTAGATAACCTTAAAATTGATTATTAGATTTCTTGGTGTTTTGCCTATTACAATCTTTTTGTATACATCTCAATTTACCACAGTTACAACATTTTATTCCATTTTGCTTTAGCCCAGTGTTTAACGCAATAGCCAGCAAACTAGCCTTGTACCCTTCAGAGCCAATATCCATATATGACCTCATATAGTTACCTAGGCTTCCTTCAGCTGTTCTTACTGACAATCAGGGTTAGCATTCTAGTGTATGTAACAACAGATCTTGGACAACCAGCTGTGAAATGGCCCAATACAATTCTACTGTAAACAGGAGATAAAGTCTACATTAAGTTCCTTAGGACCCTGCGTCATCTTCACACAAGATTGATGAACTTTTCCTGCTTACTGTATCCGGTCCCAGGCTCTCATGCAACATTTTTGGACCTGATTAATAGCTTAATTATTGTACATCAACTGTGTCTGAACACTCAGCCTTTTTTACAATCCCCAGCATTTGTTCCATGGTAATTGAAAGATTGTTTTCATGATTTTTCTTAGCCTAATATTCCACAACATCTTCAATTTTATATGCGTTCCTGACTCCAGTGCTGTTTTTAGCACTTTCTCTGAATCCTGAGGGATCATTCTCTGAGCATGTGAGAATATATCCAACAAGCTCCAAGTAGAGGTAGAATGCATTCCGTATGCAGATATGGCTTTCTCCAATTTCTTAAAGATTTGAAATCCCATTCATTCCACTACTACTGATTAACCCTCCTAGAGTATTGTGGACCAGCTTTTGCTGCAGGGACAAGTGTGATAGTTACCAGGATACATGTATAATGCTTATTTCCAAGCTGGGAGAGCTGATGGAGGAGGTAGATACAGCATGAGATATGGTGACTGTGGAAGATAGGCTCTGGTTTATTTTTCCTCTCCAAAATCAAATTTATTTATTGCTTTAGCTGACCTGTGAGCCATGGACTCCAATCATTTTCTCTCTTGCATGTCAATGCTGTTCAATCCTTTAGCTAGTATTCTTACATCCTTCATAAACTTTTGTACTGTGCTTCAGCAATTCATATCTGACAGAGCTGTAGGTTCCTGTTTCTTTTTCTCTTGCATAGCAGTATATTTCTTTCTCTATCTTTAGTTAATTCTTATCGTGTTCTTCAGTAATCACATTTTACTCAACTTGAAGTCATCATCAGAATGCATATCTGACTCCCTTTCTGAATTATCATCAGCCTGATGCAGAGCTTACAGCAGAGACTCCCCATTCTACCAAAGGTTTAGATGTCATTTTCTTTTTCCTTTCTTCTCTAAGTTTGGTAGCAGAGATAAAAGACTCTCTCTCTCTCTCTCTCTCTCTGCATTTGATTCTGCAAATTGCGGTATTTTCACTTCTTGTGGGGACTCCAATCTATGTTCCATATCACTGATAACCTCCGTGGATGCCTCTGAGTTTGACCATAAGGGCTTAAGTCTCATTGATATTAACGAATACAAAGTCCATACTTTTATAGGAACCGTTTCTCCTCCTTGCTGTGCCATCCTTAAAACCCTCAAAACTTTAAAAAATAACTTTTAGTTAAGCACACACTTCCTTTTAGGGTGAAACCAGTAGTAATGATGACTCACAGCATAAAATAAGGTTTCACAAATGATGGAGTTAACTATAGCCCCTGTTTATGCCATCAGTCTTTGAAGCAGATCAATATATTGCTTCCTAACTGGAGAGGAGTTTCACATTATGAAATTCTGAAAGTTCACTTACCTTGAGTGTTTCATTTGCCTTTTAGCTTCTCTTAGCTTTATCAGGTCCATGTTCATGACACCATATGTCAAAATTAATCAGACAATGAGAAGATGCATAACAGAGGAATGATTTTATTAATCTACACAGCAGTCATAATCCATACTTTCAGGATGATGCATTTTGTCTGAGAATACATCCTTTTAAACCAGAGAGAACCCAGGTGTCATACAAAGCTTTCGTTAATCCTTACCATACGTGAAGCTAGCAATTGTTAAAGGGGAAGACATTAACACAATGTCTTGTTATGTTTTGACTTGTTACTTGTAACTCATGAAAAGTAAGAAGAAAAGATAACTTTAAGACCAAGGACACTGTATTTTGTTATTTTTAACCAGAGGGAGGCACGAAGGAGAGATAGAACTCAGGAGTTTTGTCTGACAATTAGTGCTCCAAAGACAAAAGCCCAGATATCCTTGGCCTATGAAAAACGTGTTTGTCCACCCATTGGACTCAGCTCTTTCAGTTACTTTTCCCCAATGGGTGCAAGACATTAGAAGCAACATCTTAGACCACTTCAGGTTTAACTGGTATCTTAAACTACTCTGGGCTTGATTCCCAGGTATTCTTCCATCCACTGTCACAATGCTGTGTCTAGATTCCAAGAAGCTTGGGTCTTGAAACTCATTTTTTTTTTGGCTCTGTCATCATCCCATGCCATGCACTGATATCTAGTAAGTCCATACTGGAGGCTCAGGTGCTTTGCTGCCATGGCTGTGAGGCCGAAATCTCAGGAACGATTGCTGCCTCTAGCTTGAGGCTTGGGATTCTAGTTCCATCCACCTCTTCCAATCACTGGGTTGATCTTGAACTAGCATGGGACTGAGGCTCAGGCACCCACATCCACTACACAGTGTCCAGATCTCAAGCAGGTTGAGACTTTAGAGTGAAGATTTTGCATCACCCTACTGAAGTCATGACTGGACTGGTGAAACAGATGTTGTTTTCCATGGTCTATGTATTTCCAACTTCGTGTCCCTGAGCTGATTCAGGCTTCATGATTGAAAGTTTAGCTACACACACCTTTGAACAATGGAGGTTAGATCTTGAGCTAGACCAAGCTAGAGGCTTGGGAATATTTTCCTCCAAGTCCACCTTACTGTGGGGATTTCTCAAGTGGGTCCTCTTCAGATACACGAGTTTAGTTATACCATGTAGCATTATGCTGTAGTCAGAAACTATGTAAGTCTGGTCTGGAGGCTTGGATGTTTTGCTTCCCCAACTGCTTTCCTGCAGCCCCAGGAACACAGTCCTGTTCAGGTTTGATGCTTAGAATTCTAAATGTATCCAATGCCACAATTTAGCAGGAAAAAACCTAAGTTACTATTGACATGAAGCTCTGGAGCTTTTCAGTCCACAGCTAACATGGTGTAAGTGGATCTTGAGCATGTCCATGTTTCAAGCACAAGATTATTGTTACACCAATGGCTTCATGGCATGGGTAGAAATCCAGTTAATTTGGGCTGAAAGTTCGGGTGCTTCATATACCTGGCTACATGGATGCAGCTGTGGAAACTCAAGATGGTTCAGGACTGATGATTGTGATCCTAACTCTCTCCACTGCTGTAATTCAGACCACAGATCATGAACTTGTCTAGGCTTGATGCTCTGGAATTTTTACTTTTTTTTTGATTCTTATAATACAGGCCTTCAGCCTATCTTTAATATACCCTATATACAGTCCTGTAGGGCAGGAGGTGAACATTATCTTAGCTATATACATACTCCTTAGTATATCACAAACAAGCCCCAAATCACAAACAATTCCTGACATGCCACTGAGGGGGAGCAGTTACACACAAATTAATGTTGCGTTACATTAATTAATGTTTCATGCATCTTACACACACGTTAACATTACATTATGCTAGATATATTCTACACATTTTCAAGAGCTGGGTTACACACAATATTTTATCAAGTCTTATTATGCTCATCACAGATACCATACATAATGCTTTACTCATGTATATTAAATTCACTTTTTTTCTATTCATTTATTCATTAATTACAGTGTATTACATGACACAATTTCATAGGTACTGGGATTCTCCCCCCTTCACCCCAAACCCCTCCCCCATGGTGAGTCCCCCCACCTTGATGCATAACCACAGCCCAAGTTCTACCGAGACTCCCTAATTAGAAGCTCACACCATACAGAGTCCAGCATCCCACTTATCCAGTCAAGTTCAACGGCCTCTTAGGGAGGCCCTCTCAGATTTGAGGGCAGAGCCAGCAGAGTGCCACCTCGATCAATTAGATCAGCAACAATCCAGGTACAATGAAACTAGTGCAGAGTCCACTTATTGACATAGTCCATCTTAGAGTTTCCCCTTGTCCAGTTTTTCGCTACAAACATATAGCTGAGGTGGTTGATTGATCTACTCCATCTTCTATCTTTTCTTGGTTAATGTTTTGATATCTCCATTTTGTTCAGGGGAATCCCTAAAGAAACTTTGAGGTGTTCCCAGTCCAGGCTCCTAAATACACTACTAGTAAGCACAGTGCCCGCCGCAGTCCATCACTCCGATCAGCTGGTGGTTGTAATCCCTGGGTTGGAGGCCTTGGCTGGGTGGAAGTTACCAGTAAGGGGCGCAGGAACTGGAAGGGGGCTGAGTTCTGGTCGGGTCACAGTTGTACTCTGTTGGCACAAACATGTATTTGGACTTGACGCACCATGCTGGGTTAGACCGCAACACAGTTTGGTGCTCTGGAGGACCAGGGTAGATGTGGGATGGACTCGGCTAGGTTTCAACCCCAACTGAGCCATATATGAGCTATATGTGGGTATGGACGAGCCATGGCTGGGCTGAAACTCTCAACAGCAGGAACCAGGATGGGTTGAAGAGCGGTGCTGGCCAAAGGACCTGCTGGTATGCGTGAAATCTGACACCAGGAAGGGGTCTGATGGAGGAATCTGAACAGTTCCTCTGACAGGACACTGACCCTAGAAATAAACGTAGGAAGTATGGAGGTAAACAACCCAGAAGAGGCTTTGGCAAGTGACCCACTGGCATACATTTGGCTCAGGTTGGGGGCAGACCAGGCTGAGTCGGTTCACGTCATCCACTGGCAAATCCGAGTGCTGGAACTGTGAGGGGACCTGGCCAGGTTTGGTTGCGATAACAACAGTAAAAAACACCAAATGCCAAGGTGAAATGGCCTGTGCCAATAGGGAATGCAGCACCCAACCAGCACACCTTCCACTGATTTAGGTGAGGGACGAGTGTGTGATGGGCAGAGCCGGGAAGAGCTGCAATACTCATCGGTTCCAATGGAATTTTTACTTTTACAGCCACCATGCAATGGGAAGATCGCAAGTGAGTCATGGAATCCGACTTAAGATTTTGGTCCCAAGCACCACGGTCTTGCTATGAGAACTTCTCCAGTAAGTGTACATAGAAGGCTTAGGTGTTCTTCTTCCCTAGCAGCATGGCTACAGCCCTGGCAACTCAAGCCAGTTCAGGCTTGAAGTTTGCAATTCTAGCACCATCCACTGCTGTCACACTCTAGGCATATATTAAGTTAGTTTGGGCTTGAAGCTCACCTTTTATATCCACAATTGCCATATTATGGATAGATATTGAGCAGGTTGGGACTTCAGACCCAAGATTTTGCCTCTGCCATCCTCCACCATGATCTAGGTAAAACTCCAGTAAGTCTGGGCTGGAGGGTCTGGATCTTTTCTTCCTGAGTGCATTGCTGCACTCATTAATTCAAGCTGTTTCAGGCATGATGCCTGGTATTCTAGCTCTCCCTACAACTGCAACTCATTGAGAATATCTTGAGCTAGTCTGGACTTGAGTATAAGGAATTTTACTTCCACAACTGCCATGCTGTTGACAGATCTCAAGCATGTCCTGAATTGACTTGAACTTTTGGCTCAATGCACCATGCTGTGGACACATGTACAGCAAATCTGTGCTAGTTGCTCTGGTTCTTTTTGCCCCATGGCTGTCTGGCTTTAGCAGTGGAAATGTAGGCCACTTCAGGCTGTGTCTGGGGATTCTAGCACTGTCCAGCAATGTCATTCTATGAGTAAATCCTAAGCTAGTCTGGGCTTGACTGGGACATTTTTCTATCCATAAGCACAATGCTGTGCCCAGATCCTGAGCAGATCAGGGATTATGACTCAAGGTCTTGGCATGTTCACCACCGTGTGTTGTGTTCAAATCTCTCATAAGTTAGCCTGGAAGCTCAAGTGCTTTGCTGCCATGGCTGTGTGGCTGAAGACACAAGAATTAGTGGTGCTTCAGAGTTGAGGCTTGGGATTCTAACTCCTTCAACAGATTCTTTTCAGTGTGCAGATGTTGAGTTAGTCAGGGATTGAAGCTACAGAATATTTCCATCTACAACCACCTTGATGTAGGAGGATCTTGAGCATTTCCAGGATTCAGGTATGTTTATCATTGTGTTCATGACTCCATACTGTGGGTGGAACTCCTGTATGTGTTGGCTGAAGTTTCAAGTGTTTTACTCTCTTAGATGCATGGTTGCAGAATCAGGAACTTAGGTCAGTTCAGGAATGAAGGTTTAAATTGTAGCTCTGCCCAATTTTCCCTTTTCTGTGGGAAGATCTTGAGCTAGTCAGGACTTGATACTCAAGAATTTTTTCCATCATTGCTATCATTCTTTGAAAAATTCTCAAGATGCTTTAGTTTAGTCTCAAGATTTTAATTGCAGCATTGTCCACCATATTCTGGGGGATGTCCAGTAACTCTTTTCTGGAGTGCTTTTTTGTTGAGATGCATGGTTACAGCTACTAGAACAAAGATAATTCATAATTTAGCCTTTGGAGTATAGATCTGTCCAGAGCTCCAATTCAGTGGGCATATCTTGAGCTATTAGGGTGAGGCTGGGGAATTACGCTGTATACAGACACATACTATAGGCAGAATTCATGCAGTTTGGGGCTTTAGATAAGATTTTAGCTCCACCTACCACACTTTGTTGTCGGCAGTTCTATAATAAGTTTGATCAGGATTCTTGGGTGATTTACTCTCCCTGCTGCATACCTGCAGCTACACAGGATGGCTCTGTCTTGGGGTTTAGTATTGTAAATGCATACACTGGCACATTTTGGAGGGCAGATCTTGAGCTAGTCAGGGCTTGAGATTCAAGAACTTTTCCCACCTTGACCACCATGCTGCAGGTAGACTAATGTATGTCCATGATCAGACTTGAGATTGTGGCTCCTCCCACTGATACCACACTTTGGACAGATCATAGGTAAAGCTCGGATTGAGGCTTAGTGTTTTGTTCCACCACTTCCTGTCTTCAGCCTTGAAACAACAGGCCCATTCAGGCTACAGTTTGAAGAGTCTAGCTCCATGCACTGCAGACATTCAAAAGGCAGATATTACACTTGAGGGTCAGGAGGTTTTCCTTCAATGGCCATCATGATAAAGAGTGATTTCAAGAGGTTCCAGAAATCTACTCAAGATTTTGACTCCTACCACCCCTGCTATGCTGAAAGCAGATCTACAGAAATTCTGGCTAGGTAGTGCTGGTACTTTTGTTCTCCATCTTCATGAATGCAGGCATGGGAACTCGGTCAGTTCAGGTTTGAGGCTTGGGATTCTAGCTCAGTTCACTGCCAAAATACGGGAAGCAGATCATGACGTAGTGTAGGCTCGAGGCTTAGAAATGTTACCGTCCATGACCACCATGCTGTGGGCACACCTATGGTGAACCCGGGATTCAGACTCCTTCGGTCATCGCCATGCAGTAGGCAAAGCTCTATTAAGACTGGGCTGGAGGAGTGGGTTCCTTACTTCCCTGTGTGGCTTCAGCCACAGAATATCAGTTTTGATGCTTGGGAGCTTAGCTGCATCCTCAGTCACAATTTGGTGTATAAATCTTGAACTAGTCTGGGTTGAGGCTCATAAATATTTCAGTGAACAGCTGCAGGCTGAGAATGAATCTGGAGTGATTCCAGAGATCTAAATTGAGATTTTGACTCTTCTCATGGCCGTCATGCTAAAAACAGATTGATAATAAGTCTGTGATGGAAGCTTGGGTGTTTTACTTCTCAGGCTGGCTGACAGCAGCTTCTGAAAGTTGGGCTAGTTCAGGTTTTATGCTTGATTTCTATCTCCATCTACCACAATTTTGAATTATTGTTGTCTGAAGAACTGCAGCATGTCTAGGATGATGCTCAGTGTATTCCTTCCCCAGCTGTGTTTCTCAGCCTGAGGGGCAATGGGCCAGTTAACCTTGAGACTTGGGTGTCTAGATCTATCCACATCCAATGATTGGTAGGCAGATGTTGAGCTAGTCTGGGCTTGAGGTTTGAGGATTTTCAAACTCATGGTGTGAGCAGATCTCCAGAAGATCTAGATTTCAGACTCAAAACTGTGGCTCTGCCCACTACCAGTATGTAGGATCTCCAGTGTGTCTGTGTTGGAAGTTCCTGGCTGCAAGTGTGCAGCTACAGGAAATCATGCCATTTCAGGCTTGAGACTTGGAATTTTAGGTCTTTCAATCATTGCTATTCTGAGAGCAGGCCTTGAACTAGTATTTGTTTAAGGTTCAGGAATGTGCCCGTCCACAGCCAACATGTTGTGGGGTGACCCAGAGTGTGTTGGCTTCTGTCTCAAAACTGAGGCTCCACCCATTTTCCATGCTTTTCACAGATCTTCAGTAAGTCTGGGATTGATCTTTGGTTGCTTTGCTCCTCTGGCTTTATTTCTTCAACAGTGAGAACTTTGTCCAGTTCATGCTTTTGTGTCTAGTTCTGATAACCACCAGTGATAAAGCAGCAGCTGCAGAATCTCAGGCCAGTTCAGGTTTGGAATTTTAGCTCCATACAATGTTGCAATTCTGTGGTTAGATCTTGAACTAGTCTGGGTCTGAGGTTCAGGAATTTTCCCCCACACAGCACCATGCTTTTAGTAGATCTAGAGGTGATATGGCATTCAGTCTCTAGACTTTAACTGAGTCCACCATGGACATAATTTGAGCAGATCTCCAGTAAGTCTGGTCTAGTGGTTCAAGTTCTTTGCATACCAGCTGCAAAGTTGCAGCTGCAGGAACTTCAGCTGGTTCAGGCTTGAAGCTTTGGTGTCTAGCTCTGCGTTATGCTGTCATTTTGGTCTACACATGTTGAGCTAGTCTGGGCTTGAGGCTCAGGAATTTTTATGTTCATGGCCACCATGCTGTGGATAGATCTCCAGTGCATCTGTGCTGGTAGCTCAAGCGCTTCGCTCACCCAGCAATGAAACTGCAGCTATGGATATTGGGCAAGTTCAGGTTTGAGGTATGGGCCTCTACAGCCATCCACCACCTCTATTCTGTGAACATATCTTGAGCTACTCTGGGTTTGAGGCTCAGGGAATTTTCTTTCCACAGCCACCATGCTGTGGGCTGTTCTCAAGTGAGTTCAGGCTGAAGTCTTGAGATTTTTCCTTTCTGCTCACAATCACCCTGACCTAACAAATCTCCAGTTAGTCTGGGTTAGAGTCACAGGTGCTTTCCTGCTTCAGCTTCATGGCTTTAGCCCCAGGAACTCAGGCTGGCTTCACAATGAGCCTTGGGCTTCGATCTCAATTCACTACAGCATTTTTGTGGGCAAGCCTTGAACTAGCATGTACTTAGGGTCAGAAATTTTTAGAGGTATGGCGATCATGCAGTTAGGCTGATCTTGAGTGAGTTTGTGAATCAAACTTGAGATTTTGACTCATCATACTGTCTCCATGCTATGGTCTGATTTCAGCTATATGGAATGGACTATCTAGTTAGAGGCTCATCAGTTTTTCATCTGTGGTCATTATTCTGTGGGCAGATGTAGAATGGTTCCTGGCTTCATACTCAAGATTATGTCTCCTTCCGTTGCCACACTGCTTCAGGTAGATCTCCCATAAGTCTGGTCTGGTGGTCCAGGTGCCTTGCTCTCCTGGCTGAGTGACTTCAGCTACAGGAACTCAGGCTTGTTCAAGCATGAAGCCCAGGATTCTATGCCAGCCACTGCCACCATTTGCTGGGCAGGTCTTGAGCTAGTCTGGGCTTGAGGCTTTTGAATTTATCTGTCCTTTGTTGCCATGCTGTGGGTGGACCTAATGTAGAATCAGTATTCAGACTCAAAACTGTGGCTCATCCCAAACTGCCACGCTGCGTGTGAATCTCCAATAAGTTTAAGCTGAAGGCTCAGATGCTTTACTACCTTAGCTGTGAAGAAGGGAACTTGGGTCAGTTCATTTGTTATGTTTTGTTTTGTTTTGTTTTGCTTTGTTTTACTGTTGAGGTTTGGGATTCTTGCTCTGGCCACAGTCACCAGTCATTGAGCATTAGCTTATTCTGGTTTTGAAGCTGGAGAATTTGTGTGTATATGGATGCCATGCTGTTGACAGATCTCAGGCTTTCTTGGCTGGAGTTTCAGGTGGTTTGTTCCTCAGCTGCATGACTTTATCTGTGGAAACTGTAAACGTAATGCTTTAGGCTTGGGTGTATTGCTCCACCCAGCACTTCCATTCAGTGGATACATCTTGCAATAGTCTGAACTTGAGGCTCAGGAGTTGTTCCTTCCGTGACTGGCATCCTAAGGGTTGATCTTGAGCAGGTACAGCCATCAGACTCGAGATTTTTGATTCTGCAACAGTTGCCATCCTGTGTATGCATCTGCAGTAAGTCTGGGCTGGAAGCTCTGGTACTTTGCTCTTCTGGATATGTGGCTATAGCATATACATGGGCTGTGCAGCAATAGCTCAGGCCAGTTCAGGATTGAGTCTATGAATTTTAGCTCCATTCACCACCGCCATTCAGTGGGCAAATCTTGAGTTAGAAAGAGTTTGAGATTCAGGAATGATCTGTCCATGACCACCATGGCTGATCTCAAGCATGTCCTGAATTCAGACTCAAGTTTTGCTCTCCCTACTGCCTCCATGTTGTGGGTTAAAATCCAGGAAATCTGGGTTGGAGGTTTGGGTGCTTCGCCTGTAAGACCACAAGCCAGTTAGACTTGAGGCCTGGGTGTCTAGCTCCATTCAATACCACCATTTTTGATGAAACTTTGAGCTAGTCTGGGTCTACGGCTTGGGAATTTGTCCTACGCCCCTTGGCCACCATGTTGTGGGCAGATTTCCAGCATGTTGTTTCTTCAGACTTAAAATGTTGGCTCTGCCTACTGTCAATATGCTTTCAGTTGATATCCAGTAATTCTGGGCTGGAGGCTCAGCAATCTGGGGATCACTAATTTGGTAGTGACCAGGGACCAGAGGTTTCATGTCCTGGTGATAAGTGGCATTCATGGCAAATTCACTCTATTCAAAGGGATGGAGTATGGAATCCATCAAGTGTCAGAAAAGGAGACTGGTATTGTTACGCTGGTCTATGAATCCAACAAACATATTAGAGAATCAGGTCTGGGAGTAGAATTTGCTGGGAATATGTAGGTTCATCCTTGTGGGAATAGAACTGGTAGGAGAGCTAAGGGAATGCCTCTGCTGGGTTGGAATTCCCATCGGTGAGTTCAATGATGAAGTGGGAACATTGGGTTGGGTTGGGTTGGACACGACTTAAATCTTCCTCAACATGGATGCTAACTTAGTCTGAGGAGCACAAAACTGAGTTATACTCCAGCACCCACTGGTGCTCATGAGAGCCAGAGTGTGCTTAAATAGGCTGGGCCAGGTCCTGGCTCCTGCTGAACTACATGTCTGGGTATGGACTAGATGTGTCTGTTATCTAATATCCAGCAGTATGAGCCTGAAATGGTATGAGACATTTGAGTAGGGACATGTCTTCTGGAAGGAAAAAAAGGTAGACACTCAATCTGGGCCAAGGACCTACCTTGAACACAGGATCTGCCGCTGAGAGCAGACTGGATAGAGGAAATTGATGAATTCCTTTGTCAAGCTGCATTCTGTGCAGATAAGTGCAAGAACCAATGCAAAGAGCAGCTCAATCTGGGCCAGATTATAATACCTGCTAGGATACATGCAGGTCAGGTCTGGGGGTTTGCCAGGCAAAGCCAATTCATAATATTCACTGGAAGACTGGAGAACCAGGACTAGATACGCAAGGTGTCAGGTCAGACTGGAACCCAGGCAACTTAGAGTAGGGACCAGAAAGGGGCTTACTGGCAAGGCTAGGCAGCATTACCAACCAGCCTATACTAGAACTGGGAGAGGTTGGCTCAAACTAGGCTGAAGCACCCACTTGTAGATCACAACCTGAAATGAGCCATGCCAGTCCAGGAGTGGTTCAGGCTGGTCCATGAGACCCAAGCATGGAGGGGTCTTTCAGCATGCCTGCAAGGTGGATGCTAGACCAGCAATCCTCAGGGTTGGGGTATTTGGTCCAGGTCCTGGGTCACACCTATCTACATAGTAGTTGTTGGTTCAGTGTGCCCAGGTCAGGAGATTTGGTAAGCATGGATCCTCTGGTCCAGGACTTTCAGCCCACATGAGAGGTTGGTGAGTGATCTGTGAGCCTCAAAATAGGAGGCTTAAAGAAGCCTGGCTCTTCTGGCCATGTCCTTGGACCTATCTATGTGGTGAGTGTAAGATTCACCAAACCCACAGCTGTGGAAGCTTTTGGGCATGGGTTGCCTAGCCTGGATCTATGGGACAACCTGTGCAGCACATGCTACTAGGTCTGAGATCCCCAGGCATGGGGACCTGAAGGTCCTGGATCCTCTAACAGCAGGTCCATTGGCCAAGTTGCATAGTAGGTGCCAGGCTCATGAACTCCAGAGGCAGGGGCTCTGGTGAATTTTGTGTCATATGGCCCAGGTTCTTGGGCCTGCCTGCATGCTGAATGCTAGGTCCTAGCTCCTCAGGGGTGGGTGGTGTGCTGGGTCTCAGGGCCCCTGGTGTGGGTGTGGGTCCTAGGACAAGCCCACATGGTGGGTACTAAATCCATGACCTTTAGAGGTTCTGGGCCTGACAAGGCCTGGGTCTCCTGGCCTACGTCCAGGCCCCACGTGTGTGGTGGGTGTTGGGTCTGTGGCCGCAGAGGTGGAGGGTTTGTACAGGCTTAAGTCTCATGGCTTAGGTCCTTGGGCCCACCTGTATGAAGGGTTCCATGTTTGTCAGCAACAGGTGTGGGGAGTCTAATGGGGCCTGGTCACCTGGCCCAGGTCCTTCGGCCTGCTTTTGCAGTGGGTGCTGTATCCATGTGCCACAGGAGTGCTGGTCTGGAGGAGCCTAGGCATGCCTGCATGGTGGGGAGCAGGTCTCTGAATCCTGGATGAGAGGATAGGTCCTGGGTTGCATGGCCTGGTGCCTTGGGGCCAGCTGCAAAGTAGGAATTGAGTTTGAGAGCCCTAGGTGTGGGGGTCTGGTGGGGATCATCTGTACCCCACAGAACACTTCCACAGTGGGTGTTGGGTCAGAGAACCCCAGTGTTTCGTGGTCTCACAGGGGCTGCGATTCCTGGCACAGGTCCTAGAGTCCATCTGCATGGTGGTGTCAAGTCCATGAGTAGCACAGCGGAGGATCTGGTGGAGCCTAGGGTAGCTGACCCAAGTACGTGGGTCCCCTTGCACAGTGGCTGCTGGATCCATGAACTCCAGCCTGTAGTTTGGGTGCTGAGTCCATAAGCCATAATGTTGGGATCCTATTCAGCATGGATCACCTGGCCCAGGTCCATGGGGTCCACCTATGAGAACCTCAGTGCAAAGGATGGAGTGCTGGATGGCAGACCATGGTGCACACAGAGGATAGGGTAGCCCATTGGGGCCTGCAGAGGACATCTGGTGGCAAAGCAGAAAATGGAATAAAAGAACATGTGGACAACTAAATCAGCCAAAAAGATGACAGCAAATATCAGGGTGAACACATACTCTAAGATTGACTATGACAGCCAATGGATATTGAAAGGGATCCCTCATCCATAATTAGTTCAGACTGACAGCATTTCAAAATTATCAGATCCAACTGGGCAGAATCCTCAGAGCAAGCACCACATTGTCATCCTTGTTGATATTAGGGTGCCATTTATCCATCCTCAGCTGATGAAATGTAGGATGCTGGGTATGGCCTTCCGCTTATCTGTTCCCTCTCCACAGAAATGAGAAAGAGAAATAGAAAGTTTGGAAAAAATGATCATGTAAATTTCTCCCCAATTCTAAGGTTAGATCCTTCCCACCCTAATCGACTAAGTAAAAATTATCTAAAATAATCTTAAAAAGGCAAAAAAAATATGTAATGCTTTGCAACATGAATATATTCCTTCCAGAGAAGTTATATAAAGAATAAAGAAGTTAATATTTAATACTTAATAAATACACTGCCTTAGTGTGGAATGTCACAGAAAGAATTGAAAGTTAGCTGAGATTCTGAGCTATCCTGATTGCAGGTTAAATGAAGCACTTACAGTAAATGTATGCATTCCCATGCCAGGGCATCTGCTTATTTAAGGCAATTGCAAATGAATGCAAATGGAGACATCTATCCTTTCGCAATAAAAATGACAGATTTCCAAATTTCAATTTTATTCATGGAAAAATAATGTATACCAAAAATTAAGCAAAGAACAAGGCAGTAAATTTGTACTCTGGGTCAAAAGGACCTAATAGTGAAACAGTTAAGGTAACACATGGTATTTCTTCTGTCCACAATGAATGAAAGGAATGAACAACTCACAAAATTATGCAAAGTAATGAAACTCAGTGATATGATACTGAATGAACAAATGTCCATTGAAAAATCAAGTGAAAAATCAAAAGAAATCTGAATTTGAATGAAGATGACAGCACAACATGTCAAGCAATGAGTTAGAAGGGGTAAAAAATTTAACGCATTCCTACATCAACAAATCACAAAAGCAGCAAATGAATGATTTATTGATGCTGATCAAAAACCTAGCAAAGCAACACCACCAAATTAATAATTAGTATGCAGCAACAATTATTAAAATTCAGAAAATTAAAAGAAAATTTAAATAAGAAGCATAAATAGTAATTCATACAGCTTAGTTTTTGAAAGAAAAAAGATACATGATTCTAGGCACAGAGAGCAAGAAAAGTTGATGAAGATTCAAACCAAAAGAAAAAGGTAGAACAATGCATGATATAGGTGCATAAGAATCAAAAGTAATTTGTTAAAACACTTCTATGCTGATTTTTGTAATAACCTGGAAAATACGATGGATTTCTAAAATTATTCATTTTCATCCTGCATGTTCAGCCAGGATGACAGAAAACCTAAATGGAGAGCTGAGGTACTAACAGATTCAGTAATTAAGAATCTACCAATGAAAAGCTAGGATAAGATGGCTTTAGTGTGGGATTCCACAATATGTTTAAGAAGAATAAAGAGCAATTCTTATCAAAGGATTTCAAACAATTGAAATGGAGCAAACCTTGTCAAACTCCTCCTGAGGCCAAATGCATCTTAATCAAAAACCACAATTCTAGAAAGAGGACATTCCTGGCTAACTTAATTGCAAAAATCCTCAACAAACATTAGTTCACCAAATTCCACAGTACACCATCTACATCATTCATCTACAGCAGATGAGAATCGTGCAGGGACTGTTCAACATAGGAAGGCAATAAATGTGACAACATTGCAGTCTATCAAAGAATAAAAACAATGACAATCTCAGTAGACAGAAAAAAACACTTATTAAGAAACAACCTGCATTCATGCTCAAAACCTTAAGCAAAATTAGCAGCAGCTACATCAGAAATGAAAGGCAGGGAGACAAGAATGTATTTAAGAAGTGGAGCATAAGAGAACTCTCCTAGTAATTGCAGGATAAAACACTTCTTTGCTGCCCCAGCAGCTTTTATTCTTAGTGAAGGCTTAGTACCATCAGTGCCTACATGTCTTCAGGGATAAGGAATTGTCACAGCACAGGAAGCTGGAGAGATTTAGAATGGAGCTCCAGGTGCACAAAATATTTCAGTATTTTCTCTCAGTAATGTCTACTTCCAAACAGTCTGACACTCTCCACCCTGGGCTCTGTCACAGGGCTTGTCTTTGTCATTTGGCTTCCCCCTGGGAAGTTTCTGTTACAACTTCCATCATATCTCTCTAGCTCCTTTTTTCCCTTGATGACCTTCAGCACATATGAACACAAGTATTCTAGATTAGCAAAATCATTCTAACACAATGAAAATTTAGAAAAGAACTAACACCAGGTATGATATAGTATCATATAATTTCTATAAAACCTCCTTGTAATTGGCACAACTGGCACATAAGAATAGCAGAAACTAATATATATACATACATATGTCTGTATATATATGCCAATTAATGTTTAACAAACAAACAGAAAGAAATTTAGTAAGTAGTGATGTGCAAAATATCTTTCTGTGTACAAAACAGGAAAGGAAATAATTACCTTCACCCTATACATCAAGAATCCTAATCTATGACCTGATACCCCTAATATGCCAGAAGAAAGCCTTAGGGAAGCCTAGAAAAACATAAACATAGTAAAAGGCTTCTTGGAAAAGAGCCCAGAAAAACAGAAAATTATAACGGAATTCATCTTGCCAGTCAACATGCCTCTGGAAAGCCTGCATTGTACCTCAAGCATAAACTCATGAACCATAAAACCAACTCCTTCTGGAAGAACAGATATGTAGATCAGATGAGCAAATTATCCTGAGGACACATGAAACAAATAGAAGCAAGGTTGCATGAATGCTCCACATATCTCAACATTCCTATGAAATGACAGTTACATGATTCAAAATAATGACTGTAGAGAAACTCAGTAATTTAAAAGAGAATGCAGAGGGGCAAATAAATGAGAAAATAAAAAACAGAGGCAAATGAAGAAGAAAAAGAAGATTGAGCTGAGTTAGAAGAGCTGAATAGAACAAGAGGAAGAGAAGAACAAGAGGATGGTGAAAGGGAAGAGAAAGAGGAGGATGGAAAGGGAGAAGAATAATGAAACAGAAGAAAATCTACCTTGGTAGACTGAGTGACCGAATGTCAAGTAAATAGGGATTGTCATTAAGACAGGGATTGAGTCTCTTAAGAGAAGAATATTTCCCAGAAAAAAAATGTGTGATTGAGAGGAATATTATCTTGAAACAATTATGTCAGTCAAAGCAAAGAGGAAAATTGTCATAAATCTAAGTGAACTATGGGATACCATTACATCTTCGGCATTGTAGTAAATGGATAAAAATCGCCATAACACTAAAAGATGCCAACAGAAAACAAGAATACACATGGATGGAACACTACAAATACAGCTAAAAAAAGACATTATGTATGGAAAAAAACTTGCATTTGAAAATAGGTATAGAAATATACCTATATACAGATAATATAGATAATACGGATATAATATAGACAATATAGATACTTCCAATAAAATGTCCAGTCCTGAAAAACAAAATTTTATCAGAAAAGAGGTGGGAAAGATTCCAACAGATCAACAGTGGGTGACTTTAATATCCTATTTTTATCAAGTCGGAAAATTAAAGAGAACATGAATTAATAAACAGGGAAAAATAGAGAGCAAACAGAACTCTGCCAGATTAATTCATGAGAGCACCATTATTTTAATACAAAAATAAAAATAAAAATAAAAATCCTTATAGCCCCATATCTCCAATGACCATGTGCACAAAAACTACGCCAGATACTATGGAATCAGATAAAAATATTAATAATTATACATCATAATCAAGTTATACTCATCAAACCAATGCAAACATATATCAGCACATACAATTCAATGAATATAAGAATAGTACCTATAAAGAATAAAAATTGGAAAGTCAGCGAGACAGATTCAGACACATCATTAGGACTCAAAACCCACTGTCAGAAAGAAAATTTTCAAAGCATTACTAATTAGGAATGGAAGAGCTCTTCCCAAAATTACAAAAGACATATATCAAAACCAACAGCCAAATCAAATTGTATAGTAAAATGCTGAACTTCCTCTTAGATATGAAGCAAGCCAAGGATATCAACTTTTGGCACACTACAAGGAAGAGAAAGAAAGCTGTAGCTGGCAAAATAGTGGATGAGAGGAATTTCAATTATTGATGTTTGCAGAGCACAAGATGCTTTAAATGGGAACACCAAAAGAGGCAAATTTCATCATTGCTCTCGTGTCTGCCCACCATAGGAACCTTTGCCATTGCCATATGTTCCTCTTTCACATGACCCCATTTCAACTCATTACCCTCACAGAAGAATTAGCCAGCTCCTGTTTCCCACCCACATTCTAGGAGGCAGTTCTCATAGTTCTTGTGAAAATCAACCCTTGGGAGCGAGTAAGTAGGAAAAAAAAGAGAAAAAGGAGAATAAAAAGGGAGGGAGGAAGAGAGAGAGGAAGAAAGGAAGCAAGGAAGGAAGGAATGAAAGAAAGAAAAGAAAAGGAAAGGAAGGAAAGGAATGAGAGAAGAAAAGAAAGAAAGGAAAAGAAAGAAAAGAAAACAAAAGAAAAAGCAAAGTTACACATATTCCATCTACATTTGAAAGACCTGATGTGACTTCAAGTTTACCTGTAGTGAGGTGCTTAATTGCTGTTTTCTTTAAAAGACCAGAAAGTAGATCTATGCCTTCAAAAACATAGAGTACACCATATATTACCACTCATCAAGAACATCTACTGACCCAATGGCTGCTAAGCTTGACACCATGTGCTTGACACCAAAATGTTGACACTTGTCATTCGAAACCCTGGGATGTTTATCAAGTAATGCAGGCAGGAGAAAGCACTTGAATACAATAATCAAAATGTGGCTGCTATTTGGGCCCAGTCACAAGCATCCCCTGTGTGTGCTGTTCAGAGACACAACTGCTCCAAGTTCATCCAGTTCTCTGATAATACCATGGAAAATAGACAAAGAACCCAGTACTTTGGATCCTGTGATCCAGTTAAGAGGCTCAGAACCCAGAATCTGCCAGCACGTACCTGTTATCCTCACATTCAAAAAGCAAAGCAGGAGCAAACATTGTGGGAGATCTTACTGTCACCCAGAATCATTTCTGAGTGCTTGCAAATGTGACTGATCTTCTGTGTTTAGTTCATTCTCACTCTGTTTAGCTCTTAGCTATGCTTTCACATGATTAACCTACACACCTTGAAAGAAATAGTAACACTATTTGTGTGGAAGAAAAATTTTTGTTTTTGCTTATATCCATGTGAAAAATTATTTTCAAGTATTCAAAAAGCTAGCCTACCCGTTGTTGATGTAGTGGTTTTTATTTTTTCTCTGTACAAATCCCTCCACCACCCCCCCCCAAGTGATGTGCAGTTTCAGGTTTTTCGCTAATAACTTACAAACCCACACTGTCAGATGACTGATGCACAATGCAAGTGAGCAGGCTAACGCAAGTTCCTTCTGCATCAGGGCATCCCAAGCTGTGAATGAAAGACTCAAACTTCGCAACAGTGCACATATGTACTTGCCTTCAATATGAGGACCAGACTCACAAGATGACAAGACTCTCTGCGTTCCCAAAGAGCTTGTCTACACCACAGGCCCAGTAATCCGGAACAGAATTCCTAAGGACAGGGGATCCAGCGACCTACAAAATGGAAGGGCAGGGAGCCCACCAAAGCCACACAGGACACATCATCAGAGCAATCATACGTTAGGACCCTCTGGGCGCCTGTCCTTCCACATGCTTTTCTTCTGGCTGACCCACAACGGCTACCTCAGCACGCCTGCACCAGAAACATCGCCCACAAGCAGGGCTGAACCTAGGCAGCCCCGTGAAGGGCAGGAGGGCTGCTGTCTGCCCCTTTCACCCGCAGCCTGCATCCCTGGTAAAAGGCCAAGCTGGGCACACCCCGGAAAGGCTCCCTCCCTGAGCACGGGGAGCCCGGGCGCGGCTCAGGTGGACACACTTGCTTTCCTGCTCACACACCGGACTTCCCCGGAGAGCTCAGCACGCTGGGCGTGGGTCGGGGATCAACTCCACGCACTGCGTCGCCCCACCCCGCGTCAGCGCCGAGATCTCTGCGCATGCGCCTGGTGTTAGCACATCGCCACTTCCGGGAGACAGTGAGGGCCCTCGGCTGACCCAGGCGGTGTTCAGGCAGGGAGAAGTCGGGACCTTGTCCACAGGCTCGGTTCGGGATGGCAGCGGCTGCGCACCCGGGCCCGGGGTCCACTGAGGTGGAGTATGGCGGTGGTGGGGGGCGGGAAGGAAGGGCCTAGAGGGGCTTTAGGACATAGGCCCTACAAGGATCCTCCTCGAGGGAAAGGCCCCAGGACCTGCGCAGTGACCACTGCCGTCAGGTGACAGGCGGCTTGTGTCCACTGCTGTGACAAGGTGCTCCGTGTCCGTTCTGAGGAGGCCCCCCAGGAAAGTGAGGCCCGTGGGTGAGGGAGACAGCCCGGCCCCGCTGGGCGACAGCAGCAGCAACATGGCTGCTGTATACTTTGAAGTGGTGGGGTAGTGGCTGAGCAGGAGGTGGGAGGAGCGTGCTGGAGGGAGGCGAGCAGTCGAGGAGAGGGAGGAGCAGGAGCTCCTAGCAGTCTGTGTTGCACACCAGGAAAGGCGGCATGAGAACCAGCTGGCCCCACCGGCACTTGGGTCAAGGGCCCTCCAGCCTGTTGTGGAGCAACTGGGAGCCCTCCAGTTACAATTGCACCCTGTGAAACATCGATCCACTAGGGCCCGTGAGAGGCTGAAGCAGAGGCTGCTTCAGAGGCGCGAGGTTCTGATGCAACACAGAGGGATAATCATCCAGAATATCCCTGGCTTCTGGGCCAAAGTCGTATCCTTTTGTTTGCTGTGTCACAATGGAGAGTGTAGGCGTGCACGGGGTGAGCCTTGTGGAGACACAAAATAATGCCTTGTGTAATGTGAAAAAATCCCCTTGCCAGGAAATGGACTTTACCATGGGTCATTTAAATGTGCCCCAAACAGATCTAGGAGGCATGTTGATATTTTGATGTACCTTGAGATTTATAAGCGTAAGTCCACACTCCTCACAAATGGTCAATTCATTCCTCAACACACACACGCTAATTAAATAATATTGTTATTTTTTACTTTGCTGTGATCTGAAAGTTCCTTGACATAGGCAGTTTGTGAATCATCCACAGATGTCGGCCATGGTCCGTGACAAGGATCAGGACATCCTTTCCTACATGATCAATGTACAGGTGAGTCCAGTGATCCTCAGGCTCCTGAGCTGTACAAGGCACCATGAGGAACATACCCACTTTATCAAAATGAGTGAGAAAATATGGACAAATTTAGCTGTTATTCCTGTTTTCCTTGTAGGTGGAAGAACTGGAGCATCCTCATAATTGCTACAAGATCATGTTGTTCTTTGGGATCAACCCCTACTTCTCTAATGAATTGATTGTTAAGGAGTATCTGAGCAATGTCAATGGTGAGATGACTCAAAGACTGGCTGTTTAATGTGGGGTCAAATTATGGCTAGTGTGATCTCACCACTTCTTGCATTCTTCTCTTTCTGTAGGATACTCAGCGTATCATTCCACTCCAGTTAAGTGGCTTCAGGATTATAAGCGTGAGGCCCACAGCTACAGGTACTATAACAATAGTCTCAGTATCTTCAACTGGCTTGCAGACCACACGTTTGTGGGTTCTAACTGGATTGCTGAGGTGGGTGCCTAGTGGGGGAAATGTTTTCTCGAGTTCCTGGTCCTTGGAGAAATGGGGACATAGCAGTGAACTGACTTACCCTTGTCTGTTTTTCTCAGATCATCTGCAAGGACATTTGGCTCAACCCCTTGCCGTACTACTTTGGGGCCCAGGCATCTGGAGACAGCATAGAACATCCTGGTGAGCAACGTAGAATTTGTGGGTAAAGATCATGTCATTACCCACATCATCACTTATTTCCCAGAGAGAAGAGCTGAGATTAGAGGAAGAAAGTTTGACATAAAAAGCTCCTCCAGGGCCATCCAAGTCCTCATTTTTCCAGTAACTTTTAGATTCAAATAGTGTCAAGGGAGACATATGATAAAGAATATATGATGGCTGCGGATGTACACACCACTGAGAAACCAGACAATCTGGATGGTTTGCTTTACTTTTCTGGATGTGTTCATTGCTACTCCACCCATGCTGTCATTTCCAACGTATCCGGTCTATATGTTTGTGCCAGTGTAAGCTGTCGCTGTCACTGTTTCTAAAAATATCCATGAAGGTTTATGGCCTGAACAGTGAGTTAGGACTGACTGTTGATTTAAATTATGGTAAAATATGTCTCTTTGCTTTCTTGTGCCATTTCCACATCTCAGTTAGTACAGGCAGTTACCCTGCATGAGAAAAAACGAACTTAGTGTGATGTGGACCTGTAATGGAAGGTCACCCATGAGGAGAGCAGAGTTTCTTATGCAAACCCTTGACCACTTGAACCATATTTAGTGTTGTTTTGAGAAAATGCTTCTCTGTACATATTTGTGTCTTTCAGAGCACTTCAAGAATTAGGATTGAATGGGTTAGAAGTGTGTTCATCTGGAAAGCATTCTGGAGAAGAATGACATCATTGCCTCACAAATAGAACATATGGAAGAAGATACAGATATTGTAGTGACATGAACACAGCTATATATGCTAACTTAGCATAATGCTGAAGAAACAACAAATAACAGATAGTTGTTGCAATTGTTAAGTGGAATGGTCAATGAATGTCTCCACTAATGATTATTTTCTTTGAGTCTTTGAGAACCATTTATGATTTTAAGAGAATAATTGTATCATTTGTAGTTTGAGCTCCTAAATACTCATAGGCAGATAGGTTATAAATTTTCATGGAATGTAAATAAACCTGCTTATAGATGCCAATATTTAAACATGCTAAACATAGCATTTAATTCTGATGAAGTTTTTTCTGCTAGTAAAACATTACCCATATAATATACAAATTAGGAAAAACATCCGTAAGTCAGCTGTGGAGCCTGACCTATGAGAGTTTGGTAAGTAGTAACCCTATTTTCCCTGCCTTGTGATATATTCTAGCATGTTGTTTAACACTGAGCAATCTCTTAATGTGCTTTTAATGTGATTTTTTTTAAACCAATGATAATTAGAAGCAGCATGGCAGATCCTAAGCCAAAGGGTGTGGAAACTGTTGGATTTCATATTCCAGACCTATAGCAAGTTAATGTTACAGCTGATGCCATCCTAATTCAGGTTACACCTGCAATGGCAGTGTGAGAAAGCCTAAGGACATAATTGAGTAACCACAATAAAAGGTTACATAGGGCAGGGGCCCGGCGGCGTGGCCTAGCGGCTAAAGTCCTCACCTTGAAAGCCCTGGGATCCCATATGGGCGCCGGTTCTAATCCCGGCAGCTCCACTTCCCATCCAGCTCCCTGCTTGTGGCCTGGGAAAACAGGAGAGGACGGCCCAAAGCCTTGGGACCCTGCACCCGCGTGGGAGACCTGGAAGAGGTTCCAGGTTCCCGGCATCGGATTGGCGCGCACCGGCCTGTTGTGCTCACTTGGGGAGCGAATCATCGGATGGAAGATCGTGCTCTGTCTCTCCTCCTCTCTGTATATCCGCCTTTCCAATAACAATAAATCTTAAAAAAAAAAAAAAGATTACATAGGGCAGAGAGAGTAGTGCTGGGGCTGGTGCTGCAGCGATCATGGCAAAGTGTCATATAAGAGGCTGGGACTACAACTTCCTGGAGGGAGTGACGTAATTTTGGGAAATGAAGGAAAGCACATTGACCAAGATAAGTAAATTTTACCTGTAGACCTGTGGAAAACACAGCATATAGATCAGCCCTAACCGGAGGAATGAGTAATCAGAGTGGAAGTGGGCAAGGGTGAAAGAGTAGATATCAATGCAATAAGTGATGACTTCCCCACTAAAGAGCAAGGCTATGTCAAACTTAAGTTTAATTGAAGACAACATTGAATTTTACATATTTTAAAGAATCACTATAAAGCTTCTTAAAAACATTCAGAAGCACATTGAGGAGTTTGATAAACAGCTCCTGGTTTCAGATTGAATTTAGATTGGCTCAGCTCCAGCAGTTGCGACCACTTGGGGATTGAACCATTGTACAGAAGATAGTCCTCTCTGTCTCTCTCCCTATCTGTGATTCTGTCTTTCCATTAAAAATAAATAAATCTTTAAAAAATGATATAAAATCTTTTGATGCAAACAATGCTGAAACATGTAGCCTGTTACTAGACCAACTGAGCAAATGATACTTAAAAATGTTCTTCAGAGAGAAAAATTGTAATTACCACAACTGAAGGTAGACATGGAGAATGTGCTAATGAAATAACCAAAGAAAACTAAATAAACAATGAGCAACCATTGCTGAGATGATAAAAACAAATCAGTACCTGCCAAACTAAAGCTTAATAAAGGGCTTAAGCTCACCAACCACACAACATATGCTGGATTAGAATTTTAAAAAAAATCTATCCGCTGCCTACAGAAGACACATGTCACCAAGAAAGATATACCAAAATTGAAAATGAAAATACGAAAAAGGATATTCCTAGCTACTAGAAAGGGAGAATACCCTGGAGCAGCCATCATTACATCAGGTAAATGGAAGACATGTAATCAATTAAGGAAGAAAACATACTGATTGAGAAATCCATTCAGCAAGAAATAATCATTTAAACAATTAAACAATTAAAGCATAGATGTAAAAATCCTAAAAGAGCAAATCAGAACTAGCTAGCAGTATCCTACAAAACACCAGATAATCCATTTGCCTAGACCAGCCAAAATTTATGTCTGGCTTCAGGAATAATTTTACATATATAAATCAATAAATGGGCTGTACTACATGGACACTTTGAAATATCACAACCATTATCAGGCCAATGTGATGGCCCATTTGCGCAATTTTTGCCTTGCACCTTCTGGGATTCCATGTGGGTGTCATTTTATGTCCTGGATGCTCCACTTTTCCCCAAAATCCCTGCCTGTGGCTTTGGAAAGCACTGGAGAATGGCTGAAAGTCTTAAGAACCTGAACCCATATGAAAACACAGAAGAAGCTCCTGATCTCTGTGTTTGCATCAGCTAAGCTCCAGCCATTGTAGTTACTTGGGATATGAAACTGCAGATGGAAAATCTTTTTCCATATAACTCTTTCCTCCTACAGATTTCCAATGGAAATAATGCTCATGAAAATATATAAGAATCTCAAGAGATGCAGAGAAGCTATTTGATAAAATCCAAAAATGCCACATGCTAAAACCATGAACAAGAGGAGAAATATCGTTTTCCCAAATAATCAGTAATATATGAAAAACATGATACCAGCCTCATATTGAGCACAAACAGTAGACACTTATACACTATGATCTGGAACTAGACAAAGATGTTTCTTTTCTCTTTTTCATGAGTTTTTGTATTCTTTTTAAAAAAGTATTATTATCATTTTATGATTCAGCTTCATAGCCCCTGGGATTACCCATACCCTCTCCCCAAAAGCCAACTGAGTTCCCAAAGTTATTGAATAGCCAGTTCTCCCAAATACTGAAAAAAACTACTTCTCCTCAATATTGAATAACTAATGTGTCACTGAAAAAATGAAAAAGAACATCAAGAACATTTTTGAAGAAATTGTGCTACTGTATGATCTATAAGTCATTGAAGAATTTAGTGACATGCAGTTTCTGCTGATTTTTGTTCATTATTTGTGTTTCCTTTCCAAATAGATTTTTTTTAAACATTTATTTATTCTCTTGGAAAGGCAGGTGTACAGAGATAAGGAGAGACAGAGAGGAAGATCTTCCGACCGATGATTCACTCCTCAAGTGGCTGCAATGACGGGTGCTACGCCAGTTCGAGGCCAGGAGCCAGGAACTTCTTTCCAGGTCTCCCATGTGAGTGCAGGGTCCCAAGGCTCTGGGCCATCCTCAACTTCTTTCCCAGGACACAAGCAGGAAGCTGGATGAGAAGTGGAGCTCCTGCGACTAGAACCGGTACCCATATGGGATCCTGGCGCATTCAAGGTGAGAACCTTAACCATTACACTATCATGCCAAGCCCTGGATGTTTTTAAATCCAGTATAATTATCCATGATGTTTGCTGAATTTATGTCATTTACATTCAGAATTAATATGAATGTTGGTGATTTTTTTAAACACCTAATTATTTTCATGAAATCTTTCATTGGGAGAGATTCTGATGCAGGAGCCTGGGCAACTCCTTTGGCAGGACACAGACCTGAAAGGTAAGCACAAGAAGCATGATAGGAAACTGCCTAGAACAGGCCATGGAAAGTTTTATCACTAGCATACATTTGGCATGGGTGCGGGGCAAACCATGCTGAATCAGTTCACGTCACCCACTGGTGAATCCGAGCACCGGAACAGAGTGTGGATTGAGCCAGGTTTGGTCATGACAAAAACCAGTACACAACATGGAATGCCAAGGTAAGGTTACTTGTACTGGATGTGACTGCAGCGCCCAACCAGCACACGCGAGAACCAGAAAAGGAGGGGCATATCTGGCAGGGGGAATATGGGTATGCTCCCTTGCTGGACAGTTACTCCCACTGGAGAACATCAGCTGTGATAAGGGCAGACCAGACTAAGCAGGACAACAGCACCTATGGGCCTCATGTGGACTAGATCAGGGAAAAGTCAGGCTGGGTGGATTATTCCTACTGTACAAACAAAATTAGAGTGGGTGAGGGTTGTTGCTAGACAGAGAAGCACTGAACAGCAATATTTGTGTGGGCTAGGAAGTGGAGCTGGTTAGATGGAACTAGGCTTCAATGCCCATACACATGTATGGGAACTGAATGGGATGTGGGACAGACTAGACTAGTCTGCTACACATACTGGCAAACCAGGGTAGGGAGCAGGTCTGGTCGGTGTTATGGGGAGTTGCTCCAACTAGGCTGAAACTCCCACTGGTTTATGTGAGGGCCGAGTATGTGCTGGGCAAAATCAGGCTGGATTGCAACACCCATTTTTTTTCCAGTGAAAGTCGGGGCTGAAAACAGAACCAACCCAGCGATTGCAGCCACCAGCTGATCGGGATGATGGACTGTGCCGGGCCTGTATTTGCTAGTACATACAAGAATCTGGTCTGGGAACACCTCAGACAAAGTTTCTTTGGGGATATCCCCAATTGAACTGCTGGACTCAGAACCCTAACCACGAAAAGACAGAAGACAGAACAAGTCAATCAACCACCTCAGCTAAATGTTGGCAGTGAAAACGGAGGTGGGCAAACAAAGATTCTATAATGGACTATGTCAGTCATTGGATTCTTCAATGACCACATCATATTTGGAGTGGCGAGAATGGCAGCAACTCATAACTGTTGAACTATCAACCACTTGAACAAGATCCTCAGAGCATGCCTCACATCAGGGACCTGGGATGGGTTGAATACTGGGTGGGACATCCCCCTTAATATCCTTCTTTACCTCAGATACATAAAGGAAACAATGTGGAAATAACAGTCTTGCCACTTTCCTGTAGCTCTTGAACCTTTTTACCCTAATTAACTATGCAAAGATTGTCAAAAATTAAGTAAAAAATGAAAAAAAATCTATTTTTATTGCAAAGTCTGATATACAGCGAGGAAGACTTTCCATCAGAAAATTCACTTTCAAAATGACCACAATAGCCAGTGGTGCGTTGATCTGAAGCCAGGAGCCTGTAGATTCGTCCAGTATTCTCATGTGGGAGTAGTATCCCAAGGCCATGGGCCATCTTCAATTACAGGCCTCAGGCAGTGAGATAAGTGAGAAGTGGGACTGCCAGGATTAGAACCAGCACCCATTGGATTCCCAACATGTGCAAGTTAGGACTTTAGCTGCTAGGTCAAAGCACTGGACCCAAATGGTAATAATTTGATCCAGTCATTTTAGCAATGGTATTAATTGATTTAGTCTTCTGTTGTTAATTTACTGGAATGCTCTTTACATTTGCCTTTGTTTTTGATAGGTAATATTCCTCTTCTCTGTCAAGAGAACATCTTTGAGTATCTCTTCTAGAGCAGGTTTGGAAGAGGCATATTTTTTCAACTTTTCTTTAATGTGGTGGAATTTTATATCATCTTTAAAGAAAGCAAAGCTTTCCTGCATACGATGTTCTGATCCGATAATAGTCTTGCTTTTAGAATCTGGAGTATGTCACTCCATTCTCTTATGGCCTGTAGAATTTCCTGTGAGAGGCCAGCTGCAAATTTAACTGGCATTCTTCTAGATGTCAACTGATTTTTTTTTTTTTGCATGCACACTGAAGGACCCATTTTATTATGCTTTTGCTTGAAGAAAGTTTGATTATCATGTGTCCTGGTTAAAATTGCTTGTAGCCAATGTTGAGAGTTTCATATTCCTCTTGATTCTTTATTCCTAATTATTTTTCTAGATTAGGGAAATTTTTCTTTGCTGTTTCAATAAATACATTTTTAAATATAGCTGCTTTTTCTATACCTTTTGAGCTCCCATAGCTCTTATATTTGACCTTTTAATAGTGTCTTTCAATTTTTTTTTTTTTTTTAGCTTGACACAGCTCTGCTTCTACCTTTTTGCTAATTTCCCCGTGGTGACAGAAAATATCTTTTAGTTCTGACATTCTTTCTTCTGCTTAATTTATTCCATTTTGGAAACTCTGTACTGTACTTTTAATTTGCTCCACTTTATTATTGATTTCTGATATTCTAGCTTTCATTGGATTCATTTTCTGTGTGACATATTAAACTCCCTGTACTACAATATTATCTGTTTCTTTTTGTTGGTAAGAAGCTCTATAAAAAGTCTTTTGAATTCTGTATCACCCAATTTCTTGGTGCATTCTTCAGTTAGCTATAAAGTTGCTTTTGCTCTTTTGCAGGGTAGTCTTCAGTAATATTCATTGTGCGTTTGTGTCTTCTTTTGCAGTTGGTCCTTGTGCTTCTGGTTAACAGATTCATCAACTTGGGATAGATTTTTCAGTTGTGTCACCCACAGATCTACATCTAATTTTTTTTTTTCTTATTTTGTGGTTAGTACACAGCTCTTTGTTTGTAGTCAGTGTGCCATGCCCTCCAACAAATTCCAGGTCTGGGGTTTTATGCTAGATTTCCACTACTGTATCTGTATCTCCAGCTCCTGACTGTTCACTCTCCATCTCCTGTTTCACCATACTGAGTCTACATCATTGTCTGCACAACCTTTCTGCCACTTCCAAATTGAGCACCTCCCAGGACTAGGGAGATATCAGGTGCCTAAACAGATACATTGTTAATGGCGTTGAGCTTGCCAGAACCTCTTATGCATTAGGTCTGAGGGCCACACAGACCTCTTTTGACCCATACAATTCCAAATTTGGTATTAATTTCCTTGTTGGAGCAGTACAATGAATTAAGCTCTGTGAAATTACTCCCAGCTCAGCACATGTGCAGCTTACTCTTATCTTGTAGTATGATAGTCTTTGATACACTGTACAAAATGGTTCCCAATGTTCCACTACTAGACTTCTGGATCTGCTGACCTTCAGGTTTGAGGACTATATCTATGTACCTTGGGTGGAACTTGTAGCATGCCACATTGTTGTAGTTCTTTGAGCCAGAAATGAATTCACTCTCAGCTAAGTGCATGTGCAATCCTGTCCCATAGCCATTGTCTCCTTGCATATAATGGACCTAATTCAGCTCTAGGGGGCAGACTGAGCAATGAATTCTATTTTGTTCCCACACAGACTATCTGTGACCTGGCACTCTGTCTCTGCTCCAGGTCAAATCAAACAGACCATCAAGATAGGCAGTTCTTTTTCTGAGTTCATCTCCTGACCACCTGGTGAATGCCCCTTCCCACCTTGTTGCTAATGGATTCCTGCTGCTACTGCAGTTCAAATCACTACTTGCTGAATGCTTCTGGTGCATCAGCCACTGCAACACCACAACGTTGTGTCCATTAGTGTCCCCTGTCAGCCTTCAGGTACCTATCTGTCCTCTCCTATTTGCCGGAATGTGTCCTCTTTCCTCACCCTGGCTAATGTTTCTCCATCTGTTTACACTTAAAATAGGTCTTACCCTATTCTACCATCTTGATTCTCCCAAGGATGCTTAGATTATTCACTGTTATTCAGCGTAATGTTGGAAAACATCACTAGCACAATTAGTAAAGGAGAAGAAAAATACAAGTGCAAGACAGCAAAATAAAAGTAATTTTAGTTGTAGATAATATCAATATGTAAATAGGAGAACCAAACAATCCAATCAAGAGACTATTGAGACTCATAAGAGACTCAATCTACACGGGAATAGAATACAAATATGTGAGCATAAATTGTGGCCCATTTATATGCAAAAAAAACCGCAATGCCATGGAAAAAACTTGAAAGTATACTGACCCTGAAAATAGCCCAGCAGTATCTTAAGTACCTTGGAATAAAACTCAATACAGATGTGGAAGACATATATGAGGAAGTTTATAGAACTTAGAATAAATTAAATTCAATCAACCCAAACTAAATTTATTTAAACCAAAAATAGTTATTAAAATATGAAAAATCCAAATATCTATAGATAGATACAGTCAATATCATCAAAATATCTGTTAGATCTGCCTACTACCCATGGAAAAAAAAAAAAAAAATGGGCCTTTATTATGTGAAGAGTACTAAGAGAAGTTCACACCTATGCATTTTCTCACACAGTGGAGGAACCAGAAGTAGAGGAAGATGCCAAGAGCAGGAAAGAACTAGCTAGAAAACAAGAACAAAGGATTTATGCGCCTCTCAATGTTGGTTGTTGATATCAGCTCCTCTTGGATCCTAATAGGTCAAGGAGTGCTGTCCTTTGTCCACTATTGCCCCGGACACAGTCCAGCTGTGTCAGGGCATGCAACATTTCGGGGTGACCTCAAAATGATGCACCTGTCCTTGAGTAAAACCCACCTATCTTGTGTGCCCAAGGTAACCATCAATATGCATGTTACCAAAAAGAATATAACAATTCAAGACACTATTAGATTTGGAAAAGCATTTCTCTCAGAAATTGAAAAGGTGGAATTCGACTTAGGTGGTTCAGGTGACAGCATTCCTCCACAGAGGTGCTGACCTATCTGCAGAGATTAGCCATGCCAGGTCATACCCTTTGCCAAAGACTCAACCCATGAACACCACTGCCACGTGAGAGACTGCACGCTGCAGAGAGACTGGAGAGGCAGATTTCTCCCCACATGGTAAGCATGCCAAGAGGGAACCCTGGGATGGGATAAGGCTTCTAGCCCTGCCCTGCAACCACAACCTTGTGGCAGCAGGAAATTTGGGGGTGGGAGTTTAATCTTCGTGGCTCTGGTGACAACACACTTTCACAGAGGTGCAGAATTGCTTGTGGAGAGTAGTCAGGTCAGGTCGGACCCAACTGGGGCTTTGATTGCTGGCTGCCCAGAGCGAGCTCTAGGATATTTAGGGTTTGTAGCTGCCCCTAGGGACATCTGGGGATAAGGAAAATGTGAGCACAGGTTAGAGACAAATTCTGTGATTCCTATTGACAGGGTCATGGAACTTGCTGACAAGCATGGGGACTGAGATCTGGTAGCTTGGAAGGGAGAGTCCATAAGATCTGTTTAGGACAGATTGATTTGCCAGTCTACATGGGAGTCCTGAGATGGGCTGTCAGCTTAAAGCATCACTGACTGCCACACACCAGTCCATACAAAAGCTATTGATTGGGACCTGTCTGGTAGCGCTAGGTGCCAGTACCTGACTATGTGGTGGAACAGGGAACGGTCACGCTTGGCAGGGTCAGGACACTAATCAACATGCGAGAGAACCAGATCTGGCAGTAGATTAGGGGGGGTACTTGAGCCCAACCCTGTGTAGCTACAAGTCCCACTGGTTAGCTCAGTAGTTGGGATGGTGACAGGCTGAATCAGGTGTGACCATGTATCCTACCATCACTTATGGGCAAAGGAAGCTAGAACAATCTCAGCTGGTCAATGCAGCAGCACCTGAATGTGCATCCAAAAACAGGATGTGGGGTGATCAAGCTGCAACTGGAAGGGAGTGGACTGGTAGTGCCAAGAAAACCTTAACTCACAAGGAAGAACAGAAGCAGGATGGAGCACAGATCATGCTGAGCTAGGCTCTTACATTGACTGGTCTGCATGAGCCAGGGATACAATGCCAGGACAGCATTTAAGGCAAAGGCCAAGACAGGTGAAGTGCTAAGCTAACTGGGTCAGAGTAACCACTGGTATGCACAAGATCTATGGCTGGGAATATGTCCCACATTGGGAACCTGGGATGAGTGGGAGGCTGATTGTATTTTTTTCTTTTATCTGTTTCCCTTTACCCCAGATAGAGAAAATAATAGTAGTAGTAGCAGCAGCAGTAGTAGTAGTAGTAGTAGTAGTAGTAGTAGTAGTAGTAATGATAATAATGAAACAATGGTCTTAACCACTTTCCTGTGGCTCTTGCCCCATTGTGCCCTAATCAGCTATGTAAAGATTACTAAGATGTATCAATTATAAAAATACAGCAATATAAGAAACAACAAAAATGGAAAGTATGATACAAAAGTTCAACCACTAATCTGAGATCACATGAACTAAAGCTAAAACAAAGCTGAAGGAATGACAATTCCAGACCACAAGACACAGCACAGGACATTGATAACCAAAACAATAAGGTGCAGAAAAAAGAAAAAATCAATTTAACAAAATGAAAACACCAGAATTGAGCACTCAGGTTTAAATTCAACTGATCCTTAAGAAAATCTGAGCTTATTCCAGAGAAAATGTTTGGTTTTTCACAAATGCTGTTGACATAATTAGATGTAACCTACAACATAAGAAATAATCCTCACCCTTTCCACATGTCACTTTATTAAAAAGTCAGCTCTAAAGAGACAAGTGACCTTACACTGCATTGAAAATCCATCAAACTTGTGGGGAAAATGCTAGGAAGCACTCTAAATGTAGGTATGGGCATGCACTCCTTCTAGTTGTTTAAAGGAGTTCTTGACTAATCTGTTCACTTCCTGGTAGCTGCTTGTGTGGAATACAGGTGTGTAACTGGCATTGTTTGACAGGGCGCTGTTCCTGAAACCACTATGACTTTACCCTATAGGAACTCAAAGGTTTTCCAATTGTATCAAACCAAGAATGACAGTGGTTTGTACAATGTTTACCCTCTTGACATTTAAGGCATAAACCTGGATTTCTTAGATGTACATGTCTTTCAATGTTGGAACATCACATAGTCATCATTTTAATATGGTCAGGACAGGAAAACTGAGATTAGTTGGTTTCTCATTTTCATATCGATAAAAACAGCTGCCAATGTATTGGCCTGATTTACAGGGAATGAAATGTTACTACACATTTTAACAAGTTCTCTAAAGAAATTCTTACCTGCTCTTCAGATCCCCAGGACTTTCTGGCATTCTTTGATAGCATTATCAAAATTTAACATTTCTAAATGCATATGCTGCAGTTTTTCCAGGGATATAGTTTTTGTTGTATTAACCCAAGTGTAGTAACACAGAACACATGTGCCACATTCTTTTCCTAGTTTGTTATCCATGAAAGAATAATAGATTTTCCTAGATATTCTATCCTTTCCCATGCTTGAGGTTTTTTTTTTTTTTTTTTTCCCATGCAGAGGTTTTTTTTTTTTTTTTTTTTTTTTAAGATTTATTTATTTTATTACAAAGTCAGATATACAGAGAGGAGGAGGAGACAGAGAGGAAGATCTTCCATACGATGATTCACTCCGCAAGTGAGCCGCAACAGGCCGATCCAAGCCAATCCGAAGCCGGGAACCAGGAACCTCTTCCAGGTCTCCCACACAGATGCAGGGTCCCAAAGCATTGGGCCATCCTCTCCTGCTTTCCCAGGCCACAAGCAGGGAGCTGGATGGGAAGTGAAGCTGCCGGGATTAGAACCAGCGCCCATATGGGATCCTGGGGCATTCAAGGCAAGGACTTTAGCCGCTAGCCACACAGCCTGGCCCGACAGCAAAGTTTTGTCTGAATAACGGCTTAGTCATCTTAATTAAGCTAGGATTGCATTTCAAGCTAGCATCATATTCCGAAAACTGGATTTCCTATTATGTTAACAGGTAGATACAAATTTTAATTTTGGATTTCCAGTTGTTAAGTTTCATTTCTCTGACAATTTAAGACTTATAGATGTTCCCTGGAAGAGATATACTTTCTAGCCAAGGGATCCCAGTCATAACAAATAAGCCTCTCTGAGTCAGATAAGGATTTTAACGTTGCATGTATATATGGAGAATTAGTACCAAAGTCACTCAGAGTCTACTAAATTATTTGTTTTAAGAGGAAATGGTTGCTATACACCATAACATTCTCCCTGGGGATGGCTGGCATGTTCTCCAGGTCCAAAAGGGGTGACTGAGAAAAGAACCACAATCATCATATAAGGGTAACTAAATATCCTTCTTGATGTGTGTTCTAAATTCCTTGAGCAATAGTGGCTTTCTCATTGAGATTTCATGCACCACAATGAGACTCTGATTTATAGTGTTAGGACTTTGTGAGCCATGGGAGAGTCAGACGTGTGTTCTTCTTAACATAAGCAGTATGAGATGGAAGACAGCCAGGCTAGCACATTTTAGACATATATGTCAAGATAGGCTTACTTTCCTAGTACTCTCCTCCTTCAGTGTCTGCAGGTCTTAAGAGTTATTCCTTCCTGATTCTGCAGTGTTTTCTTATTGTCCCTGCAAAAGTTGTAATGTTAAACAGCTTGGCTTGCACAAATGCCAGACACAGGCAATGTCCTCCCTGTTTGTAGGCTTACCTCAAATCTTTCACCACCTCATTCCACTGAGTTTTTTGTTTTGTTTTGTTTTGTTTTGTTTTGTTTTTAAGTGCCCTGCTGTGGAAGTCAGTGACTGTTTTTTTCTTCGTAATGAAAGGATTCTTGAATCTTGATTTTGCTGTCAGACAAAAGAAGAATTAAGAAGGCTGCACACATTCAGCATTTTTATTTCTGCTTTTTCATTGTCATTTTGGTGTCTTGTAGTCAGTTTCCTGATATATAAGACAGGGATTATTTTTTAGCTGTTATCTTGCTAGGTTCCTGGCAGTCTGGTGCTAATGAATTATCTCTTCTTAACACAGATCTCTTGCCCCATATCTCCTTGTTTATGGAAACCAGGCATACAAACTGGCAATTCAAACATCTATCCCTCCCCATGAAGAGGCCTTGCTGTAAGGGGTTATGGTGCCACTCTAATCTTATGCCCAGAACTAATCATGAAAGAGTTAAGGAATGGTCTCTCTTAATAAATTGAGATTATCTACATTACAGACTGTGTCCTACTCTAAAATCAAACCCTAGTGAAGTCTGAACCAACCTAGAACTCCAGTTAAAATCCCCAACTGTCTAGTAAATGTAGGTGAATATAGAAAATACCTATCATGGTGATGATTATTTTGAAATCATTAAAAATGTACAGGAAGAAAATTTAACATCCAATTTATGTGCCTCCTCAGTTTTCTCCCACACTAGAAAAAGAACTACCATTCATGGATTCTAAGAGCACACTCTTCCAGGAAATCATTGTCTAAGCAGTCACTTCACTAAGTCAGAGGAAGAAAATAAGATAAAATTGTCAGATAAGAAAAACAATTTTTTCAAAAAATTTTTAAGATAAATACAGAAATACCAGAAATAAACCTTACACCTCCTCAAAAAAGAATGTTGAAATATTACAGTGTGGGTATGGAATGGGATTCCTGTGAATGAGTTTAAGAAAACTAAGGATTGTTTTAAAGCCTACAGAGAAAAGAAATAAGCAATGTATTTCCTTTCTTGATTAAGAACCCAAAAACCAAGGAGCTTTTGCTTCTGCAATTTGCTATAGCCACAATGACATGACACATCTCAGCAACTGAATGTTTGATTTGTGACTAATACTAAAAGAGTCTAACATTGTATGACCAAAACTGTGTGGAAGGGTGGAATGTGGATTGAGATAGGGGAAGTGAATTAGGGAATTTCTCTATCTATGAACCTTATTATGGAAAACAATAATTAAATCATAAAAAAAATCATAAACCTGAAAAAAGAAATTGTTCATCTAAAAAGTCACATAGAATGAGGATAAGATTAATTTTAAAATGTAATTGAGGAATTTCAGATAAATAAAATCTATTCAATACCATTGAATTCAATAAACAGTGGGAGTTGTCTTCTAATAAGCCCACATTTCAGCTTTGTACAGTATGCTTCTGTTATAAATATTGAAGTGGAGAGTCACTGTGTGTACTCATTTTGTTTAAAATTAACCTAGAGTAAAATGCAAAATCAGAAAAAGCCTGTGGGAAAACGAGAAGACTGGATGGTGTAGGACAGACCTCAGATGTTCTGATGTCTTTATGAATTGGTGCAGATTCTGTTCCTTGCTAAATCCTGCTTTGACACAAATTGTCATATCAAAATGTGAGACTGCTAGAGGTGAAGAATAGACTATGCACCATTTTGGACCATTCTTATCCTATAGTCTCTCTTACAAGTTGCAGCTATGCGCTGATCTTTGCAACAAAAAAATGATCTAAAAGATGTAAGGGAGACAAGGAAGATAGCCAACTGTAGAGAGCTGGTATAGGGAGGAGTAGGGAGAGAGGGGGACCGATCCAGTGGAGAAACAAGCCAGGAGACACTGAATTGTAGGGAGAGGAACAGGAAGGTCACTGGAGTTCACTGAAGTAAGAAGATCTACACAGTGTGGAAAGACAACCATAAAAAGTAAGAAAGAAAATACAGCACGCAGCGAGAAACTTGGTGAGTCACGATCCCAGGTAGGGGGAAGGCGGCAGAATCTCAGCCGTTCCAGGGAAGACAAAGGTGGCTGCAAGGATAGGCGCCCACACAGACAGGGGCACCAGTCCACTGGAGGGCAGGAGCCCCAAGAGGAGGCTACTGGATTGAAAAAAGGGGCATCATCCCTTGCAGAAGTAGAAGACAAGCAGGGGAGGTTTCCCAGAAACCTGCCTCCCAGTTGCTCAGCAGCTTTGATAGAGTGCAGAGGGATCTGGAGTGGTGCTCTGGGACTGTGGTGCAGAAATCCCCATCTCAGTTCCGAACAGTGGACTAGCTGTTAGAGAATCCAGTGGAACCTATTGCCAGGCTCAGCCTGAGCTTCAGAGGCTGGGCAACACTCAGTAAAGCCTCATGACCTGGGCAGAAGAGCAAGCTAGCAGGGGCACTGCAGCATGCCCCCCACAGTTCCGATCCCACCATTGAGAGCGTGCAAGGGAGAAAGTAACTTCCTATAGGAGCTAGGGCTGTGAACTCAAAAGCAGAAAACAGCAGCTGCCAGTACGCCCTGCTGGGCACAGCTGGAGACCTCAAACCAGAACTGGTTCAGCAGAACATGGGCAGAGTCTCTCAGCGGGAGCCTGCTCAGAAAAGCCTGCCTGCCTGTTGGTGGGAGGCAGTGTTGTCTCTCAGCGGAGCAGCACTTTTGAGAGGGAATCCCAGAGAGGGGAGTTTGGCATTTGGCGCTGGAGCCCGCGAAAGTTTTCAACCCTGCCCGGGGTTGTGGAGTTTAAGCTCCGGGTGGCAGAGGGTCCTCCTGTGCTAGACTCAAACCCTGAAGGTGAGACTCAGCGGAGGTCCCTGCCGGGATTGGCTTGTGACCCAGAGCCAAGGCGCGGCTGAGCAGACAGTGTGTATCCCAGTGGGACAACGCCTTGGAGTGGGAGCCGCAGGGAGAGGGGTCTGGCACTAGGGCCAGCCCACAAAGTCCTCCGACCAGGCTCAGGGCTGAGAACTACAGACTCTGAATAGCAAGCTGCTGGTGCCTCAGGCAGTGCACTCTGCTGGGCACAGCTGGAGACTCCAAACCAGAACTGATTCAGCAGAATATGGGCAGAGTCTCTCAACAGGAGCCTGCTCAGAAAAGCTTGCCTGCCCGGTGGCGGGAGGCAGTGTTGTCTCTCAGCGGAGCAGCACTTTTAAGTGGGAATGCCAGAGAGGGGAGTTTGGCGCTGGAGCCCGCGAAAGTTTCCAACCCCGCCCGGGGTTGTGGAGTTTAAGCTCCGGGTGGCAGAGGGTCCTCCTGTGCTAGACTGAAGCCCTGAAGACAAGACTTGGCGGAGGTCCCTGCCAGGATTGGCTTGTGACCCAGAGCTGAGGCGGCTATGCAGGTCAGAAAACCACTAACCAACAAGCTGCAACGGAGCCAGGAGGCAGTTATATAAACCCAGGCACAAATGAAGCAACCCAACAACAACCCTACCATCACCTGCTGTCCCCAATAGAGTAAGAAATATAATGCCTATGCCAACACTCCATACAGCAGCAGCTAGAACACACCTCCTACAGATTACAGCACTGAGGGCAATGGCTGAGGACAAACATGTCAGAGGCTAAAATCCCAAAACGAGAAGAAACAAAAACACAATAAGGAGAAGTATCAGAAAAAGCAATGACGCAGAAGAAAGATCAAGCACTCCCTCCCAAAACAAACAAAAACTAATCTCAGCATCTGAGATGCAAGATGAAGACATAGAGGAACTACCAGACAGGGAATTTAAGAAACTAGTGATGAAATTCATCAGAGACAGCGAGAAGCACTGGGAAGAGTCCAAGGTGTTCGAAAACCATGTCACTGCAGGAATAAATCAAGTCAAAAAGGAATCCTCGATCTAGAGCACAAAATTGAAAGCCTAACCAACAGAATGAACACAGCAGAGGACAGAATATCAGAATTGGAAGACAATCAGAACGAAAGACAGCAGCTTATCAAACAGTTGGAGACAAATCTAGAAAAAGCCAATAGGTCCATACAGGAAATGAAAGATGACCTCAAAAAATCAAATATTAGAATAATAGGCCGTTCTGAAGGAGTGGAAAAGGAGATAGACTTGCAACAGGTGCTGAATGAGATAATACAGGAGAACTTCCAGAACATTGGAAATATAAATCCAGCACAAATCCAGGAAGGACAAAGCACCCCCAACAGATTCGACCCAAAGCGAGCCTCACCCAGACATGTGGTCCTCAAGCTTCCTAAAGCGAATACAAGGAAACTATTCTGAGACAAGTGAGAAAAAAGGATAAGATTATCTTCAGAGGAAGGCAAATCAGAATCACAGCAGACCTATCAGAAGAAACACTTCAAGCAAGGAAAGAATGGAGTAAAACCTTTCAAATATTGAAACAAAACAACTGCCAACCGAGAATAATGTACACAGCAAAGCTCTCATTTGTATTTGAGAATAAAATTAAAAACTTCAACAGTAAAGAGATACTGCAAGAATACATCAGCACGAAACCAGCTCTAGAAAACCTCCTCAGGAAGGTGCAAAAAACAGAAAGAAAAAATGAAAACCAAAATCAAAGATGGTAAACAGGAAGACCTCCCAACTAAAATCCAAACAAGGAAAGTCAATCAATCACAAAATCGAATAGTCACAAATACACACTTGCACACTTACACACACTCATGGAAGCCCAAAATCACATCCTCTCAATATTATCTCTAAACACAAATGGCCTAAACTCACCAATCAAACGAAACAGATTAACAGAATGGATTATCAAACAGCACCCAACTATCTGTTGCCTACAAGAGACACATCTAACCAGAAGAGACTAGAAGAAGCTGAAAGTGAAAGGTTGGAAAAAGATATTTCATGCCAATGGACGAGAAAAAAAGGATGGGGTAGCTGTCTTAATTTCAGATGATGTGGTCTTCAATCTGACACACATCAAAAAGGACAGAGAAGGGCATTATATACTGGTGAAGGGATTGATCCATCAGGAACTCCTTACCATTGTGAACATATATGCACCAAATTCAAACGCACCTAGCTACGTGAAGCAATTACTTACGGACTAAAGGGGAGACACAGATATGCACACAATAATTGTGGGTGATCTTAACACCCCACTAACAACAATAGACAGATCAACAAAACAAAAACTCAACAAAGAAACATCAGATCTCATACAAACAATAGAACAACTGGACTTGGTAGACATTTACAGAACTTTTTATCCTAAGGCCACAGATTATGCATTTTTTTCAGCAGTGCATGGCACCTTCACCAGGATTGACCACATGATAGGACACAAAGCAAATTTAATAACTTCAAAAAGATAGGAATCATACCAAGTATCCTCTCAGACCACCATGGATTGAAACTGGAAATCAGCAATTCAAAATGCCCCAGGAAATACAGAAACTCTTGGAGGCTGAACAATATGCTATTAAACAAACAATGGATCAGAGAAGAAATTAAAGATGAGATAAAAAAATTTATGGAAACCAATGAAAACTCTGACACAACATTCCAAAACTTGTGGGACACTGCCAAAGCAGTGCTATGGGGTAAATTCATCGCAATTGGAGCTCATGTCAAGGCCCAAGAGAGGCACCAAATACAGGAACTAGACACACACCTCCAGGAATTGGAAAAACAACAGCAGAAGAGCCCCACACACAATAGGAAGCAAGAAATCATCAAAACAAGGGAGGAAATTAATCAGATAGAAATAAAAAAAAAACTATACACAAAATCAGTGAATCAAAACGTTGGTTTTTTGAAAAGATAAACAAGATAGACACCCCACTGGCCCTACTGACAAAGAAAAAACAAAGAGAAAGCAAGAATTAACATCATCAAAAAGGGAAAAGGCAACATAACAACAGACACCGCAACCATTAAGAACATTATTAGAAATTACTACAAAGCATTGTACTCCAACAAATCAGAAGACCACCAAGAAATGGAAAAGTTGTTAGACTCACACCACCTGCCAAAACAGCCCAGAGACAACAAACGAACTGAACAAACCCATAACTGAAGCAGATTAAATCAGTGATTTAAAGATCTATCAACAAAGAAAAGTTCAGGCCCAGACAGCTTCACTACAGAATTCTACAAAACATTCAGAACATTCCAATCCTCTACAAACTCTTCAAAACAATAGAAAAAGAAGCAACCCTTGCAAATTCATTCTATGAAGCCAACATTACCTTAATCCCAAAAGCGGGCAGAGATCCTACAGAGAAAGAAAACTACAGACCTATCTCTTTGATGAACATTGATGCTAAGATTCTCAACAAAATCCTAGCCAATAGAATTTAAAAACACATCAGACTGATCATTCATCCGGATCAAGTAGGATTCATCCCTGGAATGCAGGGATGGTCCAACATACAGAAATCCATAAATGTAATACACCACATCCAAAAACTGAAAAGTCAGAATCACATGATAGTATCAATAGACGCAGAAAAAGCTTTCGACAAAATCCAACACCAGTTCCTGCTAAAAACCCTAACCAAAGTAGGCATAGATGAAAAAATCCACAATATAATCAAAGCAATTTATGAAAAACCCAACGCCAGCATCATACTGCATGGAGAAAAACTGGAACCCTTCCCACTGAGATCTGGAACAAAACAGGGATGTCCACTTTCTCCACTACTATTCAACATAGTTTTAGAGGTACTTGCTGAGGCCATAAGACAAGAAAAAGAAATCAGAGGAATCCAAATACGAAATGAGGAAATCAAGCTTTCACTATATGCAGATGACATGATTCTTTATATAGAAGAGGCAATAGGCTCAACACAGAGACTGCTAGAACTTATACGAGAGATTGGTAGAGTGGCAGGATATGAAATTAATGAGCAAAAATCAACAGCCATAGTGTATGCAAACAGCCCCAAGTTGGAAAAAGATCTAACCAGCAAGATACCATTCAAAATAACTGAGAAGATATATGAGGTATCTGGGAATAAACCTAAGCAAAAATGTAGGAGACCTATTTGAGGAAAACTACAACCTACTTAAAAAAGAAATTGAACAAGACCTCAAAAGATGGAGTAACATCCCATGCTCCTGGATAATTAAAATCAATATCATTAAAATGTCTATAATGCCAAAAGCAATATTATATACATTCAAAGCAATCCCAATCAAATTGCCCAAAACATTCTTCACGGAACTAGAAACAATGATGGAAAGGTTCATCTGGAGACACAAAAAACCACGAATAGCTAGAATCATCCTGAAGAATAGGAACTTAGCAGGGGGAATCACAGTTCCAGACCGCTGGACATAGTATAGGGTAGTGGTTATCAAAACAGTCTGGTACTGGCACAAGGATAGAGAGGAAGATCAATGGAGCAGAATAGAAACACCAGAAGGAAACCCAAACAGATAGAGCCAAATAATCTTTGACAAAAGGACAAACGATAATCCAGGCAAATGGGAAGGTCTGTCCAAAAAAATGCTGTTGGGACAACTGGTTGATAGCCTGTAGAAACAAAAAGATAGACCCACATCTCTCACCATACACTAAGATCAAATCTTAATGGATAGCAGATCTAAACCTATATCCAGAAACCTTCAAACTTTTTGAAGAAAATGTTGCAAATACTCTGCAAGATCTAGGTGTAGGTCCCTACTTCCTAAAAAGGACACCAAAGGCAATAGCAATGAAGACTAGGATAAACAAATGAGACCTCATCAAATTAAGAAGCTTCTGTACAGCTAGAGAAACAATCAACAAAGTAAAAAGGCAACCCACAGAATGGGAGAAGATCTTCGCACACTATGTAGGTGATAGAGGGCTGATTTCCAGAATATACAAATGACTACAAAACAGCCAAAACACGAAAACAAACAAGCCACTCAAGAAATGGGCACGGGAAATGGGCAGACATTTCACAAAGGAACAAACCCAAATGGCAAATAAACATGTGAAAAAATGCTCAAGCTCCCTGGCAATAATGGAAATCCAAATTAAAACATCAATGAGGTACCACCTAACGCCAGTAAGATTGTCCCACATGAAAAAAAGCACAAACAACACTTGTTGGCGAGGTTGTGGGGAAAAGGGATCCCTACTCCACTGCTGGTGGGGCTGCAGGCTTGTACAGCCTCTATGGAAATCAGTATGGAGAACATTCAAACAACTCAAAATCAGCATACCGTATGATCCAGCTATAGCACTCCTAGGAATATATCCAGAACACTTGTTCTATGAGAAACCAACATGCACACCTATGTTCATAGCAGCACAATCAGTAATTGCAAAACATGGAAACAAGCAAAATGCCCATCAGCAGAGGATTGGATAAGAAAGCTATAGTTCATCTGCTCCATGGAATACTACTCAGCTATTTAAAAAAAACAAAATGCAATTCTTTGTGGGCAAATGGGCCAAACTGGAAACCATAATGCTAAGGGAAATGAGCCAATCCCAAAAGGTTAAATACCACATGTTTGCCTTAATTTAAGATGATATGATGTTATGCATAACATGTTATGTTATGGATGTTATGTCATATATCATATATAAACTAAAATTGAACTGTGAATGGCGGGTCACAGAATGTGGTTAATAAATCACATTTATTTTTTTTTAAATATTTATTTTTATTTTTATTACAAAGTAGATATACTGAGAGGAGGAGAGATAGAGATGTAAGTGGAGCTGCCGTTATTAGAACCAGCAGCCATATTGGATCTAGGCAAGGACCTTAGCCACTAGGCCACGCTGCGGAGCCCAGTCACATTTATTTTTAATATGTTGGCTGCTCAATACTATGTCACTTAATTCCATAATGATGTCAATTGTTGTTGATTTTATGTTAGTGCTTTTATTTGATCAGGATGATACTCTGCTGGCTCTGCCATCAGACCAGACAGGGTCTCCCAATAAGTAGTTGGACTTGACTGGACTATAAGATGCTGGACTCAATGCTGGACATATGCTTTCAGAGGGAATCTCAACTGAACTTGAACTATGATTAAGCAACAAGGTGGAGGAACCCACCATGTGGGGAGGGTGTGGGTGGTGTGGGGAGAACCCAGTTCCTACAAAATTACAACACAATGTAATTAATGAATAAACCTAATAAAAATAAAATTAAAAAAAGATGTAAGGAAGTGTATCTGTTCTGGTGCATCTCAGCACTGAGGATAGTCTATCATACAGGAGTAATTCTGTTCATGTGAATGGAATCGGATAATTTTCTAAATGTGCTTTTAGTTTTCTAAGATATTTTTAGTTTTCTTGAAGATACAGGGTGAATTTTGTACAGAAACAAAGTTTGAGCACTCCAGTAAAAGACAAACAAAAATCCTAAAAGTTAAAATTCTAATGAATAGCAATAACTACAAAAATTTATAAAATGGCACATTATGAAAATGTTCATGTAAAAATCATTTACAAAACACAGAAGTAAATGTTCCACTTTTATAATTTCCATCTCACTCTATGGTGCAGACTTCTTGTGGAAAATATGCTCCTTTTTGGTGGATTTTTCTCAGTCTTCTTCCCCTAACTCAAAGTAATACTCCAATTTGGAAAAAAAATCAAATGAGCAGCTTATCTATTTTCTTCCTGATTGTTAAAATCATTGTTATTTTTCCATGCATTAAAATCTCTATGAAACTGAGAGTTTTGCAATTACAGAAACACAAGATTTTTTTTCAGAAGGCAATAAAGTTGTTACCTAGTTGGTGAACAAGCCACTAAAGTGTCTGTCCTTTCTCCATGAATTTATATCAATTCAATCGCTTAAAAATAGGTGCCTATAGATATGTAAATTAATTATTGTGTTCCACTCATGTTCACATTTGGCTGCAAGGGACTGAGTCAATCCAAAGCCATTCAAGTGCAATATTACAGATTTTCATGCATTTTAGGATAGTCAAAAGTTTTGTAATTCTAATAAATCATATGCTAATAATGTAAAAACAGGAAAATCTTAGGCAGGTGAGCAGGGAAATCACCAGCAACCTAGTGAGTGAGGAAGAATTTAACTCTACAACCTATTTAATAAAGTCCAGGAAAAGCAAAGAGAGCCTGACCAGTAAGTTTAGGTGGAGCGATTATAGGATAGTTGCCTTTATTCTGGCTGTTCCAAATGTTCTGTATCTTTGTCTCTGGCTATCTGAAAAGCCAAATAGGAAGACTAATTTTGGGGCTCAAAAGCAACCCAGATGGTTGGTATAAGAGAGGCCTGGAAGATAAATCTGGAACTAAGTAAGGATCAGAGAAAGCACCTCTCCTGAGTCCATTTGGAATGAGTGCCACCCGGGGCTCCTGGCCATAGTTGGCAGGCCTCTGGGTGTCTCCAGGCCTCTGGGTGTCTCCAGGACACAGAGCTCCTTTTATTAAAAGGAATATGAAACATATTTAGTTTTTCAGTTTTTCCAGGAGCAGCATTGAATTCAAAGGAGTTGCTGTACATCCAGGGTCAGATGAGCCATAGGGGAACCCATAGTTTTGTGGATGCATCAGGAAATTCTAGGGACAAGAGCATAACCTTTCCTACAGATTATAAGTGTCCCAGAATATCAATCATTCAGTTGTTTTATCAAACACATCATGAGGTCAGGGACAATTGTGCTTGATGCGCCAATCTCTTAGAATCCCCCATGTCACTTGGTGTTGGGAGGTGTCTGGCCTCTTCCTCCTCCAATGTCTCCTTGATAATGATGGATCAATCAGGATGAGATTTTGGAGTTGTCTTACTCAAGGGGCATCCTCCAGTGGATGGGGTCCAGGGCTTTACATTAGAAGCAGGCACCCACACAGGCTGTGGCTCAGTTTCAGGTGAAACACAAGCCAACCCTCTTCCCACAGTTAGCAAAGAGTCAGGACCTCCCCGCTTTTGGGTGGCCGGGTCCCTCCATTGAACCAGAGGTATCTATGTTGGGCGTGCAAGCAGCCTCCAGTAATGCCCAGCTGGTGTTCACCAGAAGGCAAAATCTGAAGAAAATTTAACATGAAGAAGGCCAAATTAATGCATTCACAGGGATAGCATATTCTCCTCCTCTGCTTTTAAAGCATAATTTTAACATTTTCATGTTTCCTTATAACTATTTCCCAATCTTGAGGGTATTATTGGATGCCTTAGATCTGAGTTACCATGTTGTTTACTCTAAGGAACAGTATAAAATGAAAACTGCCAAACATTAGCTTTACAAAACATTTCATCCAAAGGCCTATTGCTTGTTATGAATAAGACAGGAGCACAGGTTAACAATAAACTTAAATATAAATGTATCGATGATGTAACATATTTTGAAAACAGCCAATTAGTAATTTAAATTACACAAATCAAAGAAATCTATTTTAACTAGCAATCTTTTTGCTGGACAAAGTAAATGAGATTTAGAAACAGCTTGAAATCTTGTAGCTTCTTTTAAAATTCTATCAGAAAGCTCTGGGTGTGGCTGCAGGTTACCACAGCCCCAAGTAAACCTGCTCTTGTTGATAAACAGACAGTAACACTTGATAGCAACTTTAGGCAAGTTTTACAAAAGGCAAATGTTAAGACAAACATGTGCACGTGCACACACAGACACACACACACACACATGCACATTTGCGGACATAAAATTATTAACCAACCTGAGTAGTAGTAGTGTTCATCAGAAACCAGTAAATAAAAAGCCATTGAATCAATATTCTTGAACCAAGACCCTGAGAGAAAAAATTTGATCACCACTATGAAATCCCTCCATCAACTGTAAAATGCAAATTTCAGTCTTTCCAGCAATATAAGTGTCCAAAGAATACATAGTGAACAACCAGATAACTACTGGAGAGCTAAATCATTAAAAATGCTCAAATTAAAATTTAAGCCTTCACAACTCAATGGAGATAGACAATATTTTGACACAACAAAATTTTACTCCATTTGGCATTAGGCAATAATCTTAATATAATCCAATAACCTGGTCAACTGTCTCCAAAAAACGGGAGATAGATCCATTGGCATTCTTGAGACCTCATAAAAATACCAAGGGAAGCCCTAAGATTTGAAACCTTGAATTTTTGGATGCTTTTTTAAGGATAGCTAAACATATCTGAAGTAAGATTTGTTGTTGAAGTTAGCACAACACAGTATAGATTACAATCAGTTATTAATGTGAAATCATTGCTAAACACTTTTGAAACAAATACAAAACCTTGATCAATTAAAGGCAGTGAGAAATTTGATAACCAGCCAAAAACACAAGGATTACTTTAATATGTGGAAACACTTTGTAGACAATGAGTATCACATTAGTTTAACTTGTACCTTGAAATAATCTATGTGTTAGAATTAAATTCTATACCAAATTATTTATAACAAAAATTCACATTTTTTAAAAATGTCAGAAAAAAACACTCAAGATTTACAAAAGCCTAGTATCTCCTTTGAATTCCAAGTTCCCAAAAGTTGCCATGAATATGCAGATGAATTCAGCTAGCTAAACATTTATAACAACAAAAGACTTTAAGATTGTTCATTATTGTGAAATCTAGCCATTAAACTGAGGGTTTGTATTCCAGCTTTCTCAGCATTATAAAATATTCCAAAAGATATGTAGTGAAAACCTTGGCATATTAACAAACAAAACTGCAAACATCCACCTTATAATGATATAATATAGTCACCAAAATACTCTTTAAAGCAAGATCATCACTTTTAAAAATTTTAAACAATCAGAACTTAATGAGACAGAGGACATAAAAATTAACTTAATATAAAAACTTGTACTTAAAAATTAGCATATGGTTAAGCAATGCTGTATAGGAAAATGTGCTTAATGAATAACATGAATTCACCATAATTGATTGAAATTTCATCCTCCAGAATTTATACTTACAGGGTGTGAAGCACAGGTGGAGCATTGAGACAGTGGCAGTTTTAAGTTTGTGGCTTCTTTGCAGACACAAATTGAATAGAATACACCTGTTTTGTAAGCCTCTGAATGTTTGCGACCTGGGGCTGGCCCCTCCAGGAGTCTTCTGGCCACAGGTATCTGCCATCATGATGAAATTAGAATTTACATTCTTTTTTCCAGTGCTGGCCTCTTTAGCACATAGGACATATTCCAGGGGAGTGACTGTTAAAAGTATCCACATGGTATTTTTGAGTTGAAAGAAGCATTCATCATTTTCTTCTAAGGTGTCCTGGCTTGCCACAGTTAAAACATTTAGCATTCATTTGTTTTTGAATAGCAAAAGTTTCAAGTGCTGTTAGGCTAGGCGGGCATGGTGTTTAAATATCCCTATGTTGCAACACAATTTCAGGTAACACAAAAGATCCTCTATTTCTTTTATAGGACAAATAATAGCCTGGCAGTCTTTGTTGGCTTTATCAAAGGCCAGTTACTTTAAATTACAATTTTCTAGTGCTTTCTCCCCTAATTTGTTTTTCAATGAAGTCTGTCAAGCATCTTATAAAATCAGCATAAGTTTCCCTGGCTCCTTGGATGACTTTTATACAACTGCCTGCAAATTCAGACCCAGATTCAACATTCTCCCTTGCCCACAATGCTACATCTAGTATATGGGTGAGTGCTGTTTGAGGTAGCTATATCTGTTGCTCTGTAGTAACCCACTGTCCATCTCCAACTAACCTATCATAAGTCAATTGTCTGCCTTCAGGGAGTTGCCTACCTGATGCTTCTAAGGATCACAGTTTTCCCTTAGTGATATCACTTCTCCACATTTTCCACTGTAAATATTGAGAAGGAGAAAGCCCTATTTTTGCTATTACTTCAAAATCATAAGGAATCCAATTTGTTTCTTGGCTCCAAACATTTAAATATTCCCATATATATGAAGAAGTAGGTCTGTAGGACATGCAAGCCTTTTTAAAAGTTGTGATGGCATTAACACCAGGCTTTCATAGGTAGGTTGATAATTTTCTTGACTAAGAATGGTTGGAAAAAACAAGCAGAATTTATAAGACCTCCAGGAAACACCAGCATTTGGAAATATGTTTGATCAGATTTAGCAGTGAGACCGCGTGGGCTGATATTTAACTCTTCCTTTATTCCATCCTCATTTACCTCACTGCAGAAATCCTGTGGTTTAACACTGAAAATTTTCTTCTCTTTCTTAGTTCTAATTTCATTTTGTCACATTATAGTAATGGCTTTCATGAGGAGAATCTCTCCTGACTTTTCTTAATTTCCACATCTGTAGTATAAGAACTTTCTCTTTTAGCTGCATTACAGTGGTGTTTTCTCATAGGAGGATCTCTCATATGTTCTTTTTTTTTTTGTATCTATTTCTTTTTTTTAATTATTTATTATTTAACTTCAGTAATTACATTGTATTATGTGACACAGTTACATAGATACTTGGGTTCTCCCCACGCCTCCCCAAACCCTCCCACCATGGTGGATTCCTCCACCTTGTTGCATAACCACAGCTCAAGTTCAGTTGAGATTTCCCCATTGCAAGCGTATACCAAACATAGAGTCCAGTATCTTATTGTCCAGTCAAGTTCAACGGCTTCTTAGGTATACCCTCTCTGGTCTGAAGACAGAGCCAGCAGAGTATCATCCGAGTCAATTGAAAGCTCCAACATACCATCAGCAAAAATTTATATCATTATGGAATTAATTGACATAGTAATGAGTAACCAATATGTTAAAAGTAAATGCGAGTTCCCAGTCACCTTCTGTGACCACCTCACCTATATTTCAATTTTAGTTTATATACAACATATAACATTCAAAACATAACATGTTATACATAACATCATATCATCTTAAATCAAGGCAAACATGTGGTATTTAACCTTTTGGGATTGGCTCATTTCCCTTAGCATGATGGTTTCCAGTTTGGCCCATTTGCCCACAAAGAACTGCATTTTGTTTTTTTTAATAGCTGAGTAGTATTCCATGGAGTAGATGAACCATAGCTTTCTTATCCAATCCTCTGCTGATGGGCATTTTGGTTGTTTCCATGTTTTTGCAATTACTGATTGTGCTGCTATGAACATAGGAGTGCATGTTGGTTTCTCATAGAACAAGTGTTCTGGATATATTCCTAGGAGTGCTATTGCTGGATCATACGGTATGTTGAATTTGAGTTGTTTGAATATTCTCCATACTGATTTCCATAGAGGCTGTACAAGCCTGCAGCCCCACCAGCAGTGGAGTAGGGATCCCTTTTCCCCGCAACCTCGCCAACAAGTGTAGTTGGTGCTTTTATTCATGTGGGCCAGTCTTTCTGGCGTTAGGTGGTACCTCATTGATGTTTTAATTTGGATTTCCCTTATTGCCAGGGAACTTGAGCATTTTTTCATATGCTTATTTGCCATTTGGGTTTGTTCCTTTGTGAAGTGTTTGCCCATTTCCGTGCCCATTTCTTGAGTGGCTTGTTTGTTTTGACATTTTGGTTGTTTTGTAGCTCTTTGTATATTCTGGAGATTAGCCCTCTATCACCTATGTCGTGTGCGAAGATCTTCTCCCATTCTGTGGGTTGCCTTTTTACTTTGTTGATTGTTTCTCTAGCTGTACAGAAGCTTCTTAGTTTGATGAGGTCCCAATTGTTTATTTTGGTCTTTATTTCTACTGCATTTGGAGTCTTTTTTTAGGAAGTGAGGGCCTACCCCTAAGTGTTGCAGTGTGTTTCCAACATTTTCTTCCAAAAGTTTGAAGGTTTCTGGATGTAGGTTTAGATCTGTTATCCATTTAGATCTGATCTTAGTGTATGGTGAGAGATGTGGATCTATTTTTTTGTTTCTGCAGGCTATCAACCAGTTGTCTCAACAGCATTTTTTTGGACAGACCTTCCCATTTGCCTGTATTGTTGTTTGTCTTTTTGTCAAAGATTATTTGGCTCTATTTCTTTGGGTTTCCTTCTGGTGTTTCTATTCTGCTCCATTGATCTTCCTCTCTATCTTTGTGCCAGTACCACGCTGTTTTGGTAACCACTGCCCTATAGTATGTCCAGAGGTCCAGAACTGTGATTCCCCCAGCTAACTTCCTATTCTTCAGGATAGTTCTAGCTATCCGTGGGTTTTTGTGCTTCCAGATGAACCTTTGGATCATTGTTTCCAGTTCCATGAAGAATGTTTTGGGCAATTTCATTGGGATTGCGTTGAATGTATATATTGCTTTTGGCAGTATAGACATTTTAATGATATTGATTTTACCTATCCAGGAGCATGGGATGTTACTCCATCTTTTGAGGTCTTGTTCAATTTTTTTTAAGTGGTTTGTAGTTTTCTTCAAATAAGTCTTCTACATTTTTGGTTAGATTTATTCCCAGATATTTCATACTTTTCTCTGTTATTTTGAATGGTAACTTACTGGTTAAGTCTTTTTCCATCTTGGGGCTGTTCGCATACACTATGGCTGTTGATTTTTGTTCATTAATTTTGTACCCTGCCACTCTACCAAACTCTCGTACAAGTTCTAACAGTCTCTGTATTGAGTCTCTTGGCTCTTCTGCATAAAGAATCATATATTCTGCATATAGTGAGAGTTTAACTTCTTCGTTTCCCATTTGGATTCCTCTGATTTCTTTTTCTTGTCTTATGGCCTCAGCGAGTACCTCTAGGACTATGTTGAATAGTAGTGGAGAAAGTGGACATCCCTGTCTTGTTCCAGATCTCAGTGGGAAGGGTTCCAGCTTTTCCCCATTCAGTATGATGCTGGCGTTGGGTTTTTCATAAATTGCTTTGATTATATTGTGGATTTTTCCATCTATGCCTACCTTGATTAGGGTTTTTAGTAGGAAGTGATGTTGGATTTTGTCAAAAGCTTTCTCTGCATCTATTGATACTATCATGTGATTCTTGTTTTTCAGTTTTTGGATGTGGTGTATCACATTTATAGAGTTTCGAATGTTGAACCATCCGTGCATTCCAGGGATGAATCCTACTTGATCTGGATGAATGATCTGTCTGATGTGTTTTTGAATTCTGTTGGCTAGGATTTTGTTGAGAATCTTAGCATCAATGTTCATCAAAGAGATAGGTTTGTAGTTTTCCTTCTCTGTTAGTTCTCTGTCTGGTTTTGGGATTAAGGTAATGTTGGCTTCATAGAATGAGTTTGGAAGGGTTGCCTCTTTTTCTATTGTTTTGAAGAGTTTGTAGAGGATTGGGGTCAGCTCTGTTCGGAATGTTTTGTAGAATTCTGGAGTGAAGCCATCTGGGCCTGGGCTTTTCTTTCTTGGGAGGTCTTTAATCACTGATTCAATCTCTACTTCAGTTATGGGTTTGTTCAGTTCGTTTGTTGCCTCTGGGCTAAGTTTTGGCAAGTGGTAGAAGTCTAAGAACTTTTCCACTTCTTGGTGGTCTTCTGATTTGTTGGAGTACAGTGCTTTGTAGTAATTTCTAATTATGGCCTTAATGGATGTGGTGTCTGTTGTTATGTTGCCTTTTTCATCTTTGATGCTGTTAATTCTTGCTTTCTCTTGTTTTTTCTTTGTCAGTCGGGCCAGTGGGGAGTCTATCTTGTTTATCTTCTCAAAAAACCAGCTTTTTGATTCATTAATTTTGTGTATGTTTTTTTTATTTCTATCTGATTAATTTCCTCCCTTGTTTTGATGATTTTGTTTCCTATTGTGTGTGGGGCACATCTGCTGTTGTTTTTCCAATTCCTGGAGGTATGTGTTTAGTTCCTGTATTTGGTGCCTCTCTTGGGCCTTGACATGAGCTCCAATTGCGATGAGTTTACCCCATAGCACTGCTTTGGCAGTGTCCCACAAGTTTTGGAATGTTGTGTCAGAGTTTTCATTGGTTTCCATAAATTTTTTGATCTCATCTTTAATTTCTTCTCTGATCCATTGTTCGTTTAGTAGCATATTATTCAGTCTCCAAGAGTTTCTGTATTTCCTGGGGCATTTTGAATTGCTGATTTCCAGCTTCATTCCGTGGTGGTCTGAGAGGGTATATGGTATGATTCCTATCTTTTTGAAGTTGTTTAGGTTTGCTTTGTGTTCTATCATGTGGTCAATCCTGGAGAAGGTGCCATGCACTGCTGAAAAAAATGTATAATCTGTGGCCTTAGGGTAAAAAAATCTATAAATGTCAACCAAGTCCAGTTGTTCTATTGTTTGTATGAGTTCTGTTGTTTCTTTGTTGAGTTTTTGTTTGGTTGATCTGTCTATAGTTGTTAGTGGGGTGTTAAGATCGCCCACTATTATTGTGTGCACATCTATGTCTCCCCTTAAGTCCGTGAGTAATTGCTTCACGTAGCTAGGTGCGTTTGAATTTGGTGCATATATGTTCACAATGGTAATTACTTCCTGATGGATCCGTCCCTTCACCAATATATAATGTCCTTCCCTGTCCTTTTTGATGTGTGTCAGATTGAAGACCACATCATCTGAAATTAAGACAGCTACCCCATCCTTTTTTTCTCGTCCATTGGCATGAAATATCTTTTTCCAACCTTTCACTTTCAGCTTCTTCTAGTCTCTTCTGGTTAGATGTGTCTCTTGTAGGCAACAGATAGTTGGGTGCTGTTTGATAATCCATTCTGTTAATCTATGCCTTTTGATTGGTGAGTTCAGGCCATTTGTGTTAAGAGTTAAAATTGAGAGGCTGTGATTATGCCCTGCCATACTTGTTTTTGTGGGTGTTGATATCTGTGTTATTGCCCTTCCTGTGTGGACTTTAGTGGGGAGATCTTCCTGTTTGCCATCTTTGCTTATGATTCACCTCCTTTTTTTCTCGATTTAGTGCATTTCTAAGGAGATTTTGTAGAGCTGGTTTTGTGCTGGCATATTCTTCTAATTTCTCTTTGCTGTGGAAGTATTTGATTTCGTTCTCAAATACGAATGAGATCTTTGCTGGGTACAATATTCTTGGTTGACAGTTGTTCTGATTCAGGATTTGGAAGATCTTTGTCCATTCTCTTCTTGCTTGTAAGGTCTCTTCAGAAAAGTCAGCAGTGATCCTGATTGGTTTTCCCCGGTATGTGATCTTTTCTCTGCTCCGTACTTGTCTCACCATTCTTTCTTTGTCTTCGTTGGAGTGGAACTTGAGCACCATATGTCTGGGTAAAGATCGCTTGGGTCATATCTGCTGGGAGTCTTCTGACCGTCCTGGATTTGAGCTGGATTCATGTTCCCAGTGTTTTTAAGTTTTCCTGTATATTTTCGTCGAGCACCATTTGCATTCCTGATTCTTTTTCCGCTCATTCAGGAAGGCCAATAATCCTAATATTTGATTTTCTGAGGTTGTCTTTCATTTCTTGTATGGTCTTATTGGCTTTGTTCAGACTTGTCTCCAGCTGTTTCATGAACTGGGTGTGTTCGTTTTGTGTGTCTTTCGTTTCAGAGATCCTCTCTTTTGCTGTATTTATTCTGTTGGTTAGGCTCTCAATTTTGTGCTCTACTTCAAGGATTTTACTTTTCATTTGTTGTATTTCTGAGACTATGTGGTTCTTGAATTCCTTGAAGTCCTCCCAATTCTTCTCATTGTCTCTGACATATTTTAACATTATTTTTTTGAATTCCTTGTCTGGTAGATCTTCTATGTCTTCATCTCGCATCTCTGAAATAGACATTTGATCCTTTATTGGTAGGGTGTTGGCACTCTCATCTGGATCATTACCTTTTCTGGTATTTCTTCCCATTGTGTTAGTGTTTCTTTTTTGAGAGACCTAGGCACCAGTGTGCTGAGGGGTCTCCAAGCACTATCGTGTAGAGATCGGAGTCTGCAGGCGTGGAGTAGCAGGGTGTGGGAATTTTCAAGGCACTTTTGGTGCGTCTCCAGAACACTGGACCTCAGGGCGCCACTTTCAGGGCCCAGAGGATTCAAATCGCACTCTCAGCTCATCCCCTACAGGTATGCTACCACAGGGCGTGGGGGAGTGAAGGCACTCTCTGTGCGCGCCCCCTGTGCGCTGGATCACAGGGCTCGGAGCAAGGGACTATAGGGCGTGGGGTGTTCCACGTGCTTTCTGGAAGCGCCTCCTGCGCAGGCCCGCCCATCCCAGCACTTGCAGGGGACCGACCGCCCCGGCGCTAGCAGGGAACTGCCCAGCCCAGAGGCATGCTTGGGTTCCTGTGGGATAGCACCGCCCAGCTTAGTGCCAGACCGCAAAGACACGGGGGAGTATCCAGTGTGCCTTTTGCCTTTCTCCCAGACACAGTTTTGGCAGTTTCAAGGCACTCGCCCGGTGTCTCTAGACGCTGGAGTCTGGGGGGGGAGGGGCGGGGAGACGAGCACCAATTGTGGTCAGGCTCTGTGCGTGCCCCTGGGGGGCCAACTCCCGAAGCCTCCAACCCACCAGTGTCCCCACCCAACTCACTCAAACCTCAGGATCTTGCAGTCTGCCTCTTCCTCTGGTGGGAATCCTGGCCGCCGGTGCGTCTCCCGACTGCTGCGTCCGTTGCTGGTCGCGGCGGGTCGCAATGGAGCCTGGAGGCTGCGGCTGGTGCAGGTCCCGGGGCTTGGCTACCAGGGTGGGCAGATGCCGGCGGGTCCCGGTGATTCAGGGTCCTGGTGTCCACGGCGGGGCAGGTCCTCGTGAGTCCTGGTGACCAGGGTGAGCAGATGCCAGCGGGTCCCAGTCACCGCCAGTCCTCACGATCACTGCGTCTGCGGGTCGGTCTGCTGGTCGATTTGCGGATCGGTTTGCGGCTTTCAGTGTCTGCACTCAGAGGTGACTTAGCAGGTCAGGAGTGAAAAGTCGTCTCCCCTGTCCTTTGCTTTGTTTTTCCCTGGTTGCTCTTCCGAGTTGTGTGGATTTTTTTGGCTCCACACTGTGCAGGGAACTTCACGTTCTTCTCCCTGTAGTTCTATGCTGCTCCACTTACGCTTTTGTCGCGTTCTAGCACTCTCTGTGAGCTCTCTCACAGTCTTCCTCCTATGTCGGCCATCTTGTTCTCTCATATGTTCTTTATCATCTTCTTCATGTGTGATATAAGCCATTTATTTCCCAGCCACAGTACAGTTGTATTTTCCATTAGGTAAGGTTTTCACGGGTTGCTCTTTGCCATCCTCCTCATTTGTACTATGAGTTATTTCTTTTTTAGTCATCTTACGGCAGGCTTTCCTGTTAAGTGGACCTCTGAAGAGTTTCCTTTCTCTTTGTTCGTTGTTTGTACTATGAAGCATTTCTGTTTTAGCTACATTTTGAGGGAGTTACCTTTTAGAGGAGTTTCCTGCAGATGTTCCTTCTAAAATTATAATAACAGCTGTAACTAGAGCCCAAATAATCCAAAAATAACTTGAATATCTTCTATCTTTCAGGCCTTTTCACTATTTTTCTGGGTAAAAGTCTTAAATCCAGTTTCTAGTGCCCATTCATCTGGAGACCAAGTGTTATATACACCAATAAGCTCTAAATAAGAACACAATTGCTGTCTAGTTACCTTTGCTCCACTTTTCACTAAAAATTTCTGCATAAAAGACTGGGCTCTACACTGGTTCTGGCACATTTTCCCACTTACCTCTTTCTGTGGAATTCACCATTGCATTTTCTGTTCTTCTTTCAAGTCCCTGTTTGGGCACCACTTGTCTCTGCCCCACAGTGATGGACTTGGTGCACGGAATCGATAATGACACATGTAGCCTACTGACTGATGGTCAATAATGGAAGTTGATTAGAGGCATCAGACTTTATACACTGAGAGTCATGGAAAAAGAGAGGAAGTATTGAGCTTATCAACAAAACCCATCAACTGTTTCTATACTTTTGCTTGGAACTCCTTTTATTTTGTATATTCTACCAAGTGTTCTCATTCATATGCTGTTCACTCAACTGTTCTTTGTTGGGAAGGACTTCATTAATTACTGATTATCTGTTATATAACTATTGTTGTATTTAGGTTCTTACTGGTGCTGTATTCCAGCTTTTGCAGATTGTGCATGCCCATAAATGTATATATCTCTTCTGGGGCTAACAATTGTGTGGACCACAGTCGTTTTTAATAGCTGCTGGTGATTATTTCTATGCTGATACCTATGGTATTTCCTCTCTAATCTCTAATTTTTTGGTGGATTTTCATAGTCTTTCTCTCTGGGGAGATTAGTTAGTCCTATTGTGTACATACATACTTTTGTATCATTATTCTTGAGTTTAATAATCTCTTCATGTTACTATTAGGATTAGTTCACTTTTTTTTTTCTAGATTCTTCCAATATGTTGCTAATTTATTTCATGGTGACTTTCTAGTTTCTTGGCAGAAGCAGTAGGCACAATAAGTTTGCATTCTAGCATTGTTTTTTTTGGTGTGTTGCATATTTTTTTTTGTTTTGTTTGACAAGATTGTTTCAATGAATTTTCTTTGCAATTTGTTCCGTGACTCATTGTTCATTCTCACAATTGCATTCAGCTTCAAACTGTATGTATTTTTTCTCAAAATTTTTGCCTTGCTGATATTCAGTTTCATTGTTACATGCTCTATAAAGATACACAACACAATTTTATGTTTTGAATCTGCTGAGAAAGTTTTGTGGAGTATTTTAATGTCTATGCTGTGGAAGTTTCCAAAAACTGATGAAAAATGTATTATGTGCATGTGGGGATGAAAAATTGTATAGGTATAAGTTAACACCATTTGCTCTATTGTGTAAATTAATTTCCACCTTTCTCTTGTTTCTATCTCTTGTACATGTTCATGGTGATTAGTTGTTTTTAAAGATTCTATTATTGTGTTGACATTTATATCTTCCTACTTATACCTTGGTTTGTCTTCTCCAATGTGTGTGTTGTGTGTGAGTGCGTTTATGCAAACTTCTTTTATGTGTGTGTTTACACATGTGTTGTAGTGTCCCGATGGGTAGTGTTATAAAGTTTATGATTTTATTTATTTGTTTAGACAGGATCCAATAGTGTGTGCTGCAAACAGCTTCCTTAATTTTGACGTATTTATGGTTGTTTTTCCCTGGAGCCACCCACTGTAAATCAGTAGAATTTTGGTGCTAGAAACATTGAAAAGTGATTGTGTTGTGTGATCGCATGTTACCCTTCAGAGAGTTGAGTCACTAGGCTCACTGAGGCAGGTTTGAATTAGTTTAGCTGAGTTTTTCCAGGATTCACACCACCCTAAATGGCATCTTGATTCTATCATATGGATTGACCCCTAGGGAACTACTTGGTTGGGGTTTACACTCTCCTTAGGCATCATCCCACAGATTCTGGGATTGCACAAATGTACTCCTGGTTTTCAATAACACTAGCATAATGTGTGGAGATGGTTGATATTTCACAGTGACTGGTGTTATGCTTAGCTTGCTCCTTTTTCTCCCACAGTGGAAGGTTCCAGCTGCCAGCCAAGCCAACTGGCAGTGTCTGCATGTAACCCTATGAATAGCAGCCACTATGTACCCACTGAGCCTGGCATAGTTCCAGACCATGTTTGTTACAGTTATTTTACAGTGTACATTCGGTATACCATAATATTTGCCAGACAATGAGTGAGTCATGCCTAAAATAGGTATGTGGTGTAGGTATGCACTTCATTCCACTCAGGTGCTCAATTGTGTATTCCCCAATAATCTGTATCTCTGCATGTCAAGAAGCAAAACAAGAGACCCTGTATCTGAGGACCGGCCTCAGCACCCATTCCTGCAATGACCACATTGTTACTCTCATCCTGACAGTCTTAAGTCATGGACAATGACGCGAGACACCTTTCCCTTTCTCCTTACCTCCATAGTGAAACTTTCTTCCATAGGCTTTTCACAAGCTCTGCACTGCTACTCTATAATAGCATTAATTAGCTAGCTCTGCTCTGCATTTACCTCTTCCCTCTTTCCAAGTCTATGTATCCTTAATCTATTCAGCCATTTTGCATCATGCTGAGAATAAACATTTTATAAATTTAAAATCATAGATGCATGCATTCAGTTTTAGCAACATGTGATAATTTGGTGACTTAGAGTTATTTTTTCTCTAGTGGTATTAAAGACTATGTTTCTGGAAGCAGGTATATTTATTTTTTAATTGCATTTTATTTTATAGCATCGTTTCACAGGCTCTGATGATCCCCCATCCCCACCCCAAACCCTCCTCCCAGGGTGGATTGCTCCACCTTATTGCAGAATTACAGTTCAAATCCAGTCTTGTTTCTTTCATTGCAAGCATGTGCCATGCATGCAGTCCAGCATCTTATTGTCCAGCTCAATTCAGCAGTTTTTTGGGGAGACCAACTCTAGTCTAAAGGCATAGCTGGAAGAATATTGTTCTGACCAATTAAAAGCCATAACATAACATCAACAATAGTTTCTGACATTATGGGGTAATTGACATTGTCTTAAGTGACTGACATGTTAGAAAATGCAGTTTCCTAATCTCATCCTGTGACTACTTCTTTAACATTTCAATTTTAGTTTGTATACAGCTGGCTTATATCCACCATAAAATAGCTATAGGATACTATTCAGTTGTCTCAAGGCCATTTTCATTTTAGTATTTAGCAGTTTATTGTGTTGAAGCATAATCTTTACTGAACATGGCAGATTTTAGGAGAGTCTAAACTGGCTTATACCTTTAACAACGCATGTGACACCAATTGAGGCACAGAACACTGTTGGGAGGGGTGTGCAGAGAAAACATCCATACCCTAGGTTAGAAGTTATTTATTTTCGAGTCCTACCTAGTAAAGTATGTGTGAGTCCCAACTGATCATTTCCAGTTTAGTTCTAAGCTTTCCTTTTTGTTCTCAGTTTATTCTAAATTTTTAATGTTGTTTGTTTTGCTTTGGGGGTGGGAGCTCTGGGGCGATCCTGATGCTCATTGCTAAAGAGGGTGGAGATCCAGAGTTAGAACTAAGTAAGGACCAGAGAAAACTGTTTCTTTAGACCATGCAGGGTTCCTGGCTGTTGTTCTGGTGACATTTGGCCCTGCGAAGAGGGATTTAGACTTTTTCTATCCCATGTGGGAGATTCAAATGGGAGTGGATGATCTCGGAGTACTCGGCCTACGAAGGCACTCCAATTCCCCATGGTATCCTAAACAGTTGGAATGTGGTCCATGGTGCCCATACTGATAGTACTTGGTGAGGATCTGGGAGTCTTCAGGGTTGGTATACAAGCTTCCTCTTGTCTACCTGCTCCAATCTGGGATCCTCCCTGCTCTGTGTATATGAACCCTGTTGAAAGGTTATCAGGATCACTCTTGATACCCCTACGTGTTTGTGGTTTTACTGTTGTCTAATGCTGATTCAAGTCTGTTATCTATAAGTTCCCTATCATGTTCTTGATAGGTTATGCTTTTTGTCTGCCTCACACATTCAGGGAGATGGAAGATTCTCTGCTCTCCCACCCCGTTTCCGAGAAGTGTAGGGTCTTAAAAGTGCATTAGGTTTTTTTTTTAAAAGATTTGTTCATTTTATTACAGCCAGATATACACAGAGGAGGAGAGACAGAGAGGTAGATCTTCTGTCCAATGGTTCACTCCCCAAGTGAGCTGCAATGGGCCGATGGGCGCCGATCAGAAGCCAGGAACCTGGAACCTCTTCCAGGTCTCCCACACAGATGCAGGGTCCCAAAGCATTGGGCCATTCTCGACTGCTTTTCCAGGCCACAAGCAGGGAGCTGGATGGGAAGTGGAGATGCTGGGATTAGAACCGGTGCCCATATGGGATCCCGGGGCATTCAAGGCAAAGACTTTAGCCGCTAGGCCACGCCACTGGGCCCAAAAAAGTGCATTAGGTTTTACACTTCTTTGATATAGATCATGAGCAGTCTTTCTCACATTGATTGTCCCTTCATTGATTACATCACAATATGTTGTATGAGATACAGGTTGTTACTGCTTAAAATAATATATTTTACAGGAACCATTTTTCAGATTGACAGCATTTCAACTTACATTAAGGCAAACGTGATATCTAACCTTTTGGGATTGACTCATTTTCCTTAGTATAATGGTTTCCAGTTGGGCCCATTTGCCCACAAAGAACTGCATTTCATTTTTTTTAATAGCTGATTAGTATTCCAAGGAGTAAATAAGCCATAGCATTCTTATCCAGTCTTCTGTTGATGGGCATTTCGGTTGCTTCCAAGTTTTTGTGGTTTTCCATTGTGCTGCTATGAACATAGGGATGCATGTTGGTTTCTTGTGTAACAGGTGTTTTGGATATATTCCTAGGAGTGCTATTGTTGGGTCATATGGTATGCTGATTTTCAGTTGTTTGATTATTCTTCATACTGATTTCCATAGAGGCTGCACCAACCTGCATTCCCACTTCAGTGGAAAAGAGTTCTCTTTCCCCACATTCTCACCAGCAAGTGCTGTTGGTGATTTTTTTTTGTATATGAGTCATTCTTACTGGAGTTAGGTGGTGCCTCACTGATGTTTTAATTTGGATTTCCCTTATTGCCAGGGAACTTGAGCATTTTTTCAAATGTTTGTTTGCCATTTGGGTTTGTTCCTTTGTGAAATGTCGAAGCAGGTGTATTTCTAATGAAAACAAGTCACGTGGATCCTGATAAACATATATCTGATGAATGCAACTGAGTTTTTTCTTTTTCGGCCAAATGTTATCACAGTTATAAGTGCCAGCTGGGAAGTAGTACTTATTAGTGATATGCCATTTCTTTTGTTTTTGATGATTTTTCTTCAGAAATGTGTGCTATTATTGGATCATACAGCCTGTAAGACAAATTTGCCTGATATTATTCTGTAGTGTTGTAGTACTGTCTCAGCATGTATGTGGTTCTTGTCAGGATGGCACATAGTCTGTTGACTCTGTCACACTCTCCATAATACATAAATCTCTTATTCTTCCTTTATCTCTCTTTACTTTTTGTTTCTATTCCGACTCCAACAGTTTTCTTTGTTTGGATGGTGACTAAGGCACTTTTGTTGCTCTACTATGGATAAAGTATGAGAAGTTTAGCCTTAAAAGTTGAGATTGAGACTCACAAGATGGCCTACATATGAGGATGGATGTGAGAAAGCTCACAGACAGAGAGGGATAGAATGCGACAAAAGCATAAGTGGAGCAGCATAGAGCTGCAGGGAGAGGAGTGTGAAGTTCCCTGGACAGTGTGAAGCCAAAAAACCCCACACAACTCAGAAGAGCAACCAGGAAAAAAAAAAAATAAAACAAAAAACAAAAGGCAGGGAAGACGGCGTCCTGCTCTAGACCTGCTGAGTCACATTTCAGTGCAGCCGCCAGGAGCCGCACCCGTGGTGAAGATCCTCACCAGTGGCAGAGGCAGACTGCAAAACCTGAGGTTTGAGTGAGCTGGGTAGGGGCAGCAGTGGGTTGGAGGCTCCCGGAGTTCACCCTCCAGGGGCATGCAGAGCCTGAACATCCTTTGTGCTCATCTCCCCACCTCGCCCCCCCGGAAATTCCAGCGACTGAGGCCAAGGGCAAGTGCCTTGAAACTGCCAAAACTGTGTTTTGGAGGTGATGCACAGTGGTCCTGTGTGCTGAGGAGACAGGAAGAAGGCACACTGAAAACTGCCCCATACCTTGTGGACTGGCACAAAGCTAGGAGGTACTGACCCATAGGAACCCGCGCATGCCTCTGGGCTGGGTGGTCTTGTGCGAGTGCTGGGGTGGGTGGTCCCTTGTGAGCGCTGGGGTTGGTGGTCCCGTGCTGCTGGGGTGGGCATACCTGCGCAGGAGGCACTTCCAGAGAGCCCCTGGAATGCCCCACGCAATACAGTCCCGTGCTTGGCAGACACACCTGGAGGGGACTGCAGAACCGGGTACAGGAGGCACTCCCAGAGAGCACCTGGAAACTCCACGCCCTGCAGTCCCTGCACTGCGGACACACCGAGAAAGCACCTAGAATCCTCCATGCCATGTGACAACATGCACAAGGGGTGCACAGAGAGTGCCTACATTCCACCATGCCCTGTGGTCTCATACGTGTAAGGGAATAGCTGAGAGTGCACTGAGCCTTGGAAGTGGCACCCTCAGGTCCAGTGCACTGGAGACACGCCGAAAGTGCCTTGAAAATTCCCACACCCTGCTACTCCATGCCTGCAGACTCCGATCTCTACAGGATAGTGCTCGGAGACCACTCAGCACACTGGTGCCTAGGTCTCTCAAAAAGAAACACTAACACAATGGGAAGAAATACCAGAAAAAGTAATGATCCAGATGAGAGAGCCAGCACTTCACCAATAAAGGATCAAAAGAGAGTGTCTATTTCGGAGATGGAGATGAAGCCATGGAAGATCTACCAGACAAGAAATTTTAAAAAATAATGTTAAAATCTGTTTGAGACAATGAGAAGAATTGGGAGGACTTCAAGGAATTCAAGAAACACATAGTTACAGAAATACAACAAATGAAAAGTAAAATCCTTGAAGTAGAGCACAAAATTGAGAGTCTAACCAACAGAATAAATACAGCAAAAGAGAGGATCTCTGAAACGAAAGACACACAAAATGAAAGTACCCAGCTCATTAAACAGCTGGAGACAAGTCTGAAAAAGAGAATAAGACCATACAAGAAATGAAAGACAACCTCAGAAAATCAAATATTAGGATTATTGGCCTTCCTGAAGGAGCAGAAAGAGAGTCAGGAATGCAAATGGTGCTCGACAAAAATATACAGGAAAACTTCCAAAACACTTGGAACATGAAGCCAGCCCAAATCCAAGAATGTCTGAGGACTCCCAGGAGATATGACCCAAGCGATCTTCACCCAGACATATGGTGCTCAAGTTCCACTCCAACAAAGACAAAGAAAGAATCCTGAGACAAGTACGGAGCAGAGAAAATATCACACATAGAGGGAAAACCAATCAGAGTCACTGCTGACTCCTACGAAGACACCCTATAAGCAAGAAGACAATCGACAAGGATCCTCCAAATCCTGAATCACAACAACTGTCAACCAAGAATAATGTACCCAGCAAGGATCTCATTTATCTTTGACAACAAAATCAGATACTTCCATAGCAAAGAGAAATTAGAAGAATATGCCAGCACAAAACCAGCTCTACAAAATCTCCTTAGAAATGCACTAAATCGAGAAAAAAATGAAGACGAATCATAAGCAAAGATGGCAAACAGGAAGGTCTCCCCACTAAAGTCCACACAAGAAGGGGCAATTATACAAATATCAACATCCACAAAACACACATGCAAGCAAGGCAAATCGCAACTTCTCAATATTAACTCTAAGCACAAATGGCCTAAAATCACCAATCAAAAGACACAGATTTACGGAATGGATCACTAAACAGGACCCAACTATCTGTGGCCTACAAGAGACACATCTAACCAGAAAAACCTCTAAGAAATTGAAAGTGAAGGGGAGGAAAATGATATATCACGCCAAAGGACGAGACAAAAAGGCCGGAGTATCAGTCCTAATCTCAGATAATATAGGCTTCAATCTTACAAGCATCAAAAAGGACAGAGAAGGTCTTTATATACTGGTGAAGGGGATGATCCATGAGGAAGTAATTACCATCGTGAACATATATGCACCGAATTCAAACGCACCTAGCTACGTGAAGCAATTACTTATGGACTAAAGGGGAGACACAGATATGCACACAATAATTGTGGGTGATCTTAACATGCCACTAACAACAATAGACAGATCAACAAAACAAAAACTCAACAAAGAAACAACAGATCTCATACAAACAATAGAACAACTGGACTTGGTAGACATTTATAGAACTTTTTATCCTAAGGCCACAGAATATACATTTTTTTTCAGCAGTGCATGGCACCTTCACCAGAATCGACCACATGATAGGACACAAAGCAAATCTAAATAACTTCAAAAAGATAGGAATCATACCATGTACCCTCTCAGACCACCACGGAATGAAGCTGGAAATCAGCAATTCAAAATGCCCCAGGAAATACAGAAACTCTTGGAGGCTGAACAATATGCTATTAAACAAACAATGGATCAGAGGAGAAATTAAAGATGAGATAAAAAAATTTATGGAAACCAATGAAAACTCTGACACAACATTCCAAAACTTGTGGGACACTGCCAAAGCAGTGCTATGGGGTAAATTCATCACAATTGAAGCTCATGTCAAGGCCCAAGAGAGGCACCAAATACAGGAACTAGACACACGCCTCCAGGAATTGGAAAAACAACAGCAGAAGAGCCCCACACACAATAGGAAACAAGAAATCATCAAAACAAGGGAAGAAATTAATCAGATAGAAATAAAAAAAAACTATACACAAAATCAGTGAATCAAAACGTTGGTTTTTTGAAAAGATAAACAAAATAGATACCCGGCTGCCCCAACTGACAAAGAAAAAACAAAGAGAAAGCAAGAATTAACAGCATCAAAGATGGAAAAGGCAACATAACAACAGACACCACATCCATTAAGGCCATAATTAGAAATTACTACAAAGCACTGTACTCCAACAAATCAGAAGACCACCAAGAAATGGAAAAGTTGTTAGACTCACACCACCTGCCAAAACTTAGCCCAGAGACAACAAACGAACTGAACAAACCCATAACTGAAGCAGATTAAATCAGTGATTTAAAGATCTATCAACAAAGAAAAGCCCAGGCCCAGACAGCTTCACTACAAAATTCTACAAAACATTCAGAACAGAACTAACTCCAATCCTCTACAAACTCTTCAAAACAATAGAAAAAGAAGCAACCCTTGCAAATTCATTCTATGAAGCCAACATTACCTTAATCCCAAAACCAGACAGAGAACCAACAGGGAAGGAGAACTGCAGACCTATATCTCTGATGAATATCGATGCTAAGATACTCAACAAAATCCTAGCCAATAGAATTTAAAAACACATCAGACTGATCATTCATCCGGATCAAGTAGGATTCATCCCTGGAATGCAGGGATGGTCCAACATACAGAAATCCATAAATGTGCTACACCACATCCAAAAACTGAAAAGCCAAAATCACATGATCGTATCAATAGACACAGAAAAAGCTTTCGACAAAATCCAACACCAGTTCCTGCTAAAAACCCTAACCAAAGTATGCATAGATGAAAAAATCCACAATATAATCAAAGCAATTTATGAAAATCCCAACACCAGAATCATACTGCATGGAGAAAAACTGGAACCCTTCCCACTGAGATCTGGAACAAGACAGGGATGTCCACTTTCTCCATACTATTCAACATAGTCCTAGAGGTACTCGCTGAGGCCATAAGACAAGAAAAAGAAATCAGAGGAATCCAAATGGGAAACGAAGAAGTCAAGCTCTCACTATACGCAGATCACATATTTCTTACATAGTTGGATCAAGAGACTCAATACAGAGACTGCTAGAACTTAAATGAGAGTTTGGTAGAGTGACAAGATATGAAATTAATGAGCAAAAATCAACAGCCATAGTGTATGCAAACAGCCCCAAGATGGAAAAAGATCTAACAGGCAAGATACCATTCAAAATAACAGAGAAAAGCATGAAGTATCTGGGAATAAATCTAACCAAAATGTAGGAGACCTATTTGAAGAAAACTACAAACTACTTAAAAAAGAAATTGAACAAGACCTCAAAAGATGGAGTAACATCCCATGCTCCTGGATAGGTAAAATCAATATCATTAAAATGTCTATACTGCCAAAAGCAATATTATATACATTCAAAGCAATCCCAATCGAATTGCCCAAAACATTCTTCACGGAACTAGAAACAATGATCCAAAGGTTCATCTGGAGACACAAAAAACCACGAATAGCTAGAATCATCCTGAAGAATAGGAACTTAGCAGGGGGAATCACAGTTCCGGACCTCTGGACATACCATAGGGCAGTGGTTATCAAAACAGTCTGGTACTGGCACAAGGATAGAGAGGAAGATCAATGGAGCAGAATAGAAACACCAGAAGGGAACCCAAACAAATAGAGCCAAATAATCTTTGACAAAAAGAGAAACGATAATCCAGGCAAATAGGAAGTTCTGTCCAAAAATTGCTATTGGGACAACTGGTTGATAGCCTGTAGAAACAAAAAGATAGACCCACATCCCTCACCATACACTAAGATCAAATCTAAATGGATAGCAGATCTAAACCTACATCCAGAAACCTTCAAACTTTTTGAAGAAAATGTTGCAAATACTCTGCAAGATCTAGGTGTAGGTTCCGACTTCCTAAAAAGGACACCAAAAGCAATAGCAATGAAGACTAGAATAAACAAATGAGACCTCATCAAACTAAGAAGCTTCTGTACAGCAAAAGAAATAATGAATAAAGTTAAAAATCAGCCCACAGAATGGGAGAAGATCTTCACGCACTACAAAGGTAATAGAGGGCTAATCTCCAGAATATACAAAGAACTACAAAACAGCCAAAACACGAAAACAAACAAGCCACTCAAGAAATGGGCATGAGAAATGCGCAGACATTTCACAAAGGAACAAACCCAAATGGCAAATAAACATGTGAAAAAATGCTCAAGCTCCCTGGCAATAATGGAAATCCAAATTAAAACATCAATGAGGTACCACCAAACGCCAGTAAGATTGTCCCACATGAAAAACACCAACAACACATGTTGGTGAGGTTGTGGGGAAAAGGGAACCCTACTCCACTGCTGGTGGGGCTGCAGGCTGGTACAGCCTCTATGGAAATCAGTATGGAGAACATTCAAACAACTCAAAATCAACATACCGTATGATCCAGCAATAGCACTCCTAGGAATAAATCCACAAAGCCTGTTTTATGAGAAACCAACATGCACTCCTATGTTCATAGCAGCACAATCAGTGATTGCAAAAGCATGAAAGCAACCAAATTGCCCATCAGCAGAGGATTGGATAAGAAAGCTATGGTTCATCTGCTCCATGGAATACTACTCAGCTATTAAAAAAAAAAAACAAAATACAGTTCTTTGTGGGCAAATGGGCCAAATTGGAAACCATAATGCTAAGGGAAATGAGCCAATCCCAAAAGGTTAAATACCACATGTTTGCCTGAATTTAAGATGATACGATGTTATGTATAACATGTTATGAATGTTATATGTTGTGTATAAACTAAAATTGAAATGTAAGTGAGGTGGTCACAGAAAGTGGTTAGGAACTCGCAATTATTTTTAACATATTGGTTACTCATTACTATGTCAATTAATTCCATAATGATGTAAATTTTTGCTGATGGTATGTTGGAGCTTTCAATTGACTGGGATGATACTCTGCTGGCTCTGTCTTCAAAAAAGAAACGGTATACCTGAGAAGCTTTGAGCTTGACTGGACAATAAGATGCTGGACTCTATGTTTGGTATATACTTGCAATGAGGGAATCTCAACTGAACTTGAACTGTGGTTATGCAACAAGGTGGAGGAATCCACCATGGTGGGAGGGTTTGGGGAGGGGTGGGGATAAGCCCAGTACCTATGAAACTGTGTCACATAATACAATGTAATTAATGAATAAAAAGAGGCATTGAAAGAGTTGAAGAAGGACACCACATAACCAGCAAAGGATTTATTCAGCAGGAAGAAATAACCAAAACAAAGTGCATACACCAAATGCAAAGGAGCCTATTTCTATGAAACCAAAATTGGTGAATTTTAAAAGGAGTAATATACTACTATGCAATAATAGTGGAGGACTTCAACATACTATTAACACTAAGGGTCAGAGATGGAAACTCAGCAAGGAAACAACAGAGCTCATACACATACTAGAATAAATGGACTTTCAAGATATCTGTAGAATATTTTATCATATAAACAGAGAAGCCACTCTTTCTTTCATGAGTGCATGCCACTTTTCTCAGGTTTTATCATATAATAGCACAGAACAAGCCACAGACAACTTTATTAAAGATCAAATTTATATCATGCAGAATCTCAGACTTCATAGAGAGAAACTGAAGATCATGATGTCAAAATAGCCACAAAAGACTCACCATCATTTGAAAGCAAACACTGTGGTAATACATGACCAAGATGGATTACAGATAAATCAAAGGAAATAAAATGCTTGAAATTAAAATTGTACCATTACAACATGGCAAAAGGAGCTCAAATACCAACAGTACAGTACTCCCAATGTAAGTGGTAAGAAAGAAATAATCAGAATAAGAAAGAAAATAAACCAAATAGAAAAAAAAGCATACATAAGATCAACGAATCAAAGTGCTAGTACTCTGAGAAAAAAATAGATTTAAAACTAGTCCAATTAATTAAAGAAATGTGGTCGGGGGAGAGATATAAGTTTATAGGATCAGGAACAAAGAAGGAAACATAATAATGGATAATTCAGAAACATAGAATAATCGGGAATTTTTCCTACTAACTACATGCCAACAAATCAGAAAACATACAGGAATTGGGCAGATTTGGGGACAGACAAAACCCACCAAAATTGAGTCAAAAGGCACTTAAAATGTAAATAGCTGTATAAATAGGACTAAGATTGTATCAATAGTTAAATCACTTTCAATTTGGAAAAAACAATTTAGCCTGGACCAATTGGCTTTCAGGCTGAGTTTGTTAGGTTCTGAAATCATCCCACCATTGGATAACAAAGAACCAGACGTGGATGCAATCAGCAAGCAGAATTTATTGAACTGGGTAGCCAGGGTCAAGCTTCTCACACTGACATGCAGGACCGGTGATTGAAGCAAAACCCCGAGCCAGGGACATGTCAGATTCTTATAGGCCCATTTGGCCATTACAGTAAAACCTGCACCCGTGAAAAACACTCCAATGAATTTAAAGCAAATATGAAACACTCCAGTCAAATATAGGCAAGACTAAAGGCCCACAAAATGCCTCAAGTCCCTATTCATCATGACAAGACAAAACTATTCTAAGCTAAAAGGTAACAGATGCAAAGCAGTAGGCAACATATCTTTGAAACACAGGGCATGGGACTATTCATTTTTACCCTTATCAGGGGCACTGATCCTTACATCCTAAGCCTGGGTGTGGGGGACAAGGGCTCTTGTTCTTACTCTTATCAGTGCCTGCAGAGGACCCACTGACCCTCACATTCTGAGCCTTGTTGTGGGGCCACTGTTATTTATAAAAACTTCTCCTTTTTACTTTAAAATCAAGTTGCTTCTGACTTACTTAAAGCCCTTCTAATATTTAGACCTTTTAACATTTTGGTTGCCTCTAACAAGTTCTAAAAAATGTCTCAAAAACTAATCCCCAAATCTGCACAAGTTATTCCAAGTAACAGAAAGTGAGGCATTCCTTCCAAACACTTTCTATGAAGCCAGTATCACCTTAACATCAAATAGAAACAAAGGGAAAAAGATAACTGTAGACACAGACCAATACCCCTGATGATCATAGACACAAATATACTCACCAATATACTAGTCAACAAGATCCAACACTGCATCAGGTATATTGATACCTGGCCTGCAGGCATGGTTTCAACATTTGTAAATTGACACATGTAATATATCACATCAACAAATTGAAAAAAAGTAGCTATCTGAATCGATGAAGAAAAGGCATTTGTTAAAATACAATATTACTTCATGCTACAAGCCTTAAGCAAGATACACAGAAGAGAAACATTCTACAATACAGTCAGAACAAGATAAGAGAAAAAAGCACTGCTGGGATCATGCTAACCAGGAAAAGACTGGAAGCTTTACCACTAAGGACTAGAACTAGACAAGGATGTCCACTTTCACCACTCCTGCTATACATAGTACTTGAAACTCTATACATAGACTTTAGTCAAGATAAAGAAGTTGTAAAATTCAAATTGGAAACAAGAAATTAAAAGTATCTCGTTAATGCACAACATGCATCTACGACACAAAGGACTCAATATACAGATTGTAGGAACTCATAACTGAATTTGGCAGGATAGCTAGACACAAAATTAATGAACATAAATCAATGGAGCTAGTATATACAAATATTCCCATGGCTGAGAAATGCTTCATAATTACAGTCCCCTTTAAAACAGCAGAGAGGCATGTTGCGTGTCTTTGAATAATCCTAAGCAAAATGTGAAAGTTCTAATAAAAAGCATGGCAAAATATCAATAAAATAAAGAGAAAATACTAAAAAATGGAAGAAATTTACCATGTTCCTGGTGAAGGCAATAGGAATAACCCAGATGCCCACTAAGGAAGAATATAAAATCAAGTGTGGCACATTTATACTAAGCAATACTTCTCAAGCATTAAGATGAATAAGATTCTACCATATGTGCCAGAATATTCTCAACTAGATACCAGAAAGAGAAGTAGAGATAGGTAAAGAGAGGGAGAAAGAAATTGAGAGATGGAGAAAAAAAGAAAATGAGAGAGTTAGCAGAGAAAGAGAGTGAGAGATAAAAAATTAGAGAAAGGGAAAGAGAGGGAGAGTTTAATAAATTTTGAGTGGAACAGAGAAAGGGTTAGAAGGAGAGAGAGTTTTAGAAAGAGACGTGGAGAGATAGGGGAAAGTGGATAGAGAGATTAACAAATGAGTGATTCCATTATTCCACACCCCCAAAGAACTTTTACAACCCCAAAGAACAGAGATATCACACAAAGGCTTTCATTAAATCATATCTTATGTGAAACTAGCAATTTTTAGAATAATAATCCTTATGTTAATAAAACTAAAAACGATGAGAGAGAAGACATTAACACAGTGTCTTGGTATGCTGAGGTGATCCAAGACCAGACTCTTGGGTGAGCTTGGCAGTACAGGGTTCTGCACAGTCTGTTACCTGTTCAGTGTATGCATATGCTGGTTTCCAATTACTGGGTCAGTTCTGTTTCCAGCATTGTCTTCCACAGGAAGACAGTCCAGCCCAATCCTAACAACTTCATACTCTGCTCTCATGTGAACCAGTGAGAGCTGCAGGTTAGTTGGGATAACTCCCTATAACACCCACCAGGACTGCCTCTGCCCCTGCCTCTGCCTACTGCCATGCTTGCCAGTATGTACTGCAGACTTCTTCAGTCTGTCCTTCATCCCACTTAGCTATCATACATGTAAATGGCTATTGAAGCCTAAGTTTAACCCAAACAACCCTACTATCCAGTCCACACACATTCTGGCAGGTGCCTTTCTGTCTAGCCACTCATGTCCCTGTCCTGATTTTTGTGCTCTCCACTGGGAGTGGGAGTGGTAACCCAAGACGGAGGAGCCCACTAGGTATACTAGGCCTACTAGGCCACTCTCATTCCCAGATTATGCACTCTCCAGGTGGTTCTGGAGTTTAACTTGACAGATTAAGTCCCCAGTACCAGCCTCTGCCAGCTCATGCTGTGGCAAAGCCTAATCAACCCTCACCCACTCTAATTTGTGCTTGCATCAGCCAGAACAGTCGGCCTAACCTGGATTTTCCCCCATATCACACACATGAGGTCCACATGTGTTGTAGCTGTGCCTGGTCTGGTCTGCCCCCATCCCAACTCATGCTTTCCAGTGGGAGTGGTTATCCAGCAGTTGAGCCCACATTCCGCTTGCCAGCTTTCCCCTGTCCTTCCCTGGTTCTCACTTGTGCTGTTTGGGTGCTGCAGCCACATCTGGTATGGCTCACCTCACCTTAGTATTCTGTAATGTGCACTGGCTTGTTTCATGACCAAACCTGACTCAACCTGCACTCTTTTCTGGTGCTCGGATTTACCAGTGGGTGATGTGAATGGGTTCAGCTTGGTCTGTCCCTGACCTATGCCAAGTGTATGCTGGTGGGTATCTTTCTATGGCCTGTTCTTGGGTTGCTTTCTATTAGGGTTCTTGCACTCACTTCCAGGAACTATGTACCAACAAAGAAGTTTCCCAAGCTTCGACCTCAGAACCTCTCCCTATGCCAGATCTTGTGTGTATTAATGGTTCCAAGGGCCAGCCCTCCTTGCTGGCCTACAATCAATTCCAGTTTTTACTGTAGGATATTTCAGCCCAGCCATGGCTTGTCCATTCCCAGACACTGCTCACACATGGCTCAGTGGGGCAGAGACCTAGACTAGTCAGTTGTACATTTGGTCCTCTGGAAAACCTGGGGAGATGTAGAATTAGTAATTTTAATACACCATCATCTTTATTTTATTTTAACATTTTATTATTATTGGAAAGCCGGATATACACAGAAGAGGAGAGAAAGAGAGGAAGATCTTCCATCCGATTTTCACTCCCCAAGTGAGCCACAATGGGCCGGTGCGCACAGATCCGAAGCCAGGAACCAGGAACCTCTTCCAGGTCTCCCATGCGGGTGCAGGGTCCCAATGCATTGGGCTGTCCTTGACTGCTTTCCCAGGCCACAAGCAGAGAGCTGGATGGGAAGTGGAGCTGCCGGGTTTAGAACCGGCATCCATATGGGATCCCGGGGCGTTCAAGGCGAGGACTTTAGCCACTAGGCCACGCTGCTGGGCCCACCATCATCTTTAAATAATACTTTTTAATTTCATTGCTTCTGACTATTCTTATTTTATCCAGTAGGTTACACTGATAAGCTTGAGAAAACCAAAACAAATCATGTTGATTAGAGATCATTTTGCAGCCTTTCATTATTATAATGAAATTATTAAGCACAAAGCAGATATGTAGAGTGGTAAATGAATGCTAAAACACACATGTGGATACATTCTTTGCAATGAAAGGCTTCAAGGCACAAATTATATGTGACTATGAAGACTAGAAGTAAATGCATACACACACAAGAGGCATGTTTAAATAATAGCAATCTCAGAAAAAAAATAACTACTTATTGGTAACTTCTCTTTTGAACCCTTGGCTAGGGAATATTCTATGATCTTTTAAAAAAAATATTTATTGTTTTATTTTGATAAACTTTACACATTTGATTAAGTCACAAGGGTCAAAGGCTACAGGAAAGTGGATAAGACCATTGTTTCCGCATTGTTATTATTTCTTTTCTATAGCTGGAGTAAGGGGAAAGATAAAGGGAGAACTTCCACCCAGTTTCCTACCCATTCCAAGTTCCTTGAAATGAGGTATGCTCCTTGGTTTGGGTTGTTCAACAGTTCCAAATTGTTTTTTAGAGTGCATATGTAATGGCAAATCTAGTTTTATGTATGGTGAGACTGATTTTATTCCAATGATAACAAGCTCAATGTATACTGACAAAGTATACACCTCATGTACTATTCTTCTGTAAAGGATGGCAACTCTTTCCACACAGCCTTTAAAGAGGCACAGAAAATGTGCCTGAGATAAGTGTGGAGGACCGGGATCATTTAGTGAATGCAGTGTTCTTCCTCAGATAAGGATGTCTCCTCTGTTTCAACTTGGGATGAAACCATTCTTATAGGAGAAAATTGTAAGAAATAGTCAAAGGCAAAGGTGAAAATTACAGAAGAGTGGTAAACTCTCCAAACCTCAACCTCTACTCGCTCCATTTTACCCTTACAGTGCAAGAGTTTCAGGGCATGTTCACTTGGAAGGACTCACTGGGAATGTGTTCCCAATAACAGATCTAACACAGCTAGACGGAAACCAAGTCTAATGTGAGCAATGTGAGATCCCAAGTGAGAACTTTGGCAGTACTATGTTAGGTAGAATCTGTCTAGATACTGCTCAACATGAGAATCAGCTCATGGTGGCATATTAACATGTCAAACTCCTCCTAATTATAGAAAGAATCAATAACCTACCAACCAACTTTCTCAAACCCACCTTCATTTTTCATCTCCTTATCTTCCAGTAGAGACATTTCACAGTATGTGTCTGTGAAAGAATTTGATAAATCATTGCCCTCACAGGTCTCTGTATCCACAACTTCTTTAGCTTTTCAAAAAATACATGTGATGGCAAACCCAGTACCCACATGCTGTTTCTGCGGGTTTACTGATTGACATACACAGATACACTTTCAGCCAAGTAAATATTGATATGTAGTCCACAACACTGACACACAGAGGCAAAGCACACATAAATAAGGAGAATTAATATGTAGAACGTATTTGCGCATATATTTACCTGTACCTGCATATATAGAATACCTGCATTTGTATGCACAGACATAGCTATACTTGCATTTACATACACATTTTATAAACATACATATGCGTATAAAGTGCATGAAAATAGCCTAATCCAACATATAAGTAGCAAAGTTATTTAAGACTATTTTCTTTGTGCTTTTCACACAGCATGATAAAGGGCAATAGGCAACAATATAGATAATGATTTAATACAGTTACCTTCTTTCTGAAAACAGTTATTGTCATAAGTAGTAACATGACTTTCATCTGTATTGCTTTAGCATTCTTTGAAATAACAAGCAAGTTAGACTATGTACAGATAAGGACTGACATGTAGTCCTTGTTCTCTTTTTATTAATTATTTTGCTTTATGTGACAGTTTCACAGGCTCTGGGAATCCCTCCCACCCCTCCCCACGCCACTCCCCCCTGGTGGATTCCTCCACCTTGATGTAGTATTACAGTTCAAATTCAATCAAGATTCTTTCCTTGCAAACGTATACCAAGCATAGAGTCCAGCTACTTATTGTCCAGATGGGTTGAACAGTTTCTTGGGGAGACCATTTCTGGTCCGAAATTAGAGCTGGTAGAATATCATCCCAGTCAATTAAGAGCCCCAATATAACATCAACAGCAATTTGCAACATTATGGAATTGACATGATATTGAGTAATCAGTATGTTAAAAAAAAAAAAAAAGCAAGTTCTTAACCACAACCTATGATTAGCTCATTGACATTTCAATTTTAGTTTATATACAGGACTGACTGCTATATACCTTAAAATGGCTATAAAGTACCATTCAGCTGCCTCGTGTCTATTTCATTGTAGTATTTAGCCATTTGTGTGTTGAAGTATAATTTTGCTGATCTTGGCAGATTTTAGGATAATCTAGACTGACTTGTAACTCTAACAAGATATTAGTGGACAATTAAGGTGCAGAACATTTTTTTTGGTGGGGGTTGTGCAGGAAAATCCTCAACACCATGGTGAGGAGTGACTAATCTTTGTGTCCCACCCAGCGAGGCATGAGCCAATCCACACCAGCTCTTTCCTGTCAGATTCCAGGCTCTACTTTTTGTTGTTTGTCTATTTATTTTAGGTTTTTTTAGTTTGTATGATTGTTTGTTTGCTATGAGGGGTTTTCGGAGCGATCCCGATGGTCATTGCGAGGGAGGGTGGGAGTCTAGAGGTGGAGCCAGGCTCAGACCAGAGAAAGCTCTCCTCCCTGGTCCCGAAGGACGTTTATTGTCCTTCTGTTTCTGCGGATCGCTCCAGGCTTCTGGTTGTCTTTTCGATGACATTGGCTTCTGCTCGGTAATGTTTGGACTTTTTTCATCCCCTGTGGAAGCTCCGGCTGGGGGTAGGTGACCTCAGAGTACTCGGCGTCCGAGGGCATCCAATTCCCTGTGGCCTCCTTGGCAGTTGGGATATGAAGGGTTGATGTAAGGGGGAAGGCAGAGAGAGAGGGCCAAAAAGTGCCAGAAGAAGGAGCAAGTATAGTTAAAAATAGTATAAGCAGATGTGCGAACCTCCCAGGCCACTGCAGAATCAACAAGATCCATGCAATCTGGAGAATCAACCAAAAATAACAACAACAGAAAAATCAAGGCAGCGCCCAGTGGCTCAGCTTAGTGGTGAGGCGGCTCAAATGGGTGAGTTAAGAACCCAGTAGGGGAAAGGCCGGTGGGAATTTCAACTGGAGGATATATAGGCAACTTCAGGAAATCGTTGCACAAAGCCCCTCCAGTGGTGGCTAGAAACTGCAGGAGTGCTGAAACCTCTAGCACTGGTGGCGATATTAATAACCTTGGCGGGACCCAGGCAAAGACTGGGACGGCTATTTCGGATACACTTCCCCATAACGAAACGCCATGGTACCGGGAGGGCTCTAGGACCCTGAAGTGCAGTAGCCAGCAGCTGCAGCAGTGAGAGTGAAATCCCCAGGATCACAGCTAATCTAAATTCTGGGCCAACCCAGTCCGGGGGGGAAAGACGCGGTGGAGCAGGGTCCGCCAGATCCCGTACCTCAGAAAAATGAAACAAAGCAGAAAAAAAAAAAAAAAACCCAAGAGAGGAGACTCGGGCGCCTAGGTGCTGAAACCCTGAGCCCTGAAACCTGAAACCCAGAAGGGAAACAAAAAAACAAAAACTCCCTGATCCAGAAGGAAAACAAAAACCTAGGCCAGCAAGACCGCAGGCCACCCACTATGTGGCAACAGAGGTGAAGGGTGAGAATCCAGCAACACCTTGGGCCACAAGTATGGGATGCAACATGTTGTCATTTTTCACACAGAACTACAAAAGCCTCAAGACAATGTTCTTGAGATATGTGTAGCATTCCAAGATTGTCTAATGAAAGCAGCAGAGAGTTTACCCAATTCAGATAAAGTTTCTTTGCTTTTTTTTTTTAATTTATTTTTAATATATTTGGTTTTTTTGTTGTTAATTACATTGCATTATGTGACACAGTTTTATAGGTACTGGGATTCTTCTCACCCCTCCCCTAACCCTATCCCCATGGTGGATTCCTCCAACTTGTTGCATAACCACAGTTCAAGTTCAGTTGAGTTTCATTCATTGCAAGCACATACCAAGCATAGAGTCCAGTCTCTTACTGTCCAGATAAATTCAACGGCTTGTTGGGGAGACCTTCTCTCATCTGAAGGTAGAGGCAGCAGAGTCTTATCCCAATCAATTAAAAGCCCCAATAAAGCATCGGCAACAATTTATAACATTATGGAATTAATTTACATAGTATTGAGTAACCAATATGTTTTTTAAAAAATGCAAGTTCTTAACCACATCCTGTGACTACTTCATTGACAGTTCTATTTTAGTTTATAAACAACTGGGTTCTATACATCTTAAAATGGCTATAGATTACTGTTCAGCTGTCTAGTGTCTGTTTTTGTCATAATATTTAGCACTTTATAGCGTTGAAGCATAATTTTGCTGAACCTGACTTTTTTTCAGGTAGTGTATGCGGGCTTATAAATCTAACAATACATGTGTCAACAGTTTAGGTGCAGAACAGTTTTAGGAGGGGTGTGTAGAGAAATTTTCAATGCCCTAGTGAGGAGTAACTAATATTTCACCTCTTCCTCACACTTTCTAGGGTGATGGAAGGTTTCTCTGCTCTCCCGCTCCATTACGGAATAACATAGGGTACTAAAAGTATAACAGGATTTGCAATTCTTTGAAGTAGATCATAAGTCGTCTGACTCACATTGATCATTGGTTCGTTAGTTACTTCACAATATGTTGTTGCATGAAATACAGGTTGTTAGAGATTAAAACAATATTATATTTTACATCTACTGTTTTTCATATTCACATAATTTCACCTTAAACTAAGCAAGCATGTGGTATCTAATCTTTGGGATTGACTCATTTCCCTTAGCATTATGGTATCCAGTTGGGTCCATTTGGCAACCAAGAACTATATTTTGTTTTTATTAATAGCTGAGTAATATTCCATGGAGTAGATGAGCCACAGCTTTCTTATCCAGTCTTCTGCTGATGGGCATTTCGCTTGCTTCCATGTTTTTGCAATTACTGATTATACTACTATGAACACAGGGGTGCATATAGGCTTCTTGTGTAACAGGTGTTTTGGATATATTCCTAGGAGTGCTATTGCTGGATCATATGGTATGCAGATTTTCAGCTGTTTGAGAGTTCTCCATACTGATTTCCATAGAGGTTGCACCAACCTGCATTCCCACCAGCGTGGAGAAGGGTTCCTGTTTCCCGCATCATGGCAGGCAAGTGCTGTCGTTTTTTGTATGTGTGCCATCCTTACTGGCGTTAGGTGGTACCTCATTGATGTTTTAATTTGGATTTCCCTTATTGCCAGGGAACTTGAGCATTTTTTCACATGTTTATTTGCCATTCGGGTTTGTTCCTATGTGAAATGTCAGCCCATTTTTCATGCCCATTTCTTGAGTGGCTTGTTTGGTTGGTATTTTGGCTATTTAGTAGTTCTTTGTATATTCTGGAGATTAGCCCTCTACTACCTACATAGTGAGCAAAGATCTCCTCCCATTCTGTGGGTTGTTTTTTAACTTTGTTGATTTTTTCCCTTGTTGTGCAGAAGTTCCTTAGTTTGACGAATTCCTATTTGTTTATTTTAGTCTTGATTGCTATGGCTTTTGGTATTCTTTTAGCAAGTCAGGTCCTACCCCTAGATCTTGCAGGGTTTTTCCCACATTTTCTTCCAAAAGTTTGAAGGTTTCTGGATGTAGGTTTAGGTCTTCTACCCGTTTAGATTTGATCTCAGTGTATAGTGAGAGATGTGGCTCTATCTTTTTGTTTCTGCAGGGTATCAGCCAGTTGTCCCAACAGCATTGAAGGAAGAGACCGTCCCATTTGCCAGGATTGTCATTTGTCTTTTTGTCAGATTGTTTGGCTGTATTTGTGTGGGTTCCCGTCTGGTGTTTCTATTCTAATACATTGATCCTCCGTTTGTGTTTTGATAACCACTGCCCTATAGTATGCCCAGAGGTCCGGAACTATGATTCCCCTTGTTAACTTCCTATTCTTCAGGATGATTCTTGCTGTTCATGTTTTTTTGCTTCCAGATGAACCTTTGTATCATTGTGTCCAGTTCCATGAAGAATGTTTGTGTAATTTGATTGGGATTGCATTGAATGTATATATTGCATTTGGTAGTATACACATTTTAATGATATTGATTTTACCTATCCAGGAGCAAGGGATGTGGCTCCATCCTTTGTGGTCTTGTTCAATTTCTTTTTTAAGTAGGATGTAGCTTTCTTCAAAAAGGTCTCCTACATTTTTGGTTAGATTTATTCCTAGATACTTCATACTTTTCTCTGTTATTTTAAATGGTATCTTGCTGGTTAGATCTTTTTTCCATCTTGAGACTGTTCATATCGACTATGTCTGTTGATTTTTGTTCATTAATTTCATACCCTGCCACTCTACCAAACTCTCATTTAAGTTCTAGCAGTCTTTGTATTGAGTCTCTTGATCCTACTATGTAAAGGGATATGTGATCTGAGTATAGTGAAAGATTGACTTTTTCCTTTCCATTTGAATTCCTTTGATTTCTTTTTTTATTTTTTCTCCTTATGGCCTCAGCGAGTACCTCTATGACTATGTTGAGTAGCAGTGGTGAGCGGACATCCTTGGCTTGTTCCAGATCTCAGTGGGAAGGGTTCCAGTTTTTCTCCATTCAGTTTGATGTTGGTGTTGGGGTTTTTCATACATCAGGTAACACACTTTATAAAAACAGCAACATCTTCTTGTAACCACTTCTTGAATTATCGCTTAGGTGTTTTAAAGTTATTTATTGTTTAGAGTTATATCTTGCTCCTAGTAATCTGAATAAATTATAACTATAGCTTATTATTAAACTTTAGCTTTAATGGATACAATAGGTCTGTTATAACCTAGAAAACAACATAGTCATGTTTTGAATTATCAAACATTAAGCAAGTAGAGACATCTGTATTTCAGATAGTACTGCAAAATCACCTGTAGGATTTTACACACTCTTGTACTTTTTAGACCCAATGCCTAACCATCACGACTGATAACACTGCAATCAGATGGTCACTTAGGGATCAGGAAGGATGGCTTGAGGAATTTACATATCAACAATCAGTTTGTTCATCCAGTAGGTGCCTTTTCTTAGTCTGTTAGTTTTTGTTCCTCGACCTGGGGGAAAAGCACTTTATTTCTTGATTTGTTATTTAGACTGAGGGCCAGGGAGCTCTTTCAACCATTCCTGAAGCCTTCTCGGATTGCAACTAATCCTGACTCCAAAGTCATTTCTGCAACCAATTTTTTTCTACACAATTATCTTTACCAATCAAAAGATGCAGTCTGACAATTATTCTTATGATTTTGAGACTCCTAGGGGCCTATATAGGAATCCCAAAAATCAGAAGAAGCAGGTTGATTCAAACAGTAACAGATCAGATAAAATGACCACACAAATATCAATAATAGAGCTTATTGAAGCTAGACAATTGATAAAGTTGTCAATTTGTTTCCATTAACAATCCTCAAAACTTGAGACTTCCATTGTCAGATATTTTGGAGTACTCCCACAGATGTACACTTTAAAGGCATTTTGCAAACAGATGTCAATTAAAATGTCAGTAAATACTTAAACAACGCTGTAAGAATATCTTAAAGATTATAATCAGTTCCACATAAAACTTGCAAGATTTATTTCTCAAATTTTATGACTTCTTCACCTCTTCCTCAATATGATTAAACCTTTAACTATTTTGTCCCAGATTTTTCTAGCCATATTTCTGTAGAACAAAATGTTTTACCACCGCAGCAATTCTCTTCCTTAATAATTCTTCTTTCATAATCTTCTCACTAAGAATACACTTTTATGCTTATAACCATTTTCTGCCTGCCAATTTTAAAATTCTAAACTGAAACATTTTCTAAACAAAAGCAGTTTAACTTTTAGATACAATTGCCTTAGGAAATCTTTAATTATTTTTTTATATGTAGCCAATTTATGAACACACTTTAAAACACAAACTCGCCTCAGAACTAGAAGCAGTTACCTCCTTTTAGTTGATTTGGGAACTTCCCTCTTCTCAAATGAAGGCAGAGACAAGGTCAAGGTTCTAAGGTGCCAACTTCTTCCAAGCCAGGCTCCAAGCATGCCCCTTCGTTTTCCTGGGCTCATAGGCCTGGACTTTCTTCTTATCCTCTTTTTTATTGAAGTCAAGGGTACTGAAGAACTTCTGACAAGAACTTTTGACTTTTATTTCAATACTGTTGCTTTACAAAGGTTAAGTACTTAGAAGATTACATATGATATAGATAACTTTACTACACATCCTTTAAGAACTCCTTGTTTTCCTGTAAGGCAAAATTTTACAAACAGTACTTCTTCATAAATAAGAACACAGATAACTTATAACCTGAATCAATTTTGTGATTAAAAACATTTTAACCAATGGACATAAACATCAATACACATTCTTTGTAACCATGTAAATATCCATCACTTTATAGAACATATGAAGCAACCAACTTTGCATAATTTCATAACATTGTGAGAATATAATCCAGATTGTTTCAAATAGCAACTGAATTATCCAAATTTTGTCTCTTTCTTTGAGAGTTCCATGGATCCTATAGAATTCCCAAAATCAGGAGAATTGAGCATGCTGACAAGTAGGCCAGATCTGATTTGAGTTACAACACTAGAAACCAGTGTTAATTTTTAAGACCAAAAAGTAGCAGAAAACAGTATAAAACACTGAAAGTTCATTACTGAAGTCACTTGCTGTAATACAAAAACTTTGATAAGGCACATGAACCCATCACCAATATCAGTAAAATACACCACAAAAGGCACATAGGATTTCACACTCCTACTCAGAGACAGAGACCATTCCACAAAAGGGACCAGAATCTCTCAGACTAGAAAGAGTTAAATTAACTGAAGAGCTTGCTCCTGCCCAGGTCCTGCTGCCTAGAAGCCACACCTTGGCCAACCAGCAGCACTCCGAAGCTGTGGGAGCCTTCCCAGGCATCCAATTCAAGCCTAAAATAAAAACAGCGCTATAAAATAAGGACACATAGTACACATCCAATTTAGGCCCACAAATACACAAATTCTCACAGCAAGCCAATTTTCATTCAAACCGGTCCACCTCATACACTTCTCCACACACTCACCACTCCTCCAGATCCGGATCCTTAACTAGAAGTGCACTGAACAGCGTCTACTTGGACTGCTGAGAATCAATGAGCTCAAAAACTTCCTCTAGGATGTAATCCTGCTCCTGCCCTGCAGGTCATTTCTTACCTTACTTACTCGGAATGGCCAAGTCCCGCCATGGTAACTGGAGCCTCTCTCGCTCCCCTGAAGCCTGGTCACTGGAGCCTTGCTCGCTCCCCTGAAGCCTCATCACTGGAGCCTCGCTCCCCTGGCTTCCCTGGCTTCCCTGGAGCTTCCCTCACTCCTCTCCAGGGTGATCAAGTCCTGCTGCAGTTCCTGGAGCTTCCTTGCTCCCCTCGGGGTGATCAAGTCCCGCCACGGTGCCTGGAGCTTCCTTGCTCCCTTCCGGGATGATCAAGTCCCACCACGGTGCCCTGGGGCCTCACTTGCCCCCCCCCCAGAGTCTCTTGGTCCCCCTCAGTTCTAACCCAAGCCCTCGAGGAATACTTAACTCTGACACCAGTAGACTGTTTGGTCACTCTAAAAAGGGGTCAAAAATCTCACCGGGGCCTCCAAAAGTTAGAGTCCAGGCCAAAGCCCCAGGATGTCAGGGTGCAAACTAGTCAGGCTCCAGAGAACAACAAAGAGTCTTGCTGGTAATGCAAACAGCAAACAGAGTTTATTGCGCCGGCACACTGGGGCCAGAGCATACTTGGGGCACGCAGGCCAGCCAAGCAGGGCAGTCAGACCTGGAACACCCCAAGAAATAAGCTTATATAAGCCCTTTTGGCTGGGAAATACATCAAATTAGCAACCTTAGACACATGGCCTTCAGGCACAGGGAGCCTGATCTGTTCCCATACACTATCTTTATGGCTCATCCCATTCTCACACCCTTATCTTCCTCTAATTCCTGGGACTGGAGAAGAATTGTGCCCTTGCCTTCACAAAGTTGCAAGGCAGCGAAGAACAGATTTATCGCTAAAGCGGAATCCTCCCAAAGTTCAGGCACCTCCTGGCCTGGCAAGGTAGCAGTTGCTCAGTACAAAGGAATCTCACACTGCCCAACAGTAACATTTTACCCACACTCTAACAGGGCCTTAACATAAGCTCCAATTGCAATGAACTTACCGTGCAGCACTGCTTCCATGGTGTCCCACAAGTTTTGGAATGTTGTATCAGAGTATTCATTGGTTTCTATAATTTTTTTATCTCATCTTAAATGTTTTTCTGACCTGTTGTTTGTTAAATAGCATATTGTTCAACCTCCAATAGTTTATTTTTGGGGGGGGGGCATTTTGAATTGCTGATTTCCAGTTTCATTCCATGGTGGTCTGAAAGGGTACATGGTATGATTTCTAGGTTTTTACAGTTATTTAGATTTGCTTTGTGTCCTATCATGTGCTGATCCAAAGCTCTGCTACCAGAGATGATTCCCATGTTCCTGGAACATGTGCTATCCTAGTGTATTATGCCTCCACACACATAAGATCCAGGGCCATTAAAGTTATGCAGGCCTAATTCTCCAACATAACAGGGCAGTGCACTGACCTGAGGATCTCCCATGCTTTACCCTCATCTCTCCCAGGTCTCAGCAAATGAGGAAATTTCCAAGTTTCCTCAACATACATAGAGATAGGCACCAAGTTACCCACATGCTCCCTCGTGCAATGTCCCTAACCTTCGTACCACGCAAGCCTACATTTTCTGACAGGCACCCATTGCTGTCTGCAGTACCCAGCCAGCTCAGTTCAAAAATGGCAACAGCCTCTGCTCTATCAATAATGAGTGGATAAGGGTGGAATATGCATCAAGAGATAATGCCCATATCCTATCAGCTACTCTTCCTAAATTAAACTTTGAGAAAGCAAGCAAACATCACTTTTATACTGCTTTTATTCACATTTTGGCTTGGATGTCTGAAACAGACATTTCTTAGCTTTTACTTTTAATTTCTTTAGCTTCTCAGAATGTTATTGAGAACAGTTGCATTAGAACATTCCAATAATGTAGCCTCTGTTAAAATCTCTTAAAGTCAAGACAATGCCTTAAAATATAACAAGGAGATATACAACAAAATACTAGGCTGGTGATATTTACTGGTGCCAGTAGGTGAGCAGCTGTACCCCAATGTTTGCCCAATTCTCTTATGTCTATTCAACTTTACACCCAATTTTCATCTCTGTGATTCAGTTTACTTCATTCCAGAGGCTTAATGATTTTCAAGTAATTCAATTACACAATCACCTTGAAATCTTTCTACTCACCACATTTCTGATGATAATACTCTTGCAGTAAGCATAAGGTCTGGTGACTTTGCCTTGTTTAGCTTTTTTTACAGAAAATTGTCAGGAGTCATGTACTATAGCCACACTGAAGCCATTTTGAATAGACCTATGGGAAAGTGGAAAACCCCCAGTTGGCTAGATGCTTGGGAAAGAGGTTATGAAACTAATCACACACTTAGCTTAATTGTTTCTAGCAACTGTTTTAGAATGTGATTTATGCTGTACTTACCAACATCTTGTTACTGAATACCTATGCTATTGTTAATATGCTGGTTACTATTGTTGATATGGTGGTTGCTCAACAACAATCGGTCTTGAGACCATGGCCTGTGTCCCAGTTTCTCCTTCCCCTCCTGAGCCTTAGTTACGGAAGAATATAAAAGCCCTCAGTTGAAATCAATAAACTGACAGTTTGATCAGACCTACTATCTGGCTGTCCATTCTTTGTGTCTCTTGTCCCTTCATTCTCTCCTAGTTTGGTTGCGACCCCCGTTGACTCTCCTGCTGGACGGGACAGAAAATTCCTTCTAAGAATTAATTCACTCTGAAGATTCCAAATTGGCAGTCTCCAAATTTCCAAGTCTTGGCACACAATCATCATACTTGAAACAAAATATTAAGCTACAAATTGTGTTTTAACTTTTTGTTTTCAAAGAGAATAAATTCTCTCAAGTGTTGGATTTTTCTAAATTATTTTTTCTAAACTTTCTTTGAATATCTATCTTTGAGCTGGTCTAGAATGCTGGTCATTGTACAGTTTAATAAACTAATGGTTTCAAAGAGAGGAATATATACAACAAAGCAAAAACAGGTGGGTCAAGTTCTAGGGAAGGGTTGGAACATTTCATGCCTACTTTGGTATATTACAGCATTAAAATATTTTTATTTCTATTGACTACAGGGAAATTGATAAGTTCAATAGTTTCCATCTATTTCTGTCATTTAAATATTTACATATTTGTCTGAAAGGCTAAGCTACAGAAAGAGACAAACAGAAAGAAAGACAGATAAAAGGAGAGTGTAGGGACAGAGGGAGAAAAGAAGAGCACTATTCCATCATCTGGTTCAATTCCTGATAGCAAAGCCTGTATCTAATCAAAGTCACGTGACAGATTTTCCATGCTTCAGAAAACTGTGGTACACAAACCAATAATTGAACCATCTTCTACTATTTGCCCAGGGACAACAGCAAATAAACAAATCAAAAGAAAAGCTGAGTATTTGTACTTGAGCTCATATGTCTATGTGATATAAAGCTAATATCTACTTTTTCCATTTTTTAAATTATATATTTTGACAATCTTTACATATTTAATTAGCATAAAAAGCTTCAAGGGCTACAGGAAAGTAGGCAAGACTATTACTTTCATGTTGTCTTCTTTATGTATCTGAGATAAAAAAGGATATTAAGGGAGACGTTTCACTCAGTCCCTCACCCCTCAAAGTCCCTGATGTGGGGCATGCTCCGAAATTATTGCTCAAGTGTTTTGATAGTTCAACAGTTATGAGTTGCTGCCATTCTCGCCACTCAAGGCGCGATAAGGTCATTGAAGAATCCAATGAATGACATAGTCCATCATAGAATCTTTGTTTGCTCAACTCTGTTTTCACTGCCAACATTTAGCTGAGGTGGTTGATTGACTTATTCTGTCTTCTGTCTTTTCATGGTTAGGGTTGTGAGTCCAGCAGTTCGATTGGGGAGATCCCCAAAGAAACTTTGTCTGAGGTGTTCCCAGACCAGATTCTTGTATGTATTAGGAAGTAAAGGGACCAGTACAGTCCATCGCCCTGCCCAGCTGGTGGTTGCAATCGCTGGATTGATTCTGTTTTCAACCCCAACTTTCACTGGAAAAAAATGGGTGTTGCAATCCAGCCTGGTTCTGCTCAGCACATACTCAGCACTCACATAAACCAGTGGGAGCTTCAGCCTAGTTGGAGCAACCCAAAATAAGCCCCTCCAGTCTGGCTACCTACCCTGGTTTGCCAGTATGTGTAGCAGAGTAGTCTAGTCTAGTCTGACCCACATCCCATTCGTTTCCAAACAAGTCGATGGTTATTAAAGCTCAGTTCCAGCTAGCCAGCTAGACTATCCATCCCCCATGGATGTTGTTCAGTGCCTCTCTCTCTAGTTACTCCTGCCCCATCCTGGTTTTCATGCTACCCAGTGGGAGTGGCAACCCAAGAGGGAGAAGCCCACTATTTCTCTTCTAGGCCACTCCCACTCCAGGATTATGCACTCTCCAGGTGGTTCTGTGGCTTGACTTGAAGAATTAGCCCCCAATTCCAGCTTCTGCCAGCTGATGCTGCAACTAAGTCCAAACAACCCTCACCCACTCTAATTTTGTTTGCACCAGTAGGAATAATCCACCCAGCCTGGCTTTTCCCTGATCTAGTCCACATGAGGCCCACAGGTGTTGTAATCCTGCTTAATCTGGTCTGTCCCGTCCCTGGTTATGCTCTCCATTGGGAGTAGGTGTCCAGCAAGGGAACACACCCATATTCCACCTGCCAGATTTGCCCCTCCCTTTCTGGTTCTTGTGTTTGCTGGTTGGGCGCTGCAGTCACATCCAGTACAGGTAAACACACCTTGGCATTCCGTATTGTGTACTGCTTTTTGTCATGACCAAATCTGGCTCAATCCACACTCTGTTCCGGTGCTTGGATTTACAATTCAGTGACGTGAACTGATTCAGCATGGTTTGTCCCGGACCCATGCCAAATGTATGCTAGTGATAAAACTTTCCATGGCCCATTCTAGGCAGTTTCCTATTATGCTTCTTGTGCTTGCCTTTCAGTTCTGTGTCCTGCCAAAGGAGTTGCCCAGGTTCCTCCATCAGAGAATCTCCCAAAGCCAGATTTTGGAAATGCCAGGGGGTCTATGGGTCAGCCCTACTCAGTTTGCCTCCTGTCCTAACAGGATCAGTGATTTTTCCTCACTGTCCTTCAACCCAAATTTGTTCTTGCTGTTGGATGTTTCAGCCCAGCCACGGCTCGTCCATACCCACATATAGCTCACACATGGCTCGGTAGGTGTTGAGACCTAGGTTGTCCATCCCAGAGCTATCCTGGTCCTCCAGGACACCAGAGGTTGTTGGAGTCATGCCTAGTTTGGTGCAAACAGTCGCAGTCCACACTTGTGCCAAGGGAAACTACAACAGTATCCTCATCAGAACACACCCCCATTCCAGCCCCTGTGCCCTTGGTGGGAACCTCGAGCAAACTAGGGTGTCCTCTTAGCTCCCCAACTGGGCCTGTTCCCAGTTATAGATCATGCATGTGTCAGGGGTTGCTCTGACTCAGCTTGGCTCAGCCCCTCACCTGTCCCAACCCCTATCTTGGACACTGTGGCTTAACATCCCTGGCTCACGCAGACCAGCAGGTGCAAGAGCCAAACTTGGCAGGATCTGTGCTAAATTCTGGTTTCTAGTTTTGCTTGTGGGCTAAAGATTACCCAATCCTGCCTGGTATACCCTGTTTCATTACCAATTCATACGTTGGCCAGCTGTTGAAGCTACTTTGCTCAACTTGTCTGACCCCTAGTCTGGACCACATGTTCACCAGTGGGAGCTATGATACTCCACTTAATCTACTCCCAGACCTAGTTCACATACATGTCAATGGGCTTTAGGCCAGTGTCCCAGAAAAGTCTGTCCTCCCATTTGGCCTAGTATGTGCTGGTGAACATTGCAGCTGACCCACTCCACACCTTTTCAGGATGCACATTAGGGTGATGCTGCCTTGACCAGTCCAGACTGTTGTCAGTTTTTTTTTTTTTTTTTACTTGTGATTGATGGCAGGCTCCATGGTCATGGCTAGCTTAGTCCATCACCACCCCAACTCTTGAGCTAACCTGTGGGTTTAGAATTTCCACAGGGTTTGGCCCACACATCCCCCACACAATCTACCCCCAGATATGGTTCTCGAGTGCTAGTTAATGCAATGGCCCTGCCTAATGTGACCGGTCACCTGATCCACCATAATGTCAGGTAATAGGATATGATCCTGCTAGACAAGCCCTGAGCTTTAGCTTTTGCATGGACTGGTGTTCAGTGGTCAGCATTGTTCAGTGATTATAAGTTCTTCAAAGGAAAAGTTACTCTGTCATTGGGAAACTTTAGGATTGTTTCACATCCCAGAAGCACAGTGAGTTCAACCTAAAGCTAGCTAAGCAGTGATTTAAACAACCAAAACCCGAGAGCTGAAGACCAGGTGGTCTCAGATGGAGCCTAGCACCAAATGGCGCACTGGCTGCCTGGAAACAGCTCACCACATGCACATAGTGGCTGGAGTCAGGGATCTGATCATGAAGACACCCCAGCCTGGCACCCACCAGCAGTTCTCAGGCTTCCGGAAATTTCAACCACCAGGCCCAAGGTCGCTCCCGTCCCCAATTTCTTCCATCGCTCAATGAGGGCAGCATGTGGGCTCCAGGCATGCCCAGCCCCAGTGACTTCCCCCCTTGGTGTACTCACCCCAAAGGCAGCAGCCCCTGGAGCCCAGGCAGGCCCAGGGACAGCTCACCATTGTATGCAGTGCTGAAGTCAGGGATCTGAACATGGAGACACCCCAGCCTGGCATCCCTAAAGGTAATACCTTTAAATGCTATGCACAACACTGCAATCCCCTAATTAAGCTTTAAATTATAAAGGGAATTAGGAATATATAGGAAATGAACTAAACAGTGTTAAGTGTAGAATATAAATTTAGCTTGTTGATTGCAATGGTATATATTTAACATTTAATCTAATGGTTTCACATTTATTTATTTATTTAACTATGCAATTTATTTACCTTTTTACCTTTCAAATAATATAGATTTGGTGGTAGTGAGGGCAAGGATTTCCTTTTAATCCTCACAACTTCTACTCCTGTTTTCTTCTGTAGTATAACAATAAAAAAGCCCTTCAACAATAGAAAAAAAGATCTATTACTTTTTTACTTAAGTGTATCACATAATATTAATTATATTCACTGGGAGCCAGATACGTTGACTTAGAAGGGATCCTATATAGTACCTGTTCATGTGTCAGCTACTCCATTTCTTACCCAGATCAGTGCTTATGGCCTGATAATGCAACAGAGGATGGCCCAGAGCCTTGGTATTCTATAGACATGTGGAAGTCCCAGAAGAAGCTCCTGGTCCTGGATTTGGGTCAATTTCCATTGTTTTTCAGCAAGTTGGGGAGCGAACCTTTCTTCCTCTCTTCATCATTTTCTCCACATCTCCTTCTCACTCTGATATGCCTTTCCCATTAAATAAATACATGAATGCATACATACATAAAACAAACCTTACTTTTTTCTCTTTTGTTACATTAGCAGAAATATTTGTCAGCAGCTACTGAAGCAATTTGGTGAGAAAATCAGTGAATAAAGTTTTCTATCCTCCCTCCACCCACTCTATTTTTTTTCCCTCCCTTTCTGGCATTTACTTACCTATTGCTTTGCCTTTGAAATAAACAAGACTTAAAACAATTGTTAAGAAAAGTGATCAGAAGGGAGTGCAACAGGTTTAAAAATCAGAAAACTATGCAATTTGTTTTGATTCCTTAAACATTTCTTAGCCAAAGAAATTAAAATACTAAGAATATAACAACAGGAAAAAGAAAAAACAACCTCTGCAGTTCTTCAGTTGTAAATGCTTAGGAGTGTCTACTTCAGGTACTGTACTTAATTAAACTACAATCAAATAGATAATATTCCACCTTAAAATACCTAAAGATAATTTCTGCAACCAAAACATTAACCACCATAAAATGGATGTTAAGGTAATGATGACAACATTACACTATCAAAAATGAATCACCACTCTTGCTAAAGCATTAGGAAATTTTTGCCTTTAGCACAGGAATAAATTCACTTCTCAGAAAGATTCACTATATTATATTAACATATTAAATACACATTTGAATGTTAAATAAAACTTATAAAATGAGACAAAGATGGTCTTCTTGATTTTCTTCAAGTAGCTCATATTCTAAATCTTTAATTGGAGGTCAGTACTTCATCTTTGTCATCTTTAACATAACAATATGAGTAATAATCAAGAGGATATGCAAGCTAATTTCATTGTTATATTTTTTAAAGACACCTGTACTAATTTGACAACTTAGTACAGCATGCTAAGCTTCTTCCTTCACTGGCAGCCTTCCATATGAGTGGTCTCTTAAGTCCTGGCATTCCATTTCTGATCCTAACCCTAATTATGGTCTGGGAAAACGTGAAAGATGATTCAAGGTCTTGTTCCATTACATTTATGTGGGAAACCTTAAACCTAAAGGAAACTCTTGGTCCTGGATTCTGCTTGGACCAAGTGCAGCTACTGTTTCCATTTGGGGAATGGATCAATGGATGAAAATTTATTTTCATAGTTCTCTATCTTTATCTCTCTTTTAATTTATCCTAAATAAGTACCAGAAAAACTATATCCACTGACCTACTTTTATAAACAAAAATGTGGATTGCACTGTTTTCTTGAGGTAGTGAGCTACACATTGCAATATACATATTGTGAATGCTCAACAACTTTGTGTTACAAATGTTTTATTTACAGTCTGAGTTCCACTTCTTTTTCAGAAAATTGAGGTTTATGTCTAAAATGAAGTTGTTTACTTTCTTTTGAAACAAGCCAACAATTCAATAAAATTATGCATTTTTCTAGCGTGTTGACAAACTAAAGTTTCTAAATAATATATACTTTAGATATGCAATTTTTGATCACTGAACAGGTTTCTGATGTAAATGTCTTACAAGGTGTTCCTGCCTTTACACACATACTCTAATATCTCTTCTGCGCAATAATTGAGCTAATTAAGCCTGACATGTTACTTTTGTATGCTTCTTTATGTTCTTGGGGGGGGAGGTAATTTAGAGAGCATGCACAGACTTTAATATGAGAGGTACAATTTCTAAATATCTAGACTCAGAATGATATACTTTACTTGGACATTTTCTGATTTTTTTCAATGCTCCTGGCTTGAACTGTGGGTGATACCACTAATCATTTGGTGTTTACACATGGAGATAGATGTAACTACTACTCAGTGGAGAATTTAAGGTAAAAAAGAAAACCACCAGTAAACCTTGAGCAGCTACATAGTTCAGATCTCACTTATCTCATTCATGTTAAACCTCAGGTTCTAAAAGAAGCACCTTGACATTATGATTTCCTTTTCACAGGAATGTGGATTACAAATTTCTGTAGGTTGGTTGTTCTGCAGCATTTAGTGTTAAATCTCCATACTTTTACAGTAGTAGAATGACAAAGTGCCTTAGTCACCATCCGAGAGAGGAAGCTATTGAGGAGGGAATAGAAACAGAGTGAATAGAGAGAAAGGAGGAATAAGAGGGAAAATATGTCTTATGGAAGAGTGTGACAGACTAAACAGACTATGTGTCCTCCTGACAGAAAGAATGCACATGCTGAGGCAGTGCTACAGAATAACAGTGTCATATTGTTCTTGCAGGTGGTATAATCTAACATTAGCACTAATTTCTGAAGAAAAGTCATCAGCTAAATGAGAAACAAAATAAATTGGCACATCACTAAGAAATATTTCTTCACAGCGCACATTAGAAACATGCCTGCTTCAGGAAACACAACCTTTAAGGCTATCATGGAAAAAAATCTAAGCTAGCAGATTTTCACATGTTAAAGCTGAATGATTTTAAAGTTATAAAATTTGTATTCCCAGAGTGGTACAAAATGGCTGAATAGGGAAGGGATGTGTAGACTTGGAAAGATGGGGAGAGGCAAATGCAGAGCAGAGCTAGCTGAAGAACGCTATTAGAGAGCAGCAGTGTAGAGCCTGTGGAAGGCCTATGGAAGGAAGTTTGACTGACGGAGAAAAGGAGGGGGGGAGGTGTCTGGAGTGGTTATCTATAGCTTAAGAGTGTCAAGATGAGAGTAGTTATGTGGTCATTGCAGCAGCAGATGAAGAGGCCATTCCTCAAATGCAGGATCTGTTGATTTGATTTCTGGACATAACAGATAAAATCCATTGACATATGAAACTGAGCACCTTAATGGAGTGAAGTGCACATATCACAAAGCTATTTTTGGCATTATTCATTGCTTTCACAACCTATCGTGTATGCAGTGGATAGTGTAAAGGAAAAACAAAAGTAACAATCATTGATCTGGAGCTATGCAGATTTAATGGGCTTATTGTCCCAACTATCCAAAGGGATACAGCATGATGAAATTGCATGAAATATGCTTAGTTGATGCCAAAGTCACAAGTACCTGCTTGGGTAATTTCCATTCAAATTCATGCAGCTACTGCACGGTTGGATTGATTGGGAGCTGGAAGCTTCCACTGTGGGAGAAAATGGAGCAAGCTAGGCACAATACCAGTCTCCATAGAATACACCAGCGTTATTGGATGCTGTGAGATTTACTGACCTCCCATTAAAGAAAAATAACAATCAAGAGCAAATAATGTTTAATTAAGTGAACATTAGCCCATTCTTGGGCCTTTTTAACCATACGCCAGAGGGATGTTCAAGCAAGGAGGGTATTGCAGGTTGGAAAGACAAGCTGCATACTGGAGACAAAAATTTTTAACTTTTCCTGAAACGGGTGCTGGCATCATTACTGCTTTGTCCCTGATAGGGCACAAAATATTAGGCTGTATCCACCATTTCCAAATATATGGCCTTGGCTGCCTTTGGGAAATATGAAATATCTGGCAAATATTATTGTGGTGTCCACCCATTTCAAGTAGCAGCAATGATTATCAGACAACAGGAGTACATTATTCCAATCCCAGAACCTTTGAGAAAATGAACGAGTGGAGTGTAAACTCAAACCATGTAGTCTCTTTAGGGGACAATTGATCTGATAAAACGAAAATCCCATTGTGTATGGAGTGAATCCTGCAAAAATTCTGCTCACCTAGTTCACACCATTCTCAGCGTGACTAGAAACTCAACTCCATCCAGGATAACATGTGATCATACACCAGAATTACATTTCACTGCTTTTACCACCCAAATGCTACTGATTTTGCAAAGGGTGGCTCTAGCTAGAAACAACAATAGCAAATACATCAATATTAAGCTATCTACATTCCATATTCATTACTGAATTCCACCTAAATAATTAGATAAACTCATAAAGCTTATATATCAAAGATAAGGACACAGTGACTCAACCTAATTATATACATATACACATACACACATATATATGCACATGTATGTTATATGTACACACATATTGCATCTATACACATGGTACATGTGTACTGTATATATATGTGTGTGCATATACATATAAATATATATATCTACACTTTGGAGGAAAAGTTAAATCAAGTGGTTCAGTGTGATGAAATGAAGGAAGATAGAATTAAATGCCACCTTAGTTTTTCAGGATCACAAAATAATTTCAATCCCTAAATTAGACAATCATGACAATGAAGAATTAACTGATAAAGAATAAAAAAAGATCAAAAATTGTGAGAAGAGAATGGAGGACTTCAAGAAATTTAAATAATACACTATATTGAAGTGAGAAACATTGAAGGAAAGCAATATGAAATATTTTATTAGAAATGAAGAATTCAGTGAAAGCATTCCAGTGCAATGCATTGTGGAGACAATAGAATGAACAAAATGGAAGAAGGAATCTCGGAAAGAAAACACATGTGAAAATATATAAAAACTGAAATTCTAGAAAATATATTAAATAAAGTTAAAAGGATCAAATAATTATTTCATATCATCCTATAACCCACACATTGGGTTCTTTGAACCTCTGATGCTGTACAAAGAGAAGCTGGATTGCAAGGTGTGCATCTGAAATATTTAATGAAGTAATCTTTGAGAAGTATCACAAAATGGAGAAAATAAAGTAAACTGCAGAAAGAACACAGAATTACACATAGACATGAACAGAAATGTTCCACATCATTCATATTTTAAAAAGACATGATTCATATCCTAAAAGAATTAAATTGTCATTGGAAAAATTAAAATTATCACTTTTTTGTAAAACTGAAACAAAAATCTTCCAAAAAATTAGAAATAAGAAAATATCACTGCCACCAACCAGACCTGAAATTTATGCTTAAAGTCATACTATTGGCAGAGAAAAAGAATGAAACACAAGTAAATAAAAGTACAAAAGAAACATCAAGCAAACACTGAGAAGCCTATAACAAAGTGCTGGGAACAAACTTCCTCTTGTCGGTAATAATTGTGGATTCCAATGGTTTTAAACAATTTTTAAAAAGTTGAATTGGTTCAAAAAATGAAATCCTTGCCAATGAAAAGAAGAAAGAGAGAGAGGGAGCATGTAGCCATCTTACTATCATATGGTAGATATTTTCAGTGTAAGAAACATCCACTCCATAATTCACTCAAAAAATGGTAAAAGCAAGTAAATATATATATATTAAAAAGTCATTTTAATAGACAAAAAGGGAGATATAAACGCCAATGTAGAAGTAGACAGCATCTTAAAAAAATCAAACTAATCACAATGAATAAGTGTAAAACATAAATTGTGTATCTTTACAGAGCATCAGGCAATGAAACAGAATATTAGCAAGGCAAAAAAAAAAAAGTCTAATTAATATCCATATAACTGGAAACAACACAATGGGCCAGCAAAAAAAAAAAAAAAAAAAAAAAAAAAAAAACTAAATAAATTCACTGAAACAATGTAGTTAAGCACAACATATGAAAACCTCTGAAACATATCAAAAGCAATACTAACAGGTGAATTTGTTGGGATTAGTGCTTATGCCAAGTAACTAGAAGGACACCATGAAATAAGTTAACACTAGATCTGAAAGATCTAGAAAATCACAAAGCTAAGAGCAACAGGAAGAAATGATTAAGAAGAGAATTCATACACAAGATATGAAACCCAAAAAACAGGACATAAACCATTAAATGCAACAGCAGCTTATTTGGGAAAATAAAAAGTACATATACAATTACCTTAATTAACTCACCAGCGAAAAACAGTAAAAATCAACAAAAAATTACTGACTGAAATGGGAAAACCACAGGTAGCAGCATGTAAATCATCATCAGTATTTATTAAAAGCAACTATGTATGAACAAATCACAAACCCTAGGAGAGATGGATACATTTATGAACATGCACACCAAATTCTCAGCCAGAGACTATAGAATCAAACATAAAATTATAATGTTAACACATCACAATTAAATCTAATTCATCTAGCAACTACAAATTCATATCATTATATGTAAATTAATGAAAACAAAAATAGTGTCTATAAAGTTGGAGAATTGTGGAGTAAAACCTAAGCCTCCCCCCTCCACCCAAGCTGTTAGAACTGGGCCACCCAGAGTGGCAACAGAATTACCTGAAATACAGAGTTGGACTCGCACAGGGTAAGAGTTTGCTAAAGTGATCCAGGAATGTAAGAGCAGACACTGATAGTGCAGGAATAGGACAGAGTCATACAAATGCCCAGGATACCACAGGGGTCACAGTGGCATGCATACAAACACTGGGACAAAACAAACCCATAAAATCTCGTACCATTGTTTGCCCATTGGAGTTTAGGGAAGGTGTGATGAGTCTAGTTACTGACTATACACTATATAGCAGCTGTGGAAGTACTCCTCCTCTAGGCAATTTCACAGTGGGCAGAGGCTGTAAAGGCTCCTTGTGGCAGATAGCTTGCACAAAGAACCAGAATTTGCAGACAATAGATTGCAAAGCTTTGCGATCACCTGAGGAGGAGAGAAGGAGCACATTCTGATTGTCTGGCAATCTGTGAGGCTTCAAAACCCATGGGGCAGCAGACACAGTGGTCCCTCAAACCCCCAAATACAACAGGAGATAGCATCTCAGAGCAAAAATAAATCACAAAAGAATGAGAAGGGGTACCAGAAAAAGTAATTATTCTGAAAAAAATGAAAAACTTCCAAAAGATACCTAAAAATAACCTCAGTCTCAATTTTATGAAATGAAGACCTTGAGGAACTTCCACATCAGGAATATAAAACATTGATTATGAGACTCTTCAGCGACAATGAAAAGCATTTAAAAGAGCTCAAGAAATTAAAAATATTGTCACAGGAATTAAGGAACTCTACAAAATTTTGCAACTGAAAAGTATTGTAGCAAGCTTGACACAAAAAATAAATACTGCAGAGGAGAAAATTATCAGACATAGAAAATAATCAAAATGAAAACACACATTAATAAAATATATGGAAGAAATTTTATCAAAATCAAGAAACTTATACAAGAAATGAAAGAAATCATCAAAAAGGTAGAATATTTGAAATTATAGGAATTCCAGAAGATATGGACACAGAATCAGGTTTGCAGGAGGTGTTCAACAAAATTGTAAAGGAGAAATTTTCAAATTCTGGGAACATAAGAGTAATCCAAATTCAAGAAGCAGAGAGAATCACAGAAAATGTTGACCCAACAATGCCCACACAAACACATTATCTGGTTCCCTCAAATAATACAATGAATGTTGAAACAACCAAAAAAAAAAAAAAAAAAGCCAAAATAATATTTTGAGAAAAATCAATCAGAATTACCACTGACTTCTCAAAAGAAACCTTCCAAGTGAGGAGAGAATGGAGAAATATTGTTTAGACACTAAAGGAACACAAAAATCTACCAAAAATATTATCCAGCAAAGCTGTCATTTCTATTTGAAAATGAAGTAAGATAATTCCACATTAAAGAAATTAGAATATATCAACGCTAAGCTAACCACATAAATATTCTACAGAAACATGCTAAAGCATGAAAAAAAGAAAGGAAGAAACCATAATTAAAGATGGCAAAGGGGAAGGTCTTTACATTAAAAAAAAAAAAACATAAAATGGAACAACATTAATCAGAGACATCAGCAAACAACGCGCAGGCAATCATGACAGGGCTAACATGCAACCTACCAATATTTACTCTGGGGCTCAGCAACATGGTCTAGCAACTAAAGTCCTTTACTTAAATGAACTAAGATCCCATTTGGGCGCTGGTTCTAATCCCAGAATCCCTGCTTCCCATCCAGCCCCCTATTTGTGGCCCGGGAAAGCAGCTGAAGATGGCCCAAAGCCTTGGAACCCTGCATCCACTTGCGAGACCCAGAAGAACTCCTGATTTCTGGCTTTGGATTAGCAAAGCACTGGCCATAGTAGACAATAAGGGAGTGAATGTTCAGATGGTAGATGTTTCTCTCCGCCTCTTCTCCTCTCTTTATATAACTAATTTTGCAACAAAAATAATTAAATATTTTTTAAAATGTACTCTGAACACAAATGGTTTAAAGTCCTCAATCAAAAGACTTAGAATGACAGAATGGATCAAAAATCAGGACCTATCTGTTGCCTACCAGAGACAGAACAAGACACCAAAAATGCAAGGAAGCTGAAAAAGAGAGGATGGTAAGACATTCTACACCAATGGAAGACAAAATTGAGTGTTTTGATATTCTAATTTCAGATTACATAGATTTAACCAAACAAGATATTATCAGAGATACAAATGCACACTACATACTGATAAGGGAAACCATCCACCAAGAAGATATAACAATAATAAACACATACCAAATGTAGAAGCACCTAGCTATATGAAACAATTATTGACTGATTTAAGAGGAGAAACTGATGCCAATATTTCTATTGTGTGAGAATTTGCAGCACATCATTGACACCACTATATATATCAGAAACTCAACAAAGAAACAACAGAACACACACATAAAATAGAAGAAATGGACATATATTATGAATAAATAAATAAATAAATAAATAAATAAATAAATAAATGAGAGAGAGAATATTCCATCCATTGGACATATAATACATGTTTTTTCTGGTGTACACAGCACCCTGTCTGTGATCAACCACATGAGAGGACACAAAATAAGTCAATAACTTAAAATAAAGAAAATAAAAAGGAAAAGTTCAGACACAGATGAGTTCACTGCTGAATTTTATGAAGCATTCTAAGCATAGCTTACATCCCAATCCTCTATTAAAACTTCAGATCAAAAGAAGGAGAGGCAATTCTTCCAAAATGATTCTATAAAGCCAATTTTACCTTATTACCAAAACACGGAAAAGAAAAAAAAAAATGTAAACTGATATCCCTGAGGATGAATACTGATGCAAATATTTTCAACAAATTATTAGCTAACACAATCCAAACACACATCAAACTGATCATTCATCCGGACCAAGTAGGATTCATTCTGGGAATCCAGGGATAGTTCAACATTTGTAAATCTGTAAATGTGATATATTACATCAAGACAGAAAGAGCAAGTAATATGCAACAAATTCAACTTGATGCAGAAAAAGAGTTTGACAAAATACAACACCACCTCATGGTAACCAACTAAATAAAGTAGTTATAGAAGGATCAATCCACAATATACTCACGCATTATAAGAAAACTGCAATGTTAACATAATACTTAATGCAGAAAGATTAGAAGCCATTCAGCTAATATCTGAAGCTACAAGAGGTTGCCCAATATCATCACTGCTATTAAAAATAGTACTGAAAATATTTGCAAATGTTGTAAGGTAAGAAAACGAATCAAAGGACTTCAAATTTGAAAGGAGGATTCACGCTATCTGTTTGCTGATGACATGATAATACACATAGGAGAGTTAAAAAATCTCAATGGACTGTTGTGGAACTCAAAGGCAAATAAGTCACAAGATGGTAACTAACAAGATATCGACCAATGAGGTGCATTGGATGTAAACTAGGACGGGGATCAAGTTGCATTAAAGAAAGAATAAGATTGGCCAAGGACCATTTCCGTGTTCAAGAACAAGTGCTGACCTGCCACTGGCCTATGGGAGGTGGGTTCTGCTGTCATGCTACTGATAATTGGCTCTTAGTTTTCCTTTTCTCCTGGGATTCCTGAGGCTGTTCGCTTTTCCTATATAAGAGTGTGAGTTTCCCAAAAAGATCGAAACTGCTTCAATGGAACCCCTGCCATGTCTGTTTGTCTCTCACGTATGTCAGGAGGCTTGGAGGCTGGGAGGCAGGCAGTTGGTTGAACCTCTTCAACAACAGGTAAATAGAGGATTGGTACTGTAGGGAGGGAACCTTGCAGAACTGATATCCAGCATGCAGGCACAAAGTCTGTACCTTTTGACCCCTCACTGCACAGCTCTGAAAGATGAGCAGTGTGTGGCTGCCCATTCAACCTCAGAGAAGCATTTTCCCAAGAGAAAAGCATGTTGCCGTAGTATTGTTTCACTTAAGGCACGACCCCTGAAAATTCTAATATGGCATCAGGTACAGTATTCCTTCTCTCAAATGGGATTGTACCCTCTGGAAGTGACTCTTGGCACCCCATATCCCTGCATAAATGTGGGATACCCTGCTCATGGCATAGGTACAGTCGAATTCCCTGAAGCTTGTAGAGGGAAGGGAGGCATTCAGTGTCCACTGTCTTCTGTCCTTGCCACCTTTTCTTCACAAGGATACCATATGGCTGATCAGTTAGCATCTCAGAGACTCCTCATTATCTCATTACAAGATTCCCAAGATCTACAAGGTCATCCGCATGTTGATGGAGTTGAGGAAAGGCCTCTTAGTGGGGTTTCGAAATGTGCCAATTAAAGATCACAATATGATCATCTATACCTGTAAATTGTGCATGGCTTTTATCCAGATGCCACCCCTCAATCTTCTAGTGTAAACCCTTGAGAGCTAAGGGTTAAAACCTTGTGTCAGACAACTGTTACTCATGAAAGAGCATAAGGTAAATTAAAGCATATTTTTGTTTCTAGACACTTATTTCCATGCAGACTGGGCTACAGCCCAATCCAGAGAATCAGCGAAACTTGCTCACTGTCATTTTTTGCAGTGCTTTGCTATCTTAGACCTACCACAAAGGTTATGACTGATAATGGACAATTCATTGTTAGCAAAATTTAAAAGAATTCTTAAAGGATTAGCCATCATATTTACCAAGAACAAGCTATTATACAGAAATTCCAGCAAGATCTAAGATCTCAGTTACAAAAGCAAAAATGAGTAGTTACTTCCCATCAGCAGTTAGGCCTGGCATTATTTACATTCAATATATTATTATTTTTTCAAAAATGAATTAGTAACCCGTTTTCAAAGGCATTTTTGCAGATAAGAAATCAATGGTAACATGGAAGGACCAATTGACTGGACAATGGAGAGGCCCAAATGCTTTATGAACAATGGGCAGAGTATTTGGGTGTGTCTTTCCGATAGGAGAAAGCACCCATTATGGATACCAGCCAGAAGTCTCAAGTTTTATATAGATAGTCCTAAGAATCCAACTTTTGATACCCAAAAACTGAAAGTTTCTGAGGATGAGCCCTCTTTTACAAAACTTAATCTCTTTTTAACCCTTTTTCTCTAGTTCTATCTTTGTCTTGAAATGTTTAGTTCTTGTTCTTGTTTTGTATTGAGTGCCTGTGTGACTGAGAGACAGGATAGAACAGAGTATGACTACCACCCTTTCTTTCCTGGTAATTAGAGAGGGTTAATTTATCTAACAGAACCTTGTCAAACCAGACTCACCTCTCCCATTGGGGAAATAGTCATATAATATTCATTTGCTGTTTGATCTACAGTGTGTTGTGTTGTGCTGGCACTGATACAGTTTGACATACAGTATTTTTTAAACCAAGCCTCCTGACTTTGCAAATTCCAGCAGGATCACTGGAACTGTCAATTTTTTTTAATTCATTAATTACATATGTTTATATACACACATAGTTATATACAGTCTTTTGTGTTACTATATATTATATATGTTATTATCCACGTCTAATTTTCTAATATATATATATACACACACATATGCATCATAAACATGTATATGTATATAAACAAGCACGGAGAAAATATAAAATAACATTTAGACAAAAATAAACAAAACTACCAGGAGCACAACTGTCCACCAAAATATTATACTCACCAAAGCTGTTGTTTCTATTTGAAAAGGTATCTAGATACTTTCACAAAAAAAAAAAAGAGAAACTAGACAAATATGTCAACAGTAAGCCAGCCCTAAAAACTCTCCTCAGAAATGCACTGAAGTCAGCAAGAAATAACGGAAAACATAATCAAAGATGTCAAAGGGACAGATCTTCTCATTCAAACAAATGAAAGTAAACACCATTAAGAAGACACCAACACACACACACACACACACACACAAACACACACACAGAAGCATGGCAGTATTAAACTGAAACCTGTCAGTACCAATTTTGACAACAAATGACTTAACCCCCACATCAAAAGACATAGGTTAACAATGAATGTAAAAGCAGGACCCAACTATCTGTTGCCTAAAGGAGACACACCAAACAGCAAATATGGAAAATGTTGAAAAGCAGAGGATGGAAAAAGACATTTCATGCCAATGGAAAAAAAAATGCATCAGTGTAGCTGTTCTAACTTCAAGTGATAAACACTTCATCATGACAAATATTAACAGACATAGAAAGACACTGTATTATGATAGAAGGAAGAACTGGCATAGTGGCAGAGAGGCTAAATTCCTCGACTTGAACATGCTACTATCCCATTTGGGTGCGAGTTATACACACAGCAGCTCTACTTTCCACCAGCTCCCTGCTTGTGGTTGGGGAAAGAAGAGAAGGAAGACCCCAAGCCTTAAGATCCTGCACTAAAATGGGATATCAGGAAGAAGTTCCTGGCTCCTGCCTTTGGATTGGTGTAACTCCTTCCATTGCAGTTACTTGGGAAATCTTCCTCTCTGTCTTTCTTCCTTTCTGTCTATCTGATGGTGCAATTAAAAAATAATAAATAAATTTTAAAAACAACAATAATAAAGGGATCATCCAAAAAGAAAAAAATTGGAGTAATAAACATTTACATGCCAGATATTAGACACAGAGCTATAGGAAATAATTATTGACTAACGTAAGAAGAGACATTGAGATGTTGATGCCAATACAACCATTGTGGCAGCACTTAACATCTCATTAATATCACTACCATATATCAAAAAAAATGTAAAAAACAGAATAAAGAAAGAATGAAATTCACAGATACAATAGAACAGATGTACCTAATTGATATATATAAATCTTCCAAACAATGGACACAAAACACACAGTTTTCAGCTTTACACACACATTATGCAGGTTAGACCACATGATAGGGCACAAAACAAGTCTTGTAAATGTCAAAAATAAAGAAATCATACATTGCATCATTTCAGAACAACATGGAGTGGAACTGCAAATAAATACATTAAAATAGCTAGAAAAGAAGTATAACTTAGAAGATGAACAACTTGGTACTAAATGAACAATTGGTCAGAGAAGAAACTAAAAAAAAAATTTTGAAAAATAAGTAGATAAAGAATTCAAAAATTGGGAGAATCAAGATGGCAGAATAGGGTAAGGACAAGTTTAAACGGATGGAAAAAAACTTTTAATCAGGATGAAGCAGACAGGACACATTTCAGGAAAGAGGAAGAGACAGAACAACAGCAGATGGGGTACCTGGAGACTGACAGACATAGGAAAGCAACAGACACAACGATGTGGTGTGGCAGTGGCTGATACTACAGCAGCATTCTGCTGATGGTAATCAGAACTCCACCAGCAGCTGAAACTCCATCAGCAACCAGGTGGGAAGGGACTTTCACAGGGAGTTTGTGAGGTGAATGCAGACAAAGAACTGTTCATCCTGCTGGTCTGTTTGATTTGACCAGGAGCAGAGACAGACCAGCAGACCCTAGGTGGAGAGTGAGAGAATACTGTGGATTTCACATCCCAGTCAGCCCTCTAGAGCTGAATTGGGCACCATTTTACATAAGGAGGAGGCAAAGGCAAGTGAAAGGACTGAGCATATGCTGAGCTGGGAGTGAACTCATTTCTGACTCAGTGAACTGCAGCAGCATGGCATTCTACAGGTTCCACCCAAGACGGGTCTGGGTAGCCCTCAGATCTGATGGCCAGCAGATCAAGAACGCTAGTGGTGGTTTATGAAGCACCATTTTGTACACTGTGGCAATAGCTTTATGACTGCAGAGGACAGCAGTGAACTGCAGATGGGCTGAGCTCGTGAGAACTCATTGAGTTCTGTGGATTGCACTGGTTCTACAGGAAAATAATACTGACTGTGGCATCATACGGGTCAAAATAGGTCTGTGAGGCACCCAGACCAAATGTCCAACAGGTTCTGACAAGATCAGCACCACCAACAACCTAACTGTATAGGACACCTGATGTCTCTCTGATCCCGGGACCTGCTCCAACTGGAAGTGGGAGAAAGGTTGGAAAGACAATGGTGCAGCCTCAGCATGGCATCACATGAGGTGGAGCGTGGTGAGCCAGGAGCCTGGGCTGTGCAGACCACAGTGGAAATCTAACATAAAAACCCAGATCTGGAACTGACTGGAGGTTGTGGCACAAGTGGCTGCAAGCAAAAAGTTATGTACAAACTGTAATAAGTAAAATTGCATTGTAGACTTGTGGGTGACAAAGTTCTACAAAGAGAAGAGAAGACTCTACTAACCAGAAATACAATGATCAAGAGCAAAAGAAGAGACAAAGACACAATGAATATTACTGAAATGCCCCTGCAAAGGAGCAAAACCCTATGCCAACCTCAGAGTTAAGTGAGGAAGACATCGAGAAAACGGGACACACAGAATTCATAAAATTTATTTTAAAGCTTCTGATCAAAAATGAGAAGAACGTAGAAGAGTTCACAGAATTTAAGGAAGCAATAAAGCAAATCAAGGCTGATATATCAGAAATTAGGAACACAGTAGAGCAAATTAAAACTACAATGGAGAGTCTCCAAAATAGAATGCAGCTAGCAGAAGAAAGAATCTCAGAATTGGCAGATATTTCCTGTCATCAGAGGGAAGCAATCAAAAAGCTTGAAGCAGAGCTGGATCAAGACAAAAAAAAAAGTATTCAAGAATTGAAAGACACTATTAAGAGGCCAAACATCAGAGTTATGGGAGTCACAGAACCTGTAGAAAGAGAAGCTGAGTTTGCAAATGTATTTAATGAAACAATAAATGAAAATTTCTCTAATCTGGAGAAAGAATTAGGAAACAAGATCCAGAAGGGGCAAAGAATTCCCAACAGGCTTGATCAAAAGCAATCTTCACCAAGACACATGACCATCAACTCTCTTCAATTGAACCTAAGGAAAAGATCCTTAAAGGTGCACGTGAAAAAAATCAATTGACATATACAGGAATGCCAATTAAACTCACAGGAGCTCTCTCACAGGAAACTCTAACGTCAAGAAGAGAATGGCGTGACATATTCTAGATTCTAAACGAAAAAATTGCCAGCTCAGGCTAACATATCCAGCAAAGCTTCTTATGTCTTTGAAAATGAAATAAGATTCTTCCACAGTAAAGAAAAGTTAAAATAATCTGCCTCTTCCAAACCTGCCCTACACAGGATGCTTCAATACGTTCTTTTGACAGAGAAGAGGAATAGCAGCAAACAAAACCAAAGGCAAATGGGAAGAACATCATAGTAAAATGACAACAGAAGACTGAACCAATGAGCAACCCATTCCTAAAATGACAGACCCAAAATACCATCCATACATATTAAACTCTGAATGTAAATGGCTTAAGCTCAAACGACATAGATTAGTAGACTGGATTTGAAACAAAACCCTTCTATTTATTGCCTAGAAGAGATACACTACATGAACAAAAATCAGTGGACACTCTTATCGCATGGGTGTGTTGTTTTCTGTTAGTTTCATCTCTTGAAAACACTTTCTTCTGATTAAATCATTCAATGACTCATAGATCATACAATAGCATCATTTTCTTCAAAAAGGTGCTTGATTTTCATTTTTGCAGCTACACGTTAGTCATTTAGTAGCATGTTATTTAACTTCATGTTGTTAATTTTTTCTTTCACGTTGATACTGATTTTGTTTTGTGGGTTTTCCTTTAAGGGGATGTACAGTAGCTGTGTAATGGAGACTGTAATATCTACTAATATGTCATTTAACTTCATGGCATTGTAAATTTCTATTTTTCTTTCTTTTGTTGATTTTGTATTATGACTTTTCATTTGAGGGGATGTACAGTAGCTACCCCCCACCCTCACCAAATATCCCCAACAGAACTCAGACAAATTCTCTTCCATATGCAAATGAAAAAGCAGTAGCAGATTCACACCTACTCCAGACTACTGCACTGAGACCAGAAACTGGGGATAAACAAATCAGAGAATAAATCCCCCAAATCAACAAGAAACATTAACGCAATGGGAAGAGGTGTCATAAAAAGTAATGATTCAGACAAGAGAACCAATACCCCACCAAAAAAAGACCAAACACCAATATCTATTTGGAGATGCAAGATGAAGACATGGAAGCTGTACCAGACAAGGAATTTAAAAAAAGAGTGTTAAAAGCTATCAGAGAAAATGAGAAGAACTGGGAAGATTTCAAGGAATTCAGGAACTGCATAGTCACAGAAATGCAACAAGTCAAAAGAAAAATCCTTGACTTAGAGCACAATGTTGAAAGTCTAACCAATAGAATAAATACAGCAGAAGAGAGGATCTTTAACACTGAAAACACATAAAATGAAGGTATCCAGCTAATTAAACAGCTGGAGACAAGTCTGAACAAGGCCAACAAGACCATACAGAAAATGAAAAACAACCTTCAGAAAATTGAATATCAGGATTAAAGGCCTTCCCAAAAGGAGCAGAAAGAGAGTCAGGAATGCAAATGGTGCTCAACGAAATTATACAGAAAAACTTCCAAAACACGTGGAACTTGAACTCAGCCCAAATCCAAGACGGACAGAGAATTCCCAACAGATATGACCCAAAGAGATCTTCACCCAGACGTATGGTGCCCAAGTTCCACTCCAACAAAGACAAAGAAAGAATACTGAGACAAGTATGAAGCAGAGAAAAGATCACATACAGAGGGAAACCAATCAGAATCACTGCTGACTTCTCTGAAGAGACCCTACAAGCAAGAAGAGATTCAACAAGGATCTTCCAAATCTTGAATCAGAACAACTGTCAACCAAGAGTAACGTACCCAGCAAAGATCTCATTCATATTTGAGAAAGAAATCAGATACTTCCATAGCAAAGAGAAACTAGCAGAATATGCCAGCATAAAATCAACTCTAGAAAATCTCCTTAGAAATTTACTAAATGCAGGAAAAAAGGAGGCAAACCATAAGCAAAGATGGTAAACAGGAAGGTCTCCCCACTAAAGTCCACACAAGGAGGTGCAATTATATAAATATCAACATCCACAAAACACACACGGAGGCAGGGCAAAATCGCAACCTCTCAATATTAACTCTAAGCACAAATGGCCTAAACTCACCAATCAAAAGACATAGATTTACGGAATGGATCATTAAACAGGACCCAAGTATTTCTTGCCTAAAAGAGACACATCTAACCAAAAAAGACTCTAAGAAACTGGAAGTGAAGGGATGGAAAAATTTATTTCAAGACAATGGATGAAAAAAAAAAGACTGGGTAGCTGTCCTAATTTCAGATGATATAGACTTCCATGTGACAAACATCACAAGGGACAGGGAAGCACATTTTATATTAGTGAAAGGAATGATCCATCAGGAAGCAATTACCACTGTTAACATCTATGCACCAAATTCCAACGCAACTAGCTATGTGAAGCAATTACTATACAGGCTTAAGGGGAGAAATATATACTGCATACAATAATCGTGGGTGATCTCAATACCCCATTAAAACCAATAGACAGATCAATAAAACAAAAACTCAATGAAGAAACAACAGAGTTCACACAAACAATCGAACAACTGGACCTGATAGACATTTATAGAACTTTCTATCCTAAGGCCACAGATTATACCTTTTTTCAGTGTATGGCATCATCTCCAAAATCAACCACATGATAGGACACAAAGCGAATCTAAATAACTGTAAAAACCTAGAAATCATACCATGTACCCTTTCAGACCACCATGGAATGAAACTGGAAATCAGCAATTCAAAATGCCCCCCCAAAAAAATAAACTATTGGAGGTTGAACAATATGCTATTTAACAAACAACAGGTCAGAAAAACATTTAAGATGAGATAAAAAAAATTATAGAAACCAATGAATACTCTGATACAACATTCCAAAACTTGTGGGACACCATGGAAGCAGTGCTGCACGGTAAGTTCATTGCAATTGGAGCTTATGTTAAGGCCCTGTTAGAGTGTGGGTAAAATGTTACTGTTGGGCAGTGTGAGATTCCTTTGTACTGAGCAACTGCTACCTTGCCAGGCCAGGAGGTGCCTGAACTTTGGGAGGATTCCACTTTAGCGATAAATCTGTTCTTCGCTGCCTTGCAACTTTGTGAAGGCAAGGGCACAATTCTTCTCCAGTCCCAGGAATTAGAGGAAGATAAGGGTGTGAGAATGGGATGAGCCATAAAGATAGTGTATGGGAACAGATCAGGCTCCCTGTGCCTGAAGGCCATGTGTCTAAGGTTGCTAATTTGATGTATTTCCCAGCCAAAAGGGCTTATATAAGCTTATTTCTTGGGGTGTTCCAGGTCTGACTGCCCTGCTTGGCTGGCCTGCGTGCCCCAAGTATGCTCTGGCCCCAGTGTGCCGGCGCAATAAACTCTGTTTGCTGTTTGCATTACCAGCAAGACTCTTTGTTGTTCTCTGGAGCCTGACTAGTTTGCACCCTGACATCCTGGGGCTTTGGCCTGGACTCTAACTTTTGGAGGCCCCGGTGAGATTTTTGACCCCTTTTTAGAGTGACCAAACAGTCTACTGGTGTCAGAGTTAAGTATTCCTCGAGGGCTTGGGTTAGAACTGAGGGGGACCAAGAGACTCTGGGGGGGGGGGCAAGTGAGGCCCCAGGGCACCGTGGTGGGACTTGATCATCCCGGAAGGGAGCAAGGAAGCTCCAGGCACCGTGGCGGGACTTGATCACCCCGAGGGGAGCAAGGAAGCTCCAGGAACTGCAGCAGGACTTGATCACCCTGGAGAGGAGTGAGGGAAGCTCCAGGGAAGCCAGGGAAGCCAGGGGAGCGAGGCTCCAGTGATGAGGCTTCAGGGGAGCGAGAGAGGCTCCAGTTACCATGGCGGGACTTGGCCATTCCGAGTAAGTAAGGTAAGAAATGACCTGCAGGGCAGGAGCAGGATTACATCCTAGAGGAAGTTTTTGAGCTCATTGATTCTCAGCAGTCCAAGTAGACGCTGTTCAGTGCACTTCTAGTTAAGGATCCGGATCTGGAGGAGTGGTGAGTGTGTGGAGAAGTGTATGAGGTGGACCGGTTTGAATGAAAATTGGCTTGCTGTGAGAATTTGTGTATTTGTGGGCCTAAATTGGATGTGTACTATGTGTCCTTATTTTATAGCGCTGTTTTTATTTTAGGCTTGAATTGGATGCCTGGGAAGGCTCCCACAGCTTCGGAGTGCTGCTGGTTGGCCAAGGTGTGGCTTCTAGGCAGCAGGACCTGGGCAGGAGCAAGCTCTTCAGTTAATTTAACTCTTTCTAGTCTGAGAGATTCTGGTCCCTTTTGTGGAATGGTCTCTGTCTCTGAGTAGGAGTGTGAAATCCTATGTGCCTTTTGTGGTGTATTTTACTGATATTGGTGATGGGTTCATGTGCCTTATCAAAGTTTTTGTATTACAGCAAGTGACTTCAGTAATGAACTTTCAGTGTTTTATACTGTTTTCTGCTACTTTTTGGTCTTAAAAATTAACACTGGTTTCTAGTGTTGTAACTCAAATCAGATCTGGCCTACTTGTCAGCATGCTCAATTCTCCTGATTTTGGGAATTCTATAGGATCCATGGAACTCTCAAAGAAAGAGACAAAATTTGGATAATTCAGTTGCTATTTGAAACAATCTGGATTATATTCTCACAATGTTATGAAATTATGCAAAGTTGGTTGCTTCATATGTTCTATAAAGTGATGGATATTTACATGGTTACAAAGAATGTGTATTGATGTTTATGTCCATTGGTTAAAATGTTTTTAATCACAAAATTGATTCAGGTTATAAGTTATCTGTGTTCTTATTTATGAAGAAGTACTGTTTGTAAAATTTTGCCTTACAGGAAAACAAGGAGTTCTTAAAGGATGTGTAGTAAAGTTATCTATATCATATGTAATCTTCTAAGTACTTAACCTTTGTAAAGCAACAGTATTGAAATAAAAGTCAAAAGTTCTTGTCAGAAGTTCTTCAGTACCCTTGACTTCAATAAAAAAGAGGATAAGAAGAAAGTCCAGGCCTATGAGCCCAGGAAAACGAAGGGGCATGCTTGGAGCCTGGCTTGGAAGAAGTTGGCACCTTAGAACCTTGACCTTGTCTCTGCCTTCATTTGAGAAGAGGGAAGTTCCCAAATCAACTAAAAGGAGGTAACTGCTTCTAGTTCTGAGGCGAGTTTGTGTTTTAAAGTGTGTTCATAAATTGGCTACATATAAAAAAATAATTAAAGATTTCCTAAGGCAATTGTATCTAAAAGTTAAACTGCTTTTGTTTAGAAAATGTTTCAGTTTAGAATTTTAAAATTGGCAGGCAGAAAATGGTTATAAGCATAAAAGTGTATTCTTAGTGAGAAGATTATGAAAGAAGAATTATTAAGGAAGAGAATTGCTGCGGTGGTAAAACATTTTGTTCTACAGAAATATGGCTAGAAAAATCTGGGACAAAATAGTTAAAGGTTTAATCATATTGAGGAAGAGGTGAAGAAGTCATAAAATTTGAGAAATAAATCTTGCAAGTTTTATGTGGAACTGATTATAATCTTTAAGATATTCTTACAGCGTTGTTTAAGTATTTACTGACATTTTAATTGACATCTGTTTGCAAAATGCCTTTAAAGTGTACATCTGTGGGAGTACTCCAAAATATCTGACAATGGAAGTCTCAAGTTTTGAGGATTGTTAATGGAAACAAATTGACAACTTTATCAATTGTCTAGCTTCAATAAGCTCTATTATTGATATTTGTGTGGTCATTTTATCTGATCTGTTACTGTTTGAATCAACCTGCTTCTTCTGATTTTTGGGATTCCTATATAGGCCCCTAGGAGTCTCAAAATCATAAGAATAATTGTCAGACTGCATCTTTTGATTGGTAAAGATAATTGTGTAGAAAAAAATTGGTTGCAGAAATGACTTTGGAGTCAGGATTAGTTGCAATCCGAGAAGGCTTCAGGAATGGTTGAAAGAGCTCCCTGGCCCTCAGTCTAAATAACAAATCAAGAAATAAAGTGCTTTTCCCCCAGGTCGAGGAACAAAAACTAACAGACTAAGAAAAGGCACCTACTGGATGAACAAACTGATTGTTGATATGTAAATTCCTCAAGCCATCCTTCCTGATCCCTAAGTGACCATCTGATTGCAGTGTTATCAGTCGTGATGGTTAGGCATTGGGTCTAAAAAGTACAAGAGTGTGTAAAATCCTACAGGTGATTTTGCAGTACTATCTGAAATACAGATGTCTCTACTTGCTTAATGTTTGATAATTCAAAACATGACTATGTTGTTTTCTAGGTTATAACAGACCTATTGTATCCATTAAAGCTAAAGTTTAATAATAAGCTATAGTTATAATTTATTCAGATTACTAGGAGCAAGATATAACTCTAAACAATAAATAACTTTAAAACACCTAAGCGATAATTCAAGAAGTGGTTACAAGAAGATGTTGCTGTTTTTATAAAGTGTGTTACCTGATGTATGAAAAACCCCAACACCAACATCAAACTGAATGGAGAAAAACTGGAACCCTTCCCACTGAGATCTGGAACAAGCCAAGGATGTCCGCTCACCACTGCTACTCAACATAGTCATAGAGGTACTCGCTGAGGCCATAAGGAGAAAAAATAAAAAAAGAAATCAAAGGAATTCAAATGGAAAGGAAAAAGTCAATCTTTCACTATACTCAGATCACATATCCCTTTACATAGTAGGATCAAGAGACTCAATACAGAGACTGCTAGAACTTAAATGAGAGTTTGGTAGAGTGGCAGGGTATGAAATTAATGAACAAAAATCAACAGACATAGTCGATATGAACAGTCTCAAGATGGAAAAAAGATCTAACCAGCAAGATACCATTTAAAATAACAGAGAAAAGTATGAAGTATCTAGGAATAAATCTAACCAAAAATGTAGGAGACCTTTTTGAAGAAAGCTACATCCTACTTAAAAAAGAAATTGAACAAGACCACAAAGGATGGAGCCACATCCCTTGCTCCTGGATAGGTAAAATCAATATCATTAAAATGTGTATACTACCAAATGCAATATATACATTCAATGCAATCCCAATCAAATTACACAAACATTCTTCATGGAACTGGACACAATGATACAAAGGTTCATCTGGAAGCAAAAAAACATGAACAGCAAGAATCATCCTGAAGAATAGGAAGTTAACAAGGGGAATCATAGTTCCGGACCTCTGGGCATACTATAGGGCAGTGGTTATCAAAACACAAACGGAGGATCAATGTATTAGAATAGAAACACCAGACGGGAACCCACACAAATACAGCCAAACAATCTGACAAAAAGACAAATGACAATCCTGGCAAATGGGACGGTCTCTTCCTTCAATGCTGTTGGGACAACTGGCTGATACCCTGCAGAAACAAAAAGATAGAGCCACATCTCTCACTATACACTGAGATCAAATCTAAACGGGTAGAAGACCTAAACCTACATCCAGAAACCTTCAAACTTTTGGAAGAAAATGTGGGAAAAACCCTGCAAGATCTAGGGGTAGGACCTGACTTGCTAAAAGAATACCAAAAGCCATAGCAATCAAGACTAAAATAAACAAATAGGAATTCGTCAAACTAAGGAACTTCTGCACAACAAGGGAAAAAATCAACAAAGTTAAAAAACAACCCACAGAATGGGAGGAGATCTTTGCTCACTATGTAGGTAGTAGAGGGCTAATCTCCAGAATATACAAAGAACTACTAAATAGCCAAAATACCAACCAAACAAGCCACTCAAGAAATGGGCATGAAAAATGGGCTGACATTTCACATAGGAACAAACCCGAATGGCAAATAAACATGTGAAAAAATGCTCAAGTTCCCTGGCAATAAGGGAAATCCAAATTAAAACATCAATGAGGTACCACCTAACGCCAGTAAGGATGGCACACATACAAAAAACGACAGCACTTGCCTGCCATGATGCGGGAAACAGGAACCCTTCTCCACGCTGGTGGGAATGCAGGTTGGTGCAACCTCTATGGAAATCAGTATGGAGAACTCTCAAACAGCTGAAAATCTGCATACCATATGATCCAGCAATAGCACTCCTAGGAATATATCCAAAACACCTGTTACACAAGAAGCCTATATGCACCCCTGTGTTCATAGTAGTATAATCAGTAATTGCAAAAACATGGAAGCAAGCGAAATGCCCATCAGCAGAAGACTGGATAAGAAAGCTGTGGCTCATCTACTCCATGGAATATTACTCAGCTATTAATAAAAACAAAATATAGTTCTTGGTTGCCAAATGGACCCAACTGGATACCATAATGCTAAGGGAAATGAGTCAATCCCAAAGATTAGATACCACATGCTTGCTTAGTTTAAGGTGAAATTATGTGAATATGAAAAACAGTAGATGTAAAATATAATATTGTTTTAATCTCTAACAACCTGTATTTCATGCAACAACATATTGTGAAGTAACTAACGAACCAATGATCAATGTGAGTCAGACGACTTATGATCTACTTCAAAGAATTGCAAATCCTGTTATACTTTTAATACCCTATGTTATTCCGTAATGGAGCGGGAGAGCAGAGAAACCTTCCATCACCCTAGAAAGTGTGAGGAAGAGGTGAAATATTAGTTACTCCTCACTAGGGCATTGAAAATTTCTCTACACACCCCTCCTAAAACTGTTCTGCACCTAAACTGTTGACACATGTATTGTTAGATTTATAAGCCCGCATACACTACCTGAAAAAAAGTCAGGTTCAGCAAAATTATGCTTCAACGCTATAAAGTGCTAAATATTATGACAAAAACAGACACTAGACAGCTGAACAGTAATCTATAGCCATTTTAAGATGTATAGAACCCGGTTGTTTATAAACTAAAATAGAACTGTCAATGAAGTAGTCACAGGATGTGGTTAAGAACTTGCATTTTTTAAAAAACATATTGGTTACTCAATACTATGTAAATTAATTCCATAATGTTATAAATTGTTGCCGATGCTTTATTGGGGCTTTTAATTGATTGGGATAAGACTCTGCTGCCTCTACCTTCAGATGAGAGAAGGTCTCCCCAACAAGCCGTTGAATTTATCTGGACAGTAAGAGACTGGACTCTATGCTTGGTATGTGCTTGCAATGAATGAAACTCAACTGAACTTGAACTGTGGTTATGCAACAAGTTGGAGGAATCCACCATGGGGATAGGGTTAGGGGAGGGGTGAGAAGAATCCCAGTACCTATAAAACTGTGTCACATAATGCAATGTAATTAACAACAAAAAAACCAAATATATTAAAAATAAATTAAAAAAAAAAGCAAAGAAACTTTATCTGAATTGGGTAAACTCTCTGCTGCTTTCATTAGACAATCTTGGAATGCTACACATATCTCAAGAACATTGTCTTGAGGCTTTTGTAGTTCTGTGTGAAAAATGACAACATGTTGCATCCCATACTTGTGGCCCAAGGTGTTGCTGGATTCTCACCCTTCACCTCTGTTGCCACATAGTGGGTGGCCTGCGGTCTTGCTGGCCTAGGTTTTTGTTTTCCTTCTGGACCAGGGAGTTTTTGTTTTTTGTTTCCCTTCTGGGTTTCAGGTTTCAGGGCTCAGGGTTTCAGCACCTAGGCGCCCGAGTCTCCTCTCTTGGGGTTTTTTTTTTTTTTTTCTGCTTTGTTTCATTTTTCTGAGGTACGGGATCTGGCGGACCCTGCTCCACCGCCTCTTTCCCCCCCGGACTGGGTTGGCCCAGAATTTAGATTAGCTGTGATCCTGGGGATTTCACTCTCACTGGTGCAGCTGCTGGCTACTGCACTTCAGGGTCCTAGAGCCCTCCCGGTACCATGGCGTTTTGTTATGGGGAAGTGTATCCGAAATAGCCGTCCCAGTCTTTGCCTGGGTCCCGCCAAGGTTATTAATATCGCCACCAGTGCTAGAGGTTTCAGCACTCCTGCAGTTTCTAGCCACCACTGGAGGGGCTTTGTGCAACGATTTCCTGAAGTTGCCTATATATCCTCCAGTTGAAATTCCCACCGGCCTTTCCCCTACTGGGTTCTTAACTCACCCATTTTGAGCCGCCTCACCACTAAGTTGAGCCACTGGGCGCTGCCTTGATTTTTCTGTTGTTGTTATTTTTGGTTGATTCTCCAGATTGCATGGATCTTGTTGATTCTGCAGTGGCCTGGGAGGTTCGCACATCTGCTTATACTTTTTTTAACTATACTTGCTCCTTCTTCTGGCACTTTTTGGCCCTCTCTCTCTGCCTTCCCCCTTACATCAACCCTTCATGGTCGGCCATTTTTTCCGGATCCAAATGAAGACAACAATGAGATACCACCTAACTCCAATAAGGATGGTACACATACATAATACCACCAACACTTGCTGGCAAGGATGTGGGGAAAAGGGAACCCTTCTCCACTGCTGGTGGGACTGCAGACTTGTACAGCCTCTATGGGAATCAGTTTGGCAAAAACTCAAACAACTGAAAATCAAAATACCACTAGATCCAGCACTCCTAGCACTCCTAGGGATATATCCAAAACATCTCCTACACAAGAAAACAACATGCACGCCTATGTTCATAGCAGCACAATCTACAATTGCAAAAACCTGGAAGCAACCAAAATGCCCATCAATAGAAGACTGGATAAGAAAGCTATGGTTCATCTACTCCATGGAATACCTCTCAGCTATTAAAAAAAAATGCAGTTCTTTGTGGCCAAATGGGTCCGACAGGAATCCATCATGCTAAGAGAAATGAGCCAATCCCAAAAGGTTAAATACCACATGTTTGCCTTAATCTGAGATGAAAAGATTACAACTTGGAAGATAGTACCTGTATATTGTAATATTAGTACAATCTGTAACAACCAATATCCAATGCAAAAGATAATGCGATATATCTATAAACCAACAATTAATGTCAGACTACTTAAGATCTACATCGAAGAACTGTAAAACCTTCTTTACCCACAATACGCTATGCTAATCCGTGATGGGGAAGGAGTGCAGGGAAGTCTTTCAGGACCATAAAAAGAGTGAGGAAAAAGTACAATATAGCCTATCAAGTTCAAATCTGGTAATTCATAGACAACAGACTCAAAGCGGCACTAAACAATAGTAAAACTTGTATACCAATGCCTGAGAGGGGAATCAGGTGCGATCCTGACAACCTCTTAAGAGGGGGTCATGTGCGTGGAGCAGGGGGCACTCCAGGGTGGAGCAGGTGGTAAAGACGAAGCTTGGATCCCAACCATGAAGACTCCTAGACCTTCACCACAAACTATTAATACGAGTTAATACGAGCAACAAGGACTATATCCCAACTGCCAAGGAGGCCACAGGGAATTGGATGCCCTCGGACGCCGAGTACTCTGAGGTCACCTACCCCCAGCTGGAGCTTCCACAGGGGATGAAAAAAGTCCAAACATTACCGAGCAGAAGCCAATGTCATCGAAAAGACAACCAGAAGCCCTGAGCGGTCTGCAGAAACAAAAGGACAATAAATGTCCTTTGGGACCAGGGAGGAGAGCTTTCTCTGGTCTGAGCCTGGCTCCACCTCTAGACTCCCACCCTCAATCGCAATGACCATCGGGATCGCTCCGAAAACCCCTCATAGCAAACAATCATACAAACTAAAAAAACCTAAAATAAATAGACAAACAACAAAAAGTAGAGCCTGGAATCTGACAGGAAAGAGCTGGTGTGGATTGGCTCATGCCTCGCTGGGTGGGACACAAAGATTAGTCACTCCTCACCATGGTTTTGAGGATTTTCCTGCACAACCCCCACCAAAAAAAATGTTCTGCACCTTAATTGTCCATTAATATCTTGTTAGAGTTACAAGTCAGTCTAGATTATCGTAAAATCTGCCAAGATCAGCAAAATTATACTTCAACACACAAATGGCTAAATACTACAATGAAATAGACACGAGGCAGCTGAATGGTACTTTATAGCCATTTTAAGGTATATAGCAGTCAGTCCTGTATATAAAGTAAAATTGAAATGTCAATGAGCTAATCATAGGTTGTGGTTAAGAACTTGCTTTTTTTTTTTTTTTTTTAACATACTGATTACTCAATATCATGTCAATTCCATAATGTTGCAAATTGCTGTTGATGTTATATTGGGGCTCTTAATTGACTGGGATGATATTCTACCAGCTCTAATTTCGGACCAGAAATGGTCTCCCCAAGAAACTGTTCAACCCATCTGGACAATAAGTAGCTGGACTCTATGCTTGGTATACGTTTGCAAGGAAAGAATCTTGATTGAATTTGAACTGTAATACTACATCAAGGTGGAGGAATCCACCAGGGGGGAGTGGCGTGGGGAGGGGTGGGAGGGATTCCCAGAGCCTATGAAACTGTCACATAAAGCAAAATAATTAATAAAAAAAGATCAAGGACTACATGTCAGTCCTTATCTGTACATAGTCTAACTTGCTTGTTATTTCAAAGAATGCTAAAGCAATACAGATGAAAGTCATGTTACTACTTATGACAATAACTGTTTTCAGAAAGAAGGTAACTGTATTAAATCATTATCTATATTGTTGTCTATTGCCCTTTATCATGCTGTGTGAAAAGCACAAAGAAAATTGTCTTAAATAACTTTGCTACTTATATGTTGGATTAGGCTCTTTTCATGCACTTTATATGCATATGTATGTTTATAAAATGTGTATGTAAATGCAAGTATAGCTATGTCTGTGCATACAAATGCAGGTATTCTATATATGCAGGTACAGGTAAATATATGCGCAAATACGTTCTACATATTAATTCTCCTTATTTGTGTGTGCTTTGCCTCTGTGTGTCAGTGTTGTGGACTACATATCAATATTTACTTGGCTGAAAGTGTATCTGTGTATGTCAATCAGTAAACCCGCAGAAACAGCATGTGGGTACTGGGTTTGCCATCACATGTATTTTTTGAAAAGCTAAAGAAGTTGTGGATACAGAGACCTGTGAGGGCAATGATCTATGAAATTCTTTCATAGACACATACTGTGAAATGTCTCTACTGGAAGATAAGGAGATGAAAAATGAAGGTGGGTTTGAGAAAGTTGGTTGGTAGGTTATTGATTCTTTCTATAATTAGGAGGAGTTTGACATGTTAATACGCCACCATGAGCTGATTCCCATGTTGAGCAGTATCTAGACAGATTCTACCTAACATAGTACTGCCAAAGTTCTCACTTGGGATCTCACATTGCTCACATCAGACTTGGTTTCCGTCTAGCTGTGTTAGATCTGTTATTGGGAACACATTCCCAGTGAGTCCTTCCAAGTGAACATGCCCTGAAACTCTTGCACTGTAAGGGTAAAATGGAGCGAGTAGAGGTTGAGGTTTGGAGAGTTTACCACTCTTCTGTAATTTTCACCTTTGCCTTTGACTATTTCTTACAATTTTCTCCTATAAGAATGGTTTCATCCCAAGTTGAAACAGAGGAGACATCCTTATCTGAGGAAGAACACTGCATTCACTAAATGATCCCGGTCCTCCACACTTATCTCAGGCACATTTTCTGTGCCTCTTTAAAGGCTGTGTGGAAAGAGTTGCCATTCTTTACAGAAGAATAGTACATGAGGTGTATATTTTGTCAGTATACATTGAGCTTGTTATCATTGGAATAAAATCAGTCTCACCATACATGAAACTAGATTTGCCATTACATATGCACTCTAAAAAACAATTTGGAACTGTTGAACAACCCAAACCAAGGAGCATACCTCATTTCAAGGAACTTGGAATGGGTAGGAAATTGGGTGGAAGTTCTCCCTTTATCTTTCCCCTTACTCCAGCTATAGAAAAGAAATAATAACAATGCGGAAACAATGGTCTTATCCACTTTCCTGTAGCCTTTGACCCTTGTGACTTAATCAAATGTGTAAAGTTTATCAAAATAAAACAATAAATATTTTTTTAAAAGATCATGGAATATTCCCTAGCCAAGGGTTCAAAAGAGAAGTTACCAATAAGTAGTTATTTTTTTTCTGAGATTGCTATTATTTAAACATGCCTCTTGTGTGTGTATGCATTTACTTCTAGTCTTCATAGTCACATATAATTTGTGCCTTGAAGCCTTTCATTGCAAAGAATGTATCCACATGTGTGTTTTAGCATTCATTTACCACTCTACATATCTGCTTTGTGCTTAATAATTTCATTATAATAATGAAAGGCTGCAAAATGATCTCTAATCAACATGATTTGTTTTGGTTTTCTCAAGCTTATCAGTGTAACCTACTGGATAAAATAAGAATAGTCAGAAGCAATGAAATTAAAAAGTATTATTTAAAGATGATGGTGGGCCCAGCAGCGTGGCCTAGTGGGTAAAGTCCTCGCCTTGAACGCCCCGGGATCCCATATGGATGCCGGTTCTAAACCCGGCAGCTCCACTTCCCATCCAGCTCTCTGCTTGTGGCCTGGGAAAGCAGTCAAGGACAGCCCAATGCATTGGGACCCTGCACCCGCATAGGGGACCTGGAAGAGGTTCCTGGTTCCTGGCTTCGGATCTGTGCACACCGGCCCGTTGTGGCTCACTTGGGGAGTGAAACATTGGATGGAAGATCTTCCTCTCTGTCTCTCCTCCTCTGTGTATATCCGGCTTTCCAATAATAATAAAATGTTAAAATAAAATAAAGAAGATGGTGTATTAAAATTACTAATTCTACATCTCCCCAGGTTTTCCAGAGGACCAAATGTACAACTGACTAGTCTAGGTCTCTGCCCCTACTGAGCCATGTGTGAGCAGTGTCTGGGAATGGACAAGCCATGGCTGGGCTGAAATATCCTACAGTAAAAACTGGAATTGATTGTAGGCCAGCAAGGAGGGCTGGCCCTTGGAACCATTAATACACACAAGATCTGGCATAGGGAGAGGTTCTGAGGTCGAAGCTTGGGAAACTTCTTTGTTGGTAAATAGTTCCTGGAAGTGAGTGCAAGAACCATAATAGAAAGCAACCCAAGAACAGGCCATAGAAAGATACCCACCAGCATACATTTGGCATAGGTCAGGGACAGACCAAGCTGAACCCATTCACATCACCCACTGGTAAATCCGAGCACCAGAAAAGAGTGCAAGTTGAGTCAGGTTTGGTCATGAAACAAGCCAGTGCACATTACAGAATACTAAGGTGAGGTGAGCCATACCAGATGTGGCTGCAGCACCCAAACAGCACAAGTGAGAACCAGGGAGGGACAGGGGAAAGCTGGCAAGCGGAATGTGGGCTCAACTGCTGGATAACCACTCCCACTGGAAAGCATGAGTTGGGATGGGGGCAGACCAGACCAGGCACAGCTACAACACATGTGGACCTCATGTGTGTGATATGGGGGAAAATCCAGGTTAGGCCGACTGTTCTGACTGATGCAAGCACAAATTAGAGTGGGTGAGGGTTGATTAGGCTTTGCCACAGCATGAGCTGGCAGAGGCTGGTACTGGGGACTTAATCTGTCAAGTTAAACTCCAGAACCACCTGGAGAGTGCATAATCTGGGAATGAGAGTGGCCTAGTAGGCCTAGTAGACCTAGTGGGCTCCTCCGTCTTGGGTTACCACTCCCACTCCCAGTGGAGAGCACAAAAATCAGGACAGGGACATGAGTGGCTAGACAGAAAGACACCTGCCAGAATGTGTGTGGGCTGGATAGTAGGGTTGTTTGGGTTAAACTTAGGCTTCAATAGCCATTTACATGTATGATAGCTAAGTGGGATGAAGGACAGACTGAAGAAGTCTGCAGTACATACTGGCAAGCATGGCAGTAGGCAGAGGCAGGGGCAGAGGCAGTCCTGGTGGGTGTTATAGGGAGTTATCCCAACTAACCTGCAGCTCTCACTGGTTCACATGAGAGCAGAGTATGAAGTTGTTAGGATTGGGCTGGACTGTCTTCCTGTGGAAGACAATGCTGGAAACAGAACTGACCCAGTAATTGGAAACCAGCATATGCATACACTGAACAGGTAACAGACTGTGCAGAACCCTGTACTGCCAAGCTCACCCAAGAGTCTGGTCTTGGATCACCTCAGCATACCAAGACACTGTGTTAATGCCTTCTCTCTCATCGTTTTTAGTTTTATTAACATAAGGATTATTATTCTAAAAATTGCTAGTTTCACATAAGATATGATTTAACGAAAGCCTTTGTGTGATATCTCTGTTCTTTGGGGTTGTAAAAGTTCTTTGGGGGTGTGGAATAATGGAATCACTCATTTGTTAATCTCTCTATCCACTTTCCCCTATCTCTCCACGTCTCTTTCTAAAACTCTCTCTCCTTCTAACCCTTTCTCTGTTCCACTCAAAATTTATTAAACTCTCCCTCTCTTTCCCTTTCTCTAATTTTTTGTCTCTCACTCTCTTTCTCTGCTAACTCTCTCATTTTCTTTTTTTTTCTCCATCTCTCAATTTCTTTCTCCCTCTCTTTACCTATCTCTACTTCTCTTTCTGGTATCTAGTTGAGAATATTCTGGCACATATGATAGAATGTTATTCATCTTAATGCTTGAGAAGTATTGCTTAGTTTAAATGTGCCACACTTGATTTTATATTCTTCCTTAGTGGGCATCTGGGTTATTCCTATTGCCTTCACCAGGAACATGGTAAACTTCTTCCATTTTTTAGTATTTTCTTCTCTTTATTTTATTGATATTTTGCCATGCTTTTATTAGAACTTTCACATTTTGCTTAGGATTATTCAAAGACACGCAACATGCCTCTCTGCTGTTTTAAAGGGGACTGTAATTATGAAGCATTTCTCAGCCATGGGAATATTTGTATATACTAGCTCCATTGATTTATGTTCATTAATTTTGTGTCTAGCTATCCTGCCAAATTCAGTTATGAGTTCCTACAATCTGTATATTGAGTCCTTTGTGTCGTAGATGCATGTTGTGCTTTAACGAGATACTTTTAATTTCTTGTTTCCAATTTGAATTTTACAACTTCTTTATCTTGACTAAAGTCTATGTATAGAGTTTCAAGTACTATGTATAGCAGGAGTGGTGAAAGTGGACATCCTTGTCTAGTTCTAGTCCTTAGTGGTAAAGTTTCCAGTCTTTTCCTGGTTAGCATGATCCCAGCAGTGCTTTTTTCTCTTATCTTGTTCTGACTGTATTATAGAATGTTTCTCTTCTGTGTATCTTGCTTAAGGCTTGTAGCATGAAGTAATATTGTATTTTAACAAATGCCTTTTCTTCATCGATTCAGATAGCTACTTTTTTTCAATTTGTTGATGTGATATATTACATGTGTCAATTTACAAATGTTGAAACCATGCCTGCAGCCCAGGTATCAATATACCTGATGCAGTGTTGGATCTTGTTGACTAGTATATTGGTGAGCATATTTGTGTCTATGATCATCAGTGGTATTGGTCTGTGTCTACAGTTATCTTTTTCCCTTTGTTTCTATTTGATGTTAAGGTGATACTGGCTTCATAGAAAGTGTTTGGAAGGAATGCCTCACTTTCTGTTACTTGGAATAGCTTGTGCAGATTTGGGGATTAGTTTTTGAGACATTTTTTAGAACTTGTTAGAGGCAACCAAAATGTTAAAAGGTCTAAATATTAGAAGGGTTTTAAGTAAGTCAGAAGCAACTTGATTTTAAAGTAAAAAGGAGAAGTTTTTATAAATAACAGTGGCCCCACAACAAGGCTCAGAATGTGAGGGTCAGTGGGTCCTCTGCAGGCACTGATAAGAGTAAGAACAAGAGCCCTTGTCCCCCACACCCAGGCTTAGGATGTAAGGATCAGTGCCCCTGATAAGGGTAAAAATGAATAGTCCCATGCCCTGTGTTTCAAAGATATGTTGCCTACTGCTTTGCATCTGTTACCTTTTAGCTTAGAATAGTTTTGTCTTGTCATGATGAATAGGGACTTGAGGCATTTTGTGGGCCTTTAGTCTTGCCTATATTTGACTGGAGTGTTTCATATTTGCTTTAAATTCATTGGAGTGTTTTTCACGGGTGCAGGTTTTACTGTAATGGCCAAATGGGCCTATAAGAATCTGACATGTCCCTGGCTCGGGGTTTTGCTTCAATCACCGGTCCTGCATGTCAGTGTGAGAAGCTTGACCCTGGCTACCCAGTTCAATAAATTCTGCTTGCTGATTGCATCCACGTCTGGTTCTTTGTTATCCAATGGTGGGATGATTTCAGAACCTAACAAACTCAGCCTGAAAGCCAATTGGTCCAGGCTAAATTGTTTTTTCCAAATTGAAAGTGATTTAACTATTGATACAATCTTAGTCCTATTTATACAGCTATTTACATTTTAAGTGCCTTTTGACTCAATTTTGGTGGGTTTTGTCTGTCCCCAAATCTGCCCAATTCCTGTATGTTTTCTGATTTGTTGGCATGTAGTTAGTAGGAAAAATTCCCGATTATTCTATGTTTCTGAATTATCCATTATTATGTTTCCTTCTTTGTTCCTGATCCTATAAACTTATATCTCTCCCCCGACCACATTTCTTTAATTAATTGGACTAGTTTTAAATCTATTTTTTTCTCAAAGTACTAGCTCTTTGATTCGTTGATCTTATGTATGCTTTTTTCTATTTGGTTTATTTTCTTTCTTATTCTGATTATTTCTTTCTTACCACTTACATTGGGAGTACTGTACTGTTGGTATTTGAGCTCCTTTTGCCATGTTGTAATGGTACAATTTTAATTTCAAGCATTTTATTTCCTTTGATTTATCTGTAATCCATCTTGGTCATGTATTACCACAGTGTTTGCTTTCAAATGATGGTGAGTCTTTTGTGGCTATTTTGACATCATGATCTTCAGTTTCTCTCTATGAAGTCTGAGATTCTGCATGATATAAATTTGATCTTTAATAAAGTTGTCTGTGGCTTGTTCTGTGCTATTATATGATAAAACCTGAGAAAAGTGGCATGCACTCATGAAAGAAAGAGTGGCTTCTCTGTTTATGTGATAAAATATTCTACAGATATCTCGAAAGACCATTTATTCTAGTATGTGTATGAGCTCTGTTGTTTCCTTGCTGAGTTTCCATCTCTGACCCTTAGTGTTAATAGTATGTTGAAGTCCTCCACTATTATTGCATAGTAGTATATTACTCCTTTTAAAATTCACCAATTTTGGTTTCATAGAAATAGGCTCCTTTGCATTTGGTGTATGCACTTTGTTTTGGTTATTTCTTCCTGCTGAATAAATCCTTTGCTGGTTATGTGGTGTCCTTCTTCAACTCTTTCAATGTCTCTTTTTATTCATTAATTACATTGTATTATGTGACACAGTTTCATAGGTACTGGGCTTCTCCCCACCCCTCCACAAACCCTTCAACCATGGTGGATTTCTCCACCTTGTTGCATAACCACAGTTCAAGTTCAGTTGAGATTCCCTCATTGCAAGTATATACCAAACATAGAGTCCAGCATCTTATTGTCCAGTCAAGCTCAAAGCTTCTCAGGTATACCGTCTCTTTTTTGAAGACAGAGCCAGCAGAGTATCATCCCAGTCAATTGAAAGCTCCAACATACCATCAGCAAAAATTTACATCATTATGGAATTAATTGACATAGTAATGAGTAACCAATATGTTAAAAGTAAATGCGAGTTCCCAGCCACCTTCTGTGACCACCTCACTTACATTTCAATTTTAGTTTATACACAACATATAACATTCATAACATAACATGTTATACATAACATCATATCATCTTAAATTCAGGCAATTTTATTTTAAATTCATTAATTACATTGTATTATGTGACACAGTTTCATAGGTACTGGGCTTATCTCCACCCCTCCCCAAACCCTCCCACCATGGTGGATTCCTCCACCTTGTTGCATAACCACAGTTCAAGTTCAGTTGAGATTCCTGCATTGCAAGTATATACCAAACATAGAGTCCAGCATCTTATTGTCCAGTCAAGCTCAAAGCTTCTCAGGTATACCGTTTCTTTTTTGAAGACAGAGCCAGCAGAGTATCATCCCAGTCAATTGAAAGCTCCAACATACCATCAGCAAAAATTTACATCATTATGGAATTAATTGACATAGTAACGAGTAACCAATATGTTAAAAATAATTGCGAGTTCCTAACCACTTTCTGTGATCACCTCGCTTACATTTCAATTTTAGTTTCTACACAACATATAACATTCAAAACATAACATGTTATACATAACATCATATCATCTTAAATTAAGGCAAACATGTGGTATTTAACCTTTTGGGATTGGCTCATTTCCCTTAGCATTATGGTTTCCAATTTGGCCCATTTGCCCACAAAGAACTGCATTTTGGTTTTTTTTTAATAGCTGAGTAGTATTTCATGGAGTAGATGAAGCATAGCTTTCTTATCCAATCCTCTGCTGATGGGCATTTTGGTTGCTTCCATGCTTTTGCAATTACTGATTGTGGTGCTATGAACATAGGAGTGCATGTTGGTTTCTCATAAAGCAGGCTTCGTGGATTTATTCCTAGGAGTGCTATTACTGGATCATACGGTATGTTGATTTTGAGTTGTTTGAATGTTCTCCATACTGATTTCCATACAGGCTGTGCCAGCCTGCAGACCCACCAGCAGTGGAGTAGGGTTCCCTTTTCCCCGCAACCTCACCAACATGTGTTGTTGGTGCTTTTATTCATGTGGGCCAATCTTACTGGCATTATGTGGTACCTCATTGATGTTTTAATTTGGATTTCCATTATTGCCAGGGAACTTGAGCATTTTTTCACATGTTTATTTGCCCTTTGGGTTTGTTCCTTTGTGAAATGTCTGCGCATTTCCCATGCCCATTTCTTGAGTGGCTTGTTTGTTTTGACATTTTGGCTGTTTTGTAGTTCTTTGTATATTCTGGAGATTAGCCCTCTATTACCTTTGTAGTGCGTGAAGATCTTCTCCCATTCTGTGGGCTGATTTTTAACTTTGTTGATTATTTCTCTAGCTGTACAGAAGCTTCTTAGTTTGATGAGGTCTCATTTGTTTATTCTAGTCTTCATTGCTATTGCCTTTGGAGTCCTTTTAGGAAGTCGGAACCTACACCTAGATCTTGCAGAGTATTTGCAACATTTTCTTCAAAAAGTTTGAAGGTTTCTGGATGTAGGTTTAGATCTGCTATCCATTTAGATTTGATCTTAGTGTATGGTGAGGGATGTGGGTCTATCTTTTTGTTTCTGCAGGCTATCAACCAGTTGTCCCAACAGCATTTTTTGGACAGACCTTCCCATTTGCCTGGATTATCGTTTCTCTTTTTGTCAAAGATTATTTGGCTCAATTTATTTGGGTTCCCTTCTGGTGCTTCTATTCTGCTCCATTGATCTTCCTCTCTATCTTTGTGCCAGTACCACGCTGTTTTGATAACCACTGCCCTATAGTATGTCCAGAGGTCTGGAACTGTGATTCCCCCTGCTAAGTTCCTATTCTTCAGGATGATTCTAGCTATTCGTGGTTTTTTGTGTCTCCAGATGAACCTTTGTATCATTGTTTCTAGTTCCGTGAAGAATGTTTTGGGCAATTTGATTGGGATTGCGTTGAATGTATATAATATTGCTTTTGGCAATATAGACATTTTAATGATATTGATTTTACCTATCCAGGAGCATGGGATGTTACTCCATCTTTTGAGGTCTTGTTCAATTTCTTTTTTAAGTAGTTTGTAGTGGAGAAAGTGGACATCCCTGTCTTGTTCCAGATCTCAGTGGGAAGGGTTCCAGTTTTTCTCCATGCAGTATGATGCTGGTGTTGGGTTTTTTTATAAATTGCTTTGATTATGCTGTGGATTTTTCCATCTATGCATACTTTGGTTAGGGTTTTTAGCAGGAAGTGGTGTTGGATTTTGTCGAAAGCTTTTTCTGCGTCTATTGATACTATCATGTGATTCTTGTTTTTCAGTTTTTGGATGCGGTGTATCACATTTATGGATTTCCATATGTTGGACCATCCCTGCATTCCAGGGATGAATCCTACTTGATCCGGATGAATGATCTGTCTGATGTGTTTTTAAATTCTATTGGCTAGGATTTTGTTGAATATCTTAGCATCGATATTCATCAGAGATATAGGTCTGTAGTTTTCCTTCCCTCTTGGTTCTCTGTCTGGTTTTGGGATTAAGGTAATGTTGGCTTCATAGAATGAATTTGCAAGGGTTGCTTCTTTTTCTATTGTTTTGAAGAGTTTGTAGAGGATTGGAGTTAGTACTGTACTGAATGTTTTGTAGAATTCTGTAGTGAAGCTATCTGGGCCTGGGCTTTTCTTTGTTGGGAGATCTTTAAATCACTGATTTAATCTGCTTCAGTTATGGGTTTGTTCAGTTCGTTTGTTGCCTCTGGGCTAAATTTTGGCAGGTGGTGTGAGTCTAACAACTTTTCCATTTCTTGGTGGTCTTCTGATTTGTTGGAGTACAGTGCTTTGTAGTAATTTCTAATGTTCTTAATGGTTGCAGTGTCTTTTGTTATGTTACCTTTTCCATCTTTGATGATGTTAATTCTTGCTTTCTCTTTGTTTTTTCTTTGTCAGTCCGGCCAGTGGGGTATCTATTTTGTTTATCTTTTCAAAAAATGAGCTTTTTGATTCATTGATTTTGTGTATCTTTTTTTTTTTTATTTCTATGTGGTTGATTTCCTCCCTTGTTTTGATGGTTTCTGTTTCCTGTTGTGTGTGGAGCTCTTCTGCTGTTGTTTTTCCGATTTCAGGAGGTGTGTGTTTAGTTCCTGTATTTGGTGCCTCTCTTGGGCCTTGACATGAGCTTTAATTGCAATGAGTTTACCCCGTAGCACTGCTTTGGCAGTGTCCCACAAATTTTGGAATGTTGTGTCAGAGTCTTCCCTGGTTTCCATGAATTTTTTGATCTCATCTTTAATTTCTCCTCTGATTCATTGTTTGTTTAATAGCATATTGTTCAGCCTCCAAGAGTTTCTGTATTTCCTGGGGCATTTTGAATTTCTGATTTCCAGTTTCAATCCATGGTGGTCTGAGAGGGTACATGGTATGATTCCTATCTTTTTGAAGTTGTTTACATTTGCTTTGTGTCCTATCATGTGGTCAATCCTGGAGAAGGTGCCATTCATTGCTGAAAAAAATGTATAATCTGTGGCCTTAGGATAAAAAGTTCTATAAATGTCTACCAAGTCCAGTTGTTCTATTGTTTGTATGAGCTATGTTATTTCTTTGTTGAATTTTTGTTTTGTTGATCTATTGTTGTTAGCAGAGTGTTAAGATCACCCACAATCATTGTGTGCATATCTATATATCCCCTTTAGTCCAAAAGTAATTGCTTCACGTAGCTAGGTGCGTTGAAATTAGGTGCATATATGTTCACGATTGTAATTACTTGCTCATGGATCAATCACTTCACCAATATATAATGTTCTTCCCTGTCCCTTGTGATGTTTTTCACATGGAAGTCTATATTATCTGAGATTAGGACAGCTACGCCAGCCTTTTTTTTTCTCGTCCATTGGCATGTAATATCTTTTTCCATCCCTTCACTTTTCTGGTTAGATGTGTCTCTTGTAGGCAACAGATTGTTGGGTGCTGTTTGATGATCCATTTGGTTAATCTATGCCTTTTGATTGGTGAGTTTAGACCATTTGTGTTAAGAGTTCAAATTGAGAGGTTGCGATTTTGCCCTACCATACCTATGTGTTTTTTGGGTGTTGATATCTGTTTAATTGCCCTTCCTTGTCTGGACTTAAGTGGGGAGACCCTCCTGTTTGACATCTTTGTTTATGATTCGCCTTCGGTTTTTTTTTCAGATTTAACGCATTTCCAAGGAGATTTTGTAGAGCTGGTTTTGTGCTGGCATATTCTTCTAATTTCTCTTTGCTATGGAAGTATCTGATTTCGTTCTCAAATACGAATGAGATCTTTGCTGGGTACGTTATTCTTGGTTGACAGTTGTTCTGATTCAGGATTTAGAAGATCTTTGTCCATTCTCTTCTTGCTTGTAGGGTGCCTTCATAAGAGTCAGCAGTGATTCTCATTGGTTTTCCCTCTATATGTGATCTTTTCTCTGCTTCATACTTGTCTCACGATTCTTTCTTTGTCTTTGTTGGAGTGGAACTTGAGCACCATATGTCTGTGTCTGGGTGAAGATCTCTTTTGGGTCTTATCTCTGACATTCCTGGATTTGGGCTGGCTTCATGTTCCAAGTGTTTTGGAAGTTTTCCTGTATATTTTTGTCGAGCACCATTTGCATTCCTGACTCTCTTTCCGCTCCTTCAGGAAGGCCAATAATCCTAATATTTGATTTTCTGAGGTTGTCTTTCATTTCTTGTATGGTATTATTGGCTTTTTCAGACTTGTCTCCAGCTGTTTAATGAGCTGGGTACTTTCATTTTGCTTGTCTTCTGTTTCAGAGATCCCCTATTCTGCTGTATTTATTCTGTTGGTTAGGCTGTCAATTTGGTGCTCTAAGTCAAGGATTTTACTTTTCATTTGTTGTATTTCTGTAACTATGTGGTTCTTGAATTCCTTGAAGTCCTCCCAATTCTTCTCATTGTCTCAAACAGATTTTAACATCATTTTTTAAAATTCCTTGTCTTTTAGATCTTCCATGTATTCATCTCGTATCTCCAAAATAGACACTGGCTTTTGATCCTTTATTGGTGGGGTGCTAGCTCTCTCATCTGGCTCATTACCTTTTCTGGTATTTCTTCCCATTGTGTTAGTGTTTCTTTTTGAGAGATCCAGGCACCGGCGTGCTGAGGGGTCTCCAAGCATTATCCTGCAGAGATCGGAGCCTGCAGGCGTGGAGTAGCAGGGTGTGGGAGATTCAAACCACATTTAGTGTGTCTCCAGTGCACTGGACCTCAGGGTACCACTTCCAAGGCCCAGCAGAATCAAGGCGCACTCTCAGCTCGTCCCCTACACATATGCGACCACAGGGCATGGGGGAATGAAGGCATTCTCTGGGTGCATCCCTGTGTGCGGTTTCACAGTGAATGGAGGGTTCTAGATGCTTTCTTGGTGTGTCCCCAGTGCCAGGGACTGCAGTGCGTGGAGGTTCCAGGTGCTCTCTGGAAACGCTTCCTGCACACGGATCCGCACTGCCCTCCTGGTGCGTCTCCCAATCACGGGAGTGTAGGGCATGGAGTGTACCAGGCACTCTCTGGAAGCGCCTCCTGCGCGGGTCTGCCCACCCCAGCAGCGCGGGTCCACCCACCACAGCTCTCGCATGGGTCCACCCAGCCCCGAGGTGCACAGGGGTCCGCACAGCCCAGAGGCGTGGACGGGTTGCATTGGTCAGTACTGCCTAGCTGTGTGCCAGTCCACAAGGCAAGGGGCAGTAGTCAGTGTGCTTTCTGCCTGTCCTCAGCACACAGGACCGCTGTGTGTCACCTGCAAACACAGTTTTGGCAGTTTCAAAGCACTTGCCCTGCGGCCTCAGTCACTGGAATCTCCGGGCGGGACTGGTGGGGAGATGAGCACCAAGGATTTCCGGGCTCTGTGCGTGCCCCTGGAGGGTGAACTCCGGGAGCCTCCCACCCACTGTTGCCCCTACCCAGCTCCCCCAAACCTCAGGCTCTTGAAGTCTGCCTCTGCCGCTGGTGAGGACCTTTGCCAATGTTGATCGCTCCAACCTTCCTTATTGTCTGGCTGCATCTCCTGGCGGGTCATGGCTCATGGTGGCTGCGGTTCCTGTGGCTGCATCTTCTGTGGCTGCGGCTCCTGCAGCTGCATCTCCTGAGGCTATGGCTCCTGCGGCTGCACTTAAATGTGACTCAGGAGGTCTGGAGCGAAACACCGTCTTCATTGCCTTTCGTTTTATTTTGTTTTGTTTTTTCTTGGTTGCTCTTCCATGTTGTGTGGATTTTTTTTGACTCCACACTCTCCAGGGAACTTCACGCTCCTCTCCCTGCAGCTCTATGCTGCTCCACTTATGCTTTTGTTGCGTTCTATCCCTCTCTCTCTGTGAGCTCCCTCACATCCATCCTCATATGTCAGCCATCTTGTGAGTCTCCTATTGTTCATATTTATAGAATTTTCCAAGTAGAGTCTTGTGGATCTGAAAACCCTTATTAGTTGGAAAAGCTTAAAATACAGTGGCTAACAGTGGCCTGTAAGTTGGCTGACGTATAACTGCTCAATCAGAAACCATGACTAGGTTCCCTACAGAGATGTTTGCCACCTACCCCTTCAGTTTTTGCTAGACTTCACTGGAGCAGGAGACCCTTACTGCTCTGAGGCAGATTTTATGTCTTCCTCAATTGCCAAGTTATTTGGAATTTCTCTGCTCATCTGTTGGCATATGTCTTGCTAGAATTATAAGCCAGTCTAGACTACTCACCCCCCAAAAAAGCCAGGTTCAACAAAATTTTGCTTCAACACTATAAAATGCTAAATAATATAATGGAAACAGGCATAAGAACCATAATCTGAAGTCATTTTAAGGTGTACAGAACCGGTTGTATTTAAACTAAAATTGAAATGTCAATGAAGTAGTCATAGGATGTGGTAAAGAACTTGCATTTTTTATAAACATATTGGTTACTCAATACTATGTCATTTAATTCCACAATATTATAAATTGTTACTGATGTTATGTTGGGACTTTTAATTGATCAGGATGATACATTGCCGGCTCTACCTTCAGACCAGTGATGGTTTCCCCAACAAGTCATTGAACTTATCTCAACAATAAGATGCTGGACTTTATGCTTGGTATATGCTTGCAATGAAAGTCTCAAATGAACTTGAACTGTGGTAATGAAGCAAGGTGGAGGAATCCAACATGAGGGAAGGGTTTGGGGAGAGGTGGAGGGAATCCCAGTACCTATACAACTGTGTCACATAATGCAATGTAAAACTGTGTCACATAATGCAGTGCAATTAATAAAAAAAAAAAAGATTTTTCCATTCTCCAATTGCTATATATGGCTTATTAGACTATAAAATAGTAGATTGGTTGCCTCTATCCCAAAATGAATAAAGTTTTATAAAACCTTGTTAAAACAATATAAACTACCAGGGTATTGCAAATCAGACCTGGTTTAAATCTTACCATCTATGATTTGACTCATAAGCCTTGTAGCAAAATGTTTTCATAAATGCTGTGCTTTGCTATAGGCGAGATGTCTTCCTAAGGCTCAGGGATTACAAAGATTGGTAAACTTTAATTCTTTAAAAATATCGAACATTTGCCTGGTCTCTAAATACATGCAAAACTAGCGTAGCATTTTTAAAAGCCAAATGCAATAATTGCTATGTTAGTCAAAAAGTAAGCTTGCATTTATCTGTCCTGTGATGTGTTTATTATAACCTGATGCTACATGCTAATCCTCTCATTGCTCTGTCCCAACAGATTGACAATTAACAATTTTATGCAGTTAGAAAAGTTTCATGTGTTCCATTGCACTCATTGAGTATGTTCCAAAATTTGAGATTTAAAAAAGTTAACTAGCTGATACAAATCAAGTCAATAATTTTAAATTAAAATAATGTTTTCTCTTACAAAGGTTGAAGCCTGACAAGTGTTTTACATTTAAAGGTCACATATTCAAGTAGGGTTTTCAAATGAACTTGAGGCATACTAGGTTGATAGAGATTGTAGCTGTCGTATGTTTTGTTAACTAGACTTCTACTTGGAGAAGCACTTACGGCACTTCTTATGATTTCTTCATTCTAATGGAAACCTCAAGATCAACAGTTTGAAGAATTTGCTGCTGTTTTTGACCCTTCAAAGCCCCCTTGTCTCATTGAAGCAGCTAGAATGGTCATCACCCCCAGTATCAAATAGCAGTTGGGGCCCATTCTTCTAGGTGGGGGCTAAGTGCTTTTTGAAATGCTACCTTTCAAAATGTAAAATCAGACACACCATGACAGCATAATAGTTAAAGTCCTTGCCTTGAATGTGCCAAATCTCTTGTGGATGCCGGTTCTAATCCCAGCAGCCCTGGTTCCCATCCAGCTACCAGCTTGTAGCCTGGGAAAGTAGTAGAGGATGGCCAAAATCCTTGGGACCGTGCACCCATATTTGGAGACCACCTGAAGAGCTCCTGGATGCTGATCTTGGATTGACTTAGCTCCAGCTTTGCAGCCACTTGGGCAGTGAATTATTGGACATAAGACCTTCCTCTGTCTCTCCTCCTCTCTGTATATATGCCTTTCCAATATAGATAAATAAATCTTTAAAAAATTAAAATCATGCTTTTCTCAATTTCTTACTCTTTCAGAAGAAGGGAGCACATTAAAAATATAATCAGTACCACTCATGCATTGTTAGACACCTTCTGAGTGACAATATTAGACACAGAAAGCAAACAAGAAAGGAAAGCTATCAGTGGTTCCAGAGCTGGTTTACAAACTTCCACTGACTCACCACCTAGTTGTCAGCACTAGCATGTTTTTAATATTAATATTTTAAGATAAATCAAGGGTTTGATTAGAGCCAAGGATAGGGTTAAATATAAAGTTAAAATCTAACTGGAACAGACATGGATCATTTTAACTGCAATTCTTTCATTTTTGTAACTTCTGCTTCACTTGTTTGGCTAAGAAAATGTGTGAGATTGCAGGCCTAATGGGGAATGCGACCTTTAATGCCAATGGTTCCCAGTCCCTGTAAATCAAGGCCTCAGTTTTAGTAACCCACAGATAATTCAAGATTGGAGTCTGGTTGTGAAGAACCTAGAAGTTTTCTGACTTTTATGATCCTGCTTTAATAGCTTGGCTGGGGCTATGTGAACTCCAGGCCTGGTAGTCTACGTGACACCTGACAGGACATCTGTCAGGTCTAGTAGGCATACCACTCCTCAGGATGGACGTCCCTGGTGTTGGATAAGATTCACCGCCGTATAGCTCATTGTCAGGAGCCGTGCACTATAGCCACACTGAAGCCATTTTGAATATAGACCTATGGGACAGTGGAAACCCCCGGTTGGCTAGATGCTTGGGAAAGAAGTTATGAAACTAATCACATGCTTAGCTTCAATTGTTCCTAATAACTGTTTCAGAATGTGATTGATGCTGTACTTACCAACATCTTGTTACTGATTACCTACGCTATTGTCAATATGTTGGTTACTATTGTTGATATGGTGGCTGCTCAAGAACAATCGGTCTTGAGACCATGGCTTGCATCCCAGCTTCTCTTTCCCTGAGCCTTAGTTACTGAAGAATATAAAAACCCTCAGTTGAAATCAATAAACTGACAGCTTGATCAGACCTACTGTCTTGCTGTCCATTCTTCGGGTCTCTTGTCCCTTCATTCTCTCCTAGGTGACTGCGACCCCGTTGACTGTCCTGCTGGACAGGACAGCTCATCAATTTGTACTTTGTGAAAGTCGCTTGTTTCAAACCCACCAATAGAAGGCTGCTAAGTTATGAATGTATAATTAATAGCCTAAAACGCATAAGAACACTGGGTGTTCAACAAGGGGGCATCTTTGTTTTCTTTTGTCCTCCCTGCAGATCCTGCTGCAGCCTCACCTGCAGCTGCCCCTTCCCCGCCCAGCCCTGATGGGCTGGGAAGGTGGCTGGAAGGCCTTGGTTAACCCGAATAAACCACCTTTATGCCACAGCACTGACTTCAGAATTGATGATTTCCTGGGGATTTCAAAATCTGGCACATTTGGGAGCTTGTCTGGGATCCCCAAGTCATCAAGACTAAGGGCCTGTGTGATGAGTGTCACCTTACCTTTCTTTGCCAGCTGATTTTGTCTAATCTATTGCCTTTTGCAGCTGAATTTTGCTTTTGCACCCAGATTGGGGACAAGAAGCCCTAAATGGGTTAAGCATTTGTGCCTGGTGAATGGGCTGGAAGGCCTCTCAGGACCAGGTACATTTTTGCTGATTAGGAGTAGGCATGTTAATTTTGAATGATTTTTTAGTATGCCTACATTGTTAACTGTCCTGTCTTTAAACTGTTGCATGTCCTTGTGCTGCCAGCTGTAAGTTAAATGCTAAGGTAGTTAAATTGTCTGCAAAATCTTGAACTGTGAGAACTTTGTAAGTGGGCCTCTTACTTGAATTACATTGAACCTATGAGTGGCACGCCTAAATTTTAATATGAATACACTGAGAAAAGGCATTTCCAGGATTAATTACTGTGCAAGCACAATGGCCAAAAGCCTCTGGAGGATAGTTTGGGAGTCAATATCTGACATTATAGTCTGGGCAGATATGTAATTCAGCTCTGTTGGCTGGGATCTTATGGTGACGACTGTGGTCTCCGAGGTTGACGTCCCTGGATCCAAGTGCCTAACCTGAGGGGTCAGGGACTGTCCCTTCTCCCAGTTCTGTGTTGGATGGATTCACCTGCCTGGATTCTGGGTCTGATGGGTTTGGGGATGACACTCAAACTAGGTGCTGAATTCATTGAGGCTCCTTCCTGGGTTCCCATTCTGATAATCGTAGGGGTGACCTCCTAACTTGGTCCAGAATTCGAAGGGGCTGTAAGTAGGTTGTTCCAAGCTTGAAGGGTTTGGGTCAGTCTCCTCTCCCAAGTTCCAGGTGAGAGGGACTGCCCTTTTTGCCCAAGGCCCAAATCCCAAGAGGTTGAAAGATGCCCTTTCCACCTGAGTTCTGGGTTTGAGGGGCCATGTGCGGAATGATGCCAGTTAGCCTTGAATATGTCTTTGTCCTGAACTGGATGTGTGTTATGTATGTTTGTCCTGTAGCCCTGTTCTCATTTTAGCCTTGAACTCGAAGTCTGTGAAAGTTTCCTCTGCTTCCAGGTGTTGCTAGTTAGCCTCAGCTTAGCTTCTAGGCATTGATATGTATATTGAGCAAGAGCTGACCAGGAGCAAGATCTTCACCTCCCCCCTGCTGGGTAGAGGCTTGAGTTAATTTAACTCTTTTTCACCTGAGACATTTTCTTCCCTTTACCATCAAATCCAGCCTACTTGTTCACATGCTTAGTTAAATATGCATTTAACCAATTTATTTGGATCTCTAAATTGTTCAAAATTCTGAACCAAGTCTCCTGACTTTGGGAATTCAATAGGATCCATGGAACTCTCTAAGATAGAGAAAAAATTTGGATAAATTAGTTGCTATTTGAAACAACCTGGATTATATCACACAATGTTATGAAATTGTGCAAAGTTAGTTGCTTTATATGCTCTACTAAAGTTATGGATAATAACATGATTACAGAGAATGTATAGTGAGGTTTATGTGTATTGGTCAAAATATTTTTTAATCACAAAATCAATTCAGGTTTAAGTTATCGGTGTTCTTATTTACGAAGAAGTATTTATTGTGAGATTTTGCCTAACAGGAAGTTAATGAATTCTTAAAGGATTTATGGTAAAATTGTTTACATTGTGTATATATTCTAAATATTTAACCTTTAAAGGAATAGAATTGAAATTGAAGCTGGACCCCTATTCAAAAAACATTGTCTTGACATCTCCTTTTATGTTATTTTCATCTTATTGATGACTAACACTGCTAACTAGCTTCAGTAAATTATTAGTCAGCCTCCTAAGATAACAGGTAAACTGAAGTTGTTCCATACCCTTGACTTCAATAAAACAGAGATAAGAAGATATCTCAGGCCCTAGAAAAGGGAGGGGCATGCTTGGAGCCTACCCTTGAAGCATTTGGGGCTTTGACTTTGTCGCAGCCACTGTGATTCTTATCCGCATTCATGTGAAGGGTGGAAAGTCCCCTGATCAGCTGAAAGGAGGTAGCTGCTTCTGGTTCTGAAGCAGGTTTGTATTTTACAATGTTTTCATGAATTGATTATATATGAAAGATAATTGAAGATTGCCTAAAGAAATTGTGTTTAAAATTTAACTTGCTTTTATTTAGAAAATGTTTTGGTTTGGAGTTTTAAATGTTTCAGAATGTAGATCCAGAGAATTGGAAGATGAAGGATGGTTGCAAGCCTGAGAATGTGTTCTTGTTGAGACGGTTATAGAAGAATTATTGAAAAGAACATTGCCGTTAAAATATTATGCCCTGCAGGAATATGGCTATCATCACATGGAAAAAGAAAGTTAAAACCAAATACGTACAGGTTTAAGCATGTTAAGAAAAGATTTTTTAAAAAGTGATGAATTTTTATTTTGTTGATCTGTCTATAGTTGTTAGCAGAGTGTTAAGATCGCCCACTATCATTGTGTGTATATCTATGTCTCCCCTTAAGTCTGTAAGTAATTGCTTCACATAGCTAGGTGCATTGGAATTAGGTGCATATATGTTCACGATTGTAATTACTCCCTGGTGGATCAATCTCTTCACCAATATATAATGTCCTTCTCTGTCCTTTTTGATGTCTGTCAGCTTGAAGTCTAGGTCATCTGAGATTAGGACAGCTACGCCAGCCTTTTTTCTTCGTCCATTGGAGAGAAATGTCTTTTTCCATCCCTTCACTTTCAATTTCTTAGAGGCTTTTCTGGTTAGATGTGTCTCTTGTAGGCAACAGATTGTTGGGTGCTATTTGATGATCCATTTGGTTAATCTATGCCTTTTGATTGGTGAGTTTAGGCCATTTGTGTTTAGAGACAATATTGAAAGGGTGTGATTTGGAGCTGCCATGAGTGTGTGTAAGTGTGCAAGTGTGTATTTGCGACTATTAGAGTTTCTGATTGGTTGACTTTCTTGCATGGATTTTAGTAGGGAGGTCTTCGCATTTGCCATCTTTGATTTTGGTTTTCATTTTTTCTTTCTGGGTTTAGCACCTTCCTGAGGAGATTTTCCAGAGCCGGTTTTTTATTGATGTATTCTTCGAGTTTCTCTTTACTGTTGAAGTATTTGATTTCATTCTCAAATACAAATGAGAGCTTTGCTGTGTACATTATTCTTGGTTGGCAGTTGTTTTGTTTCAGGATTTGATAGGTTTTACCCCATTTTTCCTTACTTGGAGCGTTTCTTCTGAGAGGTTGGCTGTGATTCTGATTTGCCTTCCTCTGAAAGTAATCTTATCCTTTTTTCTTACTTGTCTTAGAATAGTTTCCTTGTATTCACTTGAAGGTAGCTTGAGGACCACATGTCTGGGTGACGATCTGTTTGGATTGAATCTGTTGGGGGTTCTTTGTTCTTCCTGGATTTGTGCTGGATTTATATTTCCAATGTTCTGGAAGTTCTCCTGTATTATCTCATTGAGCACCCGTTGCAAGCCTGTCTCCTTTTCCACTCCTTTGGGAAGGCCTATTATTCTAATATTTGATTTTTCGAGGTTGTCTTTCGTTTCCTGTATGGACCTATTGGCTTTCTCTAGATTTGTCTCCAACTGTTTGATGAGCTGCTGCCTTTCATTCTGAATGTCTTTCAATTCTGATATTCTATCCTCTGCTGTGTTCATTCTGTTGGTTAGGCTTTCAATTTTGTGCTCTATATCGAGGATTCCCTTTTTGACTTGGTTTATTTCTGCAGTGACATGGTTTTCGAATACCTTGGACTCTTCCCAACGCTTCTCACTGTCTCTGATGAATTTCATCACTAGTTTCTTAAAGTCCTTATCTGGCATTTCCTCTATGTCTTCATCTTGCATCTCAGATATTGAGATTAGTTTTTGGTTGTATTGAGAGAGAGTGCTTCATCTTTCTTCTGGGTCATTGCTTTTCTGATACTTCTCCTCATTGTGTTTTTGCATCTTGTTGTTTTGGGATTTTAGCGTCCTACTTGTTTGTCCACAACCGTTGCCCTCAGTGCTGTAATCTGTAGGAGGTGTGATCTAGCTGCTGCTGTAGGGGGTGCTGGCATAAGCGTTATATTTCTTACTCTATTGGGGACAGCAGGTGATGGTGGGGTTGTTGTTGGGTTGCTTCGTTTGTGCCTGGGTTTATATTTCTGCCACCTGGCTCCATTGCAGCTAGTTGGTTAGGAGTTGTCCTACGTGCACCACCGCCTCTGAGGCTCCAGCTGAGTAGAGCAGGGGGTGCTGCCTGAGTCATCAGCTGCTTGCTGCTCAGAGTGTGTAATCTGCAGCCCTGAGCTGGGTCAGGAGGCTTTGTGAGCCAGCCCTAGTGCCAGGCCCCTTCCCCTGTGGCTCCCTCTCAAAGGCATTACCCCACTGAGGACTTCTGCCTCAGTGCCGAGCTGATACACTCCTTAAGGGCTTGAGGTTAACACTGCAAGGGCCTGTGCTGCTCGAAGCTTGAGATCCCCAACTCCGGGCTGGGTTGAAAATTTCTGCGGGCCTCAGTGCCGAACTCTGCTCTCCTGAATTCGCACTCAGAAGTGCTGCTCCGCTGAGAGGTGCAGCACCGCCTCCCGCCACCGGGCAGGCAGACTTTTCTGAACGGACCCCTGCTGGGAGAACCTGTCTGGTTGATTCTACTGAGCTGGCTCTGGTTTGGGGTCTCCGGCTGAGCCCGGCAGAGTGTACTGCCTGAGTCACCAGCTACTTGCTGTTCAGGGTGTGTAGATCACAGCCCCGAGCTGGGTCAGGAGGCTTTGTGGGCCATCCTTAGTGCTTGGCCCCCCAGTAGCAGCTCCCATTCCAAGGCGTTGCCCCACTGAGATTCACTGCCAAGCAGCACCTTTGCTCTGGGTCACAAGCCTAGCACAGCGGGGGTTTCTGCCTCAGTGCCGAGCCAAGATTCTCCTTCAGGGCTTGAAGTTAGCACAGCAGAGGCCTCTGCTGCTCGAAGCTTGAAATCCCCAACCCCGGGCTGGGTTGGAAATTTCTGCAGGCCTGAGCGCCGAAGTCTGCTCTCCTGAATTCCCACTCAGAAGTGCTGCTCTGCTGATAGGTGCAACACCGCCTCCCGCCACCAGGCAGGCAGGATTTTCTGAGCGGACCCCTGCTGGGAGAACCTGTCTGGTTGATTCTGCTGAGCCAGCTCTGGTTTGGCCTCTCCAGCTGAGCCCGGCAGGGGATTCTGCCTGAGCCACCAGCTACTTTCTCAGTTGCACTTTCTCAAGGGTGGAAGCACAGCCCTGAGAGGCACAGAGCTGTGAGGGGCACGCAGCCGTGCCCCTACTAGTTTGCTCTTCTGCCCAGGTCATAAGGTTCTGCCGAGTGTTGCCCATCCTCTGGAGCTCAAGCTGAGCCCAGCAATAGGATCCACTGGATTCTCTAGCAGCTAGTCCACTGTTCAGAGCTGATATGGGGATTTCTGAGCCCCGGTCCCATAGCACCGCTCCAGTTGCCTCTGCACTCTCTCAAAGCTGCTGAGCAGTTGGAAGGCACGCTTCTGGGAAATCTCCCCTGCTAGTCCTCCACTTCTGCAGGGGATGATTCCCCCTATGATCAGTCCAGTAGCCTCCTCTCGGGCCTCCTGCCCTCCAGCCGCCTCTGTTTTCCCTGGGATGGTTGAGACTCAGCCGTCTTCCCCCTGCTTGGCATCGTGACTCACCAAGTTTCTCGCAGTATGCTGTATTTTCTTTCCCACTTTTTGCAGCTGTTCTTTCACACTGTGTAGATCTTCTTGCTTTAGTGAACTCCAGTGACCTTCCCGCTCTTCTCCCTACAATTTTATGTTTCCCGGCCTGTTTCTCTGCTAGATCGGTTCCCTTCTTTCCCTACTCCACCCTACACCAGCTCTCTGTGGTCAGCCATCCTTCTGAGGGTAAACTCTTAAATGATAACGGGCAAAGGCCAATAAGGGATCATTTTGATAATGATTATCTATCTCTCCGGAATAGGATAAACAAGCAACTGCCCAATCTTCAGAGATTTGAAAAAGAAATTGCAACTGTTCAAAATTATAGGGAATAATTATATAATCAGGCTCACATCCAACTTATGGCTTAATTACCTGAGTCCTTTCATTAAAATTTTGGCTATTAATTGGGGATAGTAACAATCACTTTATTGGAAGATAATGAGAGCAAGATCCACATAAGAAGATGCCCTTTTGGAGTTTTATCTGGATCAGGCTGCCAAATAACTCCAACTGAATGATTGGGGGTAGCACACACAATAAAATAAAGGGTGACAATTTTAGACTATTGAAAAATAGCCTGTTTGATTATGGCTTGTTCAAAATCTGGCAAGGTTTTAGATGCTTCAGGGATCAACTCACGAGGGGAAAGGGGATGAGAGCTACGTATAAGAAGATTGGGGCAGGGGTTTTAAAACATCTGGAGAAAGACAATAATAGGGGCATGAAAATTGTAAATTTCCTAAAAATTGTTGCATAGAAGGAAGGGTAATTGGGGTAGAAAGGCTTATTTTAATTTTGGGGGTCAATATTTGAGAGTCTTTTAATTCTAGGCCTAAATATTGGAATGGATCTTCTAACTGAATTTTATCAGGAACTATATCAAGCCCATATACCTGTAGGGATTGTTTAAGATCTTAAAGGCAGGAAAAGGTCACCGCTTTGGTAGGGCAGGCCAAGAGAAGATCATCCATATAATGCAAAATATAGGCTTGAGGCCATTTGCCCCAGATGGGATCAACAGCCCTATTAATAAAATTCTGTGCTAGGGTTGGGCTATTTGCCATAACTTGGCGTAGGACTGTCCATTGAAACCTCTGCATGGGACCTTTAAAATTTGTCTGCGGTATGCTAAAGGCAAAATGATCAATACCCGAAGGATATATGGGAATGGTAAAAAAGCAACCTTTTAAATCTATAATTATTTTATGATATCCTGCAGGGATGACTGAAGGAGTAGGGAGTCCTGGTTGGAGAGCTGTCATGGGATGGATGACCTTATTTATGGCTCTGAGATCTTGGAGAAGCCTCCATTTCCCTACTTCTTTTTAATAACAAAGATGTGTGTATTCCACGGTGACAAGTAGGGAACAACATGCCCTAGAAGCAAGAGCTTCTGCACTAGCTCTGTAGCTGCCACAAGTTTTTCGGTGGGCAAAAGCCACTGATCTACCCAAACAGGAGTGGATGTTTTTCATTGTATTTTCTCAGCATGTAGATGAGGTATTTCTGAACAGGGTGCAGAAGGAGCAGTGGCCATTGCTAAAAAGGTGGTGAATATCCTAATCCAAATCTATCCACTTTAGGTATAACTGTAAGAGGTTGAGTCCTGCCTTGAGAATTTTTTCCTAGACCTTGGCCAGGCAGAAATCCTTGAGATAATATTTGCTTAGCTACAATAGAACTAGGGAAACACATGATGACATTCATTTGTGAAAGGATATCGCGTCCCCACAGATTGAGAGGCAATCCTGTGACAATAAAGGGCTGAACTTGTCCCTTATTGCCTTCACTATCTTCCCCTGTTAAGATTTTTGAACTCTGTCTGGGGTAGGTTGATTGTCCTATGCCTTGCAGATTAGTTAGGAAATCAATGACGGATCATGACTTTGACCAATATTTGGAGGATATTACAGTGATATTTGCTCCTGAATCTAAGAGGCCTTCATAAACTTTTCCATCAAATTTTAATTTAAGGGTAGGCCAGGATGACGAAATTTGCTTCATCCAAAAAACCTCAGAGATGCCTATTTCTTCATTAGGGGAAATATTCTGCACATATCAATTGCCAGAATCAAACAAAGGTAAAATTACATGTTGGGCAATTTTTTGTCCTTTTATGATATGATGCACTCCCTCTTGGTTTTTGGCTAACAGAGAAATCTCTCCATGTGCGCCGCCATTGACTACACTGGGAAAAACAAATAATCCTTTGTGAATAGCTGATGCTCGGCCCAATATTAATCCAAAGGTATTATCTGGTAGGGGGCCAAAAACTCTGGTTGAGAGAATTTGGGACCCATTCTCAGGGGTTAATACTGTGTCGGAGGAGGGACAGATGTCCAAGCCTGGGTTGGTGGGTGTGTTCCTCCATAATTCTGAGACAGAGTTTGTCTTGGAGCCAGGGCCGGCCCATATACCCCAGGAGCCAGCATCACAGGGGCCCGAGGCTGCCCCTGAGGGAAGTTTCCCTGCCCCTTGGGTGACAAAGGTTGTCCTTGAACATCTGTGTTTGATCTACACTCATTCTTCCAGTGTTGACCATGGTGGCAGCAAGAACACAAGGATGGAGGGGGTAGCCTACCATTCTGGGGATATTGTATGGGGACTGAGAATTGGGGATTATTTTTTAGGGAGCAATCCTTAGAAAAATGATCAGGCTTTTTATGAGAAAAACAAGGGTTTTTTGCCCTATTCCTGCCTTTTGTAACACCAATCCAACAGCTAACCCAAAGGAATGGCTAGGGCCATGAACATTAGTGCAGCTACATATATAGGTGGAGAGAGGCTCTTTATGATGGTGTTTTAGGATATCCTGACATGCAGGATTTGCATTTTCAACAGCCAATTGTTTTATAAATGGGTTGTCAGGATCAGTAGTGCCAAAAAGTCTTTCTGCCACTTCTGTCAGCCTACTGACGAAGGAACTATATGGTTCCTCAATCCTCTGTACTATCTTAGTTAAGGTATTGGTGGGAGTGCCTTTAGGGGGCAACTTTTTCCATGCTCCTAGTCACCTTTGCGAGTTTGTGCAAGCAATCCAGTAGGAAATTGTGATTGTGCCTCCAAGGTGTCATGAGGTGCGTTTCCTAATATTTTATCAGCACTTCAATGGTGTGACTCAGGTTGAGCTAAATTTCTGTGAACCATTGATTTAGCCATATCAATAAATTATGATTTCCATAGCATATAGTCTCCTCCTTCAAGAGCAGCTTTAGCCAATTGTTGCCACTCATTAGGTGTTAACCAGGTTGCTATAGCACTCTCTAAGAGCCCTAGAGTAAAGGATGCAGTAGGCCCATAAGTGGTGACAGCAGCTTTTATTTTCTCAATGCTTTTTAAATCGAATGGCACATATTGCACATTTGGATTAAGCTGGACTCCTTCATTAACACCTATGCTGCTAGAATCACAGGGCTTTCCTCTTCCTCGCCTCCAGAGGTATTATGTTCGGAGGTGGCTGCAGGTGTTTCAGGAATTTGAGGGCCACTGTGTAATGAAATCAGGAATGCTAAGACTGATGATGATTTAGCCTCCTCTGTAATTTTCTCCTGATTATTCAAATTTTTAAGGGTGGATAATTTTAAATCTAGCTCTTTTAGTCTCAATAATAATTGAACCTTCTCTTCCTTGTGCTGAATGAGGGTTTTGAAGTGCTCATTATTATGGCCTGTATCTATTGCAATGAGGGATTTCTTTGAAACAATCTTTGCTCTGGGGAGAGTTGTATAATGTGGGGGTAAGAAAAGAAGAGACAGACCTTCACGTAAAGGTGGAGCAGACGGTAAAATGGTTTCCTCATCTGCATAATATGCCGCAATTTCTTCTTCTAATGCAGTGGCATCAGTTGGGTTAAGGGTCTCATCTCCCTCAATCTTTAAAAGTGGATAAATTTTTGGAATGGGAGTAAGGGGGATGGTGTTGGGTCAATGGGGGAATCTTGTTCTGTAACACTCCCTGCCTTGTATGACAATCTAGAGGGTGGATGCAATGCAGGGTCTGGGGGAGGAGACAGAGCACCGGATTTTGAGCCAACTGTGGTCTAGAGACTGCTTCAAGCATCTTCTCTGTTTCATGAACCAGATTCTTCAGTTCTGGTTGATCTTCACTAACTCTAAAAATACCATAAATCAAATTGTAAATCAAATTATTTTCTGGACCCCAAGCTTTATAAAAAATCTCTAGGTTGTGGCCAACACACCACCACTGATTTTCACTGATAGAACCTTCTTTTGGGAACCATGGACATAAACCAATCACAAAATCAAAGAAGTTTCTCAACTGTTTCTCTTTCACCCAAATCCTCTGTGCCTTGAGGGAATCTTTAATCCCCTGGAGAAAGATCTTCTGCTTACTGTTTGCTTGTCCCATTACTCACTGTGCCTGGTGTTGGTCACACAACGTGATCCAGCGCAACGAAGAGGTAAAGTCGCAGGCTGAGCTGCACCTCATGCCTCTCGGATGGAGATGGCACTCTGTAGACAACGTTGTTCTTCTAGTGACCAATGACGTCTCCCAATCCTCAGGAATCTCGTCCCACATTGGGCGTCAGTTGTCCCAACCCACAGGACTTCAACAGGGGCCAAAACCTAAGGGATGGGAGATGGGGACAAGAGGCACAGAAAGAATGACCACAAGACAGGATTCTGATCAAGTGGCAAATGTTACTTTTTCTTAGGCCAGCTTTATAGTCGGCAGAGCGGATACTTTGACAGAGGCACGACAGGATATATTTTTTTTTCAGAATCAGACAGGGCAGGATGCCTTGTGGTGGGCAGACAGGAACCTTGGCAGGGTGAAAAGAATTGAGCTACCCTACCCAGAGAATCACCTAGGCAACGATAACCACAAAACCACAAGGCTCAACAATAATTATCTTATTCTACTTAAATATCCTACTTAAACTTAACCTATTTTTAACTTTCTTAAACTATAATAACTCTATATAGGCCAGGGCACAAAATGGTTTCACAATGGTCCTCTACATCATTAAGAAAAAATCTGGAAAGTGGAGATTATTACAAGATTTAAGAATGGCTAATAAAGCCATGGTACCTATAGGAGCCTTGCAACCTGGCCTCCCAGCCCCTTAACAATATTCAGTAATTTATTCAAGATAGTTATTGAACCTAAGGATTGTTTTTCTAGCACCCACTTGCATCCAGATGATTGCCTACATTTTGCCTTTAGCCTCCCTCAGATAAATTTTCAGGGACCCATGGACCACCATCAGTGGTGAGTCCTTCCTTGAGGCACAAACAGCCCTACCCTAACCCAAAAATATGTTGCTCAAATCCTTAAACCTGTAAGAAATAAGTGGCCTGGAATTTTTATTCTGCATTATGTGGATGATATCTTGATTGCAGCGCCCACCGAGGCGGCCACCTTTTCCTGCTTTTAACAGGTGCTGCATGTTCTTCAGAGCTATGGATTATTGATAGCACCTGAAAAAGCTCAGGTCGAAGACCCTCATAATTTTTTCAGATATCAATTATATTGCGGAAAAATTAATACACCCAAAATTGGTCTTGATTTGTTTGCCCTAAAAACCCTCCATGATTTTCAATCCCTTTTAGGCAATTTGCAATTTTTAAGGCCGTATTTAAGGATTGCACCTGAAACTCTTTTCCTCCTTCATAACTCATTAATTGGAGCCCCTCATCCCTTTTCATCTCTCACCCTTACATCAGCAGTGAGAGAGTCTATTAAGACAATAAATGATGCCATTTCTTCCCAAGTTATTTTCCTGTATGATCCCCTTCTTCCCTTAAGTTTTATTGTGTGTGCCACAGCATTGCCCCTTTAGGAGTTTTCTGGCAAAAAGGAATGAATAAGTCCCCTTCAGGACACCCCCTATTGTGGTTGCCCCTACAGTCAAAACCAGCCAAAGTCCTAGCCATCTACTTTTCCCTCATAGCCGCCTTAATTTTAAAAGCAGGAAAATTAGCTGTACAATATTTTGGGAAAGATCTGGATATTATAATTGTGCCTTATACCTCGGAACAAGTTGACTGGCTACTTCAAGTTAATAATGATTGGGGTGTTGGCTGTGCATCCTTTGCCGGTGTCATAATCATTATCCAAATGACCCTTTAATGCAATTATGAGAAATCATTCCTTTGTTTTCCTCAAAGTTACCTCTCATACCCCTGAAAGGAAGAATTGCAATTTTTACAGATGGTTCCTCAAGTGGAACAGCTGCTTACATCATTCAAGGCCAATCTTTCCCAATAAAATCCCTTTACGTGTCTGCTCAATTACTTGAATTGTTTGCTGTGCTTCAGGTTTTTAAAGTTTTCCAACAGTCGCTTTTAATTTGTATACAGATAGTGCTTATATAGCCCACTCCATTTCTTTGTTAGAGACAGTTCCATATATGAAGGCCACCTCCAGCATTTCAGCTTTTTGTTCAGATACAATCCTTAATTAGAAAAAGAAGAGATCCCTTTTTTTATTGGGCATTTGAGAGCCTATACAGGACTCAAGGGACCCTTGGCTAAAGGCAATGCCCAAGCCCATGCTGCCACACAGCTAGTTCTCCTAACTCTAGATCCTTCTGTGTCTGAAGCCCACCGAGCACATGCCTTACATCACTTGAATGTGCTCACACATCACCAGATGTTCAAGATCACTAGAGAACAGGCTAGAGAAATTGCCAAAAGTTGTAACTCCTGTGCTCAGTTTTCTCCAGACCCTCATTTAGGAGTTACCCCCTGAGGCTTAATCCCAAATGATAGATGGCAAATGGATGTCACACATTTTCCATCCTTTGGCAGACTCAAATATGTCCATGTAACAGTGGATACCTAGAGTGGATTTATTAATGCTACAGCACTAACTGGAGAAGCTTCCAAAGATGTCATCACCCACATGCTACAAAGCATGTCAGTTATGGGCAAACCTAACAGCATTTAAACTGATAATGGCCCAGGATATACAGGAGCTAAATTCTGACAATTCTGCTCACAACTAAAATTTAAACATATTACTGGCATTTCTTATAACCCAGAAGGACAAGGAATTATTGAAAGGACACATCAGACCTTAAAAAATATGCTTAAGAAGTTAGAACTCTTCACAGATTTATCTATGACACCTACTCCCAGGAATAGATTGAATCATGCCATTTTTATTACAGACTTCTTAAACCTAGATTATAATAATTGATCTGCAGCTGATTGACATTGTCATTCCGCAACCCAGGATTCATATGCCTTAGCCATGTGGAAAGATCCCCTCACAGGAGCATGGAAAGAACCAGACCCAGTGCTTATCTGGGGATGAGGCTCCGCCTGCGTGTATGACAGTGAAAATGCAGAACCACGCTGGATACCAGAGTGGCCTTTAGAGCCATTAACTCACCACCGTCCAGAAAGGATGCCAACTCCCGCTCTGAGACCTCTTCTTCTCCTTCTTTTCCAGAAGCTGCTGCACCTATGACCGCAGTTGATGGTGATCCTTTGCAACCTCTGGGTCCTGTGGATTCAGACCCAATTGGCATAGATGACTGCTATCGGCCTTGGACCACAACTCCATAATCCACACCAACCATGAAATTACACTTGGGTCATGCTGTCAGAGCGACATGCTGTCATTTGGTCAAAACTGGGGTCACCCCTCATGTATGGTGGCCAAAAGTCCTCACCCTGAACTTATGTATGCTTGCACTTGGGGCTGCCAACCATTGGGAACTTAATACTCTCCTTGGACTTTCTTTAGCACCTGAACTGCCTGATCAATCCTATGATCCAGGATGTGCTGATACTCAACAATGTGTTCTTCTCCAAGCCACTGCTTTTTTAAAGACAAATTCATTTTATTACAAAGTAGGATATACAGAGAGGAGGAGAGAAAGAGAGGAAGATCTTCCATCCAATGATTCACTCCCCAAGTGAGCCGCAACGGCTTGTGCGCGCCGATCCAAAGCCAGGAACCAGGAACCTCTTCCGGGTCTCCCATGTGGGTGCAGGGTCCCAAAGCTTTGGGCCATCCTCGACTGCTTTTCCAGGCCACAAGCAGGGAGCTGGACAGGAAGCGGGGCTGCAGGGATTAGAATTGGCGCTCATATGGGATCCCAGGGTGTTCAAGGCGAGGACTTTAGCTGGTAGGCCATGCCACCAGGCCCCAAACCACTGATTTTTATGTGTGCCCTGGAAGCCGCCGTGATCATCATCTCCTTCATGAATTCAGAGGATCCGCTGATTATTTCTGTGCCTTTTGGAGATGTGAAACTACAGGCATTGCTTGCTAGATTCGAGATTCAGAAAACAAAGACCTGATTACACTCAAACTCAATTTCAGCCACCCAACTACAACAGCAGTCTATGGCTTCACCTTCCTTCCCTCCTATTATGATGACACCACTGCATGCCACCCTAATCATCCTGACACAAAAGGTTGGTGTATCCCTTTAGAAATCCGGTTCACCCTTAAAGTGCATGCTGACCAAGAAGAGACTTGGATGAGGGGCCATGAGTGCGGCCTTAAATTGTACCAGTCAGGGACAGATACGGGCATATTATTTTCTAGCAAATTGTTAAAAGAACCTGTTAATGCCAAATATCTCGCCAATATTGGACCAAATAATGTTATTGCATATAAGCCTCCTTTACCCCGACCTCTTCTCTGACTTCCCATTCCTTCCCCAAACCCTCAACCTCTATGATTTTCTATCATTTCTGCTCCCTGCCTCCCTGACCATCTCCTCCTTTATGTCTTAATTTCCCTGCCCTGACAATCTTATTTTGACCTTGATTAACCAAACCAGCTTAACAGTTAATGACTCTTCACCTGAATTTACGAATGACTGTTGATTTTTGCACAAATACCCGAACCCCATTTTATGAAGGTATTGCCTTAATTGATGTTATTTACTATTCCAACTCTTCCTCCTCATGCAGGTGGACCAAGAATGATTAGTCTGGTATGTCTTTAACCCAGGTTGTTGGTTTAGGTCTCTGCTTGACTACCTACCATAGATCCCCATTCATACTCCTTCTCTTATTTGTGTAATTCCACCATTATTCCAGCAGCCCATTCTCAATATCTTCTTCCCCCCAGCAATGCTTGGTGGGCCTACACCAATGCCCTCACACCTTGCCTTTCCTATCAGGTTTTTCATTTCATACACAATTTTGCATCTTAGTTCAGTTAGTTCCTCGATTGTCCTATTATGCCTCTGAAGAGTTTTTCCAACTGTGGGAATCCAATCCAACTTCCCTTTCACATTCAAACCATGAGGATATCATTATCATTACCATTCCTGTTCTGTAGGGACTTGGTGCTGTAGGCGCCGGCACCGGCATTTCCTCTCTCATTCTAACCCAGAATTAGTATGCCGAGCTACGTTCCACCATTAATGAAGATACACAACGTTAACAACAAGTCATTTCAGCGAGGTAATGGGAAAACAAAAGAAGGCTGTCTTTAAAATGATGGTGAAAAATACATCTCATGAGATATAATTTGTGAAGTTGAATTGTTTTTGAGCCCATATCAGTTGCTTCCATTTTCCATGAATTTCTAGAATCACCCTCATATTTTAGTAAGTATTATGATTATTATCAATTTGTGGGTGGAAAGCTGAGGCACAGCCTGCCTGTATGAACCCCTTCTATTCCTTGTGGCTGCTAGGGAGGCCACTGCTATGGAGGTCAGCTCAGAGGCAGGCATTTGGAGGGACTCAGAGGACACCATTCTCTCACTGGTGGCTCTAAGCTGGAGGGCTGGTTTTGAGTGGGACTGTTGGTTAAACAAATACTTGGTGATGAAGACTTCTTGTGCCTGAGCTCCTATGTTGCTAGCCCCAGGCTTCCACCTTGCCTGCTAGGACATTCACCCAGGTGAACACTGATGTAGGTACTGGCACCTGTGTTTCACCCTCACATAGCTTCCCAGACCTGGAGTAAGCATTGGTTGCCAGAGTGCAAACACAGGCTCTCCACCATGGGACTCAGACTGGACCAGACACCCCTCCCATTCTGGAAGGATGGTTCTGCACATTTTCATCATGGAGTCCAAGAAGGGTGCTTCTTCTACCTCCGGGGCCTGAGGTGCACACATGCATTCATGCAATACACATTGCTAAATCTACACATATTGTGGTTTTCCCTAAGTTTGGAGTTTTGAGCCCAGTGGTCCAGTCTTGGGGGAGGGATTAAAGAAACCTCTCCTGGGTCACCTCAGATGTGATTGTAATTTATGCCAGCCAGTGCAGGGTCTGGCTAGTTTGTCATCCACATCAGTCTACACACACAAGGATGGTTGCAGTTACTCAAGTAGTCCTGTTCCCAGTCACATCTCATATACAAAACAGTGGATGTTGCATACAAGCCTAACACAGTGCACCACACAAGCAAACCCTCATGCACAGCAGCAGGAACTGCAGTCTAGTTGGGCAAACCCCCTGTAACCTCTCTAGGCCTGCTCCCATCCCCGGATTCCTGCACATGCTGGTATGTGCAGTAGACTTGTCCAATCTGTCTGACATCTCATCCCACTTTCAAACACACCGATGGTAGTCTTCAGCTTAGCTCAGTCTAACTGATTCCACTATCCATGCAACACATATGCCAGTGGGTGGTGTTGCACTGTCCCACCCACCCACCACCAATTCTGCTTCTTCTCAATCTCACTGGTTGGAACTGCAACACAGCAGAGTCATGCCCATGGTTTCCTTATAATGTCCACTCTCAGCCCTGGCTCTTGCAGTTTCCATCTTGTAGTCCTGTCCAGCCTGTTGCCTGTTCAGCCCTAGCTGCAGCTATCATACTCACCATGGGAGCAGTGGCCTAGCAGAGTAGCCCCTATATGCGCCCTAACAAGCTTACCCCTGGCCCAGGTTTGCATGTGCTAGTGGGCTTTGAAGCCCAGTCTGGCATGGCCTGCCTTGCCTCAGCATTCACCAGCAGATGCTGCAGTCTGATTCAGCCTGGGGTGCCATCGTCTTGGCTCATGCTGTCAGGTATGGCAGCCTAGTCCAGCCTGGTCAACCCCAGGTCCTGGTCCTATTTCTGATGTGAACTGCTGGGTGTTATAGCCCAACTCATCCTGTGCTGGTTCTCACACCAGTCAGTGGGTGCTGTCAATTGGCCCAACTGGCCTGCCTCCAGACCTGACTCATATATATGCTGATGCGTACCATGACCGGATGGGTATAGGCTGCCTCCAGTTTTGGCTTTTACACTCAACATCAAGAATTGTTTTAAGACAGGGCTTCCCCAAGTTTCTGTACCAGGTACCTCCCATTTGCAGATCTCATACACATCGGTGGTATCATGGCCCAGTTTAACGTGGCCTGTCTGCTGTCATGGAATTTACTGGTTGGTGCAGCAGGCTTACCAAGCTGGCTTACACCCATTCTGACTCTTACTTGTGGGTGCTACATCCCAGCTCCTCTTGAGCACAGTACAGACATGGTTCTCATGTGAATTAGTGGTTGCTGTGACCTAGCCAAACACATCCTACAGCTATTCTTTGTCTCTTGAGCACCAGCAGGTGCTGGGGGCTATCCCAAACCCAGTCTGGGACACCCAAAGGCCCAGCCCACATACACTCCAAGAAATGCTACAGCTATATCCAGCCCAGTATACACTTTCCATTACAGCTCTCACTCTCAACATTTTGAACTGAATCCAAGCAAGGGAGTCCATTGTGCTGCCCAACCAGGCCTGCTTCCAGCTGCTACTCATTCTACGCATGACACTGGCTGCTACAACATGGCCTGGAATGGTGTTGACCCTTTCCATTGGATGCTGTAGCCTTGCCTGGATCAGCCTGCCCCAAGTCCAAGCTATCAATAATGGATGCTATCGCCTAGGCATGGCCAGTCTACCTTGATACATGGAGCTTTTGCAATTAGATGGATATGGCAGCCTAGCATGGCTTGGCCTTTACCCTGGTTTGGCTCCACAAATGCCAGTGTGTACTATAACTAGGAGGGTGTCTGGCCTATGCCCTAGACAGCTCACAATCTGTCAACCAGTGAAGCAGCCTTTCCTGGTGTGACCCATACTCATCCTTGACTCTTGTGCTCACATGAGAGACACAATTTAGTGACCATGCTTATTCCCAGACCAGCTCTCATGTGTTTCAGGTGCTAGGCCTCAGTCTTGGCCTTTGTGTGTGCTGGTAGATGTTGCAATCTGGCCCACCTCACACCCAATTCTTGGGTACACCTTCAGGAGCTGCAGCATAGAACAACCTAGCCTGTTTGCAACCCCAGGTCCTATTGAGTGTTGTTGAGTTCTGTGGTCAAGCCTAGCTAGACCTATCACTACAACCAACATTAAGCAAACTGGAGGGTACTGCAGTTCCACAGGGATGAGAACACAAGTCAATCACAGATTCTTCCCCCAGACCTGATTTTCCTACTTGTCAGTTAGTGTCATAGTCCAGCCTAATCTGGCTAATCCCTGCCCTGATAGTCACTGGCAGGAACTGTGGCCTGGCCTTAACAGGCAGTCCCACACCCTAGCCCTAGCTTTCTTGCACAGGTTTTCAAAGATTGAATTAAACTTTTTTTGAATGATCTACAGAAAGAAAAAGAGACACACAGGTATCTTTCATTAACTGATACACTTCACATATTGTCACAACAGCTAGAGCTGGGCTGGTCCAAAGCCAGGAGGGAGGAATTCTTCTCAATATCCCATGTGGGTTCAGGGTCCTAAGGCTTCATGCCATCCTCATTTACTTCCCTAGATCACAAGCAGTGACCTGCTCTGCTAGATGACAAGTAGCGCAGCCAGGTCCTGAACCAGTGCCATAAGAGATAATGGCCCCTCAGGTAAAAGTTTAGCCTGATAGGCCATGACGCTAACCCCAAATAATTTTTTCAATGAAAATCAAAAGGTCACATTGCACATCCTCTTAAAATCCTGCCTCTCTTGGAATGTTTTAGTGCTTCCCACACAGTTGTGTGTCTCTTAAAGCGGTGGTGTGGTGTGTTCAGGGAATGATCCCACAGCACCCCCAGCCTTGCATAGACATCACAGAAGGCACACGAATACCCTAAATGGTCTAGCTCCATCATACCTCAGCACCCCTCACTGCCATCAGGAGACATGAGTGATTATTGCTGCTGTTGATGTAATGTGCTTATATTAGAAGGAAAACATGCAAAATCATTGCAGACTGCAAGAGCATCAATCCAGGGACACGCTTGTTCATGACCATGTACTAAGGACTTTCCTTTCCCATGACTTTCCATGGAGCAGTTGGCTGCAGTAGCAGCACCACACTTGGGCTAAGTCGTTGGCAGTCATGTCACCTGTTGGTGATAGAAACTTTATTTTTTAAGATTTAGTTTTTTGCTGTAAAGCCAGATTTACAGATAGGAGAGACAGAAGGATCTTCCATCTGTTGGTTCACTCCTGACATGGCTGTGATGGCCAAAGCTGAGCCAATCCAAAGACAGGAAACAGTAGCTTGTTCTGGGCCTCCTAGGAGGGTGCAAGGTACCAGTGCTTTTGGCCATTTTCCTCTACTTTTCAGACCACAAGAAGGGAAAGTGTAACAGTTGGGGCTTGAACCGGCACCTATGTGGGATCCCAGTACTTGATTGAGGTGGATTAGTCAATTAGCCTATCACACCAGGCCCTAGAAACTTTTTTTTAAAAGGCTTATATGTTTTTATTTCAAAGTCACTTGCTAGTTCATTTTCTAAGTGGTTATAAAAGCCAGAGGTGGGAAGGCAGAAGCCAGCAGCACTTGGGCTGTCCTCTGATGCTGTCCTAGGTGTTTCAGTGGGGATTTGTATGGAAAGTGGAGCAACTGTGATATAAATCAACATCTGTATGGGACATCAGCCCCACAGGCTGTGGCTCCACTTGCACAGCCACAGGGCCAGCTCCAGGAACTTTCCAGAAATACTGCAATTGGATGATTGGTTGCTACCTGAAGAGATGCCTCCTATATCAAAGTCCCCTGTCCACTCTCCGTTTGAACTGGGCTTATGTGGGGCATGAAATTGGGTCAGAAGCAGAGCCCACATGGGAATTCAGTGCCACAGTGGCAACTCATTCCACCATGACCCAGAGCCCCTGGTTCCCAACTCTGTGAAGCCTCTCTTTGGCTGGGAAATTCTCCTCAATGAGCTGGCAAATAATTTCTCTGAGGACATTGTGTTGTCCTCATTTCAGTCTCTCTGTCTCCCTGACTTCTTTGGGAAGCACCTTGATTTTCATTCAAAGTAATTGTGCCTTATTTTGTGCTTATGTTTACACACCACTGCCTTATTCGGCATTCATCTTCATTCCCTAATCCATGAGTTTTCACTCTTGTGTCATATATAGTAGCATGATAACATGCTGTGTGGCCCAGCCTCCATGCACTCTGGTTCCTTAATGCCCAGCTGTGTCATCAAATCTACTCTGTAGATCTCATGACACTGTACAGCGTTCATGAGAAAGCCCATGGAAAATCCCTGTTATCTTGTCCAAAGTATGTATGTACTGGGATTACCTGTATGGTAATCACAGTTAATGATGTTCTACATCTGTCTTAATCACTATTGAGAGTAGCTTCTAGGGGCTGATGCTGTGGCATAGAAAACAATTAGAATCACCACCTGTGGTGCTGACACAAAATGTGGGCTTGGCTCCTGTTCCTGCTCCATGGTATGGCCTGTGAAATCCGCAGAGGATGCCCAAGCGCTGGGTCCCTGCATTCACACTGGAAGACCTGGCTTCAGATCAGCCATCATGGGAGTAAATCAGTTGATTGAAATTCTGTGTTCTCATAGTTGCTTTTCTGCCTTTGAAATAGATAAAAAACAAATAAAGATTAAAGGTGATTTTAGTTACTATAGACAGAAAGGAAAATTGACTTTTTCCTGGTCTCATGTTCACTCCAGCATAAAGGCCTTTCTTGGAGATTGGATATCCGACTTGGAAGACTCCCAGAATGAAAGGGACCATTCCCAACCATGAAGGGTTGATGTAGGGGGAAGACAGAGAGAGAGGGCCAAAAAGCGCCAGAGGGAGGAGCAAGTGTAGTGGAAACTAGTAGAAACAGGTGTGGGACCCTCCCAGGAAGCTGCGGAATCAACAAGATCCACGCAGTCTGGAGAATCAACCAAAAATAACAACAACAAAAAGACCAAGGCAGCATCTGCAAAGCAGCTTGCCAGCTCAAAAGCGGTGCGGTGGGAACTCAGCGAGGGAAAGGCTGCTGGGAGTTTTAACTGGAGGATACAGAGGCAACTTTGGGAGGTCGTTGCACAAAGCCCCTCCACTGGTGGCTAGAAGCTGCAGGAGTGCTGAAGCCTCTAGCACTGGTGGTGTTATTAATAACCTTGGCGGGACCCAGGCAAAGACGGGGACGGCTGCCTGACACGAACTTCCCCATAACGAAACGCCACGGTAGAGGGAGGATGCTAGAACCCTGAAGTGCAGTAGCTGGCATCTGAGGCAGCTAGGGTGAAATTCCCAGGATCACAGCTAATCTAAATTCTGGGCCAACCCAGTCTGGGGGAAAGAGGCGGTGGAGTGGGTCCGCCAGATCCTGTGCCTCAGACCAAAAAGACAAAGCAACAACAACAAAAGAAAAAAAAAAAAAAAAACAAGAGACAAGTCCCGGGCTCCTAGGCGCTGAAACCTGAGGCCCTGAAACCTGAAACCCAGAAGGGAAACAAGAAAAACCCAATAACTCCCTGGTCCAGAAGCAAAACAAAAACTTAGGCCAGCAAGACCACAGGCCATCCACTAGGTGGCAACAGAGGCCAAGGGTGAGAATCCAGCAACACCTGGGGCCACAAGCATGAGGCGCAAGAGGAGAGCCAGTGAGGTAGATGCAGCTAATGGCATCCCAAAAAGCCACCATAAAGCCTGGTCGATCGCAGAGATTACAGATGAAGAAATTGAAGACGTCTCTGATAAGGACTTCAGAAAAATAATTACAAAACTCTTCAGAGACAATGAAAAACGATGGGACGAGTTCAATGATTTCAAAAACCACATAATCACAGAAACAAAATTACTCAAAAACGAGATCCTTGACTTCAAGAACAAAGTTGAGAGCTTAGCCAACAGAATTACAGCAGCAGAAGACAGGATATCCAACTTGGAAGATTCCCAGAATGAAAGCAGGCAGATTATTAACCAACTAGAGTCACAACTACACAAGACAACCAAGACAATCCAGGAGGTGAATGACAACATCAAGAAGTCAAATATCAGAATCATGGGGCTCCCAGGAGTGGAAAGAGAGACAGGCATACAACCAGTACTATAGGAAATTATGCAGGAGAACTTCCAAAATACCTGGAACATGAGCCCAATCTAAATTCAGGAAGGACAGAGGACTCCCCATAGGGTGGACCCAAAACAATCTTCCCCAAGACACGTGGTAATCAAGTTACCCTCCAATGAATACAAAGAATCCTAAGGTTAGCACGAACCAAAGAAAAGCTTACATTTAGGGGCAGGACCATCAGAATCACTGCTGACTTCTCAGGACAGACACTCCAGGCAAGAAGGGAGTGGAACAAAATCTTTCAAGTACTGAAAGAGAACAACTGCCAATCAAGAATACTCTACCCAGCAAAGATTTCATTTGTATATGAAAACAAAACTAGATATTTCCACAGCAAAGAGAAATTAGAAGAATATGTCAACACAAAACCAACCCTACAAAATCTCCTTAGAAATGCACTACTCCCAGAGAAAAAGGAAGCAAGCCATAAGCAAGGATGGCAATCTGGGAGATCTCAATAAAGTCCATCCACAGAAACAATAATCAATCAGCAACAACTTCAAAAACACAGGCATATGGCACGGCAAATTTATAATTTCTCAATATTAACCCTCAACACAAACGGCTTAAATTCCTCAACCAAAAGACACCGATTAGCAGACTGGGTTAAAAATCAGGACCCAACTATATGGTGCTTGCAAGAAACACATCTAACCAGAAGGAACTTCAAGAAACTGAAAGTGAAAGGGTGGAAACAAATATTCTATACCAATGGACGAGAAAAAAAGGCTGGTGTGGCAGTCCTATTCTCAGATGATATGCACTTCAAAGTAACAAACGTCAAAAAGGACAGGGAAGGGCGGTACATCTTCTTGAAAGGGAAGATCCAACAAGAACCAATCGCCATTCTTAACATTTATACTCCTAGCCCAGACGCTCCCAGCTACGTGAAACAACTACTTTTGGACTTAAAGGGAGACATAGATGAACATACGATAATTCTGGGAGATCTGAATACCCCACTAACACCAATAGATAGATCAACGCAGCAAAAGCTCAACAGGGAGGCCACAGAACTCACACAAACAAATAGAACAACTGGATCTACTAGACATCTATAGAATATTTCATCCTAAGGCCACAGACTACATCTTCTTCTCAGCAGTGCATGGCACCTTCTCCAGGATAGACCACATAATAGGACACAAAGCAAGTTTAACTAACTACAAAAATATCAGAATCATACCATGTACCTTCTCAGACCATCAGAGAGTGAAACTGGAAATCAACAACTCAAAATGTCCCAGGAAACATGTAAACTCCTGGAGGTTCAACAATATGCTATTAAACGAACAATGGGTCAGAGAAGAAATTAAAGAAGAGATCAAAAAATTTATGGAAACCAATGAAAACCCAGATACAAAAGCCCAAAATTTATGGGACACTGCCAAAGCAGTGTTATGTGGTAAGTTTATTGCAATTAGCGCACACGTCAAAGCCCAAGCAAGGCAACAAATGCAGGAATTAAGCACACACCTCCAGGAACTGGAAAAGCAACAGCAGAAGGACCCCACAAACAAGAGGAAACAAGAAACTATCAAAACAAGACAAGAACTAAATCAGAAAGAAATTAAAAAACCATTCAGAAAATAAATGAATCAAAAAGCTGGTTCTTTGAGAGGATAAACAAAATAGATAACCCACTGGCTCGACTGACAAAGAAAAAACAAGACAAAGCAAGAATTAGCAGCATCATGACAACAGATAACAACAGACACTACTACCATTAAGGTAATAATTAGAAATTATTACAAAGAACTATATGCCAACAAATCCGATAACCACCTGTAAATGGAAAGATTCCTAGACTCCTACCACTTACCAAAACTCACCCCAGAAGCAACAGAAGTCCTGAATAAAGCCATTACTGAATCAGAGATAGAATCAGCGATTAAAGAGCTCCCAACAAAGAAAAGCCAAGGACCAGATGGTTTTACCACAGAATTCTACAAAACATTCCAACCAGAGCTAACCCCAATCCTTTACAAACTCTTCAAAATGATAGAAAAGTAAGCAACTCTTCCAAACTCATTCTATAAAGCCAATATCACCTTAATCCCCAAACCGAACAGAGAATTAACAGAGAAGGAAAACTAGACCAATCTCCCTGATGAATGGTGACGCTAAGATTCTCAACAAAATCCTAGCCAATAGAATACAAAAAAATATCAGACAGATCATCCATCCAGACCAAGTAGGTTTCATCCAGGGAATGCAGGGATGGTTCAACATAAGGAAATCCATAAATGTGACATATCACATCCAAAAACTGAAAAACAAAAACCATATAATAGTATGAATACATGCAGAAAAAGCCTTCAACAAAATTCAACACCACTTCATGTTAAAAACCCTAACCAGGCTGGGGATAGAAGGAACAATCCACAATATAATCAAAGCAATATATGAAAAATCCAACACCAGCATCATACTAAATGGAGAAAAACTGGATCCCTTCCCACTGAGATCTGGAACAAGACAAGGCTGCCCACTATCACCACTGCTATTCAATATAGTCCTAGAGGTACTTGCAGAAGCCATAAGACAAGACAAAGAAATCAAAGGAATCCAAATGGGAAATGAAGAAGTCAAGCTTTCATTATTCGCAGACAACATGATTCTTTTTTTTAATATTCATTTATTCATTAATTACATTGTATTACATGACACAATTTCATAGGTACTGGGAATACCCCCCTTCATCCCAAACCCTTCCCCCATGGTGAATTCCTTCACCTTGATGCATAACCACAGCTCAAGGTCCGTTGAGATTCCCTAATTAAAAGCTCACATCATACAGAGTCCAGCATCCCACTTGTCCAGTTCAAGTTCAACGGCCTCTTAGGGAGGCCCTCTCAGGTTTGAAGGCAGAGCCAGCAGAGCATCACCTCGATCAATTAGAAGCTCCTACATATCATCAGCAACAGTCCAGGTATGATGAGGTTGGTTAAGAGTCCACCGATTGACATAGTCCATCTTAGAGTTTCCCCTTGTCCACTTTTCCGCTGGAAGCATATAGCTGAGGTGGTTGATTGACCTACTCCATTTTCCCTCTTTTCTTGGTTAATGCTTTGATTCCTGCCATTATTCTTTACATAGAAGAACCAAAAAACTCAATACAAAGACTCCTAGAACTCATACGAGAATTTGGCAGAGTGACAGGATACAAGATAAATGAACAAAAATCAACAGCCATAGTGTATGCAAACGGCCCAAGATCGAAGAAGATTTAACCAACAAGCTGCCATTCAAAACAATAGAAAAAAGCATGAAATATCTGGGAATAAATTTAACCTAAAGTGTAGAAGACCTTTATGAAGAAAATTACAAGACACTAAAAAACAAATAGAAGATCTCAAAACATGGAACAACATCCCATGCTCCTGGATAGGCAAAATTAATATCATCAAAATGTGTATACTACCAAAAGTAATATATACATTCAATGCAATCCCAATCAAATTACCCACAGCATTCTTCATTGAACTGGAAAAAATGGTACACAGATTCATCTGGAAGCACAAAAAACCACGAATAGCCAGAACCACTCTGAAGAACAGGAACTTAACAGGGGGAATCACAGTAACAGATCTATGGACATACTATAGAGCAGTGGTTATCAAAACAGCCTGATACTGGCACAAAGATAGAGAGGAAGATCAGTGGAACAGAATAGAAACAACAGATGGAAACCCACACAGATACAGTCAATTAATCTTTGACAAAAAGACAGACAACAATCCAAGCAAATGGAAAGGTCTGTTTAGTAAATGCTGATGGGACAACTGATGATAGCCTGCAGAAACAAAAAGATAGACCCACATCTCTCACTATACACTAAGATCAAATCTAAATGGATAAAAGATCTAAACCTACATCCAGAAACCTTCAAACGTTTGGAAGAAAATATTGGAAACACACTGCAACACTTAGGAGTAGGCCCTGACTTCCAAAAAAGACTCCAAATGCAGTAGAAATCAAAACCAAAATAAACAATTGGGACCTCATCAAACTAAGAAGCTTCTGTACAGCAAGGGAAACAATCAACAAAGTAAAAAAAACAACCTACAGAATGGGAGAAGATCTTTGCACAATACATAGGAGATAGAGGGCTGATTTCCAGAATATTCAAAGAACTCCAGAGAAACCAAAACACCAGAACAAACAAACTGCTCAAGAACTGGGCATGGGAAACGGGCAGACATTTCACAAAAAAACAAAACCAAATGGCAAACAAGCATATGAAAAAATGCTCAAGTTCCCTGGCAATAAGGGAAATCCAAATGAAGACAACAATGAGGTACCACCTAACTCCAGTAAGGATGGCACACATACATAATACCACCAACACTTGCTGGCAAGGATGTGGGGAAAAGGGAACCCTTCTCCACTGCTGGTGGGAATGCAGACTTGTACAACCTCTATGGGAATCAGTATGGCGAATACTCAAACAACTGAAAATCAACATTCCATATGATCCAGCAATAGCACTCCTAGGGATATATCCAAAACATCTCCTACACAAGAAACCAACATGCACACCTATGTTCATAGCAGCACAATCTACACTCGCAAAAACCTGGAAGCAACCAAAATGTCCATCAATAGAAGACTGGATAAGAACGCTATGGTTCATCTACTCTATGGAATACTACTCAGATATTAAAAAAAATGAAACGCAGTTCTTTGTGGTCAAATGGGCCCAACTGGAATCCATCATGCTAAGAGAAATGAACCAATCCCAAAAGGTTAAATATCACATGTTTGCCTTAATCTGAGATGAAAAGATTACAACTTGGAAGATAGTACCTGTATATTGTAATAATAGTGCAATCTCTAACAACCTGTATCCAATGTAATAAGATAATGCAGTATGAACTATAAACCAACAATTAATGTCAGAATACTTAAGATCTACATCGAAAAACTGTAAAACCTACTTTACCCACAATACTCTATGTTAATCCGTGATGGGGAGGGAGTACAGGGAAGTCTTTCAGGACCATAAAAAGAGTGAGGAAAAAGTACAATATAGCCTATCAAGATCAAATCTGGTAATTCATAGACAACAGACTCCAAGTGGCACTAAACAATAGCAAAACTACTATACCAATGCATGAGGGGGGAATCAGGTGTGATCCTCACAACCTCTTTTTTTTTTTTTTTAAGATTTATTCACTTTATTACAGCCAGATATACAGAGAGGAGGAGAGACAGAGAGGCAGATCTTCCGTCCGATGATTCACTCCCCAAGTGAGCCGCAATGGGCCGATGCGCGCCAATCTGAAGCCAGGAACCTGGAACCTCTTCCGGGTTTCCCATGCGGGTGCAGGGTCCCAATGCATTGGGCCGTCCTCAACTGCTTTCCCAGGCCACAAGCAGGGAGCTGGATGGGAAGTGGAGCTGCTGGGATTAGAACCGGCGCCATATGGGATCCCGGGGCTTTCAAGGCGAGGACTTTAGCCACAAGGCCACGCCGCCGGGCCCCTGACAACCTCTTAACAGGAGGTCATGTGCGTGGAGTAGGAGGGCACTCCAGGGTGGAGCAGGTGGTAAGGAGGAAGCTTGGATCCCAACCATGAAGACTCCCAGACCTTCACCACAAACTCTTAATACGAGCAACAAGGACAACATCCCAACTGCCAAGGAGGCCACAGGGAATTGGATGCCCTCGGACGCGGAGTACTCTGAGGTCACCCATCCCCAGCCGGATGGAAGAAGTCCAAACACTACCGAGCAGAAGCCAACGTCATCGGAAAGACAACCAGAAGCCCTGAGCGGTCCGCAGAAACAGAAGAACGATAAATGTCCTTCGGGACCAGGGAGGAGAGCTTCCTCTGGTCTGAGCCTGGCTCCACCTCTTGACCCCCACCCTCTCTCGTGATGACCATCGGGATCACTCCGAAAACCCCTCATAGCAAATAAACAATCATACAAACTAAAAAAACCTAAAATAAATAGACAAACAACAAAAAGTAGAGCCTGGAATCTGACAGGTAAGAGCTGGCATGGATTGGCTCATGCCTCGCTGGGTGGGACACAAAGATTAGTCACTCCTCACCATGGTGTTGAGGATTTCCCTGCACAACCCCCCAAAAAACAAACAAAAAAATGTTCTGCACCTTAATTGTCGACAAATGTCTTGTTAGAGTTACAAGTCAGTCTAGATTATCCTAAAATCTGCCAAGATCAGCAAAATTATACTTCAACACAACAAATGGCTAAATACTACAATGAAATATACACGAGACAGCTGAATGGTACCTTATAGCCATTTTAAGGTATATAGCAATCGGTTCTGTATATAACTAAAACTGAAATGTGAATGGGCTAATCTTAGGTTGTGGTTAAGAACTTTTTTTTTTTTTTTTAACATACTGGTTACTCACAACCATGTCAATTCCATAATGTTGCAAATTGCTGTTGATGTTATGTCGGGACTCTTGGTTTAATGGGATGATATTCTACCAGCTCTAACAACGGATCAGAAATGGTCTTCCCAAGAGACTGTGCAACCCATCTGGACAATAAATAGCTGGACTTTATATTTGGTATATGTTTGCAAGAAAAGAATCTTGATTGAATTTGAACTGTAATACTGCATCAAGGTAGAGGAAGCCACCAGGGGGGAGGGGCGTGGGCGGGGGGATTCCCAGAGCCTATGAAACTGTCACATAATGCAAAATAATTAATAAAAAAGGCCTTTCTTGCCCCATGAGGGAACTTCTCTACTCTCAGTAATTCCACTTCATGTGCCAGCTTGGAAACCTGGCATTCAGACCCTTGGTGATGTATTCTGCCAGGAGTTATTCTCAGTCCCCATGGACTGAGGACCCAGCCCTCAGCTTGAAAGCCATGGGTGATCAGGAAGCTGTTGGAAGAACATCCCAGACAGTGAGTAAAGGAGACTCTGCTGGCCAGCTGCCCTTGGCCTCAGAGCAGTTACCCAAAGGTTACACTGCTCCCATGCAAAGCATTCTAATAAATCTAACCATTCATTCCACTCTGAGTTCTACAGCTCTAGAGGAATTCTGCAACTCCCAAACCCCATGACACTCCTCAGTCAGCTGTGCACTGGCATTCCAATTTCCATTCCTTCACCCGGCACTCTATGTCACTCCTTAGCTATCTGAGGGTTGGATTTCCCAACCTCCTTCTGCCAACAGGCACCCCAATGCTCTCCTTATCCAGCCAAGGGCTGGAGCTGCCATCCTCGCTTCCCCCACCAGGCACCCCACAACACTTGTCACCCAGTTACGACTGGAATCCAAATGCCTCCTACCCCCACCAGGCACCCCATGACACTCCTCATCCAGCTATTGCCTGTACTCATATTTACCGTTTAACCCCAGCAGCCTTGATAAATTATAAGTAAGGACACTCGCAAGACTTACAAGTTTGGATTTGTTATAAAGGATGCAGCAAAGGGCACCAGAATGTTGGCGGATGGGACAAGGTGTGGTCTGTACAGCCTGGTTGCAGTATCCTGGCATTTAAAGTGCCTTATTCAAAACATGTACTTCCAGGCCCATGGCTCTGGTTCAACTGGCTAGTCCTCTCTCCTTGCAAATGCCGGGATCCCATATGGGGGCTCATCTCTGTCCTGCTACTCCAGTTCCCATCCAGCTCCCTGCTGATAGCCTGGGAAAGCAGTTGAAGTTGGCCCAAAGCCTTGGGAACATGCACCAATGTGGGGAACCAAAAAGAAGCTCCTTACTCCTGGCTCCTGGGTTTGGATCTGTTCAGTTTCAGCTGTTATTCCCATTTGAGGAATGAACCAACAGCTGGAATATCTTTGGCTCCTCTGTAAATTTGCCTTTCCAATGAAAATCACTAAATCTTTTCTTTGAAAATGAAGAAGAAAGATGCATTCTTCCTATCTTTGGTTTTCCAGCTAGTTTAAATGAAATCAATGGGCCAACAGCATGGCTCAACGAGCTAATCCTCGACCCTGTTGCCCAGCATCCCACATGGGTACTGGTTCATGTGCTGGCTGCTCTACTTCCTATCCAGCTTCCTGCTTGTGGCCTGGGAAATCAGTGGAAGATACCCCTGAAGTCTTGAGATCCTGAACGCACATGGGAGACCTGGAAGAAGTTCCTGGCTCTTGGCTTTAAATGAGCGCAGCTCCTGCTGTTGTAACTTCTCGGAGAGTAAATCAGCAGGTAGAAAATATCTCCCTCTCTGTCTTTCCCCTCTGTAAATTATGCTTTTCAGAAACAAAATAAGTATTTTTAACAAAATCTTGTAAGACAAATTACAGCTAAAGATGAAGCCAAGGACCCCAAAGGATTACAATGTGCAGACCTATATTCTCTGAACTTCTTCAAATACTTTAGGAGTGTCACAAATGATAATGCACCCCTACCTTAGAATTCTGGGGCTAGCATTGGACACAGCTCCATACTGCTGTTGATACTGCATATTGGACTGTGGAGGTCCCAGCTGATTCACTTTTGATCCAGTTTAGTGCTAATGTACTCAGGAAAACAGCAGACCATGCGTGAGTGCTTGGGTCCCTGAGACCTTCATGGAGCCCCTGACTCCTAGCTTCACCCTGGCCCAACCCCAGCTGACATGGCCATTTGGGGGAACAAACCAGCAGACCAAAGAGCATACGGATGTCTCTGTATCCCCTCTCCCTGACATTGTAATCTTAAAGGAAGTGAAATAAATATAAAAATGACTTACAAGAAAATCGATACTGTTTCCAATTCCATTTTTTGTTGGTAGGTGGGATTTCTTGTTTAATGGTACTTTTAAAAAAGATTAATTTGTTATTTTTGAAAAAGCAGATTTTACAGAGAGAAGGAGAGATCTGTCTGCTGGTTCACTCCCCAAGTTGCCACAAAAGCCAGAGCTGAGCAATCCAAACCTGGAACTAGTAAATCTTCTTCCTGGACTTCCACACAGATGAATGCAGGGTCCTGTAATTTTGGGTCATCCCCAACTGCTTTACCGATGTATAGGCAGGGATCTTGAAGGAAAGTGGAACAACTGAGTAACAATCTTGTGCCCACATAGAATTCCAGCATATGCCATTAGGTTACCATGGCAGGCCTAGTAGGTGGGATTGTGTTGCTATAGTCAATCAACATGAATTGTGGAAAATGGATTGGCTTTCTGAATGCCAATCATGAGATAATTGGATAGCAAGAGTTGAGGCCTGCAGCTGCTCTCTATAATTGCATATTTTTGTAGTACAAGGCCCATTCGTTGCTGGGTCTCAGACAAAAGGTGATGCAGACAGAATAGCAAGGTAAGCTCTCACTGCTCATTGCTGAAAGCATATGGGCCACCAAAGTGGATGGAAGGCCTCACCATGCTCACAATATGCTACTCTTAATGCTGACTTGCTGCTTGACACACCTGTCAGTTGAGAAGAATGGGGGAGCTTTGATTTAGAGGAAAAAGGGAATGAAATCATATTTTTTTTTAAAAAAAAGAGATATAGCTTTTAATGCAAAGTCACATATACACAGAGGAGGAGAAGCAGAAAATCTTCTATCCAATCATCCACTCCCCAAGCAGCTGCAACAACTGGAACTGAATCGATCAGGAGCCAGGACATTTTCTCAGGATTCCCACCATGGTGCAGGGTTCCAAGGCTGTGGGCCATCTTCAACTGGTTTCCCAGGCAATAAACAGTGAGCTGCATGAGAAACGGGGTGTCAGGATTACAACCAACGCCCATATGGGATCCCAGCAAGTACACAGCGAAGACTATAGCCATAATTTTACCTGGCAGAAACATTGTTGAAGACTATATAAGGATCTTTTTCCTTAATGTCTGTTTTCCACAACTCCTTGAATACCATTGTTTGCACAGATTTCTGAATTTTAATTGGCATTTTTCTTGATGAATAACCATAATAAGCATTTATCAATCTAAGGTGTTGGCATGAAATGTCTTTGAGAAAGTGTCAATTGAGGCTTTTTATCCAATTTATTTACTGTGACTCAGAGAGTTGCAGCAAGAAGCAGACGCAAAACAATTTGGTCCACCTGCTGGTTCGTTCCCCAGATAGAGTTCGGGGTGTGTCACAGAGTACATAATGTAAAATGCTGTCTCATTAATAACAGAAACCTTCTGAAGTGTTCCAGGGGCACTCAGTTTGAGGTCTGTCTTCTGGAGTGAGATAGGGAGGGTGAGTCTACGAGATTTGCCTCTAAGTGCAGGGGCACATTAACTGGGTCTAGAAGAGGAAGCCACAGCCTCCCTGTTGGGAGTTCTGTAACAGTTTGTGACATCTCTTGGTGCCACTTAATTTGTGGGTGGGTGGAGGGAGAGAACATGGCCATGCCGTGTCTCTTCCCCAAAGCCCATGGGTTGGGACAATTTCAGGATAATAATTCCAGTGTGAAGTATAACATGTGCAATTCTCGGGTGACAAATCTGTGTTTACTCTGCAATTCTGCATAAGTGTAGCTAACTGATTACCTTTCCTCATGTCTTGATGGCAACATCAGAGGAATGGATTTTTGTTGCAATTTGGATTTTTCAGAGTGTCCCATAATCCTGGTAGACAGTCAAGAGGAGGCATGTCCTGCCCCAGTTCATCCCTCTCATACCTGCACCAGTGTTCGTCAGCAGACACTATCATGAAGGGATTTAGAAGAGAGAGGAGGATGGGGTGAGAAGTCTCCCTCATCTGCTTCCTTTCTTTTCTTCTCCCCAGTCTTTCAGTGAGTCGATCACTCAGGACATCTAGCCAGACCTGAAAGGCAGCAACTTCTAGAAGAGCCTTATCCTAGTTGATTCCCAAATGATGGCTTCAGAACTGATGTGGACTCAGTAGGGAAGCACTGACCCCAAGCTGTTGTCTCCTGTGTCAGCCCAAGACACTCAGCTTGAGTGCCAAGATGGCAGCCCTGTGGAGTGGCACATGAGGATCAAAAAGTTCAGCAAGTTGGAGAATTCTGACCCCATCAAGGACCTTGGGATGCTGAGCGAGCTGTGCCACCAGTGGCTGCCGCTGGGCCTGTTCACCAAGGAGCAGATTGGTGGCCCGGCTGGTGCTGGAGCAGTTCCTCATTACCATGCCTCCGCATGTCCAGGTCCTAGTCAAGAATGAGCTGCCAGGACCTGGTGTGATGAGCTGTCAGGGCATGGAGAAGTTGCTACGAGACAGCCACAGGAAGCACACAAGCTATGTGAGTAGGACTGTGGTGCTTGCTGTTGGGCAGGGAGCAGGCACAGAGAGTGTGCAGGGCAACCAGGCCAAGAGATGACCCCGGGCCTCTGAGAAATGCAGGTAGCTCCTGTCTGTTCACCCACCTGGGGAGAGAAACACTAGTCTAACCACCTCAAAGTTATTCACAGCACAGTTCACTGATAGGTGCAATTGATTAAGTGTCATTGAAAAATGAAGGGATGGGGCCTGGCGGCATGGCCTAGCGGCTAAAGTCCTCGCCTTGAACGCCCCGGGATCCCATATGGGTGCCGGTTCTAATCCCGGCAGCTCCACTTCCCATCCAGCTCCCTGCTTGTGGCCTGGGAAAGCAATCGAGTACGGCCCAATGCATTGGGACCCTGCACCCACGTGGAAGACCCGGAAGAGGTTCCTGGTTCCTGGCTTCGGATCGGTGCACACCGGCCCATTGTGGCTCATTTGGGGAGTGAAGCATCGGATGGAAAATCTTCCTCTGTGTCTCTCCTATCTGTATATCTGACTTTGTAATAAAATAAATAAATCTTTAAAAAAAAAAGATGAGGGGATGGACACTGTTGTTTTCAAAGGTTGCAGATGAATTCCAAAGGATGATTTCTGCATTTTCCCCAGGAACCACTGATTGGCAGCTGTAAGTTGACAGCTACAAATCTCCAGGTGTTGCCAATTATCCCAAGGGAAAAATCTTTCCTGGTGAAGTGCTTGGTTAAGGAGTATGTGATTGGGGCAGGAGAGTTGCCTTTTGAACTGGTGGTTTAAGTTCCTGAATTCTTGGAAGAAACATTTAGTTAAAGTAGGGGCAAGAAACATGATTAGGAGCAGATGGCACCCTGTGTGCATGTCTGGAGGTAGGCTAGCCGGCTAGGGATTCTGTAAGATGAACATAATAGAATAGATGATATTGAACATAGCATGACCAAGAATCTTCTGTAGGTTAGAATATGCAGTTTCTTGGATCATGCAAGTACCTGGGGTAGTTTAGCTTCAGGGCCATGGTGGATGTGGAAATCCAGTGTCCTGATGAAGCTTGCACACAATGTACAGCCTCCCATGTGTTCCTGCTTGACATTAGGAAATGCCAGGTATATCCTGGATCCTGTGTAAATAGGACTGCCTGGAGAAATAGGAATGAAAAAAAAGTTGTACATAATTAGAATGGGAGTAGTATTTTGAAGCTGATTTGCAAGGCAGAGATGGACACTCCCCTCCACTAGGTCACTCAATGCTCCAAATGGTTGCACAGGTTAGCTGTAGACTTGGCCAACCAGGAGCCAGGTAGCAGGGAGTTACAATTGCTGCCTCATAGAGGCCATGACCACAGGAGATGGGACTGGGGAGGCGAGCCAATGATCAGATCCAGAAATCCACTGTGGCATGCAAGTGTCTTAATCATCACAAAGCCAAACACATGCCCAGGTTTGTCTGTCTGTATTATGTAGCAGTTCTTGCTTGGTTGAATCTCTCATGAATATGGAGGCCCAACTATGAGATGTGTAGCTGCTGGTGATTCAGGTAGCTTCCAGGCCCAAGCAAACACAGGTCAGGGGACTTTAATGTACCAGTTCATGGTATGAAGAAGTGTGGGGTCAATGACTTAATTTTTCTGCTGACTACAGAGCCTCAAGCAAGCAACTAAAAAAAACTGCCATTCTTGAGGGGCTATGTACATAATTAAGATGGTTAGTATGAGCTGTTGGGAGATGAGGCTGTGGGCCTCATCTATGGCCTTGACAAGGGTACTCTGGCAGGTAGAACACTCAGGTAGTTGGGTCTTGATGCGCAGGTGTAAGTGATGACAAAGCAGTGTGTTTTTCAGCATGGTAGAACTCTGAGTGCTGCTCATCTAGCAGGATACTCAGAGGACTGACCAGCCAGCACACCTTAGGCCGATTCTGGAATCCCACTGGACACTGAACCCTTGCAGTTGTGGGCAGAGAGCCTTTCGGAAGATGCCACCTTGGGTCTCACTTGCTAAGGCAGGCATCATTAACAGAGGATAAGACTACCTTCAAAGTCTGTATTAACTTTTGTCAGCATATAGATGCAGGAGCCAGATCAACAGGCATCCCACGCTGGATTGACATCATGATGAGTGGTCTTTAAAAACATCTGTGGAATGGACACGCATCTCATGAGTCTTCCAAAGTGGGAGCACTCTGGGCATCTGACCTTTTAATTATATTTCCCCAGAGCAGGATTTGAAGCAACATGTACATCACTGGAGTGGTGCAGGAATAACATTGGTCACACTTAGAAGGGGCACATCCAGGATGTGTTGGGCAGGAAGTCAGAGACTCCATGTAGCTAAGAAAAAAGCACTCTAAGATGCCAGTCCTGCTTGGGCTGAGAACTGGTCTAGAATACTTGTGTTCCAGAGGAACACAGAACAGTGTCTGTGTGGCCAGCACCAAGGAGGCAAGTGGATGTGAGGAGTGGGGCAGGCATAAGAGAGGAAGTTAGGCTGGTGGTGCTGCAGGTCAGTGGCCACTACCAAGGATTTCCCTTGGAGCACTTCAAGCAGGCTCCAGGTGTGCTGCCTGTGGTAAGGCTAGCATTTGTACAGAAGATCCTTGTTGCTCTCCATAGATTTGGAGACTGGTTTCTCCAAAGGACCCCATGTTGTTTTGGTTCTAAATGACCACGGTGAGGCAGGTGCTGGTGTTGACACTACAGAGTAGTCGAAATGGGCTTGTTGTGTCTGCTGTGCTCATTCTAGGTTAATACAGTGCAGCTTGTGTACTCTGTGAGAAGCCTAACTGGATATATGAGAAATACCCTCAAAGTTTTTTTTTTTTATTTTGTTTTGTTTTGTTTTTAATATGTGTTGATTTGGACAGTAGAGCCACAGGGAGAGACAAAAAACTTGTTATGGCTATCAAGCTTCCACTGGTTTCAACAGCTAAGGCTGTTGCTCCTCCTCTCCATAGTCCATAATGGTCTCACAAGGACAGAAATTCCTTCTGTGGAAATCAGACACGCAGATGGTCAGATCTGAGACTACTGATATGGATAACATGGTGGACTTGTCCAAGCAGCATCAGCCATCTAGGGTTGAGCTCCCTCCTGAAGAAAGTCAGAGTCCAGTCCAAGCCTTGCAGAGGCCAGCAGGGATACCTGGACCCAGCTGGGGTGACTCGTGAATGGATGGTCTTTGGAAGGCACAGGAGAGCTGGTGAGGCTGTGGCGAGATCAGGCGGGACTAGACCTATTGACCATGGATGTAGCACATCCTCTGATGCTTTAAGAGCCTTGTGAGCTACAAGTTATTGATTTTTTTCCCCTCAGCCAATAAGTCTTTTAGCTTTAAGGGTATAAGGAAATAGGGTGTATATAAATGGAGTAAGGGTGTATATACATGGATGAACTAAGACTTAGTCTCCCTATACCCAGATACTTCTAGAAATGATTGGCCAAAGGAATAATACTGTAATAACTGTATGAACCTTCAATAAGAGTGATATTCACATTGACAATTTTTTTTCCCATGGGTGTTTGTCAAGGTTTGTGTTACTGTAGTTCCAGAGGGGGAAGCAATGTTGGAGTATGTTAGTTCCCTGGCATTGGTGGGTGCAGGAGCCTTCCTTGGCAGCAAATAGGGCAGCCCACATCAGAGGTAATGTCCAGCCCAATGCAGTGACTGTGCTGCCAGTGCCCACTGGAGGGAGAGTAGGACACTGCAGAAAGTCCATGGGAAATGTACTTGGCCAGTAGTTTCAGAAGTGGACATTGTTGTGCAATGGGAAAAGACCCCTCCTGTGTCATAGTGCCATGTCTGCTTCTGATCCAGTCTTCTGGTAAAGCATCCTGAAGGAGGCAGGTGACAGCTCCTGTGACCAACTGGGAGACCCAGGGGAGTTCTGCGCTGCTTACTGCAGGCAGGCCAGTCCTGGCTGTCACAGGTCATATGGGGAGTGAGCCAGCAGATGAGACACCTCTTTTTGCTCTGCCTTTCAGACAGATGAAAATAAATATATATTTCTTAAAGAAAAGCTAATCTTGGTACCAAAAAATTTAAAAGCCTACTGCAATTTTTGTTCATTTTGTTATGTTTTTATTTCTCTCATGATTTGAATAGGCTTTTTCTATGACTTTTTGGAATACACTTTATATGCTTACAGCAATAAAAGTGCAGAAGTCACAGGCCTGGTATGGTTCATGGGGGATGATGGGCAGCCCCCCAGAAGCCTCTCCAGGTCGTGACCACAGAAGCACCTGGTGAGCACTAGTGGAGCTGGCATGTTAGTGATTGCTGGTTGTGTTTGTCAGTATAGGCACACCAGGGGAGGAACATTGTTATAAAGAGAGACCCAAAGGGAACAAATGCCTGGCCACATCTGAAAGAGTGGGACAAGAAGGACAGTGAAAGACTGCAGCTGCCAGGGGCTCCTGGTGAGTATGGGGCTGAAATACCTGCAGGAGAGTCAGGTGTTTGTTGTTGTGAATTTGGGCTGTTTTATAGCAGCCCTGGACTATGGCTGGTTGTGTAGTGTCCCATAGTTGGGTCCTGCTGGAAGCTGAGGCTGACCATGTGGTTGCATTAACCATGGGCACTAGCTGTGTGATAAATGTCACATGTGGACTTGCTTCTTAGAGCAGATTCAGGGGATAACAACAGTGAAGAAGTCATTGCCACAGGCTAGGGTGCTGACCTCTCTCCCACCGTGGTTTTGGAGGGAGAAGTTTCAACATGGAGTGACAACCACAGTCAGAGAAATGCCAAAACAAAGGAGGATCTCTCCAGAGGGGTTGAGGGAAGACCCACAGCCAGAGAATAGCAGGTTCCTAGCACCTGCTTGCCTGGCTGGGATGGAACCTATACACTCCACAGAGCTGGCCATCGTATCTATTTCAGTGCAATAAGAGTTTCTGTTGTACATCTCATCTTGTCATCCACCAGAGGTCACACACCAGTAAGCAGCCCTTCAAGTGTGAGGACTGCAACAAGGGCTTAATGCAATTCTCCCACTTCCTCATCCACCAGCGTATCCACACTGGTGAGAAGCCATTTGTGTGCGTCGACTGTATCTATGTGTTCTCACATGAAGCCATCCTGGTAACCCTTAGCTGTATACACACAAATAGAAGGGGCTGCACATCTGCAACTACTCTGGCTGGTGCTTTAGCAACAAGGGTAATCTCAATGTGCACTACTTTATCCATACCAACATGAAGCCCTTCTGCTTTGAGATCTGCAGCCAGTCTTTCCTGAGCACTTTCAAGTAACACCTCAAGATCCACCCGAGGGCTGTGTCCCATGTTCAGGAGCCATGGCTGGGCCATATGATGGCAGGCAGTGTTGACATTTCAGGAGGTGTGTGGAATGTTCCTCACCAGGATCCCCCTGCTACCATGCACCTATCTGCCTCCTGGCCTCTGTTGTGGCTTCCTGAAACTGCAGGTCAGCTCATTCATTGGATTCCTGGTTGAGAAGGCCCATCACACTCCTACCACCTTGTTTCCTGCCTAAAGGGACTCTCCAAGAAGGGCAGCCAGTGCCTAGGACAAATGTTGATGTGTTATGCTTCAATTGTGAAACTCAGCTTGGATTGAGCATTGTACTGGGCATCATTCCTAGCAGATTTATAGCAAAATTGAGCAGAAAGTAGAGATTCCTGAAAAAAAAAAAAAGAGTTTTGCTTGGTTCCCACTTGCTCTTGGCTTCCACAGAGTGTCTTGCTAAATCAAGATCCCTCTCCCCAGCTGCACATTGTTATAATAGGACAGATGTGGATGTGTCCATCTTTCTCTTACTTCCTGCCTTTCGCCACAAATATCTTCAGGGGAAAAAAGAGAGAGAGCTCACCTAGAGCAGTGGCTAGAGTCATGCTCAGTTATGGCTGCATGGTGATTTCCATATTCATGGGATCCAAGAGGACTTAACAAAGAATCCCATGAATCAGAGAAGTCAGGGGACCCACCAAAAGATTCCAGAAGGGCAAAAATCCTGGCCATCCATCTGATACCACAGATAGGAACCAGTTGTATCATCTAAAATACATCTTTGCGGCAGGGTGGAAAGACAGAATGGAGGGGGCATGCCTGTGCTTAAGGGGTCCTATGGAGGGCTTACATGGAAAGGTTATGGTGGGACAAGATGTTGAGTGTCTACACTAAAAGGCAAGCATGATGTGCCAGACCTGGTGCTTGGAGACTAGCAGGATGCAGAGTTCTTTGTTGGTTCAGGGTTTGTGTGGCTTAAGGGGGGTGAGTAGGTGGATGAGCGGGCATTGTTTGATAAGCCAGTGTTGTATGCACCTTCATTATTTTTAAAGCGAATAGACATAGATTTTAGAATTTGTAAAGCTGTTTTGGGAAAGGCCCAGCAAATGGCAGTAGAGTTCTTGTTGGGCTGAAACGTTGAGCTGGGACTTGATCCGTTTAAATGTTTCAAATGAATGATGCTGTTTTATCTGATGAACCTCGGAATAAGTGTCTTGTTCTTTCTGTTTTTATTAAGAAAAGCTTCTGGGGAAGGTAGGGCTGGGAGAGGGAAGGAAAACCTCCTATTCCTACAAAAATGTACTGTTTAAAACAAAAAGATTTCAACATCTGTTGTCCTTATGAGATAAAAGTTGGTGCGTTGTATGGTGTTTCTACCTGTTTTCTTCCTTTCTCTTGAAGATGTGTTTTTGTTTTATTTGATAGTCATATATACATGGAGGAGGAGATACAGAGGAGGAGAAACAGAGGAAGATCTGTCCACTCATTCACTCCTCAAGCTACAACAAAGGCTGGAGCAGCGATTTCTGAAACTGCACTAGTCGGAAATCAGGAGCCTCAATCTCTTCTGTGTCTCCCATGTGGGTGCAAGCTCCATAGACTTGGTCATCCTAAAGTACTTACCCTGGCCACAAGCAGGGTGCTGGATAGGAAATGGGACTACAGGGATTAGAACAGTTGCTCATATGGAATCCTGGTGCATGCAAAGTGAGGACATTAGTAGCCTCAAATCTTATGTGCCTGGCCTGTTTTTAGTTGTTTTGTTTTTTTTTTTTTTCACATTTCAAGGATGATACAATTCAAATTCATCTTGTTATCACTACACATCACACACTTAACTTAAAGTTGGACATTCTGAGAACACCGCAGCAAATTTGTCTCTTCCATGCTAATTCCCCTTCTGTCAGCTTGAGCAAAAAGGCATTGGGCACAGCACGTAAGGCTCTGTCTGACAGAGGCTCCGCTCCTGTTTTTGTGCACCATGTGAGGTAGCATGTTTGCCATAGTTCTGGGCTGCTTGCTGTGTGAGGCCTGGCTGCTGGAAGTGACAGGAAGAGAGCCAGTAGGTGCCTCTGAAGGAAGACTTTGCCAGGATTTCCTCTGGATTCTTCCAAGGAAGCACTAAGGGACGGTTTCTTGCACTGGGTCTCTGGTGACTGGCTTGTGCTGACACTTCAGGGCACTCCTGGCATGAAACCTGCCCTCTGCCATGCCCATGTCCAGGAGGCCACTGGCTGGCTGGCTGTACTCCCAACTCCTTGGTACTTTTGAGGAGTGGAAGTCAAGTGTCACATGGCCTGTTAGCCCTCCCTGGGTGTGGACCCTAACTCTAGGGTTCATCCATGTGGTTCCCATTTCACTGGCTGTGCTGAGGACTTTTCCATTCTAAGGGGATGCTCTGTCAATAAGATGTGACAGTTGTGCACAAGGCCTTCCTGTATGTATGGGGGTAGGGGCAGAGTGCATTATGACTTCCCATCCTGTTCTGGTGGTCTAGGCCATGTTTAAAAACATGTTCTTTTTAAGATTTATTTCATTTTTATTGGAAAGTCAAATACACAAAGATGGAGTGTGATAGGGATTAAAATCTTCTGTTCATTCATTGAGCCCCAAGAAGCTGCAACAGCTGGAGTAGAACTGATCTGAAGCCAGGAGGCAGAAGCCTCTTCCAGTTCTCCCATGATTTTGCAGGGTCCCAAGGCTTTGGGCCATCCTGACTGCTTTTGCAGGCTACAAGCAGGAAGCTGAATGGAAACCAGGACCTCCAGGTTAGAAGCAGCACCTTTATGGGATCTGTTCATGTGCAAGCTGAGAACAAAACCACTAGGCAACCACACCAGGCACTAGGTGATTTCTTTTTTTAAGATTAATTTTTTCATTAACAAATAAGACTTACAGAGAGCAGGAGAAGCAGAGGAAAATGTCTTCCATCATCTGGCTCACTCACTTCCATCTGGTGCAATGGCCAGAGCTGAGCTGATCCAAAACCAGTAGCCAGGAGCTTCTTTCAGGTCTCCATGTGGGTTCAGGTTCCCATGGCTTTGCGTCATCCTCCACTGCTTTTGCAGGCCACAAGTAGGGATCTGGATAGTAAATGGAGTATCTGGGATATTTGCTGGCTTCCAAAGGGGATCAAAGCCTTTGTAAAGCAAGGATATAGCCACTGTGTTATTGTGCTGGACCTTAGGCCTTTTTTTGTTATTATTCTTCTTGTTCTTTTTTTTTAATTTGCATGTGCACTTTCTTTTCCATGTGAACTTTCACACTCACTGAAATTCCTATACATATCTCTTTAAAAGTCTGATAAATTTCTTGAAAAAAATAGCAAAAAAAAAAAAAAAATTATCAGGCTCCCTTCATCTACTCTCCCTACTGATGTTCGTGGCATAGCAATCTAATTCCTACACCTGGCACCAGAATCCCATATGGGTGCTGATTTGAGTCTTGGCTGTTCCACTTCTGACCCAGCTGACTGCCAATACAGCTAGAAAAGCAGTATAGAATGGCCTGAGTACTTGGGCTCCTGCACTCTCATGGAGAGACCAAGAAGAAGCTCCAGGCTCCTGGTTTCAGTTTGGCCTGTTACAGTCATTTGCATAGTGAAACAATGAATGTAAGATCTCTGGTTATATCTTTCCAATCACCTTTATGAAGGGTACACAAATACATACATATATACGTGTGTGTGTATAAATATATACACAGTAAGAATGTATACATACATTATTCATATAAGCTTTGTTTCATAAATATACAGATATACACATTCCAAAATTCAGAAGAGTTGGGAGGACATGGACAAGATCCCAGTTTCTCTTAAGAAACCATGCAGATGACAAACATTGGAGGTAATGGATAGACCACATGACTTACTCTGGCCATGACATCCTGTGTATGCATCAGACATCCACTTTCCCCACCCTTTCAATGTATACTCCCTCCTTATGTGTGGAAGAAAACAAGATGAAAGTGATCAGCCTGGCCACCAGTGGGCAGGCATCTGTTTTTGCCTGGAGCAGTGACCTGAGGGAATGTTGTCCTGGACGTGTCCCAGATGCTTATTGATAACGACAGGATGGGCAGGACAGTAGGTGGAGGTAAAGAGAAGCTTGGAGGGTGTTGCAATGTGCCTGAGCTGAGTGGGTGGCCTGGTGGCTTCCACTAGAGGGACCCGAGGAGAGGAAAAGTTCCTATCTGGGGAATATGTGGACAGATTATATGAGAGCAGCGGGAAGTGTTGGGTGCTGGCATTGGCCTCCGTGATATGGGATGGTGGATTTGAGGGACATATAGGTGTTCCAGTGGACCCACATGACTGATTGGGGCTGGTAGGATTGATCCTGTAACCCTGGGGACCTGAGGAAAGACATAGTCTGCAGCTTCCCTTCAGTGCCACCAGGAACACAGTGACACAGCAATGGGTGCTTCTGTCCTCACCTGACTGTGAACAGGTGTCTCTCATACCCATCTCTTTACTTGACTGCAGCTTGACCTCCTGCTCCAGCCACAGGGACTGTCAGCCAGCAGGCCCAGGTGTCAGAACATTGTTGTCAGCTGCCTCTTGCTGCTGTAACAGTCACACAAACCCTCCTCTGTGCTCACCTCCTTCCTGACACTTGGCAAACTTTCCATCAATGGCTCTGAAAGAATATTTTTTTCTTTTTTCTGCTGATGATTTATTTATGGGACCAGCACAATGGTGCAATTTACTAAGCCTCTACCTCTAAGTGCCAGGATCCCATATCTGTGCTGGTCCATGTCCCAGCTGCTGCACTTCCAAGTCAGCTCCCTGCTTGTCATCTGGAAAAGCAGTGAAGGATGGCATAAAGGAATGAATCCCTGCCCTCATGTGGTAGATGAGGAAGAAGCTCTTGGCTCCTGGCATCAAGAGCAGACAAGTTCAACCCTGGCTGTTGTACCCATCTCGGAGATAACTGGCAAATGGAAGCTGTTTCTCTCTGTCTCACCTTCTCTTTGTAACTCAGCGTTTTCATCCAAAAAAATAGCAAATATTTATTGCTTTATTATTTTTTATTTATTTCAACTTTATTTTTAAGAATAAAGGAGATTCAGAAACACGGAAATTCATTGGAAATTTAGAAACACAGAAAGGAGAAATGCCAGAGACAAATGACTTCCATCCATTGATTTATTCCCCAAGCAGCCACGATAGCTGGATCTCAGTTGATTTGAAGTCATTAGTGCAGAGCTTCTTCCTGATCTCCTAAGTGGATACAGGCTCCAAGGCTTTGTCTCATCAACAACTGCTTTCCAGGACCACAAAAATAGAGCTAGATGGAAAACAGGGCTGCTTGCTCATAAACTAACACCCACAGGGATCCCAATGTGGATAGAGCACTGATCCTTCTACCTTATTTATTGAGATTTATTTTTATTGGTGAGGCTGATTTACAGAGAGAACAGATACAGAAAAGGATGTCTGCCAGCTGGCTCATTCCCCATGTGGTTGAAGTGGTTGAAACTGAGCCAAACTGAAGCCAGGAACCAGGAGCTTTTTCCACGTCTCCCACATAGTAGCAGAGTTTCAGAGAATTGGACCATCCTCTGCTACTTTCCCAGACCTCAAGCAGGAAGCATTATGGGAAGTGGAGCAGCTGGGAATTGGCACTCATATAGGAGGTGAGTGTTGCACCCCTGTAATGCAAAGGGTGGTTTAACCCATTATATTACAGTGCCATTCCTTGAATATATTCTCATGAGTAGGACAGGTATTAAGCTAAGCAGTTGATATGAATGAAAGTAAAAAAGGAAAGAAAAAGAAAAAAAAAGGAAAAGAAAAAGAAAAGAAATTAGCAATGGGGCAGATGTAAGCTTCATAAGGAAGAGATTCATGTTCAGTGCTGAAATATCTAGTCTGATTCCCTGCTTTGCGTTCTAATTCTAGCACCTGCTACTGTAGCCACTGTGAGAGGATGCCATAGTTCAGGTGACAGGAATCCAGACAGCCAAGGTGAGTTCTTGATCAAGTGCTTAGCTCTCAGCTTCAGACAGGTTGCTCCATGTGTACTAGACATTTTGGATGACTATACCAGCAAATGTGAATCTTTACCTGTCCTCATCTTAGCACTAAACATGTGAGATATCAACACCACCATCAACTTCCAATCTGTCCTTTTTTTCTTAACATTTATTTAGTTCTATTTGCAAAGTCAGGTATATAGAGGAAGAGAAATAGATTCACGTCCCCAGGAATCCAAAATGACTGCAGCTGACCCGATCAAAAGCCAGGATTCAGAATCTCTTCTGGGTCTCTCATGTTTGTGCTGGGTAGCAAGGGTTAGGGCTGTGCTAGACTGCTTTCCCAGGCCACAAGCATGGAGTTAGATGGGAAACAGGACCACCAGGATTTGAACCAGCAGTCTTATGGAATCTTGGCCTATGCAAGGTGAGGCCTTCAGTCTCTAGGCCAGCATGCCAGGCCCCGACTTTCAAGCTTGATTCACCATAAGCTAAGCTATGGACCTACATCCCTAGTGAACATATTAGATATTATTTTCACTGTGAATTGATATATAGCCCTAAAAATTGAACTTAATTAGCACTAAAATAAAACAGGGTACAGGTCTACAAGCCTATAACATGCTGATCCCAACTTCCTGCTAATGCACAGTATGGGCAGCATCATGTGATGGGCACAGTCATTGGACCCCTACCACCCATGTAGGAAACCTAGATGCAGCCTGGCTTCTAATTTGGACCTGGCCCAGATCTGACTGTTGCAAGTGTCTGAGGAGTGAACCAACAACTGGCAAGATCTCTGCCCATGTCTGTCCCTCTAACCAGTGGATAATCTAGGATGTATCAACAATTGCTATGAGTTCCTCATTTTTGCTCTTTGGGTGTTAGAGTGTCTGTAATTATTAGAATAATAAAATGCTCTGTTCGAATGATAGTATTTTAGAATGCTAGAATGGAATGTTTCTGTTGGGCAGTGTGAGATACCTTTGTGCTAAAATAGCTGCTACTTTGCGAGGCCAGGAGGTGCCTGGAGTTTGGGAGGATTCCGGTTTGGTGATAAATCTGTTATTCGCTATCATTCAACTGTGTGAACCCAGGTACAGGGGCGCAAGGGTACAATTCTTCTCCAGTTCCAGGAACAGGAGGAAGATAAGGGTGTGAGAATGAGATGAGCCATAAAGATAGTGGGTATGGGAACGGAACAGGCTCCCTATGCCTGAAGGCCATAAAAATTAACATGTCTAATGTTGTTACATTTGATGTATTTTCCAGACCAAAAGTGCCAATATAATCTGTCTTGGGCTCGTTCGGGGTCTGACCACTCATCTTGGCTGTCCTGTATGCCCCAAGTATGATCTGACTCCTGCATGCTAGTGCCATAAACTCTGTTTGCTGTTTGAATTACCAGTGAGACCTTTGTATTCTTTGGGGTGTTGACTAGTTTGCACCCTGACGTCCAGGGGTTTTAGCCTAGTCTCTAACATTTAGAGGTCCCATGGAGACAGTCGACCCCTTTAGCAGCGACCAAAATGGTGACTGCTTTCACAAGTTAAGCATTTTTTGAGAGCTTGTTTTAGACTCAAGGTTGAGCGAGAATGCCCAAGTGAGGTCCCCAGTGAGGTCCCAGGTACCACTGCAGGACTTGATTACCCCAAGGGGAGCAAGAAGTTCCAGGAACCACGGAAGGACTTGATCACCCTGGAGAAGAGCAAGTGGTGCTCCAGGAAATTGAGTGAAGCTTCAGGGGAGACAATAAGATCCCAATGACAAGGCTACAGGAGAGCTCCAGTGACCGTGTTGTGACTTGGCCATCATGAACAAATAAATGTGAGAAACAACCTGCAGGGCAGGTACAGAATTTCACCCTGGAGGAAATCATTGAGCTTGTTGATCATGAGCAGCCCAAATGGATGCTGTTTGGAGTGCTCCTGAGTAAGGATCTGAATCTGGAGAGTAGTGAGTTTATGAAGGAGTGTGTGAGAAGGCCCGGTCCAAGTGATAGTTGGATTGTTGTGGAACTTAGTGGATGTGCTGTATTGCTTGTTCTTGTGTTCTACATTGTCGCGTCTAGCTGAGCCGGCATAGTAGACATGGTGAATGTATGAGTGAAAAGCACCGACGCACGGACACCATGATGGTGTTAGAAGTGCTGGGAGCTGTCTCTCCTAAGCCTCTTTATTACCATATTATATCCTCTTCCCCCCAAGCCCATTAACAGAACAATAGGATGCCAATGAGTCTGCAAAGGCCAGGTGCCACTGCCCTAGGCCCGATTCCTGAGTGCTCAGCTAAAGGAATGTAAATCAGCTCCTCAGCCCACAACAGATCCCCCATTCTGTATTAAAGCAGACTTGAATGCGTCTGTCTTAGGTTGTGGACTCTCAGGTTATCAGCCTTACCTGTCATCAGGAATCTCCGTAGCATGACGGGTCCCCTGTCTTAGGTGGGTCCATTCCTGGTCCATCTTACCTGTCACTGGCTGCCATTCAATGTGTTGTCTGCTGCAGCTGCTCAAACCATACGTGGGGAGGCTGGCAACCCTGTTCCATGGCTAGGAGTCAATATCAGCTCAGTAGCAATGAGCAAACAGCAGTTCCCAGGCTTGGGAAAACAAAGCACTTCACAGGTGAAAAATACATAAAAGGTCTTCCATCCAAGGCACAATGGGAGACAAGAGGCCATGATCTTAGGAGTAACTTAGCTCAGTAGCAATGAGCAGACAGCAGTTCCCAGGCTTGGGAAAACATTTAGCACTTGCACATATAATAAAACAGAAATGCATACAATACAACAGAAAGAAATATGATGAGGTACAGGAGGCCTAGACCAAAGTAACAGCATTTGCTATTTCTTTTCCAACAAATCAACCTGCAGTCACAGTGTAAGCATGCCCACTCACTCATGTTCACCAGTAAAGTTCTGTTGTTCCATAACTCTGGCAGTCTGTTCTGCAACCTTTTTCACAGTCACCATGGTAGCTGCTGTTGGCAGCTGTTGATGTACTGGCTATGATGGTCGTCGTTCTGCCAAAGTCTCTTTTGTTCTTTATCAGGTCAACATAGGCACAGGCGGGATTCAGGGAAGCTGCAGGACAATAGCAGAATCACAATTGCCATTCCGGCATGCTGTCAGGGTGTACTGGAACTTGGTGTCATTCACCTCAGAGGCGTCTCCTGTATTTAAGAGAGAAACATAGGGATAACACAAGCAAACACAAGCTTCAAACTCAATGAGCTAAGGTTCACTCACAAGAGCTAGTCCTCAAGATCCTCTGCCATAATGGCGGGAGGAAAAACAAAAGAGAAAAACCCGTATTCATGGTGGGAAGAGCATTTTTTTTAAAGTTACCTCTCAAAGCTGTTTCTCCAAAAACAAAGAAAATTCCTGGTATCCAAGGTACCTGCCCTTGGGACAAAAGGCCAGAAAAGTATCACTGGCCAAATTCCTTGGTCCCTTTCAAATGATTAAGAGGCCAGTCTGAAGCCCTCCCCCTTGGCAATGGCTGGAGACAGAAATGGGCTGAGGCTCCAGGTGGGGAATAGAAATGCAAATGTCACCCTAGTCTGTTAGGGAAGTAAATACCTGTAAAGATATGCATTTGTGCTCTGGTGAATCCAAGACAAGGTGGGGAAAATATAAATGTAACAAAAAGAGTTCCAAATCAAAGCAGGGATGGGTATTAGGAAAGGCTCAATACTTCCTCCCCCATCCCACATGGCTCTCAGAGAACAAAGTCCAAAGCCACCGATAAACTTCGGCTTTGCCATCAGTCAGGGAACATGCTGAAGAACAGCGACAGAATATTGATATACTTATGTAATACATAAAGGCCTATGAGTACTCTGAGGTCATCCACCCCAACTGGAGCTTCTGCAGGGGATGGAAGAAGTCCAAACACTACTGTGCAGAAGCCAACGTCATCGGAAAGACAACCAGCAGCCCTGAGTGGTCTGCAGAAACAGAAGAACAATAAATGTCCTTTGGGAACAGGGAGGAGAGCTTTCTCTGGTCCGAGCCTGGCTCCACCTCTAGACCACCACCCTCCCTCGCAATGGCCATCGGGATCGCTCTGAAAACCCCTCACAGCAAACAAACAATCATACAAACTAAAAAAAAAAAAAAAAAAAACTAAAATAAATAGACAAACAACAAAAAGTAGAGCTTGAAATCTGACAGGAAAGAGCTGGTGTGGATTGGCTCATGCCTCGCTGGGTGGGACACAAAGATTAGTCACTCTTCACCATGGTGTTGAGGATTTTCCTGCACAACCCCCCCCCCCAAAAAAAAGTGTTCTGCACCTTAAATGTCGACAAATGTCTTGTTAGAGTTACAAGCCAGTCTGGATTATCCTAAAATCTGCCAAGATCAGAAAAATTATACTTCAACACAACAAATGGCTAAATACTACAATGAAATAGACACAAGACAGCTGAATGGTACCTTATAGCCATTTTAAGGTATATAGTAGCCAGTCCTGTATATAAACTAAAATTGAAATGTCAATTAGCTAACATAGGTTGTGGCTAGGACTTGCTTTTATTTATTTATTTATTTTTATTTTATTATTATTTTTTAACATACTGGTTACTCAAAACCATGTCAATTCCATAATATTGCAAATTGCTGTTGATGTTATATTGGGACTCTTAATTGTCTGTGATGATATTCTACCAGCTCTAACTTCGGACCAAATGGTCTCCCCAAGAAACTGTTCAACCCATCTGGACAATAAGTAGCTGGACTCTATGCTTGGTATATATTTGCAAGGAAAGAATATTGATTGAATTTGAACTGTAATACTGCATCAAGATGGAGAAATCCACCAGGGGGGAGGGGAGGGGGAGAGGTGGGAGATAGTCAGAGCTTATGAAACTGTCACATAATGCAAAATAATTAATATAAAAAATCTATATAATAAAAAAACCAAAAAATACATAAAGGCCTAATACACTTGCTTGTCCCGTCGATCTTCCAACTCAAATACCATCATCTTCGCCAGGATCCGAGGTCTCATAAGACTCCGCAACAGAAGCTTGCCGGCCAAGCCTCTCAGGAATCTACCTCGGACCATTTTCATTTTCTGGGAAAACACAAACTGATCCTCGCCCCCAAATGAAGACAGGATCTGGGCCTAGCCACTTACCATTTAAGGGATCCTTCCACATTACATAACCCTTCTGCTCCTGAGACGGATTCCAATGACGATCTGCAGCAGACCGTCCTTCAACATCCAATGTTAGAAAATTTAAAATAAATAATACAAGATTCAAATGATCTCAGGGAGTGCTATATTCCCCCTTTTTGGTTTTAATATGATAATCCTTAATAGTACGGTTGGCACATTCCACAATACCTTTCCTTGAGAATTATAAGGAATACCTGTAATTAGTTATATATGGTGGGAGGCAGCAAAATCATGAAATTTACTGCTAGTATAGCAAGGACCATTATCAGTTTTGATAACTTTAGGAGTTCCCAAGATGGAAAAACATGCATAGCAATGGGCTAGAGTATGTCTGACTTTTTCTCCTGTTTGAGGAGTAGCTAAAATAAATCCAAAACAAGTATCGATAGTGACATGCACATACTTCAGTGTCCCAAACTCTGGGATGTGTGTCACGTCCATTTGCAGACATGAGTGGGTAACAGTCCTCGGGATTAACACCATAATGAGGAACAGGCAAAAACTGAGGGCACACTGAGCATTGCTTCACGATGGTTCTGGCTTGTTCCTTTGTCAGACTAAAGCGCAAATGAAGCGTGTTAGAATTCAAGTGAAATCTAGCATATGCCTTTAGAGCTTCTTCAAGAGCTGAGGCCACCAATTTGGTGGCTGAATCTGCAGCCACATTTCCTGAAGCCAAGGGACCAGGTAAACCTGTATGGGCTTGATATGAGTCACAAAGAATTTATCTTTGCGGGCCCAAATACAGGCCTGAATATTAGCAAATAGAAATGCTGCTGTAGAGTGGGAAGAAATTTGGCATGCAGTCTCCAGCACAGAAAGGGAATGGGCAATCCACTATCAGAATACAAATTAAAGGGATGCATGGAAAATGTTTGAAAGACGGCAAGAATGGTCCCCAATTCTACAACCTGTGCAGAGACAAAAGATGTGGGGATGGTGGTAACCTGGCCATCTACTACAAAAGTTGCCTGACCATTTGACGACCTATCAGTGAAAACAGTTAAAGCTTCTGGCAGTGGTTGAAGAGAGGTTGCAAGTGGAAAAACAATAGGATGTAAAATAAAAAACTGTACAATGGGGTCGTTGTGATAGTGGTTGTCAAAATTCACATTTAAAGTACTCAAAAGTATTGACCAGGTCTCTTCCATATTCTGCAACCACAAAAGCTGCTTCTGAGTGTATGGAACGATAATGGTATCGGGGACCTTTCCAAAATGTCTTAGGCTGCTCTTAGTGGTCTTCTGTATCAACTCTGCTATGGCCAAATAGTAAGGCACAATTGTCTTAGCAGGAGAGACATGCAAATGTTCCCGAAAAATAGGACCCTGCTGATAAAATACTCCCGTAGGTGTATATGAGGATGCTATAACAATAAATAAAAGTGGGGTACTGTAATAAATCCTGGTCAAACGGGATTGTTCAATAGCTATCTCCACCTTGAGTAGGGCGTGACGTCCCTCCATAGTCAGCGCCCTAGGGGATGTAGGAGAGGAGTCACATTTTAAGATATCAAACAAAGATATCAAATCTACATTAGTAAGTTTCAAACTGGGTCTCATTCAATTCATATCCCCTAACAATTTCTGAAAATCATTAAGAGTTCGCAACTTTTCTGTGGCTATGGAATTTTTTGGGGGTTTAATACAATTCTGAAAAAGTTGAAATCCCAAATAATTAAATGGAGAAACAAGTTGCATTTTTTCTGAGGCTATAGCTAATCCTGCTTTTTCTAACTCTTGCTGTAACTTACACAAACAGGATTGCAACACCTGAGTAGATAGAGCTGCCAGCAAAATATCATCCATATAATGAACAATCATAACAGAGGGAAAGCTGGCGCGCACCGGTTTTAAGCCAGCAGCCACATAAATCACATAGTAGGACTATTAGCCATTCCTTGGGGTAAAAATTTCCATTGGTACCATTCAAATAATTCCTGCAAATTAACAGAAGGCACACTGAAAGTAAAACGAGGTGAATCTTCTGGATGAAGGGGAATGGAAAAAAAACAATCCTTTAAATCGATCACAACAATGTTAAAGTCTTTTGGAATGGCAGAAGGCAGCAGTAATCCTGGCTGCTGTGATGCCATTACCTCCATGGTAGCATTCACTGTCTTAAGATCCTATAAAATTCTCCACTTCCCTGATTTCTTTTTAATCACGAAAATAGGTGTATTCCATGGAGATGTGAAGGGACAAAATGTCCAGCAGCCAGCTGTTCTTGAACTATTTCCTTAATGGTGGCTATTTTTTCTGTAGAAAGTGGCCATTGGTCAATCCAAATGGGTTGAGAACTTTTCCATGTAATCTTCTGTGGAGTAACCTCAGCCACCATCACAATGGCCCCTATGGAAAATGCCCTAGCTCTTTCTTTATCCTTCTTATGTTCCATGGAGATTGGTTGAGTAACTCCTTGCAACTTTTTCCCTATACCTTTTCCTGGAATGTAGCTGTACCTCTCCATCTGCTGCATAGCTAATTCCTGATGAAATACTAATACTGCCCCCATTTGTTGCAAAAAATCTCTCCCCCACAGAATAACTGGCTGACCTGGTACTACATACGGGGTAACGTGGCCACTATATCCTTCCTTATCCCTCCAGGCTAGAGGCCTGACGTTAGCTAGGGGGCTTTGGGTAATCCCCAATCCTTGCAAAGTGGTCATGGTGGGTGAATCAGGCCAACCTGGGGGCCAATATTTCTGTAAAATAAGAGTGGTGTCAGCACCAGTGTCTAGAAGCTCAGTAAATTTCTTTCCTTCTATATTCAACTCCAAAGTTATGCGGCTTGCCATATCAGCGACCCAATAAACAGAGGCTTCACCACTGGAACTAAACCCTGCTTTCTTCTGTCCAGCCCTGCAAGCATTATCTGACTTCACTATGGGGAGCAGCACTAACTGTGCTATTCGTGCCCCCTGGGGCAAGACTGCAACTCCAGCATGAACACTGGCTAAAACTTTAATTTCCCCTGTATAGTCTACATCACTCCTGGGGTAATATGAACTTCTTTCAGTGCCGTGCTGCTACATTCCAGCAGAAGTCCTACAGTGTCAGGGGGTAGTGTCCCATAAATTCCTGTAGGTATAGCCTGTACCCCCTTTTGGGGTGTCAATACGATGTAGGAGGTGGTATGGTGGTCCCATCCTCCACTGCCTGGGCTCCCTTGTGCAAGGTCTTGAATGGCCTTTGTCCCTGAGGAACAAGCTGAACCGCTGCCCTGTACATTGGTGCTTTCGGGACCCAGGGCAGGCCCCTGCTCCCATTTCCCAGCACAGATGGTTGCCTGGAAATGTCTATCTTGGACCTGCATTCATTTGCCCAATGTTTCCCACGTTGGCATCAAAGGCAAACTCCTGGGGACTGCCTGTGCTCAACCTTGGAGTGGGCAATTCCAGCGGATATGCCCCAGACGGCCACATTTAAAACATCCTTGTTTTGGGAGAGCTCCCGAGCCCATGGTTGTGCCATCAAGCGATGCCTCTGCAATGATTGCACCCATTATCTGTCCTTTCCCGATGTCCTTACAAAGTTTAAGATACGTGTTAAGGGGCTTATGCTTCCAAAGTCTAATTGCTTCCTGGCACCATTTGTTGGCATTTTCATATGCTAGTTGCTTTACGAAAGGCATGGTTTGATCTGCATCACCAAATACCCTATCTGCAGTTACCAGTAGGTGATGTACAAATGCCTGGTAATGCTCGTCTGGGCCTTGGACAATTTTAGAGAGATGTACATGTAGCGAGCCCTTTGGTGATGAAGACTTCCAGGCCCTCACTGCAGCAGCTGTCTGTGTGTAAGCCCCTGGGTCATAATTAATCTGATCCTGTACATTAGCAAAATTCCCCTCTCCTGTCAACATATCATGATTTCTCTTAGGAAAGCCTGCCTGGGTATTTTGTCATGCTGTGTCAAGGCAAAGCTCAAAGAACTCAGATTTCCACATTAGAAAATTGCCCCCATCCAGAATTGCCTTACAGAGCTGTTTCCAATTGGCCCAAGTGCTCGAGCACCCCAGAGCCCCAGAGCCCTGATCCTGGGCCTTTTAAAAGGGGCTTGTGAGTCACAGGTGGGCAGGAGCGAATACCTAAGTGTTGTGAGTTAAGGAGTTAATTGGTGCTCATTGGGATGGGCAGGAACTGGGATTGTAGCTGAAAATGCTTAGACTAATTGGACTTGTCTGTATCCACTATCCTGGTTAAATTAGGACACAGGGGAAGTGGTTGAGGATTGAATTAACATTCCATTGCTGTTAGGACCCACCTTCAGGACAGAGCATAGGGGACCCAGACAAGTTTCACTGGCTGCACCCCATAACAGGATGCTTTTCAGCAGCTGCTCAAGGCACTGTTCACTGCTGAAGACACTGTAGAGAGAGATCATATCTAAAAGAAGCCTGGAAAAATGTTAATGGAGAGAATGGCAGACACACGACCCTCCAGAATCTCAATGATGATGCCTTCCACTTGGCCAGCAAAATTGGGATTTCTTGACCCTGGAAGGTAGGGAGCATCACCGAGTTTACAACCAGACTCTAGAGAGAGGTCTCAGGGCAGTGGTGCACCAAACAATGGATTTGGCCAACGTAAATTTATTGTGCAGGGAGAAAATGAAAGCCCATCCACGTTCCTTGAATGCCTATATGATTCTTATAGGCAGTACACTCCCTTAGATCCTATGGCTGAAGAAAACCAGTTGGCAGAAATTGTGTTCTTTATCCACCAGGCAGCCCCAGATGACAGAAGAAAACCTGACAAACAGGAGAATCTGAGGGAGATGAATATTAGGTGTGTTATGAAGATAGCAGAGAAAGTCTTCAATAGCAGATAAACCCCGGAAGAGAAGGCAGAAAGAATCAGAAAGGAAGACCGTGAGTTCCAAAGCAAAGAAAAAAGAAAACAGCAGAGGGGTCAGAGATGGACCAAGGCCACCAATATCGCACGAGATGGGAGGGAGCCCCCACTGGAACAGGTCCAGGTTAGACAAGGAACAATGCTTCCACCACGTTGGGTTAGAACATTGGAAGAAGGAATGACCACTACTCAGAAGAAATCAGAGAGAGAGAGGGAGAGGGAAGAGACAGTGAACACAGCCTAAGTGATGCTGGCAGAGGAAGATTTGGAAAGTCGGGGCTTGACTCCCCTCCTGAGTCTTGGATAATTTTATATGTGGAGGGGAAAACAACAGGGTTTATGCTGGATGCGGGAGCCCAGTACTCTGCGCTTAACCAAGCCCTTCCTCGCTGATAAGACTAGCATAGTACAGGAGAAAACAGGGATGAAAGTTTGCTCATGGACAAGCAATAGTAAGGTAGACTTAGGAAAATGCCAGATCACTCATTCTTTTCTGCTGGTCCCAGAGAGCTGGGCACAATTACTGGGGAGAGACCTGCTCACCAAGATTGGGGCTGGCATTCACCTTGAGCTAGACAGAATAGAAGTAAATGACAGCCAGGGGCAACCACTCCAGGTACTCACTGTGTCTCTGGCCAATGAGCACCCTCTCTTTTCCAAATCCCCAGCAACCTGGGATAAGGACATGGATTACTGGGTTAAGGCCTACCACCAGTCCTAGGCCGAGATTGCAGGAGAAGGACTAATGGCCCACTCTACCTAGTGGTTGTAGAACTTAAGGCCAATACACGACACTTATGGGTAAAGTAGCACCCCATGCCAGAAGAGGTTCACCAAGGCATTGTGCCCCACATTCACTGATTGATAGCTGCTGGCATTCCATTCTAAAGCTATGTCACTCTCTGTGGAACATGCCATTGCTCCCACTGAAAAAACAAAATGGGCATGACTATCACTCAGTACAGGATTTCAGAAGAGTAAATGAAAGAGTGGAAGATATCCATCCCATGGTGAAAAATCCGTACACTCTCCTAAGCTGCATCCCTGCTTCACATGTTTGGTATACAACCCTTGATCTAAAGGATACCTTCTTCAGCATAGCCTTGGCCCCAGTAAGCCAACCGATATTCACTTTTGAGTTGTGCAAAGCAGGCATGACAGAGCAGCTGACCTGACTCAGCTTCCACAAGGATTCAAAAGCTTGCCCACACTGTTTAATGAGGAACTTAGCCAAGACCTAGAACCATATTGTAGACACACCCACAGTAATTCTGCTGCAGCATATGGATGATTTACTCCTCACCAGTCTGACTGCAGAAAATTGCCACAGAGCCACTAGAAACTTGCCTGGAGAGCTAGGAAGGCTGGATTATTGGGCCAGTGCAAAGAAGGCCCAGATCTGCAAACAGTTGGTAAGCTACCTGGCATATAAACTTAAGCAGGGAACGCTATGCCTAACAGAGGCCATGAAAGAGCTCTTCTCAGAATTTCCATACTGACCTCTGCACACAGGTAAGAGAATTCTTAGGGTCAATGGTTATTGCAGACTCTGGATATTGAGTGATGTGGAGTTGGCTAGGCTCCTGTATGAGGCCGTTAAAGAGCAAAAGGACTAGACCTGGTTAGAGCAAGCCTGACTGGAGCAAGCCTTTGAACAACTGAGGACTGGCTTCCTTAAAGCCCCTAACACTCCTAACCCATTAAAACCTTTTGTCCTCTTCATGGATGAAAGAAAGGTGCTTGCAAAAGGAGTCCTAACCCAACTACTGGGCCCATGGAAATGATTAATAGATTATCTATCATAGAAAATGTAGCTGCTGACTGGCCACCATGCCTCTGTGTCATAGCTGTTATTGTGGTCATGGTGCAGGACACAGACAAGTGACTTTCTGCCAGAACTTGAAGATTGTAACTGTAGGCCTCGGTCTCACAAGGGTTAACTCCACAGCTTAGCTTGTTTCTCAAGGGGTAACAGGATAAGCAATCTTGACCTGATACATTTAGCCCCTGGCTGGACAGCAAGTTCCCTCTTCCCTACTTCCCCCCCTTTTTTTTTTTTTTCAACATTTGCTTATTTTTATTTATTTTTTATTTTTATTTTTTCAGTAATTACATTGTATTATGTGACACAGTTACATAGATACTTGGGTTCTCCCCACCCCTCCCCAAACCCTCCCACCATGGTGGATTCCTCCACCTTGTTGCATAACCACAGCTCAAGTTCAGTTGAGATTTCCCCATTGCAAGCGTATACCAAACATAGAGTCCAGCATCTTATTGTCCCGTCAAGTTCAACGGCTTCTTAGGTATACCCTCTCTGGTCTGATGACAGAGCCAGCAGAGTATCATCCCAGTCAATTGAAAGCTCCAACATACCATCAGCAAAAATTTACATCATTATGGAATTAATTGACATAGTAATGTGTAACCAATATGTTAAAAGTAAATGCGGGTTCCCAGCCACCTTCTGTGACCACCTCATTGACATTTCAATTTTAGTTTATACACAACATATAACATTCAAAACATAACATGTTATACATAACATCATATCATCTTAAATTAAGGCAAACATGTGGTATTTAACCTTTGGGATTGGCTCATTTCCCTTAGCATTATGGTTTCCAGTTTGGCCCATTTGGCCACAAAGAACTGCATTTTGTTTTTTTTAATAGCTGAGTAGTATTCCATGGAGTAGATGAACCATAGCTTTCTTATCCAATCCTCTGCTGATGGGCATTTTGGTTGTTTCCATGTTTTTGCAATTACTGATTGTGCTGCTATGAACATAGGAGTGCATGTTGGTTTCTCCTAGAACAAGTGTTCTGGATATATTCCTAGGAGTGCTCTTGCTGGATCATACGGTATGTTGAATTTGAGTTGTTTGAATATTCTCCATACTGATTTCCATAGAGGCTGTACCAGCCTGCAGCCCCACCAGCAGTGGAGTAGGGTTCCCTTTTCCCCGCAACCTCGCCAACAAGTGTCGTTGGTGCTTTTATTCATGTGGGCCAGTCTTACTGGTGTTAGGTGGTACCTCATTGATGTTTTAATTTGGATTTCCCTTATTGCCTTCGGGGGAGCTTAGGAGTTGCTTAAGCATTGGGAAAATACTGGGAGGAACTAGGAAGACTATAAAAGAGGCAGGCTAACTTTGAATAAGTAGCATTCTCTTTACAAGAATGACCCCCTGCAAGTTGTCTTTTTTGTAACCCTAGTCCCTCTGCTCAGCTTGGGGTACTCAGTGATGCAGACATTGCTGACAGATGGAGGTCCCACTGAGATAGAGAAAAAGAGGATATGGTGAAGGGTCATCCTGGGAGGCTGGCCGACTGATTAAGGTAAGTGGGACGTAGTGTAAGCCTTTCTTAAACTGTTAGGAGAAGGAGTTTTATTTTGAAATATAGCTAGGTTTTAGATTTATTTTGAAATATAGTTAGGTTTTAGATTTATTTTGAAGTATAGTTACATTTTAGATTTATTTTAAAGTATAATTAGGTCTTGGTGCTTATTTTATCCTGTGAAAAGAACGGTAAAATGGGTTAAGCCTTCTCCCAGGATAAATTGGTCACCAAGCTTGAAGAACTTCTATATCAAATGGGGAACGCTGCTGGTCAGAACAGGCTGACTGGAAAATTAAACAATTTAAGCAAGGTTGATTAAAAAAAGAAAAAGAAAAAGAAAAAAAAAGAAACGCGTTCTTTAACTTAATTCGCAAAAATAATCTGATATAGAGTGGTCCAAATCCACTGTTAAATTAACCTAAAGCATAAGATGAACCTATGTACTTGTTTTACAAAATATCTCCAGGTTAAAGTATATTGAAGAAGAGGTTGGAAGTCGCAAAACGCTTAAGAGTTTTATGTGTGTGTTCTGTTGTGTTTGGTGATTGTGCATATGTTTATTTAATCATTACTGTTGGTGTTCTATTATTTTTGTCCAGAAAAAAACTAGATTTTGTTTTAATACTCTTTCTCCAGTTCTGTTTGTCTTGAGTTGTTAAGTTGTTGTTCTTGTTCTGAATGGAATGCGTGTGTGACAGACTGACTGACAGACGAAATGGGACAGACCATGACTGACCCCCTTTCTCTTTTCTGGTAAATAATTTTAGAGAGGTCTAATAAATTTAACAGGATCTGGCCAGACCAGACTCCCCACCTCCACTGTGGAAAGGTTCGTATGATGTTTTCTTACTATTTGATCTTCAGCTTACAGTGTTGTCTTGGAAATGATTAGGTCTAACATACAGTATGCATTGGTGTGTTCAGTTGAATGCTGAAGGTACTTTTTCTTCGGCTCATTTAGACCTCTAAATTTTTCAGAGTTCCAAGCCATGTCTCATGACTTTGAGGGTTCTACTGGGATCCCTGGAACTCTCAAAGACTGAATCAAAATTTTGTGTAGTGTAATTGTCATTCAAAATAATTTGGATTGTGGTGTCGCAGTATTATGAAATGATGCTAAATTTATTGCATCATATATGCTATTAAATAGATGAGTATTTATGCTCATTGGTCAAAATGTTTTCTAATCATGAAATTGGTCCTGATTGTAAATTACTTGTGTTCTTACTTACAAGAAAGTGAGATTTTGTCTCACAGGAAAACAACAAATTCTTTTAAATTGTGTAGTGAAATTGTTTATGATGTGCACAATTTCTGAATTTTGCCTTTAAAACAATGGAATTGTAGTCTGATTCCTTGTGAGAAACAACAGTGTTTTAACATCTCTTTTTAAGTTATTTTCATTTTAATGATAACCAACTTCAGTCAATTCCTACGTAGTCTCCCAAGACAAAAGACAAATTTAAGTGTTTTTTTCAGCTCTCTTGATTTCAATAAAACAAAAGCTAAGGAGAAGCTCCAGGTCCTTCTGCCATATAACAAGGGAGGGTCATGCATGGAGTCTGCCCTTTGAAGAATTTGGGACCTTGAGCTTATCCCTGTTGTAGTGATTCTTATCTGCCTTCATTTGAAAAGAGGTAAATTTCCAAATCAGCTAGAAGAAGGTTGTTTGAAAAAATTTCTCTTTCTCATTTTTGAGGCTGGTTTGTGTTAAAATGTGTTTCCATGAATTGGGAGAAATGGTTGAAAATTGCTTAAAGCCATTGTATTGGAAGTTTTTTGAAGTATGCATACATAAAAATGCTACTAAATATCTAAAAATAAAAATATCTATCTCTAATTTTGAAAGCTGTTAAAAAGCTGAAGCATTGAACTTTACATAGTCTCTGTTTAATTAGTGACTTTATCAAATGCCTATCCAGCTTCAGTAAGCTCTATTCCTGTTTCAACCTTTGAATTTGTTAAAATTCTTAAAAAGTTATGAGATTATTTTATGCATTAATTCCTGTGTTTAATTCTCATGGTCTAAAAGAGCTGTGTTTTCAAGGGTATTTTCTGTTATGCATTTACTTTGAAATGTTTGGGTGATCATTTATATGTGATACAAATTTGTGATATATTACTGTTCGAATCAGTTTGACTAAAAGGATGGACATTATAATGAAGAATCTATGACCATATATTTGAAGGCCTCTTGGCATATTTAATAGGTCTACTTCTTCTGGTTTTGATATTTTTAGATGGGCCTCTAACAGCCTCAGACTCATAAGAATGTGCTTCAAAGGTTGTATCTATCAGTTGGTAAAGTTAATTGCAGGACAGACAACTGATTCGATCTGTAAAAAAAAAAAAAATTGGGGGGCATTGCTAAAGTTTAATAGTAAACTATAGGTATGGTTTATTCATATTGTTAAGAGCAAAATGTAATTTCAAACAATTGGTACCTTTAACACACTTAAAAGCATTTTCAAGTAGCTGCTACAAAAGCTGCTTTGTTTTATAATATGTGCTACCTGATATACATGTACATGTTTATGCAGTCTCTGTTAATTGGCTTATAGATGAAACTATTCATAAATGTGAATTGCTAAGCTAACTCCTTTTGAAAATAATGTATGGATATACAATTAAGCTCTTGGAGAAGCATGTGTGTTTCTGTTTTCCCAGGGCCTACAAAGAATGTTCAGCTGAATAGTTCCTAATGTATTCAAATGGACTTACTACTCAGGACTTCAACAGAGAGAAGCCTTTCAAGTGCCAGGATGTCCACCAAACACCTGATGAATTCTGCCTTCTATCAGGAACCATTAGATGGACCCCCTACTGCTGCTGTTACCCAACAGTGCCCCCTCTTAGCAGAAGTAATTAAAAACGGATCACGAAGCCCCTTTTCCCTAATAACTTTGGGGTCCATTTCTCTGTTTGGAAATGTAGGAGCCAGATGGGATGATAGGCAGTTAGGGTCTCTGGTTCCTGGTAAAACTGTTTTGTATATATGTAACATCTCAGCACTATGAGATTCTTGAATGTTAGTGTTTTCAGTAATACTTGTACATTGTTAAGACCTGGATACCCCTCATGTCAGGGAAATGCCATTATTCTAAATGGCATTGGACTGGCAGCATGGATGTTAAGAGAATGGAAAGGAGTCTTAGCCTTGGGACTGATGGTCGTGGGCTTGATTGCAGTGTTGTTTCCTCTTTTCTGCCACCTACTCAGGCAATAAGCCCAGGAGCAGGTCATCATTTGTCAAACCATGATGGGCTAGGCTGTGGAAAATCTTAGCGCTCAAGTCTGGATGAGCATGGTGTGATGGGTAGCCAGAGACGGGTAAGATCTGGCAGAGCTGATGACCAACCTAAGGCAGGGAACCCATGTGCCCCAGGTGGGGCTCCCCAGAATGGGTAAGGTGTTAACTGACTGCTGGACAACCTAACAGGCGTCCATTAAAAAACAAAAAAAAAAGGGGGGGGGATATGTAGGGCCTCGGTCTCACAAGGATTAACTCCACAGCTTAGCTTGTTTCTCAAGGAGTAACAGGATAGGCAATCTTGACCTGATACATTTAGCCCCTGGCTGGACAGCAAGTTCCCTCTTCCCTACTTCCCCTTTTTTAAGATGCCTTCGGGGGAGCTTACGAGTTGCTTAAGCATTGGGAAAATACTGGGAGGAACTAGGCAGACTATAAAAGAGGCAAACTAACTTTGAATAAACGCCATTCTCTTTACAAGGATGACCCACTGCATGTTGTCTTTTTTGTAACCCTAGTCCCTCTTCTCAGCTTGGGATACTCAGTGATGCAGGCATTGCCAACAGCACCTCATGCTGTGGAGGGAGTCCTTGAGAACACCCTGGTAAGTGGATGAACAATGCAATGCTCACACACTATCAGGGTATCTTTGTAGATTCTCCCAGATTGGTGTTCCTCAAAACAGCCATTTTGAATACTGCCACATTGCTGCCTAACCTGAACTTGGAGACCTCCCTTCATGACTGTCATAAGATCTTGTCAGAAGTCACTCGAACTTGTCATGGCCTCCTGGACACGCCCTTGCTGAACTGTGAGCTAACCTGGTTCAAGAATGGTAGCAGCTTTGTGAAGAATGGAGTGCAAAGGCCAGGAGCCGTGGTGGCCGACCACAATGGGAATGTAGTCTGGAGCCATTCCCTTTACCCACAGACCTCAGTGCAGAAGACAGAGCTGTCTGAAGCTTTCCAATGAGTGGAGGGGAGACAAATGACTGTTTACACAGATAGCCAGTATGCCTTAGATACTGTACATGTTCACTGCACCATCTACCAGGAGCGAGGCTTCATGATGGCAGATGGAAGGGAGGTGCAAAACCTCCCTGCAGAAGTATAACACCAGTTCACAGTCATGGAGAAACTCAGGGCAGCTGCATAGTTCATGTTCCTGGTCACCAGTCAGTAAACACTGCCAAGCAGTAGGGATAAGCCGTGAATATATAGAAGCAAAAAGGTTGGCCATGGCTATTGGAAATGCCAGAAGTGAGGAGGAGGAAGCTGTCCAGATAGCAGCAGTAGACTTACCAATACTAGAACTCCCCTCACTGCCACCCCAGGCTAGCTGTAGCTCAGAAGATTTGGAGAGCATGACATCCTAAACATTATTAGTCTTAACATTATCCCAAAATGTTGGCTATATTACTGTCTCTACACCCCATTTTATGAGTCTATTATTGTCAACTCTACCTGGAACCCCTCAGCAGTATCCCCAACTTACTGGGTTGACAGGAGTGCCCTTTGACTATGACCCAAGTTAGCGGGCCAGAATCCTGCATTGGTACCATTCTTAAAGGCAAGCACAGACTTTACTCCTTGAAAATGAACATTTTTGTCTCAGTTAAAACTGATTGGTTATTTACCACCTCAGGAGGTTGGTGCTATTGATTTCACACTGGATTAACCCTGTAACTCTCTATTGCTATATGTAATGCAACTAGTGAATTTTCTGTGATTGTGACTGTTCTTCCTCATGTCCTGTATCACACTGAGAATGATGTACTCCAACATTGGGAGCCTGACTCTTCTGAGGTATAAGAGAGAGCCCATTACTGTTTTGACCCTAGCTGCCCTGTTAGGTCTGGGAATGGCAGGCATGGGAACAGGGATTGCATCTTTAATCACACAGACCAGAGAGATCAATCCTTAGGAACAAGACCTACAGTGCACAGAATGATCCATTAGCCATTTAGAGAAGCCCCTCTCCTCCATATCTGTTGTGGTCACACAGAATCATTGTGTTGGAACTGTTGTTCCTAAGGCAAGGTGGTCTTCGCATTGCCCTGGGAGAAGAGTGCTGGTTTTGCAGACCACACTGGGGTAGTGAGAGACTCCATGGCTGAGCTCCAGGAAGGTCCGTCACAGAGGAAAAAGAAAGGAGCATCACAGCATGGGTGGTGTGAGTCATGGTTTAACATGAGCCCATTACTAACTATACTGTTGTCCTCCCTAGCAGGGCCCAGAGTCATCCTAATCCTGTTAGTTACAATTGGGCCCTGTATCCTGCATAGACAAATAAAATTTGTAAAGGACCGTATCAGTACTGTCCAGTTGCTAGTCCTCAGACAGCAATTCCAGCAGCTGCCTTGCACTGAGAAAGATTCCTCAGTGTAAAAAAGAAAAGGGGAAAGTGTTAAAGTGTAGGTAAAGGTCAGAATAATAAAATGCTCTGTTTGAATGATAGTATTTTAGAATGCTAGAATGGAATGTTTCTGTTGGGCAGTGTGAGATACCTTTGTGCTAAAATAGCTGCTACTTTGCGAGGCCAGGAGGTGCCTGGGCTTTGGGAGCATTCCGGTTTGGTGATAAATCTGTTATTCGCTGTCATTCAACTGTGTGAACCCAGGTACAGGGGCGCAAGGGTACAATTCTTCTCCAGTTCCAGGAACAGGAGGAAGATAAGGGTGTGAGAATGAGATGAGCCATAAAGATAGTGGGTATGGGAACGGAACAGGCTCCCTATGCCTGAAGGCCATAAAAATTAACATGTCTAATGTTGTTACATTTGATGTATTTTCCAGACCAAAAGTGCCAATATAATCTGTCTTGGGCTCGTTCGGGGTCTGACCACTCATCTTGGCTGTCCTGTATGCCCCAAGTATGATCTGGCCCCAGCATGCTAGTGCTGTAAACTCTGTTTGCTGTTTGCATTACCTACAAGACTCTTCATCATTCTCTGTGAGTTGACTAGCTAGCACCCTACTTTCAGGGGCTTTAGTGCAGACTCTAACATGGGAAAGTGTGATCTGGCCAGATAATGTATCTGCTCACATCCACTGTGGCAGGGCATTAGGAGACACCAGGGTGACAAGTTCCTGGCTGCTTTCTGACTGTACAGCTAGGTTCAGTGACATCATGCTTTGCAGCACCTTTCTGGGCAAACGCCTGCACCTCTGATGTTGATCCTTCATCTGCTCAGTACTTTCACAGCCTGCTGAGACCATTCCAGGCAAGTTGGTTGAAGGAGCAGACAAAACGGCCACCCAGATCTGCAGTACTCTTGGCAACACCCGCATTGCCGTGTTCCCTGTGTCGAGCAGAGGGACTAGGGTTACAAAAAAGACAACATGCAGTGGGTCATCCTTGCAAAGAGAATGGCGTTTATTCAAAGTTAGTCTGCCTCTTTTATAGTCTGCCTAGTTCCTCCCAGTATTTTCCCAATGCTAAAGCAACTCGTAAGCTCCCCCGAAGGCATCTTAAAAAAGGGGAAGTAGGGAAGAGGGAACTTGCTGTCCAGCCAGGGGCTAAATGTATCAGGTCAAGATTGCTTATCCTGTTACCCCTTGAGAAACAAGCTAAACTGTGGAGTTAATCCTTGTGAGTCCAGGCCCTACACAGTACAAACGGGAGCCAGACTTCTCAGTTGCTGCATGGGTGGTGTCTCCTGAACAAGGACAGAATGCATTTTTCCCAGTAAGATCAGTCCTGTGATGACCCAGGACTGTGGTCTAGCTGTCACTCCCTGTGGCTTTAATGCCTACCTTTGGTCAGCTTAAGTCACTGCTCTGTCCTTATATAAAAATTATTAATAGGTCATTCTTCTCAGTGCATTTAAGTGTTCCTCACCTGAAGCAAGTCACATTGAAATCCTATTCATGTGATTATATAATCATTTCTAAGTCTGCATTGAATTGTCTTTTGTGTGGTTACTGTGTCTCTCTAGCTTCAATAGTACAATGTTCTGAAATGTCTCTACCCCCTGGAAATCCTGGCCCACCTGAGCTCTTGCCTTTGCTGCTGCAGTCTCAGGGAGCCCTGTCTGTCTCCTGCAAACTGCAACACCCTCCTCAGCTCTCATGGGCCATGAATGAAACCCACAAGCATAACACTGAGTAAAACAAACAAACAAAACAAGACATGGAAGATATACCACAGTAACATTACAAGAAATTTTAATTCTTATGTACTTGAGTTCCACTTTATTTCATAAGGAGAGAGATGGGAAGAGAGAAAACAGGTCTTCCATGAAGTGACTCACACATTATATGCCTACAGCTTCCAGAACCCAGTGTGTCTGCTGCATGGCTGCTGTCGCTACCTGCTACCTCTGAGGGTGTATAGAAGCAGGAAGCCAGAATAAAGTGTAGAGCCAAAACCTTAACCCAGGACCTCTGATACAGAAAGATTTACCACCATACCAGACACCCACATATTACAAGAAACTCCAAAGTGCACAACATAATATCACACAGGTAGGATTTTTCTGTAGGAAAAATTTGTAGGAATTATGTAAGCTACCTGAAGATCACCATTCAGTACTAAGCACAAAAGTATGTGAAGTTGACATTAAGTATGGTCAGGTGTCACTTCACCATGGAGATTTGTCCTAAGAAATATATCACTAAACAATTTTGCCATAAACAACTTGGCTACAAGTTCACTAAAAGATATAATTTATAGAATTGTTTTATATGACTCTAAGCGATATTAAAATAAAATAAGCATTAAAAGATCATCACTTTTCTAATTCCAGTGAGCAGATTTTTATAGGTTTTTAAACTTTTATTTGAAAGGCTGACTTTAGGTTAAAAGGTGCCAGAGACCAGCTTCAGCTGACTCGAATGCTTGCAAAGGATGCATGGATCTGCGAGACAATATGAAGAAGAGATAAGACAAGGACCACTATGACATGATGTTAATAATGAACAACTCAGAAAAGTTGCCTTCTTTATTGATACACAAATCATCACAAGCTTTTGCACAATATCCAATTGTTTCATTTTTACCTCATATTAAGGGAATACAAAAAACAATCCTAAGAAAACATTTCCAACAAACCATTATTCTTTGAAACCTGCAGTCACCTGGCTGAAACCAGGAAATCCACAGTTGACAGTGCATGCCATTACATAGCAACAAGTAGTTTACTTATACTCAAAATCAATTTTTTACCAAACACAAATATACTAATATTGCTTAAAATATTAAGAATACAGAATTTTAAAAATCATCAAATAATTTTATAAAAGCATATAACATAGATTCTTTGCTAAATCTTATAATCAAATCATGCGTTAATTACCATCCCCCTCACTTAGTGCTGATTCAATTGTTTTTTGTTCTTTTTTAAAGGGCAGTGAAAAGGATCATGGCAGCTCAGCCAATCTACAGAGGGCTTTTACAAGAAACTTCCTTTTATCTTTATAAACTGTTTTCTTTCCCTAAATATAAGTGCCGATATAAAATAGAGATTGTAAGCCATTTTGAGGGGGCTGCCAATTGTTTCCCTTTAGAAGATGCCCCGTATGCTTTTGCTTTCTTTGGTGAGAAACTAAAATGCATCATATCATATGTTGTAACAGTTTCAGGGGCATGGTAAACAAACTCTTTTGACCTCCATAATTGTCATCTATTCCAACATATTATCAAGCCATTTCTTAAGGAAAACATTACTTATATTAGGGCCAACTTCAGGACAAAAGTGGGCACATTACAAGATGTTTGGATACATTGTGGGCTCAATTGTCCTATTGTATACTTTTAGCTGTGTCATAGCCTTACTTCACAAAAGATGTTTTTAATCATAACATTATTGATCAATTTGAGATGTTATATCACTTACAGGAATCACTTCACAATAGCAGAAAAACAACAAAAACACCCTCAGGAGAATTCTATGAATCAACAGAGAGATGATTGAGTGTCCATACAACGGGGTGAGGCAGGAATGAGGTGACCAGAGACATTCTGCCAGAGCTTGCCTCACAGCCAGAAACTCCTCATAGCCTTGCTAACCAAAAAGTGTTGCACATCACACACCCATACCATCCGACCTAACTGCATGGCTCCCCACAAAATGGATGACCGAAAGATTTTCCTTCACTTTCAGCCATCCTCCTCTACTGCTTTCCCAGGCCAGAAGTAGGGAGCTGGAGAAGTGGAAAAGCCGAGATCTTGAAAGTGAACTGGTGCCCTTAGAGTGCTGGTGCAGCAGGAGAAGGCTTACCCTCTGTTATATTGCAAACCCGCAATCAACTTACTTTATAAGAGGCAGAGTATTCTGGATGAATCAACTGAGCCCAGTGTTATCAATGAACTTTTATTAGTGGGAGAGGAAGGTAACAGCACTCATCTGAGAATTCAGGCCTGAGAAGGACCCTACCTGGCATATGTGTGTTTGAAGGCAGGCAGGAGCAATCAGCCAATGCTTGTGTGAGGGCTTCAAAGAGCTGAGAAGCACACACAACAGCACACAGAATCTGGCATCTGGAGAGAAAATGGGCACCTGCGTTTCACAGCCATGTGGAATTGAATTCCCCTCAGCCCCAATAACCAGGGTGAGCCTGAGTAGTTAACAATGCATGAGGTGAGAGTAAGAGATCATCATAAGGAGACATGCTGAGTGAAGGTGAAGGAGGGTTTTATAGGGTAAGACACAGATCTGCTCTGGATTTCACAGTGGGATTGTTTCAGGAAGATCAACTCTTGAGATAGAACATATGAGGCTCCTAGAGCTACTTCTAGTCTGACGTGGCTGCACAATCAAAGTAATTATGGGGAATACTCTCTGTGGCATCCTCCTGGATGTTGGCAATGTCATTTGTGTTAAGTCTCCCAGATGTTGAGTTTTCTGTCTCAGGGGACAACTTTATTCCTCTTTACTTCCATAGAAATAACACTCTCCGAGAGATGTCAGCACAGCTTGCGTTGACCTTGATCCCAATTTTACAGCTTGTCTAGAACAGGAACCCACTAATTTTCTGGGAAGGGCCAGTGAATATTTCAGGCTCTGTCTATAAGCCAGTCTCTGTCACAACTGCTCAACTCTGCTGTTGCAGCACGCAAAAGGCTCTAAAGGACACATACAACATCCAGGCATGGCTGTGTACCGATACTTCATGTGTGGACATTGGAATTCACACCGTATAGAAATTTCACACATCATTATTCTCCTCACTCACTCATTTGGTATATGTGGAAATCCCATATACTGCATGGTCCCTCCACCAACAGGCAAGGGGTAGGACTCTGCCTGCAGGTTGTAGGATGACAGCCACCATGCACAGCATGTGATTGACATGAAGGCCATTTGCAGGTGGAGAACCGGGTTCCCATGGACAGAAGCTGTTCTTTGGCTGGCCATGTGGGCATGAGCCTGCCTCCAGACAAAGCAAAAGTATGAGTGTGCACAGTTATATCACTCCTGGAGTCTGGGAGAGTGTAGGTTACTGGAATTCTGTTTATCCTCGAAGAAGAAGGTACAACTGAATCCCTCACCTCACTATGTGCCAACCTGACCCACTGCTGCACATGTTCTTGGTGATTCTGGTGATCCTGGGATTAACAAATGCTTGCATCCCTTGGAAATGTAGTGTTCCCACTTCCCACTGTGCCTTCTTCTTGCCCTGCACCTTAGGACGGGGAGGCGTCTGAGGCTGGGTTCTCAGAGGGTCTTATGAGTACAGCCCTTTTAACTATATTTAGACATTCTCATCATTTAGAATAGTTGGCCTGGAGACAACAAGGAGAAAGAGTTACAGAGTTAAGGACCATATGCTGGAGGTCAGGGAAAGAGAAATGAATAAAAATAAAATCCATGTTTTTGCAACTATCTGGGTCACCCGCTCCCTCTAGGAGAGAAGATATAGCCCTCTGAGAAAACAGATTCTGGGAAGTCACATGAACAGAGTACCTTGACACTCCTTACCCAGTTTCCTCTGGTGTTGACCTCTTTCCTAACTATAGCACAATGACCAAAACAAACAACTAACACAGTACAAACTATGAGCCAAATTAAAAGGAGCATTTTATTTCCACCATTGCTTCTGTTGAAGAGAAAACTGTTATGTGAAGCTCTAATCCATCACACCACATTGCATTCCATTATCACATTAATCTAGTCTTGTGATCCACCCCAAGAACTTGTGATTAGAGTTCATCAGTTGTTCTCTGGAATGTCTTTTGGTTGGAGTTTGTCTAAAGTTTTCTCATGGTTACACTTAAGTTATATTTTGGGGGCAGAAATATTACCAAAGTGATGATAAGTCCTGCTCAATAACGTATATCAGGAGTCCTCAGAAATTAAGGTGCCCTGTTGCTTATGATATTAACTTGAACCCAATACTTCAGACTTCTCACTGCTAAGTTGCCATTTTGTCCTCTATAACTAAAACACGTTCAGACAAGGTAGACAACCAACCTAATTTTCCTCTAATGTTTGTCCACTAATTTTAGGATTCACTCATGGTTTTGTTGGAAAAAAATATTGCTGTAGTAAAAGTTATTTCAATTGTAACTTTTGTATTACCATTTCTCCTTCGACATGCGTTTACTGGCCTTTACACTTAAAGAAGAACTGATTATTCTCTCCCATTCACTTACTCAACTATTTATTTTTATTTAAAAATATTTATATATTTGCTTTTATTGGAAAGTCAAAGTTACAGTGAGAGGAGAGACAGAGAGAAAGACCTTCCTTCTGCTGGCTTACTTCCCAAGTGGCCACACTGGCTTGAGCTCAGCTGACTCAAAGTCAAAAAGCAAGAACTTTTTCCAGGTCTCCCACACAGATACAGGATACAAAGGACTTGGGACATTTTTGACTGTTGTTCCAGGGCATAAGCTGGAACTGGATGGGAAGTGGAGCAGCTGGGATATGAACCAGTACCCATATGGAATCTGGTGCAAACAAGCTGAGGTCTTTAGTCACTAGACTACCATTCTGGGTCCTATTTAACTATTTATTTATATCCAGGTGAACTCATGGATTTCTGCTACTTTATTAACAGCATTTGTAAATGAGTGGGATAATTATCATCACAAACCACCCTGGACATATTCAGTCTGATGGATATTTTTTGAGATGACTTAAACATCCCTAGGTTCCCATAAGAACAGGCCTTGGAATATCTTGCTTATTCCTTCACAAGCATTTCTTTCCAGTCAGAATTATAAATGCATGCAGGGTGGAACTTGAATTGCATGTATCAAGTAAATATGTGATGCATGGATCACCAATTGGATGAAGGGAGGGAAGGATGGAGAAAGGGATTAGGAAGGGGGGAAGGAAGGAGGGAGAGAAAGATGTAGGAATGGATGGGTGGATGAGTGGATGTATGGATAGAGGCATAAATAACAATTGGATGGAAGGATGAGTGAACTATGCATAGATCGACACACATATATTTATATATTGCAGGTGGTCAAGCAGGTGAGTAAGTGGGCGGTTGGGTTGATGGACAGAATTGTTAGTGGATGGGATGAATGGATGGATGAATTTAAGCAAATTTTCATAGAGACAATGGGAGGTTTAGCTGGTCTCTAAGTCTTTGTATAGCTCTTGTCCTCTGTGGTAATCTCTCCCTGTACTCTGCTCACTCATCTTTATAAGCTGTTTTACTGGAATGGCTGATTCTTCTGCTCCCCAGTGGCATTTGAAGAGAAAAGTAAGAACCAAGAAAATTGCATTGAGTGTTGACTAGGATGTGGAAACATCATGTACTGTTGCTAGGAATGCACAGTGTGTCTGTTGTTTTAGAAGATTCTGGAAATGTTGCAAACTTTGAACATTGCACTGCCATGCAATTCTACTCTGAGAGGTATGTCCAATAGAAGTTACAAGAGAAATCCACACAAAAGCTCATACACAAGTATTCATAAAGGGATTATTGGGGCCAGAAAGTGTAAATGCCCTAAGCATCAATAAACAGAGGAATGGCAAGCAATTAAATATGCATGTCATGGGATACTATTCAGCTATCAAAGAATCCTCACAGATACCAAAATCCAAGGATGCCCAAGTCCCTTCTCTAAAAACATTAGGTAATTTCATATAACCCTGGCACATGTTCATGATTAAATCATCTCTGGTTATCTAGGCTGCTGAATACAATGTAAATGCTATGGAAGTAGTTCTATTACCTAGAGAATCATTGTGAGAATAAAAACCTGAAAGTATCTAACACAGACTCATTTTTAAGGTGAATTGTACTCAGAATTACTAGATATCTAAAGATGTATATGCTTATATTTGTATCTGGATAAGTTATTTGTTACAATAATGTTTATAGCTTAGAGGTTATACAAGTTTTCTAGCACCTATGCCGATACAGTATTTCCACTCTATTGATTTACATAAAATCAGTCTATTAAAGTATTTCCCACTATTGTAACATGCAAGTCCCATAAAGGAGTGAGGAAAAGCATGTGGAGATGGACTGGGACCTGTTAACACTCATCCAACTCTCCTACTGGCTTTTGTTTTCCATATGGACTCATTCGCTGACTTCTGCATCTGTCACCACCTCCAGTCAAATGCAAATGCATCTCTCTCTCCTTCTGTCTAAATCACTGAGGAGCCCAAAGAAGAAATGGAGAAGGAAGCACAGAGCTGCAGAACATCACAATCACAGTCATGGGGAAACCCTGGCCTGTGCACATAGTATCACAACTCAGAATCTTTTTTTCCAAGATTTATTTAGTTTTATTGGAAAGGCGAATATACAGAGAGGAGGAGAGACAGAGAGAAAGATCCTCCATCCGATGATTCACTCCCCAAGTGAGCGCAATGGCCGGTGCTGGGCCGATCAGAAGCCAGGAACCTGGAACCTCCTCCAGGTCTCTCACACGGGTGCAGGAACCCAAGGCTTTGGGCCATCCTCAACTGCTTCCCCAGGCCATAAGCAGGGAGCTGGATGGGAAGTGGAGCTACTGGGATTAGAACTGGTACCCATATGGGATCCCGGGGCATTCAGGGCAAGGACTTTGGCCGTTAGGCCACGCCGCTGGGCCCAGAATCTTTTTTTTTTTTTAAGATTTATTTATTTTTATTACAAAGTCAGATATACAGAAGAGGAGAGACAGACACAAAGATCTTCCATCCAATGATTCACTCCCCAAGTGACCGCAACGGCCGGTGCTGCGCCAATCCGAAGACGGGAACCAGGGATCTCTTCCAGGTCTCCCATGTGGGTGCATGTACCCAAATCTTTGGGCCGTCCTCGACTGCTTTCCCAGGCCACAAGCAGGGAGCTGGATAGGAAGCAGGGCCAACAGGATTAGAACCGGCACCACATGGGATTCTGGTGAGTCCAAGACGAGGATTTTAGCCACTAGGCCATGCCGCCAGGTGCCACAACTCAGAATCTTACAATTAGTGGGGTTGGAGGAGGATGCTTCTGGGAGTAGAGGCTGGCCCACTGAGGATGGACTTTCATGCCAACAAGGCTTGGTAATTCTATACAAGACTGGACATGAGAAAGAGCCAGAGAATACATGCATGGTTTTTCTGGGTCACCTCTTGTGCTTTTGATCAGACTTTTAGTGGGTTCAAATGACCTGAATTAGAAATCCTGGCTCCAGACCACACAATGGATAGATCAGACTGTGTGCATTCATTGGTGGGTTTATCTCAAGAAAAATATGGATTGTGGTGAACAAGATTCCTCCCTTCCAAGAAGTAACCTGGTGATCCCTGATGGAGACATGGGTATTGCACTGGCTCTCATCTTCTTCCAGTTATGCACAATTGACATTAAGGTTTGAGGATCTGGAAGCCACCTGGGACTTCTGGTTGCCAGGATGAATATAACTCCAAGGACTCTAAGATGCAGGATAGTCCCTTCATTGAGTTCTACCTCAGGACTTTGGGTGAAATCGTATGCAAGAATGACTTAATTAATTTTATTTTCTCTTGGACTCCTGACTGGCATATCACCCTCACTGGCCACATGCAGCTTGTTGCCGGGCAGTGCTGTAAGATTCTCCAACTCTCCTCCTTGAAACTCCTCCAACCCTGAAGCTGCAGGAATAATTCCTGCTGACTTTCAAGCAGCCTTTCTTCTGTGGGTTGTCCAGAGTCCAATTTCTGTTCCAGGAAGCAAAATTTCATCTTTTTTTTCAGTGAAAATGAAATAGAATCTCCCTCCTCAGCTTCCTAACCATGGAAAAACATGGCTGACTGTAAACTGTGTGTCTTTATATGAACAAAGCTTCAAGAGGGTCCACACATATGGCTAAAGGAAAGTCATTGTTAGGACACAGGATAGAATTGGGCACTGACTCTTTGGTGGGTTTAAATGACTGGCATATTGTTTGGATATGATAGAGCTTTTCATCAACAGATACAGAAGGATTGCATTAGTCCATAGGAAACCTCACCGTAGCTAACATTCCCCTGTGTGGATCAGGAAGTGGAAAATTACAGAGGAAGTTGGTGAGAACTTAGTTTGAATCCTTGCACTTTCACTCATCTGCAGCTTACACTTTGTGTCTCAGCTTCTTCTCTGTTCATCAGAAGGGCACTGTGTTCAATCACGTTTTGTTACTTAAATTAAAGTTCATTATATTTTAACATAGAATGAGACTCTTGATAAAATATAAGGCTACAGTTGGAATTTTCTCTAACAATCGTTAATTATTAATTTCTTAGCTCTTAAAAATAGATGAATCATTAAATACTCATGTATGTGTACATACATCTATGTTTAACTTTTTTGAGTTACCTGTTTCATCGAGACATTTTTATGTCTTTCCTTCAACTATCTGAATACCTGAGTACTAGCATACTCATCATTTAATGAGAATCTTGTTAACAAATATTTAGGTATTTTCCTAATTTAATTTTGTCAGATTTTGTTTCTGTCTGTCTTCATGTCACTACAAACGTCATTATAAAACCATTGGCTTTTTCTTATATTTCACATACATATGTTAGGATTAGTTCCTAAAATGGGAAAAGCTCTGTTTAAAGTAACTGAATTTTAAGTTTGGACAAAGACTTAAAACATCGATACTCCCATGCACTGCCTTTGACAATAGTGACTACTCCAGCCCTTCAGCAAGGCAGGATAATTTCAAACTTTTCCTACCTCTCTCCTTTTTATGCTAGTGCTTTGTAACAGCCTTCTGTATTTTCACAGATACATGAACGTCAGTTGGAGTTCTTGCTGCATTTGTGCACTGACAGTAATATACCCATTTTTCTTCAAACAAACTTGGGTTGTTAAAGATGTAGCTCAATCCACTAAGCAAGCTGCTTATTTGAGTGCATGAAAATCTGCCAGTATCACCCATCATAAAGAGAAAAATACTCATAAAAACATAATGAAAACAACAACATTGCCATCCTGAACCGAGCCTGTGGACATGCTCCTGACTTCTCCCTGCCTGAACACCGCCTGGGTCAGCCGAGGGCCCTCACTGTCTCCCGGAAGTGGCGATGTGCTAACACCAGGCGCATGCAAAGAGATCTCGGCGCTGACGTGGGGTGGGGCGACGCAGTGCGTGGAGTTGATCCCCAACCCACCCCCAGCGTGCTGAGCTCTCCGGGGAAGTCTGGTGTGTGAGCAAGAAAGCAAGTGTGTCCATCTGAGCCACGGCCCAGGTTCCCCGTGCTCAGGGAGGGAGCCTTTCCGGGGTGTGCCCAGCTCGGCCTTTTGCCAGGGATGCGACTGCGTGTGAAAGGGGCAGACCCCAGCCCTGCTGCCCTTCACGGGGCTGCCTGGGTTCAGCCCTGCTTGTGGGCGATGTTTCTGGTGCAGGCGTGCTGAGGTAGCCGTTGTGGGTCAGCCAGAAGAAAAGCATGTGGAAGGACAAGGACAAGCGCCCAGAGGGGCCTAACGTATGATTACTCTGGTGATGTGTCCTGTGTGGCTTTGGTGGGTCCCCTGCCCTTCCATACCGTTGGTTGCAGGATTCTCTGTTGTTAGGAATTCTATTCGGGATTACTGGGCTTGTGGTTTAGACAAGCTCTTTGGGAATGTGGGATTCTTGGCACCTTCCAGGCATGATCCTCACATTTGCAGGAAGTAAAATGTTAGCACTGTTGGGGAGCTTGAAGCTTTCAGTCACAGCTTGTGCTGCCATGATGCTAAAGGAACTTACATTACCTGCTCACTTGCATTGTGCAAGCGTCACGTGGCAACCTGGGTTTATTGCATTTTCTCAAAACAACACTAAAAATGTTTTGAATGATCAAGGATCTACATAAGGAGCCAGGTTCTCCTCCCACTGCCAAAGAAAAGTGAAAAAGGACAGTGCTGCTGTGGTTTGGTTTCTGATTTCACAGAACAATCTGACTGTGGTTTCCTGGAATCCTGTGTGGGCATATGCACACAGCCTGTAGCCATGCCAAGCTTGGTGAGTTCATGGGAGCACAAGCATAAGATGCAGATAGCCCTAGCATCACCAGTTACCATGGCAGCACCAGGAGTAAACTGGAGGGGGAGCTGGCAGCAACAGACCATCCAATGCCTGGGCTCCTGGGCAAGGGGCATTGGTCCAGGCCAGGGCTTCTCAGACCCAGCACAAGGAATATGACATCATCAAGAGCCTTACAGGATGAGTCACATTACTTGCTGGCTCGCAGCTGCCGGCTGGCTGCCTCTCACCACACACCACACAAGCTGCAGGATCCCAAAGCCTCATTCCCAACACAGGGACTGTTGTCCTTGGTGGACAATGCTCCAAGGGTCCACTTTGACCTGCATGGGAATTGTGTTGACCTCAACTACAGGAGGAGTGCAAGGAGGAGAGAGTAGACAGCTCCTCAGTGGTCAAGGACATTGCAGAGAGTAGGACACATGGGGTCTGGGGAATTCCATGTGTCAGGACCCCAATTTGGCTGCGGGATAGCAGCTCTTATTCCACTCAGTCGATTGTGAGTTATATCTTCTGTGTCCCCTAAGCTCAGAGTGTGTGAGATGACCGCAAATGCTAGTGTTTGGAGGAAGGTCCAGAGAGAGGTGAGGTAGTGTGAGTCCTCTGCCTATATACAAGGTGAGGACTGTGACAGGCAAGGTTCACCTGCGTCCTCAAATCCTCAAACCATCAGACCCATGGCAGATCCCCATGTGGGCTGCACACCCATCAGATCCATAACAGAACCTGCATGAGCTACAAAACTTCAGATCCATAACAGAGCCCCATGTGGTCTGCAGGCCCCTCAGATTCGTGGCAAGGGGCTGCATAGCCCTTAGATCCATAGCAGTGCCCCACAGCAGCCACAAGCTCCTCAGATTCAAGGCAGAGCCCTGTGTCAGCCTCACAGCTCTCAGACAAATCACAGAGCCCTGCAGGAGCTGCAAGGCCCTCATACATGGCAGAGCCCCATATGGCCTATAGGCCCCTGCAAATCCATTGGGAAGGTATGAGGCACACCTGGGTCCTGATAGTTACAATCTTCAATAGCAGAGCCTCATGTTGCTCGGCAAAGCACTCAGCTGCACGGCAGAGTCCTGTATGATTTGCATGTTGCTCAGATCCATGGCAGAGTCCCATGTGGTCACCATGCCCCTCAGATCCATATAAGAGACCCATGTGGTCCTCATGTCCCTCAGATCCAAGGTAGAGACCCCAGTGGTACTCACTGCCCTCAGACCCAAGGCAAAGCTCCTGTTGACATACACTTCTCTCCGATCCATGGCAGTGTCCTGTGTGAGCTGCACAGCTCTTAGATTAATGGCAGAGCTCCATGTAGCCCCAGATGAATGGAAGAGCCTCATGTGGTCAAGATGGCCTTTGAACCATTACAGAGACTCCAAAGTGTCCCACAGACCCCTCACAGTCTGGAAGAAACCAGCATGTTCTGCACAGGCTTCATACTCAAGGCTGAACCATGCATAATTGGTTTATGCTGAGCCATGCATAAGCCACACAGCTCTCAGATCCAAGGCATAGCCCCATGTGGTCCACAGGGTCCTCAGATTCATGGCAGAGATCAAGGTGAGCCATACAATCCTCAGATCCATGGCAGAACTTCATGTGGTCCACATGGCACTTTAATCCATGGCACAGCTCAATGTGGTCCTAAATGCACTCGGATTCATGGCAGAACACGGAATGAGCTTCACCGTGCTCAGATCTATGGCAGAGCCCTTGGTGGTCCGCAGGGTCTTAGACCATTGGCAAAACCTGCACAATCTGCATGTCCCTCAGATCTGTAGCATAGTCCTATGGGATCCGTAAGCAGTGCCCTCTGTGGCAATGAATGAACGAATCATTGTGTTATTGCATTCGAAACCCGTTTTCTTAAACTAAGTATTCATATGAATGGTTTCTTAAAGTAGAATTTTTTCCTGCCTCTGCATTCACATACTGCCTGTTTTCAGCTCCTCCAATCCTTATCTCCAATACATTGCTACCAATGCCATATATCTTTCCCTCCCTTTGTCCTTTCTACCTCACTTTTGTATGTTTCTTTAATTTATATTTGACATCTGCATATGTCATTGAAGGCAAATTTCTGCACCACACAATATTTGATGCCACACAATTTGCAAACCTCCCCTTGGCTTACACAGTAGCAATCACAAGCTCCAGAAATTAACATACCACCATTGTCATCAAGCTGTTCACAACTCTCATGAATTCATAAAACAAAATAGCACATAGTTAAAGAAAAGTATAATATATTACACTCAACAACAGCATAGCTTCAAAACAGATGAAAACCAACAAGTGATATGTAACTACTGTGTTCATCAATGTAATGAATGCTTAAACACCACATGTGGCTACATTCTATGTGAAGAAGAACGTTATAATAGAAATTTCCCATAAGTATGATGAGTATATAGAAAAAAAGGTATACACTGACACACACACACACACACTGACAAACACAGTGTGTCTTGATGAATTCTCACTTGACTCCTTGGCCATGGAAAATATGAGTGCTCATAGGGTAGCATTTCTAATTTTAGGTATGTTGAAGTTAAGTTCACTCCAATGATAGCATATCCCATGTTGGCTGACAAAATATACACCTCATGTAGTATTCTGAACGGAGGGACACCTCTTTTCACACAGCATTTCAAAAGCCACAAGGAGATATTCCTGAGATACGTGTGAAGGACCCAACTCATCAAATGAAAGAAAGAGATAGTTCCTCCTCTTCAGATGATGTCACCTTTGTTTCAGCTTGGAATGAAGCATTTCTTACAGAAGAAAATGGTAAGAAAGATTCAAAGAGTAAGCCTAAATTAGAGAATAGTTCTAAATGAGCACCAGCCCAAGTTTTCCTTACTCCTTTTTCCCCTAAGGTACAGTGTTTCAGGGCATGGTTACTTGGATGGTTACTCACCAATTACAGGGCACTCAGCAAAACAGAAACCAAGTATGATGTGTCCAATGGGAGGTCCCCAAGTGAGAACATGGACTGTGCTAACTTATGTGGAAATTGTCTACTCCTAATACTACTCCTAATTATGAAAGGAATCAATAATTCTGCAACTAATTATCTCTAATCTACCTTCATTTTGCATCTGCTTATCATGAAGTAGAGACATTGTACAGAATGGTCCTGTGAGATTTCATAGATGCTACTGGCCTCATTGGTCTCTGTATCCACAACTTCTTTAGCTTTTTAAAGAAATACATGGGGTTAGAACACCACAATGAAATTTTCCAAATCCTGGTTTTGGTTATCACAAACATACATTTTCAGCCATGGAAAAATAAATACAAGCCCACAAATCTTCCACAAAAACAAAAGGAATATATGTATAACATGTAAATGTATATACACAAACATATATGTCTGTATATTCATACACATTTATGTATTGACAAGCATGCATAAAACAATGTGAAAATAACCTAAACCAACAAACAAGTAAGATAGCAATTGAACACTCTTGCTTTTGTGCTTTGGCTGGGTCATATACCTCAATCAGCATGACAAAGGTCAAGAGATAACAACATAGATTTATGATTTTACACCGTTAACCTTACTTCCTATTTTTTCCTGCAATTTTCAATGCCAGTCACAGGACTGATGTATATATTTGCTCTACAATATTTTGAAATGACAAGCAAATCCAATGATGCCACAGCTCAAGGCTCACAGGTTGTCATTTCTCACACAGCAATTCAAACACCTCAAGAGGACACTCCTGAAAAGTGTGTGGCACTCCAAGGTCATCTTATAGAAGAAGGAGAGAGTTGCTGTACTTCAGAAGAAGTCTCCTTTGTTTCAGCTTGGGCTGAACCCAGTAATATTGAAGAAGATGGTAAGGAAGAGTATGTGTGAAGGCCTAATTGGTAATGAAGGGTTAAAATCATCCACAAAGCTCAAACACTACCCCTTGCAGATTCTGAAAGCAATATAATTAATCAGGGTACAAGCACTAGGATGGAGATCTCGATAGAGACTCCTTGGGAATGTAGCCCCAATTACAGGAAACATGTCAGTGAGAAAAGTTGGACATCTCTAAATGATAACCTGGACATTTATGATATGAATAGAAACCTCTTCAGAGGCTCCTGATACATTGAGAATGAGCTACTGCTCAGAAAATTACCTGTTTCACTCCACTTACTGTAAAAGAAATCTTTTTTCCCCTTCTAACAAATGTTCTAAAATGTATTTTCATTTGCCTGACCAACCTCAAGATGCATTGTAAATTAAACTTTTTTACAACTGACTTTCATAGACAATCATTGACATCACAGGACACAACATCAATAATCAAGTTAGCTTTTAAGATTCATGCAAATGGAAAGGGAAATTCTTTAGGCTTTTCCACCTTGTGATGTCTGTTGTCTAATAGAATGACACACTCAGAAACCACTTCAGCTGAGAATATGCACAAGCCACATCTCTGGAAACATACCCTCATGCACCACACAAAAAAGCATCTAGCACAGAATGGGCATATATCTAATATGCACATATATTTAGATTTATGCAATAGTACATATACACTGTTCATATTACATTGAAATGTATACATACCATATATAATATAAGATATAAAATCACCACCACTCCTGGCACATCTGGTTCAATGAGTAATATGGCCAGGGCATATGCCACGGTCTACACTGGAGTGGACAATGTTGGCTTCATTGAATGATGGACAACTAGCTTCACTGAATGATGATGTTACATCCAACTCTTAAAGTAAGTCTCATGAGGGGATGCATGACTAACAGGATATTAACTAGATGTGCTGTTTTTTTGAAAAGCTTGACAATTAGATGATGTAGCATTTAAACTTACCTGTTTTCATTTTCTCTCTCAGAATTTCAACTGGCTCAAGACAATGCTGCTGAGATGTCTGTGGCACACCAGAGATATCTTATCAAAAAAGGGAATAGCTATCCCAACTTAAATGAAGCATCCTTTGTTTCCAACTGCATTGAATACATCCTTATTGAAGAAGATGGTAAGACACCTTTTAGGTAAAACCTGAAACAGAGACAGATGATTGAATACAACCAGCCTAAACACCATCCAGTTAGTACTGCTTCAGGATACAGGCACTAGGATAAGGTCTCTGGGTAAGGATTCATTGGAAATGTGGCAGAATAGAGGGCATGGTTCATGAAGAGCAAGTCAAATGCGCAGAGAGAAATCTCCCAAATGAAGACAAGGGCAGGAATGGGATATATGGAAACTTCTCCAGAGCCACATCTACACACATGGAGCAAGAGCCTGCAAAGAAAATTGATTCATTCCACCATACTGAAGGTAGCATTTTGCTTTGAAGAAATACTTGTAAACACATCTTCATTCACAATGTCCTTGCAAACCTCTTGAGGAATTGCACACTGATCTTTCAAAAATTGACTTTCATAGGCACACATGGGCCTGATAAGTTTCAATTTGCTATGCTTCAAGTCTTAAAAAGAACAGCATGAGAAGGAAATATCTCTATGATATTTCCAACAGGTTGCAGGAAATGCTAAAGCAAAGAACATACAAATACATTAAATCCACAGTAGCATACAAACATAAACACATAGACAGGCACCACATAACACAGGCATATAAAAATGAATAAATATCATAAGTACATATGGATGCCTAACCATAACCATATACAAAAGTAAGAATTGTGAAAGACTGGTGTTTTTATGGCTCGGATTCAGCATGTGTCTTAGTCTACATGGCAGTGGACAAATAGGAAACAATTGAGATCTATGGAAGGCCAAAGACAGTATCACTCCTGAAACATTACAACCCAAGCATGGTCACATGCAGGAAGACATACTGACAGCCCGTGCTATTCTCTCTTTTTTTTAAAGACTTATTCATTTTTATTGGAAAGGCAGATATACAGAGAGGAATGGAGACAGAAAGGGAGATTTTCTGTTCAATGACTCACTTCTCAACTGACTTCAATGGCTGGAGCTGAGCCAATCTGAAGCCAGGAGCCAGGAGATCTTTTTGGTCTTCCTTGAGGGTGCAGGGACCCAAGGCTTTGGCCATCCTTAACTGCTTTCCCAGGCCACAAGCAGGGACTGGATGGGAAACGGGGCCACCAGGGTTAGAATCAGCGACCTTATGGGATCCTGGCGTGTGCAAGGCAAGGGTCTTAACCAGTACACTATCATGCTGGCCCAGCACATGCTATTCTCTGAAAGCATAGACCACTCAAATGAAGCCATATTTCAAGATTGTATTGTTATTTTCCAAACAGCATTCCAGAAGCCTCAAGAAGATGTTTGTGAGATATGTGTGGAGGTCCCAACTCATCTACAAAAGGATCTGAGAGTCCTGTCACATCTGAAAATGCCTACCTTTTTTCTGCTTGGGTTGAACCCATTATCATCAAAGATGATAGTAATTAGAAAATGATGGCATATCCTATTTGTAGACAAGAAGTGTAATTTTGTCACTGCCCCCAACCTCTACTTAACCCACTCCTTTCACAATTGAGTACTTCAGGGCAAAGGAACTAAAATGAGGTTTGTTTACTGAGAAAGAATGGGAATATGGTCCCAAGAATAATTCACAGCTCCTCAGCTGTAAGTTAGATGTAAGCAATTAGACATCTTCATGTGATGTCATGGTCAGGGATGAAATGTATGGAAACTGTCCAGAGCCTCATCCAATCAATGGGGACACACCTGCATACAAAATATCTTGGTCCTCTCTTCTCAGGGTGGAAAATAGTTTTCCTTTTCACTAAACCACTTAAATGCACCTTCTTCTATCATCTCATCCCACCCTCCACCACAGTAAATGCATGGTAGCATATATGCAACCTCTGACTTGCCAGCTATTGAGCTCTTGAATATTCTGCTATTTAAGATACAGACACATTGTATTCACAAACAAATGTGTGTGCTTTGTGAATTAAGTCTGCAGTTGTAACATGTTCAGCCCTTCAAAGCACTGCACATGCTGAGGCATAATTATGCTACCTTTAAGATATTGGTTGTGGGGTCTCTTTCTCATGACTTCAGGCATATTCAACATTATTTCCAGATCAGCATGTACAAGTACATCTGCCACAAGTTTAAACATACATCACATGCACACATGCATGGGCATGTGCACACACACACACACACACACAAGCATACACAATGGCAAGATATAGAGTAAAAAAATAAATATGTAAACTTACCTGTGTGTTAGCATTCAGGACATAAAATGAAAAATTTTTATAACTGTGTTTTGAGTCTCCGTCCAGAAAAGTGCCAACATTTGATTGGATTTCTATGTAACCGAAAATAATTTTGCAATATTAAAATTATTTAGATCCTTTAGAGAGAAGTTCAGAGGAGTCAGAGCCTGATGAACAATGCGTTGATGATTTATTTTCAGAAATAGAGAAAACGCAGTTGAAGCCACAGCTAAAGACTGACATGCTGTCATTTCTCACAAGTAATCCACAAGACTCGAAACAACACTCCTGAGATGTGTGTGGCACTCAAAGGGTATCTAATGCAAGAAGGAGAGCATTCCTCCAGCTCAGATGAAGTCTCCTTTGTTTCTGAATGGGTTGAATGCAACAAAACTGAAGAAGGTGGTAAGGATGGGAGCATGTAAAACCTGAAATGTTGACAAGGGTTTTGATAAAGTTATTCATCCCATCACTATCACTTCATTTTTTCCTCCCAATGCAGTGCTTTAGAACACAGGCACTGTGATGAAGTCTCTGCACACAGACTCATTGAAAATGTGGTCCCAATGACAGGTCACATCTACACAGGGCTAACCCACATGTGAGTGATGAGTGGCAGATCTCCACTTGAGCACATGGGCAGAAAAGCCATGTGATGCATGGAACTTACTACAGTGACTCCACCTCCTAATGGGAGCAAGCTCCTGCTCAGAAAAATCAGCTGCTTCAATCCACTTCACTGTGGAAGAAATCTCTTCAGATTCAAAGTCTATGGCATGTAGATTCATTCATCTTAGGTTTATATTTCACAGGATTTGCAGATTTTTCCTTGCAACAACTGACATTCACAAACAACTATGGCTTCAGAATCATGGCTTCAGCAACACTTTCAGCACTTTAATGAACTATGTGTTATAGATCCCAAATATGCTCATCAGCTCATGCAGTATCTTGTTTCCAGTGGATTGACAAAATTAATAAATTTTTCAGCATAACAAAATCAGAGAGATTGGCCATACATTGAACACATGGACCAATCCAATGCACACACACACACACACACACACACACACACCCCACACTCAAATCCATACACTTAAGCACAATTATACACAGATGCAACAATGAACTACATGCAGAATGAATACATCACTTATAGAGGGGTAGACCTATGCATCTGTGTAATTCTGTACATGTTCATGCTATTATTGGTCATTGGCTAAGTGAATGCTCTTAGAAATGCATGATTTGATGCCTTAGACAGGGTACATGCCCCAGTTTGTATGAAATTTCCATGAAGGAAATAATCTAGAGGGAAACATTGGCAAATTTATCTACCCTCAGACAACAGCAAGTCCTATGAATGATCTTGTGATCGACAGCATATTCACTTGATGTGCTCTTGTTCTCAAAAGAGAGACAACTCAGACAATGTCACCTCTGTACACTGCCAGGTAGCTATTTTGCACTCAGCATTTGAAAAGGCTTCAGAGGAGGCTCCTGAGATGTGTGTGATGGTGTGAGTGAGTCTTAGGAAAGAAGGAGAGCCTTTCTCCATCTCACTTACCTTCTCCTTTGTTTCAGCATGCTTTACAAATATTCTTCCCACAGAGGATGGTAGGTCAGAGTATAAGGACAAAGCCTGAAATTCAAGCAGGCTTGTAATTAGGCACGAGGCACACTATTTCCTCAATCCCTATCCCCACACAAAACATGCTCCTCAACACAGGCACTAGGAGGAGGTCTCTGAGGGATGGTTCATTGGGGATGTGTTCCCAGGAACAAGGCACACCTGCTGAGCACCAAGTAAGATTTGAAAGCAGTGGGAGATCCCTAAGTGTGGACATGGCAGTGAGGAGAATAACACAGATCTTTCCAGAGCCTCCCCCGTGCACTGGGGGCAAGCTTCTGCACACAAGTTCACATGCTCTATTAGGCCTCATTGTGGAAGGAATCATTTCACCTTCTAACAAATACTCACAATGCACTTCCGTTCACCCTGTCTTTGCCAGCTCACTAAGTCTTTAGAGCATGCACACTCATAGAAAGACATCAACATTACAAGTCAGAATAAGTGCGATCCCTTCAGGGCTTGCATGCACTGCGTGTGGTGTAATGCCACTTGCTTTTGTTGCATGCTATGTCTCCTGATTGTAAGGCACACCCACTGAGACTTTTCATACCTTCTTCTGCTGATGCAATGGCCACAGCATCAAAACTGCATCACATATACACACAAAATCTAAGAATTAAATGTACTCACATGCAAACTACACAAAAACACCAAGTACATATCACATTGAGATGCTCTATATTCATGTGTTCCTAAGACAGCCTTACCAATTTCCAAATACATTGCATATGTTTTTTTAAAAGATTTGTTTATTTTTATTGGAAAGCCAGATATACAGAGAGGATGAGATACAGAGAAGAAGTTCTTCCGTCCGATGATTCACTCCCCAAGTGAACACAATTGCTGGTATTGCGCCGATCCGAACCTGGTAGCCAGGAGGTTTCTGGGTCTCCCCCACTGGTGCAGGGTCCTAAAGCTTTGGGCCATCCTCAACTGCTTTCTCAGGGCACAAGCAGGGGCAGAATGGAAAGCAGGGCCACAGGGATTAGAACCGGCCACCACATGGGATCCCAGTGAGTACAAGGCGAGGACCCTTGCTACTAGGCCATGGCACCATGCCCGCATATGATCTTTTTGAGATTGGACTTTCAAACAAGTGCTGGACCCCATAGTTCACTGTATCTACAATAGCATTGACCCTTCAAAGTCCTGTAAATGGTGATTAGTCTTTTTTTTTTAAAGATTTATTCAGTTTATTGCAAAGTCAGATATACAGAGAGGAGGAGAGACAGAGAGGAAGATCCTCTGACCGATGATTCACTCCCCAAGTGAGCCGCAATGGCCGGTGCTGTGCCGATCCGAAGCTGGGAACCTGGAACCTCTTCCAGGTCTCCCACACGTGTGCAGGGTACCAATGCATTGGGCTGTTCTTGACTGCTCTCCCAGGCCACAAGCAGGGAGTTACATAGGAAGTGGAGCTGCCGGGATTAGAACCGGCACCCATATGGGTTCCTGGGGCATTCAAGGTGAGGACTTTGAGCCACTAGGCCACACTCCCGGGCCCAATGGTGATTAGTCTTAAAGGCTATTCCACCTTGCTGTGCTGTCTCAGTAACTGACACTCTCAGGAAACTCTAAACACAGAATACACTGGCAGAAACATCTCACATCAAAACAGTAGACAAGGCAATGTTGGCTAGTCTACATGCATGAAATGGTAAAGTGACCTTCCTGGATATAAGGAGAAGTTCCATGAACAGTCACATGTTTGACAGCATATATGCTTCATGTGCTTTTGAAGACACATAGAATATAATATTCTATAATATTCTATAATATAATATTCTATAATATAATATAATATGATATATTATATAATATAATGTTTCTATAATGTTTCTTTCTCTGTTACATATTCTTTCTAATATATATATTCTAATAATATATATTCCTTCATATATATATTATATATATATATATATATATATTATATATATATAAAATTGCAAATAAAAACACCTAGAGAGACATAGTGAGGCTTTTCCTTTCACTGGGTCCATTTTGTGATGATCATTAGTGTTTGTTCTCTCCCTGCCTAAAACCAATCTCACAGAGCTTCTAATGCATCTTGTATCTGGAAACAAAAGCACCAATAATTACAGTCCTTTACTATCTGCATTAGTGGTCGGCTGTTTCAGAGTGCAGCAGCCAGAACTTGAGCCATCATTCATATTGAAAGAGCTCCACCACAGGTGTTGGCTTAAGCCACCGTACAATCACACCAGCCCCTTCTTTGTGGCCAAATGGGCCAAATTGGAAACCATAATGCTAAGGGAAATGAGCCAATCCCAAAAGGTTAAATACCACATGTTTCCCTTAATTTAAGATGATATGATGTTATGTATAACATATTATGTTATGAGTGTTATATGTTGTGTATAAACTAAAATTGAAATGTAAGTGAGGTGGTCACAGAAGGTGGCTAAGAACTCGCATTTACTTGTAACATATTGGTTACTCATTACTATGTCAATTAATTCCATAATGATGTAAATTTTTGCTGATGATATGTTGAGCTTTCAATTGACTGGGATGATACTCTGCTGGCTCTGTCTTCAGACCAGAAAGGGTATACCTAAGAAGCCGTTGAACTTGACTGGACAATAAGATGCTGGACTATATGTCTGATATACGCTTGCAATGGGGAAATCTCAACTGAACTTGAGCTGTGGTTATTCAACAAGGTGGAGGAATCCACCATGGTGGGAGGGTTTGGGGAGGGGTGGGGAGAACCCAAGCACCTATGAAACTGTGTCACATAATACAATGTAATTAATGCATTAAAAATAATAAATAATTTTAAAAAAAGAAAATCATTCAATCATGCAAAGTCTCATCTTTGCCAGACTGCTGTTGACTTTCAAAAAAACATTTATTAGAAAAAAAATAGAGTAACTTGTCTGAAATGTTTTTTTTTTTTATTTACCTTTTATTTTGCTTTTAGCTAAGTATTCCCTCTGCTGCATATAATAATTACAAAATGATCCATAAATGTTTTTAAAGATTCATTTACTATTTCTGGAAATTAACATCTCATTTATAGAGAGAGGGAAAAGCAGTCAACCATTCACTTGTTCACTGCATAAATGTCCACAGCAGCTGGTGATGAGCCAATTTGAGGCTAGAAGCCTCCATTACAGGTTTCCATGTGAATGCAGAAAATGTCTTACTGCTGTTCCAAGACAACCACAGCAAGCTGGATGGAAAATGGTGCGCCTGAGACATTAAGAATTGTCCTTATTGATTCCAGCACTCACAGGGAGAACATTTACCCATCGAGCCATCATGCCAGCCCCGAACTTCCCTGAAGTCTTGAATTTGTTTTGTATGACATTCTAAAAGCAATGCAATAAGAATAGGTCTTTTTGAGAAATTCAACCTCCAAGGGTAGAATTATAAATAGCCATCACACAGCATATCATGGAAATGGCAGTTTTATTGTCAGCATAGCAACAAAATGCTGCCCCAGTGCTTCCTAAAGACATGGTTATATGTGTTGTTTGGATAATAGTTACCATCAAGAAGACAATGTGCAGAAAATGTCTACTCTGTGCAAACCATTCTGTTATAAAAAATAATGAACTTTTAGCATCACAACAAAATGCCCCAGCTGCAGACCATCACGATCAGTGATGTAAGCCAATTCCAAACGGACAATTGTTACCTCTGATATAAGTCAATCCTTGTGCCAAACAAGATAATTAAGAAACATGTGTCACATGAGCTCACCCAAGTTCATTCTCTGTGTGATCCACAGTGGAGAGCAAGGGGGTGATCCAGGAGCGCAGAGAAATGCATGCTGAGGAGAAGGTTTCTGGGTGCAGAGGTTAACACAGGAGCTCAGAGGAATGTACTCTGAGGGGAGGGGTGCTGGGTGCAGGGGGTGACCCAGGAACTCAGAGAAGCACACGCTGAGGACAGGGGTACTAAGTGCAAGCAGATGGCCCCGGGAACATGTATTGGCTTCTCTTCCTCAGCCAAGGGCACCTCTGGCAGCCCAGGATCATACCCATTTTCCATCACTAAGCCCCACAACTCCCTGAATGGGAAGTCTTGTGTTTGTTCTTCAGTCTTCAACATTCAAGGATTTAGAGGGTTGATTTTAAAGTGAGTGTGTGCAATCACCTGGGGGAAATGATTGCCAGAGCCTGGCGGCATGGCCAATCAGGTGGGAGAATGAGCAACAGATTTAGGAAGAGAATGGCAGGATGATGAGGTCTCCATCAGCTGGGAGAATAAATCCTGGGCCTGTGTTTGCTGCCATCTGGCGGCAAGTGCGCACTGACCACTTCGACCAAGAGGGGCCAGCAAGCCAGGAATCTTGTTGTGAAATGTCTGACCTCCACATGCAGGCAAGTCCATCTGCAATTCTGCAAATCACCGTTTAGGGCAAGCAAAGAGGAATCCACACAGATAAAACACAGAGCAGTAACAGGGTCAGCCACAAGCACACTGGAAGCACCCACACTCTCCCAGTGTCTCCTCACAGAGAATACTGGCTTGTTCCAAGCAGGACAGCTCTGGGGCATGGCCTTAGCTGGGTGCTGAGTGAGGCAGGAGGCAACACCCTGCATTGCCTCAACCATCATCTGTCAGCATGGAGCTCTGAGGCTGTCGGCCTCACTGTACACCCTCTTGTGAGGAGCAGACCCATGGGAGCAGGACCTAAGGGGGCCCAGACCCTACAACTGCCTGCCATTCCCAAGGTGCCAAGACCATGATCCACAGGGCCAGAGTGGGGACAGGGTAAGTGGAGAAGAGTCAGTTGGGCAGGACCTGCATGTCTAAAGCTGCAACTTTTTGCTGTAAAAATCAGTTCTAGGACAGTTGATGGGGGAGTGGGGGAATTAAGACATATTTATTTTTATTTGAAAGGCTGATTTACAGGAATAAGGAGAATCAGAAAGATCTTCCATCTGCTGATTCATTTCGCAATTAGCTACGATGGCAAGAACAGGACTCATTCATAGCCAGGAGCTATGGGAGATCCTAGGAGCTTCTCCTGAGTCCCTCATGTTCCCAGAGTCTCTCCAGGGACTCTGGTTATCCTCTGCTACTCTTTCAGGCCACAAGCAGTGAGCTGGATCAGACATTCGGCAGTTGGCTCCTGAACTGGCATCCTGTGGAATGCTGCTATCACAGATAGTGGCTTAAGCTATTATGCTACAACACTGTCGCCTCAACTCTTAACTTAAAAACCTAACTTGGCTGCTGGAAATGCTTAGAACCTTAGAAATTCACCTCACTGGGGCTGGGTGCCTGAGTACAGCTCCATGTGATTCCAGAGCTTGGGAAGGGTATGTGGAGTTGGCGATAAAGAAAGACACAGACTTTGACACTTGCTGCATTCTCACAACAGCTCAAGAAAAACTGTCCTTTTATTTACTCAAACACCTCCCAAGCTTCTGCAGAAGCAACTAATTGTTCTATATTTTACTTCAAGATTAAGGCGGCATGTACAGACATTCTGTCATCCCGTCTGCACTTCATGGCTAAGCAGGTGCCTCTAAAGATAATTTTTTAAAATTCTGTATTGATATTCTTCAAAGCAAGCCATTATTCATTCTTCAACACTAGCCATGGAGTGACAGCCAGGACTCCAAGGCCAAAGCACATGCGATTACCTGCTAATCAGTAGTTCATTCCTACCACATTTCTATTTCTACAATTTGCCCATTATTTAATGGGAAAATAGGTTACAAAGGCAAAATGTTAAATCTAAAAACAAAAGTTTCAAATGTTAAATCCCCCTACAACTATAGAATCTACAACCCCATATACAATGAAACAATAATCAAAAGTATTTAATAAATAATAATTTAATAAAAAAATCTTAATAAGAACATTCTTAATTCCTCTAGCTAAAAATTGTAAAAGTGGCTAAAACAGTTGCATTTCCTATGCTCAAAAAATTGCAAAGACTGGCTAGCCTTTGAGATAACAGTAACTATATTTATTGCCATAGCAGTTTCAGGTCTCACTTCCATCACTTCCATTACTTTGTACAATTCTTATTAAGCCATTTCCCAGAAGGCATGCTATATGTTTGGGCCTGATTTCAGGGCAATGGGTAGGTACACAATAAGGTGTCCAGAAATGGCATGGGTTTAATTCTACTCCTGTGTGCAGTTAAAAGCCCACTCACCAAGATATTATCAATAACATTAACTATCAAACTCACATTGGTGGCAAAAGCCATCTCACAGGAGCAAACAATGCCTCAATAGATTACAGAATTCTTAGTGGGGTGCTTGAGTTTCCATGCAAAAAGGTGGTAAGACTGCGTCAAGGTGGTCAGTGAGAAATCTGCTGGGCCCTGCCAAACAGCTGAAAGCTCTCCCGGGCCCTGCCAAGTAGGGGAGCTGTTCTCTTCACCTTCATGCCATTGACATCTACTGCACGGACCTCAGCAGCTGGGCTTACAGCTGGCCTTGCAGCATATCAGATAAAGCCATCATCTGTAGCTGCCCCAGCTATTGCAGCCTTTTGTGGAATCTGTCAATTCATGCAAGATCACTCTTTCTCCACCTCTCTCCCTCCCACACATCCAGATTGCCTAGGGAGTTGACTGCTTAGAGGCCATGGGGGGGGGGGGATGGTGTCAGGAGGAGGGCCTCTCTTTTCCTCTTCCTCTCCCCTGATTCCCCCTAGCTCCTCCTCTTCCCCCTGCAGTCCTAGCTGGACACCCTCCATGGAGATACCTGACACCAAGTGTCAAAGTCCCCAAAAAAGAAGGTGAGGACACCTGCAAAATCATTTCAATAAAAACCCTGGAGCATTTCAGCTTTTATCAACTTATCCTTGCAATACATATCAAATGTTAGTCATGAGTCCAAGCTTAATTTGAAAACTGGAAGATTCTACTATAATTGGAAAGAAGTGTATTAGCTCTCTTTGAACTCAATTAAATCTGAAAAGCTGAACACAATTTTAAATATAAATTTAAAAGGTAGAGGGAGGGAAAGATGGAGAGATCTTGCATTTCCAGTTCATATTTCCAGTCACAGCAATGGTCAGGACTGGGTCAGACTAAAGCCAGGAACTAGGAATTCTACCAGGTCTCCCATGTGAGTGCAATGGCCCAGCCTTTGGCCCATCTTCCACTACTTTCCCAGATGCAGTAGCTGCAACTTGGTCAGAGACAGAGTGGCTGTAATAGCCTGGTGTTCTGATATGGGGTGCTGGCACTCAGCCTCCTGAGGTGATCTCTGTCATAGTACAAGCTGCTGAGTCATACCAAGAAGCTCCTTCAGCTGCATACTCTGTCATGTTTGGGTATGAGAAATTCTCCATGGAAATAGAGTGGCCTTTGTCTGCCTCTTTTTTCTCTCCCTCCCCCCAGCTACAGTCCCCTTCAGCCAGAAATGAATGAAAGATTTTTGCAGCACAATGGGAGAAGAGAACACCCCTTGACAAGTGGTTCTGAGTGTGGGGCTCTGCAGGAGGGGCACACAATCAACAAAGGGAAGATCAGGTATGAAACTGAGGAGATGGAGCCAACTGACTGAGCCAGCAAGAGGGCCTGAGTCCCACTCTCTCAGTGCTGGCCAACCCACGGCGTATTTGTAAGTCCCAGGGTTCCGAGGTTTCTACATGGTGTGTGTTATAAATTTCTGCAGGACTTTTTCCACTCCTACCTACAAAACTCCATTCCATCAATGCGTTTTGCCTTACCTGAGCACATCCTATTTTAGGGACCAACCATTGCAAAAACCACAGACTCCAAAACTTAGCAGCTTAAAGTAGCATAGTTTTCAGTGAGGTAATGGGGAAACAAAAGAGGGCTGTCTTTAAAAAGATGGTGAAAAATGCGTCTCATGAGATATAATTTGTGAAGTTGAATTGTTTTTGAGCCCATCTCTGTTGCTTCCATTTTCCATGAATTTCTAGAATCACCCTCATATTTTAGTAAGTATTATGACTATTACCAATTTGTGGGTGGAGAGCTGAGGCACAGCCTGCCTGTATGAACCCCTTCTATTCCTTGTGGCTGCTAGGGAGGCCACTATGGTGTCTGCTCAGATGTAGGCACTTTGGAAGGACGCAGCGGACACCGCTCTCTCACTGGTGGCTCTAAGCTGGAGGGCTGGGTTTGAGTGGGACTGTTGGTTAAACAAATACTTGGTGAAGAAGACTTCTTGTGCCTGAGCTCCTATGTTGCTAGTCCCAGGCTTCCACCTTGCCTGCTAGGACATTCATCCAGGTGAACACTGATGTAGGCACTGGCACCTGTGTTTCACCCTAACATAGCTTCCCAAGCCTCCCAGAACTGGAGTAAGCATTGGTTGCCAGAGTGCAAACACAGGCTCTCCACCATGGAACTCAGACTGGACCAGACACCCCTCCCAGTCTGGAAGGATGGTTCTGCACATTTTCATCATGGAGTCCAAGAAGGGTTCTTCTTTTACCTCCGGGGCCTGAGGTGCACACATGCATTCATGCAATACACAGTGCTAAATCTACACATATTGTGGTTTTCTCTAAGTTTGGAGTTTTGGGTCCAGTGGTCCAGTCTTGGGGGTGGGATTGAAGAAACCTCTCAAGGTCACTTCAGATGTGATTTTTATGTATACTAGTCAATGTGGGGTCTGACTCAGTCTGTCATCCACATCAGCCTACACACACAAGGATGGCTGCAGTTACTCAAGTAGTCCTGTTTCCTGCTACATCTCATATGAAAAATCTGTGGAGACTGTGTACAAGCCTAACAGTGCACCACACAATCAAGCCCTCATGCACAGCAGCAGGAACTGCAGTCTAGTTGGGCAAACCCCCTGTAACCTCTCTAGGCCTGCTCCCATCCCCGGATTCCTGCACATGCTGGTATGTGCAGTAGACTTGTTCAATCTGTCTGACATCTCATCCCACTTTCAAACACACCGATGGTAGTCTTCAGCTTAGCTCAGTCTAACTCATTCCACTATCCATGCAACACATATGCCAGTGGGTGGTGCTGCACTGTCCCACCCACCACCACTATTCCTGCTTTTTCTCAATCTCACTGGTTGGAACTGCAGCACAGCAGAGTCATGCCCATGGTTTCCTTACAATGTCCACTCTCAGCCCTGGCTCTTGCAGTTTCCATCTTGTAGTCCTGTCCAGCCTGTTCAGCCCTAGCTGCAGCTATCATACTCACCATGGGAGCAGTGGCCTAGCAGAGTAGCCCCTATATGCGCCCTAACAAGCTTACCCCTGGCCCAGGTTTGCATGTGCTAGTGGGCTTTGAAGCCCAGTCTGGCATGGCCTGCCTTGCCTCAGCATTCACCAGCAGATGCTGCAATCTGATTCAGCCTGGGGTGCCATCGTTTTGGCTCATGCTGTCAGGTATGGCAGCCTAGCCCAGCCTGGTCAACCCCAGGTCCTGGTCCTATTTCTGATGTGAACTGCTGGGTGTTATAGCCCAACTCATCCTGTGCTGGTTCTCACATCAGTCAGTGGGTGCTGTCAATTGGCCCAACTGGCTTGCCTCCAGACCTGACCCATATATATGCTGATGGGTACCATGACCGGATGGGTATAGGCTGCCTCCAGTTTCGGCTTTTACACTTAACATCAAGAACTGTATTTTAAGACAGGGCTTCCCCAAGTTTCTGTACCAGGTACCTCCCATTTGCAGATCACAAACACACCAGTGGTAACATTGCCCAGGTTAACGAGGCCTGTCTGCTGTTATGGCTTGTCAAACTGTTCCACACCCATTCTGACTCTTACTTGTGGGTGCTCATCCCAGCTCCTCTACAGCATACTCCAGACATGGTTCTTGCAGTGTCTCTGTCACAGATTCCTCTAGTACCCCATTGCCGGAGGGGATGAGCAGGAAGCCCACCACCCAGCCTCACCGCACATGCAAGAGACAAACAGATGGACAGGGGTTCTGTCTAAGCAATTCTGATTTATTGGGAAATTCAATTTCTTATATAGGGTAAGGGATAGCCTCAGGCATGGAATTTCAGGAGGAGAGAAACTAGGAGCCAATTACCAGGAGAATGACTGCAGAAGCCACCTCCCATAGGCCAGGAGTAGGTGAGCGAGATGGCTCTGGTTAATCAGTATTACCTTGGTGCTAAATGACTACTGCTCTGGTTCACGCACAGGGCTCCATCCTTGGCCACCATCTTGCCCGCCAGTAACCTGAACTGTTAGTCACCATATTATTGACTTAGTGACCTCTTTGCCCCTGAGCCCCACAGTTCTCATGTGGATCAGTGGTTGCTGTGACCTAGCAAAACACATCCTACAGCTATTCTTTGTCTCTTGAGCACCAGCAGGTGCTGGGGGCTACCCCAAACCCAGTCTGGGACACCCACAGGCCCAGCCTACATACACTCCAAGAAATGCTACAGCTATATCCAGCCCAGTATACACTTTCCATTACAGCTCTCATTCTCAACATTGTGAACTGAATCCAAGCAAGGGAGTCCATTGTGCTGCCCAACCAGGCCTGCTTCCAGTTGCTACTCATTCTACGCATGACACTGGCTGATACAACATGGCCTGGCATGGTGTTGGCCCTTTCCATTGGATGCTGCAGCCTTGCCTGGACCAGCCTGCCCCAAGTCCAAGCTATCAATAATATCACCTAGGCATGCCCAGTCTACCTTGATACATGGAGCTTTTGCAATTAGATGAATATGGCAGCCTAGCATGGCTTGGCCTTTACCCTGGCTTGGCTCCACAAATGTCAGTGTGTACTATAACTAGGAGGGTGTCTGGCCTATGCCCTAGACAGCTCACAATCTGTCAACCAGTGAAGCAGCCTTTCCTGGTGTGACCCATACTCATCCTTGACTCTTGTGCTCACGTGGGAGACACAGCTTAGTAACCTTGCTTATTTCCAGACCAGCTCTCATGTGTTTCAGGTGCTAGGCCTCAGTCTTGGCCTTTGTGTGTGCTGGTAGATGTTGCAATCTGGCCCACCTCACACCCAATTCTTGGGTGCACCTTCAGGAGCTGCAGCATAGAACAACCTAGCCTGTTTGCAACCCCAGGTCCTATTGAGTGTTGTTGAGTTCTGTGGTCAAGCCTAGCTAGACCTATCACTACAACCAACATTAAGCAAACTGGAGGGTACTGCAGTTCCACAGGGATGAGAACACAAGTCAATCACAGATTCTTTCCCTAGACCTGATTCTCCTACTTGTCAGTTAGTGTCATAGTCCAGCCTAATCTGGCTAATCCCTGCCCTGATAGTCACTGGCAAGAACTGTGGCCTGGCCTTAACAGGCAGTCCCACACCCTAGCCCTAGCTTTCTTGCACAGGTTTTCAAAGATTGAATTAAACTTTTTTTGAATGATCTACAGAAAGAAAAAGAGACACACAGGTATCTTTCATTAACTGATACACTTCACATATTGTCACAACAGCTAGAGCTGGGCTGGTCCAAAGCCAGGAGGGAGGAATTCTTCTCAATATCCCATGTGGGTTCAGGGTCCTAAGGCTTCATGCCATCCTCATTTACTTCCCTAGATCACAAGCAGTGACCTGCTCTGCTAGATGACAAGTAGCGCAGCCAGGTCCTGAACCAGTGCCATAAGAGATAATGGCCCCTCAGGTAAAAGTTTAGCCTGATAGGCCATGACGCTAACCCCAAATAATTTTTTCAATGAAAATCAAAAGGTCACATTGCACATCCTCTTAAAATCCTGCCTCTCTTGGAATGTTTTAGTGCTTCCCACACAGTTGTGTGTCTCTTAAAGCGGTGGTGTGGTGTGTTCAGGGAATGATTCCACAGCACCCCCAGCCTTGCGTAGACATCACAGAAGACACACAAATTACCTAGAGGGTCTAGCTCCATCATACCTCAGCACCCCTCACTGCCATCAGGAGACATAAGTGCTTATTGCTGCTGTTGATGTAATGTGCTTATATTAGAAGGAAAACATGCAAAATCATTGCAGACTGCAAGAGCATCAATCCAGGGACACGCTTGTTCATGACCATGTACTAAGGACTTTCCTTTCCCATGACTCTCCATGGAGCAGTTGGTTGCAGTAGCAGCACCACACTTGGGCTAAGTCTTTGGCAGCCATGTCATCTGTTGGCAACAGAAACTTTATTTTTTAAGATTTAGTTATTTTTGGAGGAGTCAAGATGGTCAATGGGGTTAGACTGATGTAACCGAGGGTAATAAAAGTTAGATCGGGAGTAGACTGAAGTGAGTACAAAAGGGAAAGTGGTATGCATAACACTGTGGGAGATTCTCCAGTCCCGCCATAACTGAGAAAGGTGGCACACAGCAGCAAAACAGTCGCAAAATACTGAGATCTGCACCCTGAGAAAGACAAACAGGGAGGCCTGGGCTGCAGAGACTCGAGTGAGATCGGGCGAGCAAAATTTGGTGAGTAAACCTTAGTGAGTTGCTAACACAGGGAAGTGCCCGCCCTTAGCAGAAGGGACTTGGGAGAAAACACCATGAAAGGGGCCTGAGCTGTTAGCTTGGATCTTGGCAGGCTTGCATTGGGTCAGGTTTTAATCTGGGCAGATGGGCCGGAGAAGGTTACTAGGCTTAGAAACAAACAGCCTGAGCAATCCCGGGAGCTGGAACTCACCAGCACTGGCGGCACCAACCCCAGGGCCAGGAGAATTCAACAGATGGGACACTCAAAATCTACCATAAATATTTCCCTGTTTTAAAGAATCCATAAGACTGAACACTGAAGTAGTAGGGGAAATGAAATCTAGACACCATAAAGAAAAAAAAAAAAAATCTAGTCCAGCAAGAACTCAGGAAACCCACTAGGTGGCAGCATAGATCAAGGATTTGAAGCCAGCAATACCTTACATCACATAGACATGGGATGATGTCACAGGAAAATAAATGAGACAGAGGAAGGAGACAGTGCCACCCCAAAAAGTCACCAAAAGGCCTGGTCAATCGCAGGTATTACAGATGAAGAAATTGAAGACCTATCAGACAAGCAGTTCAAAAATAATTATACAACTCCTCAGAGACAAACGATGGAAGAACTTAACGAATTAAAAAAAAAAAAAAAAAAAAAAACACATAATCACAGAAACAAAATTACTCAAAAATGAAATCCTTGACCTGAAGCACAGAGTTGAGAGCTTAGCTAACAGAATTTTTGCAGAAGAATTATTGCAGGATTATTGCAGCAGAATTATTATTGCAGAGCTTAGCCAATAAAATTATTAATGCAGAACAAGATATCTGAATTGTAAGATTCCCAGAATGAAAGCAGGCTGATTATTAACCAACTGGAGTTACATTTGAAAAAGGCAAATGAGGCAATACAGGAAATTAATGACAACATCAAGAAGTCAAATATCAGAATTATAGGCCTTCCAAAAGGATTGGAAAGATAGACAGGTATACAACTGGTGCTTGATGAAATTATACAGGAGAACTTTCAAAACACTCAGAACATGAGACCAGTCCAAATCCAGGAAGGACGAAGAATACCACAGATTTGACCCCAAGAGATATTTACTCAGGAAAAAATCACAATCTCTCAATATTAACCCTAAAAACAAATGGCCTAAATTTAACAGTCAAAAGACATAGATTAACAGATTAGATCAACAAACAGGACCCAACTATCTGCTTCCTACAAGAGACACATCTAACCAGAAAAGATGCTAATAAAACTGAAAATGAAGGGATGGAGAAAGATATTTCACGCCAATGGATGAGAAAAAAGGTGGGTGTAGCAGTCCTAATTTCAGACGATATAGACTTCACCGTAATAAACATCAAAGAGGACACACAAAAGCATTTACATTTTTGAAAGAGAAGATCCATCAGGAAGAAATTGCCATCCTTAACATTTATGCTCCAAGTCCAGATGCACCCAGCTACATGAAACAATTACTTATAGACTCAAAGGGAGATATTACGTGAAACAATTACTTATAGACTTAAAGGGAGATATAGGTGAGCATACAATAATCCTGGGAGATATGAACATCCCATTCACACCAATAGATAGATAAATGAGAAAAAACTCAACAGAGAAGTTACAGAGCTCACACAAACAATAGAACAACTGGACCTAGTAGACATATAAAGAATATTTCATCATAAGACCACAGATTATACATTTTTCTCAGCAGTGCATGGCACCTTCTCCAGCACAGACCATGATTGGACAAAAAGCAAATCTTGAAAATGAAAAAAAAAACAAAAAACAAAAAAACAGATTCTTACCATGTGCCTTCTCAGACCATCAGAGAATGAAACTGGAAATCAGTAATTCAAAATGCCCCTGGGATGCGTAAACTCTTGGAGGTTGAACAGTATGCCATTAAAACAACAGTAGGTTAGAGAAGAATTTAAAAAGAGATAAAAAAATTTATGAAAACCAATGAAAACTCAGATACAACAGTCCAAAACTTATGGGACACTGCCAAAGCAGTGTTACATGGTACATTTTTTGCAATTTGTGCTCATGTCAAGGCCCAAGAAAGGCATCAAATACAGGAATTAAGCACACACCTCCAAGAATTGGAAAAGTAGCAACAGAATGACCCCACAAACAATAGCAAACAAGACATTATCAAAACAAGGGAGAAATTAATCAAATAGAAATAAAAAAATTATACACAAAATCAATGAATCAAAGCTGGTTTCTTGAGAAGATAAATAAAATAGACACCCCACAGCCCAACTAACAAGGGAAAAACAAGAAAAAGCGAGAATTAGCAGCATCAAAGATGACAAAGGCAACATAACAACAGACACTGCAACCATTAAGAAAACAATTTGAAATTACTACAAAGAACTGTACTCCAACAAATCAGATAACCACTTGGAAATGGAAAGACTGCTAGACTTTCACCACCTGCCAAAACTTACCTCAGAGGCAACAGAGGACTTGAATGAATAACCAAAGCAGGGATACAGTCAGTGATTAAAAATCTCCCAAGAAAGAAAAGCTTAGGCCCAGATGGCTTCACTGCAGAATTCTACAAAACATTCCAAACAGAGCTAACCCAATCCTCTACAAGCTCTTCAAAACAATAGAAAAGGAATCAACCACTCCAAACGCATTCTATGAAGCCAACCTAACCTTAATCCCAAAACTGGATTGAGAATTAACAGAGAAGGAAAACTACAGACTGAACTCCCTCTGAACACTGATGCTAAGATTCTCAACAAAATCCTAACCAATAGAATTGAGAAAAACATCAGACAGATCATTCATCAAGACAAAGTAGGACTCATCCTGGGAATGCAGGGTTCAACATACGGAAATCCATAAATGTGATACACCACATCTAAGCACTGAAAAACAAAAACCATATAATAATATCAATAGATGCAGAAAAAGCCTTTGACAAAATCCAACATCAATTTACATTAAAAACCGTAACCGGGATAGGCATAGAACGAATAATCCACAACATAATCAAAACAATATATGAAAAACCCAATGCCAGCATCATACAGAATGGAGAAAAACTGGATCCCTTCCCACTGAGATCTGAAAAAAGACAAGGATGTCCACTCTCACCATTGCTATTCAACATAGTCCTAGAGGTACTCGCAGAGGCCATAAGGCAAGAAAAAGAAATCAAAGCAATTCAAATAGGAAAGGAAGAAGTCAAGCTTTCAGTATTAGCAGATGACATGATCATTTACATAGAAGAACCAAGAGACTCAATACAGAGACTCTTAGAACTAAAGTGAGAATTTGGTTGAGTGGCAGGGTACAAAATTTATGAATAATAATCAATAGCCATAGTGTATGTGAACAGCTCCAAGATGGAAAAAATCTAACCAGCAAGATACCATTCAAAATAACAGGGAAAATTATGAATTGTCTAGGAATAATTCTAAACAAAAATATAGGAGACCTTTTTGAAGAAAATTACAAAATGCTTAAAAAAGAAATTGCACAAGACCTCAAAAGATGGAGAAACATCCCATGCTCCTGGATAGGTAAAATCAATATCATTAAAATGTCTCTTCTACCAAAAGCAATATCTACATTCAATACAATCCCAATCAAATTTCCCAAAATATCCTTCATGGAACTCGAAAAAATGATACAAAGTTTCATTTGGAAACACAAAAAACCATGAGTAGCTAGAACCATTCTGAAGAATAGGAAGTTAACAGGGGTAATCACAATCCTGGACCTCTGGATATGTTGCATGGCAGTCGTTATCAAAACAGCCTGATATTGGCACAAAGATAGAGAGGAAGTTCAATGAAACAGAATAGAAACAACAGAAGGAAACCAACATAGATACAGCCAAATAATCTTTGACAAAATGACAGATGACAATCCAAGCAAATGGGAAGTTCTTTTCAATAAATGCTGTTGGGACACCTGGATGATTGCCAGTAGAAACAAGAAAATAGACTCACATCTTTCACCATACACTATGACAAAATCTAAATGGATAAAAGATCTAAACCTACACCCAGAAACCTTCAAATGTTTGGAAGAAAATGCTGGAAACACACTGCAAGATTTAGGTGTGGGCCCTGACTGCCTAAAAAGGACACCAAAAGCATTAGCAATCAAGGCTAAAATAAACTAATGGGACTTCAACAAACCAAGAAGCTTCTGTACAGCAAGGGAAACAATCTATAAAATTAAAAAAGCAACCCTCTGAATGGGAGATCTTTGCACACTACATACATGATAGAGGGCTAATCTCCAGAATATGCAAGGATCTCCAGAACAACAAAACACCAAAATAAACAAACCTCTCAAAAAATGGGCATGGGAAATGGGCAGACGTTTCACAAAGCAACAAACCCAAATGGCAAAAAAAAAAAAAAAAAAAGAAGAAAAAGAAAAAATTCTCAAGTTCTTTGGCAATAAAGGAAATCGAAATGAAGATAATGAGATACCACCTAGCGCCAGTAAGGATGGCACACATACAAAAACCACCAACAACACTTGCTGGCGAGGATGTGGGGAAAAGAGGAACCCTACTATACTGCTGGTGGGATGGCAGACTTGTACAGCCTATTTGGAAATCATATGGAGAACACTCAAACTACTGGAAATCTGCATACCATATGATTCTGCAATAGCACTCCCAGGAATATATTCAAAACACTTGCTACACGAGAAATCAACATCTATGCCTATGTTCATAGCAGCACAATCAATAATTGCAAAGACTTGGAAGCAACCGAAATGCCCATCAACAGAAGACTGGATAAGAAAGCTATGGTTCACATTGGAGGAAAAAATGGCCGACCATGAAGGGTTGATGTAGGGGGGAAAGCAGAGAGAGGGCCAAAAAGTGCCAGAAAAAGGACCAAGTATAGTTGAAAGTAGTATAAACAGGTGTGCGAACCTCCCAGAACTCTGTGGAACCAACAAGATCCTCGAAGTCTGGAGAATCAACCAAAAATAACAACAACAAAAAGACCAAGGCAGCGTCCGCAAAGCAGCTTGCCAGCTCAAAAGCAGTGCGTTGGAAACTCAGCGGGGGAAAGGCCAGCGGGAGTTTTAACTGGAGGATACAGAGGCAACTTTGGGAGGTCATTGCACAAAGCCCCTCCAGTGGTTGCTAGAAGCTGCAGGAGTGCTGAAGCCTTTAGCACTGGTGGCATTATTAATGACTTTGACGGGACCCAGGCAAAGACTGGGATGGCTGCCTGACACAAACTCCCCCATAATGAAACGCCACAGTAGTGGGAGGACGCTAGGACCCTGAAATGCAGCAGCTGGCAGCTGCAGCAGCAAGGGTGAAATTCCAGATCCTGTGCCTCAGACCAAAAAAACAAAGCAACAACAACAAAAACAACAACAACAAAAAAATAATAAAGGACAAGTCCCAGGCACCTAGGCGCTGAAACCTAAGGCCCTGAAACCTGAAGCCCAGAAGGGAAACAAGAAAAACCCAAAAACTCCCTGGTCCAGAAGCAAAACAAAAACCTAGGCCAGCAAGACCTTAGGTCACCCACTAGGTGGCAACAGAGGTCAAGGGTGAGAATCCAGCAACACCTGGGGCCACAAGCATGAGGCGCAAGAGGAGAGCCAGTGAGGTAGATGCAGCTAATGCCATCCCAAAAAGCCACCATAAAGCCTGGTCAATCGCAGAGATTACAGATGAAGAAATTGAAGATGTCTCTGATGAGGAGTTCAGAAAAACAATTACAAAACTCTTCAGAGACAATAAAAAATGATGGGGGGGGCTCAAAGATTTCAAAAACCACATAATCACAGAAACAAAATTACTCAAAAACGAGATACTAGACTTGAAGAACAAAGTTGAGAGCTTAGCCAACAGAATTACAGCAGCAGAAGACAGGATATCCAACTTGGAAGATTCCCAGAATGAAATCAGGCAGATTATTAACCAACTAGAGTCATAACTACACAAGACAACCAAGACGATCCAGGAGATGAACGACAACATCAAGAAGTCAAATATCAGAATCATGGGGCTCCCAGAAGGAGTGGAAAGAGAGACAGGCATACAACCAGTACTTTAGCAAATTATGCAGGAGAACTTCCAAAATACCTGGAACATGAACTCAATCTAAATTCAGGAAGGCCAGAGGACTCCCCACAGGGTGGACCCAAAAAGATCCTCCCCAAGACACATGGTAATCAAACTACCCTCCAATGAATACAAAGAAAGAATCCTAAGGTTAGCACGAACCAAAGAGAAGCTTACATTTAGGGGCAGGACCATCAGAATCACTGCCAACTTCTCAGAACAGACACTCCAGGCAAGAAGGGAGTGGAACAAAATCTTTCAAGTACTGAAAGAGAACAACTGCTAATCAAAAATACTCTACCCAGCAAAGATTTCATTTGTATATGAAAACAAAACTAGATATTTCCACAGCAAAGAGAAATTAGAAGAATATGCCAACACAAAATCAACCCTACAAAATCTGCTTAGAAATGCACTACTCCCAGAGAAAAAGGAAGCAAGCTATAAGCAAGGATGACAATCTGGGAGATCTCAATAAAGTCCATCCACGTAAAGGACAATCAATTACCAACAACTCCAAAAACACAGGCATCTGGCACGACAAATTTATAATTCCTCAATATTAACCCTCAACACAAATGGCTTAAATTCATCTCTCAAAAGGCACTGAGTAGCAGACTGGGTTAAAAATCAGGACCCAAATATATGCTGCTTACATGAAACACATCTAACCAGAAGGAACTTCAAGAAACTAAAAGTGAAAGGGTGGAAACAAATATTCCATGCCAATGGATGAGAAAAAAAGGCTGGTGTGGCAGTCCTATTCTCAGATGATATGGACTTCAAAGTAATGAATGTCAAAATGGACAGGGAAGGGGGATACATCTTCTTGAAGGGGAGGATCCAAAAAGAACCCATCACCATTCTTAACATTTATGCTCCTAGCCCAGATGCACCCAGCTACGAGAAACAACTACTTTTGGACTTAAAGGGAGACATAGATGAACATACGATAATTCTGGGAGATCTGAACACCCCACTAACACCAATAGATAGATCAAGGCAGCAAAATCTCAACAGAGAAGCCACAGAACTCAAACAAACAATAGAACAATTGGATCTACTAGACATCTATAGAATATTTCATCCTAAGGCCACAGACTACATCTTCTTCTCAGCAGTGCATGGCACCTTCTCTAGGATAGACCACATAATAGGACACAAAGCAAGTTTAACTAACTACAAAAATATCAGAATCATACCATGTACCTTCTCAGACCATCAGAGAGTGAAACTGGAAATCAACAACTTAAAATGTCCCAGGAAACACGTAAACTCCTGGAGGTTGAACAATATGCTATTAAACGAACAATGGGTCAGAGAAGAAATTAAAGAAGAGATCAAAAAATTTATGGAAACCAATGAAAACCCAGATACAAAGTCCAAAACTTATGGGACACTGCCAAAGCAGTGTTACGTGGTAAGTTTATTGCAATTAGCGCGCACGTCAAAGCCCAAGAAAGGCAACAAATGCAGGAATTAAGCACACCCCTCCAGGAACTGGAAAAGCAACAGCAGAAGGACCCCACAAACAAGAGGAAACAAGAAATTATCAAAACAAGACAAGAACTAAATCAGAAAGAAATTTAAAAAAACCATTCAGAAAATAAATGAATCAAAAAGCTGGTTCTTTGAGAGGATAAACAAAATAGATACCCCACTGGCCCGACTGACAAAGAAAAACAAGACAAAGCAAGAATTAGCAGCATCAAAGATGAAAAAGCAGCATAACAACAGACACTACTACCATTAAGGAAATAATTAGAAATTATTACAACAAACTATACACCAACAAATTCGATAACCACTTGGAAATGGAAAGATTCCTAGACTCCCACCACTTACCAAAACTCTCCCCAGAAGCAACAGAAGACCTGAATAAACCCATTACTGAATCAGAGATAGAATCAGTGATTAAAGAGCTCCCAACAAAGAAAAGCCCAGGACCAGATGGTTTTACCACAGAATTCTACAAAACATTCCAACCAGAGCTAACCCCAATCCTTTACAAACTCTTCAAAATGATAGAAAAGGAAGCAACTCTTCCAAACTCATTCTATGAAGCCAATATCACCTTAATCCCCAAACCGAATAGAGAATTAACAGAGAAGGAAAACTGCAGACCGATCTCGCTGATGAACGTTGACGCTAAGATTCTCAACAAAATCCGAGCCAATAGAATACAAAAAAACATCAGGCAGATCATCCATCCAGACCAAGTAGGCTTCATCCAGGGAATGCAGGGATGGTTCAACATCCGGAAATCCAAAAATGTAATACATCACATCCAAAAACTGAAGAACAAAAACCACATAGTAGTATGAATAGATGCAGAAAAAGCCTTTGACAAAATCCAACATCGGTTCATTTTAAAAATTTTTAACCAGGGTGGGGATAGAAGGAATAATCCACAATATAATCAATGCAATATATGAAAAACCCAATGCCAGCATCATACAGAATGGAGAAAAACTGGATCCCTTCCCACTGAAATCTGAAACAAGACAAGGCTGCCCACTATCACCAATGCTATTCAATATAGTCCTAGAGGCACTTGCAGAAGCCATAAGCCAAGAAAAAGAAATCAAAGAAACACAAATTGGAAACGAAGAAGTCAAGCTTTCACTATTCGCAGACGACATTATTCTTTACATAGAAGAACAAAAAAACTCAATACAAAGACTCCTAGAACTCATACGAGAATTTGGCAGTGTGGCAGGATACAAGATAAGTGAACAAAAATCAACAGCCATAGTATATGCAAATGGCTGCAAGATGGAAGAAGATCTAACCAACAAGCTACCATTCAAAATAACAGAGAAAAGCATGAAATAACTGGTAATAAATTTAACCAAAAGCATAGAAGACCTTTATGAAGAAAATTACAAAACACTCAAAAAACAAATAGAACAAGACCTCAAAAGATGGAACAACATCCCATGCTCCTGGATAGGCAAAATTAACATCATCAAAATGTCTATACTACCAAAAGTAATATGTAAATTCAATGCAATCCCAATCAAATTACGCACAGCATTCTTCATTGAACTGGAAAAAATGATACACAGATTCATCTGGAAACACAAGAAACCACAAATAGCCAGAACCACTCTGAAGAATAGGAACTTAACAGGGGGAAGTACAGTACCGGATCTCTGGACATACTATAGGGCAGTGGTCATCAAAACAGCCTGGTACTGCCACAAAGATAGAGAGGAAAATCAGTGGAACAGAATAGAAACAACAGATGGAAACCCACACAGATACAGTCAATTAATCTTTGACAAAAAGACAGACAACAATCCAAGCAAATGGAAAGGTCTGTTTAGTAAATGCTGATGGGACAACTGATGATAGCCTGCAGAAACAAAAAGATAGACCCACATCTCTCACCATACACCAAGATCGAATCTAAATGGATAAAAGACCTAAACCTACATCCAGAAACCTTCAAACGTTTGGAAGAAAATGTTGGAAACACACTGCAACACTTAGGAGTAGGCCCTGACTTCCAAAAAAGACTCCAAAATCAGTAGAAATCGAAACCAAAATAAACAATTGGGACCTCATCAAACTAAGAACCTTCTGTACAGCAAGGGAAACAATCAACAAAGTAAAAAAAAACAACCTACAGAATGGGAGAAGCTCTTTGCACACTACATAGGAAATAGAGGGCTGATCTCCAGAATATTCAAAGCACTCCAGAGAAACCAAAACACCAAAACAAGCAAACTGCTCAAGAAATGGGCAGATGTTTCACAAAAGAACCAACCCAAATGGCAAACAAGCATATGAAAAAATGCTCAAGTTCCCTGGCAATAAGGGAAATCCAAATGAAGACAACAATGAGGTACCACCTAAATCCAATAAGGATGGTACACATACATAATACCACCAACACTTGCTGGCGAGGATGTGGAGAAAAGGGAACCCTTCTCCACTGCTGGTGGGACTGCAGACTTGTACAGCCTCTATGGGAATCAGTTTGGCGAATACTCAAACAACTGAAAATCAACATATCATATGATCCAGCAATAGCATTCCTAGGGATATATCCAAAACATCTCCTACACAAGAAAACAACATGCAAACCTATGTTCATAGCAGCACAATTTACAATCGCAAAAACCTGGAAGCAGCCAAAATGCCCATCAATAGAAGACTGGATAAGAACGCTATGGTTTATCTACTCTATGGAACACTATTCAGCTATTAAAAAAATGAAATGCAGTTCTTTGTGGCCAAATTGGCACAAGTGGAATCCATCATGCTAAGAGAAATGAACCAATCCCAAAAGGTTAAATACCACATGTTTGTCTTAATCTGAGATGAAAAGATTACAACTTGGAAGATAGTACCTGTATATTGTAATATTAGTGCAATCTCTAACAACCTGTATCCAATGTAATAAGATAATGCAGTATGAACTATAAACCAACAATTAATGTCAGAATACTTAAGATCTACATCAAAAAACTGTAAAACCTACTATACCCTCAGTATGCTATGTTAACCTGTGATGGGGAGGGAGTGCAGGGAAGTCTTTCAGGACCATAAAAAGAGTGAGGAAAAAGTACAATATAGCCTATCAAGATCAAATCTGGTAATTCATAGACAACAGACTCAAAGTGGCACTAAACAACAGCAAAACTACTATACCAATGAATGAGGAGGGATCCAGGTGTGATTCTGAAAACCTCTTAACAGGAGGTCATGTGCGTGGAGCAGGAGGGCACTCCAGAGTGGAGCAGGTGGTAAGGAGGAAGCTTGGATCCCAACCATGAAGACTCCCAGACCTTCACCACAAACTATTAACACGAGAAACAAGGACTACATCCCAACTGCCAAGGAGGCCACAGGAAATTGGATGCCTTCGGAGGCCGAGTACTCTGAGGTCACCCACCCTCAACCGGAGCTTCCGCAAGGGATGGAAGAAGTCTACACACTACCGAGCAGAAAGCAACGTCATTGGAAAGACAACCAGAAGCCCTGAGCGGTTGGGAGAAACAGAAGAACGACAAACGTCCTTCGGGACCAGGAAGGAGAGCTTTCTCTGGTCCAAGCCTGGCTCCACCTCTGGACCCCCACCCTCCCTCGCAATGACCATCGGGATCGCTCCGAAAACCCCTCATAGCAAATAAACAACCATACAAACTAAAAAAAAAAAAAAAAACTAAAATAAATAGACAAACAACAAAAAGTAGAGCCTGGAATCTGACAGGAAAGAGCTGGCGTGGATTGGCTCATGCCTCGCTGGGTGGGACACAAAGATTAGTCACTCCTCACCATGGTGTTGGGGATTTCCCTGCACAACCCCCCCCCAAATATGTTCTGTACCTTAATTGTCGACAAATGTCTTGTTAGAGTTACAAGCCAGTCTAGATTACCCTAAAATCTGCCAAGATCAGCAAAATTATACTTCAACACAACAAATGGCTAAATACTACAATGAAATAGACACGAGGCAGCTGAATGGTACCTTATAGCCATTTTAAGGTATATAGTAGCCAGTCCTGTATATAAACTAAAATTGAAATGTCAATGAGCTAATCATAGGTTGTGGTTAAGAACTTGCTTTTTTTTTTTCTTTTAACATACTGGTTACTCACAACCATGTCAATTCCATAATGTTGCAAACTGCTGTTGATGTTACATTGAGACTCTTAATTGACTGTGATGATATTTTACCAGCTCTAACTTCAGACCAGAAATGGTCTCCCCAAGAAACTGTTCAGCCCATCTGGACAATAAGTAGCTGGACTTTATACTTGGTATATGTTTGCAAGGAAAGAATCTTGATTGAATTTGAACTGTAATACTGCATCAAGGTGGAGGAATCCACCAGGTGGGAGGGAGGAGTGGGGGGATTTCCAGAGCCTATGAAACTGTCACATAATGCAAAATAATTAATAATAATAATAAAAAAATAAAGAAAGCTATGGTTCTCGTACTCCATGGAATACTATTCGGCTATTTTAAAAAATGCAGTTTTTTGTCGCCAAATGGGCCCAACTGGAAACCATTATGCCTAGGGAAATGAACCAATCTCAAAAGGTTAGATACATCATGTTTACCTTAATATAAGATAAAATGAGGTCAATCTGGAAAATAGTACCCATGTGTTATAATATTATTTTAACCTCAAACAGCCTGTATCTAATGCATTAAGATATTGTGACAGGGCCCGGCATTGTGGCCTAGCGGCTAATGTCCTTGCCTTGAACACACCTGATCCCATATGGACGCTGGTTCTAATCCCAGCAGCTCCACTTTCCATCCAGCTCCCTGCTTGTGGCCTGGAAATGCAGTAGAGGACAGCCCAAAACTTTGCGACCCTCACCCATGTGGGAGACCTGAAAGAGGTTCCTGGTTCCTGGCTTCAGATTGGTGCAGCACCGGACATTGCGTTCACTTGGGGAGTGAATCACCGGATGCAAGATATTTATCTCTGTTTCTCCTCCTCTCTGTATATCTGACTTTGTAATAAAAATAAATAAATCTTCAAAAAAGATATTGTGATATATTCATTGAACACACAGTTAATGTGAATCAAACTGCTTATGTTCAATATCAAAAAAAGTGTAAAATCTAATATTCTCTTAAGGCCCTAAGCTACTCGGAAATGGGGCAGGAAGTCAGAGAGATCTTCCATCTCCTTGGAATGAGTGAGGAAGATGTTAAGAATAACCTACCAGAAACATAACAGGTGATTCATAGACAACAACTATAATCAGCATTAAAAAATAAATAAAAAGACATATAAGAGGAATCAGAATGATTCTTACAACCTCTTAACAGGATGTCATATACACAGAGCATGGGGAAGGGGGTGGCAGAGTGGAGCAGGTGGGCAGGAGTAGGCTTGTATCACAACCCTGAAGACTCGGATCCTCACCAAAGACTATCAGTATGGACACCAAGACTTACATCTCAACAGACAAGGAGAAAACATGGGGAATTGGAGTGCCTTCGGAGGCCAAGACCTCTGAGGTCACCCAGCCCTGTCTGGATCTACCACATGGGATGGAAGAGGCCCAAATCCTTCCTCGCAGGATCCAAGGTCATCGGAACAACAGCCAGGAGCCCAGAGAGTTCTGCAGAAACAGAACATCAAACATCCTTCCACACTAGGGAGAGGCGCTTCTTCTGGTCCTTTCTTAGTTCCAACTTTGGATCCTCACCCTCACCTGAAATGACCATCAGGATCACTCTGGACCCCCCCCCCACACACACACACGCCCCTCCAAAAATAGAATAGAGAAATACAAGGAAAGCTTAGAACTAAGTAGGAAACGATCAGTTGAATCCACATATACCTTACTAGATAGGACACAAAGATTAGTTACTCCTCACTAGGGTATGAAAGATTTCTCTGCACACCCCTCCTAAAACTGTTCTGCACCTAAACTGTTGAGATATGCCTTGTTAGAGTTATAAGCCAGATTAAGACTATCCTAAAATCTACCTAGTTCAGAAAAATTATGCATCAACACAATAAACAACTAAATACTAAAATGAAAACAGACAAGAGATAGCTGAATAGTATCCTATAGCGACTTTTAGATGTATAGCAGCTGGTTCTGTGTACAAAAGTTGAAGGGTCAATGAAATAGTCACAGGATGTAGTTAAGAACTTGCACTGTTATAACATATTGACTATGCAATACCATGTCAATCAATTCCATAATGTTGTAAATTGTTGTTGATGTTACTCTGGGGCTTCTAGTTAATCAGGATGATATTCTGCCAGTTCTGCCTTCAGACCAGAGAAGGTCTCCCCAAGAAACTGTTGAATTTATCTGGACAATAAGATGCTGAACTCTATGCTTGGTTTATGTTTGCAATGAAAGTTTCTTGACTTAATTTGAACTGTAATGCTGCAACAAGGTGGAGGAATCCACCATGGGGGAAGGTCATGGGAAGCGGATGGGGGAATCCCAGAGCATATGAAACTGTGTCACATAATGTAATGTAATAAATAATTAAAAAAAAAACAGTAAAAAGAGTTTCATACCATTTGAGGGAAATAAAAAGGAAAAATAATGTCAATGGAGTAGTCACAGGGTGAGGTTAAGAACATGCATGGCTTTAGCATATTGATTACTCAATACCATGTCAATTAATTTCATAATTTTATAAATTGTTGTTGATGCTGTGCTGGGGTCTTCAATAGATCGTGATGATATTCTGCCATCTCTGCCTTCAGACCAGAGAAGTTCTTTCTAAGAAACCGCTAAATTTATCTAGACAATAAGATGCTGGACTCTATGCATGGAATATGTTTGCAAAGAAAGAATCTGGACTTAATTTGAACTGTAATACTACAACAAGGTGGAGGAATTCACCATGGGGGAGGGGAGAAGGTAATCCCAGAGCCTATGAAACTGTGTCACATAACGTACCGTAATTACTAAAAAGAAGGAAAAAAAATTTAGTTATTTTTGCTGTGAAGCCAGATTTACAGATAGAAGGTAAGACAGAATGATCTTCAATCTATTGGTTCACCGCTGAAATGGCTGCAATGGCCAAAGGTGAGCCAACCCAAAGCCAAGAGACAGGAACTTGTTCTCAGCCTTCTACACGGGTGCAGGGTCCCAATGCATTTGGCCAGTTTCTTCTAATTTTGGCTGCAATCAGGGAAATTAGAAAAAAAAGTGGGGCTTGAACTATCACCTATGTGGAATCCCAGTACATGGATGAGGTTGATTAGTCAATTAACCTATCACACCAGGCCCTGGGTACTTAAAAAAAAAGACATATGTTTTTATTTTAAAGTTACTTGATAGTTTCTTTCCCAGGTGGCTACAAAAGCCAGAGATAGGAAGACAGAAGCCAGGAGCACTTGGGCTGTCCTCCGATGCTTGCTAGGTGTATCAGTGGGGAGTTGCATGGAAAGTGGAGCAGCTGTGATAGAAATCAGCATCTGTATGGGACATCAGCCCCACAGGCTATGACTCCACTTGCAAAGCCACAGGGCCAGCTCCAGGAACTTTCCAGAAACACTGAAATTGAAGGTTTGTTGCCACTGGCAGAGATGCCTCCTATAGCAAAGTCCCTTGTCTGCTCTACCTTTGAATTGGGCTTAGGTGAGGCATGGGGTTGGGTCAGAAGCAGAGCCCATATGGGATTTCAGTACCACAGATGCAATTCATTTCACCATGTCACAGAGCACCTGACGCCCAACCCTGTGAGGCCTATTTTTGGATTGGAAATTCTCCTCAATGAGCCAGCAAATTATTTCTCTGAGGGCATCATGTTGTCCTCATTTCAATCTGCCTCCCTGACTTCTTTGGGAAGCATCTTGATTCTCATACAAAGTAATTGTGCCTTATTGTGTGCTTATGTTTATACACCACTGTCTCATTTGACATCCATTTTCATTCCCTAATCCATGAGTTTTCACTCTTGTGTCATATATAGTAGTATGATAAGATGCTGTGTGGCCCAGGCATTGGGTCCGACTCAGCAGAGGCAACCCCACAGCCACAAACCTGCAGAGCTACAGTTGCCCCCACCCCAAGGCGCGAACCACTCCAAAACTTGTCCAGCCACAAGATCTTAGTGGCAGGGCAGAGCTAGGATTTTAATCCAGTTCCCAAGTTTCCTCATGGCCTTCTTACCCTAATGGAAGGAGGGAGGGTCCTGGAGGGAGAAGCCAAGGAACCATACACTGCCTTTTAGCACTGTCTTTGGCTTGAGTCCCCAACATTGGGTCCGACCCGGCAGGGACACCACCCAGAGCTGCCACACTGCAGGGAGTTGCAGTTGCCCCCAACCCCAAGGCCCGGACCCCCCCCCCCCAAACTCACCCAGCCTCAAGATCTTAGTGGCAGGGCTGAGCTAGGGTTTTATCCCAGTTCCCATGTTCCCTCATGGAGCACTTTGGCACTAATGCTTCACATAAACATGGAACTTTATAATTCTCTTGTGACTCAGAGAGTTAATATGACTTGGATCCGTTGAATAGACATTGTGTCTCTTGCAGGGAATATCTGTAAGTTTTAAATGTCAATGAGGTAGTCACAGAAGGTGGCTAGAAAGTCGCATTTACTTGTAACATATTGGTTACTCATTACTATGTCAATTAATTCCATAACATTGTACATTTTTGCTGATAGTATGTTGGAGCTTTTAATTCACTGGGATGATACTCTGCTGCCTCTGTCTTCAGACCAGAAAGGGTATACCTAAGAAGCTGTTGAACTTGACTGGACAATAAGATGCTGGACTCTATGTTTGGTATACACTTGCAATGGGGGAATCTCAACTGAACTTGAGCTGTGGTTATGCAACAAGGTGGAGGAATCCACCATGGTGGGAAGGTTTGGGGAGGGGTGGGGAGAACCCAAATACCTATAAAACTGTGTCACATAATACAATGAAATGAATGCATTAAAATAACAAATAATTTAAAAATTATTGGAGGAAAAAAATCTCAACAACAGTAAATCCAAAATTAAAATGTGTATCCAACTGTTAACATTATAGGAAATACAATTTTGGGTATAGGATGATAGTTTGAAACACAATCCTTGCTTAATTAAGATAACCAAGCCATTATTCAGAGAAAACTCTGCTGTCTCCAAGCATGGTAAAGGATAAAATATTTAGGAGAATCTATTATTCTTTCATGGATACAAACAGGTAATGAATGTGTCACATGTACTTTGTATTACTACACTTGGGTTAATGCTACAAAAAACTGAATCCCTGGAAAAACGCAGACATATGCATTTAGGGATGATAGCTTTGGATAATGCTATCAAAGAATGCCAGAAAATCCTGAGGAAGAACAACAAGTAAGAGATGTTTTGGCAATTATTAAAATGTGTAATGATATTGTGCCCCCTTTATATCAGGCCAATTTATTTGCAGATGTCTCTACTGAAATAAAAATGAAAAACAACTAATGTAATTTCTTTGGGACTGCCAGAACCAATATAGAAAAAAATGACTATGTGATATTGATTATAACACAGACATAAACTGTGTGGATAGAGCATTGTTAATCCATTTTAAGTAGAGTTTATTAATATAACAGCTGATTTTGGCTCCTGTAATACGTGCTTTGTTCGATGCAATAATAACTAGGGTAAAACCATGACAGTCCTCGGGACAGCCGAGGTCTAATTTTCATTTTCCTAGAATTGATGAACTCCTTTCTCTGAAGTGGGTTGCCACCAATCTTAGGTAGATTCAGCCAATCATAAGAGACCTGGAAAGTCCCTGGTCAACAGGTAGTCATGGGCAATATAAGTGGAACAATCACAGAATTTATAACCTATTCTTGGAATTTAGCATTATGTAACCAAAACCTTATATAAACTGTGTAAGATATGTGGACCAGGACATTGTCAAGACTCCATTGAGTTGGATGAGACTTGGGCCCTAGCTTAAGCTAGTAATAAAGTCTATTTGGTTTAGCATTGCTGCATGTGGAGGTTGTATGTCCATGGCTGGGGAAAAATTCTGGGCACAACAGTGCATCTCATGTAAATCCAAATTTAAGCCTAAAATGTCAAGAGTGTATGTTGTACAAAGCACTGTCATTCTTGGTTTGATGCAATTGGATTGCCTTTGAGTCTCTGTCGGGTAAAGTCATAGTTATTCCAGGCAAAGAATCATGTCAAATGCCAGTTGCACTCCCATATCTTACATAAACATCTTCCAGGAGGAAATCAGTCTCATCAAGGACTAGTTCCAACTAACTGAAGGAGTGCATGCCTATGCCTACCTTCTTGTAGAGCATTTCCTAGCATTTTTGCTAAGAGCTTGATCCCTTTTGGGTGCAGTTTAAGGTCCAGTGCCTCTTTAGAGCTTTTTAATAAAGAGACAGGTGGAAGTAGTGAGGTTTGTTTCTTATATTGTAGGCTGTATCCAATTATGTCAGCAGCATTTGTGAAAAAACAAAAATTTTCCCCGGAATAACCTCAGGTTTTCTAAAAGAGCAGTTGAATTTAAATCTTAGTGCTCACTTCTGGCGTTTCCATTTTGTTAAATAAATTTTCTCTGTTTCTGTACAAGAGTGTTTGGTTACTAGTGTCCTGTGTTGTTCCTTGAGGTCTGAAATTGTGATTCCTCAAGCTTTGTTTTAGCTTAGCTATTGTGGTTTGCTTTTGGGTTAATGGAAGAACTTTGGTATCATCTTTTCCAGTTCTGAGACATATGCTTGTTCAAATTTAGCAGAGTGTCTTTATTTATTACATTCTTTTTGGCAACATGACTGTTTTGACAATATTGATTGTATCTATCTATGAATATTTTCAATTTCTTCATCTTCTAATGTCTATGTTTGAAGTAAATTCATTTAGTTCAGGTTAATTGAATTTAATTTATGCTAATGGAATTAATGTTTTATAAACTGTCTCCAAGATGTCATCCACATCTTTACTTAAGTTTATTTGAAGGTATTTAGATTCTTCTTGGGTATTTTCAGGGTCAGTATGATTTTAAAGTTCTTTCCAAGACATTGCAGTTTTTGTACACACATGGGCAACCAATTTATGTTCATACATTTATATTCTACTTCCTTGTAGATGGACTCTGTTGTGATTCTCAGTAGTCTCCTAATTGAGTCTTTTGTTTCCTCTATGTACATATTCATGTCATCTACAACTAAGATTAGCTTTTTTCCTGTCTTGCAATTATATTTTTTCTTCTTCACTAATAGTGCTAGTGAAGTGCTTCAATGCTATGCTCAACTTCAGTGAAAATCTAAATATTCTTGGGAGAATCAAAGTGGCAGAATAAGGTAAAAAATGCTTAAACAAATGGAGAAACATTAGCCAGTGTAAAGGAGAGAAGGCACAATCCAAGAAATAGGAGAGGGCAAATGGGCACCTGAAGATTGACAGACATGAAAAAGCAATCGACACAATTGTGTGGTATTACAGTGACCAATATCACAAAGCCATTCAACAAGCAATGATCTGAACTGCACCAGTGACAGGAATTCACCAGCAACAAGGTTGGAAGGGCATTCATCAGGAGCTCAGGATGTGAAGCTGGACAAAGAACCCAACCTGATGTTCTGTTTGATTTGACCTGAGGCAGAGACAGAGTGGCAGGTCCCAGATGGGCAGTGAGGGAACATGGTAGATTCCATAGCCCAGTCTGCCCCCAGAGCTGAATCAGATGTCAATTTGTGTAGGGAATCATTGGCTATGGAACATGACTGTGCATGCACTGAGCTGGGAGCAAATTCATTTCTGGAATGAATTCACTACAACAACTCTGTGTACTACAGGTTCCATCCATGATAGGTCTTGTGTAGCCTTCAGAACTGATAGCCAGCAGATCCAGAATTCTAGCAATGGCACATCAGGCACTATTTTGTTCAATGTAGCAAAGGCTATCAGACTGCAGAGAAAAGAGTAATCTGTGAATGTGCTGATCTGGGAGAGAACTCAATCAGCTCGGTGCATTGCACCACTCCCACAAAGAAAATAATACCAACTTTGGCATCATACAGGTCAAGTGAAGCCTGGTAGGCACTCAGACTTAATGGCCAACAGAGTCCAGCAAGATCAGTGCCATCAACAACCTAACTATATAGGCACCTGGTGCTGCTCTATTCTTGAGAACTGTCTAACCAGAATTGGAATAAAGCTGTATAGACAAATGAGCAACCTCAGAATGGTAGGAGGCAGAGACTGGTGAGCCAAGAACTGGGGACACAAAGACAATGATGAAATTGTGGTAATGCAACAAGGTGGAGGAATCCACCATGGGGAGAGGGTTTGGAGAGGGTTGGGGAGAATCCCCGTACCTATAAAACAGTGTCACATAATGCAATGTGATTAATAATAATAATAAAAAAAGAAAGTCTAACATAAGGACACAGAACTGAAATTTGCTGAATGGAGTGGCACAACTGACTGCAAGCAAAGAGCAGCATACCAACCACAATAAGCAAAATTAAGTTTTGGATCTGTGGCTGACACAGCTTAGAAACCTGCCCCAAGTTGAAGAATCTTCTAAACAGAGTACAGTGACTAATGACAAAAATAAGAGACAAAGATACAATCAATATTACTGCAAACTTCCCTGCAAAGGTGCCAAAGCCTTGACCAATCTTGCAGTTAACTGTAGAACATATTGAAAAAATGGAGGATAGACAATTCAAAACACGTGTTATATAGCTCCTTATAAACAAGAAAAAACATGTAATATCAGATTTCAAGGATTTTAAGTAATATGTTGCATACAAAATGAATCAAATAGTAATGAATCAGATTAACAATATAGTTGAGCAAATTAAAAGTACAGTGCAGAGTCTCCAAAATGAAAAAACCTCAGAACTGCAAGATATTTCCTGTCACTGGGGGAAGCAGAATTGGGTCAAGCTAAAAAAAATATTCAAGTATTCAAATACACTATTAAAAAGCCAAATGTTGGCATGGGTCAGGGGCAGACCAGGCTGAATCAGTTCATATCATTCACTGGTGAATCCAAGCACCAGAATAGAGTGTGGGTCGAGCCAGGTTCAGTCTTGTTCTGTGCCCAGGCATCCCCCATGCAAACCATTGAATGCTATGACCCAGCCCATTCTGCCCACCACATATTTTCCAACATGTACACCAGCAAGAACCTCAGCATATTGCAACATCTCTCAATAACATCTACCAAGCCTGCCCCAGTCGAGGCTAATACATTTAAAAGTTTTTACAGCAGAACAGTACAGTTGTCATGTATTCCACTTGATTTACCCACACATTGCTCCAACCAGCAGACCCAGAAACATGGACAGGGAGAGAGTCTGGGGAGGAAGCACCAGCAGGAGACCAGTGATGGTAGAAGTCTCCGCAAAGTCTCTCTTATTGCTCCTTCACCTCTCTTTATATACTCTTCCCCCAAGTCCTAATTTAGTTAGGAAAATGGATACAAATGAGTCCAATTAATTCAGGTGTTTTTAGCTGCAAGCCCAGTTCCTGCTCGTGCCCAGCCCAATTGAAAGATAATCAACTCTCTAGCCCACAGCAGGTCTCCCTTTTTGTTTAAAGAAGACTCGATGTGCCTGTCTTAGGTTGTGGACTATCAGATCCTGAGCCTTACTCGTCATCGGAAATCTCCATAGCATAATGGAGCTCCTATCTTAGGTTGGTAAGTGTGTAATCCATCTTAGCTGTCACTGGCTTCCACTCAATGTGTTTCCTCCTGCATCTGCACAAACTCGTAACCCTGTTCCATGGCTAGGAGTATCTTTATCTCAGTAGTAATAAGCAGACAGCAGTCCTGGGCTTGGGAAACATTTTGCAATTGCACAGGTGTTATATGCATAAAGACATATGCTGGGGAACAAGACCACATTCCATGACCACATTCCACAGCATTTGCTGCTTCTCTGCCAACAAATCATCACACTGTTACAAATTAAGTATGACCACCCTCACATGCTAATCTATACAGTTCTGTTGTGCTATAGGTCAGACAGTCAGTTCTGCAAGCTTGTTCATGACCTCCACAGTAGCTGTGGGGTGTCCTAGGGTCACTGCTGCTGTGGAGGTGGCTGCCAATGCCAGGGTAATGCTGGCTACAATGGTCAATGTTACACAAAACTCTCTTTTCCACCTCATCAGATCAACAGAGGCCTCTCCATTAGCCCCAATAGGCACAGGCAGGATTCTGGGCAGCCACATTACAACAGTATTGCAATTACCATTCTCACATATTGTTAGGGTGCAGCTGATCTCAGTGCAATTCACTTGGGAGACATTTTCTGTATGTAAGAGAGAAAAATGGGGGGATAAAACAGGCAGACAGAGGTTTAAAATTCAAGAAGCTAAGTAAGGTTCCACCATATGAGTGAGTCCTCAAATCCAGAGGATTGATTGATCTGATAATTTCTATAGGAATATTTGCCTACCTGAATAAGGGAAAGAGGGTGCATGCCAGAGCATGCCCATACCCCACGAAGTTGTCACATAAAAAAGACAGGACATACTGGGACCTTGTTGCATATAGGAAGAAAACAAAATGGGGGTGCATAATAAAGCACAATATACTTGCTTGTCCCGTCAATCTTCCGACTCAGATGCCATCTCCATGGCCATTACCCAATATTTCACAACACTCAGCAGCAGGAGCTTGCCTTGCAAGCCTCTCAGGAATCCATTGAGAGCTATTTTCACTTTCTGGAAAAATACAAACTGATCCTATCCCTCATATGAGGACAGGATCTGGGCCTTGCCACTGACAAGTCAAGGGATCCTTCCACATCACGTAAACCTTCTGCTTCTGAGACAGATTCCAATAACAATTGCAGCAGACCATCCTTCAGCATCTAATGCTAGAAAATTTAAGATAAACAACACAGGGTTTAAATGATCTTGGGGAGTACTATACTCCCCATTTTATTGTTTTAATAAGATAATCCTTAATAATATGGTTGGCAGTTCCACAATATGCTGTCCTTAAGGCTCATAAAGAATGCTTGTAAGTAGTTGTATATAGTGGGAGGCAGTAAAATCACAGAACTTATAGCTGGAATAGCAGGCACCATTGTCAGTTTTAATAACATTGGGAGTTCCCAATATGGAAAAACATGTGTAGCAATGGGTTACAGAATGCCTGACTTTTACCCCTTTCTGAGGAATGGCTAAAATAAGTCTACAGCAAGTATTGACAGTAACATGCACATTCTTTAGTGTCCCAGACTCTGGAATATGTGGTAGTCCATTTGGTAATAATTCTGAATATAACCCAATCAACCTGATCTACTGTTGCTAGATTACTAGTATAATGTTAGTATGTTAGAATGTTAGCATTAGACAATGTTAGGTCTGTTTGTGTTAAGAAGCTGCTGCTTTGCTAAGTTGGGATGCATCTGGAGCATGGGAAAACTCCACTTTAGCAATAAATGTTGTTATTCTGTGAACTTGTGTAAAGTGTCACAAGCCTCATCTGTAGAATGCACCCAGGTGCAGGACAGTGGCACAATCAACCAGTCCCAGGAATAGGATGAGTCATAAAGATTATGTGGGTGGGAATGGAATGAGCTTTCTAGACCCAAGAGCCCTAAAGATAATGTGTCTGGGAACAAAGTGGACTGTTTGCACCTGGAAGCCCAAGAGATGTGTCTGATTGCTGTGTTTGAATTTGTGCCGGCTATGACGCATGTAATGACTGAAGGGGCATATATCATCTCTAGCATTTTGCTAGACCAGGTCTGACCCCTTCTTGGCTGGCCTGCGTGCCCTAAGATCGGTCAAACCCCAGCATGCTGGCACAACAAAATCTGCTTGTTTTTGCATTATCAGTAAGGCTCTGTGCAGTTTATGGGAAATTGACAAAACCTGACCCTAACACTGTCTCCACAAAATGAGAGATTAATCTTCAAGCCTTGTAAAAACACTCAGGGAAGCTCTAGAGTTTGAAACTTTTGAATTCCTAGATGTCTTTTTAAGGATGGCCAAACACATTTGAAACAAGATATTTTGTCATGGAAGTTAGGACAAAACATTAGAGATTAGACTCGTTGACATGAAGTCATCACTCATATACCTTTAAAACAAATATAAAACCTTTACCAGTTTAAAGCAGTGAGAAATTTGATAACCAGCTGAAATAACAGAATAAATATAGCATAAAATTGCTTCGTATACAATGAATACCACATTAATTTAGCCTATACCTTGAAATAATTTAATTCTCTGATAGAGTTTAGTTCTATGCCAAATTATTTGCGAGAAAATTTCACATTTTTGAAAAGATCTCAGATGAAACCTTAAGAGTTACAAAAGACAAAATGCGTCCTTGAATCTTAAATTCCAAAAGTTGCCATGGTTATGCAGATGAAGTTAATTTGCTAAACAATTATCACAACAAATGACCTTCCAAAGTAAAATTTGCAAGTCTACAGTACAAGTCCTGTAAAATCCTTCCTTTTCCTAGGCCTTTCTTTCTTATTATGATTTTATAAATATGTTTAAAAAGGAGTTGACCAGGCAACAGAAATTTAAGGTCAGGTAATGGAGATCAGGGTGAATCAAAAGTGGCTAGCTGCTGGCAATAGAAGGCCTGACTAACAAAGTCAGCATCCCAAGAATTGCTATTTGAGCAAAGCATTCAGCCAAGCTTCCAATGGGTGGGGTAAAATTAGTAGGTGCCTAGGATTCAATCACGAAATGGTGAAGAAGGAGGTACAGGCCACATGTGGCAACAGCATTCCTCAGCTTCTTTTTGTTCCTAAAAGATAGTGCCATGTGATGTCTGACTCTTTGCCCTTGCTGATGTTCTGCCTCAACCACTAGGAAGGCTAATTGCCTAGCAAGGGCAGCTGCCTCAGTGTCTCCTTGTTCCTGTGCCTGCTATACTGCACATCCCACAGGTGAGAGGGAAGTTGAAAGCAGGGGGTCTAATGCAAGTCCCAGCAGTGTGTCTGCCCTGTTCCTGCCTTAACTGAAGGGAGAGAAACTGGTATTGCTCCTGTAACTCTTTCACAGTTATGCCTAGATTTAATGGCAGAGGTGGTGCAGATAGCTCTGTTGCTGGTCAAAAGAAATTTTTTGCTCAGCACACACTCTATGGGCATGCTCAATGGGTGGAAGATCTTTGTAAGATTCACTTCTATCTTATTCCCTTTCTTCCTCCTCAGAAGGGGACCACTTACCTTCTTCACATGATTTCTCCAGACTTTGTCTGGCTTGGGGTTCCATCTTTTTTTACCCTGGCTTGTGGTTCTCATTGTCTTATTACACTGATTCCCTCCCCTTTCGTATGGATAATTTTTCAAGGAAGGATTACACCACCACTTGTGGGGATGACAGCATATTTTTTACTAAGTGCCAGTGGAAAAAGGTGGCTACAAGGAGAGCAAACCATGGGGATATGTCACAGACAGCTTCAAAGAACTTCTATGAGGTCTAAAGCTTAATTTTGGTGCCTTGTAACTGGAGCAGATCTCTGATTCCCTTAATCATCTGCACTTCAGCGAGTACTGGGCCCATGATAAATATTACTTATTACAAGGAGTAATTTGAACACCCCACACTGGACCTGGTGCTATTTCCTCTTCCAAACTACTCATGAAATTCACACCAGTCTAGCCATCCAACAATCAGATACAATGCAGCATTCCACTTGAGAATCCCACACCCAATCGTCCAGCCCTTCCCCAACAATGCTCACTCACCAATCATCCCTAGGCAACCTGTGGTTGCCAATCCTCTGGGGCCAGCACTCAAACCCTCCCAATCCTGCTCCCGCCCCTCCGCACCTTGTGGGCCTTCCTGCATAAAAAGACCCCAGGTGTTTCCTTCGGCCTTTTTCTCTCCACCACCTCCACCCCATTCCTGCCCTGCTGAAATAAACCTCCTAAGATACGTCCTTAGGTCCGGTGGTTTCAGCTCACAGTAAAGAACCAGGTTGCGTGAATAAGCTGCGCATAATCATATCGTAATGTCATAATATCCTATGAACTGGAACTCTAACACCATTTTAAATAACTAACATTTGGTGCTATGACTGGTCGGTTGCCCCCAGCACTTGGATGCGTGGCCTTCAGGCCTTCAGCCACAACCGGAACCTGAACCGTAAGAACTGCGATCTGTGTAAACTGTCTTCATCTGCACCACTGAAACTTGTTAACAGCAATCAGAATCTGTCTCCATCAGCCCACTGGTGAACGAAATCATCTCCAATGGCCTATTCCCAATTTCACCTTCTTCAGCCTGTTGTTGATTATGCCTTATTCACCTGCCAGTTCCAGAATTTTCTACCTCCTCATGGCCATTCCTGAGTTATCCTGACCTGACCTTGCTAGCACCTGACTCAATCCAGCAACAACACAGCCCAGACACGTGCTCCCGGTACTCCTTCTCCACATGGAGCACATGAGGTATTCCCCATCGTTTCAAATGCTAAGTTGCTGCATGCATGCACTGTTACAAGTAGGGTTCCCTTCCTCAGCCCTTGGAGCTTTGGGTGCTGCTTGGCACATTTATGGTCCTCCAACTAGATCTGATTTTCCACTTTTTGGAGCTTTTGGGAGACCAGTTCTGCAAACCCTGGCCTGGTGCCATGTCTCTTAGCCACTGGGCTAGAAGTCCCCTGACCAGTGGGTCACTGTGGGGGCTCCCTGTACCTCCGAGTCAGGCTGCTGGGCTGTTAAAGACTTTGGATACAGGCGATGTTTTGGGACTTGGCTTGTGCCTTACGTAGGGGGTGACAACCTTCTAGGAGAGCCAATTTTTCCTGACCACAGGGTCTGACTGCTGGATCGTTTTCACAGACCACAGGGTCCACTGTGGTAATCAGTCCTGAGTCGTAACTATGGAAGCTATTTTTTCATCACCAGTTCCTCCCAACACCCCCTTGGGCTGTCTTCTAGCAAATTTAGAAGCCCTTCAATTGGCTCGTTATCTAAAACATAAAACTCTAATATGCCTCTATAATGCAGATTGGCCCCAGTATTCCATAGTTAACTCCTCCAAGTTGCCAGTTAGCGGCACTTTGAATCCAGACATCCTTTGGAATCTAACTTACTACTGAATGGAGTGAGAAAATGGGGGGAAGTCTCATTCACTCTTTCCTCTCAGTTTTCTGTCTGTCTTTTCCATAGTTTTCTATCCATGAAGTGGGAAACCCCAGTGCCCTCTTCCAGGAATCTGGAACCATGTGCTTTTCCTATCTCTTCTGGCATCTTTTTAACAAACTCCCATCTAATCCTCCTCCATCTTGCAGTCTCACCCCCACCCTATCCCTCTGATGCCATCTTGCATTTTCTCTCCATTCCATCCCCCTCTGTCTGAAGGTCTCCATTTGCTCTCCTCATTGGGTAGCAGACAAAGATTTCCTGTTTAAAACCATTTTTCTGTCTTAACACTTGGTCTAACTTGCTCTCCCAGTTTCTTTTGATTTGACCACACCGAGCTACCCTCAGCACCTAAATTTCTCTGGTTTTCCCTCCTACCCCATAGCTGAGAGGGGTGGACTAAGAGATAAATGATTTAACCTTTCTTTAAAAAAAAGAGGAAAAGAGAAAAAAAAGAAAAAAATGCAACTTGTTCTGTAATTTTACGTAATGTAACAGTTGTATATAAAATACTCCGGTATAAAGTTGTCCCAACCTACTGTTAAATTACCCCAAAGCATAAGGCACACCTATGTGCTTGCTTTACAAGCTATTTCCAGGTTAAAGTATGGCGAAAAAGGTGTGGACAGGTTCTAACTGAAAGCACCTTTAATTTGGATTACTAAGAGCAAGATATAATTCTAAATAACGGGTAAATTTAAACTGGTAACTTTAAAGCTTTTTTTTAAACATAAGCCTATTCATTCAAAAAGCTGTTACAAAACCTGTTTTGTTTTGTTTGTTTTATAATGTTTTGTTTTATAATGTACTGTCCAGTCCAGCAGGACAGTCAACGGGGTCGCAGCCACCTAGGAGAGAATGAAGGGACAAGAGGCACAAAGAATGGACAGCAAGACAGTAGGTCTGATCAAGCTGTCAGTTTATTGATTTCAACTGAGGGTTTTTATATTCTTCAGTAACTAAGGCTCAGGGAAAGAGAAACTGGGATGCAAGCCATGGTCTCAAGACCGATTGTTCTTGAGCAGCCACCATATCAACAATAGTAACCAACATATCGACAATAGCGTAGGTAATCAGTAACAAGATGTTGGTAAGTACAGCATCAATCACATTCTGAAACAGTTGCTAGGAACAATTGAAGCTAAGCGTGTGCTTAGTTTCATAACTTCTTTCCCAAGCATCTAGCCAACTGGGGGTTTCCACTGTCCCATAGGTCTATATTCAAAATGGCTTCAGTGTGGCTATAGTGCACGGCTCCTGACATCTCCCCCTTTTTTCTATATATCAATGAAAGTGGCAAAAAGAGAAAGGTTCTTGAAGCAAGATAAGCGCTGCCTGTCTTAGGTTCATTCTGAGGGACCCTCAGCTCTTACCTGTCTCTGGGCAGCCCTGCCAGTCATCCAGGGCTCCCTGGCTTAGGTTGGCGGGGTATCAGAAAGGTGCCCATCATTGGCTACACGCTTACTAGAAAAGGGGCCATGTAACAATTTATAGCTGGAGCATGTATTCCCCGGCAATGCTGCCATAAATGACAGCCCTGTTGGGAAACACTGCTCCAACCGTAAATGGCCACATTACCTTAGACGAACCGGTTAGAAGACTGGAGCCGCATGGCATGATGTGGGGGGTTATCACTTGGGGAGTCCCGCCCAGGGTATGCGGGGTCTCTGTCTTAGATTGATTGCCAGTCCTGTCAGGTCTTACCCATCTCTGGTTACCTATTAACACATCATGCTCAGCCAAACTTGAACGCTAGGATTTTCCACAGCCAGTGCCATCATGGCTTGTCCAATGACAACTTGCTCCCAGGCTTGCTGTTTGTGCATGCAGTACAGGAAGAGCATGGCGACTACTAGCACAGCAACCATCAGGGTTTCTAAGGCCATAATCCTGCTCCATTCCTTGAACATGCAGGCTGCCAGTTTAATGCCATTTAGAATAACTTCTCCTGACATGAGTGGAACTCGGGTCTCATTTACTTTAATTATACTGGTGGCTAACTGGTGAAATTTAGGAAGCTAGACCATTGTCCCCGGAGGTATTGATTGATTTCTATCACTCTGGCCAAAATATTGTGGGCTTTTACTGGAGTGACACATATATGATGGTATATTGGGGAGCAGCTGGCTGGTGAGATTCAAAAAGACATACTTAACAATGTACAAGTATTGTTGAAAATATTAACATTCAAGAATCTTATAACACTAACATTGTTACATGTACACAAGACAGTTTTACCAGGAACCGGAGATCCTAACTTCCCATTATCCCATCTAGCTCCTACATTTCCAAACAGAGAAATGGACCCCAGCTGCTTTTAGGGAAAAGGGACGCCGTCATCTGTTCTTAACTACTTCCTGCTGAGAGGGGGGCACCATTGGGTAACAGTAGCTGTAGGGGATCCATCTAGTGGTTCCTGATAGAAGGCAGAAGTCATTAGGTGTTCGATGTACATTCTGGCACTTGAAAGGTTTCTCTTTCTTGAAGTCTAAATAACAAGACATAACATAGTTAACTTTCCCAGCCTAGCAGGTTGTGAGTTCGGTTAGCAGTTTGAATACTTGAGCTTCAGAACTTAGATGTAAAAGAATTGTTAGCTTTCAATCTTTGTCAGAGTAAACTTTAATTTAAGACTCTGGACTAGATTTACATCTGTCTAAATTAACTCCTTGAAGTCTCAAATTTTGGAACATATTCAATGAGCTCAATGGAACACATGAACCTTCTTTTAGCTGCATGAAACTGCTAACCTAGATCAATCAGAAGGCACAGTAACAATGCAAGGATTAGCATACAGCATCAGGACAGGTAAATGCAAACTGACTTCTTAGAGCAAAAGAGTTAAATATTCAGACATACCAAAACTGAGATGATAAATCTTTATACTAAAATACAGCAAGGTGTACTATTAATTTTACTATGACTCTGAATATATGGTCCTGTATGGGAAGCCAGTGTACACAGTGACTCTAGTGGATTTAACAAATTAGCACTCTTAAGTGTGACATCAGTGATCACCTGAGGCTCCAGACACGCAATGCTTAGTCTGTGGAAGCCTCTTGAATCAACAACAACCCCATCAGACCTGGCAACACACAAAGTGGAAGTTCTCTCCTCCATTGAGAGAAGAGCACAACCATCCTCGGTGGTTGCTTCTTTGCACTGGGGCGTGGACCACTGAGCTCCTTCATGGAGGGACACTCTTAGCTCAGTGTCCTGGCATTCCACACCTGATATGCTTGCTCTCTTGCTGGCTCTCCTGTCAGATCAGAATGCCTTTTGGGCTGATTCTGAGGCCACTGAGTGCTTCTTAAAATTGACAGTCTATGAGTCTGCTGTAAGAGCTGTTTCCCATGTTGGAGCATTTTAACATTCTCTGACATCTGAGTTATCATTAAACACTTGCATACATATACCCATATATTTTCCATCTAGCTTATGAGGATTTGGGCTGCCATGACCAATCTTGAAACTGTACGCTAGTAGTAAGTCCATTTAAAATCTGCTAGAACTATTGAGCTGAACAGATCTTGTAGGTCCTAAGAAAACAGTAACAGATATGACTCTCTAAGAGCCTAATTATGCATCTATACATAATTTTAAAAAAGGATTTAGCTTAGCAATTCTCATTCATAAACATGTACATGCATATCAGGTAACACACATAAAACAAAACAGTTTTTGTAACAGCTACTTGAGAATTCTGTTAAGTATGTTCAAGTTACCAATTGTTTAGAATTACATTTTGCTCTTAGTAATCTGAATAAGCCATACCTATAGTTTACAATTAAACTTTAGCTTTAATGGATGCAATAGGCTTGCTGGAATCCTAGAAAACAAAATATCTATGTTTAGCGCCGTGATACTACCTGTAGGATGTTACACACTCTGGTACTTTTTAGACTTAGCTGTCCTGGCTCCCCACTGGCAAGGTTTCCCAATGTCTTTTCTGCAATTGCCTCCCCCCCCCATTTTTTTAATTTAATCAATTATTTGTCCCACAATTAACTTCATTAGCAGAAAGATACAACTTTTGAAACACATTCTTCTGACTTTGAGACTGTCAGGGGCCTATCTAGAAATCCCAGAACCAGAAGAATTTAAGCCTATTAAATATGCCAAGAGGCCTTAAAGTATCTGGTCAAAGATTTCTTACTATAATATCCATTCATTTAGTCAGATTGATTCAAACAGCAACACATCAAAAAAAAATTTTTTTATCACTTATAAATGATCACCCAAACATTTTAAAGTAAATACATACCAGAAAATACCCTTAAACACAGTTCTTTTAAATCATGAGAATTTAACAAAGACAATATACAGAACACAAGGGATTATCTAACTGAAAGGCAAAATGTATATTTCCTTAGTCAATCACCAAAAGGGAAATATAACCTTAAACATGGGAATTAGTGCATAAAATCATCTCTTAAGTGTTTAAGAACTGTAACAAACTCAAAGGTTGGAACAAGAATAGAGCTTACTGAAGCTGGATAGACAATTGACAAAGCCACCCATTAAACAGAGACTACCTAAAGTTCAATGTTTCATTTTTTTTTTTAATGCTTCAATTTCTTAACAGCTTTCAAAATTGGAGATATTTTTATTTTTAGGTATTTACTAGCATTGCTATGTATACACACTACAAAAACTTTTTTTGAATACAGATATCAATTCTAACATCAGCATGTATTAGGTATTAATGTTAAAGATTTACACAATGTTATAATAGTATCTTTAAAATTATAGCCAATTATATGTAAAGCTTACAAGATTCATTCCTCAACTTTTCTTAAGACATTTTCTTAATAAAAGGATATCAACTTTTAAATACAATGGCTTTAAGCAATTTTCAATCATTTCTCCTAATTCATGGAAATACATTTTAGCACAAATCCTCCTCAAAACTGGGAAAGAGAAGTTTTTTCAATCTTCTTCTAGCTGATTTGGAAATTTTTCCCTTTTAAAATGAAGGCAGATAAGAATCACCACAACAAAGTCAAAGTCCCAAATTCTTCAAAGGGCGGACTCCAAGCATGTCCCTTCCTTGTTTTATGACTGATAGGCCTGGAGCTTCCCCTAAACTTCTGTTTTATTGAAGTCAAGAGAGCTGAAAAAACTTAAATTTAGCTGTTGTCTTGAGAGACTACCTTGGAATTTACTGAAGTTAGTTAACAGGTTTGGTTATCAATAAGATGAAAATTACTTTAAAGAAGACGTTAAAACACTGTTTTTCACAAAGAATCAGACTTCAACTCCATTGTTTTAAAGGCAAACATTCAGAAAATATACACATTATGACCAATTTTGCTATACATCTTTAAAGAATTTGTTGTCCTCCGGCAAGGCGAAATTTCACATATTTCCTTGTAAGTAAGAACACAAGTAATTTACAATCTGGATCAATTTCATGAGTAGAAAACATTTTTACCAATGAACATAAATGCTCTTCTATTTTAATAGCATATATGATGCAATAAATTTAGCATAATTTTGTAATATTGTGAGATTATAATCCAAATTGTTTTAAATGACAAGTACATTATTTAAATTTTGTCTCAGCCTTTGAGAGTTCCAGGGATCCTACTGGAACCCCCAAAGTCATGAGACTTGGTTTAAAACCCTGAAGAATTTAGAGGTCTAAATGAGTTAAACAAAAGTACCTTTAGCATTTAACTGAACATGTTGAATACTGTATGTTAGACTTAATCAATGCCAGGACAACACTATAAGCTGAAGACCAAACAGCAAGAAAATTACACACGAATTTTTTCCCAGTGGAGGTGGGGAGTCCAGTCTGGACAGGTCCTGTTAAATTTGTTAGACCTCTCTAAAATTTACCAGGAGAGAGAAAGGAGGTCAGTCATGGTCCGTCTCATTTCGTCTGTCAGTCAGTCACACACGCACCAATTCAGAACAAGAACAACAACTTAACAATTCAAGACAAAGACACAACTGGAGAAAGAGCATTAAAACAAAATTTAGTTTTGTCCGGACAAAAATAATAGAACACCAAGAACATTGACAAAACAAACATAAGCACAAATACCAAACATGTTGAAACAGAGACATATAACTCTCAAACCTGTTGCAACTTCCAGACTCTTCTTCAACACACTTTAACCTGGAGATATTTTGTAAAACAAGCACACATAGGTTCATCTCATGCTTTAAGTTAATTTAACAGTGGATTTGGATCACTCTATATCAGATTACTTTTGTTAAGTCAAGTTACAGGACACGTTTTTCTTTTTCTTTTTCTTTTTCTTTCTTTTTTCTTTTTTTAATAAACCTTAAATGGCTTATCTTACCCTCTCTCAGCTAAGGGGCTGGGTAAAGAAGTGGGAGATGCATACCTGAAAAGGACTCAATAAGAGCAAGGGTAAAAGGTGCCTGAGTACCATAATCTTTCACTGCTTGCTTAATATTTTTTAGATCTTTAAACTGCAGAGGTTGATGTTCCCGGTGTGGTGTCCACCACCTCGTGCAGGGATGTGAATAACAGGGCAGAATATTACACTCTTCTTGGGGAGAGCTGAAGCCTCACTCTTACGGGGTTCTATTACAGGCTCCTCTTCTAGTAATGAGGCAGGGGCTGAAGGAGCTGCTGCTTCTGAAGCATAAGGTGGAGGTGGGTGAGAGGCGTCGTGATTGACTATTAGTCTGAGTGCGTATAGTTTCTGGGGGCAGAGTGATCAAGGGGTTTTGCATCTGACTCTGCCTCCATATCTATAATGACAGAGGATGGTCAAAAACCAGGGGAAGATGAGGGGATAGGTGTGGACAGTCGAGAGTGACTCTCTTTAAGAGATCGTTCTCCCTCAAAAGCCAGATCCTGTAAATCTGGATGCTAAGACTCAATCTTTAGGATATCATAAATCAAAGTCCAATAATTAAAAGCAGTAACAGGAATTTTCTCAGGCTCAAAAACCTCACAATAATCTTTAAAACAATCACCTACTCTACACCAAGTTTTCTCATCAATAGAACTGTCCTGGGGATGCCAGGAACAAATCAGACCAACAAAATCCAAAAAGGTTTTGAGGTCTTTCTTTTTCACCCTAATTCCTCGTGTCTTGAATGAATCTATAAGACCTTGCAAGAATAGGTCATGTTATGATAATGCTTGTCCCATCTTACCTTGGCTCTGTAAGATTTGTGCCGTGAATATTTCCCACGAGCTCGACTTCCGGCGGGTAAACCGTGAAACTGCTCAACCGGTGTTCCTTTCAACACCACGAGAGGCCTCTCCATGAATGATGGCACGGCGTTCTCTCTGTCGGTGGTCTGCACACACCCACGTTGGGCGCCAATTTGTCCTGTCCAGCAGGACAGTCAACGGGGTCGCAGCCACCTAGGAGAGAATGAAGGGACAAGAGGCACAAAGAATGGACAGCAAGACAGTAGGTCTGATCAAGCTGTCAGTTTATTGATTTCAACTGAGGGTTTTTATATTCTTCAGTAACTAAGGCTCAGGGAAAGAGAAACTGGGACGCAAGCCATGGTCTCAAGACCGATTGTTCTTGAGCAGCCACCATATCAACAATAGTAACCAACACATCGACAATAGTGTAGGTAATCAGTAACAAGATGTTGGTAAGTACAGCATCAATCACATTCTGAAACAGTTGCTAGGAACAATTGAAGCTAAGCGTGTGATTAGTTTCATAACTTCTTTCCCAAGCATCTAGCCAACTGGGGGTTTCCACTGTCCCATAGGTCTATATTCAAAATGGCTTCAGTGTGGCTATAGTGCATGGCTCCTGACAATGTACGTTACCTGGTATGTGTGTACATGTTTACATGCAAACTATGTAGTCTATTTTAGTTGACTTACAGATGAAAATGTTCATAGATGTGAATCGCTAAGCTAAATCTTTTAATTTTGATTTAAATAATTCCTTGAGATTAGTCCCAGAAAGAAATCCTCCAGCTTCTTAAAATGCTTGAGAAATGAGTTTCAGCATATTACATTAGATTCTATGTAGAGAAGAATGGGTGATATATAGATGCTAGATTCTTTTTTTTTTTTAAGATTTATTTATTTTATTACAAAGTCAGATATACAGAGAAGAGGAGAGACAGAGAGGAAGATCTTCCATCCAATGTTTCACTCCCCAAGTGAGCCGCAACAGGTCGGTGCACGCCTATCCAAAGCTGGGAACCTAGAACCTCTTCTGGGTCTCCCATGCGGGTGCAGGGTCCCAATGAGTTGGGCCATCCTCAACTGCTTTCCCAGGCCACAAGCAGGGAGCTGGATGGGAAGTGGAGCTGCCAGGACTAGAACTGGTGCCCATATGGGATTCCAGTGCATTCAAGGCAAGGACTTCTAGCCGCTAGGCCACGCCGCCGAGTCTCCAATTGGGTTTCTAACTGAACTCATGACCTGCTACGTTGGGAAAAATTATAATTACAATATGTTTTGTTATCTAGACTTCAACAAAGAGAAACCTTCAAGTGACAGGCAGTACTTTAGACATCTGATGACTTCTACCTTCTACCAGGAACCTCTAGAACCCCCTACTGCTGCAGTTACTCAACAATGCCCCCTTTCAGCTTGGAAGAAGCTAGAGCGGTCATCGTTCCTTTATCACTGTTCACTCCTCTGTTTGGTAATGTGAGGAGTTAAATAGGATGATTGGCAGCCAGAGTCTGGTTCCTTGTGAAGCTGCCTTGTCTGCGCTGAGTAATCAAGAGTAATTCAGGAGTAATGAAGAATCAATGACCAAGGTACAGGAAGGCCTGGCTAAGAGAAAAGGAACTCAAGCCACCTTTGCAAAAGGACTCTTAATAATCCTTCCCTACATTCCCATCCACTGAAATGTATTTTTTTTTTTTTTACTCAAATCATTAGTCAGTTTCTTTTGCAGGACTAGAAGCATCCCTCCATCTCCCATTCCTCCCAACGGGCTGCAACCACTGTCAAAAGAAAACAGCTCCTAGACTGCTCCTTACCCACGTTGAATGTGTGCCAGTGGGAAACTTTCAGCATGGGTCAGGAGCAGACCAGGCTGAATCGGTTCATGTCACCCACTGGCAAATCCGATCACCAGAACAGAGTGTGGGATGAGCCGGGATTGGTCGCGACAAAACCAGTACACATTATGGAATGCCAGGGCGTGGTTGCCTGTACTGGATATGAATGCAGCACCCAACCAGCACACGTGAGATCCAGGAAGGGAGGGGCAGAACCAGCAGGGGGATTAAGGGGCTGGGCCCCTCACTGGACAGCTACTCCCACTGGAGAGCGTGGGCTGGGATAGAGACAGACCAGATTAAGCAAGGCTACATCACCTGTGCGCTGCATGTGGACTAGACCAGGGAAAAGCCAGGCTGGGCAAGCATAAATTAGAGTGGGTGAGGGATGTACAGGCATAGCCGCAGAAGCTGGCACTGGGAACTAATTCTGTCAAGTCAAATCACAGAACCACCTGGAGAGTGCATAAGCCAGGACAGAGAGACCTGGGAGGGAAAAAGTGGGTTCCCCCTTCTTGGGTCACTATTCCCGTGGGAGGGCATGAAAACTAGGACGGGAGCTGGGATGGCTAGATAGAGAGGCACTCAACAACACCCGTGAGGGCTGGATGGTTGAGTTGGTTAGATAGAACTAAGCTTTAATACCCATTGACAAGTACAAGAGCCAAATGGGATTGGGGACAGACTGGTCTTCTGCTACACATACTGGCAAACCAGAGTAGGGGACGGGCCTGGTGGGGGTTATTGTGGGTCGCCCCAACTAGGCTGCGGCTCCCATTGGTTGATGTAAGGGCCAAACCAGACTGGACTGCAACACCCATTGGTTCCAGTGCACCTCGGGACCAAAAACAGAACCAACCCAGCAATTGAAACCACCAGCTGATCGGGGTGATGGACTGTGCCGGTCCCTGTGCTTGCCAGAACATACAAGAAACTCGTCTGGGAATACCTCAAAGTTTTTTTGGAGAGCTCCCCAATCGAACTGCTGGACTCAGAACTCTAATCAAGAAAAGACAGAAGACAGAGCAGATTAATCATTCATCTCAGCTATATGTTGGCAGCGAAATATGGGGCAAACGGAGACTTAATAATGGACCATATCAATCAGTAGACGACCTCATTGAGTGAAACTGGTAGCGATTCATAACCGCAGAACTATTAGCACCACTCGAGCACATATCTCAGAGCATGCCCCACATCCGGGACTCGGGGTGGGCAGGAAACTGGGTGGGGCTTTTCCCTTAATGTCCCCCTTTACCTCAGATACATGATGGAAACAATATGGACATAATAGTATTACCCACTTCCCTATCCCCCTGAAGTTTTTTTTTTTCTTCTTTTTCTTTCTTTAACTGTAATTAACTATGTAAAGATTGTCAACAACAATACAATAAAATAGATTAAAAAAATAAAAATAAAATAATTGACCTTTAAAAAAAAAAAAAAACAGCTCCTAGAAGCCATAGAGAACAATGCCCCTCTTCTTTTATATATAACAAAAGGGAATAATGTAAGGAGTTATTTAAATATCCCATGCTGGACCCGCCACCATTTTTTCTTCCTCACAGCTCACGAAATTTACACTGGCCTAGTCATCCACCAATCAAATGTAGCCCAGTATTTTACCTGAGAATCCCACCTTCAATCTTCCAGCCCCTGCCCTAACCCTGCCCACACATCAATCATCCCTAGGCATTCAACTGCAGGCACCAATCCCCTGGGGCCTACCCTCAATCACTCCCAATCCCTGCCCCCCAGACCTTGCAGACAAAAAAAAACCCCAGGTGCAGCTCTCTCTCTCTCCTCTCGCTTCTCTTTCTGGCCTCCTTCTCCTTCTTCTTTCCCTTTTCTCTCCACCTCCACCCCGTTCCTGCCCTGCTGGAATAAACCTCCTGAGATACCTATTTGCATGTGGTGTTTCAGCTCATGGTAAAGAACCAGGTTCAGGGAATTAGCTGTATGTAATAATATCATAATATCATATGAACTGTTGCAGGGTATAAGCGAGATCACTCCAGACATGTCTAAGGTTTATTAAGGAGTCTTTATTAATCAAGCTTGGAGACAATAGAGCACAATAGCAAATCACAAGACCATATAACAATCCACCTAATCATAATCCACCCAATCATAATCCTAAAAGGAACAAATGGTCATTATCCTTAAGTCCATCCATTAAGCTGAAAACCTATGTCCCAGCTTCCCCAACAATACAAATTATCCTAAGAGACATGCAACAAATAACCTGGACACACTCACAGAGAATCTGGACACACTTGTAAAGCTGTGGACATTCACCTTTTCCTGGCTTCTTTGCCCACATTCTACTACTGATAGGTCTCACCTTTCCTGGAACTCCTGATAGCACACAAACCAGTAACAACACTATTATAATTGTGAGGGGAGTGGTTACACACAATACCGTCCCTTCTCAGTTGATAGGTGAGTCACAGGTGGGAAGGAGTGAATACCTAAGTGTTGTGGGCTAAGGAGTTGATTAGTGCTCGTTAGGATGGACAGGAACAGGAACTGGGCTTGTAGCTAAAAATACCTAGACTAATTGGACTTTCAATAATCTGGCTCATTTAGGATGTGGGGGAAGTGGTTGAGGATGCAATTACCATTCGATTGCTGTTAGGACCCACCTTCAGGACAGATGTTGGGAGACACAGCCAAATTTCATTTGCATACTGTCAATGGGTGCTGACTATTACAGGCTGCACCACATAACATGAATCAGAACTCAACTTTTTAAATAACTAGCACTTATGCCCCTGTAAAATATTTAATTCTAAGCTTACCTCTGGATTTCCAGGGTCCCTCAGAATATCCCTCCTGCCCAAGACAGGGAGAGGGTCTGGGCATGAAATCATTCATCCCCTCCAGAACTCCAGAGGTCTCTCAGATTATCCCTCATGGCTAGAACAGGGAGAGGGTCCAGGGATAAAATCACATATGCCCCTGCAAAATTCTTAATTCTAAGCTTACCTTTGTAGTTCCAGGAGTCCCTCAGATTGTCCCTGATGCCATGCCCCATGTTAGGTGCCATTTGCTCTGACCAGTGGACCCAGTAACATGGACAGGGAGAGAGTCCGGGGAGGAAGCACCAACAGGAGACCAGTGATGGTAGAAGTCTCTGCAAAGTCTCTCTTATTGCTCCTTCACCTCTCCTTATATACTCTTCCCCCAAGTCCTAATTTAGCCAGGAAATTGGATGCAGATGAGTCCAATTAGTGTAGGTGTTGTCAGACACAAGCCTAGTTCCTGTTTCTGCCCAACTCCATGAGTGCTAATTAACTCCTTATCCCACAACAGATCCCTATCACCAGTATCTGACCCTGTGAAAGTCCACTCACAAAGACTGGGTTGCCTATATTGCAGACATACTAGCATGTGTGCTGGGTATGGTGCAGAGGAGGGCCTTCAGGCTTGGCTTGATTCAGGTGTAACTGTGGGGTGCAATGGGAGCAGAAGTGTAGGTATTTGCACACTGGTGGCAGCCTTCCAGGAGAACATTAGCCCACAATGTGACTGTGGCAGACATGGCCACAGAGGCACAGAATTGCAAGGTAGCTGTGTTCACTTCACCACCCTTTGTAACCTGCCTGGGTACCATGGCAGCTGGGTTTGTGGGAGTTAAAAGGGACCCAGCCCTGCCTTTGTGTCTTTGTCAGGTCTGTGCAACAGGAGGAGGAAGATGAGGAGGAGGAAGAAAACTGAAATTCCTAGTGGCTCAGACAGAGGATGAAACTTCCCTAGTTACCAGCTGTGGGCATGCCCTGTCCCCACGTTTGGTGCCCCTCCAACCCTTCACTCCCCACCCCTGGGAAATAGGTAAGGGCCTGCTTTTTCCACAGCCACTGGAAACATACTGTATGACTGTGAAATGACACAGAGCTTGAAAAACATGCTGATTCCTTTGGCTCAGGAGATTCCTTTGGCTCAGGTGGTACTCACAAGTGTTTCTGTGGTGTACATCTGTGCATGTTGGTTAGGGGTTGTGCATGCCATAGAAGCACTAGCCCTAGGTGGTCTTGGTGCTCTCCTGAGCAGGCCTTCTCTGTGGATTGTTGGTTGGGAATCAGGAAGCAACTCCAGTGCTGGGCATGTGAGGAGCTAATACACCTTCCCCATGGTAGAATAGAATGACTCCACTAAAAGCAAGGGGTGAGGACGTGCTGTGCCACACACACAGGGTGGGTGTGGAGGCATGTGGTTCAATGGTTTCATCACCTTGAAATCCCAAGGGAAGCCACAGAGGCTCCAAGCCAGGGAGCTTGCTGCTTTCAATGTGAGAGGAAGCCTGCCTCTCAGGGTACATGTGTTCAGCACATTTGGTGGCTGACCTGTGGAGTAAGTATGGACAATGGGTCCTCTCTAGCCAGCTGGGGCAGGACCCACTATAGCATGGACCATATGCCATGTCCTCCCAGAAGGGCAGCATTCTTGAATGTACCCTTAACACTATTCTCACAGGGTGAATTTTGCGAATGTGTTGGGACGTGTCTCTTTGCCTTCTAGGTAACTAGTACTTGAGACTTTGCCCTTGATTAGCCACATCTTCTCCATAAATAACCTTACTTTGTACATCACAATTTTATATTTTTGATGGCATGTTGTACTCTTAATTAACAAACATTATCTCTTTGGTTTCTTTACTCATGTAGATTAAATTTTTTCAATATTGATACAAACATCTCACAACCTATATTCATGTAAGTATAGCTTTAATAATTTATTATTTATTAAATCTTGTTTCTCCCTCTGTTGATATATTAGCTCTAATTCGTCACCTTTGTCTCTGAACAAATCAATATTTACTTAAGTATCTTATTTGTTATATAATGATTCATGCAATGTATCACTGAAATCACTTCCAGGCAACCTAACTGGTTCCACTTTATTTATAAAATTTTTAACAAGTATGAATGACCCATTTTCAGCCTAATATGAATTATGTTTGCATTCTTGTACCATGGTCTTAAATGTTTCATATGTCACTAATCAAGGAAAAAAGCAATATGAGAAGAATAGGTATTATAATCGTAAGGGATTATTTGAATCAATCAAACATTGATATCTTTCTATGCATTGAAAAAAAACACAACTAAGGTATTTGTTTGTGCTGGTATTTAAGACAGCATTGTAACATACTTAGATATCAGCAGTCTATATACTCTTCTCCACTATTAAGAAAGAGTTTGCAATCCCACCTACAGTGAATAATCTATCCACTACACTCCTGGCAATTTCCCTAATCTAAATGGAATCAGGGAATGGGAGGCTTATTTTTAATCCCATGTAATTAGCAAATCAATTCATATGAGCTAAGACATAAATCCCAGAATCCCATCAACAGTTGTTGTATGTGAAAAACATGGTACTTCTCCACTATGGAATGCTACACAGTCATAACAAATAATGACATCTGGGACTGGTGCAGCAAGGAAACAGGCTAATCCTTTGACTGTAGTGGTGGCATCCCATATGAGCAGGGGTCTAGTTCTGACTGCTCCATTTGCAATGAAGCTCTCTGATTTGGGGCTGGGAAGGCAGCAGAGCAAAGCCTGAGTGCTTGGGTCCCTGCCCCCATGCAGGAAACCTGTAAGAAGTTCCTGATTTTCTGTATATTTGTGTTACTTCAGACCTGATTCTTCCATATGCTATCCAGTGCAGTGCCCAATGTGAGGAGAAACATCATTAATCCCTTATTTGGAGTGTTTTATCACAAGGCTTCTGTTGTAGGATCTGGACTCTACACAGAAGAACTCAAACACTCCTACTTCCTCTTTTCTCCTTCTTGTTCTGGAACTGGTATTTGAAGGCAGGCTTAACCCATCTCTACAATGGTCTTAGTCCAAAACTGTACAGAACAGCAAATCTCAGGCTTGGAATAGGAAATCTCATGTGGACTTGATCTACATTTCTTTTCCCAATCTGGCATAGAATCACTGAAACACACACAACATGCACGTCACAGAATTTATTGTATTAGGTTGGGTTAACACAGCTGTTCCCAACTTTTACTTGAGAGCTGTATTTTCCTTCAGTGTTGTGCCAGACAAGGTTGTATATTCCATACCATAATTTTTGGGGTTTTTACGTATCTCCAACAGATTCAATTCAAATGAAAAGATCCTTAAAACACACAAATTCATATGGACACACATAATCTCAGAACACTAAATGTGTATCAAAATGGAAATGATCTGCATAGAAAGCTATCCAAACCTCATGTGTGACCCTTCATTAGTGCTCCCACAAGAGATTAAAATCTGTTTTACCTTATTCCAGAGCAATTGCGAGTATTCACTGAAAGAATACATGGCCCAAGAAAACTAAACTAAAAGGACATACATTATTTAAACCCAAACGATTGATGTGTGTCTAAGGGTCAAGGCATGGCCTAAATATTCACAGATATTTCTGGAATCAATGATAAAAGAAACTTAAGGTGAAACAAAAATATAACATGCTGGTACGGAGCTGAGCATGGATTTGATAAGGATGGCCAGGAATGGGTCAGTTAATATGAAAAGAATATTCCAGCTTGTTTTGTATCTGAGTGGGCGGCCACAAAGCATGCCTACATGTGTGTGCATACAAACAGCCATAAGCCATTTTTTACCCTATTTCTCCGCAAATGAGCTTCATTCTGATACCAAGGCTGACCTGAGTTTAGTGAATCCCTTTTTTCCCCACTAAGCCCCAGTTACACCATTTGGGAAATAAGGGACCATGTCCCTGACAACAAGCTCTTACCCAAGGTCATGGGCTGCTCATCACCTTTCTCCATTCTATCTGCAGATGCCTGAACCCCAAGGTAATACGGCAGTGGTTTGAGTCAAATATCCTTGTAGATTATCTGTTAAGAAAAAGGAAAAAGCACCTCACTGTTAATTTTAAGATTTATTATTATTGGAAAGCCGGATATACAGAGAGGAGGAGAGACAGAGAAGAAGATCTTCTATCCGCTGTTTCACTCCCCAAGTGAGCTGCAACGGCCGGTGCTGTGCTGATCCGAAGCCGGGAACCTGAAACCTCTTCCAGGTCTCCCACATGGGTACAGGGACCCAAAGCTTTGGGCAATCCTCGACTGCTTTCCCAGGCCACAAGCAGGGAGCTGGGTGGGAAGTGGAACTGCCGGGGTTGGAACTGTTGCCCATATGGGTTCCTGGGGAATTCAAGGCGAGGACTTTAGCCGCTAGGCCACGCCGCCGGGCACAGCTCACTGTTAGTTTGACAAGGAACTTACAACATGCACTTAGAACTTTCCCAAAGAGGACCCAGCTCAGCAATCCTGCTAGAATCTACAAAGTTGTGGTCCACAAACCAGCTGAAAATACTGACACTGTTGTTACAGGCCATTTGCTTTGGAGCTTCACCCATATAATCCAGAAGCCACTTAATTAGAGAGGGACGATATACTCTATACCCTACAGGAAGCGAAGAATGCAGGACAGGGCAGGATCACATCTCCAGTTACCCGTCACCCATGTCCAGTATCTAGTCTCTGAGAAACATTTCACCATTGAGGTTAGCTCAATATTCCTTAACAATCACTGTGTTAAGAGAAGTAGGGATTGCAGTGGAAGAGCAACCTGATGTTGAAGTGATTCCTGGGATGCTTGAGTTTAGCCACCTGTCAGGATAAGATGGAACAGGCTAATTTTTCACCCATGAATCCAGTTTCAAGTGTTCAAAACTACTTTTCTCACTGTGCCTTATAGATAGGACCAGTCTGAGGCTGAAGGAACTCAACTGCAGGTTGGTCATGTAGCTAAGAATGTTTTCATCCTTACCACAGATGATGGTAGACATCTGAGAATGGTTCACAAACTACCTATCAAGGAACTTTCAGAAGAAAAACTGTGTGTGTTTGTATGTGTGTGTGTGTGTGTGTGTGTACAAGAGAGCCAAAAGCAAGGGAAATATGGAAAGAACAGGCACTGCAAATGAGAAGCCATTTTTCGCTTGGGTGCTCCTTAACATATTGTTACGTAGATCGTAGATTTACCAAGACTTGTCCTGAAATTCATTTTTCACAACTCATAGGAAATAAATGAATATCAAACATCACATTCTCAGAGCTGTTTGACCATACAACAGAACCAAAAATATTGAGCTGGATTCCCATGATGAGGGACCAGAAGAATTGAGAAATAGACAATGCACAGCTGGGTTATTAATATTACTGGGTCACAATGTGCTGACAGAATAAATCCTAAAATAAGAGTACCTGGTACATGTTAATCTTTAAATGATGGACAGAGGGAGGGCCTCGGTCCTCAGCAGAGTGAGAGCCCTTATCTTTGTGAGCTAAGCATGAACTGCCACCACACACTTCATACATCTGTGTGCCACAGCTTCTTACTGGCAGAAATGGCAAAGACAAGAGCCTCATTTCTCTGACAGGATCCATACAGAGCTGGTGTTTCCTTTGAGAGCCACCTCAGGCATCATATCTGTTGGCTGTAGTCTTCCAACCAGTTCTCAGGGACTGGGCTGGAGAATCAAACTGTTACCCTAAAGCCTCCAACACAGGGAAGACTGTGCTTCAAAGAACTTTCCTTCCAAGTTGGAAGAATAGCTTGACAGTCGGTGGACTTATGCATTACAGTGTAGGTGATAATTCAGTCAACATGCCCTGCAGTCCTCTCTGGAGTGTGTTTTGATGCCCTGTCGATGAAATTCATTTTCCTCACAACAGACACTTTTTCACAGTGGTACATTTCCACGATGCTAACTCGGTAAACAGCTACACTCTCGACTGTGACCCGGCAGATAAAAGGATACAACTTTAGACCAGAAGTCAGGGATGTTCTGGATGATCATCCTTCTGCGTTCCATCAGGACCTTGCGTTTTTGCCTCAGCTTCTGCAGCAGCCTCTGCTTCAGCCTCTCACGGGCCTTGGTCGATGGATGTCTCCCAGGGCGCACTTGTAACTGGGGTGTCCCTGACCCAAGCGCCGGTGGGGCCAGCTGGTTCTCATGCCGCCTTTCCTGGTGTGCAACACAGACTGCTAGGAGCTCCTGCTCCTCCCTCTCCTCGACTGCTCGCCTCCCTCCAGCACGCTCCTCCCACCTCCTGCTCAGCCACTACCCCACCACTTCAAAGTATACAGCAGCCATGTTGCTGCTGCTGTCGCCCAGCGGGGCCGGGCTGTCTCCCTCACCCACGGGCCTCACTTTCCTGGGGGGCCTCCTCAGAACGGACACGGAGCACCTTGTCACAGCAGTGGACACAAGCCGCCTGTCACCTGACGGCAGTGGTCACTGCGCAGGTCCTGGGGCCTTTCCCTCGAGGAGGATCCTTGTAGGGCCTATGTCCTAAAGCCCCTCTAGGCCCTTCCTTCCCGCCCCCCACCACCGCCATACTCCACCTCAGTGGACCCCGGGCCCGGGTGCGCAGCCGCTGCCATCCCGAACCGAGCCTGTGGACAAGGTCCCGACTTCTCCCTGCCTGAACACTGCCTGGGTCAGCCGAGGGCCCTCACTGTCTCCTGGAAGTGGCGATGTGCTAACACCAGGCGCATGCAAAGAGATCTCGGCGCTGACGCGGGGTGGGGCGACGCAGTGCGTGGAGTTGATCCCCGACCCGCCCCCAGCGTGCTGAGCTCTCCGGGGAAGTCCGGTGTGTGAGCACGAAAGCAAGTATGTCCACCTGAGCCGCGCCCGGGCTCCCCGTGCTCAGGGAGGGAGCCTTTCCGGGGTGTGCCCAGCTTGGCCTTTTACCAGGGATGCAGGCTGCGGGTGAAAGGGGCAGACAGCAGCCCTCCTGCCCTTCACGGGGCTGCCTGGGTTCAGCCCTGCTTGTGGGCGATGTTTCTGGTGCAGACGTGCTGAGATAGCCGTTGTGGGTCAGCCAGAAGAAAAGCATGTGGAAGGACAGGCGCCCAGAGGGGCCTAACGTATGATTGCTCTGATGATGTGTCCTGTGTGGCTTTGGTGGGTCCCCTGCCCTTCCATACCGTTGGCTGCTAGATCCCCTGTCCTTAGGAATTCTATTCGGGATTACTGGGGCTGTGGTGTAGACAAGCTCTTTGGCAATGAGCCATTCTTGCCACATTCCCGCCCTGGTCCTTATGTTGCAGGTAACTAAATGTTAGCACTGTTGGGAAGCTCGAGCCTTTCAGTCACAGCCTGTGGTGCCGTGATGTTGAAAGAACTTGCATTAGCTTGCTCACTTGCCTGTGCCACTGTCACGTGCCAACCTGGGTGTATAGGGAGTTAAAAGTCGGCATAAGTCCAGGGTCCATAGTCTGTTGTGTGGCTGGGAGGCTCGGGTGTAGTGTGAGGAACGGGGAAAGTAAAAATCCTTTTGGCTGACTTCTGGGGTATGTCATATACGGCGAAATCAGTGTTCCTCCACATAATTCTAGTTTATCTCTCTTGAGTGTGCAGGTTAGTTATGTGGAAGCAGGGCCACAGAGATCAAGGGTGAACAGTGTATACAAGTGCACACACATCAAGGAACACTCATGCATGAATCTGAGTGAGACAAAGACATCTCAACATGTTTTGTTTGTGCCTGGTCAGTTACACACCGTGTGTGTAACAGGTACATGCTGGCAGAATGTGGGATTCTAGAGTTCAATCTGGGGCTCTCAACTGGAAGGCAGGGTTCAAGGTACTGGACCCTGTGGAGACAGTTTCCTACAGCATTAGAGAGAGGGTGGTGGTATTGGAGCAGGCGTGTCTCCAGGCGGACTCATAGGGGATGTCAGTGAGTGGGCCAAAATAGCAGCCGTATTTTGGTTCTTGTATGCAGTTTCTCACTCCTGCTATTGTTTGGAAAGCAACCCAGGGTTTCAAATGTCAGGTGTTGACAGAGCGGGGTCACAGAACACATGTCCATGGGCCAGTGCCCTAGCCTAAAACCTCACCTCGCATCCACCAGAAGCCTATCTGGCCACCAGTTTGTATTGTGTCTGTTCCATTTCACATCTAGTTCCTGTTTGTAATATGGTTAAGAAGCCCAGGATAGACCAAAGCCTAGGGATCCTGCACCCATGTGGAAGAGTTAGAAGAGGTTCCAGGCTAGTGACATTCAGTCAGCTCAGCTGCAGCCATTGTGACCTCTTGGGCAGTGAATTGGCAGATGGGAGATCTTTCTCTGTTTCCCCTTGTTTCTTTAAATCTGCCTTTCCAGTAAAAAGAAATAAATCCTTAAAACAACAATCACGTGTCCACGTGAGTAGTGAGCATGCGGTTTGGGAGAAGCTCTTGATGAGTTGCAGACTATGCCCTGTGTTCTTTAGGACTTAGATGCATACCAGCTCTTTGAGATGTCCCGTCCAGCAGGACAGTCAACAGGGTCACAACCAACCTCGGAGAGAATGGGGGGCAAGAGACACGAAGAATGGACAGCAAGACAGGTTGTCTGATCAGGCTGACTAATTTTGATTTTCACACACAAGGTTTTAAAATCTGCAAAACAGGATCTATGGGTGAGGGGAAGGAGGAAGCAGGGTCTGGGACATGATTTCACAGCTCTTTCTGGATAGTTATCTCTAAGAGCTCCTATGCTCGCAAGAGGTGGGCATGGTTTCACAACTCTTCCTGGGTAGCTATTTCCCAAACCCCCTTATGTTCTCAAGAGGATGCTGGCAGGTACGGCATGAGCCAACACCCTGTCATGAGCACCAAGGGTGGTCAGAGCAGTGTAGTTTGCTAGATGACTTGTAAACCGCAGGGTGTCTTAAAACTTGGTTTCTCTTGCACTTTGCTAGCTGGTACTTTCCACTGACCTAGATCTATACTCAAACATGGCTTCAGTATGGCTATAATATATGGCTCCCACCATTAAGAGAAAGCAGTAGTTAAGCAGCATGCAAGAAATGTGTTCAATAACATTAGGCCTTTCAAATGTAGGCCAGGGAAGGCAGTGGGTTGGTTTGTGTTTCCTTCCTGGCTAACAAGTGTTGGGTGTTACTAGAAGTGAGAGAGCTGCCTGCTGAAGTGTATGTGGGAAGGAAAAACAGACCAGTTGTGATGCCTGAGAATGGGATAAGGGCCAGAGGAACACGGGGCAGTGGTAATGGTTCCCGTGGTTTGCAGACATGAGGGCAGTGATGAAATTTGCCTCTGGGTTGTTCCATGGGAAATATCAGGTCATCTGCACACATGACTAATTTGACTTCCTCTTTTCCTTTATTATGCCATGGATTTGTTTTCTTCTCCTCCCTGTCAGGGTGGCAAATGTTGGCATCCTTGGCTTGTTTCATATCTGAGAGGAGGCCGAGCTTTCCACTTGCGATAAGAATGGCAACTGGTTTTGATATGTATCCTTTATATTTTGAGTAGAGTTTCTTGTATTGGAATCTAAGTCAGGCTGCATCATAAAAGAAGTCTGGCAGAGTTCTGTTCTGCTGACTAGTTACCCATCTACCTTTACTGATGTTCTCTCTTACTTATTTGTCCCTCAGTAGGAGCAGGGTGTGAAAGTCACCCATTGTTACTCTCCTGGGATCTATCTCTGCCTTTTTATTTATAACATGTTGCTGTGTGCTTCAGGATATCATCTTAGGTATGTGTATATACTGATTCTCCATCGCTGAGTTTTAAACAAAGCTGCTTTCCCCGTCATTATAGGACATCGTGTTAGTTCTTTTGTAGCTTTTCAGTCTCTGTGTTGCTTTGTGAAGACTTTTCTGTTGTGATCTTGTAGGGTTATGCAGTTTTTTAACACTCACCTGAATTTAATCCTCTGGTTAGTCCAATTAACGCATTCACATTCAAGATTTGTTGTAGTGAATTCTCAAGCTTGTGTTTATGTGGATACTTATTTTCCCCTTCACAACTAAAGAAAAAATTGCAATGGACATAACATTTTTGATATCTTTTTCTTCTAAGATCCTTATACACTGTATACATTCACACTGCATGCTGGCCTGATAGCATTCTTCTGACAGTATTGCTGTCAATCTAGGTTTCTTTTTTTTGTTTGTTTTTACTTTATATGGACACAGCATTTCCCTCCTACTGCCTTTCATCATCTGCTTGTCTTAAGAGTTTGTGAATTTTACTGCTGTATGCTTTGAACGCAACTTTTTTTTTTTATTTTGAGTGTTGTAATGATTTGAGCCTCCAGATCCACGTGGCTCATTTTAGGATCATTTAATACCTGGTGAAATTTCCAGGATTTCATTGAGCAGGTTATCTAATGTTTTTCTTCTCCATCAGAATTGCCCTGTAACACAGTGCACATCAAATGGCATTTGCAATTTTCCCATAATATTTTTTAAAGATTTATCTGTTTTTATTGAAAAGTCAGATGTATGGAGAGGAGGAGGAGAAGAGAGAGGAAGATCTTCTGTCTACTGACTCATTCCCGAAGTGACCGCAAAGGCTGGAGCTGAGTGGGTCCTAAGGCAGTAGCCTGGAGCTTCTTTTGTATCTCCCATGTAGTCTCAGCATCCCAATGGTATTGGCAGTCCTTATCTGCTTTCCAAAGCCACTAACAGTGAGCTGGATGGGCAGCAGACTTTCCTGTGCCCATAGAAGTCTCTGTGTGTGCAAGGTGAGGACTTCAGCCTCTAAGTGGCATGATGAGCCCTTTTCCTGTATCTTCATGTGTGACATAGGTATTTCAAAATCTTTGTCCCCACTCTCAGACAGCAGCAATTAAGCAGCTTATTGTGAACCAGCTAAAAATAATTTTAGGCCTTTCAAATGTGGACCTATTACAGCTGCCCCCCACCCATTTTATCTTTTTCACTTTCTGGCTAGTAAGTGTTGGATGTTAGTAGAACTGTGAGAGGTGCCTCTGAGATGTGGGTGGGAAACAGGAGCTGGCTAATATTGCTGTGATGATAGTGGGCTGAGAATGGAATCATGTGACCAAGCAACACGTGGCAGTGGCAAAAGTTCCTATGGTGGGCAGACATGAGGGCAGTGCTGAAATTTGCCTCTTTAGGTTTTCCCATTAACAGCAACATGTCCTCTGCACACATGAATAACTGGACTGCCTCTCTTGCTCTATTGTGCCAGCTACTTCTTTCTTTCTCCTCCCTGTAAGTGTGGCAGAAGTAGATATCCTTGGCTTGTTTTAGATCTAAGAGGAATTTCAGCGTCTGACAATGTTGTCTGATAAGACTGTTGATTAGATATATGTCCTTCGCAATTTTGAGAACAGTTCCTCTACACCTAATTAGTAAAGTTTTGTTTATTTGTTTATGATGATGGATTTTGAGTCCTAATGATGTGTCTATGTTCAGGTAGCCATCCATTTTTTTTCTTCATCCTATAGATACTACTGTTACATTCATTGATATATATAAGGTGATATGTATCTGTATTTGTTAGATGAATTTGTATTGCCTGTCATTTATGATTATTAAGGTTTTGGTTTGATTCTTTTTTTTTTTTTTTTTTTTAATTATTTATTATTTAACTTCAGTAATTACATTGTATTATGTGACACAGTTACATAGATACTTGGGTTCTCCCCACCCCTCCCCAAACCCTCCCACCATGGTGGATTCCTCCACCTTATTGCATAACCACAGCTCAAGTTCAGTTGAGATTTCCCCATTGCAAGCGTATACCAAACATAGAGTCCAGCATCTTATTGTCCCGTCAAGTTCAACGGTTTCTTAGGTATACCCTCTCTGGTCTGATGACAGAGCCAGCAGAGTATCATCCCAGTCAATTGAAAGCTCCAACATACCATCAGCAAAAATTTACATCATTATGGAATTAATTGACATAGTAATGAGTAACCAATATGTTAAAAGTAAATGCGGGTTCCCAGCCACCTTCTGTGACCACCTCACCTATACTTCAATTTTAGTTTATACACAACATATAACATTCAAAACATAACATGTTATACATAACATCATATCATCTTAAATTAAGGCAAACATGTGGTATTTAACCTTTTGGGATTGGCTCATTTCCCTTAGCATTATGGTTTCCAGTTTGGCCCATTTGGCCACAAAGAACTGCATTTTGTTTTTTTTAATAGCTGAGTAGTATTCCATGGAGTAGATGAACCATAGCTTTCTTATCCAATCCTCTGTTGACGGGCATTTTGGTTGTTTCCATGTTTTTGCAATTACTGATTGTGCTGCTATGAACATAGGAGTACATGTTGGTTTCTCCTAGAACAAGTGTTCTGGATATATTCCTAGGAGTGCTATTGCTGGATCATACGGTATGTTGAATTTGAGTTGTTTGAATATTCTCCATACTGATTTCCATAGAGGCTGTACCAGCCTGCAGCCCCACCAGCAGTGGAGTAGGGTTCCCTTTTCCCCGCAACCTCGCCAACAAGTGTCGTTGGTGCTTTTATTCATGTGGGCCAGTCTTACTGGCGTTAGGTGGTACCTCATTGATGTTTTAATTTGGATTTCCCTTATTGCCAGGGAACTTGAGCATTTTTTCATATGTTTATTTGCCATTTGGGTTTGTTCCTTTGTGAAGTGTCTGCCCATTTCCCGTGCCCATTTCTTGAGTGGCTTGTTTGTTTTGACATTTTGGTTGTTTTGTAGCTTCTGGATATTAGCCCTCTATCACCTATGTCGTGTGCGAAGATCTTCTCCCATTCTGTGGGTTGCCTTTTTACTTTGTTGATTGTTTCTCTAGCTGTACAGAAGCTTCTTAGTTTGATGAGGTCCCAATTGTTTATTTTGGTCTTGATTTCTACTGCATCTGGAGTCTTTTTTAGGAAGTGAGGGCCTACCCCTAAGTGTTCCAGTGTGTTTCCAACATTTTCTTCCAAAAGTTTGAAGGTTTCTGGATGTAGGTTTAGATCTGTTATCCATTTAGATCTGATCTTAGTGTATGGTGAGAGATGTGGATCTATTTTTTTGTTTCTGCAGGCTATCAACCAGTTGTCCCAGCAGCATTTATTGAACAGACCTTCCCATTTGCCTGCATTATCGTTTGTCTTTTTGTCAAAGATTATTTGGCTGTATCTGTGTGGGTTTCCTTCTGGCGTTTCTATTCTGCTCCATTGATCTTCCTCTCTATCTTTGTGCCAGTACCACGCTGTTTTGATAACCACTGCCCTATAGTATGTCCAGAGGTCCGGAACTGTGATTCCCCCTGCTAACTTCCTGTTCTTCAGGATAGTTCTAGCTATCCGTGGTTTTTTGTGCTTCCAGATGAACCTTTGGATCATTGTTTCCAGATCTGTGAAGAATGTTTTGGGCAATTTGATTGGGATTGCGTTGAATGTATATATTGCTTTTGGCAGTATAGACATTTTAATGATATTGATTTTACCTATCCAGGAGCATGGGATATTACTCCATCTTTTGAGGTCTTGTTCAATTTCTTTTTTAAGCAGATTGTAGTTTTCTTCAAATAAGTCTTCTACATTTTTGGTTAGATTTATTCCCAGATATTTCATACTTTTCTCTGTTATTTTGAATGGTATCTTGCTGGTTAAGTCTTTTTCCATCTTGGGGCTGTTCGCATACACTATGGCTGTTGATTTTTGTTCATTAATTTTGTACCCTGCCACTCTACCAAACTCTCGTACAAGTTCTAGCAGTCTCTGTATTGAGTCTCTTGGCTCTTCTACATAAAGAATCATATCATCTGCGTATAGTGAGAGCTTGACTTCTTCGTTTCCCATTTGGATTCCTCTGATTTCTTTTTCTTGTCTTATGGCCTCAGCGAGTACCTCTAGGACTATGTTGAATAGTAGTGGAGAAAGTGGACATCCCTGTCTTGTGTCAGATCTCAGTGGGAAGGGTTCCAGCTTTTCTCCATTCAGTATGATGCTGGCGTTGGGTTTTTCATATATTGCTTTAATTATGTTGTGGATTTTTCCATCTATGCCTACCTTGGTTAGGGTTTTTAGTAGGAAGTGATGTTGGATTTTGTCGAAAGCTTTTTCCGCATCTATTGATACTATCATGTGATTCTTGTTTTTCAGTTTTTGGATGTGGTGTATCACATTTATAGATTTTCGAATGTTGAACCATCCCTGCATTCCAGGGATGAATCCTACTTGATCTGGATGAATGATCTGTCTGATGTGTTTTTGAATTCTGTTGGCTAGGATTTTGTTGAGAATCTTAGCATCAATGTTCATCAAAGAGATAGGTCTGTAGTTTTCCTTCTCTGTTAGTTCTCTGTCTGGTTTTGGGATTAAGGTAATGTTGGCTTCATAGAATGAGTTTGGAAGGGTTGCCTCTTTTTCTATTGTTTTGAAGAGTTTGTAGAGGATTGGGGTCAGCTCTGTTCGGAATGTTTTGTAGAATTCTGGAGTGAAGCCGTCTGGGCCTGGGCTTTTCCTTGTTGGGAGGTCTTTAATCACTGATTCAATCTCTACTTCAGTTATGGGTTTGTTCAGGTCGTTTGTTGCCTCTGGGCTAAGTTTTGGCAAGTGGTAGAAGTCTAAGAACTTTTCCATTTCTTGGTGATCTTCTGATTTGTTGGAGTACAGTGCTTTGTAGTAATTTCTGATTATGGCCTTAATGGATGCGGTGTCTGTTGTTATGTTGCCTTTTTCATCTTTGATGCTGTTAATTCTTGCCTTCTCTTGTTTTTTCTTTGTCAGTCGGGCCAGTGGAGTGTCTATCTTGTTTATCTTCTCAAAAAACCAGCTTTTTGATTCATTGATTTTGTGTATGGTTTTTTTTATTTCTATCTGGTTGATTTCCTCCCTTGTTTTGATGATTTCTTGTTTCCTATTGTGTGTGGGGCTCTTCTGCTGTTGTTTTTCCAGTTCCTGGAGGTGTGTGTTTAGTTCCTGTATTTGGCGCCTCTCTTGGGCCTTGACATGAGCTCCAATTGCGATGAGTTTACCCCGTAGCACTGCTTTGGCAGTGTCCCACAAATTTTGGAATGTTGTGTCAGAGTTTTCATTGGTTTCCATAAATTTTTTGATCTCATCTTTAATTTCTTCTCTGATCCATTGTTCGTTTAGTAGCATATTGTTCAGCCTCCAAGAGTTTCTGTATTTCCTGGGGCATTTTGAATTGCTGATTTCCAGCTTCATTCTGTGGTGGTCTGAGAGGGTACATGGTATGATTCCTATCTTTTTGAAGTTATTTAGGTTTGCTTTGTGTCCTATCATGTGGTCGATCCTGGAGAAGGTGCCATGTACTGCTGAAAAAAATGTATAATCTGTGGCCTTAGGGTAAAAAATTCTATAAATGTCAACCAAGTCCAGTTGTTCTATTGTTTGTATGAGTTCTGTTGTTTCTTTGTTGAGTTTTTGTTTTGTTGATCTGTCTATAGTTGTTAGTGGGGTGTTAAGATCACCCACTATTATTGTGTGCATATCTATGTCTCCCCTTAAGTCCGTGAGTAATTGCTTCACGTAGCTAGGTGCGTTTGAATTTGGTGCATATATGTTCACAATGGTAATTACTTCCTGATGGATCAGTCTCTTCACCAATATATAATGTCCTTCCCTGTCCTTTTTGATGTGTGTCAGATTGAAGTCCACATCATCTGAAATTAAGACAGCTACCCCAGCCTTTTTTTCTCGTCCATTGGCATGAAATATCTGTTTCCAACCTTTCACTTTCAGCTTCTTTGAATCTCTTCTGGTTAGATGTGTCTCTTGTAGGCAACAGATAGTTGGGTGCTGTTTGATAATCCATTCTGTTAATCTATGCCTTTTGATTGGTGAGTTCAGGCCATTTGTGTTGAGAGTTAAAATTGAGAGGTTGTGATTTTGCCCTGCCATACTTGTTTTTGTGGGTGTTGATATCTGTGTTATTGCCCTTCCTTGTGTGGACTTTAGTGGGGAGACCTTCCTGTTTGCCATCTTTGCTTATGATTCACCTCCTTTTTTTCTGGAATTAGTGCATTTCTAAAGAGATTTTGTAGAGCTGGTTTTGTGCTGGCATATTCTTCTAATTTCTCTTTGCTGTGGAAGTATTTGATTTCGTTCTCAAATACGAATGAGATCTTTGCTGGGTACAATATTCTTGGTTGACAGTTGTTCTGATTCAGGATTTGGAAGATCTTTGTCCATTCTCTTCTTGCTTGTAAGGTCTCTTCAGAAAAGTCAGCCGTGATCCTGATTGGTTTTCCCCGGTATGTGATCTTTTCTCTGCTTCGTACTTGTCTCAGGATTCTTTCTTTGTCTTCGTTGGAGTGGAACTTGAGCACCATATGTCTGGGTGAAGATCGCTTTGGGTCATATCTGCTGGGAGTCCTCTGACCGTCCTGGATTTGAGCTGGATTCATGTTCCAAGTGTTTTGAAAGTTTTCCTGTATAATTTCGTCGAGCACCATTTGCATTCCTGATTCTTTTTCCGCTCCTTCAGGAAGGCCAATAATCCTAATATTTGATTTTCTGAGGTTGTCTTTCATTTCTTGTATGGTCTTATTGGCTTTGTTCAGACTTGTCTCCAGCTGTTTCATGAACTGGGTGTGTTCGTTTTGTGTGTCTTCCGTTTCAGAGATCCTCTCTTCTGCTGTATTTGTTCTGTTGGTTAGGCTCTCAATTTTGTGCTCTAAGTCAAGGATTTTACTTTTCATTTGTTGTATTTCTGAGGCTATGTGGTTCTTGAATTCCTTGAAGTCCTCCCAATTCTTCTCATTGTCTCTGACATATTTTAACATTATTTTTTTGAATTCCTTGTCTGGTAGATCTTCTATGTCTTCATCTCGCATCTCCGAAATAGACATTGGCTTTCGATCCTTTATTGGTAGGGTGTTGGCACTCTCATCTGGATCATTACCTTTTCTGGTATTTCTTCCCATTGTGTTAGTGTTTCTTTTTTGAGAGACCTAGGCACCAGTGTGCTGAGGGGTCTCCAAGCACTATCCTGTAGAGATCGGAGTCTGCAGGCGTGGAGTAGCAGGGTGTGGGAATTTTCAAGGCACTTTTGGTGCGTCTCCAGAACACTGGACCTCAGGGCGCCTCTTCCAGGGCCCAGCGGATTCAAAGCACACTCTCAGCTCGTCCCCTACAGGTATGCTACCACAGGGCGTGGGGGAGTGAAGGCACTCTCTGTGCGCGCACCCTGTTTACTGGATCACAGGGCTCGGAGCAAGGGACTATAGGGCGTGTTCCAGTGTCTCTAGAGGCTGGAGCCTGGGGGGGGGGAGGGGCGGGGAGGCCAATTGTGTTCAGGCTCTGTCCGTGCCCCTGGGGGGCCAACTCCCGAAGCCTCCAACCCACCACTGTCCCCACCCAACTCACTCAAACCTCAGGTTCTTGCAGTCTGCCTCTTCCTCTGGTGGGAATCCTGGCCGCCAGTGCGTCTCCCGACTGCTGCGTCCGTTGCTGGTCTCCGCGCGGGTCGCGATGGAGCCTGGAGGCTGCGGCTGGTGCAGGTCCCGGGGGTTGGCGACCAGGGTGGGCAGATGCCGGCGGGTCCCGGTGATTCAGGGTCCTGGTGTCCGCAGCGGGGCAGGTCCTGGCGAGTCCTGGTGACCAGGGTGAGCAGATGCCAGCGGGTCCCAATCACCTCCGGTCCTCACGGCCACAGCGTCTTCAGGTCGGTCTTTGGGTGGGTTCGGCGGCTTTCAGCGTCTGCCCTCAGAGGTGACTCAGCAGGTCAGGAGCGGAAAGTCGTCTTCCCTGTCCTTTGCTTTGTTTTTCCCTGGTTGCTCTTCCGAGTTGTGTGGATTTTTTTGGCTCCACACTGTCCAGGGAACTTCACGTTCTTCTCCCTGTAGTTCTATGCTGCTCCACTTACGCTTTTGTCGCGTTCTAGCCCTCTCTGTCTGTGAGCTCTCTCACAGTCTTCCTCCTATGTCGGCCATCTTGCGAGTCTCCGATTCTCTAGTATCTGCCTCACAGTCTTTTGTTTTCTTTTTTTCTTTTTTTTGCATGCTTAGTAGAGATATGGGCGATAGGTGTTTTCTTTTCTGTTTAAGTCACTCTGTTAAGTTTTGGGTTAAAGTATTACTACTCTCATAAAAGAATGTGGCAGAGTTCTGTTTGCTGACTCTATGCCAGTATCTTAACTGATATTCTTTCTTAATTATCTGACTTGATAGGAACAGGTTATGAAAGTCATCCACTGTTACTCTGTTGCTAACATTTTGCTTTGCAGCTCTGCATATTTTATTGGATGTATCTATATTTGATTTCTATACCTAGTTTCTAATGCAAGGTTTTTTTCTCCATATATAATACTATTTTTAGCTATTTTTGTAGTTTCTTTTCATGTAAAAATGGCAATTTATTATTATTATTATGCTGGATGATTTTTTATATATTTTTATCACATAGCTTCATAGGCTCTGGGATTTCTCCTGCCCCCTCCCCAAATACTCCCCCATATGGAATTCCTCCATAGTGTTACAGTAGTATAGTTCATAGCCTGTCATGTTTCCTTCATTGCGGGCATGGACCATGCGGAGAGTCCAGCTTCTTACTGTCAAGATAAATTCAATAGTTAAAGTGGGAAACAATCCTTGGTCTGAAAGTAGAGCTGGCAGAATATCATCCCCTCCAGTGAGATGTCACTACTACACAACTTCAACAACAAGAAGAAGCATCGCAATTAACAACATCATGAAGTTAAATAACATGGTATTGAGTGACCAATATGTTAGAAAATGCAGGTTCTTAACCACATCCTCTAACTACTTCCTTGGCATCTCAATTTTAGTATCAACACAACCGGCTGCTATAGCCTTTTTTTTTTTTCTCCTAAGCTAACACGTTTTTGAGTTTAACCAAAATCGGAGTGGCACAGGAACACTGAAAGGATCAACGTTAACACCCATCATATATATAACAACTGAGTACAAACTTAACATGAACGTTTCTGTGCAGTTACATCTTGTTTAGCATTAACAGTCATAAATTGATAAATTCTTTTCATGAGACAATTAAACCACAATTTTAACTTTGCAGCATATAGTGATTAAGCATGGTTTTACAGAACTTTGCATTTTAACAATTGAAAAATAGAAAAGTTTTAGGCAGGAGAGCAGGGAAATCCCAAACAACCCAGTGAGTGAGGAAGAATTTAGCTCTACATCCTGCCTGGTAAAATCGAGGAGGAGCAAATAGGGAGCCTGACCAGTAAGTACAGGCTGAGCAATTATAGGTTAGTTGGCCTTTTCCCTGCCTGTTCCAGACTTTCTATATCAGTGTCTCTCTCTATCTGAACAGCCAAATGGGAAGCCTGGCCAGTAAGGTACAAGCTTAGTGATTATCAGCTAGCTGACCTTTGCTATTCTCTGTCTATCTGAACTAATTTGGGGGCTCACAAGCAACCCTGATGGTCGGTGTAAGAGAGGGCTGGTAGCCAAGGCTGGAACTAGATAAGGACCTGAGAAAGCCCCTCTGCTAATGCAGAAGGAAATTTACAATCTTTCCTCTCTCTGGGTGCCACCTGGTTCTCCTGGCTGTAGTTCCAATGTCACCAGACCATATGAGAGTGTTTGGGGCTGCTACCATCCCTTGTGGGAAATCCAATAGGAAATGACTGACCTCAGAGTTCTCAGCCTGCAAGGGCATTCATATTCCTTGTGATCTCCTAAGCAGCTGGGATGCTGTTCTCGGTGTCCATACTGACAATCCTCGACGGAGTATCCATTGCTTCTGTGGCAAAAGCACTTGGGAGGCCTCCGGGAGTCTCCGGGACTAGGATACAGACCTCCTCTTATCCTCCTGTTCCACCAGAGATCCGCTCCTGCTCTGTACATGCAAGTTCCTTCTAAGAGGGTGCCAGGTTTGTTCTTGGATCCCACCACAAATGTCTATGGTTTTTCTAATGTCTAAGGCTCTTAAGAATTTGTTATCTATAAATAATAAGTTACACTTACAGTCTTCCTCAAACATTCTAAGAAGGTGGAGAATTTCTCTGTGCTCCTGACCTGTAGTGGAACAAGAGGAGTATTAAACAAATTTAGTTGCTCAGTTCTTAGAGGCAGTTCCACTGGGGTTCCATCTTCTCTAGGGGCAGCATTGTATTCAAAGGAGCTGCTGCACTTCTGAATCCAGATGAACCACAGGGAAACCCAGAGTTTTGAGGATCCATCAGGAAATCCTAGGGGCAAGAGCATAGCCTTTGCCATGGATTATCGTGTTCCAGAATATCAATCATTCAGGTATTTTATCAAGTACACCATGAGGTCAGGGACAGTGTGCTTGATGTGCCAATCTTTTAAAATCCCCCATATCACCCAGTGTTGGGAGGGGTCTGGCCTCTTCCTCCTTCATTTTTTTTTTCTATGCTCTTGTGGATTGTGCTGCTGCAAATATAGGATTACACATCCCCATCTCATGTGCAGATTTCATTTCGATTGCGTCTATTCCTAGCAGCAGGATAGCTGGGTCATATGGCAGATTTATTTGCAGTTCTCCAAGCACTCTATATCCGGGTTTCTAGAATGGTTGTATTAGCCTTCACTCCCACCAGCAGTGAAGCAGGGTGCCTTTCTCCCCACTTCCACTCCAGCAGGTGTTGTTCCTTGAGTTCTGAATGTAAGCAAGTCTCACTGGAGTTACTTGGTCCCTCAACGTGTTTTTCATTTGTATCTCTCTGATTGCTAGGGAGCCTGAGCATCTTTTCATAGGTCTATTAGCCCTGTGAATCGGGCCTTTGGAAAATTGTCTGCTCATTTCCTTTGCCCATTTTGCTATACGTTTTCTTTCTGTTTGTTTGTTTGTTTGTTTGTTTTTCTGTCACTCGGTTTTTGAAACTCGTTGTGAATCTATCACTTGTGTAGTGTGAAATACTCTTGTCTCATTCTGTTGGTTTCTTCTTGGTTGTGCTGATTGTTTCCTTTGCAGTGCAGAAGCTTTTTAGTTTGTTCATTTTGGCTTTGGTTGTCTTTGCTTTTGGAATTTTTTCTAAGAAATTTTTCCCTGTTTCTATATCTTGGAGTGTGCTTCCTATGTTTTCCTTTAATAGTCTGATGGTTTCTGGGTGTGGATTTAGGTCCTTAATCCATCTAGAGCTAATTTTCATGTAATGTGGAAAGTGTGGGTCTTGCTTCTTAATTCTGCAAACTGCTATCCAGTTGTCCTAATGGCGTTTTTTGAATAGAGCAGGATTTTCGCCTGGATTGTTTTCAGTTTTCTTGTCAAAGGTTAGTTGACTACGCATGTGTGGATTCCTTCTGTTCTGTTCCACTGATCTTCTTCTCTGTTTCTGTAGCAGCACCAGACTGTTTTGATACACACTGCTTTGTAGTATGTCTTGAGGTCTGGAATTGTGATTCCTCCAGCTTGATTTCTATTTTTCAGGATAGCTTTCGCTATCCGTGGTCTTTTGTGATTCCTGAGAAACTTTTGTATCTTGTCTTCTATTTCTGAGAAGAATGTTGTCGAGATTTTGCTTGGGATTTTGTTGAATCTGTATATTGCTTTTGGTAATGTGATCACTTTGATGATGTTGATCCTGCTAATCCAGGAACATGGTACAGTTCTCCATTTTTCAAGGTCTTCTTCTATTTCCTTTTTTAATGTTTTATCGTTTTCCTCATAGAGGCCTTCCACATATTTAGTTAGCCTAATTTGTAGGTATTTAAGATCCCTCTCCTCTATTAAAGGGAGCTGTACTTTCAAATTCCTTCTCATCCTTGCAATGTTTTGTGTATACTAGTGCCATCAATTTGTGTTCATTAATTTTTTTTATCCTGTTACTCTGCCAAAGTCTCTTATGAGTTCTAATAGTCTCTTGACTGAGTCTTTTGGGTCTCCTATGTAGAGAATCATGTCATCTGCAAATAGAGACCATTTCCTTTCCTCTTTTCCAATTTGGATTCCTTTAATTCTTTTTTTCTTGCCTAATATCTCTGGCAAGGGCTTCCAATACTATATTGAAGGGTAGTAGTGACAGTGGACATCCCTGTTTAATTCCAGATTTTAGTGGGAAGGCTTCCAATCTTTTTTCCATTTAGTATGATGCTTGCATTGGGAGTTTCATAAATTGCTTTGATTGTGTTATAGAATGTTCCTTCTGTGCCCATCTTGCTTAGGGTTTTCAGTATGAAGTGGTGTTGGATTTTATCAAATGCCTTCTCTGCATCTATTGAGAGCATCATATGATGAAAAAAAAAAAGTGTATTCTTGATCTGTAGGATGAAAGGTTCGATAGATATCAACTAAGTCCATTTGCTCCAGAGCTTGGGTGAGTTCTGTGGTTTCTTTGCTGAGTTTCTGTTTCTGTGATCTGTCCACTGATGTTATAGGGGTATTATGGTCACCCACTATGATTGTATTGGAGTCTGTTCCTCCGTTTAAGTCTCTTAATGCTTGTTTCACGTTTTTAAATGCCTTGGCATTTGGTGCATATATATTATGGTGATCTCTTCTTGTTGAATGGGTCCCTTGATCGTTAGATGGTATCCGTCTCCATCTCTTTTAATGTTTTTCACATCAATGTGAAAGGCTACCCCTGCACGTGTTTCCTTACCATTCACTTGGAATATCTTTTCCCATCCTTCAACTTTCAGTTTCCTCTGATCTTCGTTCGTGGGCTGTGTCTCCTGTAAGCAGCAGATAGATGGGCTTTGCTTTTTGACCCATTCCTCTAATCTCTGGCATTTGATTGATGAATGTAAACCATTTACATTCAATGTTAATATGGATAGGTGGCAACTTGGTTCTGTCATCTTAGTAATGTGTTGTTCTTTGGTTGAGTCTTCTGTTGGCCTTTTCAGTGGGATGTTCTCCACATTTGCCTTTGGTTTTGGTAGCTGCTATTCCTTTCCTCGTTCACTAGAACATCCTTGGTATTAGCTGTAGGGCTGGTTTGGAGGACACGGGTTCTTGGAGTTTTCCATATTGTGGAAGAATTTTATTTCATTTTCAAAGACAAAGGAGAGCTTTGCAGGATTCATTATTCTGAGCTGAAACCTTTTCCTGTTTAGAGCCTGGAATGTTTCACTCCATTCTCTCCTGGTCTGCAGCGTTTCCTCTGAGATGTCAGCTGTGAGTTTGATTGGGGCTCCTCTATAAGTCACTTGATTTTTTTTTCACGTGCACATTTAAGGATTTTTTCCTTGTGTTCAACTGAGCAGAGCTTGATTATCATGTGCCTTGGTGAAGGTCGCTTTTTGTCGACCCCATTGGGAGTCATGTGCCCCTCCTGGATGTTGTTTCCCAACTCTTGCCCTAGATTAGGAAAGTTTTGTGTATCATTTCGTTGAAAACACCTTAAATCCTAGTTACTCTTTCTGCACCTTCTGGAGCTCCCAGAATTCTTATGTTGGGCCTTTTGATTGTATCTTTTATTTCCTGGATATATATCTATATTATATACAGATATATATAGATATATAGATACATATTTTTTAGCTTGGCCTAGTTCCGCTTCCGTCTTTTTGCTTATTTCCACCTGGTGACAGGAAATATCTTTGAATTCTGATATTCTTTCTCCTGCTTCATTCATTCTATTTTTCATACTCTCCACAGTACTTTTAATTTGCTCCACTGTATTCGTAACTTCTGAAACGTCAGCTTTTATTTGATTCATTTCCTGTGTAACAAACAGATTCTTTACATTCTTTGAATTCTTGTGTTGTGTGCTTCTCACTGTTGGTCAGAAACCTTATACTAAATAAGCTTTATAGTAAACAGCCATATAATAAATTTTCAGAATTCTGTGTCCCCATGTTTTTCAATGTCTTCCTCAGTTAACTCTGAGGTTGTTAAAGACTTTTGTTCCTCTTCCAGGGAGTCTTCGGTAACACTCATTGTGCCTCTGTCTCTTCTTTTAAGTTTTGACATTGCAATCCTGTTTGGTATATTTTTCTCCTTAGTGCAGTTTTTTTTTTTAACATTTATTTATTTTTATTACAAAGTCAGATATACAGAGAGCAGAGACAGAGAGGAAGATCTTCCGTCCGATGATTCACTCCCCAAGTGAGCCGCAACAGCTGGTGCTGTGCCGATGCAAAGCTGGGAACCTGGAACCTCCTCCAGGTCTCCCACGCGGGTGCAGGGTCCCAAAGCTTTGGGCCGTCCTCGACTGCCTTCCCAGGTACAAGCAGGGAGCAGGATGGGAAGTGGAGCTGCCGGGACTAGAACCAGCGCCCATATGGGATCCCGGGGCGTTCAAGGTGAGGACTTTATCCACTAGGCCACGCCGCCGGGCCCCCTTAGTGCAGTTTTCTAAGATGTGTTATCTACAGATTTAGAAGTCAATTTTTTTGTTTATTTGTTTGATCAGATTCCTGGGTTATAAAACATCAACTGTCCCAGATAACTGGTTTATCACCAGCACTGGTCTTGTGTAAAAACACAAGATGATGCCCAGTGGAGCACTGCCAGAGAGCCAGGGCTGTTAGCTTTCCCATCTGGGACCCAGATCCTGCACGATGTGAAGCTGGTGCTGTCCTCTCTGTGGAATCAGCCAGGTGTGACTAGCTGGAAACGTGCCCATTCCGGTGTTTGATCCCTCTGCTGTTAGCTCCGATCCACCGCCAGTCTGCCCTGCTGAGTCTGCAGCTCCTTTTCCGTTCGATGCTGAGCCATAGTATTTCGCAGGATTGGCCAGTCCCAGCCTGTCTTCACCTCCCGAGCGCCCCGTGCGAACCCAAGCTCCCACCTGGCTACTGCAAGGGCTGATCTGTGGCCGCCTCTGGATCCCTGGTTGTCATTGGAGTCCGGATCACAGCTCACAGGTGGCTGCTGGGTTTTCTGTTCCCTGTAACACCGTTCTGCCAACGTCACCTCTTCTCTGTGTCCAGGGGTTCTCCAGGTATCTCCTTGTTGACTTCCTGACCCCTAACTCTTTCTGGAATCTTCTCTCTGTGCTTTACCCTGTCCAAAATTTTTCTGTCATCTCAAACATTGAGTTTCTGTCTTTTTGTGTGCTTGTTTTTGGGTGGCATCTTTGAGGGTTGTGGTGGTTTTATCCGTTCAGCTGAATTCAGGTTTCTGGTTGGTGATTTTAATCCATTTTCATTCACAATTACCATCAATAAGAAGTAATACTTGCATTTTGCTTGATGACATTTTAATCCACTGACGTGACAATCTGTCACTCACTCCTACTGAGGTATCGTTTTTCAGTTGTTTTCTTCTTCTTCCTCTTCCTCCTCTGTCTGTTCTCCTATTTGGCCCTTCTTATTCAGCTCAAACATCATTTTCTTTTATCATTCTCCTCTGTGTGTGATTTTCTCATTTATGTGCCCCTCTGTATTCTCTTGTAACTCACTGAGTTTATTAACACTCACTATTTTGAATCATGTAACTGTCATTTCATAGGGATGTGATATTTTGGAGTTCTTGTTCAACCAAATTCCTATTTGCTTCATGTGTCCTCATCCTGGTCTGCTCATCTGATCTCCATGCCCATTCTTGTATAGAAAGTTGGTTTTATGGTTCATGAGTTTATGGTTGAGCTGCAATGCAGGGTCTCCAGAAGCATGTTGCCTTGCAAGAAGAATTCCCTTATAATTTCCTGTTTTGTTCTAGGATCTGTTCTGAGAAGCCTTTGGTCACACTTACATCTTTCTAGTCTTCCCTGAAGCTTTCCTCTGGCACATTAGGTGTATCAGGTCATAGATTTAGATTCCTGCTCTGTAGGGTTAAGGTAATTATCTCCTTTTCTATTTTGCACTCACAATCTCATTTACACATCATGCTTTGCTCAAAAGTCTGATTTTCTTTATTTGTTTGTTTGTTCCTCCCTGGACTGATTTCATTATGTTTGTAACTATTAGTTGGCTGCTACATAATGTTTTTTGCTGTTCTTTTCCGTAGTACATTCTTTTTTTTTGTGAATCCTGATATGTGTCTTTGTGCCAATTCCATGGAGTTTTGATAACCGCTACTTGTCAACATATCATGAAGTCTGGTGTTATGTCTCCACTAAATTTTCACTGTGTAAGAACCAGAATGGTTTTGTTCTCAGTGTGGTGTCTTCCATATGTGCTGAAGTGATATGTATTTCTTCTGATAAAGGCCATCAGAAGAAAGCGATTTGAGCATGCACGCTGTCCTAATGTCTAAAGGCCTTGCCTTGCTTGCACCTGGAAACCATGGACACCGGCTCTTGTCCTGGCTGCTGCAGTTCCCATTAGCTCCCCGCTCATGGGCTGGGAAAGCTATAGAGGATGGCACAAAGCCTTGGGTCCCTGAACTGTTTGGGGAGCAGAAGAAAGCTCCTGGCTGTTGTGTTGGGATCAGCTCACCTCTGCCCATTGCAGCCACTTGGGGAGTGAACCAGTGGATGGATGATCTTTGTCTTTCTATCTCCTTCTCTCTATTGATCTATCATTCCAGGATAAATAGTTAAATCTTTTCCAAGAAGAAAGAAATAAAAGATTCAGGCAGCTTGCGATGGAAGCAGACGGATGTGACGTGGGAGCCTCCCCAGGTGATACCACTTGACAAAGTCTGCAATTAGCAAACACAAGCCCTGTGACAGAGCCCAGGATGGAAAGTGTCAAGAGTGTTTGGAAGTGGACATTACTGAGAGAACAAACTGAAAGAGTCTGTATGCCTGGAACTTCATGCTGAATCTCTCCATCCTGCTGTGCTGTGGTAATCCCATGTTGTCCGTGAAGACATTGTAGGCACTGATGGCGACAAATGTTTCTCTGAGAATAAAAACTGCTTGGCGAGCCAAGAGGTGTTCTTTCCTTCAGTTGCTGGGAGAGTTCCCTGAGGCTACCCTCATTAAATCTGCTCTTCTCTCTAAGTCCTTTTGTCTCGCAAGTATGCTCTGAGCCCCCTTCAGCAGTACTCAATGCCATGCGATTTTGGCCGGGGAGTTTTCAAGGTGGAAGAATGCCATGAGTAGTTCAACTGAGGTCATACTGAATCTGTAGCTTGCTCTTGGGAGTAAAGACATCTTAATCCATACAACAAATATACAAAGCAGGCCTTTTTCATTTGTAAATTGGATGGAGCTCACAAGTTCTTTCTCTGGCATGGTGCCATTTGTGTATACAAAGTTTACTGACTTTTGTGGTCTCTGGTAGTAGTCTGTTATTAGTGTATATTCTCTTGTGTGGACAAATCTTTACTTACTTTTATGGGATAATTTACTACTTATAAATTACATAAAGTTTCCTGTTTGCTCTGGTAGTAGTCTCCTGCTTGTGTAGGTAACTGTTTCATGTGCCTCCAGTGCTCTCCTGACTTCCTCTTTTGCATTGTGTAATCATCCATATTTCTATATCTTCTAGAATGTCTCTGGTTAAAACATCCAGGATATATTTAATGGCAGGACTGAGAATGTACATTTTTATAGGTTCAGTATCCTAGTGTTAAGTCCCTAGAAACTTTGCCACATTCAATATGGTGCTGGGCTGTGAGTGCTAAATGCATGCCTTTAACATTTTGAGAAATATTCCTCATTACAGACTTTGCTTTAGATTTTGAACATGAATACAGGTTATTCCTACCTTTTTTTTAAGAAAAAAGATTTAGGTATTTTTATTGTAAAGGCCAATATACCTAGAGGAGCAGAGACACAGGGGAAGCTCTTCTGTCCAATGATTCACACCCCAAGTGGCCACAATGGCTGGAGTTGAGCCAATCTGAAGCTAGGAGCCAGGAGCTTCTGCCTGGCCTCCCATGCTGATGCAGAGTCCCATGGCTTTGGGCCATGCTCGTCTGCTTTTGCAGGCCACAGGCAGGGAGCTGGATGGGAAGCAGGGCCGCCAGGATTAGGAACAGCAGCCATATGGGATCCCATCATTCTCAAAGCAAGGACTTTAACCACCACACTATCACGTCAGGCCTGCAGGTTGTATCTTAAGAAATGCTTTTTCTGGGCCTGGCAGTGTGGCCTAGCGGCTAAAATCCTCACTTTGAACGCCCCGGGATCCCATATGGGCGCCGGTTCTAATCCCAGCAGCTCCACTTCCCAGCCAGCTCCCAGCTTGTGGCCTGGGAAGGCAGTCGAGGACGGCCCAAAGCTTTGGGACCCTGCACCCACGTGGGAGACCTGGAAGAGGTTCCAGGTTCCTGGCTTCGGATGGGCACAGCACCGGCCGTTGCGCTCACTTGGGGAGTGAATCATCGGACAGAAGATCTTCCTGTCTCTCCTCCTCTCTGTATATCTGACTTTGTAATAAAAAATAAATAAATCTTTTAAAAAAAGAAATGCTTTTTCTGTGTACTGAGATTATCATTGTTTTCCTTTCTTGATAGGCTATAGCATGTGTCACATTTATTGCTTTTCAATATCAAAGAAACACAGCATAATGATGCTTATAGTGAGCTGTGGGATTTGATGAGTAGCGTTTTCCTGAGGAATTTTGCAATCAGTTAATCAGGAATGGTCTCTCTCTAGTATCACTCTGTTTTGTGATTAAGCAAATCAATGCACTTTGTGATTAAGCACAACATTCTTAGAAGTGTGAGAGGATTTGTGCCTTAAAATTCTTTGGAATGGCTAAAGAAGACTTGCTACTGATTCGTCTTGGAATTTATGGTAAAAGTTCACATTGAAGCCATCTAATCTGAGCTGCATTATGTGGCAACGGTCATAATTCCTTCATATGTAAGTACCTCAGTTATTTCTCTATTTAGGTTTATTATGTCATCATGGCTGAATAGTGCTATATATTTAGAACTTTCTCTATGCTTGCTGTTTCGAATAATCTCGTAAGATGACAACAGCATGGGAGTTTGGGGGTTTGGGGTTGGGGACAGGGGGCTATGTAATGCTGGCCCTGCTGGCAGAGGAGGGCAGAGGTGGTAGGTTGTGTGTGACACGGAGAGAGAGGCTGACAGAGTGTGTGTGTGTGTGTGCATGTGACAGAGAGAGAGAGAGACAGAGAGAGAGAGAGACAGAGAGAGAGAGAGAGAGAGAGAGAAAGATGGGAGTATTGGAAAGTGTGAGAGGTGGCAGGAGGGCAGCAGAGTCCTCCAGCGTCTTAGCTCTGGCCAAGGCCCTGACTGGATGAGTCACTTCCACTGTGGCAGGGAGCCAGAAGCCAGGCACTAACCACCCAGAGCAACCCAGCCAGCAGTCCGAATTGCATGGGTGTTGGGCTGTGCGTGGTGTGGGGCTGAGCAGCCTGCACCACAGGTGCTCTCGGCTAGCCTCAGCTCTACTCGGCTCAGGCAGCACCCTGTGAGCATGAGTAGGTCCTGGAGTGCTGAGGCAGACCTGCAGGACCCTGCCCACAAACTGTGTGCAGGCCTGTGGTCAGCCAGACCTGGAGAAGGGAATGTGGCAGTGTTCTGCTGGGTCTCCCGTGGTGTGGTGTAGCCAGAAGCACACTGCTGCCGGACTGCCGAGGTGGCACCGAAAAAGCAGCTCCTGGCAAGCGCAGGTTCAGGCTGCGGCCCACAGCAGAGCATCAGGGTTGTCTGGAGTAGAATGTGCAACCCCTGTAATTCTGAGCATGGCTGCTGGTGCTGTACCTCGTGGGAGGGGAGGGCGGGCAGCAGAGGCCTGGTGAGCTGAGGTCCAGGCTGTTGGGCAGCACACGGGGCTGTGGAAGGGAAAGCAGTGTGACGCCTGCTGCAGGCTCCATGTTCAGTAGTGCCTCAGGTGTCTGCTTGACCCAAGTGGATTACACACCACCTGAGCTGAGGAATCTCATCAACAAGCAGGATGAAGATGTGCTGAGCTACGTGGTTGGCTTGGAGGTGGGGATCCAGGTGTGTGTGTGCTGCTGGTGCAAGGGTTGGGTGTTGGCGAGAGTGGATCACGGGGCTGGACGTTTGCTGGGAGGAAGCATGAGAATGTGACCGGGGGTGTGGAGAGAGGGGCGGCATGTGCCTCTGGGCACAGTGGGCTCACCGTGCTCCCCTTGGCAGGTCAAGGAGCTGAGCTGTGGCCAGGGACACTGCAGAATACGCTTTTGCTTCCGGCAGAACCCCTACTTCTGCAATGATGAGATCTGCAAGGATTACTGTCGCAGCGTGTGTCGTAGGCAAGGCCGAGATGGTGCAAGCAATTCGGTGGGTTTCCTGCCCAGCCATGGGTGCTTGTAGAGATCCCATTCCCGCAGGATACAGGGCTGTACGTTCCAGCGCGATCCAGTGGTTCTGTGACTGTGACGGTGAGCCACCCGCCTACAGCCCGGGCCCTGCCCACTCAGCTTCTTGGATTGGCTGAGGGACCATGCCTTCTCAGGCACCAACAGTGTTGCCTGGATGAGAGCACCCCTCATGTACATCAGCTCACTCAACTCCAGAGCCTTTGCAAGCGTCAGGCAGGAGGCTAGCAAATTCTCTGCAACCCTCAAATCCCAAGGAAAGTCACAGAGGCACCAACCCAGGGAGTTGTCTGGGTTGAATGTGACAGGAAGCTTGCCTTGCTGGGTCATGTGTCCATCTGGTGTGGTGCCTTGCCCGCAGCAGGGCATTTGTGCTTCCAGTGACCTCTACAGCCATCTGCAGCAGGACCCAGTAAAGCACGCAGTAGGAAAAATATGCCATGCCTCCCAGGAGGGCAGGATTCCTGAATGTGCTCTTAACACTGTTCCCACAGGGTGCCTTGTGGGAATGTGTTGGGGACATGTCACTTTTCCTCCCAGGTAACTAGTACTTGAGACTTTTCCCTTAATTAGCCACCTTTTCTCTACAGAGGGCTTTATCATGTATCTCACAATTTTACATTCTTGGTGGCACTTTGTACTCTTAAATAACAACATTATCCTTCAGTTTGTTTATTCGTGCACAACAATGTTTTTCAATATTGATAAGAACCCATCTCAATCAACCTATATTCTTATAAATATTGCATTCATATAAATTTTTGGGAAATTTTGTCTCTTCCCCTATCATTTCCTCATATGTTACCACTAATTCATCCCCTTCGTCTCAGAACAAACTAGTACTTGATGTAAGTATTATACTTAATTCTTATACAATGATGTATGCTATGCATGATTGAAATTACTTCCAGGCATGCTAGCATTTTTCAATTCTCTTGTAACATTTTTAATAAGTTTACATTTCCCAAGTAAAGTTTTTAATAGGTTTACATTTTGGCCTCTTAAAATTTAGATTTGCACTCTTGTAAGATGGTGTTTAATATTTCATGTATTTCAAATCATGAAAAAATGTATATGAGAATTTCTACTGTCATTAAGAGGTTTTTTTGAATCAATCAAGCACAGAAATCTTGCCAGGCACTGAAAAAATCAGTAGTGCAATTAAGATTTCAAAAAAAAAAAAATAACACCCCAAGGATTTTTATTTACGCTGGTATTGAAGACATCATTGCCTATATTAGGATGTCAGCACAGTTTGTACTCTTCTCCCGAACTGTGGGCTAGTTTGCAATCCCACCAACAGTGAATAATCCAACCATTCCACTCATGGTCATTACCTATACCAAATGAAATCAGGGCATGAAAGGCTTATTTGTAATCCCATGGAATTAGCAAATCAATTCATATGAGCTAAGACAGAGATCCCAGAAGTTCCTCAAGAGTTGACAGTATGAAAGTAATGGAGCTCTTATCCACTATGGAATATTTCAGTCATTTGAAATAATGACATCTGGGACGGGTGCAGCAAAGAAGCAGGCGAATCCTTTGACTGTAGTGCTGGCATCCCATATGAGCAGGGGTCTAGTCCTGGCTGCTCCATTTCCAAAGGAGCTCTCTGATTTGGGGCTAGGAAGGCAGCAGAGCAAAGCCTGAGTGCTTGGGCCCAAGCCCCCATGCGGGAAACTTCTAAGAAGTTCCTGATTCCTGTATATTTGTATCAGTTCAGACCTGACTCTTGCATATGGTTACCAGTACAGTGCCCAAATGTGAGGAAGAGCATCACTAACCCCTTAGTTGGAGCATTTTATCACAAGGCTTATGTTGTAGGATCTGGACTCTACACAGAAGAAATCAAACATCCTTGCTTCCTCTTTTCTCTCTCCTTCCAATACAAAAGGGGTTAGAAATATTTATTTCTGGAACTGCTATTTGAGGGCAGGGTTAACCCATCTCTACAATGGTCTTAGTTCAAAAACTGTACAGAATAGCAAATCCCAGGCTCGGAATAGGAAATCTTGTGTGGACTTGATCTACATTAATTTTCCCAATCTGGCACTGAATCACTAAAACACACACAACATGCACATCACAGAATTTATTGTATTAGGTTGGGTTAACACCACTATTCCCATCTTGCACTTGAGGTCTGTATCTTCCTTCAGTATTGAGCCAGACATGGTTGTATATTCCATACCAGAGCTTTGAGGGTTTTTACACATCTCCAACAGATTCAATTCTAAATGAAAAGCTCTCTGAAACACACAAATTCATATGGACTAACTGTGTGTTACTTTCGACTATTACGGTTTACTTAAATTATTTAAAAAAAACAAATTGAATAAAAGAATAACAAAAAAATTCATATGGACACATATAATCTCAGAACAACACTAAATGCGTATCAAAATGGAAATGATCTGCATAGAAAGCTACCCAAACCTCACGTATGACCCTGCATTAGTGCTCTCACAAGAGATTAAAATGTTTCCCCTTATTCCAGAGCAATTGCGAGTATTCACTGAAAGAATACATGGCCCAAGAAAACTAAACTAAAAGGACATATATCATTAAGACCTAAACTCCTAATGGGTCTAAGGGCCAAGACATAACCTAAACATTCAGGGATTTTTCTGGAATCAGTGATGAAAGAAACTTAAGGTGAAACAAAAATATAACATGCTGGCATGGAGCCGAAGATGGACTTGACATGGATGGCCAGGGAGATGTCTATTAAGGTGAAGTGATGCTTCAAGCTTGTTTTGTGTCTGAGTGGGTGGCCACGAAGCATGCCTACGTGTGTGTGCACACACACAATCATGAACAATTTTGCATCATACTTCTCCCCAAATCTGCTTCACTCTGATACCAAGGCTGACCTGAGTTTTGTGAATCCCTTTTGTCTCCACTAAGCCTCAGGTACACCGTTTGGGAAATAAGGGACCATGTCCCTACACACAAGCTCTTACCCAAGGTGACAGGCTGCTCATCACCTTTCTCCATTCCATCTTCAGATACCTGAGTCCCAAGGTAATATGGCAGGGGTTTGAGCTAAATATCCTTGTAGATTATCTGTTAGGAAAAAGGAGAAATCAGCTCACTGTTAAGTTGCCCTGGAACTTACAACATGCACTTAGAACTTTCCCAGTGAGCACCCACCTCAGCAATCCTGCTAGAGTCTACGAAGTTGTGGTCCACAAACCAGCTGAAAATACTGACACTGTTGTTATATTCCATCCACCTTGGAGCTTCACCCATATAATCCTGAAGCCACTTAATTGGAGAGGAATGATATGCTCTATACCCTATGGGAAGAGAAGAATGCAGGACAGGGCAGGATCACATCTCCAGTTACCCGTCACCCATGTCCAGTATCTAGTCTCTGAGAAACATCTCACCATTGAGGTTAGCTCGATATTCCTTAACAATCACTGTGTTAGAGAAGTAGGGATTGCTGCAGAAGAACAACCTGATCTTGAAGCGCTTCCTGGGATGCTTGAGTTTAGCCACCTGTCAGGATAAGATGGAACATGCTGAGTTTTCACTAATGAGTCCACTTTCAACTGTTCAAAACTACTTCTGCTACTCACAGTGCTTTTTGCATAGGACTAGTCTGAGGCTGAAGGAACTCACCTCTAGGTTGGTCATGCAGCTAAGAATGTCTTCATCCTTATCACAGATGATGGGTGAAACCTGGGAATGGTTCACAAACTACCTATCAAGGAACTTTCAGAAGAAAAACTGTGTGTGTTTGTGTGTGTGTGTGTGTGTGTGTGTGTGTGTACAAGAGAGCCAAAAGCAAGGGAAATATGGAAAGAACAGGCACTGCAAATGAGAAGCCATTTTTGTTGGGTGCTCCTTAACATATTGTTACGTAGATCTAAGGTCTTCCAAGACTTGTCTCAACATTTCTTTTTCACAACTCAGAAGAAATAAATGAATAGCAAGCATCACATCCTCAGACCTGTTTGACCATACAACACAATCATAAATATTGAACTTGGTTCCCATCATGTGGAACCAGAATTCAGACCTACACAATGCACAGCTGGGTTATTAATATTACTGGATGACAATGTGCTGTCTCAATGCATCCTCAAATAACAGCTCCTGCTGCATGTTAAACTTTAAATGGTGGACAGAGGGAGGGCCTCTGTCCTCAGCAGAGTGAGAGCCCTGATCTTTGTGAGCTAAGCAGGAACTGCCACCACACACTTCATACATCTGTGTGCCACAGCTTCTTACTGGCAGAAATGGCAAAGACAAGAGCCTCATTTCTCTGACAGGATCCATACAGAGCTGGTGTTTCCTTTGAGAGCCACCTCAGGCATCATATCTGTTGGCTGTAGTCTTCCAACCAGTTCTCAGGGACTGGGCTGGAGAATCAAACTGTTACCCTAAAGCCTCCAACACAGGGAAGACTGTGCTTCAAAGAACTTTCCTTCCAAGTTGGAAGAATAGCTTGACAGTCGGTGGACTTATGCATTACAGTGTAGGTGATAATTCAGTCAACATGCCCTGCAGTCCTCTCTGGAGTGTGTTTTGATGCCCTGTCGATGAAATTCATTTTCCTCACAACAGACACTTTTTCACAGTGGTACATTTCCACGATGCTAACTCGGTAAACAGCTACACTCTCGACTGTGACCCGGCAGATAAAAGGATACAACTTTAGACCAGAAGTCAGGGATGTTCTGGATGATCATCCTTCTGCGTTCCATCAGGACCTTGCGTTTTTGCCTCAGCTTCTGCAGCAGCCTCTGCTTCAGCCTCTCACGGGCCCTGGTCGATGGATGTCTCCCAGGGCGCACTTGTAACTGGGGTGTCCCTGACCCAAGCGCCGGTGGGGCCAGCTGGTTCTCATGCCGCCTTTCCTGGTGTGCAACACAGACTGCTAGGAGCTCCTGCTCCTTCCTCTCCTCGACTGCTCGCCTCCCTCCAGCACGCTCCTCCCACCTCCTGCTCAGCCACTACCCCACCACTTCAAAGTATACAGCAGCCATGTTGCTGCTGCTGTCGCCCAGCGGGGCCGGGCTGTCTCCCTCACCCACGGGCCTCACTTTCCTGGGGGGCCTCCTCAGAACGGACACGGTGCACCTTGTCACAGCAGTGGACACAAACCGCCTGTCACCTGACGGCAGTGGTCACTGCGCAGGTCCTGGGGCCTTTCCCTCGAGGAGGATCCTTGTAGGGCCTATGTCCTAAAGCCCCTCTAGGCCCTTCCTTCCCGCCCCCCCACCACCGCCATACTCCAGCTCAGTGGACCCCGGGCCCGGGTGCGCAGCCGCTGCCATCCCGAACCGAGTCCCGACTTCTCCCTGCCTGAACACCGCCTGGGTCAGCCGAGGGCCCTCACTGTCTCCCGGAAGTGGCGATGTGCTAACACCAGGCGCATGCGCAGAGATCTCGGCGCTGACGCGGGGTGGGGCGACGCAGTGCGTGGAGTTGATCCCCCACCCACCCCCAGCGTGCTGAGCTCTCCGGGGAAGTCCGGTGTGTGAGCACGAAAGCAAGTGTGTCCACCTGAGCCGCGCCCGGGCTCCCCGTGCTCAGGGAGGGAGCCTTTCCGGGGTGTGCCCAGCTTGGCCTTTTACCAGGGATGCAGGCTGCGGGTGAAAGGGGCAGACAGCAGCCCTCCTGCCCTTCACGGGGCTGCCTGGGTTCAGCCCTGCTTGTGGGCGATGTTTCTGGTGCAGGCGTGCTGAGATAGCCGTTGTGGGTCAGCCAGAAGAAAAGCATGTGGAAGGACAGGCGCCCAGAGGGGCCTAACGTATGATTGCTCTGATGATGTGTCCTGTGTGGCTTTGGTGGGTCCCCTGCCCTTCCATACCGTTGGTTGCTAGATCCCCTGTCCTTAGGAATTCTATTTGGGATTACTCTGGTGTAGACAAGCTCTTTGAGAAATCAGGGATTCTTTCCCACTTCCGGTCCTGGTCCTCATATTGAAGGCAACTCAATGTTAGCAGAGTTGCCAAGCTCGAGGCTTTCTCTTCTCTTTTCTATTCTTTTCTTCTCTTTTCTCGTCTTTTTTTTTCCTCTGTCCACAAAAAGGGAGCTGAATGGGAAACTTAGCTTGCAGAACTAGAGCCGGTGCCCATTTTGGATTCTGGCATGTTTAAGGCGAGAACCTTAACAGCTATGGTATCATGCTGGGCCCGAAATTCAAGATTTCAGTTGCAGCTTGTGCTGCCGTGATGCTCAACGAACTTACATCAACCTGCTCACTTGCATTGTGCAAGCAACACCTGGCAACCTGGGTTTATCGCCAGGTGAAAGTGGACCAAAGTCCAGTGTTCCTAGTGCATTGTGTGTCGGGGATGAGGGGGTATAATGCGAGGAAGGGAGGAGTAAAAAATCCTTTTACTCACTTGTAGAATATTTCATATACAGCAAAATATAAATCGTGTTTATCTCTTTTGTGTAAGTAGGTTAATTATGTGGAAGTACGGCCACAGAGATCAAGAGTGAACAATGTATGCAAGTGCACACACATCAAGGAACACTCATGCATGAATTTGAGTAAGAGAAAGGCATCACAACATGCTTGGTTTGTGCCTGGTCAGTTACATACCAGGTGTCTAACAGGTACATGCTGGCAGAATGTAGGATTCTGGAGTTCTGTCTGGGCCTCTCAACTAGAAGGCAGGTCCAAGGTACTGGACCCTGTGGAGACAGTTTCCTACAGCATTAGAGAGAGGGTGGTGGTATTGGAGCAGGCGTGTCTCCAGGCAGACTCATAGGGGATGTCAGTGAGTGGGCCAAAATAGCAGCCATATTTCAGTTCTTGTATTCAGTTTCTCACTCCTGTTGCTTGGGAAACAACTCAAATTTTCAAATGTCAGGTGTCGATACAGAGGGGTCACAAATCACGTGTCCATGGGCCGTTCCCGAGCCTAGTGGCTAAATCCTTACCTTGCATTCATCAGGAATCCATCTGTATGCCAGTGTATCCTGGCTGCTCCATTTCACATCTAGCTCCCAGCTTGTGGCCTGGGTTACCAGCTGACGACAGCCCAAAGCCTAGGGATCCTGCACCCACGTGGGAGACCAACCAGAGGCTCCAGGCTAGTGACATTCAGTCAGCTCAGCTCCAGCCTTTACGACCATGTGGCAAGTGAATTGGCAGATGGAAGATCTTTCTCTGTCTCCGCCTGTCTCTTTAATTCTGCCTTTCCAGTACAAAGAAATACATCCTGAAAACACAAATATGTGTCCAGATCAGTACTGACCATGGGCTTTTGAAGAAGCTCTTGGTGAATTGCAGGTTATGCCCTATGTTCTTGAGGACATAGAAACCTACTAGTCTTTAAAGGAAAGCACTAGTGAAGCAGTTTACATGAAATGTGTTTCAATAACATCAGGTCTTTCAAATGTAGGCAAGGGAATGCAGTGGGGTTTGTTTGTTTTTGCTTCCTGGCTAACAAGTGTTGGGTGTTACTAGAATTGTAACAGCTGCCGACTTGAATGTATGTGGGAAGCAAAGTGGGCAAGTTGTGATGCCTGAGAATGGGATAACAGACTGAGGAACACGTGGCAGTGATAATGGTTGATGTAGTTTGCAGACGTGAGGTCTGTGATGAAATTTACTTCCAGGTTGTTCCATGGGAAGCATCATGTCATCTGCACACATGACTAATTTGACTCCCTCTTTTTCTTTAAGGTGCATTGTATTTGTTTCTTTCTCCTCCCTGTCAGTTTGGCAAATGTTGACATCCTTGGCTTGTTTCATATCTGAGAGGAGACAGAGCTTTCCACACTGCAGTAAGAATGGCAATTAGTTTTGATATGTATCTTTTATATTTTGAGAAGAGATTTTTGTATAACTATTTTGTAAAAAAGTGCTTTTGTTTTTTTCTCTTTATCTTGGTGGAGTGTTAATTCTTTTTTTTTTAATTATTTATTATTTAACTTCATTAATTACATTGTATTATGTGACACAGTTACATAGATACTTGGGTTCTCCCCACCCCTCCCCAAACCTTCCCACCATGGTGGATTCCTCCACCTTGCTGCATAACCACAGCTCAAGTTCAGTTGAGATTCCCCCATTGCAAACGTATACCAAACATAGAGTCCAGCATCTTATTGTCCAGTCAAGTTCAACGGCTTCTTAGGTATACCCTCTCTGGTCTGAAGACAGAGCCAGCAAAGTATCATCCCAGTCAATTGAAAGCTCCAACATACCATCAGCAAAAATTTACATCATTATGGAATTATTTGACAAAGTAATGAGTAATCAATATGTTAAAAGTAAATGTGAGTTCCCAGCCACCTTCTGTGACCACCTCACCTATACTTCAATTTTAGTTTATACACAACATATAACATTCAAAACATAACATGTTATACATAACATCATATCATCTTAAATTAAGGGAAACATGTGGTATTTAACCTTTTGGGATTGGCTCATTTCCCTTAGCATTATGGTTTCCAGTTTGGCCCATTTGGCCACAAAGAACTGCGTTTTGTTTTTTTTAATAGCTGAGTAGTATTCCATGGAGTAGATGAAGCATAGCTTTCTTATCCAATCCTCTGCTGATGGGCATTTTGGTTGCTTCCATGTTTTTGCAATTACTGATTGTGCTGCTATGAGCATAGGAGTGCATGTTGGTTTCTCCTAGAACAAGTGTTCTGGATATATTCCTAGGAGTGCTATTGCTGGATCATACGGTATGTTGAATTTGAGTTGTTTGAATATTCTCCATACTGATTTCCATAGAGGCTGTACCAGCCTGCAGCCCCACCAGCAGTGGAGTAGGGTTCCCTTTTCCTCGCAACCTCACCAATAATGTTGTTGGTGCTTTTATTCATGTGGGCCACCCTTACTGGTGTTAGGTGGTACCTCATTGATGTTTTAATTTGGATTTCCCTTATTGCCAGGGAACTTGAGCATTTTTTCATATGTTTATTTGCCATTTGGGTTTGTTCCTTTGTGAAGTGCTTGCCCATTTCCCGTGCCCATTTCTTGAGTGGCTTGTTTGTTTTGACATTTTGGTTGTTTTGTAGCTCTTTGTATATTCTGGAGATCAGCTCTGTATCACATATGTCGTGTGCAAAGATCTTCTCCCATTCTGTGGATTGCCTTTTTACTTTGTTGATTGTTTCTCTAGCTGTACAGAAGCTTCTTAGTTTGATGAGGTCCCAATTGTTTATTTTGGTCTTGATTTGTACTGCATTTGGAGTCTTTTTTTAGGAAGTGAGGGCCTACCCCTAAGTGTTGCAGTGTGTTTCCAACATTTTCTTCCAAAAGTTTGAAGGTTTCTGGATGTAGGTTTAGTACTGTAATCCATTTAGATCTGATCTTAGTATATGATGAGAGATGTGGATCTATTTTTTTTTTGTTTCTGCAGGCTATTAACCAGTTGTCCCATCAGCATTTATTGAACAGACCTTCCCAATTGCCTGCATTATCGTTTGTCTTTTTGTCAAAGATTATTTGGCTGTATCTGTGTGGGTTTCCTTCTGGTGTTTCTATTCTGCTCCATTGATCTTCCTCTCTATCTTTGTGCCAGTACCATGCTGTTTTGATAACCACTGCCCTATAGTATGTCCAGAGGTCCAGAACTGTGATTCCCCCAGCTAACTTCCTATTCTTCAGGTTGGTTCTAGCTATCCGTGGTTTTTTGTGCTTCCAGATGAACCTTTGGATCATTGTTTCCAGTTCCATGAAGAATGTTTTGGGCAATTTGATTGGGATTGCGTTGAATGTATATATTGCTTTTGGCAGTATAGACATTTTAATGATATTGATTTTACCTATCCAGGAGCATGGGATGTTACTCCATCTTTTGAGGTCTTGTTCAATTTCTTTTTTAGTAGTTTCTAGTTTTCTTCAAATAGGTCTCCTACATTTTTGGTTAGATTTATTCCCAGATATTTCATACTTTTCTCTGTTATTTTGAATGGTATCTTCCAGGTTAAGTCTTTTTCCATCTTGTGACTGTTCGCATACACTATGGCTGTTGATTTTTGTTCATTAATTTTGTACCCTGCCACTCTACCAAACTCTCATACAAGTTCTAGCAGTCTCTGTATTGAGTCTCTTGGCTCTTCTACATAAAGAATCATATCATCTGCATATAGTGAGAGTTTGACTTCTTCGTTTCCCATTTGGATTCCTCTGATTTCTTTTTCTTGTCTTATGGCCTCAGCGAGTACCTCTAGGACTATGTTGAATAGTAGTGGAGAAAGTGGACATCTCTGTCTTGTTCCAGATCTCAGTGGGAAGGGTTCCAGCTTTTCTCCATTCAGTATGATGCTGGTGTTGGGTTTTTCGTATATGGCTTTAATTATGTTGTGGATTTTTCCATCTATGCCTACCTTGGTTAGGGTTTTTAGTAGGAAGTGGTGTTGGATTTTGTCTAAAGCTTTTTCTGCATCTATTGATACGATCATGTGATTCTTGTTTTTCAGTTTTTGGATGTGATGTATCACATTTATGGATTTCCGAATGTTGAACCATCCCTGCATTCCAGGGATGAATCCTACTTGATCTGGATGAATGATCTGTCTGATGTGTTTTTGAATTCTGTTGGCTAGGATTTTGTTGAGAATCTTAGCATCAATGTTCATCAAAGAGATAGGTCTGTAGTTTTCCTTCTCTGTTAGTTCTCTGTCTGGTTTTGGGATTAAGGTAATGTTGGCTTCATAGAATGAGTTTGGAAGGGTTGCCTCTTTTTCTATTGTTTTGAAGAGTTTGTAGAGGATTGGGGTCAGTTCTGTTCAGAATGTTTTGTAGAATTCTGTAGTGAAGCCATCTGGTCCTGGGCTTTTCTTTGTTGGGAGGTCTTTAATCACTGATTCAATCTCTACTTCAGTTATGGGTTTGTTCAGGTCGTTTGTTGCCTCTGGGATAAGTTTTGGCAGGTGGTAGAAGTCTAAGAACTTTTCCATTTCTTGGTGATCTTCTGATTTGTTGGAGTACAGTGCTTTGTAGTAATTTCTAATTATGACCTTAATGGATGCGGTGTCTGTTGTTATGTTGCCTTTTTCATCTTTGATGCTGTTAATTCTTGCTTTCTCTTGTTTTTTCTTTGTCAGTCGGGCCAGTGGGGTGTCTATCTTGTAAATCTTCTCAAAAAACCAGCTTTTTGATTCATTGATTTTGTGTATTTTTTTTTTTATTTCTATCTGGTTGATTTCCTCCCTCGTTTTGATGATTTCTTGTTTCCTATTGTGTGTGGGGTTCTTCTGCTGTTGTTTTTCCAATTCCTGGAGGTGTGTGTTTAGTTCCTGTATTTGGCGCCTCTCTTGGGCTCCAATTGCGATGAGTTTACCCCGTATCACTGCTTTGGCAGTGTCCCACAAGTTTTGGAATGTTGTGTCAGGGATTTCATTGGTTTCCATAAATTTTTTGATCTCATCTTTAATTTCTTCTCTGATCCATTGTTCGTTTAATAGCATACTGTTCAGCCTCCAAGAGTTTCTGTATTTCCTTGGGCATTTTGAATTGCTGATTTCCAGCTTCATTCCGTGGTGGTCTGAGAGGGTACATGGTATGATTCCTATCTTTTTGAAGTTATTTAGATTTGCTTTGTGTCCTATCATGTGGTTGATCCTGGAGAAGGTGCCATGTACTGCTGAAAAAAATGTATAATCTGTGGCCTTAGGGTAAAAAATTCTATAAATGTCAACCAAGTCCAGTTGTTCTATTGTTTGTATGAGCTCTGTTGTTTCTTTGTTGAGTTTTTGTTTTGTTGATCTGTCTGTTGTTGTTAGTGGGGTGTTAAGATCGCCCACTATTATGGTGTGTATATCTATGTCTCCCCTTAAGTCCGTGAGTAATGGCTTCATGTAGCTAGGTGCGTTTGAATTTGGTGCATATATGTTCACAATGGTAATTACTTCCTGATGGATCAGTCCCTTCACCAATATATAATATCCTTCCCTGTCCTTTTTGATGTGTGTCAGATTGAAGTCCACATCATCTGAAATTAAGACAGCTACCCCAGCCTTTTTTTCTCGTCCATTGGCATGAAATATCTTTTTCCAACCTTTCACTTTCAGCTTCTTTGAATCTCTTCTGGTTAGATGTGTCTCTTGTAGGCAACAGATAGTTGGGTGCTGTTTGATAATCCATTCTGTTAATCTATGCCTTTTGATTGGTGAGTTCAGGCCATTTGTGTTAAGAGTTAAAATTGAGAGGCTGTGATTTTGCCCTGCCATACTTGTTTTTGTGGGTGTTGATATCTGTGTAATTGCCCTTCCTTGTGTGGACTTTAGTGGGGAGATCTTCCTGTTTGCCATCTTTGCTTATGATTCACCTCCTTTTTTTCTGGATTTAGTGCATTTCTAAGGAGATTTTGTAGAGCTGGTTTTGTGCTGGCATATTCTTCTAATTTCTCTTTGCTGTGAAAGTATTTGATTTCGTTCTCAAATACGAATGAGATCTTTGCTGGGTACGTTACTCTTGGTTGACAGCTGTTCTGATTCAGGATTTGGAAGATCTTTGTCCATTCTCTTCTTGCTTGTAAAGTCTCTTCAGAGAAGTCAGCAGTGATCCTGATTGGTTTTCCCCGGTATGTGGTCTTTTCTCTGCTTCATACTTGTCTTAGGATTCTTTCTTTGTCTTCGTTGGAGTGGAACTTGAGCACCATATGTCTGGGTGAAGATCGCTTTGGGTCATATCTGCTGGGAGTCCTCTGACCGTCCTGGATTTGGGCTGTGTTCATGTTCCAAGTGTTTTGAAAGTTTTCCTGTATAATTTCGTCGAGCACCATTTGCATTCCTGACTCTTTTTCCGCTCATTCAGGAAGGCCAATAATCCTAATATTTGATTTTCTGAGGTTGTCTTTCATTTCTTGTATGGTCTTATTGGCTTTGTTCAGACTTGTCTCCAGCTGTTTAATGAACTGGGTATGTTTGTTTTGTGTGTCTTTCGTTTCAGAGATCCTCTCTTCTGCTGTATTTGTTCTGTTGGTTAGGCTTTCAATTTTGTGCTCTAAGTCAAGGATTTTACTTTTCATTTGTTGTATTTCTGTAACTATGTGGTTCTTGAATTCCTTGAAGTCCTCCCAATTCTTCTCATTGTCTCTGACATATTTTAACATTATTTTGTTGAATTCCTTGTCTGGTAGATCTTCTATGTCTTCATCTCGCATCTCCCAAATAGACATTGGCTTTTGATCCTTTATTGGTAGGGTGTTGGCACTCTCATCTGGATCATTACCTTTTCTGGTATTTCTTCCCATTGTGTTAGTGTTTCTTTTTTGAGAGACCTAGGCACCAGTGTGCTGAGGGGTCTCCAAGCACTATCCTGTAGAGATCGGAGTCTGCAGGCGTGGAGTAGCAGGGTGTGGGAATTTTCAAGGCACTTTTGGTTCGTCTCCAGAACACTGGACGTCAGGGCGCCACTTCCAGGGCCCAGCAGATTCAAAGCGCACTCTCAGCTCGTCCCCTATAGGTATGCTACCACAGGGCGTGGGGGAGTGAAGGCACTCTCTGTGTGCGCCCCCTGAGCGCGGGATCACAGGGCTCGGAGGATTCTAGGTGCTTTCTCGGTGCGTCCCCAGTGCCAGGGACTGCAGGGCGTGGAGGTTCCAAGTGCTCTCTGGGAACGTCTCCTGCACGCGGGTCCGCAGTGCTCTCCTGGTTCGTCTCCCAAGCACGGGACTGTAGGGCGTGGGGTGTTCCAGGTGCTCTCTGGAAGCGCCTCCTGCGCAGGCCCGCCCACCCCAGTGCTTGCATGGGACCGACCACCCCAGCGCTAGCACGGGACTGCACAGCCCAGAGGTGTGCTTGGGTTCCTGTGGGATAGCACCGCCCAGCTGAGTGCCAGACCACAAAGGCACGGAGGAGTATTCAGTGTGCCTTTTGCCTTTCTCCCACAGTTTTGGCAGTTTCAAGGCACTCGCCCGGTGTCTCTAGACGCTGGAGTCTGGGGGGGGAGGGGCGGGGAGACGAGCACCAATTGTGTTCAGGCTCTGTGCATGCCCCTGGGGGGCCAACTCCCGAAGCCTCCAACCCACCACTGTCCCCACCCAACTCACTCAAACCTCAGGTTCTTGCAGTCTGCCTCTTCCTCTGGTGGGAACCTTCACTGCGGGTGCATCTTCCCACTACTGCGTCCGTTGCTGGTCCTGGCGGGTGTAGGCGGATGGAGCCTGGAGGCTGCGGAGGTCCCACCCTGCGACCAGGGTGGGTGGATGCCGGCGGGTCCCGATGACTCAGGGTCCTGGTGTCCGCAGCGGGCGCAGGTCCTGGCGGGTCCTGGAGACCAGGGTGAGCAGATGCCAGCGGGTCCCAATCACCGCCGGTCCTCACGGCCACAGCGTCTGTGGGTCGGTCTGTGGGTCGGTCTGCGGGTCGGTCTGCGGCTTTCAGTGTCTGAACTCAAAGGTGACTCAGCAGGTCAGGAGCGGAAAGTCGTCTTCCCTGCCCTTTGTTTTGTTTTTCCCTGGTTGCTCTTCCGAGTTGTGTGGATTTTTTTGGTTCCACACTGTCCAGGGAACTTCACGTTCTTCTCCCTGTAGTTCTATGCTGCTCCACTTACGCTTTTGTCACGTTCTAGCCCTCTCTGTGAGCTCTCTCACAGTCTTCCTCCTATGTCAGCCATCTTGCGAGTCTCCGCCTGGAGTGTTAATTCTTACCTGATGCCTTATCTGAACCTGTTCAGTTGGGCTTGCGTCTGTGTTTCTCCTTCCATTGATACATATTTATTTACACTTACTGAATTACAAATGTTGGAGCGGCTTTGCATTTGCTTGATGATTTTGATTTGAATATGATGTGTGACTATTTATTAAGGTTTTGTATTTGATGCCATAACCCATTGTTAGAGAGTTTGTGTGCCTGTTCATGGGAAATATGGCTATATAACTTTTGCTATGTCATAGATTCGGTGTTGGAATCAAAGTAATACTGCCTCATAAAAGAAGTGTGGCAGAGTTCTGTTCTGCTGACTAGTTACCCATCTACCTTTACTGATGTTCTTTCTCATTTATTTGTCCTCAGTAGGAGTAGGGCATGAAAGTCCCCCATTGTTACTCTACTGGCATCTATGTCTGCCTTTGTATCTGATAATATCTGACTGTGTATTTCAGGGTGATATTATTTTAGGTGTATGTATATTCAGATTCTCTATCACTGAGTTTTAAACTAAGCTGCTTTTTCCTATCAAAACAGGATATCACATTTAGCTCTTTTGTAGCTTTTCAGTCTATGTGCACCTTTGTGAAGACTTTTGTGTTGGGATGTTGGAGCGTTATACAGTTTTTTAACAGCCACCTGAATTTAGTCCTCTGGTTAGTCCCATTAATGCATTTACATTCAAGATTGGTTGTGGTGAATTCTCAAGGTTGTGTTTATGTGGGAATACTTTATTTTCCCTTCACAATTAAGGAAAGTTCCACTGGATACAACATTTTTGATATGTTTTTTCTTGTAAGATCCTGAATATACATTCACACTGTATTTTGACCTCATTCTTCTCAGAGGATTGCTCTCAATTGAGGTTTATTTTTAATTTTGCCTTTCTTACTTTATATGCATACAGCATTTCCCTCCTACTGTGTTTGCATTTTCTCCTTCTTGTCTTTAGTGTTTGAAAATTCTACCACTGTGTGCCTTGATAACATGTTCCTTTTTTTTTTTTTTTTTTTTTTTTTTGAGTTCTGCAACTATTGAACCTCTGGAATTACTGGGCTAGTTCTAGGATTCCTATAGTAGCTGGGACATTTTCCATGATTTCATTGAGTAGATTATTGAATACTTTTTTCTTCACCTCCAGAATTGCCTGTGATATACTCATTAAATGAGATTTGTACTTTATCTTCCTGCAATCTTTTCAAAGATTTATGTGTTTTTGAGCATGGCATAGTGGCCTAGCACCTAGTCCTCACCTTGAATGCAACAGGATCCTATATTGGAGCCACTTCTAATACCAGTAGCTCCACTTCCCATCCAGCTTCCTGTCTGTGGCCTGGGAAAGCAGGCAAGGAGGCCCAAAGTCTTGGGACTCCTATGTATGCAGAGGCATACATATGGGAAACCTGGAGAAAGTTCCTGGCTCCTGGCTGTGATTTGACACAGCACCGGCCATTGCGCTCACTTAGAGAGTGGATCATTGGATGGAAGATCTTCCTCTCTGTCTCTCCTCCGCTGTGTATATCTGACTTTGTAATAAAAAATATAAATATTGAAAGAAGCTAAAAATCATTTATTTGTTTTTATTGAAAAGTCAGATATACAGAGAAGAGGAGAGACAAAGAGGAAGATCTTCCATCCACTGACGCCCTCCCAAGGGGCCACAAAGGCTGGAACTGAGCAGATCCTAAGCCAGCACCCTGGAGCTTCTTCTGGATCTCCTATGTTGGTTCAGAATCCCATGGCCAGGTGTCCATCCTCGATTACTTCCCCTGTCCACAAGCAGGGATTTGAATGGGAAGCGGAGTTAAAATTGTTTAGAGTGTCGGTAAGATATTAGAATATTAGAATGTTAAAATGGAATGTTATTGTTGGGCAATATTAGGTTCCTTTGCACCAAGAAACTACTACTTTGCTAGGCCAGGCTGAACTGGACTTGGAAGTGATAATTTGGTCCTTGCTCCCCTTCAAACTTGTGAACAGTGTCACAAATCTAATCTACCAACTAACCCAGGTTCAGGATGGCAGAGGCGCAAGTCTCTGGAACCAGGAAAAAGAGAAACTACAAAGATAAGGGTGCGAGAGTAGAAAAGCCATAAAAGATAATGACTGTGGGATCAGAGCAGACTGCTTAAACTGAAGGCCATAAAAATTAAGATGTCTAAAGTTGTTACTTTTGATGCGTGTTTCAGCCAAAAAGGGTTTTGTATAATCTCCAGCGTTTTGTTAGTTGGGGGTCCAACCACTGCTTCACTGGCCTTTGTGCCCCAAGAAGGGTCTGACTCCAGCATGCTGGTGCAACAAACTCTGTTTGCTCTTTGTATTGCCAGCAAGACTTTATCGTTTCTGGGGGTTAACTAGCCTGAACCCTAACATCTAACATCAGAATTTCACAATGTTTGTCTCCACTATCGGATGTTGTCTTTGTTATACTCTTTTTCAACTAGACTTCTCTTAAAACAATTAATCCTATATTTAATTAACTGACTTGGTGGTCATTCTAAGTCTCTAATCTAGGTATCTTTTCTTAGCCTCTTTTGTTCCTCTTCTCCCTTCCAACCTTGTCCCTCTTCCTCTCTCTGTGTCCTATGTCATCTTAAAATTGCCAGCCTCATTCTGTTCCTGAATAATCAGCAGCCTTTGCTTAAAACACAGGAAATACCTATTAATAATGAGATATTACATTCAATTAGGTATTATCACCTTAATTTAAATCTCAATGACTCCTGTCTTCTCAACATTTTTGCATTTATAATCAACAGCCAATTGTTAATGTTTTGTTGTGATTGCAGCTTCATGTCCAAGATCCTAAAGGAAGTATTCCCTGGAGAAACTCATAAAGGAAGGATATGGATGCAAGCGTTGCAATAAGTGACCATGAGAACCAGAGCTGTGGGTGGACATGCTGGATGGCCATCCTGGATAGGCAGCAGCACCTGCCAGCACCTGTAATGACTGCATGGCAGGATCTGTGAGACCCAGCCAGGTACCAGGTTCCATTGATGTGTATAAAAGTCAAATGGGCTTAGGATAGACTGGACCAGTCGGCTGCACTAATCACCATGTGCAGGTGCCAAAGACTGGCTGGGCTGGGAGGGGCTGTTCGGGTTCTGACTAGGCTTCAGTTCCCGTTTTGTATGTGAGGGCCAGATGCGTGGTGTGCAGGGTTGGTCAGGAAGAACCATTAGTTAGTGGACAAGGTGTACCTGGGGCCTTCATCAATCACCAGCATGTGTGTAGAATGAACTATATTATGTGTGTAGGATGATGTGGGTGACAGACTGAGCAGAGCCTTGCACTGTTTGGTACACACGAGAATCAAGCACAGGATCAACTCTGATGAGTTTTCTTTGGGTAGAATTTGCACTTGGATCATGAGACTCAAGATTACAGCCTTAGGGTAAAATCGCAAGACTTATGTTCTGCTCGTGGAATACACAGGTCGTAATTGGGAATTGGTTGATGAAGCCTGTGAAGTGGATGACACACCAAGATGTCCCCAGGGCACATGGCAGATCATCAAGGCTGGACGAAGATGTCTATTATCATGATAGATGGCAGAGGCAGAACAACCCTGCTGGCCAAGCTTTCACCACAAGAATCGGTCATGTGGAGCCTCCAAGGTGGACTATGTCAGTCAGTGGACCTTGGAAGGATTTCCTCAACCTTAAAGCAGTGAAATCAACAACATCTCAGAACTGCTCAAACCCTTGCTACATGCTCCACATCAGGGACTCTGGGATGACACCTAGCGGCCCCATTCCCTCATCCCCATTTAGGTGCTGATGCTCTAAAGCCACTGGGGACAGTTCTCTCCCTTCTTCTCCCCATTCCGCCCAAATGCAGAAAGAAAAAGAAAAGGATAAATGTAAACAATTTTATCATACTCTTTGCCCGTTTCCTAGACCCTTCCCACCCTAATCAGTGGCCCATATGTCCATAAGCACTGCTTTTAACATACTAAACCTCATCAAACACTGCTTCTTAATTTCAAAGAAAAAAAAACTGAAGACTATGAGGGTTTCCTCCCTGAATCTGAAATCAAAACTATGTAGCACAAACGTAACAAGTCACAATATTTATTTTTTCTTCAGCACTCTTCTGGGCTAACATGTATAGCTGTGTTCATGTGTCATTATTACTTCTGTATGTTTTTTCATGCATTCTGGTTGTGAGACAATGACATCATTCTTCTCCAGAATGTTTTCCAGATGAACACACTTCTAACCTAATTAATCCTGCTTCTTGAAGTGCTCTGAAAGACACAAATATGTACAGAGAAGCATTTTCTCAAAACAACACTAAACATGTTTGAAGTGATCAAGGATCTGCATAAGTAGCCAGGTTCCCTTCCCATCTAAGAAAAGTCAAAACCCCAGCACAGTTTGTAGCTTGATTTTCTGGTTTTGTGGCAAGTCCTGACTGTGGTCTCCTGGAATCTTATGTGGGTGTCTGCCCACAACTGTGGCCCTTCCAAAGTTTGTGAGTTCATGGGAGCACAAGTGTGAGAGGTGGGTAGCACTAGCAGCACCAGTGACCAGGGAGGAACCAGTAGTGAATTGGAGGAAGAGCTGGCAGACCCAGACCATCCAGGAACTTGTGGCTACTGGGCAAGGAGCACTGGTCCAGGCCAGGGATTCTCTGACCCAGCACAAGGAATGTGACATCATCAGCAGCATTATGGGATGAGTCAGGAAGCGCTGATGGCCAGCTCCTTTCTGCCGGTTGACTCCCTCCCACCACCCACCTGACAGTCTCCAGAATCCCAGAGCCTCAGTCCCAAGGCATATAACTGTTGTTCCCAATGGACACTGCTTCAGGGGGCCACTTTGACCTGCGTGGTAACTGTATCTGTCCCCACCTCCAGCATGGGTTTAGGGAGGAGTAGATGGCTTCTTAGCAGCCAGGGACATTGCAGTGCGTGGGACACATGGGAACAGGGGAACTAATTCTTCCAGCACAAACATTTGGCTTTGGACAGCAACCCTAATTCCAATTGATTTGTTTTTGTGTTGCATCTTCTGTGTCCCCAAAGTCTACACTGTGAGAGATGATCCCAAATGTTGAGAGCACCTAATGATCTATGGGGCTGTCTGGGATGGAGCCGAGGATCAACGCCCTGGTGAGGCCAGCAGTAAACAAGTTTCAGGAAGTATTTTCCCATTGGAGCGTGGCTGTGTGTCCCTAGCGTGCTTGGCGCATAACCTTTTGGCTGATTGGTTGCTTCCTGCGTGCAGGAGTGACCTTTTGGCTGATTGGCTAGGTGTTGTATATAAGCAGTTTGGGTCCTGGAGAAAGGGGGAAGATGGCTTTCCTGTTTGCATGCTGCCTAATAGAATAAAGAGTTCCTACACATTCACTCAGCATCAGGTTTTCTTCCGCGGGTTCGGAGATTCACTGACACCCAAACATGCTAGTGACTGGAGGTGAGGCCTTTTGGAGGTCTCACATGTGGGATCAGCAGGAGGAGAGGCAGTGTAAGTCCTCTGCTGTTTACCAGATTAAGACAGGTACTGGAATGCCTATGGCTAGACCCCAAGGAGGCTACAATCTGTTCCATAGCACAGGACTTCCTAGGGACCTGTTCTAAAGTGGTCAACATGTGGCGGGGCCTGGGTGGACACCTGGGTTCACCAAGAAATGTAGGCATTGCCAGCATGTGCAGGCCCAGGGTGGACTCTGAGTGTCACTGAGATGCCCAGACCTGCCAACAGGTAGCTGCCAAGATCGAACCAGAGTTGCTGAGATTCCCAGGCCTGGTCAGCAGGTTGGGGGCTGGGGCTGCCCGCTGGGGTTACCAAGACAGCTAGGCTTGGCCAGAAGGTAGGCAAGCAGGATGGACCCCAAGGGTCGCTGAGACGCCCAGAACTGGTCAGCATGTGTATATCAGGTTGGGATCCCGGGGTCGTGGAAACACCCAAGCCCACTCATCTCCCCATGCCTAACTCCCATAGTCTCCACCAGGTCTACCTTATGAGGCAGCATGGAGGCCCCTATGTCACTGCAGCCTGTGCAGCATGAGGACACTGCCCCCAAGGGCTTGATGGCGGGCTTAACCCTGGACACGCCCTTGTACCACTTCTGCCACTACCATCTGGGCAACCTAATGGGGTGGCAGAAGCCGCTGGTGCTGCTGTGGGCGCTGTGCTGCGATTGGCTGTGGATTGAGGTACACACCTAGGAACAGATGCTGGAGCTACTGGTACTGGAGCCATTCCTGAGTGCACTATCAGACAATAAGCAGGCCTGGGTGTGCAGTCTGTGGTTGCACAGTGGGAAGCAGGCCATGGTCCTGGTGTAGGAGCTCTGGGTGAAGTGTCTGATGGGCAGATGCGCAGGTGGGGGGTTGTAGCCTAAAAGGTCCATGCACCAGTCATCCCTTTGCCATGGAGTTTTAAAGGGCAGGAGTTGCCCAGCCTGACACAGTGACAAGGCCCTAGCAGCACTGGGAAGACAAGCAGGTGTGTCATGCTGCCAGAATTCACACTATTGACACAACCTGTCTGCCTATCCAAGACTCCCAGGCATCTTGACAGAGCAGAAGCCTGACACAGGCCATGCAATTGCCTCTAGGGTCCCTGCCCTGAACCTCAGGATCACCTTTGAGAGCAAGTTCCTGAAGCTCCAAGGCAGTACATAACTTTTTGAGGCCATTTAGCTATATGGAGCAGCAGGCAGGGGTGCCTGTGGGGTGACCCCAAGTGGCTTCCCACCCCAGCAGTGTCCCATTTGGGTGGTTACAGCTGTGAACTGGTGCTGTCTGTAGGGGCAGTTGCTTGCTCAGTGTAACCAGGTCATCCTGAGCTCCTATGCAGATGGGATTGATAGCAGGGGTCATCAATAGCAGGTGTGCCTGAGTACCTGTGGGACCAGTCAGCATGAGAGGCACCTGCTGGCAGTCAGATAAAGGAGGCTGAAATGGAAGGTCCAGGAGAACATTGCAGGCTGGGGGCCAAGGCACATTACAACACAGGGCACTGTCTCAGAGGCCAGGAGTCAGGTTCGCCGGAGCCAAAGAGGGTCGTAAATGACTGGAACCCCTCCATTGCATGCCTGGAATAGGTGTAGTTGACTGTAGTCCTAGCCAGTTAAGTGCTGGGGATGTGGTATGTCCACTGTGGCCTGTGCTCTGTGCCTGGCACGCAGCATAAGGGAGGAATGCTCCTCAGCTCCTTTGAGCCCATGTCCTCTCCTAGCAGGACAGGCTGTGCAGTGAGGACAGCAGGGGAAGGAAGCCAGGGATGAGGTGGGGCTGTGGGGATATCTTCCCTGCACCTTTACTCCCCAGGCTGCCAGGCTGAACTCTCACTCAACTGATGTCTAGCCTGAGCCCTGAGAAATTTCCCCATCAACACTTTGTCTGCTTCAGCATGAAGAGGAGCACAGGTGTGCATTACATTTTGACGAGACAGCCGAATATATCCTGGCTAAGAACCAAACCTTGCCTCATTTCATTTGCCCTGGGTTGGCCTTAGGGTGTTTGAATATCTCCCTGTTCATGTGCAGAAATACACATGGAAGGGTACAGGAATGCCCTTTATCTCCCCAAGAATAAGTGTCAGGAGGGGGGGTGTGGGGCAGGGAGAGTGCTGGAGTCCATGGACCTCACTACAGTTTCTCAGTGGAATGTGGCATCCGGTTGTAGGGACCTGTGGACTCTTTGCGCCTTTCATCTGGGATAAGGGCACTGCAGGAAGTGACTGAAGGCTCTGGGGTAAGTGTTGAAAAGAACCACAGTGGGATGATCCCCTTAGGTAAACAGCAGCTACCTGGCTCCCTTTCCCCTGCCATTGGCTGGCCCCTGCACCCCTCTTGGAGCTGGCCGGGGTGTGGGGGTCCCTCCAGGGCACAGGCACCATGGGGTGAGGAGATAGTGTCTGCTGGGGCCTCATCAAACATTGGGGGTAGTGATGGAAGGCAGGCAAATCCTGGGGCCAGCAGGCTGGGTGTGAAGTCTGAAGAATGGGCAGGTCTGGGGCCCCCTTGTGAACCTGGGAGAAAGGGGGGGATGGAAAATAGAAGAGAGCAGGATTTTTGGTGCAAGAAAATTTCGGAGATGCATGCAGATTTTCACATGCATTTTCCAAGAATGTTTGAAGACCCTTCATGTGTTTCGATTTCAGGATCGTTTTGTCACAGTGTACCTTGAGCTCCCTGTTTGAAGTGTCCTTGGGCATGGGCCACACACCCGATTGCTGGAGAGCAACTGCGGCTGACTCGATGGCATGCAAAGGATGTGTGGATTGGCGAGATGATAAGAAGAGATAAGGGGGAGAGGCAGAGGAGGTATGGACCATTACAGCACGATGCTCATAATGGACAACTCAGAAAAGCTGCCTTCTTATTTATACACAAATCATTACAAGCTTTTGCGCAACATTCAATTGTTTCATTTTTACTACATTACAAAAGAATGATTACAAAATCAATCCTAAAAAACATTATTATTATTTTACTTTAGAGAAAATATTTTCAGCAAGCTATTACTTATTCAAACCTGCAATAACCTGGCAGAAGCCAAGAACTCCACGGTTGTCAGCACATGAGGTTACATAATGACAAATGGGTTTACTTATATTCAAAATCAATTTTTGCTAAGCACAAAGTAACTAATATTGCTTAAAATATTAAGAGTAGAGAGTTAATAGAAAAGATCATAAATTAAAGAAATTAATAAAAGCATATAACATAGATTTTTTTCTAAATCTTATAATCAAATCATGCATTAATTACCATCACCTTCACCTAGTGCAGATTCAATTGTTTTTTGTTATTAATGCTGATTTTCTTTTGGTTGCTGTTCTTTTCTTTTTTTAAAGATTTATTTATATTTATTAAAAAATCAGATATACAGAGAGGAGGAGGATAGAGAGGAAGATCTTTGGTCTGATGATTCACTCCCCAAGTGAACGCAATGGCCGGTGCTGCACCAATCCAAAGCCGGGAACCAGGAACTTCTTCCAGGTCTCCCACATGGGTGCAGGGTCCCAAGGCTTTGAGCCATCCTCAACTGCCTTACCAGGCCACAAGCAGGGAGCTGGATGGGAAGTGGAGCTGCCGGGATTAGAACCGGAGTCCATATGGGATCCCGGCGCGTTCAAGGCAAGAACTTTAGCCGCGAGGCCATGGCGCCGGGCACGGTTGTTGTTCTTTTGTTAAAGGACAGTGAAAGTGATCAGGGCAAATCAGCCAATCTACAAACAGAGGACCTTTACAAGAAACTTCCATTTATCTTTATATACTTTTTTCTTTCACTAAATATGAGTGCCAATATAAGATAGAAGTTTTTATAAACTGTTTTCTTTCCCTAAGTATAAGTTCCAGTATAAGGTTGAGATTTTAAACTAGTTTTGGGGGGTTCACATTTATTTCCTTTTAGAAGATGCCCCATATGCTTTCTGCTTTCCATGGTGAGAAACCAAAATGAGTCATATCATGTGTCGTAACAGTTTGAGGCGCATGATAAACAAACTCTTTGTACCTCCATGATTGCCATCTGTTCCAAGATATCATGAAGCCATTTCTTAAGAAAAGCATTACTTATATTAGGGTCAACTTCAGAACAAAGGTGAGCACATAACAGGATGTTTGGAGACATTGTGGACTCAATTATATTATTGTATACTTTAGCTGTGTATCATTGCTTTACGTCACTAAAGATGCTTTTACCATAACATGACTGATCAGTTTGAGGTGTTATAGCAGTTACAGGAATCACCTCACATTACCAGGAAAACAGCAACACCCTTAGGAGAATTCTATGAAACATCAGAGAGGTGAATGAATGTCCATATAATGGGGTTAGGCAGAGATATTCTGCCGGGCCTTGCAAAGCAGCCAGAAAGTCCTCATAGCCTTGCTAACCAAGGAGTGGTGCTCATCATACACCCATGCCATCCGACCTAACTGCCTGGCTCCCCCCATCCGCTCACCTGTGATTGCTGCTTCAGGCACAGTTGCCTCTCACACTGCTCCCATATCCCCTGCCCTCCCTTCTCTGGACCTTCTGCATCTCCTGCTTGCTGTGTGCTTCCCATCCACTTACACCCCACCTTGTCTTCAACCATCCCCAACCCTTCCTATTCTGTGCTGACTGGTCCTCTGACCCTGTGCCTTTTCCAGCAGAAGCTGCAGAGCCTGACATACAGGTGCTGGCCACAGGAACCTAGCAATGACCCACTAGCTCTGAGACTACATGCCTTCCTAGTGGTGCCAAGTGGCAAGACATCCTGAAGCAAGACTAGGACAGGATCCATGAGAGGATGACAGCCAGAGAGAACCCCTACCACACACACATCCATGGCTATAGTGGGAGCAGATAGGGGTACTCCTATAGAGATCCCCAGCTCTGAGCAACCAGGGGCAGCATTCCCAAAACACATTGTGCACTGGCAGGCATCTCTTTCTACCTCATTGCTGCTCCCTGCATGACAGTGCTGCCCACTTCTTTCCTAGAACACCACCAGGTGCATTCACTCTGCCAGCACCAGTGACCACTTGACCCAGAGGAACCCAGCACCCGTGCTGGGCTCAGGTTCCCTGTCCAATCACCACCCACCACAGGGTGCAGCTTGCCCCTAGCCTTTCCCAATGTCCACTTGGGGTACCTGCTTAGTTGACTGGACTTAGGTCTGAGGTGAAGTATTCAATTGGGGGTAAGAAACAGCTGTGATTGGGAAAGCATGAGTCCTCAGGGACCACCGAACAATGAGGGCTGGGGAACAGGACAAAGCAGAGAATGTCTGGGCCATCCTAAATTAATTGAGTAATGTTGAGATGACCACACATGTCTGGGGGCTCTTGGAGAATCAGTGTGAAACAAAGGGTCTGCAAAAAGGCTTGTTGGGATGTTTCTAAAGATAGCAGTGTTGAGTTGAGTGTTGTTTCCCAGAATAAATTGAGTTGTAACTGCACTTTGCATGAGCTGTTGGAAGACTTTCTGGTGGGAGCTACTTGTTCTCAGGTTTGAATACACCCAACACAGAGCCCCAGGTCTGTGTGCAAGGACTGGCCTTCACTCAATAAGTATCCCGCAAGGATTGCTGGACAGTGTTCCATCTGCTTTTCACTGCACTAGTGCTGTCCTAGGCCAGCTGGGGTTGGAATGGGAGCCAGGCTCTCAACTGACTGGGAGCCTACAAACTGCCAGATTCTGCAGGACATGAACCTAAGCATGTCCCCTGAGCTGGGCTGCAGGAATCCATGCTACTGGTCCAAGGTGTCTGCCGCCAGCAGGGCTTTCTGAATTAACATGGGGAGGGACAGTCATGACAGGCATTTTTCAGATGGCCCTGTGTTGTGGGCTAAGGAGTCAATTAGCACTCCTTAAGCTGAGCACTCAGGAATTGGGCCTGGGGCTAAAAGCGCCTGGTCTAATCAGACTCATTGGCATCCTATTGTTCTGTTGAAGGGCCTGGGGGGAAAGAATATATAAGGAGTAATAACAAAAGGCTTTGGAGAGACTTCCATCATTACTGGTCTCCTGTCCGTGCTTCATCCCCAGACCCTTGCCATGTCCATATTACTTGCTTTGCTGGCCAGAATAGCCCTGGGCAGGACAGTGGGTCACAGCCTCAGTCCCCCAGGTCCTGACTCAGCATCTGTGTGGCTGACACTGAATCCGCAGAAGACCAGCTTGTGACCGGCTATGGCCTGTGGCTGTAGGAGACATACAGCGTCTCCCAGGAGAACAAGAAGAAGGAGTGTTGTTCCTCTGTGACCTGCATAAGTGAATCCAACTGCTGTTTCATTTTCTTTTGTGGGGCGAGGTTAAGCCGAGGACATCTCCTTGAGTCTTCCTTCCTTCAGAGGCCAAACACCAGGTCTTTGATGTAACAGGATGCCTTAGACTGGGTTGTTGATATACAACAGGAAAGTGGAGACTGCTAATGAGCCTCTCATGACAACCTCACTGGGCAGAGATGGGTGCCAGCCCATCATGCTCTCATGCCCCCACAAAGTGGACTCTCATACCCCCACAATGTCCTGTCTCTGCACCCTACAGTGCAGGATACGGGGCTCCCACACATAATTCTTAGGGGTGTACTGATCCTTGGACAATTGCCCAGGTGCTGTGATAAGGGCTTAAGCGGCACTTTCCACATGACATGTTGCCTTGAAGGTAGTTTCAGAAGTACAGGCTTAGTGGGACACCACACAATAAGACCAAAGATAACTCCATCTGCTACCTGTGTTACAGTTCGGGCCACAGTTTCCCCTGGACGTTAGGGTGCGAGCTACTCAAACTCCAGAAAACGACAAAGAGCCTTGCTGGTAATGCAAAAAAGCAAACAGAGTTTATTGTGCCAGCATGCTGGGGTCAGATTGTACTAGGGGCACACAGGCCAGCCAAGTGGATCGGAACCCGAACCAGAGTAAAGCCAGTAATTATATGGGCCCTTTTGGTCATTACATGCATCGTAGCCCACGCAAATCTAAACACAGCAATCAGCTTAAAGAGCAACATACTTCAAACACATTGTCTAATTGGCTGAAGGAGTAATAATTCAAACACATCATCTGCATCCAGGTGTACTCTATAGATAGGGTTGTAGCAAACTTCAAGCATATCATCTTTATGGGCTCCAGGTATCAGTAGCTCATCCTGTTATTGGAGCTGGCGATTAAGCCATCGTCCACCTGCACCGGGTATATTCTATAGATAAGGTTACGAAGAAACAAGGGAGACAGATTTATCGCTAAAGTGGAGCTTTCCCACAGTTCAGGCGCCTCCTGACCTAGTGAAGTAGTGGCTTCTCACCCCAATATGCCTAATATCGCCTAACGTTAATATCGCCTAACGTTAATATCCCTAACATTCTAACATACTAACATTATACCAACACTCTAACACCTGTACTTATACTGCACCACATCTGAGTGGGAGCTGCCTACTCTGCCCCTTCCATAGCCTCCCCTGAACCCATCCCCGTGGTGGAGCTGAGGTTGTCAGGTGCCAAGCAGGGAAGTCACCTTTTCCAGGAACATGCAGGATGTGGACTTGGTCTGCTCGGCAACCGATGTTGAGCTTCATTCCTGGACCCTGGCTGGATCTAACCCTGTGCCTACAACCTCAGAGGAGCCCTTAGCACTGCTTAGGAAGGTGGTCAGCAACTTGGGTAGCACTGTCTGTGATTGCTACCACCATGAGGTGCAGTTACTGTATCTCCCCATTTCTGGTGGCTCCTGGCTTCCCCAATCTTGGCCTTAACCCCTTCACAGCATGCTCCTGCTCTCCCTTGGTCCTTTCCCTGTGTATTCCAGGAGGATTCTGCTTGTTGGAGTTAGGGCCCTACCCTGGGTAGTACCAGATAATGTGACATGAACATTCTGTACTGTAAAGAACCTGTCCCCAGGGTCTGGTGCAGTAGCCTGGTTGCTAAATCCTCACCTTGCATCCACGGAGATGCCATATAGGTCCTGATTCCTGTCCTGGCTACTTCACGCCCCATCCAGGAAAGCAATAGAGGATGGTTCAAAGCCTTGTTCCTACACCTGTGTGGGAGAACTGGAAGAAGCTCCTGGGTTTGGATCAGCTCAGCTCAAACAGTTACAGCATTTGGGGAGTGAGTCAGCTATTGGAGCTTCTTTCTTTCTGTTTCTCCTTCTTCCTGTAAATTTGCCTGGAAAAATAACTTTAAAAATTAGAAATAATTTCTAAAAAAAAAGGTGGGGGGAGTACTGAATGCAAGCAGATGACCCTAGGAGCATGTAGTGCCTTCTCTTCCTCAGCCAAGGGCACCTCTGGCAGCCCAGGCTCACACCCCATTTCCATCACAAAGCCCCACAACTCCCTGAATGGGAAGTGTTGTGTTTGTTCTTCAGTCTTCAACATTCAAGGATTTACAGGGTTGATTTTACAGTGAGTTTGTGCAATCACCTGAGGGAAATTATTACCAGAGTCTGAGGGCATGGCCTATCAGGTGGAAGAATGAGCAACAGAGTTAGGAAGAGAATGGCAGGATGATGGGGGTCTCCATCATCTGGGAGAACAAATCCTGGGCCTGTGCTTACTGCCATCTGGGGGCAAGTGCTCACTGACCCCTTCTACCAAAAGGGGCCAGCAAGCCAGGCACCTTGGTGTGACATGTCTGACCTCCATGTGCAGGCAAGTCCCTCTGCAATTCTGCAAAACACCATTTAGGGCAAGCAGAGAGTAATCCACACAGATAAAACATAGAGCAGTAATAGGGTCAGCCATGAGCACACCGGGGGGTTGGCTTTGCACTGCTGCCCCTTTGCAAATCTCTTCTGGGGAGACAGAGCACTGCAGTTTTCAACTGAGAGCGATGAGCCAGTGGTAGGCAATGGAGGTGGAAAGGTATGTGGCAAGGGGCTAACCCCAGGGCTGTGCCCTGGATTGGAGTTGGGTCTAATGACAGAACGATCCATCCCCACTTGGCAGTGGGCAGCATCCTGGCTGCCCACTAGGGTCTGCAGGACCTGGACAGCCACCAGGTGTGCACAAACAAAACACTGCCACACCTTGTTTTAACTAAATAATAACAAGAGTAGCAGGAAAGACTGAAGGAAAAGTGAGATGGCATTGCTGTGCACCCAGAACAACAAGCCACAGGTGCTGAACTCTGGAGCTTATTGCTGCCTCGTGGTGATGGGGCGCCACGACAGCTTACCAGGGTTTGGGTGTTTTTGGAGACAAACGCAGAGGGAGAGAAAGAGCTGCTACCAGAACTCTGGAAGCACCCACACAATCCCAGTGTCTCCTCACAGAGAATACTGGTTCGTTCCAAGGAAGCCAGCTCTGGGGCACTGCCATAACCCGGTACTGAGAGAGGCAGGATTTCAGGGTGATAATGGGAGAACAAAAGGGGACTGTCTTTAAAAAGATGGTGAAAAATGCATCTCATGAGATACAGCTGGTGAACTTCAATTGTTTCTGAGCCAAGTATGTTGCTTCCATTTTCCATGAGTTTCTCGAAACACTCCCATATTTTATTAACTAATACCAATTTGTGGGTGGAGAGCTGAGGCACAGCCTGCCTGTGTGAACCCCTTCTATTCCTTGCAGCTGCTAGGGAGGCCACTGCTGGTGGTCAGCTCAGATGTAGGCTCTTTGGAGGGACCCAGAAGACACCGCTCTCTCACTGGTGGCTCTAAGCTGGAGGGCTGGGTTTATTTGGGACGGTTGGTTGAGCACCTACTCGGTGTAGAAGACTTCTTGTACCTGAGTTGCCATGGTGCTAGTCCCAGGCTTCCAACTTGCCTACTAGGTCATTCCTTCAGGTGTAACAGTGAGGAAGGCTCTGGCACCTTATGTTTCACCCTCACATAGCTTCCCAGAACTGGAGTAAGTATTGCTTGCCAGAGTGCAAACCCAGGCTCTCCACCAAGGGACAGAGACTGGGCCAGACACCCCTCCCAATGTGAGAGAATGGTTTTGCACATTTTCATCATGGAGTCCAAGAAGGGTGCGTCTTCTACCTCCGGGGACTGAGGCGCACACATCCATTCATGCACAACATAGTAGTCAGACCACAGAACCTATGTGTTACCTGAGATGCCCAGTGGATTCTTTCCTCAGTTTAGTATAGAAATGAAAAGCTGGGAATCTGTTGCAGACAGAAGTTTACTTGCGAAGGGACCAGGTGAGCAGAGAAAGGAGAGGGAAGGAGACAGTGCCTCTGGAGATAAAGCCAGGAGGTGGGGTGCCTCTCGAAAGTGGAGGCAGAGACACCAAAGTGGTCTTTGAAAGTGTCTTGGGATTTTAAGCATTCCCTGACCTCTCCTTGTTGGGCAGAAGCCTATAAGTAAGATGTTCTCCATTAGTGGTCTTCTAACCAGCTAAGAAATGGGTGGGAAATGCTGGTGCCACCCACCCGAAGGTGTGACCATGGTATTAGCAGGTCTAGTGGTCTCACTGTGGTTTTCCCCATGGTTGGAGATTTGAGTTCAGTGGTTCAGCCTTGGAGGGCTGGGTTCCGTTAAAGAAGCCTCTCATGATGTCACCCCAGATTTGATTGTTATGTGTGCCAGTCAGTGTGGGGTCTGGCTCAGTCTGTCACCCACAAAAACCTACACACAATTTGGGGGTTGGAGTAACTCAATTTGTCCTGTTCCCAGCCCCATCTCATATGAAAATAAGTGGACAATGCATTCAAGCCCACCCATGCCCATCGCACACTCAGCCTTCATTCATACCAGCAGGAACTGCAGCTTAGTTGGGGTGACCCCCCAATTAACCCTCTAGGTACGACCCCATCCCTGGGGTTCCTGTACATGTTCATATGTGCAGCAGAATGATCCAGTCTGCCTCACATCTCATCCAGTTCTCAAACACACCAATGGTGTGCTTCAGTTAGCTCAGCCTAACTGATCTTACTATCCAGGCCATTCATATTTCAGTGATTGGTTCCACCCTGTTCAACCAGTCCCCAACCCCACACCAAGTCCTGCTTCTTCTCAGGCTTACTGGTTGGAGCTGCAGCCCAGCAGAGGTTTTCTTTGGATGTCCACTCTCAGTGCAGGATCTTGCAGTTTCCAGATTGCAGCCTAGTCTGCTCCCAATCCCAGCTCTCATGCTCAACAGTGGAATCATTGGAATAGTAATGTAATTCCTAAACCCTATATCCCCCTTACCAAGATCACCCCTGGCCTACTCTTGCATGTGCCAATGGGTGTTGAAGCGCAGTCTGGCATGGCCTGACTCACTTCAGCATTCACCAGAAAGTGCTACAGTCTGGTTCAACCTAGGTTGCCCCAATTCCAGCTCATGCTAACTGATACTGCAGTCTAACCCAAACTGGCCAAACACAAGTCCTGGTCTAAGCACTAATGTGAAGTTATAGCCCAACCCATCGTGCCCTGGCTCTCACACCTGCCAGTGGGTTCTATGAGTTGTTCCAGCTGCCTTGCTTCCAGACCTGACCCATATATGTGCTGATGAGTACTGCCACCAGACTGGTGTGGGCTGCCCCTAGCCGTGGCTCTTGTACTCAATATCAAGGACTGTGTTCTGAAAAAGGACTTTCCCAAGTTCCTCCACCAGGTCACTTCCCATTTGCAAATCTCACCTACACCAGTTGGCTCATGACCCAGGTTAACTTGGCCTGTCTGCTTTCCCAGCATTTACTGGAAGGTACAGCAACCTTGCAAAACTGGTCCACACTCATTCTGCCTCTTGTGGGCGCTACAGTCCAGCTCCTCTAGAGCACATTCTAGACATGGTTCTCATGTGGATCAGTGGCTGCTGCGACCTAGCACGACACATCCTACACCTATTCTTTGTCTTTTGAGCAACAGCAGGTGCTGGAGGCTACCCCAATCTGGGATACCCACAGATCTAACCCACATACATGCCAAGAAATGCGACAGCCATGTCCAGCCTAATCTACACTCTCCATTACAGCTCTCACTCTCACCAGTGAGAACTGCAGCTAAGAAAGGGAGTCCCTTTAGCTGCCCAACCAGACCTGACTGTAGCTACTACTGATCTTATGCATGCCACTGGTTCTTCCAACCCAGCCTGGCATGGTCTGCTGGGGTCCATGCAGTAGGTATGAATAACACAAAGGTGTGAAGAGAACAGCTTCCCTGCTTGGCAGGACCCTAAGGGAGCTTCCAGCTGTTTGGCAGGGTCTGACAGATTTCTCTCTGACCACCTTGACACAGTTTCACCCCCTTTTGCATGGACACCCAATCACCTAAGAATTTTGTAATCTATTGAGGCATTGTTTGCCCCTGCGTGATGGCTTTTGCTAGCAACATGAGTTTGAGAGTTAATGTTATTGTTAATGTCTTAGTGAGTGGGCCTTTAACTGTGCAGAGGAGTACAATTAAGCCCATTCTGTTTCTGGACACCTTATTGTGTGCCTACCCATTGCTCTGAAATCTGGCCCAGGCATATAGCATGCCTTCTGGGAAATGGCTGGATAAGAAGTTTACAAACTAATCGAAGTGATAGGAGTATGAGCTGAGACTGTTATGACAAAAAATATAGCTACTGGGACCCTAAAAGTTATCCTATTATTGGGACCCTAAAGGCTATCTTGTTATAGCTACTGTAACCCTAAAGTCTATCGTGCTATGACAAAGAACATAACTCCCATGACCCTAAAGGCTATCATGCTATGGCAAAAAATATAGTTACTGTGATCTTAAAGGCTAGCCCATCCTTGCAACTCTTTAGAACATAGAAAATGTAGTTGTTTTAGCTGCTTTCATAATTTTTTAACTAGGGGAAATATAGGGCAATTTTACTAACATCATAAAAATATACTTTTGATTTTTGTTTGATCATTTATGAGCTTGAAGAGCCTGCAGTTGTAGAGGGATTTAATGTTTGAAACTTTTTGTCTTAGATATTTATGCTTTTTCTCTTTTGATGCATTTCTCCCATTAAGGGATGGATAAATTGTAGAATAAAAATTGCAGTAGAACTGTATTACTGATTAAGATGTGTTGTCTACTGAGAACGTCTTGGCTGCAACATCAGAATGGATAATGCCATCTTAAGGTGAAACGATTTGCAGAATTAGCTTTGGAAGCATTCACTTGTCCAGTATAGAATTGAAACCTAAATGGAGTAAACATGGCTCATTGCTAATTGCAATTCTTTCCTCTGTTATAACTCTTGCTTTACTTGTTTAGTTAATAAACTGTGTGAGCTTGAAGGTCTAATGGCCTTTAGTGCCAATGGCCCCTAATCCCCATAAGCCAAGACCCCTGACTTACTAACCCATACATAATTTAAGGTAGGGGTCTGGTTGTCACAGGGGTGCCAAGGATAGAACCCAGACTTAAGGACAGTAGGAGGGGGCTGGCAAGCTGAAATAAGAAACACCTCTCAAGCTGTTGTAAATTGTGCTCCCCCTTGAAGCTATGTCAAACTGCCTCTATTGCAATTGTGCTGTTTGGGACCACACTCTGTGGTCAAGTGGATGCAACACCATGACGCAAAAGTTCTATGCTAGAGCTTGTGACTTCTTCTGTATAAATAAAGCAGACAGCTTTCTTGCAGGGTCCACAATGATCTTGGAATTGTAGTGGTCTGTCTCTCTTCTTCTTTCTACACCTATTTCACGCACCCTTCTCAAGCTCCGAATTCAACTGGAGCTGGACTCCAGCAATGGTCTACATCCCAATGTTGGCCTTTATCATTGGGTGCTGTAGCCTGGACTGACACAGCTTGCCCCAAATCCCAGCTATTACTGATGGATACTGTAGCCTAAGCCTGCCCAATTTTCCTCCATCCCTGGCTCTCTTGCAATTAGATGGATATGACAGCCTAGCCTAGCCTGGCCTGTACCCTGTCCTGACTCAACATATGCCAGTGTGTACTATCACTAGGAGGCTGCCTGGTCTAGCCTCCTAGCCAGCCCACACATCTGTTAACCAGTGGAGCAGCTCTGCCTGGCCCATTCTTAGCCCTGATTCTCATGCTCACCAGTGAGAGACACAGTTTAGTAAACATGTTTCTTAAGTTGCCCAGCAGGCCTGTTCCCAGACCAGATCTCATGTGTGTCAGTGGGTGCTAGGCCCCTACATGTTACAGTCTATCCCCCCATCTTGGCCTTTGTGTGTGTTGGTAGATGTTGCAGTCTGGCCTACCCCACACCCAGTTCTTGGGTGTGCCAGCAGGAGCTGCAGCCTATGCCAACCTAGCCTGTTTGCAATCCCAGTTCTCATGAGTGTTGTTAAGTTCTATGGTCAAACCAAGCTAGGCCTGTCACTATGCCCAGCATTGAGCAAACTAGCAGGCACTGCAGTCCCACAAGTATAAGCCATAAATCCCTCAGAGCTTCTGCTCCAAGACCGATTCTATAACTTGCCAGTTAGTATCATGACCCAGCCTAATATGGCTAACCCCCTGCTTTGATAGTCTCTGGCAGGAACTGTGGCCTGGCCTTTCCACGCAGGCCCACCAGCCCTAGCTTTCTTCTACACTGGTGAGCTGTGATTGATGTCAGGTAGTCTAGCCCAGGCATGACTGACTGTTTCTAAAGATTTGTTTGAAAGAAACATGGAAAGAGAATATGAAAAAAGAGAAAGAGAACCTTTCAATCTTCATGTCACTGAGTCATTACCCACATGGCTGCAATGCACAGGGCTGGCTCAGGCAGAATCCAGGAGTCACAAGCATATTCTGGTTTTCCCATGTAGGTGCAGGAGTCTAAGGTCTTGGAGCAATCTGCTGCATTGATATTCCCAGGATATTAGCAGGAAGCTGGTTTGAAAGTGAAGCAGCAGGGGCATGGTGCTGTGACCTAGCAGCTAAAGTCCTTGTCTTAAGCATGTCGGGATGCCGTATGGGCACAAGCTCTAATTCTGGCAGCTCCACTTCCCTTCCAGCTCCCTGCCTGTGGCCTGGGAAAGCAGTCAGGGAGGTCCAAAGCTTTGGGACCCTGCACCAGTGTGGAATATCTGGAGGAAGTTCTTAGCTCCTGGCAGCACTGGCTGTTGCAGTCACTTGGGGAATAAATTATGGGATGGAAGATCATCCTATCTGTCTCTTATCCTCTCTATATATCTAACTTTGCAGTAAAAATAAAATAAATCTTAAAATAGAAGAAAGTAAAGCAGCCAGGAGTCAATCTAATGCCCATATGAGATATCGGCACAGTGGGCGGTACATTCCCAATTTCTGGTGCTTTGAATCTATGTCCCATAACAGGTGGATAGGGCAGAGACCACAATGGTACTGTGGACTGGGTGACAGCTGATGGTTTTCTGGGCCAGAGTGAAGATGGTAGAGGCAATGGAAGTGCTGGGAAGTTTTCACAAAAGACTGGAGGAAGTGGTCAAGGTGGACCAGACCCTAATGTTTGTTCTTAGCCAAAGAAGCTACTTTGGAAACAGAAGGGAAACCAGGACTCCTGCAGGTCTGGAGGAATCCAGGGCAGTGGACCTGATGACCACACAAGTGCAGGTAATAGCTCGGAGGAGGGGTGCCCACTAGGGTTCAGACAGCATGCACACTGGCGTGTGCCTACATGATGGCCCCGTTTAAGTTGTGCCCAACCACCAGGCAGGACCTGTACATAACGGAGTGGTCCCATTAGCTGTTCTGAACCACCAGGCAGGGGCCAGAAGTAATGGGGTGGTGTCATTAGCTGTGCTCATGTGCTGGGAAGACACCAGAATTGACAAAGCGAACGGTCCCTCCACAAAGCTTGAGCAGGCATTAGAGGCCCTGGAGCTAATAGGCTCACGGCAGTGAACTCCCATGCACCTGGGGCGAAGAGAAAGTCTCCACGCTGAGAATATACGTTCAGGAGGGGGAATTACTCTAAAAATACCAGAGGAAGCCAGACAGGCCTGCCAAGTGGTAGCAGGTGTTTTGCGGTGAGGGAAACCCCCTCCTGCAGATGGACCAGGGCCTGCCGAGGCAGTTAGACAGGGACCTGGGAGATAGGGCATACCGAGACTCATGGGGGGCTGAGGTGAGTCCGGGTATTCCCTGGTGTTTCCGAGGGAGGTGACCCTTTCCAAAAGCTGTGCCCGGGAGCCCTGCAGAGCAGGGGTCACAAAAACAGCACAGGAGCTCATGTTGTGCCCACGACACACTGAAAGAGATGAGACCCTCATCTTAGAGCCAGATGTGTGTGTGTATACAAGGGCATTGCAGAAAGCTCATGAAAAATGTGGATTGAGGGAAGAGCAGAATTGTCTGACCCATAATACATGTATCTTTTGACCTCCTTTTTCACACATACCTTTTACAGTATCCCCGTACATCCCAAATAATGCACAGAATGGCTTATGTGAAAAAAAGAAACTATAATCTACACTTAAATTTGTTTATAACTATAATGTACATTACAACATGCTGATCTGTGTATATACTGTGGAGTGGCTAATGGGGCTGTTTAACTGCATAGCATCACACATTCTTCAGGTTTTTGCAGTGAGAGCGTTGGCATCTCAATCAATTTTGAAGTGTGTGGGATATTACTACTAACTGAAGTCATCATATTGTACCGTAGAGCTCTTACATATACTCCTAATGGCTTAAAATTGTGCATTCTTTTATTGATATCTTACCTTCTCCCCCCACATCCCTTCATCCCAAGGTATTTCTTTACCCATTTGCCTGTGGATAGGCTACTATATGGAGAAATTGAAGGGACGATTTGCTAAGGAGACTAAGCCAGTGACAAAATGACATATGCTGTGATTCAACTGTGTAAAAGACCTGAAGGAGTCACATTTATAGAGATGTGTAATAGTGTGTTTAGGCAGGGGAGAGTCAAACTCAAGATATTAAGTAGAGTGGAGGACTTAATGTTTGATGGGTACAAAGCTTCAATTCCATGAGATGGGAAAAATTGTGTCGAAGAGGGGGGTGACAGTTTACACAAGAATGTGAATGTCCTCAGCATCACCGAGTTCTGCCTACACTAGCTGAGAAAGGGGTACGGTGGTCAGATTCATGTTACATGTATGCTGTATTTTAATCAACTGTATTTTAATGCTAGCTTGAGGAATCTAATTAAGGAGAAGTGTGGCCAGATGTGTGGGTACATTCTTCCTGCTGGCCTGTATGTGTCTCCCACATTATTCTGAACATACACAGTGTTGTCTGTCTCACCCACTGTCTCCACACATTAGGATTTACCATGAGGAGGGGAGCATGCACCTGGCATGAAGTCTTTCCCCCTTTTTACACATCTCCTACACAGTGGGAACATGTCTGCAGGAAACATCTCCTGGACCTTGACACTACTTCCCAACAGCTTCTGAGTTCCACAGCTACACCTGCAGCGACAACAGTGAAATGTAGCCCCTGGCTGTGTCAGGACTCCTCAAGAGCTAAGCCAAGAGAGTAAGCAGCACAGCATCCCCTGATCCTCTGGCATCCAAAGGAGGCAGAGATGAGAATAGGAGGAGGTTCTGGCTCCATAGGCTCTTGAGGGATTAGCTAGCAGTCCAGTGCAGCCAGCATGGCTGGATAGGGAAGAGCTCTGCACATGAGGCTGATGTGGCTTCAGGTTGGTGACAGATGCCCCGTTGGGCTACCCATGTACATCTGAGGGCCACAATCTGTCTTATGGTGAGAATTGGATAATGTAATGGATGGTTGTGCAAAGGTACTCCAGGACAAGGGCAGACTCTTCAATAATGGTGCTGGGAACACTGGCTCTCCACACTCAGCAGAGTGAAGTCCAGCAGTGTCGTGCAGTGCCCTAGAGAAGCCTTCATTGACCATGAGTTTAGGCTGGGGCTTGCTTCTGGCCCTTCTGTTCTGTTCCACTACTCTGGGTGTTTATTCCAATGAGGCTTTAGTTATGAGGCTTTGTAATATATTTTACATCATAAGTGGGCTGCCTCTAACTGCTTTTCTTTTTCTTTTTTTTTTTTCTTTTTCCCAATTGCTTTGGCTATTAAGGGGTTTAGGATTCCATCTGAATCTTAACATATATTTTTTCTATTAATACAAAGAATCTCATTGCTCCAAAGATAACATAAAATTGTAAAAACCACAGTGAGAATTTTACTGCTTGAGTAGAATGTGGCTACTCTTGTTGGAGAAAACAGGGAGAAAAGCCAGTTGTTGCACCCATCGCCACCCCAGAGTGAATTCTACACTTGGAGAGAAGGCAGAGCGCTGGTGATGATGGTTACACTTCTCCTCATGTGTGTCAGTGATTCTGTCCTGGGAGGGACTTTGCTGCTGCTCTCCCTGGAGGGCTCTGTGGGGCTCTGGAAAACAGCCTGTTTGAACTGTCCCTGCCACAGGAATCCTGAACACCTCCAATCCCACCTCCCGGGGCAGGGGTCTGACCATTGCCAGATGTACCAGCTGCTGATCATCTCTCCTTTTGCTACAAGGTTTTTAAAAAATAAACAAAAAGACTAATTTATTCTTATTAGAAAGGCAGACTTGTAGAGAGAAGGAGAGACTGATCTTCAATCCACTGGTTCACTCCGAAAGTGGCCACAATGGCCAGAGCTGAAACAATCCAAAGCCAGGAGCCAGGCTTCCTCCATGTATCCTATGCAGGTGCAGGGTCTCAAGGTGTTTGGCCATCCTCCACCACCTTCCCAGGCTGCAAGTGAGGAGCTAGATGGGAAGTGGGACAGCTAGAGCTTGAACCTGCGCCCATGTGTGTTATCTGTGCTTGGAGATGGAGGATGAGCCAGTTAAGCCAATAAGGTGACCTCTTCTATAAGCTTTTAAGGATTGAATTAAACATTTTTTTAAAAAATAATTTACACAGAGGGAAGAAGAGACATAGGAATCTTCCACTAGCTGATTCATTTCCCAAATTGTCACAATGGCTAGAGTTGGGCTGGTCCGAAGCTAGGAGGCATCAATTCTTCCCAAACTCTCAAGTGAGTTCAGGTTCTCAAGTTTCAGGGCTATTCTTCTTTGCTTTTCTTAGTCACAAGCAGGAACATGCTAGATGGGAAGTAGAGCAGCCAGGTCATGAACCAGTGCACATATGAGATATTGGCCCCACAGGTAAAAGCTTAGCCTGATAAACTGTGAAACTAACCCTAAATAATTTTTTTTTAATGAAAACCAAGAGGTCACATTGCACATCCTCTCAAAATCCTGCCTCTGTTGCAATGTTGTAATGTGCCTCCCACACAGTTGTGTGTCTGTTAAGGGGGTGATGCGGTGTGTTCAGAAAATGATTCTATAGCAACCCCAGCCTTATGTAGACATCACAGAAGGGACCCAGATACCCTAGAGGGTCCAGCTCCACCTTTCCTGAGCACCCCTCACTGCCATCAGGCAACACAAGTGCTTATTGCTGCTGCCAATGTAATGTGCTTATATTAGAAGGAAAACATGCAACATCATTGCAGACTGTAAGAGCATCAATGCAGGTACACTCTTGTTCATGACCATGTACTAAGGACTTTCCTTTCACATGACTCTCCATGGAGCAGTTGACTGCACTAGCAGCGCCACACTCAAGCTAAGTCATTGGCAGCCATGCCATCTGTTGGCAACAGAAACTTTATTTTTTAAGATTTAGTTATTTTTGCTATAAAGGCAGATTTACAGATAGAAGGAGAGACAGAAGGATCTTCCATCTGCTGGTTCACTCCTGAAATAGCTGCAATGGCCACAGCTGAGCCAATTCAAAGCCAGGATAGAGGAGCTTGTTCTGGGCCTCCTACACGGGTGCAGGGTCCCAAGGCTTTTGGCAATTTTCCGCTATTTCCAGGCTACAAGCAGGGAAAGTGGAACAGATGGGGCTTGAACCAGCACCCATATGAGATCCCAGCACTTGCATTAGGAGATTAGTCAATTAAGCTATTACATCAGACCCTAGATACTTTTCTTTAAAAAGAAACTTACATGGTTTTATTTGAAAGTCACTTGCTAGTTTATTTCCCAAGCCATAAGTGGGAAGGCAAAAGACAGGAGCACTTGGGCTGTCCTCTGATGCTTCCCCAGGTATATCAGCTGGGAGTTGGATGGAAAGTGGAGCAGCAGGGACACAAACCAGCATCCTTTTAAGATGTCAACCCTGCATGCTTGTGGCTCAGCTTGCAAAGTCACAAGGCCAGCTCCAGGAACTTTTCAGCAACATTGTAATTGGTTGAGTGGTGTTCACTAGCAGAGATGCCTTCTGCGGATCAGAACCCTGTCTCATATCCCTTTTAAATGGGCTTAGGAGTGGCAGAGAGTTGGGGCAGAAGCAGAGCCCATATGGGATGCTAGTGCCACAGGCGGCAACTCAGTCCACCATGACCCAGAAGCTCCTGGTCCTTAGCTTTGGATAAGCTCAGCTCCTGGAATTGTAGCTACTTGGGAAGTGAACCAGCAGATAAAAGATGTTTCCAACCTTGTCACTCCTCTCTGTAAATTATGCTTTTCAAATAAAACTAATTGCTTTTTTAACAAAATATTGTAAGACAAATTACAGTTAAAGATAAAGGCAAGGAAACAAGGGCTTACAAATGTGCATAACTATGTTCTATGACCACTTTAAACACTTCAGCAGTGTCATGAACAATTGCGCAGCCCTACCTTAGCATTCTGGGACCAACATTGGGGCACAGCCCCATAATCCCACTGGTACAGCATGTTGAAGTGTATGGGGTCCCAGCTGAACCACTTCTGATCCAGTTTCATACTAATGCACTCAGCAAAACAGCAGACCATGTGTGAGTGCTCTGGTCCATGAGACCTTCATGGAGTTCCCGACTCCTAACTTCACCCAATTCTGGATGTCATGGCCATTTGGGGGACCAATCCAGCAGATGGAAGAGCAGATGGATGTCTCTGTCTCTCCTCTCTGTGACATTCTGACCTTCAAGGAAGTGAAATAAATGTAAAAATGACCTACAAGAAAATTAGTACTATTTCCAAATCAATTTTTTCCTTGGCAGGTGGGATTTCTTTTTTAAATGGTGCTTTTTTTTGTCCTTGGAAAGACAGATTTTACAGAGAGAAAGAGAGATCAATCTGCTGGTTCATTCCCCAAGTAGCCACAAATGCCAGAGCTGAGCTGATCTGAAACCAGGAAATAGGAGAGCTTCTTCCTGGTATTCCCACATGGATGTATGCAGGGTCCTGACATTTTGGGTCATCCTCTAATGCTTTCCCAGCCATAGGCAGGGACCTTGAAGGGAAGCGGAACAATTGAGACACAAACCTGTGCCCACAAGGAATTCCAATGTATGCAAGGTGATGATGTTAGCCACTAGGTTAACCTGGCAGACCCAGTAGGTGGGATTTTGTTGATAAAGTCAATCAGCATGAATTCTGGAAAATGGATTGCTGTCTGAAACCCAATCTTGAGATAATTGGATACCAAGAGTTGGGGACTGCAGCTGCTCTCTATAAGCACATGTTGTTGCAGTCCAAGGCCCATTTGTTGCTGGATCTCAGACAATAGGTGAGGTAGACAGAACAGCAAGGTAAGCTCTCACTGCTCATTGTCTGAAAGGAAGTGGGCCACCAAAGTGGATGGAAGGCCTCACCACGCATTAGCTCACAAGTATTCTACTGTTAATGCTGACTTGCTGCTTCACACACCTGTCAGTTAGGAAGAACTTGGGGAGGTTTAATTTAGTGGAAAGATTAAATGAACTCAAAATTTTAAAAAACATTTTAATGGCAACATCATATACAGAGAGGAGGGGAAGCAAGAAAATCTTCTGTGTGATGATTCACTCCTCAAGCAGCTGCAACAGCTTGAGCTGAGTCAATCTGGAGTCAGGAGCCAGGAACTTCTCCCGGTCTCCCACAATAGTGCAGGGTTCCAAAACTTTAGGCCATCCTTGACTGGTTTCCCAAGTCACAAGCTGTGAGCTCAATGGGAAGAAGGGTTTTGCAATTGCAACTGAGGCCCATGTAGGATCCTGGAATGTGCGAAGTGAGGATGTTAGCCGTAATTTTATCTGGCAGAAACATTGCTGAAGCATGTATCTTTTTCCATAGTGCATGTTTTCCACAAACTCCTTGAATAGCATTGTTTGCATAAATTTCTAAATTTTAATTGGCATTTTTCTGATGAATAACGATGATAAGCATTCATCAATTTACCTTTTGCCTTGGAATGTCTTTGAGAAAATGTCTATTGAGATCCTTTATCAAATTTTTTGTCATATATATTTATACATACATATATGTATGTTTATATCAATATGTCTGTACGTATATGTATATGTACACAGCTATGTGTGTGTATATATATATATATACAGTCTGATATGTGTGTGTATATATAGTCAGAAATGTGTATACTTATATATACATTTCAATTCCTTGACTTTTTTACTTACTATGAGTAAGAGAGTTACAAAGACAAGGAGACATGGAACAATACCTTCCATCTGCTGGTTTGCTCCACAGATAGAGCTTGGTCAGCAAAACCCAGAAACCTAGAACGCTATCCAGGAAATTTACTACAAATCCTTGACCGTTTCCTGCTGCCTTTCCAAATGCTTTAGCAGGGAGCATTTGCATCTGGAAACCAGGTCTATTTTCTCCAGTTTTAATAATTGTCTTTTAGCTGACACACAAGTATTCAGGGTGTGTCACGGAGTATGTAATGTGGAATGCTGTCTCATTAATAACAGAAACCTTCTGAAGTGTTCCAGGGGCACTCAGTTTGAGGTCTGTCTTCTGGAGTGAGATAGGGAGGGTGAGTCTATGAGATTTGCCTCTAAGTGCAGGGGCACATTAACTGGGTCTAGAAGAGGAAGTCACGGCCTCCCTGTTGGGTGGTGATGAGGACTCTGCAGTTAGGATAGTTCTGTAACAGTTTGTGACATCTCTTGGTGCCACCTAACTTGTGGGTGGGTGGAGGGAGAGAACATGGCCGTGCCCCCAAAGTTCCTGGGGTGGGACAATTTTAGGATAATAATCCCAATATGAACTATGCCATGTGCAACTCTCAGGTGACAAATCTGTTTTTTCTCTGCATTTCTGCATAAGTGTGGCTAACTGATTACCTTTCCTTGTGTCTTGATGGCAACATCAGAGGAATGGATTTTTGTTGCAATTTGGATTTCAGAGTGTCCTATAATCCTGGTAGAGAATCAGGAGGAGGCATGTCCTGCCCCATTTCATCCCTCTCATACCTGCACCAGTGTTCGTCATCAGACACTGCCATAAAGGGATTTAGAAGGGAAAGCAGGGTGGGATGAGAAGTTGGCCCCATCTGCCTCCTTCCTTTTCTTCTCTCCAGTCTTTCAGTGAGTTGATCACTCAGGACATCCAGGTAGACCTGAAAGGCAGCAGCTTCTAGAAGTGCCTTATCCTAGTTAATTCCCAAAAGATGGCTTCAGAACTGATGTGGTCTCAGGAGGGCAGTGCTGTCCCCAAGCTGCTGTCTCCTGTGTCAGTCCAACACGCTCAGCTTGAGTGCCAAGATAGTACCCCAGAGGAGTGGTACATGAGGTTCAGAACATTCAGAAGCTGGAACAATTCTGACCCCATCAAGAACCTCAGGATGCTGAGTGAGGTGTGCCTCCAGTGGCTGCAGCTACACCTGCACACCAAGGAGCAGATCTTGGCCCAGTTGGTGCTGGAGTGGTTCCTCATCTCCATGCCTCCAGATGTCCAGGTTTTAGTCAAGGATGAGCTGCCAGGACCTGGTGTGATGAGCTGCCAGGACCTGGTGTGATGAGCTGCCAGGATATGGAGGAGCTGCTGTGAGACAGCCAAAGGAAGCCCACAAGCTATGTGAGTAGGACCATAGTGCATGCTGTTGGATAGGGAGCAGGCACAGAGAGTGTGCAGGGCAGCTAGGCCAGGAGATGGGAAGTGCAGGTACTTACTGCCTGTCCATCCACCAGTGGAGAGAACAGTAATCTAACCCCTCAAAGTTGTTCACAGCGCAGCTCATTGACAGGTGGACCCATGGGAGCATGGTGCAATTGAGAATGTGCCATTGAAAAATGAGGGGATGGTCACTGTTCTTTTCAAAGGTTGCAGATGAATTCCAAAGGATGATTTCTGCATTTTCTCCAAGAGCCGCTGATTGGCAGGTGCAGGTAGGCTCACAGTTTTTGGACTAGCTCAGGATTTTTTCACATTTGGGAGCACTGACTTTGGGGGTGAGTTATTCTTGCCAGGTCTGGGGGAGTACTGTGGGCTATTAAATTGCATCCATGGTCTCTGGGCATCTTCTAGTAGAAACAGGCAAAATACATTTCCAGACATTGCCAGTTGTCCCAAAGGAAAGATCTTTCCTGGTGGAGAAGTGCTAGGTTAAGGAGTATGTGATTGGGGCAGGGGAATTGCTTGTTTAAGTTCCTGAATGCTTGGGTGAAACAGTTAGGAAAGGTGGGGGCAAAAGACATGATTAGGAGCAGATGGGACCAAGTGTGCATGTGTGGAAGTGAGTTAACCAGCAGGGGATTCTGTAAGATGAGCAGGATAGAATAGATGTTATTGAACATAGCATGACAAAGGATCTTTTGTAGGTTAGAATTTGAAGTTTTCTGGAGTTGGCTTCAGGGCCATGGTGGATGTGGAAATCCAATGTCCTGACGAAGATTGTACACAATGTGCAGCCTCCTGTTTGCTTCTGCTTGACATTAGGAAATGCCAGGTATATCTTGGATCCTGTGTAAATAGGACTTCCTGGAGAACTAGAAAGGAAAAAAGGTTGTACATAATCAGAATGGGAGTAGTATTTTGAAGCTGATTTGCAAGGCAAAGATGGACAGTCTTCTCCATTGGGTCACTCACGGCTCCAAATGGTTGAAGAAGTCAGGCCTAGACTTGGCCAAGCGAGGAGCCAGGTGTCAGGGATCCATCATTTGCTGCCTCCTGGAGGCTGTGACAACAGGAGATGGTACTGGGGAGAAGAGCCAGTGATCAGATCCAGAACTCCACTGTGGCATGCAAGTGTCTTAATCACCACAAAACCAAACACATGCCCGGGTTTGTCTGTCTGTATTATCTAGCGGTCCTTGCTTGGTTGAATCTCTCATGAATGTGGAGACCCAACTATGAGATGTGCAACTGGTGATTCAGGTAGCCCCCAGGCTTGAATGAACACAAGCCAGGGGACTTCAATGAACCAGTTTATGGGAAGTAGAAGCTTAGAGCGAATTACTTCATTGGTCGGTTGATTACAGAGCCTCAGGCAGCTAACAAAGCTGGCTTTCTCAGGGACTATGTAGATAATTAAGACAATTTGTTTGAGCTGCTGGGAGATGAGGCTGTGGGCCTCATCTGTGGCCTTGGCAAGGGTGCTGTGTCAGGTAGGGCACTCAGCTAGTGGGGTCTTGGCAGTGCAGTTGTAAGTGCTGACAAAACTGTGTTGTTCCCACCACGGAAAACTCTGAGTGCTGCTCATTTGGCTTTATAACTCAGAGGGTTGACCACCCAGCACACCTCAGACCAGTTCAGGAATCCCACTCTGCTACAGCTCCATGCAGGTGTTGGCAGAAAGCCCTTAGGAAGCCACCATTTGGGGGTCCCACTTGTGAGTCAGTTGTCATGACCAGAGGATGACACAATCTAATCTTCTGTTGAGAGCGCATAGGGCTGTCTAGCACAGCACTGCAGACCAACACCCTGACGAGGTCAGCGGTAAACAAGTTCAGGAAGTGTCTTCCCCTTGGGGCGTGGCTGTGTGTCCTGCCTGCGGGGTGACCTTTTAGCTGATTGGTCGCTTCCCACGTGCAGGGGTGACCTTTTAGCTGATTGGTCGCTTCCCACGTGCAGGGGTGACCTTTTAGCTGATTGGTCGCTTCCCACGTGCAGGGGTGACCTTTTAGCTGATTGGTCGCTTCCCACGTGCAGGGGTGACTTTTTAGCTGATTGGCTAGATGTTATATATATAAGCAGGTTGGGTCCTGGAGTGGAGTGCAAACAGAGTAGAGGAGCAGATAGAGCAGAGAGGGCAGACAGAGTAGAGAGAAAGAAGGAGCAGACGGCTTTCCTGTTTGCATGCTGCCTGATGGAATAAAGAGTTTCTACACAGTCACTCAGCATAGGGTTTTCTTCTGCGGGTTCGGAGATTCCCTGACATCTGGTGCCGTGACTTGGATCCACTTGAGCGGGTAAGCCGCACGACACGGGACAAGGTAAGCAACTGAGCGCACAGCTCAGGAAGCCGCACACGCGGGAGAAAGGTCAGTAGCTGAGCATAGGCTCAGGAAGCCGCTCTTGCGGGGACATGCGCGTCAGGTTCGCAGGGCAGCGACAAGAGGTTTGCAGGGCAGAGACGAGAGGTTCACAGGGTAAGTGATAAGAGAGGTTCACAGGGTAGTGACGAGAGAGAGGTTCACGAGTTAGCGACAAGAAAGGATCGTCGGTTAGCGACGAGACAGCCTTCGGTCAGGGAATAATACCGTTCAACACTATGGGGAATCTGTCTTCTAGTATGTGTATGCAGGAGCTGTTATGGAAACTGTTGAAAAAAACATGGTACTCCTGTGAAGGCTAAGACGGTGCTTGCATTTTTGCAGACAGCAGATAGGGTTTCCCCTTGGTTCCTAGATGCAGGTCTTCTGACTCTGCCCCAATGGGAGCGCCTCAGGAGAGACCGTCTGCGTGCTGAGCGGAAGAGTCCGTTACCGCCGGGAACTGTTGATTTCTGGACCTTGGTTAAGCCTTGTCTTACGGAACGGTCAGACAAGTTTAAGGAAATTTTGCAGGAAGGGGAAGATCTGTTGCAAGAAATGCAAGAGGAAGCTTCTTCAAAAGGAGCAACTAGTGAGTCAGAAGGATCAGATTCAGAGGAGAAAGAGGAAGCCTCAGGGAGCAAATTGGATGAGCTGGTAGAAAGACTAGAAACTGCGTCGGTGAGTCATTCAAGGAAATCCTGGGTACCTAGACCCCCACCAGGATACCCGCCCTTGGTGCCTACGGCTCCTCCCTGGGCTGGTGATTGGGATGTGTTAGGGGTCTGGCCACGAGACCTCAATGTGGAAGAGAGGCAAGGTTGGAGAGAATTGCGTGGCCCTGGGCAGGTCTTTCCCGTACAGGAGGACTGAACTCCAAATCCCCGGTACGCTCCTGGGTCCGACTAGATTTCAAGCTAGTGCAAGAGTTTAATTATATGCTTTCATTTACCATTTTGTTTACTAGGTTCCACAGTGATTTAAGTCATCACAATCCAATATACAGAAATCAAATATCTTTCTTTAAATTGGCTAATGATGCATCCTTTTATAGAAAATGTCATTGACACTTAAAGTCATTTGATAAAAGCTAATGAATTCTTCAGCATTCCTTCAGAAAAGTAAAAAAGAATTTGAATAGTATATTGGTAAATCTTGTAACATACAAACTTGAACAATGAGAAGAACTATTTGGGTCTAAGTTCATGTTAATAAGCAGAAAACGGATAAACTACTAGAAAAAATATTGACAACATGAGATCATAACACTTTGGAATAGGTTTTAGGGACTTCTTTGCATGTGCACATGTGCTTGTCTTTCAGTTCTTGTTTACTCTTACAGTGGCATTTATTCATCTATACTTAAACCTCATGAGATAGTTCTATTATTGTTCACATAATAAATGAACATTTAAGAGTTGTATAGACAAATGGTATGCAAAATTTACTGCAGTTTTTATATATACCCGTGTATCTATATATGTATATATCTAGGAAGGCAAAGGGAAAACCTGGAAACGGTGAATAGAGTATAAAATAGTACCTGAAGATAATTATAAAGGCCTTTTAAACCAGTTTAGATCATATCACAGGTGATACTATATAACCTCATGATATCAACCTAAAATTAAGAGGCTTCAAAATGTACTTGCAATGAATACATTCAAAGCAAATATTGAAGCCCTCTTACTGTGTAACTGGTATATAAACTTTATAGTACATTGGTTTGGGGATGTATTAGAACATATGTAGTCTTCCGTTAAAAAAGGCACATTCTATTACTGCTGTAAATAAATCATGAGATGACTGTTCTTCAAAAGAAACATTTATTTTTTTGTGGTTATAGTAAACACTGTTGTCACGAATGTTTCTTATTAGATATAATTAGAAGAACGGTGATTTATCAAATTAGCGAAAGAGGAAATTATTGTATAGCATGTTTTGTACTCCTAAACCAAAAAGTTAAGATGCTCTTAAAATTGCATTGGGAAATGCTAGATATCCAAGTATATGAATGTTCCTAATTTTCAAGAGTATAAATTCTGTCCTAAATTTGCTATCAAATATTCCACTGTTATTCCCTATAATTCCACGGGTCAGGCTATAGTGGAGCATGCTCATGCCATACTCAAGACACTGTTAATTAAAAAAAAAAGACTCTGTTAATTAAACAAAAAGGGGGAGTAGGAGCCTCCCTCTTCCCCAGTAGCCCAAAACACCAATTAGCTCTTGGTACATATATTTTTAATTTTTTGATGTTGGATTTGCATGGCCGCTCTGCTGCTGAGCGGCATACCTTGGGTGATGGCCCCTGTAAAGACCAGGTTATGTGGAAGGATGTCCTAACAAAAGCATGTTGAGGCCCGCATCCTGTCTTACGATGGACATGAGGTGCTGCTTGTGTTTTTCCGCAGGATTCTGAAGGACCAGTGTGGATACCTGAACGTCTGACACGTGTGGTGAAGGAGCCTCTTCAAGATGAAGCCCCCGATGTGGTGGATGCTAATGACTGCACTGACAATGAGCTTGGCAGCGAACGGACCTGACCAGGACCTTCACCTGTGGATGATAGTGCAGGCATGGCTGATGCCCCTGCCAGTGACCGATAACAGCCGTATATTGCCTACGTTCTTTACCAACAATGAGAGCATCGAACTGCCCGCTGTCCCTAGGGACAATAAATCGATACCATAAGGAACATAAGTATCATCTTGCCTGGTACTGTGTGTTTCCAAGCCTGGGCCTATGCTGTATATGAGACTCGACATTGCATCCTGATGGCGGATCAGATCATAGGGAGGTTTCAGGATGACTGAACTGATGGAGTAGCTATGACCATGACTGCCACCGTTCCTCGACTCTGCCTGCAAGCTGAATGTGGCAATGCCTCTGTGACTGGAATACGTCAGATACTGCCATGCTGAGCTGGTGTTTGGAGATGGCCCCCGGAATGGACGGGATGTCAAAGTACTGTGTCACCCAGAAGAGTGGCCCCAGGTTTTGCTATGACAAAGTTGCTTTCATCTTTTCCAACTCAACCTTTTTTGGGTATAACTATTCATATGGTGATCCTGCTCGCTCAACCTTGGAATGCCTGAGTACTGTGTACCAGCCATGGTGGCAGCTCAGATATATCAGCATTCACTTCGGCTCGTGGGACAGTGATACAGAACGGTGCCTATATCTATAGTAACTCACCCAGTTGGGAAGAAAATGTAAATGTGACCTGTAAGAGTAATGTCTCTGCACCCCCTGCCTTTGTATGTGTTTTCCCACCATTTATGTTTTTGGTTTCCCATTGTTTCTTATTTGAATTGTAGTGAATATGGGGGTGGCTTGACCCAATGTTGGACTGGGTCAGGTACTGCTGTGCTGACAATGGCAGCTGGTCCTTGAGGTTCGATAATTTAACCAGAGACCTCCACATGCAAATTCTTTCCATCAATGCCATAGGGGTAAGAGTAGCTTCAGTAGAGCAGTGGCCCGATTGGGTCTTGAGAGGCCTTTCATTTGCTCGCCAGTGGGCTGGTCTAACCAGTGTTGGTATGCTCCTTGTCATTCATGTGCTCTGGGTTGGCTGCATCACCCTAATTCGAGCATGGTGCCATTAACCCCAACAGCAGGTGCTAGTGCAAGTGGTGCTTGTGCTCCATAGACGAGAGTCCCCCAAGGTATGGCTGAACATGCTGGACTGGTAGTCAAAGATGGGTAAGTATCTGATATGGGCTCTACCAACCTAAGACAGGCACTGCGTCCACGGCCGCGCGGTCAGCCCATGACGGGTAAGGAGAGTGCTAACTTGGAACACCTAAGACAGGCATGGTCCCTTGTTAATTAAACAAAAAGGGGGAGCTGTTGAGAGTGCATAACGATCTATGGGGCTGTCTAGTACAGCACTGCAGACCAACGCCCTGACAAGGTCAGCGGTAAACAAGTTCAGGAAGTGTCTTCCCCTTGGGGCGTGGCTGCATGTCCTGTCTGCGAGAGTGACCTTTTAGCTGATTGGTCGCTTCCCATGTGCAGGGGTGACTTTTTAGCTGATTGGCTAGGTGTTATATATAAGCAGGTCGGGTCCTGGAGTGGAGGGCAGACAGAGTAGAGGAGCAGACAGTGCAGAGAGGGCAGACAGAGTAGAGGAGCAGATAGAGCAGAGAGGCAGACAGAGTAGAGGAGCAGATAGAGCAGAGAGGCAGACAGAGTAGAGAGAAAGAAGGAGCAGACGGCTTTCCTGTTTGCATGCTGCCTGATGGAATAAAGAGTTTCTACACAGTCACTCAGCATCGGGTTTTCTTCCGTGGGTTCAGAGATTCCCCGACAATCTTCAAAGTCTGCACTAACTTTTGCAGACATGTAGATGCATTAGCCAGATGAAGAGGCATCCTAGGCTGGATTTTAAACATGATGAGCGGTCTTTAAAAATGTCTAGGGAATGGAGATGCATCTCATGAGGCATTTGATCTTTTCATTCCATTTTACCAAGAGCAGTTTTTGAAGCACATTGTAATTCATAGTGGTGGTACAGAACTAGCATTGGTCACATTCAGAAGGGGCACAGCCATGACCTGGTGGCAGGAAGTCAGAGACTCCATTTAGCTAAGACAGAAGCACTCTAAGATTCCAGTCCTGCTTGGGCTGAGAACTGGTCTAGAATAGTTGCAGGCCAGAGGAATACAGAACAGTGTGCATGTGGCCAGCACCAAGGAGGCAAATGGATGTGAAGAGTGGGGCAGACATAAGAGAGGATGTTAGGCTGGTGGTGCTGCAGGTCAGTGGCCACCACAAAGGATATCCCTTGGAGCACTTCAGGCAGGCTCCAGGTGTGATGTCTGTGGTAAGGCTGGCATTTGCCCAGAGGATCCTTGTTGCTCTCCATAGATTTGGAGACTGGTTTCTCCAAATGATCCCATGTTGGTGAGGTTCTAAATGACCATGGTGAGGCAGGTGCTGGTGTTGACACTGCAGAGTAGTCGAAATGGGCTTGCTGTTTCTGCAGTGGTGAGTCTAGGTTAATACAGTGCAGCTTGTGTGGTATGGGCGAAGCCGTATTGGACATATGAGAAATACCCTCAGATTTTTTGTTGGGTTTTATTTTTTAAGATGTATTTATTTGGAAAACAGAGCCACAGGAGGAGATGAAAAACATTCATATGGCTATCTAACTCCACTGGTGGCTTCAACAGCTAGGGCTGCTGGACCACGCCAAATGCAGAGGAATGCTGGTCCCTCGGGGATTCAGGTTAGTGGCTGGAGTTCAGGAAATTAGGTCCTCATCAGCTGATTTCTCAGGCACATAAGCAGGGCGCTTGATTGGAAATGGTTTTGCCAGAACCTGAACTGGTGCCCTGAAGTGGGGTGCAAGTGTCACAGGGGCTATCCCTACTGCCTGGCACACCCAACGTGCCTCAGGAGGTCTGATGTATTTTTCCTCCCCTCCCCAGTCCATAATGGTCTCACAAAGACAGAAATTCCTTCTGTGGATATCAGACATGCAGAGGGTCAGATCTGAGATTACTGATATGGATAACATGATGGACTTGCCCAGGCAGTATCAGCCATCTGGGGATGAGATCCCCCTGAGGAAAGCCAGAGTCCAGCTCAAGCCTTGCAGAGCCCAGCAGGGATGCAGGACCCATCTGGGGTGACTAGTGAATGGATGGTCTTTGTAAGGCACAGGAGACCTGGTGAGGCTGTGGCGAGATCAGGTGGGACTAGACCTACTGACCATGGATGTAGCACATCCTCTGATGCTTCAGAGCCATGTGCTCTATGTGTCATGGATTTTTGTGCCTCTGCCAATAAGTCTTTTAGCACTAAGGGTGTAAGGAAATAGGCTATAAATGGATGAACTAAAAGCTAATTTTTCCATAGCCAGTCTCCTCAGAGATACTTCTAGAAATGATTGGCTGAAGGAACAGCGTTGTAATAACTGTCTGAATTTTCATTAAGAGTGAGGCTCACACTGGCTCATGTTTTTTGCTATTATTCCCAGCCAATGTTTTGCAAGTTTTGAGTTGTTGTACTTACCTGTTACAGCAATGGTGGGGTATGTTATTTGTATGGTGTTGGTGGGTCCAAGGCCTTCAGCCACAAATAGGGCAACCCACACCAGAAGAACTTTGCAGCCCAGTGCAGTTACTCTGCTGCCAGTGCCCACTGGAGGAAGAATAGGAGGACACTGCAGAAAGCTCTTGGGAAATGTACTTGGCCAGTTCCTTCAGATATGGGTATTGTTGTACAGTTGGAGAAACCCGCTCCTGTGCCACAGTGCCATGTTTGCTTCTGTTCCAGCCTTCTGGTAAATTGTCCTGAAGGAGAGAGGTGATGGCTCCTGTGACTACCCAGGAGACGCTAGAGAGTTTTGAGCTGCTCGCTGCAGGCTGGCCCAGTCCTGGATGTCACAGGTCATGTGGGGAGTGAACCAGTGGATGAAAGACCTCTTTTTGCTCTGCCTTTGTGATAGATGAAAATAAATACGTATTTCTTAAAGATAAGCTAATTTTGGTATAAAAAGTGTAAAAGCCAACCGCAATTGTTTTTAATCAGCATTTTCCACTGCACGTTTGAAGACACTTTATGTGCTTAAAGCAATAAAAGTACAGACGTCACAGGCCTGGTGTGACTTATGGGGGATGACAGGCAGTCCCCCAGAAGCCTCTGCAAGTCATGGCCACAGAAGCACCTGGTGAGCACTCGTGGAGTTGACATGTCAGTGAGTGCTGGTTGTGTTTGTCAGGGAGAGGCACTCCAGAGGAAGAACATAACAAAGAGAGATCCTAAGGGAGCAAGTGTCTGGCCACAATTGAAAGAATGGGACAAGAAGATCTGAAAGGCCTCAGTTTCCTGCGGTTCCTGGTGAATGTGGGGCTGAAAGACCCTGGGTTGGTCAGGAGCATTGTGCTGGGGAGTTGGCAATCTCGGGGCAGGCATGACAGTGGCTGATTATGTAGGGTCCCACAGTTGGTTCTGTAGGCTGCTGTGGCTGACTGTGTAGCTGCAGTGACAATGGGCACTAGCTTTGTGTTAAATTTCATGTTAATTTTGCTTCTTACAGCAGATTCAGGGGATAACTCCAGCGAAGAAGTAGTTGCCACAGGCGAGGGTGCTGACCGCTCTCCCACCCTGGTTTTGGAGAGAGAAGCTTCACATTATAGTGACAGTCAGTCAGAGAAATGCCAAAAAAAGGAGGGGCTCTCCAGAGGGATCAAGGGAAACCATATAGGCAGAGAATAGCAGGTTCCCAGCATCTGCCTCCCTGGCTGGGGCGGAGCCCCCACATCCCACACAAAGCTGGCCCTGCATTGGTCTCAGTGTGGCGACTGCCGCAAGTTTGTCTTACAAATCTGAACTCGCCATCCACCAGAGGTCAAACATTGGTCATCGACCCTTTCTGTGCGAGGACTGCAACAAGGACTTCAAGCAGGCCTCTGACCTCCACGTCCACCAGCGGATCCACACTGGCAAGAAGCCATTTGTGTGTTCCAATGGTTGCCACATGTTCTCACATGAGGCCAGCCTGGTCACAAACAGGAGCAACCACACACAGGAGCAGCTGCACATCTGCAAGTACTGTGTCCTGTGCTTCAGCCACAAGGGGAACCTCAATGTGCACTACCAGATCCACACCAACACGAAGCCCTACTGCTGTGAGATCTGTGGCCAGTTCTTTCAGCAGCTGGGCACCTTCAAGAACCACCTCAAGATGCACCTGAGGGCCATGTCACCTGTACAGGAGCCAAGACTGTGCTGAAAGATGGCAGGTAGTGGGAGTCTGGCAACTTCAGGAAGTGTGTGGAATGTTCCTCACCAGGAGCCCCCACTGCCACACACCAGGCACCTGCCTGGCCTGTATTTTGAGTTCTCGGAGATGCAGGTCACATCCTTCAAGGGATTCCTGCTTGAGAAGGTTCATCAGTCTCCTACCATCCTGTTTCTTGCTGAAAGGGACTCTTCAAGTAGGGTGGCCAGTGCCCAGGAGAAGTGGTAATGTGTTCAGTTTTAATTGTGTGAAACTCAGCTTGACTTGAGTATGGTAATGGGCATGGTTCCTAGCAGGTATATAGCAAAATTGAGCAGAAAGTAGAGATTTCTTTTAAAAATAAGTTTTCTCCTTAGTGCCCACCTACTCTGAACCTCTTACTTCCCACCTTTGCCCCAAAAATCTTAAGGGGGGGGGGGAATATAGCTCACCTAGAACAGTGGCTAAATTCATGCCAAGGAATGGTCCCATGGCACTTTCCATATGCTTGGGATCCAAGGGGCACTTGACAAAGAATCCCATGAATCAGAGAAGTCAGGAAACCCACCAAAAGATTCCAGAAGGGTAAAGATCCTGGCCATCTGTGTGACACCACAGATAGGAGCCAGCTGTATCACCCAAAGCACGTCTATGTGATATGGTGGCAAGACAGAATGGAGGGGGCATGCCTGTGCTTAAGGGGTCCTATGGAGGGCTTACATGGAAGGCTCATGGTGGAACAAGATGTTGAGTGTCTACACTAAGAGGCCAGCATGATGTGCCAGACCTGGCGCTTGGAGACTAGCAGGATGCAGAGTTCCTTTGTTGTTTCAGGGTTTGTGTGGCTTAAGGGAGGTGAGTAGTTGGATGAGCGGGCATTGTTTGATAAGCCAGTGTTGTATGCACCTTGGTTATTTTTAAAAGAAGTAGACGCAGATTTTAGAATTTGTAAAGCTGTTTTGGGAAAGGCCCAGCAAATGGCAGTGGAGGTCTTGTTGGGCTGAAGTGTTGAGCCGGGACTTGATCCATTCAAATGTTTCAAATGAATGACGCTATTTTATTTGATGAACCTCGGAATGAGCGTCTTGGTCTTCCCGTTTTTGTTAAGAAAACATTCTGGGGAAGGTAGGGCTGGGAGAGGGAAGGATAAAACCCAATTCCTACAAATTTGTACTGTGGAAAACAATTCAAAATTAATTATTCTCCATATGAGGTTAAAGTTGGTGTGTTGCATGGTAGTTCTACGTGAGATTTTCCTTTTTATAAAGTTTTTTTTTATGTTATTGGACAGTCAGATAAACAGGGAGGAGGAGATACAGAGAGGAAGATCTTGCATCAATTGATTTATTCCCAAATAGTGACACAATGTCTGGAGCTGTGCCAATTGGAAGTCAGGAGCTAGGAGCCTCTTCTGGGTCTCCCACGTTGGTGCAGTGTCCCAAGTCTTTGGGCCATCCTCAACTGCTTTCCACATGCACAAACCGGGAGCTGGATGGGACTCAGGGATGCCAGGATTAGAACCGTTGCCCATATGGAATCCTAGTACATGCAAGGTGAAGACTTTAGACCTGAGACTACTATGAACAGTCTTTTTTTTTTTTTTTTTCGTTTTCAGTTTGCTGTGATGATACATTTCCAGTTCATCTTGTTATCACTATACACATCATAGAGTAAACTTAAAGTAGAGATATGATCCCAGGAAATCTGAGAACACTGCAGAAAATGTGTCTCTTCAACTCTAGTTCCCTTCTGTTGACTTCCCTTCTGATGCATCACTGTTTGCCATAGTTCTGGGCTGCTTGCTGTGTGAGGCCTGGCTGCTGGAGGCAAGAGGAAGAGAACCAGTAGGTGCCTCTGAAGGAAGACTTTGCCAGGATTTCCTCCGGATTCTTCCAAGGAAGCACTAAGGGACAGTTTCTTGCACAGGGTCTCTGGTGACTGGCTTGTGCTGACACTTCAGGGCACTCCTGGCATGAAACCTGCCCTCTGCCATGCCCATGTCCAGGAGACCACTGGCTGGCTGGCTGTGCTCCCAACTCATTGGCACTTTTGAGGAGTGGAAGTCAAGTGTCACATGGACTGTCAGCCCTCCCTGGGTGTGGACCCTAACTCTAGGGTTCATCCATGTGGTTCCCATTTCACTGGCTGTGCTGAGGACTTCCCATTCTAAGGGATGCTCTGTCAATGAGATGTGACAGTTGTGCACAAGGCCTTCCTGTATGTATTGGGGGTAGGGGCAGAGTACATTATGACTTTCTATCCTGTTCTGGTAGTCAAGGCCATATTTTAAAAACAAGTTCTTTTTAAGATTTATTTCATTTTTTTTTTTGGAAAGTCAGATATATACAGATGAGGAGAGATAGAGAGGAAGATCTTCTGTTCATTGATCCACTCCGCAAGCAGCTGCAAGCGTAAATAAATTAGTAAATATTTATTTTTAATAAATAAAGCCACATTAATATCTATTTTATTATTTTATTTTATCTATTTTTACTTTATATTGTTTTTATTGTATTTATTTTTAATGCAAATCCAGGTATACAGAGAGGAGGGGTGACACAGAGGAAGATCTATTCGTTGATTCACAACCCAAGAGGCCTCAATGGCTGGAGCTCAGCTGATCCAAAGCTGGGAGCATGGGAATTCTTCTGGGTCTCTAAGTGAATGCAGGCTCCCAGGCTTTGGGGCATCCTCAACTGCTTTTCCAAAGCATAAGCAGCGAGCTGGTCGGGAAGGGGGGCTGATTAGACATGAACTAGCTTGCATATGAGATCCTGGTGTGAATAAGGCAAGGACTTTAGCCAATAGGACAAAGTTGTTGAAGGAACAGAGGAAATGGCTACCCAGATCTGTAGTCCAAGTTTGGGAGTCAAACTGTCCAGCTGCATGGATGGAGGCTCCTGAACAAGTGCAAAATGCACCCATTCCACTAGGATCCGTCCTGTGATGAACCCAGGGGCTGTGCTTCAACTGTCATCTCCTTGTGGCCTTAATGTCCACCTTTGGTCAGCTGAAGTCACAGTCCTGTATTTTGTTAATCATTCCTGTTATTCTCAAGGCATTTAAGTGTTCCACACTGGAAACAATTCACATTGAAGTCCAATTCATGTAAGCATGTAACCATTTCCAGGTTCACATTGAGTGGCCTTTGGTGTGCTCTCTGTGTGTCTCCAGCTTCAATAGAGCCTTGTTCTGAAGCGTGTCCCTCTTCCCCAGGGGATCATGGCCTGCATGAGCTGTCATTGCTCTTGCCTTCACTGCTGCAGTCTCACAGAGTCCTCTCTGTCTCCTGCAGACCACAGCACAATCCTCAGCTCTCCTCGGCCATGAATGAAACTCACAAACATAATGTTGAGCAAAAAAAGCAAGTTGTGACAAAAAGATTTACCACAGTAACATTGTAAGAAGTTTTGATTCTTTATGTACTTGATTTCCACTTTATTTGATAAGGAGAGACATGGGGAGAGAAAAGAGATCTTCCATCAACTGATTCACACATCATATGCCTACAGCTTCCAGAACCCAGAGTGGGTCTGCTGCATGGCTGCCATCATTACCTGCTGCCTCTGAGGGTGTACAGAGGCAGGAAGCCAGAATAAAGTGTAGAGCCAAAACCTCAACCCAGGACCTCTGACACAGAAAGCTTTACCACCGTACCAGACACCCACATCTTACAAGAAACTCCAAAGTGCACAGCATAATGTCACACAGGTAGGATCTTTCCGTGGAAAAAAAAATTGTAGAAAATTATGTAAGCTACCTGAAGAACAACATTTAGTACTGAGCATTAAATTACGTGAAGTTGACATTAAGTATGGCACTTCACCATGGAGTTATATTCCAAGAAACATATCCCTAGATGATTTTGTCATAAACAAAATGGCTGCAAGATTACTAGAAGGTAAAATCTGTAGAATTGCTATTGTACATGACTGCAAAATGATATTAAAATAAAATAATAAGTTCTAAAAGCTCATCACTTTCCTAATTGCAGTGAGCATATTTTTGTAGGGTTTTAAACTCTAGTTGAAAGGCTGACTTTAAGTTAAAATGCATGACAGAAAGATTATATATCTGCTGGTTCACTTTCCAAATGGTTGAAATGGCTGGAGTTGAATCAATCACAAGCCAGGGGCAGGTGCTTCTTCCTGGTCTCTCATATGTGTGCAGGGTTCCAAGGCGTTCAACCATCCTCCTCTACTGCTTTCCCAGGCCACAAGTAGGTAGCTGGAAGAGAAGTGGAACAACCAAGATCTAGGACTTGAACTGGTGCCCTTCGGGTGCTGCTGCAGCAGGTAACGGCTTAATCCTCTATGTTACTGTGCCAACTTTACAAGAGGCAGTGTTTTCTGGATGATTTAAGTGAGCCCAATATAAGCAATGAACCCTTACCAGTAGAAAAGGAAGGAACAGAACTAACCTGAGAAATCAGGCCTGAGAAGGACCCCACTTGGCATGCCTGGTTTGAAGACAGGAGAGGTGGAATCAGCCAAGGTACGTGGGGGCACTGAAAAGCTGAGAACAGCACACAACATACAGAATCTGACATCTAGAGAGAAAATTGTCATCTGGGTTTCACACCCATGTGGAACTGAATCCCCCAGCCAATAACCAGGGTGAGCCTGAGCAGTTAACAATCCATGAGGAGAGAGTAAGAGGTCATGGTAAGGAGACATGCTGAGGGAAGATGAAGGAGGATTTTGTAGGGTAGGACACGCATGTGCTGTGGATTTCACAATGGGATTATTTCAGGAACATCAGCTCTTGAGACAAATCCTATGATGCTCCTAGAACTACTTCTAATAAGACACAGTTCTGCAATCAAAGTAATTATGGTCTGTGGCAACCTCTTGGATATTGAAAATGTCCTTTGATTAGAAGCTCCTGGATGTGGACTTTTCTGTTTTGGGAGTCAACTTCCTTCCTTTTAACTTTCATAGAAATAACTCAGAGAACTGTTGGTATGGTTTGTTTTGACTTTGATCCCAATTTTACAGCTTGTCTCGGACAGGAACCCACTGGGGAGGGCCAGTGAAAATTTCAGGCTCTGTTGTGACCCAGTCTTTGTTACAATTGCTCAACTCTGCTGTTTTAATATGCAAAGGGCTGTAAAGGATATATACAACATCCATGCATGGCTGTGTGCCAATATTTCATATGTGGACATTGGAACTCACATCCTATAGAATTTTCACACATCATTATATATTCTCCCACCTCACTTATTTATCAAATCTGCAAATCCCACATACTGCATGGTCGCTCCAACAACAAGCGAGGGGTAGGACTCTGACCGCAGGTTGCAGAATGACAAGCACCATGCACAGCTTGTGATTGATCTGAAGGCTATTTCAGGTGGAGAAGCAGGTTACCGTTGGAGACAGCTGTTTTTGGCTGGCCATGTAAGCATCAGTCTGAATCCAGGCAAACTTGAGGTGTGAGTGCCATGTGGTCCTCCTCACGACCCTCAGATCCCTGACAGAAACCCATGTGGTTTTCATGGTGCACAGATCCATGGTAGAAATCTGAATGAACCACAAAACCCTGAAATCCATGACAGAGTCCCATTTTGTAAGCACAGCCCTCAGAACAATGGCAGAGTCCTGTGTGATTTGCATGTTCCTCAGATCCATGGCAGAGCCCCATTTGGTCTGCGTGGCCATCAGGTCCATGGGAGAGCTGCATGTGAGCTACACAGCCCTGAGATCCATGGCAGAACCCTGAGATCCATGGGAAAGCATTTGGCTCAGAATAGCCTCAGATACATGGCAGATCCCCATGTGTTGCGCATGGCCCACAAATCCAAGGCAGATTCCTGAGTGAACCACAAAATCCTGGGTGAGCTGCACATGGCTCTGAGATACATGGCCGATCCCCAGAGTGTCAGCATGACCCATAGAATCAATGCAGAGACCCACGTTGTCCACATCGCTCTCAAAAATTGGTAGACCCCCTATGGCCCACACAGACCACACATCCACAGCAGAGTCCCAAGTGAGACACACAGTCCTTAGATCCCTGGCAGACCCAAAGTGGTCTGCTTGCTACTCAGATCACTCTCAGACCCCCATATGTTTTGCACAGCCCTCACATTCATGGCAGATGACACGTGGTCCACATGGCCCTCACTTCTATTAAGGAGACCTGCATGAGGAGCATACCTCTCAGAAATATAGCAGACAGCCATGTGGTCTGTATGTCCCTAGAGCCATGGTAGATCCCCGTGTGTTCTGAATGACCCTCAAAACCTGAAAAAAGCCCTGTGGGAGCTGCACAGCTCTCTCATCCATAGCAGAGCTTCATTTCATTTCTACGTTTCTCAGTTCCATGGCAGAGTCATACGTGAACTGAATGACCCTTAAATGCATGGCAGAGCTCTGAGTGAACTGCACACTCCTCAGATCCATAGAAATCCCCAATGTGGTCCGCATGACCATCAGACCCTGGCAGAACCAAGGCAGTCTGCAAGGCCCTCAGATCAATGGCAGACCCACATGTGGTCCGCATGGGCCTCAGATATATGGCAGACCCTTGCTGGAGCTGCACACCCCTCAGATCCATGGCAGAGACCCATGTGGTCAACTCCTTCAGATGCATGACAGAGCCCTACCAGACAGCACAGCTTTCAGAACCATGGTAGACCCCATGTGGTCCACATGACCCTCACTTTCATTGAAGAGTTCCACGTGGTGTTTGCACCTCTCAGAAACATGGCAAACACCCATGTGGTCTGCATATCCCAAGATCCATGGTAGATCCCCATGTGATCAGAAAAGCCCGCAGATCCTTGGCAGAGTATATAGGAGCTGCACAGCTCTCACGTCCATAGTAGAGCTTCATTTGGTCTGCATGCTCCTCAATCCATGGCAGAGCCCTATGACACCAAACATCTTTCAGAACTATGGCAGGACCCCATATTGTCCGCATGGCCCTCACTTCCATTGAGGAGTCCCTCATGAGGTGCACAGGGCTCAGAAACATGGCAGACTACCGTGTGGTCTGCACATCCCTAGATCCAAGGTAGATCCCCATGTGTTCAGAATGACCCTCATAACCTGGGTAAAGGCTACAGGAGTTGCACAGCTCTCACATGCATAGCAGAGCTTCATTTGGTCTGCACATTTCTTAGATCCATGGCAAAGACATTGCAGAGTTGCATGTTAGGTCAGATCCATAGCAGAGTGCTGTGTGAGCCACACACCCCTCAGATACATGGCAAAGCCCAATGTGGTCAGCATGCTCCTCAGATCCATGGCAAGATCCCATATGTCTGCATGACCCTCAGATCTCTGGCTTAGACCCATGTAGTCCACACAACCCTCAGATTCCTGGCAGAGACCCCTATGGACTGAACATCGTCAGATCCATGGCAGACCCCCATGTGGTCCACCCAGCTCTAAGTTTCATGGTATAGTCCCATGTGGTTGGAACAGCCCTCCGATGCATGGCAGAACCTCCGTGTGGTCCAAAAGCCCTTCAGATCCAAGGCAGAGTTCTACAAGCCTGAAAAACTTCAGAACCAAGGAAGAGGACCCTCTGGTACACATGGCTCTCAGATCCATTTCAGAGCTGCACAGGAGTGGCATAGCTATCAGATCCATGCCAGAGCAACATGTGGTCCTCATGCAACTGAGACCCATGCCAGAGTCGGGTGAGCTTCACTCGCCTCAGATCTATGGAAGAGCCATGTGTGAGACATTTGCACCTCAGATCCATGGCAGACCTCCAAATGGCCCACATGGCCCTGAGATCCATGGTAGAGCCCCATGTGCTCTGAATATCTCATATCCATGGCAGACACGCATGTGGTCCATGTGGCCCCCCATGTCAATGGCTGAGGCCCACAAACCTGCATGCTTTTCAGAACCACAACATAGCCCCATGGCTCAAAATCAAGACAGAGTCCCAGGTAACCTGTATAGCTGTCAGATCTAAGACAAAGTCCCATGTAATCCACACACTTCTCAGAATCAGGGCAGGGACCCCCAAACCCCCATGCCTTTCATCATCATGTCAGGGCCTCATGTGGTCCGCATGGCCCTCACTTCCATGCCATAACCCTGCATGAGTGGCACAGCTGTCAGATCCATGGCAAGAACCCCATCTGGTCCACAAGGCCCTCAGATAAATGGCAGTACCCTGCATGAGCCACATGCCCCTCAGATTCTTGAAGTGCCATGTGTGAGTTGCATGTCCCTCAGATCCATGGCAGAACCCTGAGTGAGGGGCACACTTCTTAGAAACATGGCAGATCCCCATGTAGTCCCCATGACATTGAGATCCATGGAAGAGCTCCATGCATTCAGAACACCCCTCAGATCCTTGGCAGAGCCGTGCAGGAGATGCAAACCCCTCAGATCCATGGCAAAGACCCATGTAGTCCACATGGCCCTCACATCACTGGCAGAGACTTGTGTAGTCTGCATGGCCCTCAGATAATTGGCAGACCCCCATGTGGTGTATACTGCCCACAAATCCATGGCAGAGTCCTGAGTGAGCCATATAGTCCTCAAATCCCTGGAAGATCCCATGTGGTCCGCATGCCTCAGATCCCTGGCATAGATTCATAAATTCCGCAAGGCCCCTGGTATTTGGGAGAAATGCATGTGGTAAGCATGGGCCTCAGATCAATGGCAGAGTCCAGTGTATTCCACACAGCCCTCAGAACCATGGCAGAGTACCATAGTGTCTGTGTGTCCCTCAGATACCTGGCAGAGACCCATGTAGTCTGCACATCCCTCAGATCCATGGCAGAGTGCTACTGGAGCTGTACATTGCTCAGATCAATGGCAGAACCCCATGTGTTCCACATGCCTCTCAGATTCCTGGCAGAGACCATGTCGTCAACTCGCCCCTCAGATACATGGCAGCTCCCTATGAGACCACACACCTTTCAGAACCATGATAGAGCCTCATGTGTTCCGCATGGCCCTCACTACCATGGAGGAGCCTCGCATGAGTTGTACACCTCTCAAATAAAAAACAGACACCCATGTTATCCCCATGTATTGAGCTGCAAATTATATGGGATTAAAAATAAGTCTTGCTTTCCCTGATTTCATTTGGTGTAGGTAATTCCCATGAGTTTAATGATTGGATTATTTACTGTTGGTGGGATTGCAAATTATTCCACAGTTCTGAAGAAGGATTAAAGAATGCTCATATCTGAGTATGGGACAGAGATTTCTTAAATACCAGCATAAACAAAGCTGTGGATATGTTTTTTTTTTCTTTTTTGAAAATTTAACTGCCGTACTGCTTTTTTAATGCCTAGCAAGATTTCTTTGCTTGCTTGATTCAAGTAATCTCTTAACATACGTATACTCTTATGCTTTTTCTGATATTACCGACATATGAAACATTAAAAATTATGGTACAGGAGTGCAAATATAATTCTTACAAGGCCAAAATATAAACAAATCAAAAACTTTACAGGAGAAGTGGAAACTGTTGGGATGCCTGGAAGTAATTTCAATCATACATTCATCTTACAACAATGAAATAGAATACTTACATTAAATGCTGATTTGTTCTGAGACAAGATGATGGATGGGAGCTAATATATCAACAAACCTTAGGGTGAGAAATAAAATTTTCCAAAAATTTATAAGAAAGCAATATTTACATGAATATGGGTTGATTCAGATGAGTTTTTTTTTTGGGGGGGGGAGCCCGGCGGCGTGGCCTCGCGGCTAAAGTCCTCGCCTTGAAAGCCCCGGGATCCCATATGGGTGCCGGTTCTAATCCTGGCAGCTCCACTTCCCATCCAGCTCCCTGCTTATGGCCTGGGAAAGCAGTTGAGGACGGCCCAATGCATTGGGATACGCACCCGTGTGGGAGACCCGGAGGAGGTTCCAGGTTCCCGGCTTCGGATCGGAGCGCATCGGCCATTGCAGCTCACTTGGGGAGTAAATCATCGGACGGAAGATCTTCCTCTCTGTCTCTCCTCCTCTGTGTATATCTGGCTGTAATAAAATGAATAAATCTTTAAAAAAAAAGATGAGTTTTTTTATCAATATTGCAAAACGTTGTACAGGAATAAACAAACTGAAGGATAATGTTTGCTATTTAAGAGTACAAAGTGTCACCAAGAATGTAAAAATGTGAGGTACAAGATAAGGCCTTATGTAGAGAAAAGGTGGCTAATGAAGGGAAAAGTCTCAAGTACTAGTTACCTGGGAGGAAATGTGACATGTCCCCAACACATTCCCACAAGACACCCTGTGGGAACAGTGTTAAGAGCACATTCAGGAATCCTGCCCTCCTGGGAGGCATGGCATATATGTATATTTGCTCCATGCTTTACTGGATAGTGCCCCATCTGGCTGTAGAGGTCCCTGGAAGCACAAATGCCCTGCTGTGGGCAAGGCACAACATGGACTGGACATGCCCCAATTGAGGCAGGTTTCCCCTCACATTGAAACAGTCAAGTTCTCTGGCTTGGAAGCTCTGTCACTTTCCTTGTGGTTTCATGGTAAAGGAGCTGTTGAGTCCCAGACAAATGCCCGCACACCCATCCTGCATGTGTGGCACAGCCCATCCTCAACACTTGGCTTGAGGAGAGCCGTTCTACCTTACCATTGTGGAAGCCATGAGTACTTCCCCCATGACCAGCACAGGAGTACTCCCTCTGTTACTCCCAGGCTGCTACAGAGAGGGTCTACAGGGCAGACTCCCAAGAACACCTAGGGCACCTATTACATGTACAATCCCTAACCCCACCTTGCACACAAGTGCACCTCACAACCACTGTGAACACCACCAGAGCCAAAGGAATCCCCTGTAGACAGCATGCCTTTCAAGCTCTTTGATCTTGACAATGGGCAGGAAATTATAGAGTCTCTTCAAGAAATGTTGAGTTAGGTGGATAGCACCAGGTAGAATCAGTAAATCATACTGCATCTTGCATATAGAATGATCATATCTAATTGGAACAAATACTAGTTTCTATACCAAGAAACCATGAAAATGCTGGAGGAATATATAGAAAGCACTCTATATGAGTGTAGGTAAAGCTCTCCTAAAAAATTCACCAAAAAATACTGGCAGTCAGAGGAAAAAAAGATGGATAACATCAAATTAAGAAGCTTCTCTACAGCACAGGAAAGTGTGAGTAAAGTGAAGTAGCAATCTGCTGGTTGAGGAGAAAATGCAAGGTATATAACTGAATGGGATTCAAATCCAGCGTTTAAAGAGTGCTCCAGAAACACAATGACAGCAAACAGTCCTGTAAATAAATGGGAAAGGATGAATCAGCCTTTTCTTTTCATTTCAAAAATTTTCATTAGAATAAATTGAAGTGCAAATAGACATATCAAATCTTGTTCATGCTCCAGAACTAACAGGAAAATACAAATTAAAGCCACACTGTGGTTCCCTCTAAATCCAGTGAGATTAGCCTGCATTTAGAATCCTTCTAGTAAGATCTGGATAGGAAGAAAAAAGATAAGCTGGTCCACTGTTGGTGCAGTTGTAGACATGTGCATCTGCTATGGAAGATAGAATGCAGAGTGCTCAGACAACTGAAAATCTGTCTTTCAAATGGATCAGAAGTCACACCCATGGAGATACACCCGTAAAAAAAAGTCTGATACAAATGAAAATGTATCCCTATTTTCATAGTAGCACAACTCACAATAGCACATCATTGAGAAACCTAGATGCCTGTTGAAAGAGGATTGGAAAAGAGACCATGATACATCTTCTCTGTAGAATACTACTCTGAAAATACATCCCTGCCCAAGGGGATACTCATCCTGCAATCCCTGGGCTACTTGCCCCACCTCTGGCACAGTTCCTGTGAAGCTGACATCCTCCCTGGGAAAGTACAGCAGGGGATAAAGCCACAGGTCGTCGCAGATGATCTGGGTGGAGGGTGGGGGAGGAGGTCAGGCCAGCCGCCAGGTGCTAAGCTCACCTGAACCTCCTGGAAGGCACCTTGCCCACTGTACTTTCATACAGCACCAGCTCACCTCACTGGCACTGGGCCTGTGGCCCTTGCCAGCCTCTGGCAGCCAGCTGCCTGAGGCCAGCAAATGCCCTGGAATAGAGTGAGCTGATGCCCATGAGGGGTGGCCTCACCTTGGCAATCCTGTTGATGCCTGGAAAGGCGAGGTCCTTCAGCCAGATCTGAGATGCTGGGTGGCAGGAGCCCGGGTTGTAAGTGGGTGGATCACCATTACAGTCAGAGAACCACTGGATGACCCTGGAATAAGCAGCCCTGTATTATTTATGAATGGAATCTCTACAAGAAACTATGACTGGACAGGCCAGCCACCAAATCGCCTCCACCTTCCATTAATTTCCTACCACACATGCTCCGATAGTAATCCTTGCAGATCTCATCATTGCGGAAGTAGGGTTTCTGATGGAAGTAAAAGTGTATCCTGCAGTGACGCCGGCCACAGCTGAGCTCCTTGACATGTCAAATAGAGCATGGTGAGCCCACTGTACCCAGCAGCACATCCCCTCCATTGCTCACACATCCTCTGCCCCAGTCTCTTGCTTCCTCCCAGCAAACGTCCAGCCTCTGATGCTCTCTCACCACCATCATAGCAGGGAATTGAGTCACAGGTCCTGGCAGATGATCTAGGCGGCGAGTATGGGAGGAGTGTATTTCAGCTTCGAAGCACTAAGTTTAATGAGTAGATTGTACTGAGAATCGTGCACTAGTTCAAGAGAATAGAGACTTCCATGTAGTTCTTGTTTATAACAAGTGTGCAAATTGTCTGACAATGGCAGAAATTCCTGCCCTAATAAAGTATTATAAAGAGAAGGCACGCAGGATTATGCAATGCTCAGGCATAGTTGCTGGTTCCAGGACCTCCTTCTGCCTCCTCCATGTGGACTTTCTGGTGTCAAGATCTCCTTCTGCGTCCTCAGCGTCTGTGAGGGGAAACCCCAGACTCCACCATGGCCCATAGCGCCATTGCACATTACCCTGGTCCTGTCCTATATCTGCCTTGGCCCTTCCCTAGCATGCCCTCTTCATGCCAGGTACAGATGGTTGGGGTCTTGCTGCTGCTGACACTTGCTTGAGGCCACCGGAGCACACATCGAGTCTCACAGCTGGAGATGCCCTTCCCTAATGTTTTCAGTAGTGATTAATCATGCTGGTGACTCACTGAACTCTAATGCAAGAATCTTGGTGTATGGATGGAGTACCCCACACAGAAGGAAGGCCCTGAGGTATCATTGTGGCCACCTTCCAGGCTGAGGAAGCAGAGGTCTCAGACAGTTTTCCCAGTGTGCATTGGCTGAAGGCTGGGCCTGGTGAGCTGGCTTTGGCAGGACAGGCACTCTTCTAGATGGACAGGTTAGCAGGAGGAACCAGCTGGCTAACTTGTGCCAGGATGTTTTGATAAGCTACCAGGTTGAGGAGCTCAGTCCTGATAAGCGGACTTCCAGGAGACTGACAGGAGCTTTGTGGTAAGAGCAGCTCTGCTCAGAGATGCTTCTCAGAAGTGCAGCAGACAAGAACTGGTCTGAGAGGATGGAGATGGCAGAGTCTTCCAGGTAGGAAGAGAGCAAACAAGGCAACATGGAAAGAGAACAGGAGTGCAGGAGTTGGCCATTCCAGGGAGAAGTTTTAGCTGTGAGCTCTGGTAGGGGAGTATCAGCTGGCACCCAGGGCCAGCAAAGTTTCGGGCAGTGTGTTATCATGAGGAGAGCACTGTCTCCCTCTGTGGTCTGCTCTGTGTCCTGGCAGTATCGCAACATCCCAGGTCTTTCACATACATTCCCTGGTTCCTGGTCGTTTGCACAACTAGCTAGCTATTTAAGATTGCTGTGTCACCTTGCCACTGGCTCTTCTCATTTGTGGCTGCCCCCGTATTAACTGCTACATTTCCATGCCTTTCCTTTTGATTACTCCATTTCAGACTCTTGATTAATGTAATACCATCAGGATACAGCTTGGCTTCACACTCATTGTGCTTTTACTAATGACCCGCTTGTCCATTCTTCCCACTCCATTGTGACATTGCTTCAGATTTCTCTTTAATTTGTCCAAATCTACCTGTGCACTTCCAGCCTTGTCTGACTTCTAAACCCAGGCTTGTCTGTACCCAACAAACTCTACCTCAGCTGCATGATCAGCAGCCATTTAGTCAACATATAACCCAGATTTCCAGCAGCTCCCTGCCTGTGCATTCAACTAGTCCAAGTCTGTGCCAGGACCAAATATTTTCCAATCCTCTCTCCTCCTTGGCCTCTTGCATCATCTCCTCATTACCATGCATCTCAGTGCGATGGTCAGGCTTGCTCCCAGGAATTTTTTCAGGTAAATGTTTAAGTGTGATTATGAAGGAAATCTGTAAAAATTCAATATCCTCTGCTATTAAATTGACCGTAATTTTATCCGAAGAAGATGAATCTTTTGTTGTCTTTTTGCCCTGTGTTCCGGACACTTTAGGCAAGAAAACATTTGTGCACATACTGTACTCTTGCAGAGTTGCCCAGGTCATAGCAAAATAAATAAATAATAAATAAATAAATGAATAAATAAATAAATAAATGCATTTGAGAAACCAGGGATTTTATTTTTTCCTTTGCTGTGTTAATAAGTGCATACATATTCTCCTGGAGGACCTTCAAATCTCTTCTATGGGGAAAATAATACAACATTAGGAATTTCTCCAATCTTCCAAGTAATGGTGTATTTCATGGAAAGAAGGGCCTTACCGCTGCCCTTGAAACTCACACACACACACACACACACACACACACACACACACACACGATCACATTCCACACACTCACAATTATAGACATAGCATATACTTTCTTTTTTACCTGGTGTCATTCAATCTTGACATTGTCAGTACTTATGAGGGAATAAATGCATTATGTAAAAGAATATGTATTTATTGAAATGTAAACAATATGCAAATTTGGAAGGAGTATGCCTTTTTTTATTAATTACGTTGCATTATGTGACACAATTTCATAGGCTCTGGGATTTCCCCATCTCCTCCCTTGCCCTCCCCCCTTGGTGGATTCCTCCACCTTGTTGCAGTATTTCAGTTCAAATTAAGTCAAGATTCTTTCATTGAAATCATATGCTAAGCATAGAGTCCAGCATGTTATTGTCCAGATAAATTCAACAGTTTCTTGGGGAGAACTTCTCTGGTCTGAAGATAGAGCTGGCAGAATATAGTACTGATCAATTAGAAGCCCCAGCACAACATCAACAACAATTTACAACATTATGGAATTAATTCACTTAGTATTGAGCAATCGATATGTTGTAACAGTGCAAGTTCTTAACCACCTCCTGTGATTACTTCATTGACCCTTCAATTTTTGCTTGCACACAGAACTGACCTTAAAGCTGTCTCATGTCTGTTTTCATTTTAGCATTTAGCAGTTTATTGTGTTGATGCAAAATTTGGCTGAACTTGATAGATTTTAGGATAGTCTTAAACTGGCTTATAAATCTAGCAAGACCTTTGTCAACAGTTTAGGTTCAGAGCAGTTTTAGGAGGGATGTGCAGAGAAATCTTCCATACCCTAGTGAGGAGTAACTAATCTTTGTGTCCTATCTAGTAAGGTATATGTGGATTCAAGCTGATCATTTCCTGTTTGGTTCTGAGCTTTCCTTGTTTTTCTCTGACTATCTATTCTACTTTTTTTCTTGGGAGTTGGGCTCCGGAGTGATCTTGATGGTCATTGCAAGAGAGGGTGGGGATGTAAAGTTGCAATGAAGTAAGGACCAGAAACAGATCTTCTTCCTAGTGCTGAAGGAATTTTGGTGTTCTTCTGTTTCTGCAGATCTCTCAGGGCTCCTGGCTGTTGTTCCAATGACCTTGGGTCCTGCGAGGAAGGATTTGGGCCTCTTCCACCTAGATCCAAACGAGGCTGGGTGACCTCAGAGTTTTTGGCCTCCAAATGCACTCCAATTCCCCATGCTTTCCTTGTCTGTTAGGATGTAGTCCTTGATGCCCGTACTGATAGTCCTTGATGAGGATCCAAGTCTTCAGGGTTGAGATTCAAGCCTCCTCCTGCCCACCTGCTCCACATTGGGGTCTTGCCACCACCCCTGCTCTGTGCATAACCTCCAAGATGTTGTCAGGATCGCTCCTGGTTCCCCGTATGTCTTTGTCATTTAACTATTGTTTAATGCTGATTTGAGTCTATTGTCTATGAATTGCCTGATTCTGATAGGATATACTTTACATCTTCCTCACACATTCTAAGGAGATGGAAGATTTCCCTGTTCGTCCACAACATGTCTGAGTAGCTTAGTGTCTTAAAAGTATATTAGGTTTTACAATTTGTTGATGTAGAACATAAGCATTCTGATTCACATTAATTGTATGCTCATTGATTACATCAAAATATTTTATTGCATTAGATACAGTCTGTTTGAGGTTAAAATAATATTATAACACATGGGTACTATTTTCCAGATTGACATCCTTTCATCTTATATTAAGGCAAATGTGTGGTATTTCACCTTTTGGGATTGGCTCATTTCCCTTAGCATAATGGTTTCCAGTTGGGCCCATTTGGCCACAAAAACTGCATTTTTTTTTAAATAGCTGGGTAGTATTCCATGGAATACAAGAGCCATAGCTTTCTTATCCAGTCTTCTTTTGATGGGCAATTTAGTTGCTTCCAGGTTTTTGCAATTATTGATTGTGCTGCTATGAACATAGGGGTGCATGTTGGTTTCTCGTGTAACAAGTGTTTGGGATGTATTTCTGGGAGTGCTATTGTTGAATCATATGGTATACAGATTTTCAAGGGTTTGAATGCTCTCCATATGATTTCCATATAGGCTGTACAAATCTGCAGTCCCACCAGCAGTGGAGAAGAGTTCCCTTTTCCTCACATCATGGCCAGCAAGTGTTGTTGGTGTTTTTTTTGTGTGTGTGTGCCAATCTTACTGGCATTTGGTGGTTCTTCATTGTTGTCTTCATTTGGATTTCCATTATTGACAGGGAACTTGAGCATTTTTTCATATGTTTGTTTGCCATTTGGGTTTATTCTTTGTGAAATGTCTGCCCATTTCCCGTGCCCATTTCTTGAGCAGTTTGTTTGTTTTGGTGTTTTGGTTTCTCTGGAGATCTTTGTATATTCTGGAGGTTAACCCCCTATCACCTATGTAGTGTGCAAAGATCTTCTCCCATTCTGAGGGTTGCTTTTTACTTTGTTGATTGTTTCCCTTGCTGTACAGAAGCTTCTTAGTTTGATGAAGTCCCATTTGTTTATTTTAGCTTTGATTGCTAATGCTTTTGGTGTCCTTTTTAGGCAGTCAGGGCCTACCTCTAAGTGTTGCAGTGTGTTTCCAACATTTTCTTCCAAATGTTTGAGGGTATCTGGGTGTAGGTTTAAGTCTTTTATTCTTTTAGATTTGATCATAGTGCATGGTGAAAGATGTGGTTCTATCTTCTTGCTTCTACAGGCTATCATCCAGTTGTCCAGGTGGTATTTATTGAGAGGCATTGACATTTGCTCAGATTGTCATCTGCCTTTTTGTCAAAGATTATTTGGTTGGATCTATGTGAGTTTCCTTCTGTTGTTTCAGTTCTGCTCCATTGATCCTCCTGTCTGTCATTGTCCAAGTACCAGGCTGTTTTGATAACGACTGCCATGTAACATATCCAGAGGTCCAGGATTGTGATTACCCCTGTTAACTTCCTATTCTTCAAAATGGTTCTAGCTATTCATGGATTTTTGTGTTTCCATATGAAGCTTTGCATATTTTTTCCAGTTCAGTGAAGAATGTTGTGGGTAATTTGATTGAAATTGCATTGAATATATATTTTGCTTTTGGTAGAATAGGCATTTTAATGATATTGATTTTACCTATCCAGGAGCATGGAATGTTGCTCCATCTTTTGAGGTCTTGTTCAATTTCTTTTTTAAGCATTTTGTAATTTTCTTCAAAAAGGTCTCCTACATTTTTGGTTAGATTTATTCCTAGATAATTCATACTTTTTTCTGTTATTTTGAATGGTATCTTGCTGGTTAGATCTTTTCCCATCTTGGAGCTGTTCAAATACTCTATGCCTGTTCATTTTTGCTCATTAATTTTGTACCCTGCCACTCTACCAAACTCTCATTTAAGTTCTTGCAGTTTCTGCATTGAGTTTCTTGGTTCTTCTATGTAAAGGATCGTGTCATCTGTGCATAGTGAAAGCTTGACTTCTTCCTTTCCTATTTGAATTGCTTTGATTTCTTTTTCCTGTCTTATGGCCTCTGAGAGTACCTCTAGGACTATGTTGAATAGCAATGGTGAGAGTGGACATCCTTGTCTTGTTCCAGATCTCAGTAGAAAGGGATCCAGTTTTTCTCCATTCTGTATGATGCTGGCATTGGGTTTTTCACATATTGTTTTGATTGTGTAGTGGATTGTTCCTTCTATGCCTACCCTGTTAGGGTTTTTAACATGAACTGATGTTGGATTTAGTCGAAGCAATTTCTGCATCTATTGATATTATTATATGGTTTTTGTGGTGTATCACATTTATGGAATTCTGTATGTTGTACCTTCCCTGCATGCCAGGAATGAATCTTACTTGGTCTTGATGAATGATCTGTCTGATGTTTTTCTCAATTTTATTGGTTAGAATTTTGTTGAGTTTCTTGGCATCAGTGTTCAGAGGGAGTTTGGTCTGTAGTTTTCCTTCTCTGTTAATTCTCGATCCAGTTTTGGGATTAAGGTTATGTTGGCTTCATAGAATGAGTTTGGAATGGTTGATTCTTTTTCTATTGTTTTGAAGAGCTTGTAGAGGATTGGGGTTAGCTCTGTTTGGAATGCTTTGTAAAACTCTGCAGTGAAGCCATCTGGGCCTAAGCTTTTCTTTGTTGGGAGATCTCTAATCACTGACTGTATCCTTGCTTTGGTTATGAGTTTATTCAAATCTTCTGTTGCCTTTGATGTAAGTTTTGGCAAGTAGTGGGATTCGAGCAACCTTTCCATTTCCTGGTGGTTATCTGATTTGTTGGAGTACAGTTCTTTGCAGTAATTTCGAATTATTTTCTTAATGGTTGCAGTGTCTGTTGTTATGTTGCCTTTGTCATCTTTGATGCTGTTAATTCTCGCTTTTTCTTGCTTTCTCTTTGTCAATCAGGCCAGTGGGGTGTCTATTTTATTTATCCTCTCAAAGAATCCAGCTTCTTCATTGATCTTTGTGTATAATTTTTTATTTCTATTTGATTAATTTCTCCCTTGTTTTGATAATTTCTTGTTTGCTATTGTTTGTGGGGTCATTCTGCTGCTGCTTTTCCAATTCTTGGAGGTGTGTGCTTAATTCCTGTATTTGATGCCTTTCTTGGGCCTTGACATGAGCACTAATTGCAAAAAATGTACCATGTAACACTGCTTTGGCAGTGTCCCACAAGTTTTGGACTGTTGTATCTGAATTTTCATTGGTTTCCATAATTTTTTTTATCTCTTTTTAAATTCTTCTCTAACCTACTGTTGTTTTAATGGCATATTGTTCAACCTCCAAGAGTTTACGCATTCCAGGGGCATTTTGAATTACTGATTTCCAATTTCATTCCATGATGGTGTGAGAAGACACATGGTATGATTCAGATTTTTTTGGCGTTTTCAAGATTTGCTTTGTGTTCAATCTTGTGGTCTGTCCTGGAGAAGGTTCCATGCACTGCTGAAAAAAAAATGTATAATCTGTGGCCTTAGAACGAAGTGTTCTGTATATGTCTAATAGGTCAAGCTGTTCTGTTGTTTGTGCGAGTTCTGTAGCTTCCCTGTTGAGCATTTATCTTGTTGATCTCATGGTGTTAATGGGGTGTTCACATCTCCCAGGGTTATCATATGTTCATCTATATCTCCCTTTAAGTCTATAAGTAATTGTTTCACATACCTGGGTGCATCTGGACTTGGAGCATGCAGGTTAAGAATGGTAACTACTGCCTGATGGATCTTTCCTTTCAACAACATAAAATGATATTTTTTGTCTTTTTTGATGTTTGTCATTTTGAGGTCTATATCATCTGAAATTAGGTCCACTACACCAGCTCTTTTTTTCTCATCAATTGGTTTGAAATATCTTTTTCCATTCCTTCACCTTCAGTTTATTAGCATCTTTTCTGGTTAGATGTGTTTCTTTAAGGCAGCAGATTGTTGGGTCCTGTTTGTTGATCTAATCTGTTAATCTATGTCTTTTGACTGATGAATTTAAGCCATTTGTGTTTAGGGTTAATATTGAGAGATGGTGATTTTGTCCTGCCATGTGCATGTGTTTTTGAGGGTGTTGGTATCTAATTATCTTTCCTTGCGTAGACTTTAGTGGGAGGTCTTCCCATTTGCCATCCTTGCTTATGGCTTATTTCCTTTTGCCTCTGGGAATAGCACATTTCTCAGGAGATTTTGTAGTGCTGGTTCTGTGCTGGAATATTCTTTTAGTTTCTCCTTGCCATAGAAGTATCTAATTTCATTCTTGAATACAACTGTGATCTTTGCTGGGTACATTATTCTTGGTTAACAGTTATTATTTTTCAGTATTTGAAAGACTTTTTTACATTCCCTTCTTTCCTGGAGTGTCTGTAATGAGAAGTCAGTGGTGATCCTGATGGACCAGTCTCTTAATTTTTAGCTTGTCTTTCCTTAGTGCTAGGCTCGGGATTCTTTCTTCGTATTTGTTGGTGGGGAGCTTGATTATCACGTGTCTGGGAGAACATCTTTTTGGGTCAAACATGTGGGGCATTCTCTGGTCTTCCTGGATTTTTACTGGGCTCGCGTTCCAAGCATTTTAAAAGTTCATCCTGTATAGTTTCATCAAACACTGGTTGTATGCCTGTCTCTTCACTCCTTCTCGGAGGCGTGTAATTCTAATATTTGACTTCTTGATGTTGTTGTTCATCTCCTGCATTGCCTTGTTTATTTTGTTCAATTGCATCTCCAGTTGGTTAATATTCTGCCTGTTTTCATTGTCTGAGTCTTCCAATTCAGATATCCTGTCCTCTGCTGCAATAATTCTGTTGGCTAAGCTCTCAACTCTGTGCTTCAGGTCAAGGATCGCATTTTTGACTAATTTTATTTCTTGGATTATGTGGTTTTTGAATTCCTTAAGTTCCTCACATCATTTTTCACTGTCTCTGAAGAGTTTCAAAAATTTTTTTTTCTGAACTCCTAATCTGATAGGTCTTCAATTTCTTCATCTGTAATATCTGTGATTGACCAAGCCTTTTAGTGACTTTTTGTGGTGGCACTGGCTTCTTTCTCTGACTCATTTATTTTCCTGTGACCTTGCCCCATGTCTATGTGATGTAAGGTATTGCTGGCTTCAAATCCTTGATCTCTGCTGCCACCTAGTGGGTTTCCTGCGGTCTTGCTTAGCTAGATTTTTTTTCTTCTTTGTGGTGCTTGGATTCCCCTCCACCTACTTCTTCAGTCTTTTGTTTTGTGGGCTGTTTAAAACAGGGCAACATTTACGGTAGCTTTTGAGTGTCAATTCTGTGGAGTTGTACTGGCCCTGGGATTGGTGCCACCCAGTGCTGCGGAGTTCCAGCTCCCAGGAACACCCAGGCTGTTTGTTTCTGTGCCTAGTTGCCCTCTCTGGCCCATACGCCGATGTCCAAGCCTGCACAGATCCAGGCCTGCCCAGATTTGAACCAACAGATTAGGCACCTTTCACCTTTTGTCCTAAGTTCCTCCTGCTAAGGCAGTCACTTCCCTGTGTCATCGACTCACCGAGGTTTGCTCCCAAATTTGACTCATCCGACCTGGCCTCTTTCTAAGGGTGGGCACTTCCCTGTGTTAGCGACTAACTGAGGCTTGCTCCCCGAATTTCACTCGCCCTATTTCACTGGAGTCTCTGCAGCCCAGGTCTCTCTCTTTGTCCTTCTCAGGTTGCTGATACCAGCATTTTGCATTCGTTTTTCTACTGCGTGCTGCCTTTCTCAGTCCTGGCGGAACCGGGGAATTTCCCGCAGTATCCCCCATGGTTCTTTACCTCTCAGGCTCGCTTCAGACTGCTCCTGTCCCTAACTTTTAGGACCTAACTCCATTGGCCATCTTGACTCCTGTCAGGAGTATTTCTTAATGAGACAAAAATTGAACTATAGGATTTAATTTGTTGTTTAAGTAAGTTCAAACTTTAAAAAGAATTATGAAAATTGCCATACAAGTATATCACATTTCTTTAAGACAAAAACCTGTGCATGTGCTGTTTACAGCCAGAAGTCTACACTTGTGCTGCTGGAGTCAAGTAAAGAATACTTTATTCATTCAGTAGGTGCAAGTTGAAAGAGTAATGTGGTTTTCTTAAACTGTCAGAAATACTCTATGGAAGATCATTTGAATTTTTAACATTCCTGAGTTCTTAAACAACTTCAACAGAATTCTTTGCTTGTAACCTCTGTGAAAACTCCACATTGAGTGGAGAAAAAAATGGCCGACCATGGAGGGTTGATGTAGAAGGGAAGGCAGAGAGAGAGGGCCAAAGAGTGCCAGAAGAAGGAGCAAGTATAGTTAAAATGGTTAAAAATAGTATAAGCAAGTGTGCGAACCACCCAGGAAACTGTGGAATCAACAAGATCCATGCAATTTGGAGAACCAACCAAAAATAACAACAACAAAAAAACCAAAGCAGCGCTAGGCGGTTGGCTTAGTGGCACCTCCAAAAAGGGTGAGTTGGGAAGTCAGCAGGGAAAAGGCCGGCGGGAATTTTGACCGGAGAATATACAGGCAACTTTGGGAAGTCTTTGCACAAAGCCCCTCAGTGGCGGCTAGAGACAGCAGGAGTACTGAAACCTCTAGCACTGGTGGCAATATTGGTAACCTTGGCGGGACCCAGGCAAAGACAGGGACGGCTAACTAACACACATTCACCCATAACGAAACGCTGCTGTACCAGAAAGCTCTAGGACCCTGAAGTGAGGTGGCCAGCAGCTGCGGCATTGAGGGTGAAATCCCCAGGATCACAGCTAAAGTAAATTCTGGGCCAACCCAGGCCAGGGGAAAGAGGCGGTGGAGCAGGGCCGCCAGATCCTGTACCTCAGACAAAAAAACAAAGCAAAAAAAAAAAAAAATCCAAGAAATGAAACAGGCGCCTAGGCGCTGAAACTTAGGCACTGAAACCGAGGCGCTGAAACCTGAAGCCCAGAAGGGAAACAAAAAAAACCAAAAACTCCCTGGTCCAGAAGCAAAACAAGAACCTAGGCTAGCAAGACCTCAGGTCACCCACTAGGTGGCATCAGAGGTCAAGGGTGAGAATCCAGCAACAACTGGGGCCACAAATATGAAAGGGAATAAGAGAGTTAGTGACGTAACACATCTTGCTCCACCCCAAAAAGCCACCATAGTGCCTGGTCAATCGCAGAGATTACAGATGAAGAAATTGAAAACGTCTCTGATAAGGAGTTCAAAAAAATAATGATAAAACTCTTCAGAGACAATGAAAAACGATGGGATGAGCTCAAAGATTTTAAAAAACACATAATCACAGAAACAAAATTACTCAAAAATGAGATACTAGACTTGAAGAACAAAGTTGAGAGCTTAGCAAACAGAATTACAACAGCAGAAGACAGGATATCCAACTTGGAAGATTCCCAGAATGAAAGCAGGCAGATTATTAACCAACTAGAGTCATAACTACACAAGACAACCAAGACGATCCAGGAGATGAACGACAACATCAAGAAGTCAAATATCAGAATCATGAGGCTCCCAGAAAGAGTGGAAAGAGAGACAGGCATACAACCAGTACTTTAGCAAATTATGCAGGAGAACTTCCAAAATACCTGGAACATGAACTCAATCTAAATTCAGGAAGGCCAGAGGACTCCCCACAGGGTGGACCCAAAAAGATCCTCCCCAAGACACATGGTAATCAAGCTGCCCTCCAATGAATACAAAGAAAGAATCCTAAGGTTAGCACGAACCAAAGAGAAGCTTACATTTAGGGGCAGGACCATCAGAATCACTGCCAACTTCTCAGAACAGACACTCCAGGCAATAAGGGAGTGGAACAAAATCTTTCAAGTACTGAAAGAGAACAACTGCCAATCAAAAATACTCTACCCAGCAAAGATTTCATTTGTATACAAGAATGAAACTAGATACTTCCACAGCAAAGAGAAATTAGAAGAATATGCCAACACAAAATCAACCCTACAAAATCTGTTTAGAAATGCACTACTCCCAGAGAAAAAGGAAGCAAGCCATAAGCAAGGATGGCAATCTGGGAGATCTCAATGAAGTCCAACCACGTAAAGGACAATCAATTACCAACAACTTCAAAAACACAGGCATCTGGCACGACAAATTTATAATTTCTCAATATTAACCCTCAACACAAATGGCTTAAATTCATCTCTCAAAAGGCACCGAGTAGCAGACTGGATTAAAAATCAGGGCCCAAATATATGCTGCTTGCAAGAAACACATCTAACCGGAAGAAACTTCAAGAAACTAAAAGTGAAAGGGTGGAAACAAATATTCCATGCCAATGGATGAGAAAAAAAGGCTGGTGTGACAGTCCTATTCTCAGATGATATGGACTTCAAAGTAATGAATGTCAAAATGGACAGGGAAGGGCGGTACATCTTCTTGAAGGGGAGGATCCAACAAGAACCCATCACCATTTTTTTTTAAAGATTTATTCATTTTATTACAGCCAGATATATACAGAGGAGAGACAGAGAGGAAGATCTTCCGTCTGATGATTCACTCCCAAGTGAGCCACAACAGGCCGATGCGCGCCGATCCGAAGCCGGGAACCTGGAACCTCTTCTGGGTCTCACACGCAGGTGCAGTGACCCAATGCATTGGGCTGTCCTCAACTGCTTTCCCAGGCCACAGGCAGGGAGCTGGATGGGAAGTGGAGCTGCCGGGATTAGAACCGGCGCCCATATGTGATCACGGGGCTTTCAAGGCGAGGACTTTAGCCGCTAGGCCACGCCGCCGGGCCCCCATCACCATTCTTAACATTTATGCTCCTAGCCCAGATGCACCCAGCTACGAGAAACAACTACTTTTGGACTTAAAGGGAGACATAGATGAACATACGATAATTTTGGGAGATCTGAACACCCCACTAACACCAATAGATAGATCAAGGCAGCAAAAGCTCAACAGAGAAGCCACAGAACTCACACAAACAATAGAACAACTGGATCTACTAGACATCTATTGATTATTTCATCCTAAGGCCACAGACTACACCTTCTTCTCAGCAGTGCATGGCACCTTCTCCAGGATAGACCACATAATAGGACACAAAGCAAGTTTAACTAACTACAAAAATATCAGAATCATACCATGTACCTTCTCAGACCATCAGAGAGTGAAACTGGAAATCAACAACTCAAAATGTCCAGGAAACACGTAAACTCCTGGAGGTTGAACAATATGCTATTAAACAAACAATGGGTCAGAGAAGAAATTAAAGAAGAGATCAAAAAATTTATGGAAACCAACGAAAACCCAGATACAAAAGTCCAAAACTTATGGGACACTGCCAAAGCAGTGTTACGTGGTAAGTTTATTGCAATTAGCGCGCATGTCAAAGCCCAAGAAAGGCAACAAATGCAGGAATTAAGCACACACCTCCAGGAACTGGAAAAGCAACAGCAGAAGGACCCCACAAACAATAGCAAACAAGAAATTATCAAAACAAGACAAGACCTAAATCAGAAAGAAAATAAAAAAAAAAAACATTCAGAAAATAAATGAATCAAAAAGCTGGTTCTTTGAGAGGATAAACAAAATAGATACCCCACTGGCCTGACTGACAAAGAAAAACAAGACAAAGCAAGAATTAGCAGCATCAAAGATGAACAAGCAACATAACAACAGACACTACTACCATTAAGGAAATAATTAGAAATTATTACAACAAACTATACACCAACAAATCTGATAACCACTTGAAAATGGAAAGATTCCTAGACTCCCACCACTTACCAAAACTCACCCCAGAAGCAACAGAAGACCTGAATAAACCCATTACCGAATCAGAGATAGAATCAGTGATTAAAGAGCTCCCAACAAAGAAAGGCCCAGGACCAGATGGTTTTACCACAGAATTCTACAAAACATTCCAATTAGAGCTAACCCCAATCCTTTACAAATGCTTCAAAATGATAGAAAAGAAAGCAACTCTTCCAAACTCATTCTATGATGCCAATATCACCTTAATCCCCAAACTGAATAGAGAATTAACAGAGAAGAAAAACTGCAGACCGATCTCCCTGATGAACGTTGACTCTAAGATTCTCAACAAAATCCGAGCCAATAGAATACAAAAAAACATCAGGCAGATCATCCATCCAGACCAAGTAGGCTTCATCCAGGGAATGCAGGGATGGTTCAACATCCGGAAATCCAAAAATGTAATACATCACATCCAAAAACTGAAGAACAAAAACCACATAGTAGTATGAATAGATGCAGAAAAAGCCTTTGACAAAATCCAACATCGGTTCATTTTAAAAACTTTAACCAGGGTGGGGATAAAAGGAATAATCCACAATATAATCAAAGCAATATATGAAAAACCCAATGCCAGCATCATACAGAATGGAGAAAAACTGGATCCCTTCCCACTGAAATCTGAAACAAGACAAGGCTGCCCACTATCACCAATGCTATTCAATATAGTCCTAGAGGCACTTGCAGAAGCCATAAGCCAAGAAAAAGAAATCAAAGAAACACAAATTGGAAACGAAGAAGTCAAGTTTTCACTATTCGCAGATGACATGATTCTTTACATAGAAGAACCAAAAAACTCAATACAAAGACTCCTAGAACTCATACGGGAATTTGGCAGTGTGGCAGGATACAAGATAAGTGAACAAAAATCAACAGCCATAGTATATGCAAATGGCCGCAAGATGGAAGAAGATCTAACCAACAAGCTACCATTCAAAATAACAGAGAAAAGCATGAAATAACTGGTAATAAATTTAACCAAAAGCATAGAAGACCTTTATGAAGAAAATTACAAAACACTCAAAAAACAAATAGAACAAGACCTCAAAAGATGGAACAACATCCCATGCTCCTGGATAGGCAAAATTAACATCATCAAAATGTCTATACTACCAAAAGTAATATGTAAATTCAATGCAATCCCAATCAAATTACGCACAGCATTCTTCATTGAACTGGAAAAAATGATACACAGATTCATCTGGAAACACAAGAAACCACAAATAGCCAGAACCACTCTGAAGAATAGGAACTTAACAGGGGGAAGTACAGTACCGGATCTCTGGACATACTATAGGGCAGTGGTCATCAAAACAGCCTGGTACTGGCACAAAGATAGAGAGGAAGATCAGTGGAACAGAATAGAAACAACAGATGGAAACCCACACAGATACAGTCAATTAATCTTTGACAAAAAGACAGACAACAATCCAAGCAAATGGAAAGGTCTGTTTAGTGAATGCTGATGGGACAACTGATGATAGCCTGCAGAAATGAAAAGACAGACCCACATCTCTCACCATACACCAAGATCGAATCTAAATGGATAAAAGATCTAAACCTACATCCAGAAACCTTCAAACGTTTGGAAGAAAATGTTGGAAACACACTGCAACACTTAGGAGTAGGCCCTGACTTCCAAAAAAGACTCCAAAATCAGTAGAAATCAAGACCAAAATAAACAACTGGGACCTCATCAAACTAAGAAGCTTCTGTACAGCTAGAGAAACAATCAACAAAGTAAAAAAAAAAAAAAAAAAAAAAAAAAAAAAAAAAAAAAAAAACTACAGAATGGGAGAAGCTCTTTGCACACTACATAGGAGATAGAGGGTTGATCTCCAGAACATTCAAAGCACTCCAGAGAAACCAAAACACCAAAACAAGCAAACTGCTCAAGAAATGGGCAGACATTTCACAAAAGAACCAACCCAAATGGCAAACAAGCATATGAAAAAATGCTCAAGTTCCCTGGCAATAAGGGAAATCCAAATGAAGACAACAATGAGGTACCACCTAACTCCAGTAAGGATGGCACACATACATAATACCACCAACACTTGCTGGCGAGGATGTGGAGAAAAGGGAACCCTTCTCCACTGCTGGTGGGACTGCAGACTTGTACAGCCTCTATGGGAATCAGTTTGGCGAATACTCAAACTGAAAGTCAACATACCGTATGATCGAGCAATAGCACTCCTAGGGATATATCCAAAACATCTCCTACACAAGAAACCAACATGCAAGCCTATGTTCATAGCAGCACAATTTACAATCGCAAAAACCTGGAAGCAGCCAAAATGCCCATCAATAGAAGACTGGATAAGAAAGCTATGGTTCATCTACTCTATGGAATAATACTCAGCTATTAAAAAAATGAAATGCAGTTCTTTGTGCTCAAATGGGCCCAACTGGAATCCATCATGCTAAGAGAAATGAACCAATCCCAAAAGGTTAAATACCACATGTTTGCCTTAATCTGAGATGAAAAGATTACAACTTGGAAGATAGTACCTGTATATTGTAATATTAGTGCAATCTCTAACAACCTGTATCCAATGTAATAAGATAATGCAATATGAACTATAAACCAACAATTAATGTCAGAATACTTAAGATCTACATCAAAAAACTGTAAAACCTACTATACTCTCAATATGCTATGTTAATCTGTGATGGAGAGGGAGTGCAGGAAGTCTTTCAGGAACATAAAAAGAGTGAGGAAAAAGTACAATATAGCCTATCAAGATCAAATCTGTAATTCATAGACAACAGACTCAAAGCGGCACTAGACAACAATAAAACTACTATACCAATGAATGAGGGGGGAATCGGGTGCGATCCTGACAACCTCTTAACAGGAGGTCATGTGCGTGGGGCAGGGGGGCACTCCAGAGTGGAGCAGGTGGTAAGGAGGAAGCTTGGATCCCAACCATGAAGACTCCCAGACCTTCACCACAAACTATTAATATGAGCAACAAGGACAAGGAGGCCACAGGAAATTGGATGCCTTCGGAGGCTGAGTATTCTGAGGTCACCCACCCCCAACCGGAGCTTCTGCAGGGGATGGAAGAAGTCCAAACAGTACCGCGCAGAAACCAATGTCATCGGATAGACAACCAGAAGCCCTGAGCGGTCCGCGTAAACAGAAAGACAATAAATGTCCTTCTGGACCAGGGAGGAGAGCTTTCTCTGGTCCGAGCCTGGCTCCACCTCTGGACCCCCGCCCTCCCTTGCAATGACCATCGGGATTGCTTCGAAAACCCCTCAGAGCAAACAATCATACAAACTAAAAACAAACAAACAAACAAAAAAAACTAAAATAAATAGACAAACAACAGAATGTAGAGCTTGAAATCTGACAGGAAAGAGCTGGCGTGGATTGGCTCATGCCTCGCTGGGTGGGACACAAAGATTAGTTACTCATCACCATGGTCTTGAGGATTTTCCTTCACACCCCCCCCACCAAAAAAATGTTCTGCACCTTAAATGTCGACAAATATCTTGTTAGAGTTACAAGCCAGTCTAGATTATCCTAAAATCTGCCAAGATCAGCAAAATTACACTTCAACACAACTAATGGCTCTATACTAAAATGAAATAGACACGAGACAGCTGAATGGTACCTTATAGCCATTTTAATGTATATAGCAGCCGGTCCTGTATATAAACTAAAACTGAAATGTCAATGAGCTAAACATAGGTTGTGGTTAAGAACTTGCTTTTTTTTTTTTTTTTTAACATACTGGTTACTCACAACCATGTCAATTCCATAATGCTGCAAATTGCTGTTGATGTTATATTGGGACTCTTAATTGACTGGGATGATATTCTACCAGCTCTAACTTCGGACCAGAAATGGTCTCCCCAAGAAACTGTTCAACCCATCTGGACAATACATAGCTGGACTCTATGCTTGCTATATGCTTGCAAGAAAAGAATCTTGATTGAATTTGAACTGTAATATTACATCAAGGTGGAGGAATCCACCAGGGGGGAGGGGAGTCGGAGGGAGGGGGGGCTTCCCAGAGCCTATGAAACTGTCACATAATGCAAAATAATTAATAAAAAATATAAAAAAAAGCTTTTTTAAAAAAGAAAATTAATAACATTTCGTAAAGAAATTGAAAAAGTCATTAAAAGATGTTATTAAAAGAAGACATTGGGCCCAGTGTGGTAGCCTAGTGGCTAAAGTCCTTGCCTTGCACACTCCAGCATCATACATGGGCCTGATTCTAATCTTGCCATCCCCGCTCCCCATCCAGCTCCCAACTTGTGGCCCAGGAAAGTAGTCAAGGACAGCCCAAATCCTTGGGACCCTGCATCCAGGCTCCTGGCTTCGGATCAGTTCAGTTCAGTCCATTGCAGCCGCGTGGAGAGTGAATCAACAAACAAAAGATCTGCTGTCTCTCCTCCTCTCTGTATGTCTGATTTTAAAATAAAAATAGATCTTTTTTAAAGAAGAAGTCATCAAAAAAATCTACCAGCTTCTTAGATGATAAGAATCAACACCATAAAAATGTCCATATTGTTGAAACTAACATACGAATCCAATGTGATTCTAATAAAATTCCAACAACACTTTTTCTCAGAAACAGAGAAGATGATACAAAAAAAAAAAAAAAAGATCATCTGATAACACAAGAGAGCATGAATAGCCAAATCTATCCAGAATAAAAACAGAGCTGAAAGAATTACAATTCCTGATTGTAAGATGTTCTGTAAGCAGTGGTAATCAAAACAGATATTAGTACAAAAAGAGATGAGTAATATAACTAAATGGAATCCCCAGAAGTGAGCTCACACATGAGCAATGAACTAACCTTCAACAAGGAAATTGAAAATAATCCAGAGATAAAATTTGATCTTTTCAACAGCTACTGTTAGAGCAATTTGATTTCAGCCTGTAGAAGTAAGAAGCAAGACCCCACCAGCCACCTTATACAACATTAGCACCAAGTGGATCAAAGACCTAAACCTGTACCTAGAAACCATCAAACCATGAGAGCAAAACACAGTAAGCACTATACAAGATACAAGCGTTGGTGAAGACTTCTTAGAAATGTCACCAAAAGTCCAGGAAGTCAAACTCAAAATGAACAAATGAGACTATATCACAAGCTGAGATTCAAAGGTGATAATCAACAAAGTGATGGAGCAACCAACAGAATGGGAGAAAATCTTAGCACACTACACAACTGATAGGGAACTAATATCCAGGATTTATGAAAAGCTTTTGGAACTCAGCAACAGTAAATCAAACAACCCTGTGAAGGAATGGGCAAAGGAAATGAACAGACATTTTTTCAAATGAACAAATTCAAGTAGCTAATAGACATGTAAAAAAAAAATGCTCAGGCTCCCTAGCTGCCAGGTAAACAAACAAACAAACAAGCAAGAAACCCCACCTAATTCCAAAGATATCAGCCTACATTTGGAAATCTAGTAACAGTACCTGCTGGTATGGATGTGGGGAGAAAGATATCTTTCTTCAACTGTTGGTGGGAGTATAAACTAGTACAATCACCAGGAAAGTAGGTATGGGGAATGCTAAAACAACTGAAAATTGGTCCACCATGTGATAGATATCCTGCCGCCTATGAATATATTCAAAAGAAGTAAAATCTGCATATGCAAAAGACCTTCAACCTATATTGATACCAGCACAATGCATGTCCATCACAAGAGGAATGGGCAAGGCGAAGAATTTAGCTATTAGGCTACTGCACCAGGCTCCTTTATAATGTTTTGAATGTTGTTGTGTTTTGAGATTTGAAATCATCGCTTCTAGATTTTTGTGACAAATAATATGTTGTTAGGATAAACTGTCACTCTACTGTAATGTATCACATCAGAAAAAAATAAAGAAAATACTGTATACGCTCTCTTAAGCAAAAGTTTAAAAAGTCAATCTGAATACAAATCAGCGACTACCAGTGGCTGGGATGAAGAAGATGGGAATATAGGAGTTTGGATAAAAAGGGTGCAATAACATAGGTGAGAGTTCGTGTTCATTGCTTATAGAGAGCTGCCAATTACTTCAACTTCACTTGCCATTATCTATTGTCCACTGTCCTTGAAAATGTATTGAAACATCACTTTTTGAGGAAACTATGCAGACATAATCCTTGCTTGAAGTCAGGCTTGATGAGCTAATCATTCTTAAAATGTCACTACTATTGATTTTTGACAATGTCAACCAAGAGATTCCTGGGGATATTTTATTTATTTTTATCTAATTTTATCTATTATTGACACCTAGACTGCATTTTGTACTGATAATTTCTGGTATTCACAAGTGAAGTAGAGGCTTTTTGAGAACTGCCTTTGAGCAAGACACACTTCTTTCTGTAGGCATTATTCTTTATATTGCTCACAAAATAATAGAGTGTGTAAGGAGCAATAACATAGAAAAATTATTTTTATGTCTCCCTTCACCTCAACTACATAGCTGTATTGATTTCAGATTTGCTCATAGTTCTGTAACTGCTTAAATTCATGGGAGGCAACTTCTTTAGGCTAATGTGATATGAAAACATGTACAAAAATCATTTCAAATGGTCAATTTAGGGTTCGCTTTATATTTGTGGGCTCATAAAATGAATGAATTTGTGCTTGTATTTGAGAGTTAGTATTATCTTCCATGCTCAAAGCTTTATCCTCCAATTGGAACTTGGTATTTACTCCACTGCCATACTTTTTTTTTTCATGTAAATGGATATACTTTTGTTATTCAGGTTTGCATAGCCATCTGATGCCACAATTGGATTAAGTTCGTGTCCTTTGATGTGCAGATCTACTTAGTTGATTATAATTCCATTTCTTTAGTTTTACTTTTGTTGACCATTTTTGTCTGGATCTTATCCAAGAAATTATGCACTATATCATTGTCCTGCAATGTTTCTTGAATATCATCTTTTAACAACTTCATAGTTTCTGATCTTGAATTTAGGTCTTTGATCTATCCTGAGTTTTTTGCATATGGCAAGAGGTTGGAATATAATTTCCTTCTAGTATACATCTAGTTTCATCAGCTCCACTTACTGAAGAGGTTATCCTTTCTCTAATGAATAACCTAAGCATTTTGGTCAACAAACGGTTGTATTTACATGGATTAATTTACGTACATATCCATTGATGTATATGTTGGCTTTTATGCCAGTGCAATATTTTTATTTCAGTAGCTTTGTAATACACTTTGAAGTTAGATGTTGTGATGTCTCCAACTTCATTCCTTTACTTCACAATCATTTTGGCTATTTTAGGTCTTTTGTGATTCTATGAGAATTTTAGGATTTTTTTCTTATTCTGTAAAAATGCCATTAATATTTTGATAGAGACTGCATTGAATCTATAGAATGTTTTAGGTAACAGGGTGATTTTAAAGATTTGATTATTCTAATCCATGAGCAAGAAATATTTTTTATGTGAACTTGAAAATTTGTTACATCAATGTTTTATAATTATCATTGTAAAGATCTTTTACATTTTTGTCCAATTGATTGCTACATATTTGATTTCTTATAACTATTGTGAATAAAACTTATTTCTTGATTTTTCAGTCATTGAATTAATCATCAGTATATAAAATAAACTTCTGGGTTTTTGCATCTTTATTTTAAGCCTCCAACTCCATGGAATTGGCTTATTGATTCTAACAGCTATTTGTGGAGTTCTTAGGTTTCTCCATGCACAATGTTACGTCATCACAAACGTAGATATTTTAATTTCCTCCTCTCTAATTTTGGTGTCCTTTATTTCCTTTTACTCAGTGAAAGCATCTGTTAACATTCTGATACAAAGTTGAATAAGAGTTCTGAAATGTATACTTTGTCTTTCAATAGGAAATAACTCTAACACTTTCAAACAATTCCAAAATATTATACAGCATGGACTCAGCCAGACTTTTTCTCAGAGGCCAACATCATTTTTATTTCAAACTCAAAGAAACACACAAAAGAACAATACAGGTCCATTTCCTCGAAAAACATAATTATGTCTGTATGGTGCAGTATGTTGCTGTACATTGATTTGACACAGTTTTTATAGTTTTCAAATATTTGCTTTTAAACCCAATTTTGGAGAGTTTTTATCATGAAGAGGTGTTGAATTTTACCAAATGCTTTACCTGTATCTATTGAGATTATTATATGATTTTTGCCTTTCGTTCTCTCAGTGTTATTTATGCCATTCATTGATTTGCAAATATGAAGGCACTGTATCATCTCCAGAAAAATATCAGTTGTGATGTTTGATCCTATTGATTTATTTGGAAATTTAATTTATTAGTATTTAGTTGACAATGCTTGCATAAATGTTCATTGAGGACATTGATCTGTAGTTTTCCTTTATGTTTTTGAGCTTGATATCAGAGGGATGTTAATCTCATAAAAATAGCTTGGAAGAATCTATTGTATTCAATAATTTGGGAGAGTTTGAAAAATATTGATGTTAGTTCCTATTTAAATTCTTCGTAGCATTTGTTATCAAAGCCTTCATCGCCTAAAGTTTTCTTGTTTTCATTGAAAATAGAAAAAATAGGTTATCTAAAAATGGCAGATACAAATTTATTTGAAAATATCATGTGATGTAAAAACGTTGGGACAAATTTTCCCTCAAGATATGCTGTCCTACTGTCTGTCCAAGTTTTATTTATCTTGGGGCAGTTTCAGTCAGTTTGCAGATTCCAAGTGGTGAAATGGCTGGACCATCTTCAAATATATACATTGCAAGGGGAGAATGACATTCTGCAGAAGAACAGAAGACGTTGTGGGCAAGTTGTGGAGTCCCACCAGTTTAAGTAGAGCAGGCATGTGATTCACAAAAAAGTATAAAATGAGGAAAGGGGAAAAAAAGGCTGCGACTGAGAATATGGCATTCAAAGGTGATAATAAATGTTTAATGCAGCTAATTCCCAAAATATTTGAGTTGAAGGCAATGGTCCATATCTTGAGGTGGTTTTTCATAAGGAACAAATTCTTTTTGTGACCTCAGTAACAGTATGTCTTCTGTGTAGCACAGCTTCTTCTCAATGCCAATGATATTTCAGATAACAGATGAGTTCATTTTCTAATCGTGGCCTGAAAAGGGAGTTGGGCCAGAATTACAATCAACCAAAACAGATAGCAGCAAAAGGACCAAGCCACCAACATGGTGATGACAACTCCCTGGTCAGGGCTTCTAGCCCCAGAACACACACATCTAAATGAGAGGCACTATGAGACCACAATAACCCATAGTTGCTTACAGAGATGGTCTTTTTCTTGATTAATAGGTTTTAATTACTATGTCAATTTTGTGCTTAGTTGTTGGTCTGTTTAGATTTTCTCTTTCTTCTGTGATTTAACCACACTTCATGTCCAGGGATTGTGAGGACCTTGTTGTTGGTGAAGAGAAACACAACAGTGATTTTCCTTTAGTTTCAATGGAGATCTTGAGTGATGCTGGGCTTGTGATATCAGGGATTTCAGTAACAGAAGCTCTGAGACTATGTAAAGTGGATGGGCCCTTCCTTGGGTCTGAATGAGAGATGTAACTAGTGCACTCTAGTCCTCTAGGTGATTGTACAGATATAGGATATTTTGCACTGGTAGCTATTAGCCCAGAATGGCAGAATATAGGCAAGTTCCTTTGTGGGTCCCAGTAGATTTGAGGAAGTCAGTACTGCTTGCAATGATTTTGGCATTGCAGTGTACAGGGCATTGTTATTAAAATTTCCTAGGTTGGGAGTCAGGTAGTTTTTATGTTTAGTGACTGTCTTCTGCTTGAAGCAGAGCAGTGCTGATAGAACATTACAGATGCTGCAGTGAGTATGGATGACTCTATAAACAATAAAACCAACATCAACACTGCTTGTTCAGCAAGGCATAGTTGAAATTGTTTCTAGTTCCAAGAAGGAATACAAGGGTGTTGTTAAGTTATAACCCTAGAATTAATAGGAAGGGTGAAGGTTACTTTCTCAGGTAGGAATTGGATTTTTTTTTCACTTAGTTGTTGCTAGTGTTACTAGCAAGAAATTGAAGAGAACTCTGTTGGATCACGTAGAGTGAGTTAGCCCAGTGCTGTGTTATAATCCCCAAACTCCCCTAGTTGCAGGATGCAAGGGGGGTCTGTTCTCTGCCCCACAAGTTCTCCTGACTGTGCTTTTGGTTGCTTCTGGTAGCAGTGGTACAGTGATCAGCTGCATGACTGCACACTACACTGATGGAATCAAGTTTGGCACTTGGCAGTACTGACTGGGGAGGTGATGTGGCTTCCCTGTGCCTTGTGTTCACTCATGCTTCCTGAGTGCTAACTAATCACTCAGACGCTGTGGCTCCCTAAGCTGCTGTTAACTTAAGTGGGGGTTTAAGGAATTATCCCTCAGTTTTAACTGCTTGTGGTCAGGGATTGCATAAATTTCTCTCTGCCTTGAATTGGGATGGAGGCAATTCCCAAAGAGCAGCTGGCTGCACCATGCAGCCTTCTGCAGCAAGGTCTCTGTCCTCTTTTCTCATTGTCCCACTAAGACTCTGTTCAATTCTGTCACCTTTCTACTGAAAATAGTGCACCGTTGGTTCTCTGGGTATGCAATTTCCTGTCTGTCTTTTCTCATATATTTTACAGTCAGCATCAGTGGATGCTCACTATGTATCCAGGTTTGAACACACTAATTTCCCATAAATACACTTCTGCTCTTGGATAGTAGTTGTTGATTATTAAAGGCAAAACTAGGAATAATTTAATGCAGAAAAGTGGTCATTTATTTATTTAGTCCTATTATTTGACATATTTCATTTAAAATACTCATCTAGCTATGTTTGACTTCACCGTACCAGTTTATAAATGAGGTGGATATTATTAGTATGCTCCATTGGGTTTGAGAGTTAAGGTTACTCATCCATGGTTCATACAACTAACAAAGAGGAGAATTGAGATCCACATGCATTTTCCCGCGTCAGTGAAAAGCTTTCTCTTTTACCTATAACTAATCTTTCTGACTATAATTGCTATTAATTTTGAATTGCTATTAATTTGTTTGTCATATATCTGCACAGTATTTATTTTGAAAACAAAATATAATCATGATACATTGATATTACCTCAATATTGAACATATGATGTGCTATTCAGACTCTATCTCAGAAGGGTAGAATGTTTACTATCATACCACTTGGTAAAGAAGACTTAGAAATATTACCAAAGTAATCTTAAATTACATAGAATCTTTTGCTTTTTGTATGCTTCTGCTCCGTATGATGATCAGCGGTGGCTGGAGCCCTTGTGATCAATGTTTTCCAAAAGCAAATTTCTTTGTTCAAAATTGTAACTCATCTGGTGGACTGCTTCAGATTTCCTGGAATTTTTTTCTCCAAAGTTGCTAATAAAAGAAAATGCAAAGTTCTAAAAAAAAAAAAATCCACATTGAACTAATTTCTGCAATGTTTGTGGCAACAACCTTTAAATGTACATGGAAGTCTCATTAATTTGGATGGGCATACATAAATTTGATTTTAGTAGCAGATTAACTTCCATTGAGAATCCACTTAAAATCTGTAACTAGTATATATTAGCTAGTAACAGGTGTCATACTGCATACAGTTTTTGAAATAGAACTTGTTATACCTGGAAAATGTGAAGATTTGAAGACACAACAGAGTATTTCTCTTTCCTAATATTTCATGGCAAACAAATGTATGAAGCCATAGTGTTCTGAGATAGTGAGGTGAATTGGAACATGCTAGTTTCTGTAATGCCCTTTTGATTTTGTCAGTGTAATATTCTTGTAAGTTCAAATGAAGTAAGATGGAGGAGTATCAAATGAGATGCTGTAGCAGGGTGTGTTTTTATACTACACATAGAGATATCCAAAGTAATATGATTTGTTTCACAACTTGCTACCAAAGTATCCTGCTTCCAAAGTGAATTTTTGTTTGTAGTGCATATATGAAGTTAATAACTTCAACACATTTTGTCCAGATGCTTTAATTATTTTATGGACCTTTGTAACTAATTTTCTGTAAGCATTCTGTCACTTTTGTAAGCTTTCTCTAATTTTGTAAGCGTTTTGTAATGTTCGTTACATAGCCCTTTTGAAAATTGTTTTTTTATTGGTGGAGAGTAGAATAATTATATGTAGATTTCATTGGCTGTGTGTTCAGTGGTATCAAGTCAGTGCTAACATACTGCCTTGTGACAAGCCTTAGGAGGACCTGAAACTGTTCCCCTGGCAATGAAGGATTCCCTGTTATTTGTGACATTGGAGTCATCCTGAATATATACCTTCTGTGGACTTATTCTGGCAATGAAACACAGGGTGTGACTTTCAACTAAAGAGTAGTAGGCTAATGTATAAGAGAATAACTTTGCCCTTTGAGTCTGGTTCATAAATATCCAAAAATACTACAAACATCCAACTAAGTCTTGATATTATTTCACTATTCTGTTCTTAATCCCATACTACCAACCTCTCTGGAACCTTCCATAGTTGCGAGAATCTTGTAAAAATATGAGAACATAAGAAGGAATCAGGATGGTGGAACAGGATAAAGACATGATTAAACAGCTGGAGAAACATTAGCCAGTCTGACACTATCCATGCTTGGCTCTGTCACAGGGCTTTGTCTTACCTAAATGCAGATTCTGTCATGGGGCATCACCTGGGGATGCTGCTGTCCTAAGGTTCCCAGTTCACATCTCTCTGGTTCCATCTCAAGCTGTCTAAATCTTTTCTTTTTCATTTCTTTCTCTTTCTTTCCTTGTTTCTTTCCTCGTTTCCTTCTTTTTTACTTTCTCTTTTCTTTCTTATTGGAAAAGATTTATTTATTTTAATTGGAAAGACAGATTAATAGAGAGAAGGAGAGAGAGAAATATTCATTCACTGGCCAGATATGAGCTGATTCCAATACAGCAACAAGAAACTTCCTCTGTGTCCCATAGTTGTTCAGAGACTCAAGGCTTCAGACCATCATCTACTGCTTTCCCAGGCACGGGCAGGGAGCTATTGTGAAATGCAGTAGCCAGATAGGAACAATGCCCACAGGTTCCAAGTGCATGCAAGGAAATGTCTTTAGCCATTAGGACACTGTGCTGGCCCAATTCTTTTTTCTCTGATGCTTTTAAGCACATATGGAACACAAGACATTAAGAAGAATAAAACCATTCTTATACAATGAAAATTTAATGGATGCGTAACACCAGACTTCATGGCATGTTACCAAATAGCCATTAGCAAAATTCTATGGAATTGACAAATATATATATACATATATATATATATATATATATATATATATATATATATATATATATATATATATATATCAAGATTTAAGTACCATAAAAAAGAATATATATATATATATGTATATATATATATATCAAGATTTAAGTACCATAAAAAAGAAGGCTAGAAAATAGAAAATATCAGCAAATTAATAGTGATAAACAAACTGAAATCAGTCTCCAGGGAGAAAAAACTGACTTTTCCGTAAAGCATGATATGGAATTAGATTTTTAAGCAAAATAGAAGATAATTACTTCGTTCATATACAGCCAAAATCTAAATTTGTGATCTGATATTCATTATGTGCCAGAGGAAAGCTTTAGGGAACCTGAGAAAGATGTAGTTGTAGCAAAAGATGCTATAAAATAGGTAAATGCTAAGATAGTATTGTTAGAATGATAGAACAAAATGTTTTGTGTGAGATTCCCTTGTGCTAAAGGAACTGCTACTTTTCTAGGCTAGACTTCAGGAGGATTCCACTTTAGCAATAAATCTCTTCTTTGCTGCCTTGCAACTTTGTGAACCCAGGTGCGGGGGAGTAGGGGCAAGGGCTCAATTCTCTGGTTCCAGGAACAGGAGGAAGATAAGGGTGTGAGAATGGGATGAGTCAAAAAGATAGTGAGTATGGAAACAGAACAGGCTCCCTGAGCCTGAAGGCCATAAAAATTAACATGTCTAAGGTTGTTACTTTTAATGCATCACCCACCCCAAAAGTGCCTATATAATCTTCTGTCTTGGGCTCATTCAGGGTCCGACTTCCCTGCTTGGCTTGCCTGTGTGCCCCAAGTGCAGTCTGGCCCCAGCATGCTGACACAATAAACTGTGTTTGGTGTTTGCATTACCAGTGAGACTCTATGTGGTTCTCTGGGGGTTGACTAGCTCACACCCTGATGTCTGGGGGCTTTAGCCTGGACTCTAACAAAGGCTTGTTGGAAAATATCCCAGAAATACAAGAAAGTATAAGGAAATTCTTGCATAGCATGCTTCTGGAGACCCTGCCCTGCAGTTCAGCCATATACCCATTAACCATAAAATCAACTCCCTCTAGAAGAATGAACATGTAGATCAGTTGATCAGACTATGATGAAGACACACGAAGCAGAAGTAAGGCAGCACGAGTGTTCCAAAATACTTCACCATCTCTATGAAATGACAGTTACATGATGCAAAATAGCTAGTGTAAGGAAATTCAGTGAGTTACAAGAGAATACAGAGGGTGAAATAAATGAGAAAATCAGAAACAGAGGAAAATGAAAAAGAAAAAAAAGATAATTGAGCTGAATAGCAAGAGCCAGACAGAAGAAGAGGGAGAGGATGGTGAAAGGGAAGAGGAGGAGGAGGATGAAAAGGAAGAAGAAGAAAGAAAGAAACAGAAGAAAAGATACCTTGGTAAGACTTTGACAGCTTGTCAAGTCAGTCAATTAAACAGGGGACTGAATGTCTTAAAAGAAGGACATTCCTGAGAAAACACAATGTGTGTTTAGGAGGAACGCCATTTTGAAATACCTGCGTCAGCCAAAGCAAAGAGCAAAAATAAATGTCACAGGTCTAAGTGAAATATGGGATAGCACTACATGATGGATGTTGTAATAGACATAAGCGGAAGGGGAACAAATACAAAATATATATAATCTGTTGAATGAGATTGTGGAAAGTTCCCAGGTATGAAATGGAACATCATCCTAGCCACATAAATCTAGAACTCAAAGAAACTGCAGTTTCAATGAAAATTCTTTTCCAAGACATATTGTTCTGTAAATTTCAAACATTAATGTCAAGAAGATCCTGAAAAGCATGGGGAATATTAATATGCATATAAAGAAAAAAACATTAAGATTCAAAACACACGGGTCTATGGTATAAATATACTGGATATATACATCCAGTACTTTAAAAATACATATCAAGGATATTTTGCCCACTGAAGTTTCATTTTAATAGTGAAGTAGAAATAAAGTACTTTGCACATATACACAAACTTGAGAATTCACCAAAATCAGACCAGACTTAATAGAAATTCCAATGAGCATCCGAGTAAGATTTAAACTCAAAATACAGATTACTGATGAATAGATTAATAATGAATTCCAATAGGTCAGCAGAATCATTAATCAGTAAGCAAAATGAAAGTTTTAGTTCTTGTCAACAGCAATTGAGAATGAAAATGGATTAAAATCACCAACCAGAAAACTGATTTCAAAGGAATGGATAAAAATCACCATACTACTCAGAACAAGATAGTCAACACATATAAATATCTATTGACATGATGGAAATATTATAAAATTAGATGAAAAAGGCATCATATGGAGAAAAATCTTTGCATTGGCAAGTAAAAGTAAAAATCAGTCATAAACACAGATATATCAAAAAAACAATCAGACCTGCAAAACAAAGTGTTATCAAGCAGAGAGTAGGAACTTATTCCAACAATAAGCAGTGGATGACTTTCATGACCTGTGCTCATCAAGTTAGATAATTAAGACAAAATATTAATTACCTACATGGACAATTATTGAGCAGATAGAACTCTGCTAGATTCTTTTTTTAAGATATTTTGTGAATAGATGGTACATAGATATCTACAACTTTTATATCTCCAGTATAAAATGGAGCATCAATAACATAGAAGTATTCCATTACCTCTGTAAACAAATTGGCAAACTCTTAGCAGTTAAAATTAGAGACCACAAACTATTATGATTTCCCTTGGCCCAGTACACTTTTTTAAAATTTATTATTTTTGACCATCTTGACATAATTAGGGAAAAAAGTTCAAGCACTACAGGAAGATGGGTAAGACAATTAGTTCCGTACTGTTTCCTTAATATATTTGATGTAAAAAGAGATTTTAAGGGAGAAACCCCACTCAGTCTCCCACCGACCCCAGGTCCCTGATGTAGGGCATGCTCTGAGGGTCTTTCTCAAGTGGTTCTGATAATTCAACAGTTCTGAATTGCTGCTGTTCTCACCACTCCAATCACAATGCGGTTGTTGGAGATTCCACTGATCGACAAACTCCACCATAGCATCTCCGCTTGCCCAGTATTTTCATTGCCAACATATAGTTGAGGTGGTTGATTGACTTGTTCTGTCCTCTGTCATTTGATGGTTAGTGTTCTGAGTCCAAAAGCTCAGTTGGGGGGATTCCCAAAGAAGCTTTGTCTGAGGTGTTCCCTGACCAGATTCTTGTATGTACTAGCAAGCACAGGGGCCAGTACAGTCCATCACCCAGATTGGCTGGTGGTTGCAGTTTCTGGGCTGGTTCTGTCTCCATCCCTGCCTTCCACTGGAACCAATGGGTGTTTGCAGTCCAACTTGGTTCTGCACAGCATATACTTGACCCTCTCATAAACCAGTGGGAGCTTCAGCCTAGTCAGAGTAACCCACAATAACAGCCACCAGGCCCGCCTCCTACCTTGGGTTGCCAGTATGTGTGGCAGACTTGTCCAGTCTGTTTCACATTCCCTTTTGCTCTTATACATGACAATTAGTATTAAAACCTTGTTCCATCTAACCAGATCAACTATCCAGCCTTCACAGATGTTGTTCGGTGGCTCTGTCTAGCTGCTCAAGCCCCTGTCCTAGTTTTCGTGACCACCCATAACGGGTGGTAACCCAAGAGGGAGGAGCCCACTGTTTCCCTCCCAGGCCTCTCCCACTCCAGGATTATGCACTCTCCAGGTGGTTCTGTGGTTTAACGTGACAGAACTAGCCCCAGTGCCAACTTCTGCCAGCTGAATCTGTGACTAAGCCCCAACAACCCTCACCCACTCAAATTTTTTTGCAACAGCAGGAATAATCAGCCCAGCCTGATTTTTCCCTGGTCTGGTCCACATGAGGCACATAGGTGTTTTAGCCCTGCCTAGTTGGGTCTACCCCCATCCCAGCTCATGCTCTCCAGTAGGAGTAGCTGCTCAGCAAGGGAACCACCCCATATTCCCCTGCTGCTTCTGCCCCTCCCTTCCTGGCTCTTGTGTGTGCTGGTTGGGTGCTGCAGTCACATCTGGTTCAGGCAACCTCACCTTGGCATTCCGTGTTGTGTACTGCTTTTGTCACAACCGAACCGGCTCGACCCACACTCTGTTTTGGCATTCGGATTTGCTAGAGGATGACGCAAACTGATTCAACTTGATCTGCCCCCGACCCATGCCAAATTTATGCCAGCGGGATACTTTCCATGACCTCTTGGCTGTTTCCTTCAATGCCTCTTGAGCTAACCTGTAGGGTCTGTGTCTTGCCAGAGGAGTTGCCCGGGCTTCTCCATCAGAACCCCTCCAAGTGGCAGCTTTCAAGCATACCAGTCAGTTCATGAGCCAACCCTGCTCAGTTTGCCTTCTGTCCTAGCAGGACCAGTGGCTTTCCCTAACTGGCCTTCAACTCATTCTGGTTTTTGGGTTGTTTCAGCCTAGCCATGGCTCATCCATACCCACATATAGCTCATATATGGCTCAGTTGGGTTGCAACTTAGCCTAGTCTGTCCCACATCTACCCTGGTCCTGCAGAACACAAGAAGGTGTTGCAGTCTGGCCTGGCCTGGTGCGTCTTGTCCCAGTGCATACTTGTGCCAAGGGAGGCCACAAATGTATCCTGACCAGAACCTAGTCCCATTCCAGCTCGTGCACCCCTTGGTGGAAACCTTCACCCAGCTAGGCCCGCCAACCGGGCCTGTTCACAGCCATAGATTGCAAACATGCCAGTGGTTGCTCTGACTCAGCTTGGCACAGCCCCTCACCTGTCATGACCCCTGCCTTAGACACTGTGACTCAGCATCTGTGGATCATGCAGACCAGTTGGTGCAAAAGCCTAGCTGGGCATGTCGTGTGCTCCACCCTGGTTTCCAATCTTACTTGTGAACTAAAGTTTGTTCAGTACTGCCTGGTGCACTTGTTCCATCGCCTTTTCATACATTGATGAGCCATTGGTGCTACTCTGCTGAGTCTGTCCAACCCCAGATCTGGACCACCTGTTCACCAGTGGGAGCTATAACCCACCAGGGGAGCTTCCCAAGTTTCTTCCCCTGACCCCCCCAGACCTAGTTCTCATACATGCCACTGGGTTTTAGGCCAGTGCCTGGCACAGTCTGGCCCTCCTTTTGGCTTTGCATGAGCTGGTGAATGCTGCAGTCCTGCCCACCCCACACGCCCCTCAGGATGAACACTCAAGCGCTGCTGCCCCAACTCGTCCAGACTGCCATTGTTTTCCAATCTGTGGTTAATGGCAGGCTCCCCAGTCACACCTAGCTTAGTCCACCTTGACTCCATCTCCTGAAGTAACCTGTGGGTCTAGAATTTCCATAAGGTTTGGCCCACACCTCCCCCACAGAATCTTCCCCCAGATATGGTTTTCTGGGGTGTGTGTTAATCTCATGGCCCTGCTTGTTGTGACCTGTCTCCTCTGGGTCAGTTCTGCTTTCAGCCTTGTCATCCACTTGGACCAGTGGGTATTGTGATTCAACTCTAGCCTACCCACTTTGCACTCAGTCCTCACACAAATCAGTTGGAGTTGCAGCCTAGTCAGGGCAACTCCCCATAACTCCCACCAGATCTGCTTCCTTCCCTAGTTTCCATGCATGTGAGTGTGTACCACAGGCTTGTTCACTCTGTTCCTCCTCCCATTTAGCTCTGGCACTTATCAGTGGGCATTGAAGCTTTGTTTGACCCAACCAGCACACTATCCAGCCCACACACATACTGGCAGGTGCCTTTCTGTATAGCAACCCTGCCCCTGTCCTGCTTTTCATGCTCTCCAGTGGGAGTAGTTACCCACGAGGGAGATACCCACTATCTCCCTACTAGACCACTCCAACTTCTGGATTGTGCACTCTCTAGGTGGTTCTGGCATTTAACTTAACAGAATTTGTCCCCAGTGCCAGTCTCTGCCATCTGATAATGTGGCAAAGACCTACCAACACTTGCAAACTCTAATTTTGCTTGCACCATTCGAAACAGTCGACCCAGTCAGGCCCTTTCCCGATCTAGCTCACATGAGGCCCACAGGTGTTCCCCTCACCTGTCTCAGCCTTTGCCTTCAATGCTGTGGCATAGTATCCCTGCCTCCTGTAGACCAGTTGTTGTAACAGCCTGGGTTGGAATGACATGTGCTCCGCCTATGCCTGCAATGACACAATACAATTGAATAGCAGAATGCTGAAGTTATAATTGTTACTAAAGTTGTATACTGGGCTAATGGTTTATTGTTGTTGCTGTTGTTTACCTGTTTGTTTGCTTGTTTGCTTGTTTTTTCCATAAAATGGTTAGGAAAGAAACTGGCCAAGTAAGAAGCAGAAAGATGTTTGGGAATTCTTTTGTCTCATAAAAACTCTAACATGGGAGGTAATAATAGTAAAAAGAAAATTGAAAAAAATTACCTAGTTAGGAATGCTACATATTATCTCTCACCTTCTTCATTCAAAATGCTAGCTAATGAGGTTAAGAACAGAAGAAATTGATGTTAAAGTGAAGGTCCCTCTTGAAAACACATAGGTTAGGAAATGCTTCTCTGTTTGTGTATGTTATTATTCTATTTGCTGCCAAATAAGTGCAGAAGCATGGAAGATGTCCTTTTTCCAGGTGCTTGATATTATAATGCACATTTTCACCATAATTGCCTTTAGAAGCACAGCATAGTTGAAGTTAAAGAAATTGTGGAGATTCTTCACAGATATATAAAATTCAAATTTTCAGGGAGACTGAAATAAATATTTGCATATTGCCTTGTAGTTTAATGATGAATCTTTTAGCATGATTTTAAACCATTTTTATATTGTGTTTACTTCCCATTCTTTATTGAATTTAGTCAGCAATTATAATAACAAATTTAATTAAGCTTATGAAAAAATGATAAGTTAGATGTGGTGTTGCATTTAACTTTATTTATAATGATGATTCCAGGAGAAACCCATAAGTAAGATTTTACTAACAACAAAATTCAGTAGCAATCTATACTGCCAAAGAAGTCATTTTTCTACTGGTTGACTTTGCTGATTTTGTTCTTTAGTGTAAACAGTGCAATTTAATACTTAAACACTTTCTTAATGCATTTGAAGAAAAAAATTACATTATGCATGAATATATTTTTACCTCTTTAATAATTGAAGTGGACAGTTTTCTACATTGAAAGTAACAAACAGGGTTTATTTTATTTGTCTTGGAAATGCAGGTATACATACAGACAGAAAGATCTTCCACCTGCTAGTTCAATGCCCATATGACCCCTAAGGGTGGAACTTAACTCCAAAATCAATCCAATGCCACAAATCAGGAGCTGCTGTGTCTACAATGTGGTTGCAGAGACCCACCACTTTGAGTCATCTTCATTGCGCTCCCAGGTCACAATCTGAGAGCTGGAAGGGAAGCAGATCAACCAAGACAAGAATCTGTACATATACAGGATTCCGGCACATGCAGGTTAAGGATTTAGGCAATAGGCTATTGTGCCAAGCTCTGCTCTTGCAATTTTTAAATTACAATGGCATTTTGCTATTTATTTAGATGTTTAAGCTCACACACTAAGTTTTTTACAAGTTGGCCAGCACTGAGAAGTTAGTTCTCCCACAGAAGTATAATCACACATTCCCAGACACTAGAAATGCAGGATTGGATTAACATTAGTACACATATCTATTTTGCTAATTACATAATAAAATAAATTGTCAAGCATTCAAGTATTAGCTTACACAGCTCAAAAGGCATCTACAAAATATTAAATCTCTACTCAGTCCATCAGTAAAAGCCCGTTTTCTTACAAGCCTTTTGCAAGGAAAAATTACACTTCAAACAAAAAGAGGTTGGTAAGCAAATTTGATAAGCATGGAAAGAATTACAAGAATTTCAGAAATTTTGTGGTTGGCAATTTTAAGCTTCTCTTCCTCTGTTTATTTATTTCCTTGGAAAGGCAGATATGCAGGTAGATTGAGAGACAGAGATGAAGATCTTCCATCCAATGATTCACTCACCAAGTGACCACAATGATAGAAAGTGTACCAATCCAAAGCCAGGAGCCTGGAGCTTCTTCTGGGTCTGCTACATGAGTGCAGGGTGCCCAGGCATGGGCCATCCTCAACTGCTTTCCCAGGCCACAAGCAGGAAACTGAATGGAAAGTGGGATTGCAGGGATGCGAACAAGTGCCTATATGAGATCCCAGTGTATACTTGGCGAGGACATTAGCCAATAGGTCAACAGGCCAACATGCTGGGACCAGCATCTAATCCATTTTAGCATATGTAGCATATTTTACATGTCCTTCACATACAAAGGCAACATTTTACTGAGAATATTTAACAGCCTCCTTCCATTCATTTTTTTTTCAGACTCTCCTTGATAAGTTGTATCTTGGGATATATGCATAGAATTAAGTATTAGAATTTTTGGAGATTTTAAGGGCTTGTGTACAATATAGAGCTTCAAATTTGATGCTAGCTATTATCAGCAAAAATATGATTTATAAACACATTAAATAATCACAAGACTTGGTAAGCAAAAAAGCACTTTTTAAGCAAACCTGATGTATACTGGTATTAGTGTGGGAGATGCAAACACAAATTCAGCAGGCAAATAACCAGATAGTCCCACTTTCAATACCTGAAATGACTGAAGAAAGTAGCTATATAAGTGTTGGCAACGCCCGCGTCGCCACATACCCGAGCTGAGCGGAGGGACTAGGGTTACAAGAAAACAATACGCACAAGACAACATGCAGTACACCGAATGCCGATCGATGATAGATTGATCTTTATTGCAACTCCAAGCTTTCTTTTATACTCTCCCTAGCTCCTCCCAGTGTTTATCCAGTCCTCAAGTGGCCACCCTAAATCCTCTAGTTTCTCCCAGTAGTGGCCACCCTAAATCCCTTGAGTTCCTCCCAGTAGTGGCCACCCTAAATCCCTTGAGTTCCTCCCAGTGTTTATCCAATCCTCTAGTGGCCACCCTAAATCCCTTGAGTTCCTCTCAGGGTTTATCCAATCCCTTGGCAGATAACTTGACAAATAGGAAGCAGGAACTTGCGGTTAAGCCAGTGGCTAGATGTATCAGGCCAAAATTGCTCATCCTGTTTCCCTCTGAGAAACAAGCTAAGCTGTGGAGTTAATCCTTGGGAGACCGGGGCCTGCATGTCCCCCTTTTTTGTTTTTTTAATGGACGCCTGTCTTAGGTTGTCCAGCAGTCAGTTGACGCCTTACCCGTCATGGGGAGCCCCACCTGGGGAATCCCTGTCTTAGGTTGGCCATCAGCGCTGCCAGATCTTACCCGTCTCTGGCTCCCCATCACACCAAGTTCACCAAACTTGAGCGCTAGGGTTTTCCACAGCCAAAACCATCATGGTTTGTCAAATAATGACCTGCTCCCAGGCTTGTTGCCTGCATAGGAGGCAAAGAAGAGTAAACAGTACTGCATTCATGGCTATGACCATCAGCCCCATGGCCAAGATTCCGCTTTGTTCCTAAAACATCCATGCTGCCAGTTAAATGCCATTTCACAGGGGTAACACATATATGATGGTAAATCGGGGAGCAGCTGGAGATCTGTGTTTCCCATGGGCAGGATACCAGAAAGTTGCACCACTGCTGCAGGGTCTCCTATCCTGCAAGAACATCATTAGGAGTGGGATCATGCTGAGTTGGAGCCAAAGAGATTTGCCCTGTAAGTCTCTTGGGAACCCATCTAGGTGTTTCTTCATCCTGGGGAAAAACACAAACGGAGCCTCGCCCCCACGTTAGTACTGGATCTGGTCCTCGCCATTTATTTGTGGCCAGATCTTTCCATTTTACTTGGCCTTTATTCTCATTAGCAGGGCGAAGCCAATGGCGCTCTGCAGGAGCTATATCATTAGTGACAATTAAAAAATTTAACACATAGATGGCAGATGCCAGTAAGGAATGGGGTGAGCTGCAATGGTTGGCCACATCCCCCTTCTTTACTTTTTCTAGATAAACTTTAAGGGTGGGGTTGGCACGTTCAACAATGGCTTGACCCTGAGGATTAAAAGGGATGCCTGTTTTATGAGTTATATTAAAATATAGGCAAAGGCCTGTAAACAATGGGCTTCTTTTAATTTCTCTCAAGCTGTTCCTTTACCAATTCAATTGCAGGCTCTAATTTTTAACCCTGTCACAGACTGGTTGGGGGTCACCTTGAAGATGTCTGCCCAAACCTTTTCCAGGAAAGTATCCATGTCTATTAAGCATATTTGGCATAGGCTGAGAGGTCAATACAACATTCATGGCACTCAACAAAGCTCGTCCCCACAGATTGATAGGAATATGTGGTAAGACATACGGCTGGAAAACTCCTGAATGCCCCTCTTGATCCTTCCACCTTAACAACCTGGCGCTTTTCTGTGGCTGCGAAGTTCCTATCCCTTGGAGAACGGTTGGGGTGGCCTCTAATGGCCAGGAAATTGGCCACTGTGCCTGGGATATAACTGTACTATCAGCTCCGGTATCAAGTAAACCTGTGAATTTTCTCCCTTCTATCTCTAACTGTAAGGTGGGTCGGGTTTGCATGTCGGAGACCCAACATGCCAAGGGGCCAGAATGTCCAAATCCTCCTTGTCTATCTCTCTTAAGAATGGGGTTGTCAGTTGGAACCTTAGGGATCAAGATCAGCTGGGCAAATCTAGCTCCTGGTGGAATGATTATAGTGCCTTTGGCTGATTCTGCCATAACTTCTATTTCTGCGGGGGTATCTTCATCTATCACTCCTGGGAGTACTCTGATTCCATGCATAGTAGCACTACTTCTTCCTAGGATCAGGCCCAAGGTATTCCTAGGCAAGGGGCCCCTGACTCCTGTCTTTATCCGTGGGGTCCCAGGAGCAGGGTCAATACCTCTCCAGAGGTGGCACAGAGGTCCAGTCCTGCGCTACCTGGTGTTGCTCTGAGGAGGGTTGAAATGTCGGTGTTCCTCGCTGTGGGATAGGGACTCTGGAAGGAGTCTGCGCTGTTCCAGAGGTTACAGGTGTCTGCTGGGCTCCATGCACCTAAGGTTGGGGGGCCCGGAGCGGGCCCCTGACCCCATTTCCCGATAGGGGATTGCCTTGGGCATCATATCTGGACCTACAATCACTGCTCCAATGATAGCCTTTGTGGCATCTTGGACAAAGATCTGGGGCCTGCTAGGATTGTGGGGGTGATCTTCCTTATCGCGGAATTTTGGGGCACTGTTTTTTAAAATGTCCAGGCTGTCCACATCTGAAACAGGTTTTGGGAGGCGCCCTAGGGTGGGGCTGAGGGTGTTGAACAGCAGCTGCTATCACTTGCCCAAGGGCATGGGTGGAGTCAATATGTCTGCAAATTTTAAGATAATCATGCAGGGACTTATCTCTGTGGGACCTGAGAGCATCCTGGCAATATTTATTAGCATTCTCAAAGGCTATATGCTTAATTACTGGCATTGCTGGTTCCACGTTACCAAAGATCTTAGTAGCAACCTGCATAATACGGTCCACAAATTCTTGAAAAGGTTCTGTAGGGCCTTGCAAGATCTTGGAAAGCTGGTCTCCTGTATTAGCATTAGGTAAGTACTTCCAGGCTCCAAGGGCTGCATTTGCTATCTGTGCATAAGCTCCTAGGTCATAATTAACTTGTTGTTGGATGCCCTCAAAAGGTCCAGTGCCAGTAAGCATTTCAAGGCTTCGATCTGCATGTCCCGCAGCCGCGTTCTGCTCAGCAAAAAATCTGCACCTATCTTGAAAATCCCCTCTCCATAGGAGAAAGTCGCCACCATCGAGAGCAGAACGGCACAATCGCATCCAATCGCTAGGAGTAAGATTCAAACTTGAAAAGGATTCTATGAGTGCAAGAGTAAAGGGTGCCTGGGCACCATAATCTTTAACAGCCTGCTTTACATTTTTGAGGTCTTTAAATTGAAGGGGTTGATGCTCCCGATGAGGGGGACCTCCTCGAACTGGGATCTCTATTACAGGGAAGCATCGAACCCCACCCACAGGCTGATCAGTGAGGCCGCCACTCCTTGGCCGCGTGGGGTAATTATTGGTTGAATGGCCCGCGACTTCTTCCTCAGGAGGAGCAGTAGGGGTCACAAAATTAGGGACATATGGTGATGGTCTGAAACTAGACAGTTTGCCAGGGGAACGTGCACCTATTCCTGCTTTCTTTAACTTTCTTTTAATGGCCCTAATTTCCCGCTTTAAGAAAATCTTCTCTTTATCCTTAATTTTCCACTTTAAGAAAACCTCCTCATCTCGTTTGTCCTCACTCTCTTCCGAGGAAGAGGCCTCGTTCTCATCCGAAGAAGAGGCTTCGGTCTCCTCTAAAGAAGAGACCTCACTCTCCTCTAAAGAAGAGGTCTCACTCTGGGTGGCCTCACTCGAGGCCGCCTCATTCCAGGCTTCCAAGGACCATAGAACTTCCCACCCCTGGATTGCTTCAAAAGTAGTCTGTACTTCTCTTAACTGTCTCTCAACTTTCACTTTATCAGTAAATAATGAATCACGAACTAAGCACCACAAAGAAAAGTTAGCAATGGGGAAATTATCTGGGTCTTTTTGTAAACAGGATTGTAAATTGGCCTTAACCTGTTCCCAATCGGGAATATTCAAGTTGCCTGAAACAATAAACCAAGGACTACTAGATTGAATGGCTTTAACAAAATTTCTAATCATTTTAAATTTCACTGGCATCCCCAGCTGATGTAGAAGTTCTTCAAGCTCAGTGGCCAATTTATCCCGGGAGAAGGCAGAACCCATTTTATTGTCCTTTTCACCGGATAAATTAAACACCAAGACCTAACTATACTTCAAAATAAATCTAAAACCTGAACATACTTCAAAATAAATCGAAAACTTACAAAATAAATCCAAAACCTAGTTATATTTCAAAATAAGTCTAAAACCTAACTATATTTCAAAATAAATCCAAAACCTGACTATATTTCAAAATGAACCTCCCTCTCCTACCAGTTTAGGAGAGACTTACAATACGTCCCACTTACCTGAATCAGCTGGCCAGCCTCCCGGGACGACCTTCGTCTTATCCTCTCTTTCTCAATCTCGGTGAGACCTCCAGATGTTGGCAACAACGCCCACGTCGCCACGTACCCCGAGCTGAGCAGAGGGACTAGGGTTACAAGAAAACAATACGCACAAGACAACATGCAGTACACCGAATGCCGATCGATGATAGATTGATCTTTATTGCAACTCCAAGCTTTCTTTTATACTCTCCCTAGCTCCTCCCAGTGTTTATCCAGTCCTCAAGTGGCCACCCTAAATCCTCTAGTTTCTCCCAGTAGTGGCCACCCTAAATCCCTTGAGTTCCTCCCAGTAGTGGCCTCCCTAAATCCCTTGAGTTCCTCCCAGTGTTTATCCAATCCTCTAGTGGCCACCCTAAGTCCCTTGAGTTCCTCTCAGGGTTTATCCAATCCCTTGGCAGATAACTTGACAAATAGGAAGCAGGAACTTGCGGTTAAGCCAGTGGCTAGATGTATCAGGCCAAAATTGCTCATCCTGTTTCCCTCTGAGAAACAAGCTAAGCTGTGGAGTTAATCCTTGGGAGACCGGGGCCTGCATATAAGGTTAATAGTTTGTGGGATTTTAATTCTTATTTTTATTGCTTTTATTTTTATTGGAAAGGTGGAGATACAGCAAGGAGGAGAGACAGAGAGGAATATCTTCCATCTCATGGTTCACTCCCCAAGTGGCTGCAACAGATGCAGCTGAGCCAATCTGAAGCCAGGAACTAGGAGCTTCTTCCAGGTCTCCCATGCAGGTGCAGTGTCCCAAAACGTTGGGCCATCCTTGACTACATTCCCAGGCCACAGGCAGAGAGCTGGATAGGAAGCTGAGATAGTGAGATTAGAAGTAGTGCCAATATGGTATCTTTGTGCATTGACGGCAAGGGCCTTAACCACTATGCTATTGTGCCGGGCCTGAGGTTTTAATTTTCTATGATATTAAAATACACACTTCAGCCTGTGTAGCCCTGGGGAGGTTCCTTTCTTGCCGCCATAGCCACATTGCTGGTTCTGCTCCTGAGAAGGCCTTGGTGGCTGAGCAGGTGCTGCCCTGTGAGCCCTCTCCCTGCAGGAGCCTCTGCAAGACCCCCAACTCCTCAGAAGTTGGGAAATATACAGCCCTGCAGCCTGCTACACGCTTCCCAGGCTGGGAAACATGAACATTCCTTCAGTAAGTTGTTTGTTTATTTCTCAGTTTGCTTTACACTGTATTTTAGGAGTTTTATGATAGTTTTTAAGGCACAGTAAAAAGACAAGTATAAAAGAAAGAAGATAAAATTTTCAAAACTCTGATATTGATGCTGAAAAAGATGTTTTTAACTTTGTTTCCATGTTTTCTGACGCCAAAATAAGACATGCTTGTTATTGCATGATTCAAATTGAAATGAAGAATTAGCTAATGATTGCAGAATATCAATTTTAAAGCGACATTTTCCGATGCTATACAAGACAAAATGAAAATTATTTAATACCTAACTAAACAGAAACACTCAAGATTTTGGAGTAGTAGGAGTTTCCAAATATACAAAAAATATTATTAACTTTCCAGTTTTGCTTTATTGGAATTGCTGAACTAGTGTAATGCTTAATAGCATTTGGAGGCTGTACTATATTCATGAGCTGCTACAGGAATATGTGGACAACAAAATATGCTACTTGTTTCTTTATTAAAGATTTAAGTGGGGGAGAACCAAAATGGTGGCATAGAGTACAGACACGTTTGATAAGGCGGAGAATTTTTAGGCAGGGAAAAGTACAATAAGTAGATTACAAGGGGTAAGTAGGGCTCAGGCAGTAAGCAGGGGGTACCAGGAGCCCCACTGGACACAGGAAAGTTGCAGAAACTAGACAGCAGTGTTGTAGTGGATCGAAGAACCCACCAGCAGCCGGCAAGCAGCAACTCAGACCCCAGTGATCCGGTCTCCGACGATCTAGGCTCTGGTGATCCAGGCTCCAGCAATCCGTTTCCAGCGCCAGCCAGACATCCAGCAGTGACCTCCACACAGACGTTGTGACTGCCAGGTGAGAGCCTGTGTCCACATGGGGAGCTAGGAAAGCGAGTGTGGTCTGGGAGCGGACAAACAAGCTGAGTGACTGGAACCAGCTGCAGGCAGAGAGAGTTGGGGACTCAGGACGCCATCTTGTGTGGTGAGGCGGAATGCAGAGTTGACAGAGCAACACACAGGCCCCTTTCTGGTTGTTCATACGGAACTGATTCAAGGGTGGAGGGGAGCACCAGCTTTGCTTCCTGTGGGGTCGGTGTGGTCCCTGGAACTGAAAGCCAGTAGCTGCAGTTTTTCACCTGATGCCATATCGGGTGGCAGGCAGCAAGTGTGGACCCCAAGTGGAGATCCAGAGTAGGCATATTGCTGTTTAACTGCACGGAGCTGAGCCCACAGCAACAGCTTTGCAGCCTACGGGGTCTGTGTGGTCCCTGGAGCTGACAGCGATAGCCCCCTGATCTTACCTGGTGCCCCACACAGGCACCATCTTGGACACTGAGGCATGTGCTCCAAACACTGATAAATTGCAAGAGGAGGAGTGGCAAACTGCACATGCATTAATTCAGCAACTCTCAGATAACAGTGTCATGGGACCAGACACTGTTACACTGAAGGGAGGTCAGCTGAATCGCCCAAGGACAGACCTGGGGACAAAAATACCTCCATCTTAGAGCACTGTATAGGCTCCAGGGAAAAAAACAGGCACACCTCCAACTCCACCCAAAATAACGCCAAGAGGTACTTAGACTTATTGGCCAGTAGGGGGCGACAAGCTCAGTGCTGCTTACAAAATCAGTGCTGTGGATGAAGCAATTATTCAGGGCAGCTGTGTTCGCCAACTCCAGGGCACTGATTGAACATAAATATCAACTTATAGACCTGTAGGTAATACACCATAGAGATGATTTCATCAGCCAGATTGGCAACTACAAAAGGTAAAAGACAAGACAAAAGCACTATGAATGTTACTGAAGTCTCTCCAACAAAGGAGCAAAAGCTTCACCCACTCCCAGAGTTAACTGAGGAAGACATTGAGAAACGGGGTGCAAAGAACTCAGAAAAGTCATTGCAAATCTGCTGGTCAACAATGAGAAGTACAAGCAAGAGTTCAAAGAAGAAATAGCAGTAATACATCGAATTAAGGCTGATATATCAGAAATGAAGAACACAGTAGAGCAAATTAAAAATACAGTGGAGAGTCTCAACAACAGAATGAATGAGGCAGAAGAAAGAATTTCAGAATTAGAAGATAGTTCCTGTCACCATGAAGAAACAAGCAAAACGCTGGAAGCAGAGCTATGTGAAGCTAAAAAAATTATCCAAGAATTAAAAGATATGATTAAATGGTCTAACATAAGAGTTATGGGAGTTCCAGAAGGTGCAGAAAGAGAAGCTGGGATTAGAGGCATATTCAGTGAAGTAATACAGGAAAACTTACCTAATCTGAGCAAAGAATTAGAAAGTAATATACAGGACGGCTACAGAACTCTCAACAGAGTTGACCAAAAACGAACTTCAGCACGACATATGATAATCAAGCTCACTTCAGTGGAACAAAAAGAAAAAATCCTTAAATGTGCAAGAGAAAAACATTAAATGTCATATAGCGGAACCCCAATCAAACTCACAGCTGACCTTTCAGAGGAAACACTGCAGGCCAGAAGAGACTGGAGTGACATATTCCAGATTGTAAAAGAGAAAAATTTTCAACCCAGAATCACTTACCCTGCAAAGCTCTCCTTTGTCTTTGAAAATGAAATAAAATTTTTCCACAATAAAGAAAAACTTCAAGATTTTGTCTCATCTAAACCTGCCCTACAAATGATATTCAAGGATGTTCCTATGAAAGAAGAAAGAAATAGCAACCACCAGAAACAAAGGCAAATGTAGAGAACATCCTACTAAAAGGCTAACACAAGACTCTATCATAGAACAACACATCACCAAAATGACAGGACCAAACTGCCCCTTATCCATAATAACGCTGAATGTAAATGGCTTAAGATCATCAGTCAAATGCCATAGATTGGAGGATTGGATCAAAAAACAAAACCCAACTATCTGCTACTAACAGGAGACACATCTCACCAACAAAGAGTCAGAAAAAATTGAAAGTGAAAGGATGGAAAAATATGTTTCAAGCTAATGGTAAGGAAAGACAAGCAGGTGTAGCCATTCTTGTATCAGATGACATAGACTTTGATGTGAAGAGCCTCAAAAGAGACAAAGAAGGATACCACATAATGATCAAAGGAAGCCTCCAGCAGGAAGAGATCAGCATAATAAATGTTTACATTCCAAATGCCAAAGCATCTAGCTACATGAAACAAATGTTAACGGACTTAAAGGGAGAAATAGACTCCAATACGATCATAGTGGGAGACCTTAATACCCCATTAACACAAACGGACAGATCAAAAAACCAGAAACTCAGCAAAGAAACGCTAGAACTCACCCAAACTCTAGAGCAAATGGACTTAGTTGGCGTCTATCGAATCTTTCATCCTACAGACAGAGAATACACCTTTTTTTTCATTAGTACATGGCACTTTCTCCAGAATTTATCATGTTGTAGGCCATAAAACAAGCCTCAGCAAATTTAACAAAGTGGAAATCATACCATGCATCTTCTCAGACCACCAAGGAGTGAGGTTTGAAACCAAGAATTCAAAGCACCAAGGAAAACTTACAAACATATGGAGGCCGAATAATATGTTACTAAATGAGCAATGGGTTAGAGAGAAAATCAAAGGGAAAATTAAAAAATTGCTTGAAACAAATGAAGGCATCAAGACAACTTACCAAAACTTATGGGAAACAATCAAAGCGGTGCTGAGAGGAAAGTTCATATCAATCAGTGCTTATGTCAAGAAACAAGAAAAGCACGAAGTAAATCAGTTAACCTTACAGTTGAAAGAGCTAGAAACACAACAACAAAGCAATCCCTAGATTAGTAGGAAAAAAGAAATCATTAAAATAAGGGAGGAAATAAACCAAATAGAAACCAAGAGGACTATACACAAGATCAATCAATCAAAGAGATGGTTCTTTGAGAAAACCAACAAAATAGACTCCCCACTAGCTCAATTAATTAAAAAAAGGAGGGAGAAAATACACATCAATAGTGTCAGAGATGAGAAAGGAGATATAACAACAGATACCTCAGAAATACAAAGAATCATCAGGAACTATTACAAGCAACTATATGCAAACAAATCAGAAAACCTGGAGGAGATGGATAGATTTTTGAACACATACAATCCACCAAAATTGAGTCAAGAAGCAATTAACAATCTAAACAACCCAATAACATATACTGAGATTGAATCAGTAATTAAAGCCCTCCCAACCAAGAAGAGTCCAGGACCAGATGTCTTCACTGCTGAATTCTACCAAATATTCCAAGAGGAACTTAACCCCAATCTTACACAAGCTTTTTCAAACAATAGAAAAAGAGGCAATCCTTCCAAGCTCTTTTTATGAAGCTAGTATCACTTTAATACCAACGCCAGAGAGAGAAACAACAGAAAAAGAAAACTACAGACCAATATCCTTGATGAACATAGATGCAAAGATCTTCAATAAAATACTAGCCAACAGGATCCAACAACACATCAGGCAGACCATTCACCCGGACCAGGTGGATTCATCCCAGGCATGCAGAGAAGGTTCAACATTCGCAAAACAATAAATGTGATACATCACATCAACAAATTGACAAATAAAAACCATATGATCCTCTCAATAGATGCAGAGAAGGCATTTGATAAAATCCAACATCACTTCATCTTAAAAACCCTAAACAAGATAGGCATAGAAGGAACATTCTATGACACAATCAAAACAATTTACGATAAACCCAATGCCAGTATCATACTAAATGGGGAAAGATTGGAAGCCTTCCCGCTAAAATCTGGAGCTAGACAGGGATGTCCACTCTCACCCCTACTCTTCAATATAGTTTTGGAAGTCCTTGCCAGAGCTATTAGACAAGAAAAAGCAATTAAAGGAATACAAATTAGAATTGAGGAATTGAAAGTATCGCTATTCGCAGATGACATGATTCTCTACATAGGACAAGCAAAAGACTAAGTCAAGAGACTATTGGAACTCATAAGAGACTTTGGCAGAGTAGCGGGATACAAAGTTAATGAACACAAATCGATAGCACTAGTGTACACAAATAATTCCCCCGCTGAGAAAGAAATTGTTAGTACAGTTCCCTTTAAAATAGAGGAAAGGAATCTTAAATATCTAGGAATTAAGCTAACTAAAGATGTGAAAGAACTCTATGATGAAAACTATAAATCTTTTAAAAAAGAAATAGAAGAAGACCTTGAAAATTGGAGAACCTTACCACGTTCTTGGATTGGCAGGATCAACATTATCAAAATGGCCATATTACCAAAAGCAACATACAGATTCAATGCAATCCCAATCAAAATCCCAGCAACATTCTTCTCAGAAATAGAAAAGATGATGCAGAAGTTCATCTGGAATCACAAAAGACCACGAATAGCTAAAGCTGTCCTGAAAAATAGAAATCAAACTGGAGGAATCACAATTCCAGACCTCAAGACATACTACAGAGCAGTGGTTATCAAAACAGTCTGGTACTGGTACAGAAACAGAGAAGATCAGTGGAACAGAATAGAAACACCAGAAGGGAATCCACACATGTATAATCAGCTAATCTTTGACAAGAAAATGGAAACAATCCAGGTGAAAAACCTGGTCTATTCAACAAATGCTGTTGGGACAACTGGATAGCAGTTTGCAGAATAAAGAAGCAAGACCCGCACCTGTCGCACTATACAAAAATCAGCTCTAACTGGCTCAAGGACCTAAATCTACACCCAGAAACCATCAAACTATTAAAGGAAAACATAGGAAACACACTCCAAGATATAGGAACAGGGAAAGACTTTTTAGAAAAGACACCTAAAGCAAAGGCAACGAAATCCAAAATGAACAAATGGGACTATATCAAACTAAAAAGCTTCTGTACAGCAAAGGAAACAATTAACAAAGTGAAGAAGCAACCAACAGAATGGGAGAAATTTTTTGCATTCTACACGAGTGATAGGGGACTAATACCCAGAATCTACAAAGAGCTTCAGAAACCTAGGGACAGTAAAAAAACCAACCCTGTAGCAAAATGGGCAAAAGATATGAAGAGACATTTCTCAAAAGAACAGGTTCAAATGGCTAACAGACATATGAAAAGATGCTCAGTCCCCTCACTTCAAATTAAATGTCAACATTCAAAAGACTATTTGCATGGAAATGTGTGAATACATGCATATGAAACTTGCAATACTCTATCTGTGAAACACCTAAGCTGGGTCCACTAAAGTTATGGAACTGAGTCCCCAGAATATCACTCCATGTGTGACATGAAGACATGCAATAGCCCTTCACTGAGACATGATGACACTGGACACCTAAATCAATCGTTAAATAAGGTGAAGATTAAATCAATACTAATGATCCTCTTGAGAAAGGTCATGATGGAAACACTCTTCAGCCTTGATCAATCTTCTTGAACTATTGATTCCAATTATCAAGCTTGTTAAGGCAAATGAACCTTTCTTAACTTCAGTGAGTACAGTAACACCTTGGTTCCAGAAACTAAGACCCAATAAAAGAAAGGAGTTATAGACAATACCCTGATGAACACGGATGCAAATATCATCTTCACATTATTAGCTGATACAATGCAGCACAAAATCAGAAATATCATACACCACACCAAATAACAATTATCCCTAATGTGCAGGGATGGTTTGATAGGCACAAATCAACAAAAGTGGCATATCACACTAGTAAATATGAATAATTAGCTGTATGAATACTTAAACAGATGCAACACACTTTAAATATAAAACATTTGAGGATATTTTATGTGGAAGGGAAATTTTATAAAGTGCAACATACTTTAAAATACTTGAGAAAATTATATGTAGAAGGGAAATTCCTCAACTCAAGGCAATTCAAGCCAGACCACAGCCTGATGAATTAAGGAATGTGGAAAAATCAGCATTTCCACTAAGATCAGAAAATGGACATGCATCCATACTTTGTGAAAGGCATTAGCTAAGCAACTAAGCAAGGGGAAAAAGCATAGTAGTACAAATTATAAAGGCAAATGAAAGTAATTTGTATTTATAAATGACATAAACATCTATGTAGATTAAAAAAAGACTCTACTGAGGAACTGTTGGAATGCATAAGAAATCCCCATAAACTTGCAGAATATCAAATGAACACACTAAATGTCAATATTCTTTGTACACACCTAATTAATTCCATGGCTGAAAAGGCTATGTGAAAGTTTTGCTCACAGGCCCTGTGAGGTAGTCTTGCAGCTAAAGTCCTTGCCTTGCACATGCCAGAATCCCATGTGGGCACTAGTTCTAATCCCGGTAGCCCTGCTTCCAAACCATATCCCAATTTGTAGCTGGGAAAGCAGTTACGGATGGTCCAAAGCATTTATCCTTGTACCCACATGGGAGGAAGAGGCTCCTGGCATCAGACAGGCTCAGTATGAGCCATTGTGGCCACTTGTGGAGTGAATCAATGTATGGAACGTCTTCTCTGTGTCTCCTTCTCTCTGTATAAATGACTTGGCAATAAAAAGAAATAAATCTTTAAAAATAAAACAATAAGGTAAAATATTTAAAATTCAATGTTGTTTTCACTTAAAGCTAAATTTGACATAGCCTTTGCTCCTTTGTGGGGAAGTCAACATTTATTCCATGGATAACTTCTCTTTTATCCTTGCCCATTTTTGCTCTGGTTAGTGGGTATTCTCCACAGGGCTAGTCTGTACACTGTGCTTTCCACAGGTGTATGGGTCAAATTCACTTACCCCGTTCCATGTCCTTTTATCCATGTATCATCATTACATTGCTCCCTCCAATAAGTTGTAGTCCCAGGCTCTTGTATGACACTTCATCATGTCCTCTGCAGCGCCTGACCCAGCACTACTCTCTCTGCACTCTGTGATTTTTTTTGTGTGTGTGGTTTCTCAATTATCTCATGTCATTAGTCAATTCTTACACTCCCATTGCAGGTGTAAAATTTATGCTGAGTGTTCAACAAGAGTAAGTGAGAATGGGGCAACTTCCATGTAACTTTGAGATATGGCAGAGCTTGCCAAAGTTGGAAGGAGGGCAGTGATTTATATGAACTGTGTTTAGGTGGCAGGAATGGATGTGAGGGGGCAGAGAATGTGTCCATAAGTGAAATTTGAGCCTGACAGTCAAGCCCTTGCTGCTATGATATGCCTGACCGCTCTGAATAATTCTCAGGTTCCCTTTAAGATGAGTGGACTATTGGATCCCCATGTTGATCTTGTTCTAGCCGCTTTCAGCTTCAGGATGAATCTGGAAAGTGAAATAGAATGATATTTTGCTTAATTTTTGTGATATTTACATAGTTGATAAGGGCTCAAAGGGCCAAGAGCTACAGGAAAGTGGGTAAGACCATTGATTCCACATTCTCACTTTTACTTACTGTATCTGGAGGAAGTGGAGAGACAAAGGAAGAAGCTACACCCACCCTCCCAACATTCTCAGGCTCTGAGGGCAGCTCTCAAGTGGTTTTGATGGCTCAACATGTCTGAATTATTCCCAATCTTGCCATTGCAAGCAAGATGTAATCTCTTCAGAATCCATAGGCTGATACAGTCCGCTTTAGTATCTATACTTGTACAGATTTTCACTATCAACTATCACCTGGCATAGTTGATCCGTACGTTCTGTGCTCTGTTCTGGTACCAGGTGTTGTAGGCAGGCTTCAATGTAATGTCATATCCTCCATGTGCACCTGGATATGCCGTCCACTGATCTGTCTGAGCCACTGAAGTTTCTCAGCTTTGACACAAGCACTCCATGGTCAGAACCCACAATTCTGTTCATAATTGAGTTTCTGAGTCCAGTAGTTCAGTTGGGGGAATCCCCAAGGAAAATTTATCTGAGGACGTCCAAGACCAGTCTCATGTGTGCTAGTTAGTTCAGAGTGCGGCACAGAATGTTACCCACTTAACATATCCATATGCTTGTGGTTGTAATTGCTAGGTCAGTTTTGTATCCATTACCATCTTCTACACAAATCAATGGGTGCTGGAGTCCAATTCAATCCTTCCCACCACACACTCAGCCCTCACAGAAACCAGTAAGAGCTGCAGACTCATCAGAGTAACCCACAATATTCCCCACCAGACTCGCCCCCCCCCCCGCCCCGGTTACCATGTTTTCCAGTATGTACAACAGACTTCTCCAATTTGTTCCACATCCCATTCAGCTTACAGGTCAAAGGGTATTGAAGCCTAGTTCAATCCAACTAGCCCCACCATCCAGCCACACATGGCACTGGGTGTGACGCTCTGTCTAGCCACCACTGCTCCAATCCTGGTTCTCATGCTCATCAGATAGTGTAGCAAACCAAGAGGGAGGTGCCCATTGTTTCCCAACTGGGCCCACTTCTACTTCCGAATTATGCATTCTCCAGGTGGTTCTGCAATTTACCTTGACACTATTAGCTCCGCCGTGCCAGCATCTGTTAACTGATGTTGTTGAAGAGCCAAACTGGCCCTCACCCTCTCTGGCTTCTATTTACACCAGTAGGAGCAGTCAAACCACTCTAACTTTTTCCTGGTCCAGCTCACATGAAGTTCACAGATATTGTAGCCCTGCTGGATGTGGTCTGCCCACATGTTAACTGCCCACATGTTAACTCATGCTCTCCAGTGGGAATGGTGATCCAGCAGGGAAGCCCCATGCAGGCCAATTCAGCTTTGTTAGTGTTTGGAAGATGCTCACTGCATGGTAGCCTGGTGTTTTTGCCTCCCCCTGCCTCACTGCTGTCACCCCATTCTGCCCAATGCAACCCACTGCCTTGGGACCACTACCCCACTGCTGCCCATGGCCTGCACAATGCTCAATGAGTAAACACACTCCTCAAGTATGTGATATTGTTGGTGAAACAATTATGGAGGCTCTGAAGTTCAGTGGAGATTATTGCCAGACACACCATGACCTCAATGCAGAAAAATATATTGTAGAAATTCAATTCCACTCCACAAAAAAGTCTCCATAGAAGTGGTTAACTTCAATACAGAAGGGTGAAATTGAAATCTACTGAGCATTTTAGAGGATTTCTGACATGAATGAGATATTCCTCAGTGAACTTTGGTTCTGACGCCTCAGTATTACTGGATCTCAGAATTCCTGCTTCTTGCTGGGAGCTTTATTTCATTTCCTATAACTTTCAAATTCATACTCAAAGCACTGAGAATCACAATTGAAGAAAGACAGAGTTCATTTTATGTAATTTCTATATTCAGTTTTTTAACTCTTTCATAGCCCAATTATTTATTTGTTTTAAATAAACCAACATGGATCAAATCAAAAGCCCTGCTGCTGTGGAAGTCACATACAAGAACATGGGACATATGATTAGACATAATTCAACCAATGCAACATTAAGCAAGTTTATAGAGAAATTTAAGAAATAGAGTTATCCCTATAGTAAGAGTGGTGAAGCAATTTATGACACTAGGCTTGTGAAGAAAGAAGTCTTTTATGATGTGGCTTTTTGACAATCGTGCACCAGCATCTGCTTGCTCGTACAGGTTAATGCTTGTAAAAATTAAGTGTTGTGAAGAACATGGGTTTTGCTACATTGTTCATTATGTTGCAGGTTTTGGGAAAGCTGCAGTGCTTATTGCATTACCATTAACTGAAGGTGGAATGAAATATGCAATACACTTCTGAACAACCAACAACTTTTATATGTTGAAAAATACTATCCTAAGATGTGGCTGCATTTCAAAGATTCCAATGGTCATAGAAATAACTTGCATTCAATAAAACTCGGGTCCCTAATGCTGCTGCCTTTAAAATAGAAGTGGACATGATCTAATTTTGATGCACATAATAGCCAACATGTTGTCTTTGTGATTAAGTTTAATGGTGCTTTGTATGGATAGTGTAATCCTTTAGCTTACCACAAGTTTGACAGAATTGCAACATCTATGTCTGTATCATAAGCAACATATTTGAACATTTAACAAAATACTCTTGCCATTAGACACTTAAAATATGCTTATCATTTATACCAGTTGACTTCACTGAAAATGATGCAATTATGCCCTAAGACTATACCATACCAGGATTTTATAAATTTAAAAGAAATTTAGAAAAAATAGGTGCCAAAATATCTGTGAAATAAGCGTGTATTTTTATCTATTTTCATTTTTAACATATTTTATTGCATTTCATTTTTTTAATTAATTACATTGCATTATGTGATACATTTTTTATGCACTGGAATTCCCCCCGCCCCTCCACAAACCCTCCCCCCATGGCGGATTGCTCCACCTTGTTGCCTTTCCATAATTCAAATTCAGTTGACATTCTTTCATTGGAGGTATTTACCAAGCATAAATCCAGCATCTTATTGTCCAGGTAAATTCAACAGTTTTTTTTTTCTTTTTTTTTTCTTTTTTTTATTCATTGATTACATTGTATTATGTGATACAGTTTCGTTGGAACTGGGAATCACAACACCCCTCCCCCCTGAGGTTCCCCCATGTGGAATATTGCACCTTGTTGCATATCCACTGATCAAGTACGGTTGAGAGTCCCTCTTGGCAAGCATAAACTAAACATAGGGTCCAACATCTTATAGTCCAATCTAGTTCCTCAGCTTCTTGGGGAGACCCTGTCCGGTCCAAGGGCAGAACCATCAGATTATCAGCCCAATCAATTAAGGGCTCCAACATACCCTCAGCAACAATTAACTTCATTGTGTAACTAATAGTTATAGTATTGAGTAACCAAACTGCTGGTGGGGCTGCAGGTTGGTACAGCCTCTATGGAAATCAGTATGGAGAACATTCAAACAACTCAAAATCGACATACCGTATGATCCAGCAATAGCACTCCTAGGGATATACCCAAAACACCTGTTTTATGAGAAGCCAACATGCACCCCCTCCACTTCCGAGTTTGGCACTGGGGCCGCAGAGATCTCCAGCCCAGCACAGGCCGGGGTTGGGGATTTTAGACTCCGAGCAGCAGGAGCCCTTGCTGTGCTAACCTCAAGCCCTGAAGGAGAGTCTCGGCTCAGCACTGAGGCAGAGACCCCCGCTGTATTAGCCTTGTGACCCAAAGCCCAGGCGCGGCTCAGCAGAGTGAATCTGTAGGGCACTGCCTTTGAGAGGGAGCCACAGGGGAAGGGGCCTGGCACTAGGGCTGGCCCACAAAGCCTCCTGACCCAGCTCGGGGCTGTGATCTACAGACCCTGAAAGCAGCTGGTGACTCAGGCAGTAAGCCCTTCTGGGCTCAGCCAGAGACCCCAAACCAGAGCCGGCTCAGCTGAATCACCGCTAAAATCTCAAAACAACAAGAAGCAAAAACACAATGAGGAGAAGTATCAGAAAAAGCAATGACCCAGAGGAAAGATCAAGCACTCCCTCCCAATACAACCAAAAACTAATCTCAATATCTGAGATGCAAGAAGAAGACATAGAGGAACTATCAGATAAGGACTTTAAGAAGCTAATGATGAAATTCGTCAGAGAGAGTGAAAAGCGCTGGGAAGAGTCTAAGGCATTCGAAAACCATATCACTGCAGAAATAAATCAAGTCAAAAAGGGAATCCTCGATATAGAGCACAAAATTGAAAGCCTAACCAACAGAATGAACACAGCAGAGGACAGAATATCAGAATTGGAAGACAATCAGAATGAAAGGCAGCAGCTCACCAAACAGTTGGAGACAAATCTAGAGAAAGCCAATAGGTCCATACAGGAAATGAAAGACAACCTCAAAAAATCAAATATTAGAATAATAGGCCTTCCCGAAGGAGTGGAAAAGGAGACAGGCTTGCAACGGGTGCTCAATGAGATAATACAGGAGAACTTCCAGAATACTGGAAATATAAATCCAGCACAAATCCAGGAAGGACAAAGAACCCCCAGTAGATACGACCCAAACAAATTGTCTCCCAGACATGTGGTCCTCAAGCTACCTTCAAGTGAATACAAGGAAACCATTCTAAGACACGTAAGAAAAAAGGATAAGATTACTTTCAGGGGAAGGGAAATCAGGATCACAGCCGACCTATCAGAAGAAACGCTCCAAGCAAGGAGAGAATGGGGTAAAACCTATCAAATCCTGAAACAAACCAACTGCCAACCAAGAATAATGTACCCAGCAAAGCTCTCATTTATATTTGAGAATGAAATCAAATACTTCAACAGTAAAGAGAAACTCGAAGAATACATCAACACGAAACCAGCTCTGGAAAATCTCCTCAGGAAGGTGCTAAACCCAGACAGAAAGAAAAAATACAAACCAAAATCAAAGATGGCAAATAGGAAGACCTCCCCACTAAAATCCATAAAAGAAAAGTCAACCAATCAGAAACTCTAATAGTCGCAAATAAACACTTGCACACTTACACTCATGGCAGCCCAAAACCAATCCCTCTCAATATTATCTCTAAACACAAATGGCTTAAACTCACCAATCAAAAGGCATAGATTAATGGAATGGATCATCAAACAGCACCCAACTATATGTTGCCTACAAGAGACACATCTAACCAGAAAAGCCTGTAAGAAATTTAAAGTGAAAGGATGGAAAAAGACATTTCATGGCAATGGACGAGAAAAAAAGGCTGGTGTAGCTGTTCTAATCTCAGATGACCTAGACTTCAAGCTGACAGGCATCAAAAAGGACAGAGAAGGACATTATATATTGGTGAAGGGACTGATCCATCAAGAAGTAATTACAATCGTGAACATATATGCACCTAATTCCAATGCGCCTAGCTTCGTGAAGCAACTACTTACGGACTTAAGGGGAGACATAGATACACACACAATAATAGTGGGCGATCTTTTTTTTTTTTTTTAAAGATTTATTCATTTTATTACAGCCAGATATACACAGAGGAGGAGAGACAGAGAGGAAGATCTTCCGTCCGATGATTCACTCCCCAAGTGAGCCGCAACGGGCCGATGCGCGCCGATCCGAAGCCAGGAACCAGGAACCTCTTCCGGGTCTCCCACGCGGGTGCAGTGTCCCAAAGCATTGGGCCGTCCTCAACTGCTTTCCCAGGCCACAGGCAGGGAGTTGGATGGGAAGTGGAGCTGCCGGGATTAGAACCGGCGCCCATATGGGATCCCGGGGCTTTCAAGGCGAGGACTTTAGTCGCTAGGCCACGCCGCCGAGCAATAGTGGGCGATCTTAACACCCCACTAACAACTATAGACAGATCAACAAAACAAAAACTCAACAAAGAAACAACAGAGCTCGTACAAACATTAGAACAACTAGACTTGGTAGACATTTATAGAATTTTTTATCCTAAGACCACAGATTATACATTTCTTTCAGCAGTGCATGGCACCTTCTCCAGGATTGACCACATGATAGGACACAAAGCAAATCTAAATAACTTCAAAAAGATAGGAATCATACCATGTACCCTCTCAGACCACCACGGAATGAAACTGGAAATCAGCAATTCAAAATGCCCAAGGAAATACAGAAACTCTTGGAGGTTGAACAATATGCTATTAAACGAACAATGGGTCAGGGAAGAAATTAAAGATGAGATCAAAAAATTTATGGAAACCAATGAAAACTCTGATACAACATTCCAAAACTTGTGGGACACTGCCAAAGCAGTGATACGGGGTAAACTCATCGCAATTGGAGCTCATGTCAAGGCCCAAGAAAGTCGCCAAATACAGGAACTAACCACACACCTCCAGGAATTGGAAAAGCAGCAGCAGATGAGCCCCACACACAACAGGAAACAAGAAATCATCAAAACAAGGGAGGAAATCAACCAGATAGAAATAAAAAAAAACATACACAAAATCAATGAATCAAAAAGCTGGTTTTCTGAAAAGATAAACAAAATAGACACCCCGCTGGCCCGTCTGACAAGGAAAAAACAAGAGAAAGCAAGAATTAACAGCATCAAAGATGAAAAAGGCAACATAACAACAGACACTGCAACCATCAAGAACATAATCAGAAATTATTACAAAGCACTGTACTCCAACGAATCAGAAGACCACCGAGAAATGGAAAAGTTCTTAGACTCACACAACCTGCCAAAACTTAGCCCAGAGGCAACAATCAACCTGAACAAACCCATAACTGAAGCAGAGATTGAATCAGTGATTAAAGACCTCCCAACAAAGAAAAGCCCAGGCCCAGACGGCTTCACTCCAGAATTCTACAAAACATTCCGAACAGAACTAACCCCAATCCTCTACAAACTCTTCAAAACAATAGAAAAGGAAGCAACCCTTCCAAACTCATTCTATGAAGCCAACATTACCTTAATCCCAAAAGCGGGCAGAGATCCTACAGAGAAAGAAAACTACAGACCTATCTCTTTGATGAACATAGATGCTAAGATTCTCAACAAAATCCTAGCCAACAGAATTCAAAAACACATCAGACAGATCATTCATCCAGATCAAGTAGGATTCATCCCTGGAATGCAGGGATGGTTCAACATTCGGAAATCCATAAATGTGATACACCACATCCAAAAACTGAAAAACAAGAATCACATGATAGTATCAATAGATGCAGAAAAAGCTTTCGACAAAATTCAGCACAACTTCCTGCTAAAGACTCTAACCAAGGTAGGCATAGATGGAAAAATCCACAACATAATCAAAGCAACATATGAAAAACCCAATGCCAGCATCATACTGAATGGAGAAAAACTGGAACCCTTCCCACTGAGATCTGGAACAAGACAGGGATGTCCGCTTTCTCCGCTGCTATTCAACATAGTTCTAGAGGTACTCGCTGAGGCCATAAGACAAGAAAAAGAAATCAAAGGAATCCAAATGGGAAATGAAGAAGTCAAGCTTTCACTATATGCAGATGACATGATTCTTTATATGGAAGAGCCAAAAGGCTCAACACAGAGACTACTAGAACTTATACGAGAGTTCGGTAGAGTGGCAGGGTACAAAATTAATGAACAAAAATCAACAGCCATAGTGTATGCTAACAGCCCCAAGTTGGAAAAAGATCTAACCAGCAAGATACCATTCAAAGTAACAAAGGAAAGCATGAAGTATCTGGGAATTAACCTAACCAAAAATGTAGGAGACCTATTTGAAGAAAACTACAAACTACTTAAAAAAGAAATTGAACAAGATCTAGAAAGATGGAGTAACATCCCATGCTCCTGGATAGGTAAAATCAATATCATTAAAATGTCTATACTGCCAAAAGCAATATATACATTCAACGCAATCCCAATCAAATTGCCCAAAACATTCTTCACAGACCTGGAAACAATGATCCAAAGGTTCATCTGGAAGCACAAAAAACCACGAATAGCTAGAACCATTCTCAAGAACAGGAAGTTAGCAGGGGGAATCACAGTTCCGGACCTCTGGACATACTATAGGGCAGTGGTTATCAAAACAGCCTGGTACTGGCACAAAAATAGAGAAGAAGATCAATGGAGCAGAATAGAAACACCAGATGGGAACCCACAGAAATACAGCCAAATAATCTTTGACAAAAAGACAAACGACAACCCAGGCGAATGGGAAGGTCTGTTCAATAAATGCTGTTGGGACAACTGGTTGATAGCCTGCAGAAACAAAAAGATAGACCCACATCTCTCACCATATACTAAGATCAAATCCAAATGGATAAAAGATTTAAACCTACATCCAGAAACCTTCAAACTTTTGGAAGAAAATGTTGGAAACACACTGGAACACTTAGGGGTAGGCCCTCACTTCCTAAAAAAGACTCCAAATGCAGTAGAAATCAAGACCAAAATAAACAATTGGGACCTCATCAAACTAAGAAGCTTCTGTACAGCTAGAGAAACAATCAACAAAGTAAAAAGGCAACCCACAGAATGGGAGAAGATCTTTGCACACGACTTAGGTGATAGAGGGCTGATCTCCAGAATATACAAAGAGCTACAAAACAACCAAAATGTCAAAACAAACAAGCCACTCAAGAAATGGGCACGGGAAATGGGCAAACACTTCACAAAGGAACAAACCCAAATGGCAAATAAACATATGAAAAAATGCTCAAGTTCCCTGGCAATAAGGGAAATCCAAATTAAAACATCAATGAGGTACCACCTAACGCCAGTAAGACTGGCCCATATGAATAAAAGCACCAACAACACTTGTTGGCGAGGTTGCGGGGAAAAGGGAACCCTACTCCACTGCTGGTGGGGCTGCAGGCTGGTACAGCCTCTATGGAAATCAGTATGGAGAACATTCAAACAACTCAAATACAACATACCGTATGACCCGGCAATAGCACTCCTAGGAATATATCCAGAACACTTGTTTTATGAGAAACCAACATGCACTCCTATGCTCATAGCAGCACAATCAGTAATTGCAAAGACATGGAAGCAACCAAAATGCCCATCAACAGAGGATTGGATAAGAAAGCTATGGTTCATCTACTCCATGGAATACTACTCAGCTATTAAACAAAACAAAATGCAGTTCTTTGTGGCCAAATGGGCCAAACTGGAAACCATAATGCTAAGGGAAATGAGCCAATCCCAAAAGGTTAAATACCACATGTTTGCCTTAATTTAAGATGACACGATGTTATGTATAACAAGTTATGTTATGAATGTTATATGTTGTGTATAAACCTAAATTGAAATGTCAATGAGGTGGTCACAGAAGGTGGATAAGAAATCGCATTTACTTTTACCATATTGGTTACTCGTTACTATGTCAATTAATTCCATGGTGATGTAAATTTTTGCTGATGGTATGTTGGAGCTTTTAATTGATCGGGATGATAGTCTGCTGGCTCTGTCTTCAGACCAGAGAGTGTATACCTAAGAAGCCGTTGAACTTATCTGGACAATAAGATGCTGGACTCTATGTTTGGTATATGCTTGCAATGGGGGAATCTCAACTGAACTTGAACTGTGGTTATGCAACAAGGTGGAGGAATCCACCATGGTGGGAGGGTTTGGGGAGGGGTGGGGAGAATCCCAGTACCTATGAAACTGTGTCACATAATACAATGTAATTAATGAATTTAAAATAAAATTAAAAAAAAAAAAAAAAAAAAAAAAAAAAAAAAAGAAAAAGAAATCAAAGGAATCCAAATGGGAAATGAAGAAGTCAAGCTTTCACTATATGCAGATGACATGATTCTTTATATGGAAGAGCCAAAAGGCTCAACACAGAGACTACTAGAACTTATACGAGAGTTCGGTAGAGTGGCAGGGTACAAAATTAATGAACAAAAATCAACAGCCATAGTGTATGCTAACAGCCCCAAGTTGGAAAAAGATCTAACCAGCAAGATACCATTCAAAGTAACAAAGGAAAGCATGAAGTATCTGGGAATTAACCTAACCAAAAATGTAGGAGACCTATTTGAAGAAAACTACAAACTACTTAAAAAAGAAATTGAACAAGATCTAGAAAGATGGAGTAACATCCCATGCTCCTGGATAGGCAAAATCAATATCATTAAAATGTCTATACTGCCAAAAGCAATATATACATTCAACGCAATCCCAATCAAATTGCCCAAAACATTCTTCACAGATCTGGAAACAATGATTCAAAGGTTCATCTGGAAACACAAAAAAACACGAATAGCTAGAACCATTCTCAAGAACAGGAAGTTAGCAGGGGGAATCACAGTTCCGGACCGCTGGACATACTATAGGGCAGTGGTTATCAAAACAGCCTGGTACTGGCACAAAGATAGAGAGAAGAAGATCAATGGAGCAGAATAGAAACACCAGATGGGAACCCACAGAAATGCAGCCAAATAATCTTTGACAAAAAGACAAACGACAACCCAGGCGAATGGGAAGGTCTGTTCAATAAATGCTGTTGGGACAACTGGTTGATAGCCTGCAGAAACAAAAAGATAGACCCACATCTTTCACCATATACTAAGATCAAATCCAAATGGATAAAAGATTTAAACCTACATCCAGAAACCTTCAAACTTTTGGAAGAAAATGTTGGAAACAGACTGCAACACTTAGGGGTAGGCCCTCACTTCCTAAAAAGGACTCCAAATGCAGTACAAATCAAGACCAAAATAAACAATTGGGACCTCATCAAACTAAGAAGCTTCTGTACAGCTAGAGAAACAATCAACAAAGTAAAACGGCAACCCACAGAATGGGAGAAGATCTTCGCACACGACTTAGGTGATAGAGGGCTGATCTCCAGAATATACAAAGAGCTACAAAACAACCAAAATGTCCAAACAAACAAGACACTCAAGAAATGGGTATGGGAAATGGGCAGACACTTCACAAAGAAACAAACCCAAATGGCAAATAAACATATGAAAACATGCTCAAGTTCCCTGGCAATAAGGGAAATCCAAATTAAAACATCAATGAGGTACCACCTAATGCCAGTAAGACTGGCCCACATGAATAAAAGCACCAACAACACTTGTTGGCAAGGTTGCGGGGAAAAGGGAACCCTACTCCACTGCTGGTGGGGCTGCAGGCTTGTACAGCCTCTATGGAAATCAGTATGGAGAACATTCAAACAACTCAAATACAACATACCGTATGACCCGGCAATAGCACTCCTAGGAATATATCCAGAACACTTGTTTTATGAGAAACCAACATGCACTCCTATGCTCATAGCAGCACAATCAGTAATTGCAAAAACATGGAAGCAGCCAAAATGCCCATCAACAGAGGATTGGATAAGAAAGCTATGGTTCATCTACTCCATGGAATACTACTCAGCTATTAAAAAAACAAAATGCAGTTCTTTGTGGCCAAATGGCCAAACTGGAAACCATAATGCTAAGGGAAATGAGCCAATCCCAAAAGGTTAAATACCACATGTTTGCCTTAATTTAAGATGATATGATGTTATGTATAACATGTTATGTTTTGAATGTTATAGGTTGTGTATAAACTAAAATTGAAATGTCAATGAGGTGGTCACAGAAGGTGGCTGGGAACTCGCATTTACTTTTAACACATTGGTTACTCATTACTATGTCAATTAATTCCACAATGATGTAAATTTTTGCTGATGGTATGTTGGAGCTTTCAATTGACTGGGATGATACTCTGCTGGCTCTGTCTTCAGACCAGAAAGGCTATACCTAAGAAGCTGTTGAACTTGACTGGATAATAAGATGCTGGACTCTATGTTTGGTATATGCTTGCAATGGGGGAATCTCAACTGAACTTGAACTGTGGTTATGCAACAAGGTGGAGGAATCCACCATGGTGGGAGGGTTTGGGGAGGGGTGGGGAGAATCCCAGTACCTATGAAACTGTGTCACATAATACAATGTAATTAATGAATTTAAAATAAAATTAAAATTAAAAAAAAGGGGGAAAAATTTGAAGTGAGGGACTTAACACAAAGGTTATTATAAGAGATTACCAATGCAGGTCAATATTAGTCTTGAAACAATGACTCTTTGGTGCTTCCCAATCTAAAACCTAGGAGTAGTGTAAGGAGGCATTCCAAAAGTAGGCTGATGTGACAGACACAAGTCTGGGAAACTGATAAAAAGAGGTACAAGCAAAAATAAGCCCTTGGCCAGCGTGCATGCTTTCTGCAGTGAGTCTTTAGAAGTGTTTTTGTGCTCTCCATGACAAAAGTGACCATCTGAGCTCTGTCTAGTCATCTAACCAGGAGCAGACTATACTGCTCATCTCTTCCCTAATTCAAAGTGCTTTAAGGAAGGTGCCATGATAATTTTACTTGAACTCCCTGCTGTTCGATGCAGACATGACCTAAGTTTGAGTAGTTTTTGAAATATTGTTTTACTAAATATACAAGAACCAGAATTCTGAAAATAGACTTTAGTCAGACACCTATAAAAGCAATGTCTCCCCAATTATTGTTGCTTGCTTTCTTTCCCAGGACAGACAAGATAACTTGCAGTGGACATACAGAAATAAATGGGCCAGGCAACAAGATGGAGAATGTGTTATGAAATAGAACCCATGATTTCAGATAAATATTGGATAGCTATTCTGAGAAAGGAAAATTGTGAATTTATTTTACTTATTTTTTTTCAAGGGCTCAATGGAACTCAGAATTTATTAATGTGCTAACATAATTGTTCACTTGTAAGCAATAGTCTCAGAAATATAGACTGCAACTTTACAAATGCTAAGCAAGACAGAGCTGTTTTCCCCACCAAAATACTAGTTGACTTAAAAAAAAAAAAAAACTCAACAGCATTACACCCGTCTTTACTTTTTTTCTCTTTCCTTTTTTCATAACCACTTGTTGAGAGCGCCTAACAATCTGTGGGGCTGTCTAGCACAGCACCACAGACCAACGCCCTGGCAAGGGCAGTGGTAAACAAGTTCAGGAAGTGTCTTCCGCTTGGGGCGTGGCTGCGTGTCTTGCCTGCGGGAGTGACCTTTTAGCTGATTGGTCGCTTCCCACGTGCAGGGGTGACCTTTTAGCTGATTGGCTGGGTGTTATATGTAAGCAGGTTGGGTCCTGGAGGGCAGAGCAGACAGAGTAGAGAGCAGACAGAGTAGAGAGCAGACATAGTGGAGAGCAGACAGAGTAGAGAGCAGACAGAGTAGAGAAGCAGACAGAGCAGAGAGGCAGACAGAGTAGAGAGAAAGAAGGAGCAGACGGCTTTCCTGTTTGCATGCTGCCTGACAGAATAAAGAGTTTCTACACAGTCACTCAAAGTCGGGTTTTCTTCCACGGGTCCGGAGATTCCCCGACACCACTGATACAGGCACCAAGGACTACATCCCAACTGCCAATGAGAACATGGAGAATTGGAGTGCCCTCAGAGGCTGAGAATGCATCCACTCCCATTTGAATCTCCCACATGGGGTAGAAGAAGTCCAAATCCCTCCTCGCAGGGTCCAATGTCACTGGAACAACAGCCAGAAGCCCTGAGCAATCTACAGAAATAGAAGAACAGTAAACTCCCTTCAGGACTAGGAAGGGGAGCTTTCTCTGGTCCTTATTTAGTTTCATTGGGGTATGCATAGAATATCTGGTACAATAGCAGAACGAATTGGACAATTCTTTCAGCCAAGCTTTGACAGAAAGTATCTGGATGAATAGAGCCTCTGAGGTGGATTGTGTTAGCCAATGGACCTTGGAAGGACTTCTAATCATTGGAGCAATGAATCAGCAGCATTTCAGAAATGTTGAAACCTGTTGAGCGGTACAGTAAAAAGAAAAAAGAAAAATGAAACAATGGCTCCTTCACCTTCTTCTATTGCTTGACCCAGTGGTCCACATGGGTATGCACTCTTCTTAACAATATAATTGCCATCAAAAATAAAATTAAAAATAAAAAAGAAACCATGGGGAGAGAGCATTAGGAGGGGTTGCAGGAATTGCAGACCCTATGAAACTGTGTCATAAAATGAAATAATAAAAATAAATAAATAAATAAATAAATAAATAAATAAATAAATAAATAAGTAAATAAGAAACTGAACAAAACAGTAAAAAACATAAGTAGATTTGAATAGCATATCTAATAAATTAAGCACCTAATTTTTGCCAGTGTATTTGGCACCTTAAGCAATCATTCCTTTGTCACTTCTGCTGTGAACATTTCTCTTGGAATTCATGAGCTTTAGGCAACTCTATGCAGGATAATTGCTTATCCTTTGCTTTTTTTTTTTTCTTTTTTTTTTTTTTGGCACTTTACATTTCTTTTCAGTAGGCAATCCTGGGAGCCAAGATTTCCGTATCAACATCTTTTGCTAATATTAAATGTACAGTCAGACTAGTATCAATGCAGGAGACCCTGAGCATGATACTGTCTCCAAGCTTTAGAAAGGCGCAAATTTCTGCTGTGGTCATTTGTGAAGTGAACCAGCAGATGGGGAGATCTCTCTGTCTCTGTTTCTCTCTGTGTGAAATACACCATTTTAATAAAAATAAGCACTTCTTTTAAAAATATATATCTATTTTTTATTTTAAATGCAGATATACAGAGAGGTAGATTTCCTGTCCAATGGTTTACTCCCCAAGCAGTGGCAATGGCTGGAGTAGAGCCAATCTGAAGCCAGGAGCCAGGAGCTTCTTCCAGATCTCCCACACGAGTGCAGGGTCCCAAGTCTCTGGGACGTCCTGGACTTCATTCCCAGGCAGCAGGAAGGGAGCTGGATGGGAAACCGGGCCGCTGGGATTACAACCGGTGCCAATATGGATCCAGGCATGTTCAACATGAGGATCTTAACCACTACACTATTGTGCAGAGTCCAAACATGTCTTTTGAAAACTGCAAATTGAAATTACATGTTCATAGGTTATGACATATCTTCAATTCCCAAAGCGCTTCTTTTAGGACAGAGAAGAAATAAGTGTATATGCTGCTACAACTTGGTTTGAACACAATTGAAATCTGTAAAAGGGATCAGAAGAAAGGTGGGCCAAATAGTAATTAATCAGAAAGGAGTTTGTTTGAGCTAAGGTCAGAATACAATAAGAGTGCATGAGAGCCTGTTATAGTTATAGTTTGTAATAGATTGTTAGTGTAATTTTGGGGCAATCTTTTAAGTAAGACATTTGTGCAGATTGATAGAAATCTTTTAGAAATCTTAAAAGAAGTCCACATTTTTTTTAGTTATGAAAGAGAAGGAAGAGGGAACTCTTCCAGTTACTGTTTTGTTGTGAATGTGATTTTAAATGTTAATTTTAGATGTTATAATTGATCTGCTGTGTGCATGGGCATATCTCTTTGGATAAAGGCACATAGCGAGATTGTTTGCATAACACTGGATATAATCTCAGATATCTGAAGAGTCTATTTAGTGACCTTCAAATAGTCATTACAAATAGCTTCAGTGTAAAAAATGTAGCAAATAATAACTTTTTTCTTTTTTTTATTATTTATTATTTTTAATTAATTACATTGTATTATGTGACACAGTTTCATAGGTACTTGGGTTCTCCCCACCCCTCCCCAAACCCTCCCACCATGGTGGATTCCTCCACCTTGTTGCATAACCACAGCTCAAGTTCAGTTGAGATTCCCCCATTGCAAGCATAAAATAACTTAATTGTTCATCATGCCTTAATCCCGTTGCTTTGTGTTTGTTTTGCCGTTACATGATAGCTGTTGAAACTTGGAGTAGTATTTGAGATAGTAGTTAATCCTTTTTTATTATGATTTCCATCTCCCCGCTGTCTAGAGAACATATATTCACAGTTGTGTTTGCCAGTCCCAATAAGCCTTTCAAACGTATGTGTCAGTGTGCTTTTCCACTTCTCTCTTTTTCTGGGGGGGTGGGAATGTGGGGACTTCTGTTTCATTAATTGGTGTTTCTTGTGCTCAATGACCATACTATTTGAATGTTACTATTCTGTATGCATCTTATAATCTATATTGTGATGTTTCCAGATACACTTTTATAATTGAAGTGTTTATTAACTAGTTTCCATATGGGTTTTAGGGATTATGACTGTAGATGTAAAGAGTGTCACAGACCATTTTTGGGGGTCTCATTTAAAGTGATTTTGCTTGTGGAGTGTAGGCATTTGAGGGCAATGATTCTGCAAATCCACCAACATGGAAGTTTGTTTTTATCTGCCTGATGTCCTTGGGCATTATTTTCTTGAGTACTGTGTCATCTTCATTGTTGAAATCCTCTTTCTCTTGGTTAGACTTTTTCCAAGGCATTTAAGTTTCTGGCAGCTACTTTTCCTTGAGCTAATCTACCAAGTCCTTTGTCAGGCTTTGGACTGTATATGTCCAGGATTCTGATTTGACTTGTTGATTTTTAAGCTGGTACTTTCCCAACCTGCCAGATGAGATTCACTGATAGTCTTTGCATTTTCCCTAAATGGAGGATCATGCTGTGTGCAATTAGGCACAGGTTGGTTCTTGTTTTCCAATTCCAATCTCTTTTGTTACTATGATTGTATTGAGGAATTATTCTCCTGTACCACACTTGCTCAAACTTTTTTCTTACTATCATTATTCTTTTGAAAGCATGTTGAGTTTTACTCATTATTTAACTTGTATTTATTTGTGTTTTACTGACTCCTCTTTTCTCTGTAGATCTGTTTCATGCTCTTATTAGGATTTCATCGGTTTGGTTAGGTTTACTCAAAGGTATGCAATAATCTTCTCTATTGTTTTAAAGGGGATTGCAATTATGGAGAGTTTTTCAGCCATGGAGATATTTGAGTATATTAGTTCCACTGATTTATGCTATTTAATTTTGTGTCTAGCTATCCTGCAAAATTCACTTATGTGTTTCAACTGTCTCCATATTGAGTACTCTGCATTGCTTGTGGAGAAGCATATTGTGCATCAACAGAGATATTTTTAATTCCTTGTGTTGAGAGCGCCTAACGGTCTATGGGGCAGTCTAGCACAGCACCACAGACCAATGCCCTGGCAAGGGCAGCAGTAAACAAGTTCAGGAAGTGTTTTCCCCTTGGGGCATAGTTGTGTGTCCTGCCTGTGGGAGTGACCTTTTATCTGATTGGTCGCTTCCCACGTGCAGGGGTGACCTTTTAGCTGATTGATCACTTCCCACGTGCAGGGGTGACCTTTTAGCTGATTGGCTAGATGATATATATAAGCAGGTTGGGTCCTGGAGGGCAGACAGAGTGGAGAGCAGACAGAGTGGAGAGCAGACAGAGTAGAGAGCAGACAGAGTAGAGAAGCAGACAGAGCAGAGAGGCAGACAGAGTAGAGAGAAAGAAGGAGCAGACAGCTTTCCTGTTTGCATGCTGCCTGACAGAATAAAGAGCATCTACACAGTCACTCAAAGTCGGGTTTTCTTCCACGGGTCCGAAGATTCCCCGACACCTTGTATCCAATTTTAATTGTTTTTTTTTTGTTTGTTTTGTTTTTCTGTATTGTTTTCTTAGTATATCTGATGTAAATGGGGATTTTAAGGAAGAAGCCCCACCCAGTCTTATTCTTTTATCTAAATCAAAGTCTATGTCTAGAGATTCCAGTACCATATAGAGCAGGAGTGGTGAAAATGGACATCCTTGTCTAGTTCTAGTCCTTACTGGAAAAGCTTCCGGTCTTTTTCCTGTCTAGCATGATCCCAGAATTTGCTTTTTTCTGTTATTTTGTGATGACTGTATTGTAGAATGTTCCTCTTTTGCTCATCTTGCTTAAGGTTTGCAGCACTAATTCTTGTTGCATTTTATCAAATACCTTCCCCGCATCTGTTGAGATAGCTGTGTGACTTTTTTCAATTTGTTGATGATGCATATTGTATGTATTAATTTGCAAATGTTGAAACCACTCCTGAAGGAATCGATATGTCTGATGCACTTTTGGATCTTGTTGATTAGTATATTGTTGAAAATATTTGTGTCTATGTTAATTAGGGATACAGGTCTGTGTGTACAGGTCTCTTTTTTTGTTTTGCCTCTAACTTTGGTTTTAAAGTGATAGTGACTTCACATAAAATGTTTGGAAGAAATACCTCTCTAATATTTGGAATAGCTTGTGGAGATTTGGGGATTAGTTTTTGAGACACTTGTTAGAACTCAGCCTTAAAGCTAACTGATCCAGGTTTTTTGATTTCCCCCCAGTGGGAGTGATTTTAGTATTGATACAATCTTACTAGTATGCATAGAAATATTTACCTTAATAAATTCAATGTGATTCAATTTTTGGAGGTTTTCTATGTTCCAAAATCTTCCCAGTTCTTCTATGTTTTCTGATTCATTGGCGTATAGTTAGTTGGATTAATTCCTGATTATACTCTGTGTTTGAATTATCCATTATTATGCTTCCTTTTTTGTCCCTGATCCTATAAACTCAATTCTGTATCCCATTTCTTTAAGAAGCTGGACTATTTGGAAATCTATTTTATTGATTTTTTTCAAAAATATCAGCTCTTTGATTCATTGACCATATGTATTATTTTTCTATTTGTTTTATTTCATTCCTAATTTTCTTTATTTCTTTTTCCCAGCTAAACTTGTAATGCTATGCTGTTGGTATTTGAGCTCCTTTGGCCGTGTTGGGAGATGGAGAGATGCTTCTATTTCTGCAAAAGAAACTGGCTAATGGTTTGGCTTTCACAAAATTGCATTTCAGTGGATGGTAATGAAGTGAGGGTTATTAAGAGTCCTTTTGCATAGGTGGCTTGAGTTCATTTTCTCTTAGCCAGGCCTTCTTGTACTTTAGTCATTGATCCTTCATTACTCCTGGATGGTCAACGTAGACAGGGCAGCTTCACCAGGAACCAGAGACCCTGACTGCCTATCATCCTACCTAACTCCATCGGAGTGAACAGGGATAAAGGGACAACAACCACACTAGCTTCTTTGAGCTGAAATGATGTTTTTGAGTCATCACAGAAGTAGGGGCCTAGGGGTTCCTGGAAAAAGGTAAAAGTCATCAGATGTCTGAAGCAGTGCCTGGCATTTGAGGTCTTTTCTTTGTTGAAATCTAGATGACAAAACATAATTATAATCTTCCATAACCTAACAGGTTATGAGTTAAGTTAGAAACCCAGTTGAAATACTTGGGATTCCAAGTTTAGATACAAAAGAATTCTCAGGTTTCAACATTTGTCAGAGTAAACATTACTTTAGTTTTAAACAATGGACTAGATTTATCAGTTTAACTAACTACTTCAAGTCCAAAATTTTTAAACAAACCCAATGAAAGCAGTGAAACACACGAAGCCTTTTGCGTTGTATGAAAATGTCATCTGAAACAATGAAAGGAGTAGTGTGTGGAATTGGAATATAAATCTGTCACAGGACAGGTAAACACAAGCAGACTTCTTGATTAACCTTAACAATTATTGCATTTGATGTCTGAAAATATTGTAGTAATTTGAATCTAGCAGGAAACAGGCAAGTGCTAGATTTTCTAAAAAAATACTTAACCAATTGTTGCAAGCCTTAAGAATTTCAGGAAGACATCTACAGCCTAGATTATAAAGCACAGCACTCAAAACATTTTGTTGCAAGACCTACTAGTTACACTGTAGGTAGCAAAAGATTTAACTAGTTTTCATTTACAATAACCCAGCAGTTTACAGTATTCCAACAAGATTTTACAGAATTTCATACACTTTAAGGCAGAGGCAAGCAATCTACTAATTTATAGACTAACAAGCTATGTACTGGCAATTGAAGAACAAAAGAATCTCAAGTATATGATCAGAGAAATCCCAAAATGCTTGGCAAATCATGAGCAAGACATCAAATCTACCTTTGGGCAGTGAGGGTATCCTACACAGTGAAGTTTAGCAAAACTGAAGAGGGAGGTGGCAAACATGTTTATCAGGAGGCTGGTCATTGATGCAGGCTGAACAGTTACAGGCTAACTAACTTTTCCTTAGCAAAGCTTCTTTTCCAAGCTGCTAGATTAGTCTGTCACCTAATCTGAGGCTCACTGTAAGAGAGGGAAGAATCCAAAGATAGCTAGGACAGAGAAGGCAGTGTCCTGATGAAAACTTAGTTTTCTCTTCTACTGTGAAAATCACCTGAGGCTCTTGGGTGCTGTTCTGAGCTATCACTGAAATCCATGGGTGACTTTGAGCCTGTACAGGTTCCTAGGCTGCTTCTGTCCCATGCGGGAGATCCAATGGAAAATGACTGACCTGAAGTACTTGGCTTTCCAGGGCAGTCATATCCCCAATGACCTCTTTGGTAGTTGGGACATGGCGCTGGGTGTCCCTTCTGATGATCCTTGGTGTAGTGTCTGTTGCTTCTGCAATGAGAGCAATTGGGAGGCCTCTGGTTGTCTCACTGGAACCAGGAGCATTAACCTTTTTCATCCCGCTATGTCCTGCTATCTTCTCTTGGTCTCTGAAGTAAAAGACCATGGTGACCTCTTTAAGAGGATATTAGGGTACTTTCAGGTACAATTTGTGAGTTTCTAGAGTTCTTTCCTAATGTCCTGGATAATTAAGAATCTATTATTTGTACATCACCTATTCTCCTCTACATAGAATCTAATGGAAGTCATTCCTCAAACATTTTGACTAGTTGGAGGATTTCTCTCTGGCCCTAATCTCAAGAAATTATTTAAATCAAAACTAAAAGATTTAGCTGAGCAATTCTTATCCATGAGCATTTTCATCTATAAGTTCATTAAAATAGACTGCATAGTTTACCACATAAATATGTGCATGTATGCCAGGTAACATACATTATAAAACAAAACAGGCTTCATAATAGCTTTTTGAAAAATCTCTTAGATGTTTTAAAGTTGTCAATTATTTAGAATTACATCTTGCTCTTAGTAACCCAAATTAAAGATGCTTTCATTTGAAACCTATAGCATACTGTTTAACTTTAACTCTATCAACAATGGATGCAATAGTATATACTGTAAACTAGAAGATGAGGCATTCATTGTTAGAATTATAAAATATCAACACATGTCAACATCTATTTACTTCACATAGTACACTGTGAAATAACCTGCAGGACTTAATGCACACTTCTACGTTTATGCCCCTAGGTCTTGTTCATTAGGATAACAACTGTGACTAATAATGCAATATATTAATTAGACTTTAGTGATATTTTTGCAGTTTTACTAATAGCAACCTCCTAACATTTCATTACTATAACATAAAGTTCATACCACTTCACATTTTAGCAACACCTTTTAACAAAATCCAAGCAACCTAATCAATAATCATCTCTTCAAAACAAGAGATGAGTTATTTTTGACATTCCCATGAAGCCTCAGTGGGAATATCAAAAATCAGCAAGTTTGAAATATTTGAGTTTTTAAATGATTGGGTTTTTTAATTCATTGATTACATTGTATTATGTGATACAGTTTCATTGGAACTGGGAATCACAACACCCCTCCCCCTCCCCTTCCCCATGTGGAATGTTCCACCTTGTTGCATATCCACTGATCAAGTACAGTTGAGAGTCCCTCTTGGCAAGCATAAACTAAACATAGGGTCCAACATCTTATAGTCCAATCTAGTTCCTCAGCTTCTTGGGGAGACCCTGTCCGGTCCAAGGGCAGAACCATCAGATTATCAGCCCAATCAATTAAGGGTTCCAACATACCCTCAGCAACAATTGACTTCATTGTGTAACTAATAGTTATAGTATTGAGTAACCAAACTGCTGGTGGGGCTGCAGGTTGGTACAGCCTCTATGGAAATCAGTATGGAGAACATTCAAACAACTCAAAATCGACATACTGTATGATCCAGCAATAGCACTCCTAGGGATATACCCAAAACACCTGTTTTATGAGAAGCCAACATGCACCCCCTCCACTCATAGCAGCACAATCAGTAATTGCAAAAACATGGAAGCAACCAAAATGCCCATCAGCAGAAGACTGGATAAGAAAGCTATGGTTCATCTGCTCCATGGAATACTACTCAGCTATTTAAAAAAACAAAATGCAGCTCTTTGTGGCCAATGGGCCAAATTGGAAACCATAATGCTAAGGAAAATGAGCCAATCCCAAAAGGTCAGATGCCACATGTTTGCGTTAGTTTAAGAGGATATATTATGTAAAACATGTTATTTTATGTATATTATGTTATATGTTGTGTATAAACTAAAACTGAATTGGCAATGAGGTGATTACAGAAGATGGTTAAGAAATCGCAATTGTTGTTAACATATTGGTTACTTAATACTATAAATGATTGTTAAATGACTGTGAAAGGTGTCAAGTAAGCTTATAATGTCTGAGAGATCAACTGATTGTTGAAGTCAAATAATCCCACAACTTGGAACAACTTCACAATTAGAAAACATTTTGATCAATAAGCATAAGCACCAGTATTCATTAGCCATGTTTGAAATTTTACCAAGGACCTTTGTATTCACACAAGTATTCATTCACTTTAAAAGAGCATACAAGCTGACTTGCAGAATTTCCTCCTCTTTGTGGAAAGCATTGCTTTAGGTATACACGAGTGATATTAGAGCAACAAGTTTGGCATAGTATCACAACCTCATAATGCACTTTGCATGACCTAAATTATTTGAAATGACAATCATATCCAAATTATTTTAAGTGACATTTATAGTATCTAAATTTTGTCTCAATCTCTGAGAGTTGCTGGAACCCAGCTGCAAATCCCAAGGTCTGGACACTTGGTTTAGAACTGAAGAATTTAGAGGTCTAAATGAGTTACACCAAAATCAGCCACATGCACACCCAATTCAAAACAGGAACTACTATGACCAAACAAACATATTCACAAACACTTCAGAACAGAGAGACGTAATGCAAAACTCTCAAACCTTTTGTAACTTCCCACACCTTCTTTGACATATTTTAACCTGGAAATATTTTGCAAATCTAGCACATGTGTTTATCTTATGCTTTGGATAACTTATACCAGAGTATTTTATATGTAACTGTTACATTACATAAAGTTACAGACCAAGTTGCATTTTTTATTTTCCTCTTTTTTTTAAAAGAAAAGTTAAATCACTTATCTCTTACTCTGCCCCTTGCAGCTAAGGGGTGGGAAGCAAAGCTAGAGCAATTTAGGCCATTAGGGTGGCTGGGTGTGGTCAAGTCAAAAGAAACTGGGAGAGCAAGTTAGACCAAGGGTTAAAATAGAAAAAAAGTTTTAAACAGGAAATCTTTGTCTGTTACCCAGTGAGGAGAGCAAATGGAGAGGGAGAGAAAAGGCAGGATGACAGAAAGAGGGATAGGGTGGGGGTTGACTGCAGATGAATGAAAAAAAGGGGGGTTCTTAGAAAGATGACAAAAGAGATGGGAAAAGCACATGGTGCCAGAGCCCAGGAAGAGGGCACTGGGGTTTCCTACTTCATGGCTAGAAAACTATGGAAAAGACAGACAGAAAGCTGAGAGTGAAGAGTGAATGAGACCTCCCCTCCATTTTTCCGAATGCATGCAGCAATCAGCTATGTTCTGAAAGATGTCCAGATACAAAATGTAATTAACTGGTGATTTGCAGGGCTTAGCTAGGAAATAGTGGGGCCAATCCACATTACAGAGGTGTATTAAAGTTTTATGTTTTAGATAGCGAGCCAATTGAAGGGTTCCTAAATTTGCTAGAAGATAGCCCAAGGGGGTGTTGAGAGGATCTGGCGATAAAAGCATAGCTCCCATGATTACGATTTTGGACTAATTAACGCAGTGGACCCAATGGTCCATGGCAACCAAGTGGTCAGATAATTTGGCTCATAGAAGCTTGTCACCCCCTATGTAAGCAATGAACCATGTCCCAAAACACCGCTTGTATCTGAGCTAATTAACTCATTCCAGTGGTCCAGCTCAGAGGTACCAGGGGCCCAAATAGTTACCCAGTGGTATGTGAACCTCCAGCCCAGTGCTTAAGAGACACGGCACCAGGCCAGGGATTACAAGTTTACACAACCGGTCTCCTAAAAACTCCCAAAACTGGAAATTAAGACCTAGTTGGAGGAGCACAAAAGTGCCATACCATACCCAAAACTCCAAGGGCTGAGAGAGGGAATCCTACCTACAACAGTGTATACACGCAACTCCTTAGCATTTGGAAAGATGGGGAATACCTGTGTGCTCCATGTGAAGATGGAGTACTGGGGATCACACTCTGGGCTATGCCATTGCTGGGTGGAGGCAGATGCTAGCACGTTCAGGTCAGATGAATTCAGGAATGGCCACGTGGAGGTAGAAAATTGTGGAACTGGCAGGTGAAGAAGGCAAAATCAGGAACAGGCCGAAGAAGTCAAAACCAGGAGGAACAGGCCATTGGAGATGATTTTGTGTACCAGTGGGCTGATGGAGACAGATTCTGATTGCTGTTAATAAGTCTCAGTGATGCAGATGAAGACAGTTTACACAGATCGCAGTTCTTATGCTTCACGTTCCGGTTGTGGCTGAAGGCCTGAAGGCCACTCGGCCAAGTGCCAGGGAAACTGACAAGTCACAGAACCAAAGGTTAGTTATTTAAAAAGGTTGAGTTCTACTTCTAGTTCATACGATATTATGATACTATTAGGCACAGCTAATTCCTGCAACCTGGTTCTTTACCATGAGCTGAAAACACCAGATGCAACGAGGTATCTTAGTAGGTTTATTTCAGCGGGGCAGGAATGGGGTGGAGGTGGTGGAGAGAAAAGGAGGAAAGGAAAGAGGAAGTGGGCAGAAGGGAGGCTGGAAGAAGAGAGAGAAGAGAGCCACACCTGGGCACCCTTTTTGTCTGAAAGATGTGGTGGGTGGGGATTGGGAGGCAATGATGAGAGGCCTCAGGGGATTGGTGCCTGCAGGTGAATGCCTAGGGATAATTGGTGAGTGGGTGGGGTTGGGGAAGGTGCTAGAAGATTGGGGGTGGGATTCTCAGGTGAAATGCCAGGTTACATCTGATTGGTGGATGGTTGCACTGGCATGAGTTTTGTGAGTTGTGAGGAAGAAGAAATGGTGTGGGGTCCAGGGAGGTATGTTTGAGTAACTCCTTACAGTTTAATTATCAATAAGATGAAAATGACTGAAAAGGAAATGTTAAAATGACATTATCAATTTTTACACATCGTTTAAGAATTTGTTGTATTTCTTTAAAGCAAATCTCACAAACAGTACTTTTGTAAATAAGAACACAGATAATTTTTAACTATGATTAGTTTTATCATTAAAAATATTTATCCAATAATCATAAACATCAATACACATTCTTTGTAACTTTGCAAATATTCATTTACTCTAATATAACATATGAAATAATAAATTTGTCACAACTTTATAACACTTACAGATTATAATCCAAATTATTTTAAGTAAAAATTATCCAAATTTTGTCTGTATATTTGAGCTTAAGGGATCCTGCTGCACATCCCAAAGTCAGACTTGATTTAAAGTCTTGAAATACTTATAGATCCCATTGATTTTAGCAAACAAAAAACACTAATTCAGCAGAGGGAAAAATCTCTCAGGTTAGAAAGGGTTAATGATGTCAAACTTCTCTCCAGCCGGGAAGGGTGGGGGAGTCCAGTTTGGGCAGGTCCTTTTAGATATCCTTTCAGGAGAGAGATTTCACACACACACACACACACACACACACACACACACACACGTCAGGAGCCATGCACTATAGCCACACTGAAGCCATTTTGAATATAGACCTATGGGATGGTGGAAAACCCCCGGTTGGCTAGATGCTTGGAAAAGAAGTTATGAAACTAATCACACGCTTAGCCTCAATTGTTCCTAGCAACTGTTTCAGAATGTGATTGATGCTGTACTTACCAACATCTTGTTACTGATTACCTACGCTATTATCGATATGTTGGTTACTATTGTTGATATAGTGGCTGCTCAAGAACAATCGGTCTTGAGACCATGGCTTGCGTCCCAGTTTCTCTTTCCCTGAGCCTTAGTTACTGAAGAATATAAAAACCCTCAGTTGAAATCAATAAACTGACAGCTTGATCAGACCTACTGCCTTGCCGTCCATTCTTCGTGTCTCTTGTCCCTTCATTCTCTCCTAGGTGACTGCGACCCCGTTGACTGTCCTGCTGGACAGGACAAATTGGTGCCCAATGTGGATGTGTGCAGACGACCGACAGAGAGAACGCTGTGCCATCATTCATGGAGAGGCCTCTCGTGGTGTCGAAAAGGAACACCGGTTGAGCAGTTTCACGGTTGACCCGCCGGAAGTCGAGCTCGTGGGAAATATTCACGGCGCAAATCTTACGGAGCCAAGGAAAGATGGGACAAGCATTATCATAACATGACCTATTCTTGCAAGGTCTTATAGATTCATTCAAGACACGAGGAATTAGGGTGAAAAAGAAAGACCTCAAAACCTTTTTGGATTTTGTTGGTCTGATTTGTTCCTGGCATCCCCAGGACGGTTCTATTGATGAGAAAATTTGGTGTAAAGTAGGTGATTATTTTAAAGATTATTATGAGGTTTTTGAGCCTGAGAAAATTCCTGTTACTGCCTTTAATTATTGGACTTTGATTTATGATATCCTAAAGAGTGAGTCTCAGCAACCAGATTTACAGATTTTGACTTCTGAGGGAGAATGATCTCTTAAAGAAAGTCACTCTTGACTGTCCACACCTATCCCCTCACCTTCCCCTGGTTTTTGACCATCCTCTATCATTATAGATATTGAGACAGAGTCCAGTGCCAAGGCCCTTGATCACTCTGCCCCAAAAACTATACGCTCTCAGACTAATAGTCAATCATGATGCCTCTCACCCACCTTCACCTTATGCTTCAGAAACAGCAGCTCCTTCAGCCCCTGCCTCGTTACTAGAAGAGGAACCTGTAATAGAACCCTATAAGAGTGAGGCTTCAGCTCTCCCCAAGAAGAGTGTAATATGCTGCCCTGTTATTCAGACCCCCTGCACGAGGTGGTGGACACCACGCCACAAACATCAACCACTGCAGTTTAAAGATCTAAAAAATATTAAGCAAGCAGTGAAAGATTATGGTACTCAGGCACCTTTTACGCTTGCTCTTATTGAGTCCTTTTCAGGCATGCATCTCCCACTTCTTTACCCAACCCCTTGGCTGAGAGAGGCGGGGTAAGATAAGCCACTTAAGGTTTATAAAAAAAAAGAATAAAGAAAGAAAAGAAAGAAAAAAAAAAAGAAAAGAAAAATATGTTCTGTAACTTGACGTAACAAAAGTAATCTGATAAAGAGTGTTCCAAATCCACTGTTAAATTAACTTAAAGCATGAGATGAACCTATGTGTGCTTGTTTTATAAAATATCTCCAGGTTAAAGTATTTTGAAGAAGAGTCTGGAAGTTGCAACAGGTTTGAGAGTTATATGTCTCTGTTTTGACATGTTTGGTGTTTGTGCTTATGTTTGTTTTGTCAATATTCTTGGTGTTCTATTATTTTTGTCCGGACAAAACTAAATTTTGTTTTAATACTCTTTCTCCAGTTGTGTCTTTGTCTTGAATTGTTAAGTTGTTGTTCTTGTTCTGAATTGGGTGCGTGTGTGACTGACAGACGAGATGGGATGGACCATGACTAACCCTTTTCTCTCTCCTGGTAAATAATTATAGAGAGGTCTAACAAATTTAACAGGACCTGGCCAAACCAGACTCCCCACTTCCACTGGGGGAAAATTCATGTGTAATTTTCTTGCTGTTTGGTCTTCAGCTTATAGTGTTGTCCTGGCATTGATTAAGTCTAACATACAGTATTCAACATGTTCAGTTAAATGCTAAAGGTACTTTTGTTTAACTCATTTAGACCTCTAAATTCTTCAGAGTTTTAAACCAAGTCTCATGACTTTGGGGGTTCCAGTAGGATCCCTGGAACTCTTGAAGACTGAGACAAAATTTAAATAATGTACTTGTCATTTTAAATTATTTGGACTATAATCTCAAAATATTACAAAATTATGCTAAATTTATTGCATCGTATATGCTATTAAAATAGAAGAGCATTTATGTTTATTGGTTAAAATGTTTCCTACTCATGAAATTGATCCAGATTGTAAATTACTTGTGTTCTTACTTACAAGAAAATATGTGAAATTTTGCCTTGCAGGAGAACAACGAATTCTTTAAAGATGTATAGTAAAATGGGTCATAATGTTTATATTTTCTGAATGTTTGCCTTTAAAACAATGGAGTTGAAGTCTGATTCTTTGTGAAAAATAGTGTTTTAACATCTTCTTTTAAGTAATTTTCATCTTATTGATAACCAAACCTGTTAACTAACTTCAGTAAATTCCAAGGTAATCTCTCAAGACAACAGCTAAATTTAAGTTTTTTCAGCTCTCTTGACTTCAATAAAACAGAAGCTTAGGGGAAGCTGCAGGCCCATCAGCCATAAAACAAGGAAGAGACATGCTTGGAGTTTCCCTTTTGAAAAATCTGGGACTTTGTCTTTTTCCCTGTTGTGGTGATTCTTATCTGCCTTCATTTTAAAAGGGAAAAAATTTCCAAATCAGCTAGAAGAAGACTGTTTGAAAAAACTTCTCTTTCCCGGTTTTGAGGAGGATTTGTGCTAAAATGTGTTTCCATGAATTAGGAGAAATGATTGAAAATTGCTTAAAGCCATTGTATTTAAAAGTTGATATCCTTTTATTAAGAAAATGTCTTAAGAAAAGTTGAGGAATGAATCTTGTAAGCTTTACATATAATTGGCTATAATTTTAAAGATACTATTACAACATTGTGTAAGTCTTTAACATTAATACCTAATACATGCTGATGTTAGAATTGATATCTGTATTCAAAAAAAGTTTTTGTAGTGTGTATACATAGCAATGCTAGTAAATATGTAAAAATAAAAATATCTCCAATTTTGAAAGCTGTTAAGAAATTGAAGCATTAAAAAAAAATGAAACATTGAACTTTAGGTAGTCTCTGTTTAATGGGTGGCTTTGTCAATTGTCTATCCAGCTTCAGTAAGCTCTATTCTTGTTTCAACCTTTGAGTTTGTTACAGTTCTTAAACACTTAAGAGATGATTTTATGCACTAATTCCCATGTTTAAGGTTATATTTCCCTTTTGGTGACTGACTAAGGTAATATACATTTTGCCTTTCAGTTAGATAATCCCTTGTGTTCTGTATATTGTCTGTTAAATTCTCATGATTTAAAAGAACTGTGTTTAAGGGTATTTTCTGGTCTGTATTTACTTTGAAATATTTGGGTGATCATTTATAAGTGATAAAAAAATTTTTTTTTTGATCTGTGGCTGTTTGAATCAATCTGACTAAATGAATGGATATTATAGTGAGGAATCTTTGAACAGATACTTTAAGGCCTCTTGGCATATTTAATAGGCTTAACTCTTTTGGTTCTGGGATTTCTAGATAGGCCCCTGACAGTCTCAAAGTCAGAAGAATGTGTTTCAAAAGTTGTATCTTTCTGCTAGTGAAGTTAATTGTGGGACAAATAATTGATTAAATCTAAAAAAATTTAAAAAATGGTGGGGGAGGGGGCAATTGCAGAAAAGACATTGGGAAATCTTGCCAGTGGGGAGCCAGGATGGCTAAGTCTAAAAAGTACAAGAGTGTGTAACATCCTACAGGTAGTATCACGGCGCTAAACATAGATATTTTGTTTTCTAGGATTCCAGCAAGCCTATTGCATCCATTAAAGCTAAAGTTTAATTGTAAACTATAGGTATGGCTTATTCAGATTACTAAGAGCAAAATGTAATTCTAAACAATTGGTAACTTGAACATACTTAACAGAATTCTCAAGTAGCTATTACAAAAGCTGTTTTGTTTTATGCGTGTTATCTGATATGCATGTACATGTTTATGAATGAAAATTGTTAAGCTAAATCCTTTTTAAAAAGTATGTACAGATGCATAATTAGGCTCTTAGAGAGTCATGTCTGTTACTGTTTTCTTAGGACCTACAAGATCTGTTCAGCTCAATAGTTCTACACAATTTTAAATGGACTTACTGCTAGCGTACAGTTTCAAGATTGGCCATGGGAGCCCAAATCCTCATAAGCTAGATGGAAAATATATGGGTATATGTATGCAAGTGTTTAATGATAACTCAGATGTCAGAGAATGTTAAAATGCTCCAACATGGGAAAGAGCTCTTACAGCAGACTCATAGACTGTCATTTTTAAGAAGCACTCACTGGCCTCAGAATCAGCCCAAAAGGTATTCTGATCTGACAGGAGAGCCAGCAAGAGAGCAAGCATATCAGGTGTGGAATGCCAGGACACTGAGGTAAGAGTGTCCCTCCGTGAAGGAACTCAGTGGTCTATGCCCTAGTGCAAAGAAGCAACCACCGAGCATGGTTGTGCTCTTCTCTCAATGGAGGAGAGAACTCCCACTTTGTGTGTTGCCAGGTCTGATGGGGTTGTTGTTGATTCAAGAGGCTTCCACAGCCTAAGCATTGCGTGTCTGGAGCCTCAGGTGATCACTGATGTCACACTTAAGAGTGCTAATTTGTTAAATCCACTAGAGTCACTGTGTACACGGACTTCCCATACAGGACCATATATTCAGAGTCATAGTAAAATTAATAGTACACCTTGCTGTATTTTAGTATAAAGATTTATCATCTCAGTTTTGGTTATGTCTGAATATTTAACTCTTTTGCTCTAAGAAGTCAGTTTGCATTTACCTGTCCTGTGATGGGCTTATATCCTGATGCTGTATGCTAATCCTTACATTGTTACTGTGCCTTCTGATTGATCTAGGTTAGTAATTTTATGCAAGTCAAAAGAAGTTTCACGTGTTCCATTGAGCTCATTGAATATGTTCCAAAATTTGAGACTTAAAGGAGTTAATTTAGACAGATATAAATCTAGTCCAGAGTCTTAAATTAAAGTTTACTCTGACAAATATTGAAAGCTAACAATTCTTTTACATCTAAGTTCTGAAGCTCAAGTATTCAAACTGCTAACCGAACTCACAACCTGCTAGGCTGGGAAAGTTAACTATGTTATGTCTTGTTATTTAGACTTCAAGAAAGAGAAACCTTTCAAGTGCCAGAATGTACATCGAACACCTAATGACTTCTGCCTTCTATCAGGAACCACTAGATGGATCCCCTACAGCTGCTGTTACCCAACGGAGCCCTCCTCTCAGCAGGAAGTAGTTAAGAACAGATGACTGCGTCCCTTTTCCCTAAAAGCAGCTGGGGTCCATTTCTCTGTTTGGAAATGTAGGAGCTAGATGGGATAATGGGCAGTTAGGGTCTCCGGTTCCTGGTAAAACTGTCTTGTGTACATGTAACAATGTTAGTGTTATAAGATTCTTGAATGTTAGTATTTTCAACAATACTTGTACATTGTTAAGTATGTCTTTTTGAATCTCACCAGCCAGCTGCTCCCCAATATACCATCATATATGTGTCACTCCAGTAAAAGTCCACAATATTTTGGCCAGAGTGATAGAAATCAATCAATACCTCCGGGGACAATAGTCTAGCGCCTTCCTAAATTTCACCAGTTAGCCACCAGTATAATTAAAGTAAATGAGAACTGAGTTCCACCCATGTCAGGAGAAGTTACTCTAAATGGCATTAAATTGGCAGCTTGCATGTTCAAGGAATGGAGCAGGATTATGGCCTTAGAAACCTCGATGGTTGCTGCACTAGTAGTTGCCATGCTCTTCCTGTACTGCATGCACAAACAGCAGGCCTGGGAGCAAGTTGTCATTGGACAAGCCATAATGGCACTGGTTGTGGAAAATCCTAGCGCTCAAGTTTAGCTGAGCATGATGTGTTAATAGGTGATCAGAGACGGATAAGATCTGAAGGGACTCTCCAAGTGATAACCCCCCACATCATGCCATGTGGCTCCAGTCTTCAAAGAGGCTTTTCTAATGGGGCACAGTCTTTGCCGGATAAGTGTTTAGCCAATGATGGGCACCTTTCTGATACCCCGCCAACCTAAGACAGGGAGCCCTGGATGACTGTCAGGGCTGCCCAGAGATGGGTAAGAGCTGAGGGTCTCTCAGAATGAACCTAAGACAGGCAGCACTTATCTTGCCTCACAAACCTTTCTCTTTTCGCCGCTCTCATTGATATATAGAAAAAATTGGGAGATGTCAGGAGCCATGCACTTTAGCCACACTGAAGCCATTTTGAATATAGACCTATGGGATGGTGGAAAACCCCCGGTTGGCTAGATGCTTGGAAAAGAAGTTATGAAACTAATCACACGCTTAGCTTCAATTGTTCCTAGCAACTGTTTCAGAATGTGATTGATGCTGTACTTACCCACATCTTGTTACTGATTACCTATGCTATTGTTGATATGCTGGTTACTATTGTTGATATGGTGGTTGCTCAAGAACAATCGGTCTTGAGACCATGGCCTGCATCCCAGTTTCTCCTTCCCTCCCTGAGCCTTAGTTACTGAAGAATATAAAAACCCTCAGTTGAAATCAATAAATTGACAGCTTGATCTGACCTACTGTCTTGCTGTCCATTCTTCATGTCTGTTGTCCCTTCATTCTCTCCTAGGTGACTGCGACCCCGTTGACTGTCCTGCTGGACAGGACACACACACACACACACACACACATCCAGTTTAAGAATATAAACAGAGTTTACTCAAGACAGAACAGGGCTGGAAGAAAAAGTGGATTTAGGGTGATTCATTGGGCCTCAGACCCTCCTTTTCGCTCTCAGTTCCAGGAGCAGACTGTACTGATGTTTATTTTTGTTTACCATTTTATAACTCACCAGAAAAAATTCTTTATTTACCTTCTCTACTTTCTTTTTTTTTTCTTTTTTATCTCTATGAACATTGAAATTAAATAGTGCCACTTAAGACAATAGTCTTTCATTTTGTGAAATATGCCCTAGGAGGCTGTAAGAATAGAGTTCTGCTTATCAGTTATCTTGGCATTGAACCTGTTAAATCAAACATTTTTAGCAAGAAGACATACATGAAGACAGACATAGGTGGCCACCACACTCACACAATTTAGAAACCTAATGGATTGGTAAAAGTCAGTGTAAATCCTGTGAACTTGAAAGCCAGGATTGGCAACGGGGGCTGTGTTAATCATCACGGTGGCCATCCCCAGAACTACCAAGCTGGCTTCCAGAACACAGGATGGCCACTGCCCTCTGACCGAGGCCTCATATATGAAAATTTTGAGTTTCTTGATGCCTATAAAAAATGCCAAAAATATCTGATAGAAATAGGATCCTTTTGTATAACACAACACAGATTAAATTATTGACATAATAACATTGTTCAACTGTCTAAAACAAGAACACAAATTTACTTTAATACAATGATTACCTTAATATGAAAGGGTGTAGATAAGAATTACCACATTGATTTAGCTCATATTCATGTAAAGGGTTTTCTGTGTCTTATTCTAAATTTTTAGCCTTCACCCCATTAATACTGAGAAGTACTACTTGGAACAAAGCCCAAGTGATTCAAAATTGCAAAGGAATATGCTCATCTTTTCTATTTGCTTTTAAAATATTCTCTTTTACTCTTTCCCAGACATCTAAGTTTAAGGTCCCTTTATCAGACAACCAAGAATTATATTCTACCACAGTGTCCCAGCACTATTGCAGCTGTGATTTTGAAACCACAGTGCAGTTCTGCTTCAAAAAATGATGAAGCAGTTTAACATAGGGAATATACTTTCCTTTCCCTACCTTTTGCCCCATTCCATTCCTGCTTGTCTCCTTCTGCAGGGATCGTCTCCTTCTTTTTTTTTTTTTCTTTTTCTCACTTCAGGTCCCCTGTTGCTCCTTCACTTTGTTGCTCATTTTCCCTTTTTTGACAATAGCTTTTTCATATGAAGTAGTCTTATTTGTGACTTTATGCTTTTTATGACTTCTCTAAAAAGTCTTTATGATGTCTGTTTCTTTCAGAGTGTTTCCTATGTTTTTCTTTAACAGTTTGATATTTTCTGGGTACAGATTTGTGTTTAATACATTTTTGTTGATTTTTTCTATGACATGTTATTTACTTCTGTGTTCTGATCATCAATCAACATAAAAACATTTGTTAAAGAGAAAAAAAAATTCCATGCATTATTTTTAATTCTATTGTCAAAATTTAGTCAATGTTACATAGATGTGCTTCATTCTGGGGGTTTTATACTGTTGAATTGATATTCTTTGTTACTTTGACATTACCTGACTGTTTTAATGACTGTACTCTGAAGTGTGTCTTTAAATCTTGAATTGTGATTCCTCCACACGTATTTTTTAAATATTTGTTTTAATTGGGAAAGCATATTCATAGAGACAATGGAATACAGAAAGAAAGGGCTTGCATTCCCTCATTCACTATCCAAATGGTTACAATAGCCAGAGCTTAAACTATATGAAGCCAGGAGCTAGGAAATTTTTTTCTAGGTCTCTCTTATGCAACAGTGTTTCAAGCTTTTGGGCTACATCTATTGCTTTTCCAGGAAATTATCAGGGAACTCAGGAGAAGGGCAGCAGCTTAGACAAAAACAGGTGCACATATAATCTTCCCATGAGTGGAAAGCCAAGATTTGGCCAATAAATCACCACACAGACCCCACTAAATTATTTTTGTCTTTGTAGATTTGGTTCTTCAAGTTCTTCTGCACTTTTCTTTTTTTTTCCCTTTAATTTTGATAATCTTTACATAGTTAATTAGGGCACAAAGGGTCAAAGGTTACAGAAAAATTAGTAAGACCATTGTTTTCACGTATGTGTGTGTTGTGTGTGTGTGTGTGTGTGTGTGTGTGTGTCTGGTGTAAGGAGGCAAATGAAGGAAGAAGCCCCATGCAGCCTTGCACCCAATCTCCAATGTGGGGCATGCTCCCAGGACACTACTCAAGTGATTTCAATAGTTCAAAATTTCTGAATTGTTGCCAATCTTGCTATTCCAAGCACGATGTAATATCTCCAGAATCCACTGGCTGAGATAGTACACCTTAGGGTCTTCCTTTGTGCGGAGCATAACTGCCAACATGTGGCTGAGGAAGATGAATGATTTGTTCTGTCCTCCATCTTCTGTGGCAGTACTAGGTGTCTTCTGCAGGTTCTGACAGAGTGCTACTTACTCCATGTGCACTTGGATATGCTTTCCATTGCTTCATTTCAGCCTCTGCAGAGTCTCAGTTTTGACACATGCATTCCATGGTCAGGCCATGGAACCTGCAATTCTCTTCATGATTGGGGTTCTGAGATCATCAGTTCAATTAAAGAGATCCCCACAGAAACTTTGTCAAAGATGATCCCAACCTGATTCTTATTTGTGTGTGTTGTGAAGTCCAGTTAAATTCAATCAGTTGTATTTTCCAGTTCACACACATGCTGGAAGGTGCCATTCTGTCTAGTCACCACTATCCCAGTCCTGGTTTTCATGCTGTCCAGTGAGAGTGGTAACCCGAGGAAGGTTCCCAATATATCCCAACTGGGCCATTCCCATTCCTGGGTAATGCACCTGAGGTTCAACCTGACAGAATTAGCCAGAGTGCCAGCCACTGACATTGATGCTGAGGCAAAGCCCAACCAACCCTCACCCATTCTGATTTATGCTTGCACCAGTAGGAAAAGTCAACTCAGCCTGGCTCTTCCCTGATCTAGTTCATATGAGACCCTCAGGTATCGTAGCTCTGCCCAGCCTGGTCTGCCCCCATCTCAACTCACACTTTCCAGTTGGAGTTGTTGCCCAGTATGGGAGCCCTCCACAACCCCCATCAGCTTTGCCCTATCCCCCACTGATTCTCATGTGTGCTGGTTGGGTGCTGTGGCCCAGTTTGGCAAGGCCCACCTTGCCTCTGCATTTGCCAATGGGTGCTGTAGCCTGTAACATCCCACTTCCAATTCTACCTTCTACTCATAGTAGTTACAGCCTAGCCCAGGCCAACATACACCATTTCCAAGCCCTAATTTGTAGTAGTTTGTGTGTGACCTAACCTGGCCTGACCAACACTCTGTTTTGCTGCTTGGATTCACCAGCAGGTGATGCGAATTGGTTCAGTCTGATCCATCCCTTAGCCAAATGTGTGATGTTGGGTATATTTCCCTGGTCTGGTTTGGGCTGCTTCCTATCATGGTATTTGCACTAACCTGTAGGGACTGTGTCCTGTCAGAGGAGTTTCCCAAGCTCCTCCATCAGAACCTCTCCCAGTGCCACATTTTACACATGCCAGTGGGTTCATGGGCCAGCTCAATTTAGCCCACTTCCTGTTATGGCAGGAGCCATGTGTCATTTTCTGACTGGCCTTCAACCCATTCCAATTCTTCCTGTTGGATATTTCAGCCCAACCAAGGCTCATCCATACCCAGACACAGCTCATACATGGCTCAATAGGGGCAAAGGCCTGGCCTAGCCTAACTTGTCCTGTATCTGCTCTAGGTCTAGCCTGACATGTGTCACCCTGGCCCAGTCCACACTATGCAAAAAAACCCTGCAGCCATATCCAGACCAGAACTCAGCCCTTACTCCGGTGCCTGCACCTATGAATGAGAGCCCCAATGCAGTCAGTGTGCCCACTTAGCTCCCAAACCAGGCCTATTTCCAGCCATAGATTGCATGTGTGCCAGTGGTTATTCTGACCCATCTTGGCAGAGTTCCCAACTTGTCTTATCCTTTGCTTTTGGTGCTGTGGCCTAGCATTCCTGGCTAATGTAGACCAATAGATATAAGAGCCTAGCTCAGCATGACCTGTGCTCCATTCTGATTTTGTTATTGCTTATGACCGAAGGTTTACTCACCACTGCCCATTCTGCCCTCTTCCATAACAAATTCACATATTAGACAATGATTGGAGCTACTTTGTAAAGCTTGCCCGACCCTCAGGCCTGGATCATGTGATCAACAATCGAAGTTGAGACCCACTAAGATAATTTTCCAGGTTTCCACACTTGACCTACACCAAGAACCATGAGCAGTTTTGGCTGACTATATGTTGGGCTCAATACCCTCCTGTATTTTGTTCTGATTTCTCTCTCTACATTAGGAAATAACTCACTTATTTCATTTAGTACCATATTTAGTCTCAGTGTCTCTTTCTGTGCCTTTAAAACTGCCACAACTTTAATATTTTGTCTTTAGATGGTGTCCATAAATTCCTAAATAGTTTCTTAGCTTGATTCAATTCCACTTGCAGATTTTGGCTGCTTCATTATTGTTGCAGAAGTTGTCTTTCAATCATGAGCTGTTTTTCTTTTTCTTTTTCCTTTATCTTTTTTTGTTTGTTTGTTTGCCTCACTTATTTGTTCCACCTAAAATCCTGGAGTAGAATTCTAGATTCTTGCCAAGAATAGGATTTTTTTATTATTATTAGAGAAGGGGTTATAAAATTCGGAGTTATTGCTTCTCTTAAACCAATGGGAAAATAATGATGAGCAGTGATGTAACAGCAAACATTCTGATGATACATGGTACTGATCTTAAACCACACATATAATCCACATTTAAAAAGATTTATTATTTATCTGTCTTAAAAACTTAACAGACATGCAAAATTCCATAATTATCAGAAATATGTGATATTGAAACAGGATTTGGGAAGATGGCCGACCATGGAGAGCTGGTCTTAAGTGGAGTATGGAGACCAATCCAGCAGAAGAACAAACCTGGAGACATAGAATTGCAGGAAGTGTAACAGGAAGGTCACGGGATTTCACTGAAGTAGGAAGATCCACACAGCTTGGAGGGACAGCCAGAAAAAGAAATAAAGGAAAGGCAGAATGCCACGTAAAGCTTAGTGAGTTGCTATCCAAGGCAGGGCGAAGGCTGGCAGAGTCTCAGCCGAGCCAGGGAAGATAAAGACCATTAGAAAAACAAGTACCCACACAAGCGGGGACCACAGGCCACTGGAATGCTGGTGACCCTAGAGGTGGCTGCAGAATTGAACATAGGGGTCATCAACCCATGCAGAGGTAGAGGACAAGTGGGGCTGGAGTCTCTGTGGTGTGCCTCCCAACAGGACAGCATCTTTGAGCAAGTGCAGAGAGGGCTGGAGCCGCGCTCTGGGGTCAGGTCGCACAAATCTCTGATTCAGCTCTGGACTGCAAACTAGGCCCTGGAGACTCCAGCAGAAATTCCTGTTGTGCTCAGCTCTAGCCCCAGAGGCAGGGCGCCACTAAACAGAGTCTGCCAACCAGGGCAGATGCGCAAGGAAGCGGCATACAGCAGCATGCATCCCAACAGGGGAACATCTTTGAGAAAGTGTAACAGGGAGAGGAAGAAAAGCCTAGGTCCAGATGGTTTAACTACAGAATTCTACAAAGCATTCCAAACAGAGCTGACCCCAATCCTCCACAAACTCTTGAAAACAACAGAAAAGGAGTCAACCCTTCAAAACTCAGTCTATGAAGCCAAAATAACCTTATTTCGAAAACCAGACAGAGAATTAACAGAGAAGGAAAAGTACAGACTGGTTTCAATGATTAACATTGGTGCTAAGATTCTCAACAAAATCCTAACCAGTACAATCCAAAAAAGCATCAGACAGATCATTCATCCAGATCAAGTAGCTTTCATCCCTGGCATGCAGGGATGGTTCAACACATAGAAATTCATAAATGTGATACACCACATCAAAAAACTGAAGAACAAAAACCATATAATAGTATGAATAGATGCAGTAAAAGCCTTTGACAAAATCCAACATCACTTCATGCTAAAAATCCTAACCATGGTAGGCAAAGAAAGAACAATCCACAATATAATCAATGAAATGTATAAAAATCCCAATGCCAGCATCATACTGGAGAACACTGGAACCCTTCCCACTGAGATCTGGAACAAGACAAGGATGTCCACTATCACCACTACTATTCAACATAGAGGTACTTGCTAAGGCCATGAGACAACAAAAAGGAATAAAAGGAATTCAAATGAGAAAGGAAGAAGTAAAGCTTTCACTATTCGTAGATGACATTACCCTTTACATACAAGGATCAAGAGACTCAATATAGAAACTGCTAGAACTTACACAAGAGTTTGGTATAGCGGCAGGGCACAAAATAAATGAACAAAAATCAACAGCCATAGTGTATGCGAACAGCTCCAAGATGGAAAAATATATAGGCAGCAGAATACCATTCAAAATAACACAGAAGAGTATGAAGCGACTGGGAATAAACCTCACCAAAAATGTAGGAGACCTTTTTGAAGAAAATTACAGGAAGCTTAAAAAAGAAATTGAGCAGGACTTCAAAAGATGGAGCAACATCCCATGCTCCTGGATAGGTAAAATCAATATCATTAAAATGTCTATTCTACCAAAAGCAATATGCACATTCAATGCATTCCCAACCCAGTACCCAAAATATTCTTCATACAACTTGAAAAATGATCCAAAGGTTCATCTGGAAACACAAAAAACCATGAATAGATAGAACCATCCTGAAGAAAAGGAAGTTAGCAGGGGGAATCACAGTCCTGGACCTCTGGACTTATTATAGGGCAGTCGTTATCAAAACAGCCTGGTACTGGCACAAAGATAGAGAGGAAGCTCAATGGAGCAGGATTGAAACAACAGATGGGAACGCACAGAGATACAACAAAATAATCTTTGACAAAATGTCAGATGACAACCCAAGCAAATGGGAAGGTCTATTCAATAAATGCTGTTGGGACAACTGGCTAATAGCCTGCAAAAACCAGAAGAAAGACCCACATTTCTCACCATACACTAAGATCAAATCTAAAATGTACACTCAAAAACCTTCAAAAGTTTGGAAGAAAATGTTGGAAACACACTGCAAAATTTAGGTGTAGGCCCTGACTTTCTAAATAGAACACCAAAAGCACTAGCAATCAAGACCAAAATAAACAAATGGGACTTCATCAAACTAAGAAGTTTCTGCACAGCAGGGAAAACAATCAGCAAAGTAAAAAGCAACCCACAGAATGGGAGATCTTTGCACACTACGTAGGTGACAGAGGGCTAATTTCCAGAATATACAAAGATCTCCAGAGAATCCAAAACACCAAAACAAACAAACTATTCAAGAAATGGGCACAGGAAATTGGCAGGCATTTCACAAAGGAGCAAACCCAAATGGCAAATAAACATATGAAAAAATGCTCAGGTTCCTTGGCAATAAGGGAAATCCAAATGAAGACAACAATGAGGTACCACCTAATGCCAGTAAGAATGGCTCATATACAATAAAATACCAGCAGCACTTGCTGGCCAGGATGTGGGGAAAAGGGAGCCCTCCTCCACTGCTGATAGAAATGCAGGTTGGTGCAGCCTCCCTTGAAATCATTATGAAGAACATTCAAACAACTGATAATCTGCATACCATATGATCCAGCAATAGCACTCCTAGGAATATATCCAAAACACCTGCTACATGAGAAACCAACATGCACTCCCATGGTCACACCAGCACAATTAATAGTTGCAAAAACTTGGCAGCAACTGAAATGCCCATCAACAGAAGATTGAATAAGAAAGCTGTAGTTCATACACTCCAGGAAATACTACTCATCTATTAAAATAACGTAATGCAGTTTTTTGTGGCCAAATGGGCCTAACTGGGAACCATTATGCTAAGGGAAAAGAACCAATCCCAAAAGGTCAAATACCACATGTTTACCTTAATTTATGTTGAAATGCTATCAATCTGTAAAATGGTACCTGTAAAGTGTAGTATTATTTCAACCTCTAACAACCTGTATCTCATGCAACAACATAATGTGATGTAGGCAATGAACCAACAATCAATGTGAGTCAGAGTGCTTATGATCTACATCAAAGAACTGTAAAAGACTCCAGATGCAGTAGAAATCAAGACCAAAATAAACAATTGGGACCTCATCAAACTAAGAAGCTTCTGTACAGCTAGAGAAACAAACAACAAAGTAAAAAGGCAACCCACAGAATGGGAGAAGATCTTCGCACACGACATAGGTGATAGAGGGCTAATATCCAGAATATACAAAGAGCTACAAAACAACCAAAATGTCCAAACAAACAAGACACTCAAGAAATGGGCACGGGAAATGGGCAGACACTTCACAAAGGAACAAACCCAAATGGCAAATAAACATATGAAAAAATGCTCAAGTTCAATGGCAATAAGGGAAATCCAAATTAAAACATCAATGAGGTACCACCTAACGCCAGTAAGACTGGCCCACATGAATAAAAGCACCAACGACACTTGTTGGCGAGGTTGCGGGGAAAAGGGAACCCTACTCCACTGCTGGTGGGGCTGCAGGCTGGTACAGCCTCTATGGAAATCAGTATGGAAAACACGCAAACAACTCAAATTCAACATACCGTATGATCCAGCAATAGCACTGCTAGGAATATATCCAGAACACTTGTTCTAGGAGAAACCAACATGCACTCCTATGTTCATAGCAGCACAATCAGTAATTGCAAAAACATGGAAACAACCAAAATGCCCATCAACAGAGGATTGGATAAGAAAGCTATGGTTCATCTACTCCATGGAATACTACTCAGCTACTAAAAAAAACAAAATGCAGTTCTTTGTGGTCAAATGGGCCAAACTGGAAACCATAATGCTAAGGGAAATGAGCCAATCCCAAAAGGTTAAATACCACATGTTTCCCTTAATTTAAGATGATATGATGTCATGTATAACATGTTATGTTTTGAATGTTATATGTTGTGTATAAACTAAAATTGAAGTATAGGTGAGGTGGTCACAGAAGGTGGCTGGGAACCCGCATTTACTTTTAACATATTGGTTACTCATTACTATGTCAATTAATTCCACAATGATGTAAATTTTTGCTGATGGTATGTTGGAGCTTTCAATTGACTGGGATGATACTCTGCTGGCTCTGTCATCAGACCAGAGAGGGTATACCTAAGAAGCCGTTGAACTTGACGGGACAATAAGATGCTGGACTCTATGTTTGGTATACGCTTGCAATGGGGAAATCTCAACTGAACTTGAGCTGTGGTTATGCAGCAAGGTGGAGGAATCCACCATGGTGGGAGGGTTTGGGGAGGGGTGCGGAGAACCTAAGTATCTATGTAACTGTGTCACATAATACAATGTAATTACTGAAGTTAAATAATAAATAATTAAAAAAAAAAAGAACTGTAAAACCTAATGCACTTTTAAGACCCTATACTTCTTGGTAATGGGGAGGGAGAGCAGAGAAATCTTCCATCTCCCTAGAAAGTGTGAGTCAGATGAAAAGCATAACCTATCAAGAACATAACAGTTAATTTATAGACAACAGACTCAAATCACCATCGGCCAATAATAAAACCACAAAGACATAGGGGGTATCAAGAGCGATCCTGACAATCTCTTAACAGAAGGTCATATGCGCAGAGCAGAAGGTCCCGAGATTAGAGTAGGTGGACAAGAGGAGACTTATATTCCAACCCTGGAGACTCCTGGATCCTTACCAAGAACTAGCACTATGGACACCACGGACTACATCCAAACTGCCAATGAGACCATGGGGAATTGGAATGCCTTTCAGAGGTTAAGTACTCTTAGGTGATCCACTCCCACATGAATTTCCCACATGGGATAGAAAAAGTCCAAATCCCTCCTCACATAGCCCAATGTCGCTGGAACAACAGCCGGGAGCCCTGAGCAGTCTACAGAAACAGAAGAAAAATAAACTCCCTCCAAGACCAGGGAGAGGAGCTTTCTCTGGTCCTTACTTAGTTCCAATACTGGATCCCCACCCTCTCTTGCAATGACCATCAGGGTCGCCCTGGAGCACCCCTCCCCCCAAATAAAACAAAACCAACAAACAACAACAAAAAATTAGCATAGACAGAAAACAAGGAAAACTTAGAATCAGACAGGAAATGATCAGTGGGGACTCACACATACCTTGCTATGTAGGGCACAAAAATAAACCACTCCTAACTAGGGTATGAAGGATTTCCCTGCACACCCCTTCCAACAGTGTTCTATGTCTCAACGGGTGTCACATGCCTTGCTAAAGTTATAAGCCAGTTTAGACTGTCCTAAAATCTGCCAAGTTTAGTAAAAAGTATGCTTCAACACAATAAACTGCTAAATACTAAAATGAAAATAGACATGAGACAGCTGAATAGCATCGTATAGCCAATTTGAGATAGAGAGAATCCAGTTGTATACAAACAGTAATTGAATTTTAATGAAGTAGTCACAGGATATAGTTAAGAACTCACATTGTCTAACATATCAGTCACTCAATACAATGCTAATTAACTCCATAATGTTGGAAACTGTTGTTGATGATATGTTGTTGCTTTCAATTGGTCAGAATGATATTCTGCCAGCTATGTCTTCAGACCAGAGTTGGTCTCTCCAAGAGACTGTTGAATTCAGCTGGGCAATACGATACTGGACTCTATGCATGGCACATGCTTGCAATAAAAGAAACAAGACCATATTTGAACTGTAATACTACAATAAGGTGGAGCAATCCACCATGGGGAGAGGAAACAGAGAGGGGTTGGGGGAACATCAGAGACTATGCAACATTGTTATAAAATGAAATGCAATAATATATATATATATTTAAAAAAGAAATATATGACATTGTGATACACATGCACATTGTACAAGTTTCAACCATATAAATATGTTTGTTTCTTAACATTTTAAGTTTATATAAAATGTAGATAATATAATTACTAATATTCAGTATCTTCTGGGATACAAGAATAATCATGGCTCTAAATCTAATCATATTGGCCATACCATGACCTCCCATAAAAATTTTAAATTTCTCTATCTTTTCATCTTGGCTTCAAATAAAAGATAGAAAAATTTAAATCAATTGTAGGTTCCTATTAGAATAAATAAGTCACATATATTAATGACTCTGTCAGAATTTTGATTCTGCCGCTATTGTCTGGGCCACTGGAATGGAGAGACATCATCAATCATTGATAAAATGCTCCTGGCACCTTAGTGAGGAGTTATTTCCATTATTCATTACTTATATAATTCCTTACTGTATTGAGTACAATATAGGGCATTAATTAGGCAACTTGGGGGGAGGAAATCAATGCAATTTGTAGCTTTTGAATAACTTAATTTCATCCTGTCTCACCATCCATTGAATATGGCAGCAAGAATTCAGGGAGAAAAATACCAGATAAGAGTAATTCTCCATAGTTGAAGCCATAAAGCACAAGAAAAAGACAAAACATCTGGAAAGAACAAACTGCCCACAAGCTATAAATATTACAAGTGGTGTGTCCTAGGATATTCCTTTGGCAGAAGGTAATCTGGTACTGACATCTGAATGAAAGGAAGTGGTGTCACTAATTGTGGTTGAAGGAATCACTGTACCTATGAAACTGTGTCACATAATACAATGTAATCAATGAATAATAATAATAAAAAGAACAAACTGCTCACAAGCTACAAAGATTACAGGAGGAGTGTCCTTGGATATTCCTTTGACAGAAAGTAATTTGGTAACTGACATCTGAATGAAAGGAAGTGATGTCACTAATTGTGATTGAAGGAAGAACAAAGATGAAAAGAGAGGGACAATAAGTGAATGAAGAAAGGAAAAGGATAATTGTATCCCCTTCTCTCTGTGGTGTGTGTGTGCATGTGTGCGTGTGTACATGAAGATCTTCCCAGTTACTAAAGTTCACATGTCTCACGTTATCTCTCCAACAGGGCATATGTTCCTGCACTTTGATTTTGGGCTTCTAAGTCATGGACATGTTAGGTAGATAAAAAGACTTTCTGAAGGCATTGCAAAAATATACGATGTTTTAATTTTCTCAGTAAAAATGCAGTTTTTTATCAGAGGAAAAAAATGTGACTTAGGGATCATGGAATAATGAAAATTTGAGAACTTAAATGGTATTTGAATAGTCACTGATATTATGTCACAGTGAGCCAGATCATCATTTGCAATGCCAACATCCTATGTGAGTGCTAGCTGAGTCTGTATCTTCCCATCCATTTTTTTTAAAAGATTTATTCATTTTATTACAGCCAGACATACAGAGAGGAGCAGAGACAGAGAGGAAGATCTTCCGTCCGATGATTTACTCCCCAAGCGAACCGCAACGGGCCGGTGCGCGCCGATCCGAAGCCGGAAACCCGGAACCTCCTCCGGGCCTCCCACGTGGGTGCAGTGTCCCAATGCATTGGGCTGTCCTCAACCGTCCTCCCAGGCTACAGGCAGGGAGCTGGATGGGAAGTGGAGCTGCCACGATTAGAACCGGAGCCCATATGGGATCCCGGGGCGTTCAAGGCGAGGACTTCAGCCGCTAGGCCACGCCGCCGGGCCCTCCCCATCCATTTTAATAGCATGCTAAAATACCTGAGGAAATCAAGGTAAGATGATTCAATTTGTTTAGTACTTACAGTCCATATTGGAGACCCAGTAAAATTTGACTCACTTTGTTTTTGTCTAACTGGAATTTGTACAATTTGTGAGACTGAAACAACAGATGGAAATCTTACTTGAATAAACACATAAGTTTTTTTTTTTTTAAAAGGATAGTGAGAAAAGGCTAATTCAAAATCATAAAATAGTGAAGTATACCCTATTTTTTGACTGTGAATATATAAATACAATTCCATCAGGAGATCTAAGCTGTACACATTTATCAGCCATATTTGGAAGGATGGATTGAATGTTGGAGATACATTTGGGCTCTTTGTAGAAAAAAGTGAAAAAGTAGTAAGTTTTAATTACAATGTGAATGAAGGTATATATGTGACACCTATGAGGGAGGGTCATTGTTGGTGGATAGACCCATGGTGAACATTTCACAAAGCAATATTTATCAAGTTTAGGTTCTGCATATCATGGCAATTCTTCCAAGAGAAAATTACAGAACAAAACTATTCATTTCAACTTCAGTAAATCAACGCACATTCAAGATGCTGAAGTAAATATTCAAACATGTAAAACACACAGTCATTATTGTATACATAAAGACAAATAATGCACAAATAAGCCAGGGGAGACTAAATTTACCATCTAATGTTGTTGGCTCACACTTGGACTTCATTTGGAACAAAATAGGCCTTACAAACCAACGCATGAGGAACTTACATAGGTCAGAATATATGGCATGATCAGTAGGTGAAGTCATCTCCATGGAATAATTCTTTAGGTGGCACTGATGAAAACGTAGTCATCATTGCAGGCATCTTTGAAAGGAAACTTGTATTATTGCCATGACAGTCAACCACAGAAAAACCAGAACATGAAGATACATAGAGTTTCATGTAACTGTTCCTGGAAGAGGCACCACTCCTTTTTCATTAGATTAGTCACATGATCATAAGTAACTCTGAGGGAGATAGGGAAATGGCATAGTACTGCTTACATATAAACTAAAGACTGCTAGCAGCCTCTGCTTGGCTTACAGCTGACACATTGCACAATTCTGTCACCCACAGTATGCACTGACACAGTGATTAAATATATTCCACATACAGCTTTTCGCTGTAAGAAACAGCCTATGGTAGCCAAACCATGGAATCTTAGCCAAACGAGACTTATTATGGATAAAAACATATACAAATGAGATGTGAACACTTTTCTACACAGATTTCTATGAAACCTTAATTTACAAAGCTGATAAACAACATAAAGAAAATAAATTATCCCAACCTGTTATCCTAGGACAAGGGCTGCTGCTTCTATCTCTTTGTTCTGGTTCTGATGCATTTCTTCTGTAGAGAAGCTCCCTGGAGCAGAATTGAAAGATTCTTATAGGGGAAGACAAGGGAGGCCAGGATCCATGCACAGAAGAGATGAGCTCAGTGATTCTGCTCATTATCTGACAGCCATTTTTCCAGTACAGAAAGACATCAAGATTCTTGTGACAGTCCACTTTTTTTATTTAATTAGGAAATTCCTGAGACAGACTAAACAAAAACTCATTCTGATTCATGGCCCTGGAGCTGTGCTTGTGGGGACTGGTGTGTGTAAGAATCCAAAAGATATGTATCGAATTAGATGGCAAGAGACAAAAAACAAAATAAATAAATAAAAAGCATATAGAGGTCAATGCTTGCGTCTCTCTTACAGATACAGCAGTATTCAGTTATGTGGCTATCACCAAAATAACTAATCTATTCCCTAGGTCTCACACATGCATGTTGTGGCTAAGTACACAACTCCTTCATTCCTTCAGTTAAACTGAAGACAAATATTCCTTGGAAAAGCTCCACTAATAAGTAGTGATGGCAACAATCTCCCATGGTTTTAGTGTGGGCAGCAGTCAAAAAAAAAAAAAAAAAAAAAACTCCAAAGAAGCAACATGGGATATCTGAAAATCAATAGAGCTCTGAGCTTAAAATTTTTTTCACTGACTTCTGTATGAACAAAAACAAAAGGAAAATATGATGTTGGAACCAGAGTTTCCCCAGAGATTTCCAAGAAAAGCCTAAAGTTTTTAAGAGACTGATTTGGGTAAGATTACAAATTGACCTGTAAAAGACACACAATCCAAAAGACAGACATGTGAAGCTACACTCTAAAATCGGCTAAAGCAATTCAGCACATATCATGCATGTCTTTCACCCAAATAAGACACTGCAATACTCAGATTGCTAAAAATCAAATCATTTATTCATGAAATTTAACCAAATTTGAAAGAAAATATTAACATACACAAAACATAGTGCATGCAGTGCACTAGCCATGTGTGTATAACTCAAATTACACACATTCATTCGACAGCCCAATGATCTTAAGTTGTAAATATTGAGTGATTAGCTAATTTACTATTTAATAGCAACAACAACATGATAAAATTGTATCTATGTTGTGTTTTTAAAACGTATCCATTATTTCATTGAAAATTGTACACATCTAGATATGTGGAGAAATTGAAAGTGGGTACAAAAGAGGGGGTGAAGCTGTTACTGTGTTCTTGGATCTGTATTGTGAAATTTGTTCATTTCCTATAAGTAAAATAATCAACAGTAATTTTTAAATGTAGCAGAGAGAAACATGGGTAAAGTTTTCATTAAGCATGGTAGGTTTGAGCACCCTTGAAAAACCATTGCAATCTAGAAACAACATAAAGAAACAGCACTTTTTACAAGTTATAATTTTAAGAACATTATATCTTTCTGTGGATGGAGAACTGCCATGATCTCACTGGAAGAGGCCAGTAAGGAAGGAGAGTAGTCACAGTGGTGTTCCTATGGGGAACCCTACAGACTCCTTGTGGGTGTTGGTTTATCATGTGTGGAACTAGCTTTCCTAACATAAAGAGATCATATGCCACAGTATAAGAATTCATGTAACGCAAGAAGACACAGATTAATCCATGCTGTCTAATTCAGAGTACACATCCAGTTCCATATCAAGTATTGTGTACACATGAGTGTTGGGTATAATTATAGCAAGATGACAGCAGCCAATTTTGATGACCTCATGGACCATGTTCTCAGAGCTAAACATACGATGCCCCTGCATACATGTGAACTGTGGTATATAGCTAGGGTTAAATGAGGATATATATGTGGATTAATATCACCTCTCAGAAGATGGCTGTTTGCAGAACAAAAAACATGATCATCATGTACACACATATAAAGATATAACAGAATTATATATAATGTGTATATAAAATGTTATATAAAAATTATATGCTAAATATATATACTTATATAATGAATTTTGTATTACATGTGATTTATGCATGGTATCGGGGAATCTCCGGACATGCGGAAGAAAACCCAACGCTGAGTGAATGTGTAGATGTCGCGGAATTTCCAAACCCGCAGAAGAAAACCCGACGCTGAGTGACTGTGTAGAAACTCTTTATTCCATCAGGCAGCATGCAAACAGGAAAGCCATCTGCTCCTTCTTTCTCTCTACTCTGTCTGCCCTCTGCTCCAGGACCCAACCTGCTTATATATAACACCTAGCCAATCAGCTAAAAGGTCACCCCTGCACGTGGGAAGCGACCAGTCAGCTAAAAGGTCACTCTAGCAAACAGGACATGCAGCCACGCCCCAAGGGGAAGACACTTCCTGAACTTGTTTACTGCTGCCCTCGTCAGGGCGTTGGTCTCTGGTGCTGTGCTAGACAGCCCCATAGATCGTTAGGCGCTCTCTCAACAGCTCCCCCTTTTTGTTTAATTAACAAGGGACAGTGCCTCTGTTAGGTGTTCCGAGTTAGCACTCTCCTTACCCGTCATGGGCTGACCACGCGGCCGTGGACGCGGCACCTGTCTTAGGTTGGTAGAGCCCATATCAGATACTTACCCATCTTTGACTACCGGTCCAGCATGTTCAGCCATACCTTGGGGGACTCTCATCTGTGCAGCACAAGCACCACTTGCACTAGCACCTGCTGTTGGGCTTAATGGCACCACACTTGAATTAGGGGATGAGGCCAACAGAGCACATGAATGACAAGGAGCAGACCAATGCTGGTTAGACCAGCCCACTGGTGAGCAAATGAAAGGCCTCTCAAGACCCAATCGGGCCACTGCTCTACTGAAGCTACTCTTACGCCTATGGCATTGAGGGAAAGAATTTGCATGTGGAGCTCTCTGGTTAAATTATTGAACCTCAAGGACCAGCTGCCATTATCAGCACAGCAGTGCCTAACCCATTCCAACATTGGGTCAAGCCACCTCCATGTTCACTACAATTCAAATAAGAAACATTGAACCAATGGGAAACCAAAAACATAAATGGTGGGGAAACACATGCAAAGGCAGGGGGTATAGAGACATTATTCTTACAGGTCACATTTACATTTTCTTCCCAACTGGGTGAGTTACTATAGATATAGGCACAATTCTGTATCACTGTCCCATGAGCCTAAGCAAATACTGATATATCTGAGTGGCCACCATTGCTGGTACACAGTACTCAGGCATTCCAAGGTTGAGCGAGCAGGATCACCTTATGAATAATTATACCCAAAAAAGGTTGAGTTGGAAAAGATGGAAAGCAGCTTTGTCACAGCAAAACCTGGGGCCACTCTTCTGGGTGACATAGTACTTTGACATCCCGTCCATTCCGGGGGCCATCTCCAAACACCAGCACAGCATGGCAGTATCTGACGTACTCCGGTCACAGACCATTGCCACATTCAGCTTGCAGGCAGAGTCGAAGAACGGTGGCAGTCATGGTCATAGCTACTCCATCAGTTCGGTTATCCTGAAACCTCCCTATGGTCTGATCCACCATCAGGATGCAATGTCAAGTCTCATTTACAGCATAGGCCCAGGCTTGGAAGCACACAGTACCAGGCAAGATGATACTTATGTTCCTTATGGTATCGATTTATTGTCCCAAGGCACAGTGGGCAGTCTGATGCTCTCATTGCTGGTAAAGAACGTAGGCAATATATGGCTGTTATTGGTCACTGGCAGGGGCATCAGCCATGCCTGCACTATCATCCACAGGTGAAGGTCCTGGTCAGGTCCGTTCGCTGCCAAGCTTGTTGTCAGTGCAGTCATTAGCATCCACCACATCGGGGGCTTCATCTTGAGGAGGCTCCTTCACCACACGTGTCAGATGTCCGGGTATCCACACTGGTCCTTCAGAATCCTGCAAAAAAACACAAACTGCACCTGGCGTCCGTCGTAAGACAGGATGCGGGCCTCACCATGCTTTTGTTAGGACATCCTTCCACATAACCCGGTCTTTACATGGGCCGTCACCAGAGGTATGCCGCTCAGCAGCAGAGCAGCCATGCAAATCCAAAATCAAAAAATTAAAAACACATGTAACAGGAGCTAATTGGTGTTTTGGGCTATTGGGGAAGAGGGAGCTCCTACTCCCCCTTTTTGTTTAATTAACAAAGTCTTGAGTATGGCATGAGCATGCTCTACTATAGCCTGACCCGTGGAATTATAGGGAATGCCAATGGAATGTTTGATAGCAAATTCAGAACAAAATTTATACTCTTGAAAATTAGGAACATTCATATACTTGGATATCTAGCATTTCCCAATGCAATTTTAAGAGCATCTTAACTTTTTGTTTTAGGAATACAAAACATGCTATACAATAATTTCCTCTTTCGCTAATTTGATAAATCACCTTTCTTCTAATTATATCTAATAAGAAGCATTCGTGACAACAGTGTTTACTATAACCACAAAAAAATGTTTCGTTTGAAGAACAGTCATCTCATGATTTATTTACAGCAGCAATAGAATGTGTAGATGTCGGGGAATCTCCAAACCCGCAGAAGAAAACCCGACGCTGAGTGACTGTGTAGAAACTCTTTATTCCATCAGGCAGCATGCAAACAGGAAAGCCATCTGCTCCTTCTTTCTCTCTACTCTGTCTGCCCTCCAGGACCCAACCTGCTTATATATAACACCTAGCCAATCAGCTAAAAGGTCACCCCTGCACGTGGGAAGTGACCAATCAGCTAAAAGGTCACCCCTGCACGTGGGAAGCAACCAGTCAGCTAAAAGGTCACTCTAGCAGACAGGACACGCAGCCATGCCCCAAGGGGAAGACACTTCCTGAACTTGTTTACTGCTGCCCTCGTCAGGGCGTTGGTCTCTGGTGCTGTGCTAGACAGCCCCATAGATCGTTAGGCGCTCTCAACACATGGTATAATAATTTATTACAATATCATCTTGAATTTACATGAAAATTAATAAATATAAAATTCAATAGATACATATAGAGAATCTAAATAGAGTCACTTTAAGATAAAACGTGATAAAAATTAAGTTGCTTTTAATTCTAATACAGTCTTAGGATAAAATTAGCATGGACACAGGAAATGACACTCTGGATACTGGGTAAAATATGTGCTTTAATATAGATAAGTTTTGATTATTTAAATTATCAATGCAGCAATAACTAATTCAGAATTGATACAACACCTAAACTTAAGGGGCATAAAGTATGTAACAAATCAAATAGTGACTAGAAGCAAAAGTATCCTATGCTCCTGCTAATCCATAAAATAAAGCTAAACCAGAGTGCAATAAGCAACTCAAAACTCAGGAAACCACAGGCTCATTTCCAAATTAGAAAAAGTCTCAGTTTGAGTGTAATGGATTTATTTTAGTATATGTGTTGCAGAAGCAAGCACTAATGGTCTCATTTTATACTTATTAATCACATTTACAAATGACTACTGTCTCTGATGCATAAAATATTATGTAACAAATTATTGCCTTGTTGCTCTGGAGGATTTATATGTATTCAAAGTATCTTTTTTGGGCCTAACACAGTAGTTCTAAGAATAACTTCTTATGCTAGCTCAAAGTGGAATTTCTGTGTCTGTGAATTTCCATACTCCTTGTTTTTAGCTACTGCAATTCTTTCTTCCAATTCTTAATTCCATACTTCCTTTGAATTTCTTACCTTCTTTTTGTATGTTTCTTTAATCTGTATTTATGATCTGCCAATGTAATAAGGATCTGTTCCTTACAACACAATCTTTTATGCCATCCTATTTGCACATCTCCCCTTAGACAATATGACAACAATTGCAAACTCCATGGATTAACATGTTTTAGCCAAACTGTTCATAACTCTCATGGATTTATTAAACAAAATAGCACACAATTAGAGTAAAATGTATTACATTTACTGATAGCACAGCTTCAAAATAGATGAAAACAAACAAGTGATAAATAATAATTTCCATCCAAGATGCCAAGACACAGAAAAACTTGAAACTTTGCTAAGATTTCTGCAATAAAGTATTGAGTAGCCTTTGTATGTATATCTGACTTTCATGAAGTCACCTTCACTCCTGTGACAGCAAGATTTATGACTATTCATATGACAAACACAACATGCACATTATGTGCTGTACTTTGGAAAACAGACAAGTAAGATGATGGCACGTCTCAAGACTAACATGTTGTTATTTTCCAATCAGTGGCCCAGAAGCCTCAATCAGATGTTCCTGAGATATGTGTGGAGGTCCCAACCCATCCCATGAAAGAAAGAGTTCTTCCTCCTCAGATGATGTGTACTTTGTTTCTGCTTGGAATGAACCCCTTCTTATGGAAGAAGATGGTAAGGGGCAAAATGCAAGGTCTGAATTCAGATGGAATTATAATTTAATCAGCCAGCCCAACCTCTACTCACTCCACTTTCTCTTCATTGTGGAGTGTTTTGTGACACAGTGAATGAAATGAAGGCTTTGAGAAGGGACACGTATTTTGGTCATTAAAACAAATCATAGCTCCTCAAAACCAACTCAAAATGTTTCAGCATTGGAAGACCTGTAAGTGAGGCCAGGTACAGCAACAATTTATGTCAAAACCTCTCTGAAACTCCCATACACAAACTCATGCTCACTTACTCACCTGTTCTACTCACCCCATCATGGAAAGAACCATTTCTCTTACAAATAACCAACTAAAATTCACCTGCATTCATCCTGATGTTTCCTACCCTGTATGCACTGCATAGTAAGATACTTCCACCCTCAAATTTGTGAGCTATCTAGAATTATGTGCCATGAATACACTCAATCTCATTCCCATACAACTCCCTAATTTTATTTTTATTGGACACTCAAATATACAAAAGGATTAGAGATGAGGAGGCAGATCGTCTGTCCATTGATTCATTCCCCTAGTGGCCTCAATGGCCAGAGCTGAGCTAATATTCACCCAGGAGCTTAGAGCCTCTTCTGGGTCTCTCACATGGGTGGAAGGTCCCAAGTCTTTGGGCCATCCTCATCTGCTTTCCCAGACCACTAGCAGGAATCTGGACAGGAAGTGGGCCACTAGAATTACCAATGCATTCATGATATCCTGGAATGTGTAAGGAAAGGATCTTAGCCATTAGGCTACTGCATCAAACCCACAACTCCCTAATGTTTTAAAGATTTGTTTTTTTATTGTATTTTTATTGTAAAGTGAGATATACAGAAAGAAGTAGAGGCAACAAGCAAGGTCTTCTGTCAAAGATTCCATCTCCAAGTGACCACAATGTTCTGGAGCTGGGTGGAGTTGAAGCCAGGAACCAGAGATGGGGCTCTTCTGGGTCTCCCACACAGATGCGGAATCCTAATGCTTTTGGTAGCCCTATACTGATTTCCCAGGCCAAAAGAAGAGAGCTGGATGGGAAGTAGAGCTTGTGGGATTAGAACTAGTGCCTTATGGGATCTATGTATGTGCCAGACTGTAGCAGCTAGGCTACTGTTCCTGGCCCACAAGTCCATGGCCAAACGATTAAATTTCTGAAAATTCACTTTCATTTCTTAACATGTTATATTTTCATTATATATTTTTCATTATATATTTTATTGCAATAGGGATTGCCCCTCCATCTCCTATTCTTTTCTTTAACATTTATTTATTTTTATTGGAAAGACAGACATACAGTGAGGAAGTGAGACATAGAGGAAGATCTTCTATCTGATGGATCACCCCCAAAGTGGCCATAATGGCTCGAGCTGAGACAATGTGAATTCAGGAGCCAGGAGCTTCTTCCGAGTCTCTCTCCTGGTGCAGGGTCCCACAGTTTTGGGCCTTGCTGGACTGTTTTCCCAATCAGAGAATTAGATTGGATTCAGGGCTGCCAGAATTAAAGCTGGTACCCATATGAGATCCTAGCACACTCAAGGTGAAGACGTTAACCCACTGCACTACCATGTCAGGACCCCATCTCTTCTTCCCCTTAACCTCAGCAACTGACACTCCCCTCTGTTTTGTTGACATTTTAATCACAGTCATTCATCTCACAGATCACTGAAGCCACAGCAAATTCAACACATGAAACTGCTGAAAACAGAACCGCACATTATAGCACACAAACACACACACAGTCACCAAACACAGCATAACACACTTCATATACCATAAAACATACATAAATTCATAATGTAATGGTGTGACATTAATATATACAGCTGTGCATAAAACTGGCCTACAAATGGAAAGTAAAACTCTACCTTTGAAACTCTAAACTCATTGCAATACTCATATACCACTAAATCATATAAGCTGCAACTAAATTTGTGCTAGCATGCTATGAAAGAAAATACACTCAGCACACTGAATACACTGAAATATTTTACTGTAATGTGTGAATCCAATGAGTTAATCATACACAATAGAACAGATTCATGACACAATTGATCATCTCAAGAATCAAGAATTAAATGTTGAGCTTAGTTAACAATTAACAGTAACAGTGACATGAAAATTCATATATACATATTCTTTAAAAAGTCAGATTAAAAGCCTAAGAAAATGGATATTGATTTATATGCCTGTGTCCATTTTGAGGTGAAGTGAAGAGAGTGACAGAGTGAAAAATATATTGGAGGTAAAGAGGAAAAATGTTAGCCAATGGAGTTGGACTGAGGTGCTTGGTAGGAAGGATTCAACAAAAAGTAGCAAAACCTGAAAGACAAGACCCCTGCTCATACTAACAACATTCCAGATTATGGTGTCTTATTTAGTCACCAACAAATGTGCACACAATGTGTTTGGGCTTTTAGTAGGATATGCATATCTGTGTTTCCTGAAATATCTGATCATGACTAGAATTAGAAGTGTTCTAAGAACTAGCTATTTCTGCTAGTAAATTTCAAACCAGTAATTCAACAGTCTGAAGTCAAGGCATTAGAGAAATTAGGAAAGAATGGAGCACCCATGGATTAGATACAACCTTAACACAAGCTTAATGCATTTATCTACTGTGTATTAATGTCTTAATGCATTTATCTATTGTGTATTAATGTGTAACAAGTTTCCACAACCTTAAACAAAATGCAACAAGCTATTCTAATATATCTCTACTTGTGTATATAGAAATAAAGTCAGCCTATGTTATGGGCTACCAATAAATTACGCAAAAGCTAAATTTTCTGTGGACTATTGGGTAATATACACTTAGTCTTTGTAGGTACAAAATTTTAGTCCTACACCACATTATTTGCTTAGCTCTAACGCCTGCCACAATGCTATTTCTACTTTAAATTTAATTTTGATGACTGTCTACTATATCAATTTGGAATTATAATACAGTTTCATCTTTGAATTTTACAATATTTAATTTCATCACTCTGACAATTCCAATTTTACACAGTAGGCAACATTTATAAGCTTGAGAAAGCTAAGATAAAATATCTTTATTAAAGAGCATTTCACAGCATTTTGTAACTATAATGAATTTACTAAAAACAAAATCAGACAAATAGACTGGTAAATAATAATAAACACCACTCAAAGTGGATACATTCTATGTGATGAACAACTTCAAGCACAAATTATGCTTGACTATGCAGACTATATGTAAACACACACATGCACATGCACACACGGTGCCCAAATAATGCAACCCAAGAAAAAAAGTAAAAGTTATTGATTTGAATCCTTGGCCAGGCAACATGCCACAGTTTTACTTGGAGTGCACATGTGGTGGTAAATCTACGTTTTTATATTTTGAACTTAATTTCATTCTAATGATAGCAAGTCCCATGTTGACTGGCAAAATATACACTTCATATACCATTCTGCAGAGTGACAACTCTTTTCATACTGCATTGCAAAATCCACAAGAACATTCTTCTGAGATATGTGTGAAGGAACCAGCTCATCTAATGAAAAATGGAGACAATTCTTCCCAGGAGGATGATGTATCCTACTTTTCAGCTTAGAATAAAACCATTCTTATAAAAAAAAATGGTAAGAAATATTCAAAGAGCAAGTGTAAAATTAAAGAAGAGTTGTAAACCAGTCACAGCCAACCTTTACTCTATGCACTTTCCCCTTACAACACAGCATTTCAATGCAAGGGAACTTGGAGGGACTCACTGGGAATGTGTTCCCAATTATAGGTGACAGCTAGACAATTCAATGTGAGCAGTGGGAGGTCCTCAAGTGGGTGATGATAACTTATGTGGAGACTGTCTTGAGACTCCCAACAAGGAAATCAGTTCAGGCTGGCATATGAATATATTATACCCCTAATTATAAAAGAACCAATAATATTTCAACCAATTTTTTCAAATCTAACTTCATTCTTCATCTTCTTATCATCTAGTAGAGACATTGTACAGAACAACTCTGTGAAAAGATTTCATATATGCCATTGGTCTCATAGGTTCCTATATCCACAACTTCTTTAGGTCTTCAGAAAAAAACATGTGGTGAGAATCCTACAATGAATTTTTCACGTGCTGTTTCTGGGAACTTACTGATTCATACATGCAGATATCTTTTCAGCCAAGGAAATATGGATGCATATCCAACAAAACTTACACAGACAAGTATAAACAAAAGATGTGCATGTGTGTGTATGTATGTATATGTACATACATGTATGTATGTGTTCACACATATAGATATATGTATGCATGCGTACATACGATAGGTATGCATACATTTACATGTACATGCACAGAGATCATATACACATGTACATAGAAATATATATACTTGCATATCCATGCACATTTCTATGTACATATATATGCATACAAGCATCATGAAAATAACCTCAACAAACTCACAAGAATGTTATTGAATATTTTTGGAGACAGCTGCTTTTGTGCTTTGTCTGGGACATATACTTCAGTCAGCACAGCAAAGGGCAAGAAGCAATAACAGAGATAAATGGTTTGGCAAAATTGCCTTCTATCCTGAAATAACAATTCTCGAAAGCAGTTACGTGACTAACACATATATTTACTCTACTATTCTTTGAAATAGCAAACAACTGCAGTGATGCCACAGCTTAAGATTAACATGTTGGAAAGATGGCCGACCGCAGAGAGCTGGTGTAGGGTGAAGTAGGGAAAGAGCGGAACTGATCCAGCAGAGAAACAGGCCAGGAAACACAAAATTGTAGGGAGAAGAGCAGGAAGGTCACTGGAGTTCACCAATGCAAGAAGAACTACACAGCGTGAAGGAACAGCCACAAAAAGTGGGAAAGAAAATACAGCACACTGCAAGAAACTTGGTGAGTCACCACCCCAGGCAGGGGGAAGGTGGCAGAGTCTCAACCATCCCAGGGAAAACAGAGGCGGCTGGAAGGATAGGCGCCAACACCGACAGGAGCACCATTCCACTGGAGGGCAGGAGCCCCGAGAGAAGGCTACTGGACTGATCATAGGGGGCATCATCCCCTGCAGAAGTGGAGTACAAGCAGGGGAGATTTCCCAGAAGTGTGCCTCACAACTGCTCAGCGGCTTTGAGAGAGTGCAGAGGGAACTGGAGCGGCGCTGTGGGACTGGGGCTCAGAAATCCCCATATCAGCTCCGAACAGTGGACTGGCTGCTAGAGGATCCAGTGGATCCTATTGCTGGGCTCAGCCTGAGCTCCAGAGGCTGGGCAACACTCGGCAGAACCTCACAACCTGGGCAGAAGAGCAAACTAGTAGGGGCACGGCTGCATGCTCCTCACAGCTCTGTGCCTCTCAGGGCTGCACTTCCACCGTTGAGAAAGTGCAACTGAGAAAGTAGCTTTATATAGAGGCCAGGGCTGTGAATTCAAAGCAAAGAACAGCCACTTCCTCAGGCAGAAGCCCCTGCTGGGCTCAGCTGGAGAGGCCAAACTGGAGCCAGCTCAGCAGAATCAGCCAGACAGGTTCCCCCAGTGGGAGCCCACTCAGAAAAGCCTGCCTGCCCAGTGGCGGGAGGTGGTATTGCACCTTTCAGTGGAGCAGCACTTCTGAGTGGGAATTCCGGAGAGCAGAGTTCGGTGGTGCTGAGGCCAGCAGAAATTTCCCACCTAGCCCAGGGTTGGGGATTTCAAGCTTCGAGCAGCAGAGGCCTCTGCTGTGCTAACTTCAAGCCCTGAAGGAGAGCCTCGGCTCAGCACTGAAGCAGAAACCCCCACTGTGCTAGGCTTGTGATTCTGAGCTGAGGTGCGGCTCGGCAGAATGAATCTCAGTGATGCAACGCCTTGGAATGAGAGCTGCAGGGGGAGGGTCCCGGCACTAGGGCTGACCCGCAAAGCCTCCTGACCCAGCTCACGGCTGTGATCTACAGACCCTGAAGAGCAAGAAGCTGGTGACTCAGGCAGTATGCCCTGCTGGGCTCAGCCGGAGATGCCAAACCAGAGCCGGCTCAGCGGAATCAACCTGACAGGTTCTCCAAGTGGGAGACCACTCATAAAAGCCAGCCTGCCCAGTGGCGGGAGGTGGTGTTGCACCTCTCAGCGGAGCAGCACTTCTGAGTGGGAATTCCAGAGAGCAGAGTATGGAGCTGAGGCCCGCAGAAATTTCCAACCAGCCCGGTGTTGGGGATCTCAAGCTTCAAGCAGCAGAGGCCCTTGAGGTGCTAACCTCAAGCCCTGAATGAGTGTATTGGCTCAGCACTGAGGCAGAAGTCCTCAGTGGGGCAACGCCTTTGAGAGGGAGCTGCAGGGGAAGGGGCTGGGCACTAGGGCTAGCCCACAAAGCCTCCTGACCCAGCTCAGGGCTGTAGACTACAAACTCTGAGCAGCAAGCAGCTGGTGACTCAGGCAGCACCCCCTGCTCTACTCAGCTGGAGCCTCAGTGGTGGTGGTGCACGTAGGACAACTCCTAACCAGCTAGCTGCAACGGAGCCAGGTGGCAGTTATATAAACCCAGGCACAAACGAAGCAACCCAACAACAACCCCACAATCACCTGCTGTCCCCAATAGAGTAAGAAATATAACGCTTATGCCAGCACCCCATACAGCAGCAGCTAGAACACCACCTATAGATTACAGCACTGAGGGCAACGGCTGTGGACAAACAAGTCAAACGCTAAAATCCCAAAACAACAAGAAGCAAAAACACAATGAAGAGAAGTATCAGAAAAAGCAATGACCCAGAAGAAAGATCAAGCACTCCCTCTCAACACAACCAAAAACTAATCTCAATATCTGAGATGCAAGATGAAGACATAGAGGAAATACCAGAGAAGGACTTTAAGAAACTAGTGATGAAATTCATCAGAGACGGTGAGAAGCGCTGGAAAGAGTCCAAGGTATTCGAAAACCATGTCACTGCAGAAATAAACCAAGTCAAAAAGAAAATCCACGATATAGAGCACAAAATTGAAAGCCTAACCAACAGAATGAACACAACAGAGGACAGAATATCAGAATTGGAAGACAATCAGAATGAAAGGCAGCAACTCATCAAACAGTTGGAAACAAATCTAGAGGAAGCCAATAGATCCATACAGGAAATGAAAGACAACCTAAAAAAATCAAATATTACAATAATAGGCCTTCCTGAAGGAGTGGAAAAGGGGACAGGCTTGCAACGGGTGCTCAATGAGATAATACAGGAGAACTTTCAGAACACTGGAAATATAAATCCAGCACAAATCCAGGAAAGACAAAGAGCCCCCAACAGATTCAATCCAAACAGATCCTCACCCAGACATGTGGTCCTCAAGCTACCTTCAAGTGAATACAAGGAAACTATTCTGAGACAAGTAAGAAAAAAGGATTAGATTACGTTCAGAGGAAGGCAAACCAGAATCACAGCCGACCTATCAGAAGAAACGCTCCAAGCAAGGAGAGAATGGGTTAAAACCTTTCAAATCCTGAAACAAAACAACTGCCAACCAAGAATAATGTACCCAGCAAAGCTCTCATTTGTATTTGAGAATGAAATCAAAAACTTCAACAGTAAAGAGAAACTCAAAGAATACATCAACACGAAACCAGCTCTGGAAAATCTCCTCAGGAAGGTGCTAAACCCAGAAAGAAAAAATGAAAACCAAAATCAAAGATGGCAAATGGGAAGACCTCCCCACTGAAACCCATACAAGGAAAGTCAACCAGTCAGAAATTCTAATAGTCGCAATACACACTTATACGATTACACACACTCATGGTAGCCCAAAATCAATTTCTCTCAATATTATCTCTAAACACAAATGGCCTAAACTCACCAATCAAAAGGCATAGATTAACGGAATGGATCATCAAACAGCAGCCAACAATCTGTTGCCTACAAGAGACACATCTAACCAGAAAAGCCTGTAAGAAACTTAAAGTGAAGGGATGGAAAAAAGATATTTCATGGCAATGGATGAGAAAAAAAAGCTGGCGTAGCTGTCCTAATCTCAGATGACCTAGACTTCAGATGACAGACATCAAAAAGGACAGAGAAGGACATTATATAATGGTGAAGGGATTGAACCTCCAGGAAGAGATTGCAATCGTGAACATATATGCACCTAATTCCAATGCACCTAACTTCGTGAAGCAATTACTTACAGACTTAAAGGGAGACATAGATATACACACAATGATAGTGGGCGAACTTAACACTCCGCTAACAACTATAGACACATCAACAAAACAAAAACTCAACAAAGAAACAACAGAGCTCGTACAAACATTAGAACAACTAGACTTGGTAGACATTTATAGAACATTTCTTCTAAGACCACAGGTTATACATTTTTTTTCAGCAGTGCATGGAACCTACTCCAGGATCAACCACATGCTAGGACACAAAGCAAATCTAAATAACTTCACAAAGACAGGAATCATACCATTTACCGTCTCAGACCACCACAGATTGAAACTGGAAGTCAGCAATTCAAAATGCCCAAGGAAATACAGAAACTCTTGGAGGCTGAACAATATGCTATTAAACAAACAATGGATCTGGGAAGAAATTAAGGATGAGATCAAAAAAATTTATGGAAAACAATGAAAACTCTGACACAGCATTCCAAAACTTGTGGGACATGGCCAAAGCAGTGCTACGGGGTAAATTCATCGCAATTGGAACCCATGTCAAGGCCCAAGAGAGGCACCAAATACAGGAACTAAACACACACCTCAAGGAATTGGAGAAGCAGCAGCAGGAGAGCCCCACACAGAACAGGAAACAAGAAATCATCAAAACAAGGGAGGAAATCAACCAGATAGAAATAAAAAAACATACACAAAATCAATGAATGAAAAAGCTGGTTTTTTGAAAAGATAAACAAAATAGACACCCCGCTGGCCCGTCTGACAAAGAAAAAACAAGAGAAGGCAAGAATTAAGAGCATCAAAGATGAAAAAGGCAACATAACAACAGACATTACAACCATTAAAAACATAATTAGAAGTTACTACAAAGCACTATACTCCAACAAATCAGAAGAACACCAAGAAATGGAAAAGTTCTTAGACTCACACCACCTGCCAAAACTTAGCCCAGAGGCAACAATCGACCTTTACAAACCCATAACTGAAGCAGAGATTGAATCAGTGATTAAAGATCTCCCAACAAAGAAAAGCCCAGGCCCAGATGGCTTCACTACAGAATTCTACAAAACGTTCCGAACAGAACTAACCCCAATCCTCTACAAACTCTTCAAAACAATAGAAAAGGAAGCAACCCTTCCAAACTCATTCTATGAAGCCAACATTACCTTAATCCCAAAAGCGGGCAGAGATCCTACAGAGAAGGAAAACTACAGACCTATCTCTCTGATGAACATTCATGCTAAGCTTCTCAACAAAATCCTAGCCAATAGAATTCAAAAATCATCCTACAGATCATTCATCCAGATCAAGTAGGATTCATCCCTGGAATGCAGGGATGGTTTAACATTCGGAAATCCATCAATGTGATACACCACATCCAAAAACTGAAAAACAAGAATCACATGAATGTATCAATAGACGCAGAAAAAGCTTTCGACAAAATCCAGCACAACTTCCTGCTAAAAACCCTAACCAAGGTAGGCATAGATGGAAAAATCCACAACATAATCAAAGCAATATATGAAAACCCAACACCAACATCATACTGAATGGAGAAAAACTAGAAAGCTTCCCACTGAAATCTTGAACAAGACAAGGATGCCCGCTTTCTCCGCTGCTATTCAACATAGTTCTAGAGGTACTCGCTGAGGCCATAAGAGAAGAAAAAGAAATCAAAGGAATCCAAATGGGAAATGAAGAAGTCAAGCTCTCACTATATGCAGATGACATGATTTCTTATATGGAAGAGCCAAGAGGCTCAACACAGAGACTACTAGAACTTATATGAGAGTTCGGTAGGGTTGCAGGGTACAAAAGAAATGAACAAAAATCAACAGCCATAGTGTATCCTAACAGCCCCAAGTTGAAAAAAGATCTAACCAGCAAGGTAGCATTCAAAATAACAGGGAAAAGCATGAAGTATCTGGGAATAAATCTAATGAAAAATGTAGGAGACCTATTTGAAGAAAACTACAAACTGCTTAAAAAGAAATTGAACAAGACCTCGAAAGATGGAGGAACATCCCATGCTCCTGGATAGGTAAAATCAATATCATTAAAATGTCCATATTTCCAAAAGCAATATATACATTCAACACAATCCCAATTAAATTACCCAGAGCATTCTTCATGGAACTGGAAACAATGATTCAAAGCTTCATATGGAAACACAAAAAACCATGAATAGCTAGAATCATCCTGAAGAATAGGAAGTTAGCAGGGGGAATCACCGTCCTGGACCTCTGGACATACTATAGGGTAGTGGTTATCAAAACAGCCTGGTACTGGCACAAAGATAGAGAGGAAGATCAATGGAGCAGAATAGGAGACCAGATGGGAACCCACACAGATACAGTCAAATAATCTTTGACAAAAGGAGAAACAATAATCCAGGCAAATGGGAATGTCTGTTCAATAAATGCTGTTGGGACAACTGGTTGATAGCCTGCAGAAACAAAAAGATAGACCCACATCTTTCACCTTATACTAAGATCAAATGTAAATGGATAACAGATCTAAACCTACATCCAGAAACCTTCAAACGTTTGGAAGAAAATGTTGGAAATACTCTGCAAGATCTAGGGTTAGGTCACTACTTCCTAAGAAGGACACAAAAGCAACAGCAATGAAGACTAGAATAAACAAATGGGACCTCATCAAACTAAGAAGCTTCTGTACAGCAAAGGAAACAATCAACAAAGTAAAAAAGCAGCCCACAGAATGGGAGAAGAGCTTCGCGCACAACATAGGTGATAGAGGGCTAATATCCAGAAGATACAAAGAACTACAAAACAGCCAAAACACCAAAACAAACAAGCCACTCAAGAAATAGGCACGGGAAATGGGCAGACATTTCACAAAGGAACAAAACCAAATGGCAAATAAATATGTGAAAAAATGTTCAAGTTCCCTGGCAATAAGGGAAATTCAAATTAAAACATCAAAGAGATGCCACCTAACGCGAATAAGAGTGGCCCACATGACTAAAAGCACCAACAACACTTGTTGGAGAAGTTGCGGGGAAAAGGGAACCCTACTCCACTGCTGCTGGGGCTTCAGATTGGTACAGCCTCTATAGAAATCAGTATGGAGAATATTCAAACAACTCAAAATCGACATACCGCATGACCCAGCTATAGCACTCCTAGGATTATATCCAGAACACTTGTTTTACAAGAAACCAACATGCACTCCTATGTTCATAGCAGCAGAATCCGTAATTGCAAAAACATGGAAGCAACCAAAATGCCTATCAGCAGAGGATTGGATAAGAAAGGTATGGTTCATCTACTCCATGGAATACTACTCAGCTATTAAAAAAAAATGCAGTTCTTTGTGGCCAAATGGGCCAAACTGGAAACCATAATGCTAAGGGAAATGAACCAATCCCAAAAGGTTAGATACCACATGTTTGCCTTGATTTAAGATGATATGATGTTAAGCATAACATGTTTTGTTATGGATGTTATGTCATATGTCATATATAAACTAAAATTGAACTGTGAATTGGGGGTCACAGAAAGTGGTTAAGAAATCGCATTTATTTTTAACATGTTGACTGCTCAATACCATGTCAATTAATTCCATAACGATGTTCATTGTTGCACAATGCATGTTAGTGCTTTTATTTGACCGGGAAGATACTCTGCTGTCTCTGCTCTCAGACCAGAGAGGGTCTACCGAATAAGTAGTTGGACTTGGCTGGACTATAAGATGTTGGACTGTATGCTTGGCATATGCTTGCAAAGAGGGAATTTCAACTGAACTTGAACTATGGTTATGCAACAAGATGGAAGAACCCATCATGGGGGGAGTGTAAGGGGAGATTCCCAGATTCTATGTAATTACAACACAATGTAATTAATGAATAAATTTAATAAAATAAAAAAAGATTCAACTCTGACTCAGGAACTTCATGTTCAGATCATCGGACCTGCAAATATCTCTTTAGTGGAAGTTCTGAGTTCAATGGTATGATCTCCAGAGAAATTAGTCTAAAAGCACAATGGTAGTTGCAATTGTTAGGTCAGTTGCAGCCCAGCCCAATCCTGCCAACCACTCTCTCAGCCTTCACATAAATCAGAGGAAGCTATAGTCTAGTCACAGCAACTCTTAATAACCTCAATCAAGTAAGCCCTTTGCCCTGCTTCTCAGGCTTGCGAATATGTATGACAGAGTTGTCTAGTCTTTCCCACATCCCAGTCAGCTCTTGTACATGTAAATGTGCATTGAAACCTAGTTCAACCCAACATGGCCCACTCTCCAGTTCAATATGGTGCTATTGTGTTCCATTTCCTGGCTAGTCATTCCTGCTCCAGTCCTGGTTCTCAGAATCACCAGTGGGAGTGGCAACCCAAGATAGAGGTGCCCACTGTTTCCCTAATTGGACAACTCCTGAATCTTGCATTCTTTTTTTTTTGTTTGTTTGTTTGTAAGCAATTTTATTTCTAAGAATATAATTTTGATTTTTATTAAAATAATACAGGTTTTAATGGAGGTGAGACTGGCTTCAGTGTGTCGAAGATTTTATATTCTCTTTATAAAAAAGTTTTAAATTTTTAACTATTCATGTGCAAATATTGCCCTTAAATAGATCATTTTTTATTAATTACGTTGCATTATGTGACAGTTTCATAGGCTCTGGGATTCCCTCAACCTCTCCCCATGTCCTTCCCCCATGGTGGATTCTTCCACTTTGTTGCAGTATTACAGTTCAAATTCAATCAAGATTCTTTCTTCACAAACATATACCAAGCATAGAGTCCAGCATCTTATTGTCCAGATAGATTGAACAGTTTCTTGGTGAGACCACCTCTGGTCTGAAGGTAGAACTGGCAGAATATCATCCCAATCAATTAAGAGTCCCAACTTAACATGAACAACAATTTACATTATGAAATTGACATGGTTTTGAGTAACCAGCATGTTAAAAAAATGCAAGTTCTTAGCCACATCCTGTGATTAGCTTATTGTTATTTCAACTTTAGTTTATATACAGAACTGGATGCTAGAGCTCTTAAAATGGCTATAGGGTACTATTCAGCTGTCTTGAGTCTATTTTCATTTTAGTATTTAGCAGTTTACAGTATTGCAGCATAGTTTTGTTAAACTTGGTGGATTTTAGGATAGTCTAAACTGACTTGTAACTCCAACAAGACATTTGTCAACAATTAAGGTGCAGAACAGTTTTAAGAGGGGTGTGCAGAAAAATCTTCAATACCATAGTGAGGTGTGATCAATCTTCATGTCCCACCTAGTGAGGTATGAGTAAATCCACGCTAGCCCTTTCCTGTCTGATTCTAAGCTTTACACATTGTGTGTCTATTTATTCTAGTTTTTTTAGTTAATTAGTTAGGTAGCTAGTTAATTAGTTAGTTAGTTAGTTAGTTAGTTAGTCTGTTTGTTTGTTTTGAGGGGTTTCTGGAGCGATCCCAATGATCATTGCTTAGAAGGGTGGGTGTTCAGAGCCAGAATCAGGCCAGGACCAGAGAAAGTTCCCCTCCCTAGTCCTGAAGGAAGTTTATTATTCTTCTGTTTCTGTGGACCGCTCAGGGATTCTGGTTGTCATTCCGATGACGTTGGTTTCTGCATGGTAGTGTTTAGACTTCCCCCATCCCCTGCGGAAGTTCCAACTGGGGTTGGTGACCTCAGAGTTCTTGGACTCCGAGGGGACTCCAATTCCCCTTGGTCTCCTTGGCAGTTGGGATATAGTCCTTGTTGCTCATATTAATAGTTCATGTTGAGGATCTGGGAGTCTTCAGGGTTGGGATCTGAGCCTCCTCCTCTCCACCTGCTCCACTCTGGAGTACCCCCCTGCTCCATGCACATGATCTCCTGTTAGAGGCTGTCAGGATCACTCCCGATTCCACCCCCATTTCTTAGTATAGTAGCTTTACTATTGTAAACTGCCAACTGGAGCCTATTTTCTATGAATTACCAGATTTGATCTTGATAGGCTATATTATACATTTTTTTACGCTTTTTAGGGAGATGGAATATTTTCCTGCATTCCCCTCCCATTTATGGATTAACATAGGGCATTAAGGGTGTTTTAGATTTTACCGTTTTTCTATGTAGATCATAAGCAGTCTGACATTAATTACTGATTTATAGATTACAATGCATTATCTTGTTGCTTTGGATACAGACTGTTAGAGATTGCAATAACATTACAATATACAGGTATTATCTTCGAGATTGATATCTTTTCATCTCAAATTAAGGCAAAAGTGGTATTTAACCTTTTGGGATTGGTTCATTTCTCTTAGTATAATTGTTTCCAGTTTGGCCCATTTGGCCACAAAAAAACTGCATTTTATTTTTTTAATTGCTGAGTAATATTCCATGGAGTAAATAAGCCACAGCTTCCTTATCCAGTCTTCTGTTAATGGGCATTTCGGTTGCTTCCAAGTTTTTGTGATTGTAGATTGTGCTGCTATGAACATAGGTGTGCATGTTGGTTTCTCATGTAGCATGTGTTTTGGATGTATTCCTAGGAGTGCTATTGCTGGATCATATGATATGTTGCTTTTCAGTTGTTTGAGTATTCACCATACTGATTTCCATAGAGACTTTACAGTCTGCAGTCCCAGCAGCAGTAGAGTAGGGTTCCCTTTTCCCCACATCTTCGCCAGCAAGTGTTGTTGGTGGTTTTTCATATGTGTGCCCTTCTTACTGGCATTAGGTGGTACCTCATGCTTGTCTTCATTTGGATTTCCCTTATTGTCAAGGAACTTGAGCATTTTTTCATATGTTTGCTTGCCATTTGGGTTTCTTCTTTTGTTAAATGTCTGCCCATTTCCCGTGCCCATTACTTGAATAGTTTGTTTGTTTTGGAGTTTTGATTTCTCTGGAGATCTTTGTATATTCTGGAGGTTAACCCCGTATCATCTATGTAATGTGCAAAGATCTTCTCTCATTCTGTAGGTTGCTTTTTTACTTGGTTGATCATTTTCCCTGCTGTGCAGAAATGTCTTAGTTTGATGCATTCCCATCAGTTTATTTTGGTCTTAATTGCTAGTGCTTTTGGTGTCCTTTTTAGGAAGTCAGGGCCTACACCTAAATTTTGCAGTGTGTTTCCAACATTTTGTTCCAAACTTTTGAAGGTTTCTGAATGTAGGTTTAGGTCTTTTATCCATTTAGATTTGATCTTAGTGTATGGTGAGAGATGTGGGTCTTTCTTCTGGTTTCTGCAAGCTATTAGCCAGTTGTCCCAACAGCATTTATTGAATAGACCTTCCCATTTGCTTGGGTTGTTATCTGTCTTTTTGTTAAAGATTAATTGGCAGGCCCGGCGGCTTGACCTAGTGGCTAAAGTCCTCGCCTTGAAAGCCCCGGGATCCCATATGGGCGCCGGTTCTAATCGTGGCAGCTCCACTTCTCATCCAGCTCCCTGCTTTGGCCTGGGAAAGCAGTTGAGGATGGCCCAATGCATTGGGACACTGCACCCGTGTGGGAGACCTGGAAGAGGTTCCTGGTTCCCGGCTTCGGATCAGCGTGCATCGGCCCGTTGCAGCTCACTTGGAGAGTGAATCATCGCACGGAAGAACTGCCTCTCTGTCTCTCCTCCTCTCTGTATATCAGGCTGTAATAAAAAAAAGAGATTAATTGACTGTATCTGTGTGGGTTTCCATCTGTTGTTTTTATTCTGTTCCATTGATCTTCCTCTCTATCTTTGTGCCAGTACCAGGCTGTTTTGATAACCACTGCCCTATAGTATGTCCATAGATTTCGAACTGTAATTCCTCCTGCTAGCCTCCTGTTCTTCAGAATGGTTCTATTTGTAGTTTCTTGTGTTTCCATATGAAGCTTAGTATCATTGTTTCCAGTTCAATGAAGAATGTTTTGGGTAATTTGATTGGGATTGCATTGAATTTACATATTACTTTTGGTAGTATAGACATTTTGATGATATCAATTTTTGCCTATCCAGGAGCATGGGATGTTGCTCCATCTTTTGAGGTCTTGTTCAATTTGTTTTTTAAGTGTTTTGTAATTTTCTTCAAAATAATCTTCCACGCTTTTGGTTAAATTTATTCCTAGATGCTTCATACTCTTCTCTGTTATTTTGAATGGTATTCTGCTGGTTATATATTCTTCCATCTTGGGTCTGTTCGCATACACTATGGCTGTTGATTTTTGTTCATTTATTTTGTACCCTACCATTCTACCAAATTCTCGTATGAGTTCTAGGAGTCTTTGCATTGAGTGTTTTGGTTCTACTATTTAAAGTATCATGTCATCTGTGAATAGTGAAAGCTTGACTTCTTTGTTTCCAATTTGGGTTCCATTGATATTCCTGTCTTTTCTTATGGCCTCTGCTAGTATGTCTAGAACTATGTTAAATATCAGTGGTGATAGTGGGCACACTTGTCTTGTTCCATATCTCAGTGGGAAGGGATCCAGCTTTCCTCCATTTAGTATAATGCTGGCATTAGGTTTTTCATATATTGCTTTGATTATGTTGTGGATTATTTCTTCTATCCCCACCCTGGTTAGAGTTTTTAACATGAACTGATGTTGGATTTTGTCAAAGGCTTTTTCTGCATCTATTCATACTACTGCATCTATTCATACTGGTTTTTGCTTTTCAGTTTTTGGATTGATGTATCACATTTATGGATTTCCTTATGTTGAACCATCCCTGCATTCCATGGATGAAACCTACTTGGTCTGGATGGATGATCTGTCTGATTTTTTTTTTTTTTTATTCTATTGGCTCGGATTTTGTTGAGATTCTTAGCATCAATGTTCATCAGGGAGATTGGTCTGTAGTTTTCCTTCTCTGTTAATTCTGTATCCGGTTTTGCGATTAAAATGATATTAGCTTCTTAGAATGAGTTTGGAAGGGTTGCTTCCTTTTCTATTGTTTTGAAGAGCTTGTAGAGGATTGGGGTTAGCTTCGGTTGGAATGTTTTGTAAAATTCTGCGGTGAAGCCATCTGGGCCTGGGCTTTTCTTTGTTGGGTGTTCTTTACTCACTGACTCTATCTCTGATTCGGTAATGGGTTTACTCATGTCTTCTATTGCTTCTGGGGTGAGTTTTGGTAAGTGGTGGGAGTCTAGGAATCTTTCCATTTCCATGTGGTTATTTGTCTTGCTGGAGTATAGTTCTTTGTAATAATTTCTAATTATATTGCTTCACGGCCTTTTGGCGAAGATCAAGTGTAATAATGTCTAATTATTTCCTTAATGGTTTTAGTGTCTGTTGTTACGTTGCCTATTTCATCTTCAATGCTACTAATTCTTGCTTTCTCTTGTTTTTTTTCTTTTTGTTAGTTGGGCCAGTGGGGTGTCTATTTTATTTATCTTCTCAAGCAACCAACTTTTTAATTCATTTAATTTCTGAATAATTTTTTAAATTTCTTTCTGATTTAGTTCTTCTCTTGTTTTGATAATTTCTTGCTTCCTGTTTTTTGTGGGGTCATTCTGCTGCTGTTGCTTTTCCAGTTCCTGGAAGTGTGTGCTTAATTCCTGTATTTGATGCCTTTCTTGAACCTTGACATGAGCACTAATTGCAATAAACTTACCGTGTAACACTGCTTTGGCAGTGTTCCATAAGTTTTGGACTGTTGCATCTTAGTTTTTGTTGTTTTCCATAAATTTTTTGATATTGTTTTTAATTTCTTCTCTGACTCATTGTTTGTTTAATAACATATTGTTCAACCTCCAGGAGTTCACGTGTTGTCTGGGACATTTTGGTTACTAAGTACAGTATTCTTCCTTGATTTCCAGTTTCATTCCCTGATGGTCTGAGAAGGTACATGGTATGATTCTGATATTTTTGTAGTTAGTTAAACTTGCTTTGTGTCCTATTATGTGGTCTATCCTGGAGAAGGTGCCATGAACTGCTGAGAAGAATATGTAGTTTGTGGCCTTAGGATGAAATATTATATAGATGTCTACTAAGTCCAGTTGTTGTATTGTTTGTGTGAGCTCCGTAGCTTCTCTGTTGAGCTTTTGCCACATTGATCTATCTATTGGTGTTAGTGGGGTATTCAGATCTCCCAGGATTATCATATGTTCATCTATGTCTCCCTTTAAATCTATAAGCAGTTGTTTCACGTGGTTGGGTGCATCTGGACTTGGAGCATACATGTTAAGAATGGTAATTGGTTCCTGTTGGATCTTCCCTTTCAAGAAGATGTACCGCCCTTCCATGTCCGTTTTGTTGTTTGTCACGTTGAAGTCTATATTATCTGAGAATAGAACTGCTACACCAACCTTTTTTTTTTCTTGTCCATTGGCATGGAATATCTTTTTCCATCCCTTCACTTTCAGTTTCTTAGAATCTTTTCTGGTTAGATGTGTCTCATGCAAGCAGCATATAGTTGGATCTGTTTATTAATCCAGTCTGCTAATCTGTGTCTTTTGATTGAATTTAAGCCATTCATGTTTAGGGTTAACATTGAGAGATTGCAATTTTACCCTGCCATATGAGTGTGTTTTTAAAGTTGTTGGTATCTAATTGTCTTTCTTTGCATGGGCTTTATTGAGGACTCTCAAATTGCCATCCTTCCTTATGGCTTGCTTCCTTTTTCTCTGGGAGTAGCGCATTTCTGAGGAGATTTTGTGGAGTTGGTTTTGTGCTAGCATATTCTTCTACCTTCTCTTTGCTATGGAAGTATCTAATTTCATTCTCAAATACAAATGAAATCTTTGCTGGGTACAGTATTCTTATGTGAGAATTGTTATGTTTTATTACTTGGAATATTTTATTTCACTCGCTTCTTGCCTGGAGCATTGGTTCTGAGAAGTCGGCAGTGATCCTGATGGACCTGCCTCTACATGTAAGCTTATCTTTGGTTTGTGCTAGCCTTAGGATTCTTTCTTCGTATTCGTTGGAACGGAACTTGATTACCATGTATCTTGGAGAGGATCTTTTTGGGTCAAATCTGTGGGGTGTTCTGGCCTTCCTGGATTTGGACTGGGCTCATGTTCCAGGTATTTTGGAAGTTCTCCTGCATGATTTCCTCAAGCGCTGGTTGTATGCCTGTCTTTCTTTCCATTCCTTCTGGGAGCCTGATAATTCTGATATTTGACTTCTTGATGTTGTCATTCATCTGCTGGATCATCTTGGTGGCCTTGTTCAGTTTTGACTCTGGTTGGTTAATAATCTGCCTGTTTTCATTCTGGGAGTCTTCCAATTTGGATATCCTGTCTTCTACTGCTATAATTCTGTTTGCTAAGCTCTCATCTTTGTGCTTCAAGTCTAGGATCTCATTTTTGAGTAATTTTCTTTCTGTGATTATGTCGTTTTTGAATTAAGTTCCTCCCATCGCTTTTCATTGTCTCTGAAGTGTTTCATGATTATTTTTCTGAACTCCTTATCAGAGACATCTTCGGCTTCTTCATCTGCAATCTCTGTGATTGACCAGGCCTTATGGTGACTTTTTGGGGTGGCACTCGCTCCTTATGAGTCACTGATTTTTTGTGATTTCATCCCATCTCTGATTCAAGATAGTTTTGCCTTCTCGCCCTTGATTTCTGCTGCCATCTAGGTAACCTGAGGTCTTGCTAACCTAGTTTTTTTTTTTTTTTCTTTCTGGACTTAGACCAGTCAGCCACCACAGGTTGCAGTGCCTCAGGGCCACGGTGTTTGGCTACGGTGTAATTCTGACCCATACACCTAGGCACCTGGGTCTCTTATCTTGGGGTTTTTCTTGTCTGGGTGTGGGATCTGGTAGCCCCCCGCTATGCTGCCTCTTTCGCCCAGTTGAGCTGACCCTGAATTTAGATTCATTGTGATCCTGGGGATTTCATGGTCAGTGCAACCGCTTGCTACTGCACCTCAGGGTTCAAGCACCCACCCGCTACCGTGGTGTTTCGCTATGGGGCAGTGGGTGTTGGGGAGCTACCACTGCCTTTTCCTGGATCACCCCAAAGTTTAATATCGCCATGAGTACTTGGGGCTTCGGTGCTCCTGCGATTTGTAGCTGCCACTGGTGGGGTTATTTGTAAAGAGTTCCTCCAGTTGTCTTTGTTTCCTCAGGTCAGTTAAGATTCTTGCTGGCCTTTCCCCTGCTGGGATTGTGATTCACCTTTTTTGAGCCGCTGGGCGCTGCCTTCCCTTCCTTGTTTTTGTTGTTGTTGTTGTTGTTGTTGTTGTTGTTGCTGTTGTTGTTTTTGGTTGATTCTCCAAGTTGCGTGGATCTTGTTGAATCCGGAGCGTCCTGGGAACTTTGCATATTTGTTTTTACAAATTTTAACTGTCCTTGCTCCTTCTTCTGACACTTTTTGACCTCTTTCTCTGCCTTCCCCCTTACATCAACACTCCATCGTCGGCCATTTCTCGCCACTCTGAATCTTGCATTCTTTAGGTAGTGTTGCAGTTTAGCTCAACACAGTCCCACCCCCTCCCCCACACCAGCATCTGCCAGCTGATGCTGTATCAAAGAACCATCAACCCACACCCGCTTTGGCTTATGCATGTACCAGTAGCTTCAATCATCCCATTCTGGCTTATTGACCCACGTGAAGGTCAATAAGAATTGCAGCTCTGACCGACCTGCTCTTCCCCTGATTCCAGCTCTCATACTCTGCAGTGGGAACACTGGCCCAGGATGGGAGCCTCCCACTGCCCCCATAAGATTCTCCTTCTCCCCTCAACTAGTTCTCTGCTGCAACTATCTGACATGGCTCTTCTCACCTGAGCACTCTCCAATGGGTGCTGTAGACTGACCTGGCCTTGACCACCCCCACTTCTAACTCACATCAGTATGGGCTACAGCTGAGCCCAGCCCCATTAGTCTAGGCCCTAAAGTGAACTGTCTGGTATTTCAGCCCAATATGATGCAACCCACTTGCCATTTTAATTCTCAGATTTGCCAGGAGGTGTTATCAACTGGATCAGCCTCGCCTGCCCCAGATCTGATAAAAATGTATGCCAGTGAGTACTGTAACCAGGCCTTATCTGGGCTGTTGCACGTCTTTGCTCTTGCACTTCCCTGAAGGGATTACGTCCCAACAGAGGGATTACTTAAACTCCTCCATCAGAATGTCAGATCTCATAGCTCTACTTAGTCCATCTCCTACCCTAATATCCCAATATCCTAATATGACCCATCTCCTGGTCTAACACTCATTGTCAGGTGCAAGGATCTAGCCCTACCATATAGGCATTCAACACTAGTTTTTATGTGGGCAGATGTGGTGGTCAACAATGCTCCATGCTAACAAGTTCAGCTCAGGTCTCCCATGTGGGCTGGTGCATTGGTTTAATCCATAAAGGTCTTGCTGTCTCTCCACTCAAGGCCACAAGAACTCAGTTTTCTTACCTGTAACATGTACATTGGCCTAGTAATTTGGAGTCTATGAGGAGCGATTCCTTACCTGCAAAATACTACTATTGCGTTCTTCTCTACCCTAAATCTCCTTGCTCATTTCCCTAATCAATTCACAATCCTTGTGTTCAGGAATACATGAATTCTCCAGTCAAGCCAAGTGGGTGGTTCATGGATCCAGAGATCTCCCCCAACAGAGTTCCATGATCTTGGCACATGTTCTGTCATGGTGCCTAACCCCTCAACATGCACAAGATCCAGACCGTTGAAGTTATACAGAATAGTCTACCTGCACACTAGGGTAGTGTACTGACCTGGGGCTTTCCCCTTCCCTCTCCTTGCCTCACACAGGACCCAGTATAGAAGCAAATGTCCAGATTCACTAAATCTGCCTTGAAGTGGACTCCCAGGTCCCCACATGCCCACCAGTGCTATGTGCATTACCTTGCCCCCACCTGAATCTGCATCCTCAGACAGGCACCCACGCTCTGCCAGCCACCCCCATCCAGTCCAACTTTTTGAGGAAAGGGAAATAGTCTCTGTCACCTGGCCAATAGCTGGCATGGGATAATGGCCATATTCTGTCTGCAGCTCTTCCTAAATTAAAGTTTCAGAAAGCAAGCATGTATCACTTTTATGCTGCTTTAATCCAATTCTTTGGTTTGAATGCCTATAATACACCATTAATTAATGTCTTAGGTTTTACACTTAAATTCTTTAGCTGCTAATAGTGTTATCAAGGGTAATTCTGTTAGAACATGTCAGATCATGTTGCCCTTGTTTAATCTCCCAGAGCAAAGAGAATCTCCTAACAATGTAACTGGAAGATTTACAGCAAAAGACGAGAACAACTGGCTGGTGACATTTACTGGTGCCCATTTGTGAACAGCAGCTGTACCTCAATGTATGCCCATCTCCTTGCCATCTGTTCAACTTTGTCCCCCATTTTTCTCTTTGTGATTAATTTTACTTCATTATAGAGGCTCAATAATTTCCAATTAATTCTATGACAAGCTCCTGCTGAAATCTTTCAACTAACAACCTTTGTGTTGATAGCACTCTTCATCAAGATAAGATCTGGTGAATGCCTAGTTTATTATGATGATGATCATCATCAGTAGCAGCATTTTATGATACAGTTTCATAGGCTCCTGGGATTTCCCGTATTCCCTCCCCAACCCCCCATACCAATTTCCCCTCTATCAATGCTAAAGTGTAGCTCTTCATACACATTCATATGTCCATCATTGTGGGTCTGGACAATGACAGAGAGTCCAGCATTCTATTGTCAAGATATAGTAAACAGTCTCTTTGTAAGTTCATCTTTGGAAGTGGAGATGCATACTAAATTGCATCCTCACATCTGGATATATTAGTCTTCATTTCACAGTTACTGTACAAGTCCTTAAATAAAAAAGTCATGGTACAAAATCAACAATAGGAAGAAAAATAGAAATTTACAATGCCATGAAGTTAAAAAAGCATGCTACTAGATATGACAGTCTCCATTACACAATGACTATATATCCCATTACATGAAAAGCCACAAAACAAAATCAACAACAGGAAGAAAAAGAAATTCACAACACCATGAAGTTAAATAACATGCCACTGAATTACTAATGTGTCATTGAAGAAACGGATATTATGTCATTTGTAGTATATAAACTAAAATTGAACTGTGAATGGGGGGTCACACAAAGTGGTTAAGAAATCGCATTTATTTTTAACATGTTGACTGCTCAATACCATGTCAATTAATTCCATAACGATATTAATCGTTGGTATATTAGTGCTTTTATTTGACTGAGAAGATACTCTGCTGACTCTGCCTTCAGACCAGAGAGGGTCTACCCAATAAGTAGTTGGACTTGTCTGGACTATGGGATGTTGGACTCTATGCTTGGCAAATACTTTCAGGGAGGGAATTTCAACTGAACTTGAACTATGGTTATGCAACAAGGTGGAGGAACCCACCATGGGGGGACGGTGGGGGGGGGAGAATCCCAGATTCTATGTAATTACAACACAATGTAATTAATGAATAAATGTAATAAAATAAAAAAAAGGAAAAGAAAATAGGTCCAAAAAAGTCAAAAAAAAAAAAAAAAGAAAAAAAAAAAGAAAAAAACTTCTTGAAGAAAATGATGCTAGCGTGTATGACCTATGAGTTATTAAATAATTTATCCAGAAGAAACTTTTGAAGAGATGAAACTAACAAAAACAAAAACATCAAAATCCATGAGATATAGTTTCTGCTGATTTTTGTTGGTGAAATGTGTCTCTTCTAGACAATAAACAGATGGACTTTTTTAAAATGCAGTCTACTAATCCATGATGTTTGATTGAGCTTAAGCCATTTACATTCAGCATTAATATGTATGGGTGGTAATTTGGTTTTGTCATTTTAGGAATGGGTTGTTCATTGATTTAGTTTCTGTTGTCAATTTTCTGGGATATTCTTCACATTTGTCTTTGGTTTCCTAGGGAGCCATTCCCCTTTTCTGTCAAGATAACATCTTGAAGTATCATTAATAGGGCAGGTTTGGACAAAGCAAATTCTTTTAACTTTTCTTCAGTGCGAAAGAAGTTCATTTCATTTTTAAAGACAAAAGAAAGCTTTGCTTGATATGTTATCCTGAGCCAATGATATTTTATCTTTTAGAATCTAGAATATGTCACTCAATTCTCTTCTTGCCTGTAGAATTTTCTGTGAGAGATCTCCTGTGAGTTTATTTGGCATTTCTTTATATGCCAACTGATATTTTTCATGCACACATCTAAGGATATTTTTCTTGTGTTCGATTGAAGAGAGCTTGATGATCATGTGTCTTGATGAAGACCACTTTTGGTCAAGTCTGTTCGGGATTCTGTGCTCCTCCTGGATGGTGTTTCCCAATTCTTTCTCCAGATTAGGGAAATTTTCCTTTATCATTTCATTAAATATATTTGTAAAACCAGTTTCTTCTCCTGCACCTTCTGACTCCCATAACTCTTGTATTAGGTCTTTTAATAGTGTCTTTCAGTTCTTGAATATGTTTTTTGTCCTGATCCAGCTCAGCTTCCAGCTTTTTTGGTTGCTTCCCCATGGTGACATGAAAAATCTTCCAATTTTGAGATTCTTTCTTCTACTTGCTTCATTCTGTTTTGGAGACTTTCCACTGTTCTTGGAATTTGCTCTACTGTGGTTTTGATCTCTGATAAATCACCTTTGATTTGCTTTGGTATTGCTATTTCTCATGTAACATATTCCTTAAATTCTTTGACTCTTGTTTTCTGAAATCTGTGTCCCCCATTTTCTCTATGTTTTCCTCAGTTAACTCTGATGTTGGCATACAAATTTGCTCTTTTGCAGGGGAGTCTTCAGTAATATTTATTTTGCCTTTGCATCTTCTTTTGCTCTTGATTATTGTACTTCTAGTTATCAGATTCTTCTCTTTGGGGCAGGTTTCCAAGCTGTGTCACCTAGAGGTCTATAGTTTGATTTTACTTATTGCAGTTGGTACACATCTTTTTGCTGTCAGCTAGTTGTGCTGCTCCATACAGCAGATTCCAAGTCTGGATTCTTATGTTAGACTTCCACCATGGTCTCTGTAGCCTCAGCTCCTGGATCATCACTCTCCACCTCCCGTGATATGATGCTGAGGTTGCACTGTTTTCTCTGATACCTTTCTCCCACTTCCAGTTGGAGCAGATCCCAGGATTATGGAGGCAACAGGTGTCCAAATAGCTAAATTGTTGTGGTTCTGATCTTGCCAAAACCTGCTGGCCATTAAGTCTAGGTGCAATGCAGACCTATTTTGACCAATGCAATGACATAGTTGGTGTTATTTTCCTGCAGAACCAGTGCAATCCACTGAACTCAGTGAGTTCCCATGAGCTCAGCACATGCGCATTTCACTGTTGTAGCCTGCAGTCATAAAACTTTTGCCACAGTGTCAAAATGACCCCTGACATTACACTACTAGGGATCTTGATCTACTGTGTCAGGTCTGAGGGATACCCAGACCTGTCTTCTATGTCACCTGTAGAATACCATGTTGGTACAATTCACTGAGTCAGAAATGAGTTCACTCCCAGTTCAGCATATGCTCAGTTCTTTCCCTTTCCTTTTCCTTCTTAAGTGAAATGGTGTCCAATTCGGCCCTAGGGGGCTGACAGGCTGTGAAATTCACCCTGTTCTTGCACTGCCCATCTGGGATCTGCCACTCTGTCTCTGCTACTGGTAAAATCAGACAGATAAGTAGGACAGACTGTTCTTTGTCTGGGTTCACCTCAAAAACTCCGAGTGAAGCCCCTTCGCACCTGCTTGCTGGTGGAGTTCTGGCTGCTGCTGGAGTTCAGATCACCATTAGATGAATGCCACTGCAGTATCAGTCACTGCAACGCCACATCATTGTTTTCACTTGTTTCCTGTTTCTTTTATTCTCCACATGTTCCTTTGTTGGTGTTGTGTGCTGTCCTATTTTCTGGAATGTGTCCTCTCTGTTTCATCCTGATTAAATATTTCTCTTTCCATTTACATGTGTCGTTACCCTATTCTGTCATCTTAATTCCTCCTAGTATAGTTTTTTTTTTACATATATTCCCTTTTCAGAATTAATTCACTCTAAAAATTCAAAGTGTATGTCTCCAAATACCTAAGTCATAGCATATCAGCATGATATTTAATACCAAATATTTTTTTATTGTTAATTATTTTGCATTATGTGACAGTTTCATAGGCTCAGGGAATCCCCCCCTCTCTCCCCCTCCCCTCCCCCTGGTGGATTCCTCCACCTTGATGCAGTATTACAGTTCAAATTCAATCAAGATTCTTTCATTGCAAACATATACCAAGCATAGAGTCCAGCTACTTATTGTCCAGATGGGTTGAACAGTTTCTTGGGGAGACCTTTTCTGGTCTGAGGTTTGAGCTGGCAGAATATCATCACAGTCAATTAAGAGTCCCAATATAACATCAACAGCAATTTGCAATGTTATGGAATTGACATGGTTTTGAGTAACCAGTGTATTAAAAAGAAAAATAAAAAAGGAAAACGAGTCCTAGCCACAACCTATGATTAGCTCATTGACATTTCAATTTTAGTTCATATACAGGACCGGCTGCTCTCTACCTTAAAATGGCCATAAGGCACCATTCAGCTGTTTCGTGTCCATTTCATCTTAGTATTTAGCCAGTTGTTGTGTTGAAGTAAAATTTTGCTGATCTTGGCAGATTTTAGGATAATCCAGACTGGCTTGTAACTCTAACAAGATATATGTCAACATTTTAGGTGCAGAACATTTTTTTTTGAGGGGGGTGTGCAGGAAAATCCTCAACACCATGGTAAGGAGTAACTAATCTTTGTGACCCACCCAGCGAGGCATGAGCCAATCCACGCCAGCTCTTTCCTGTCAGATTTCAAGTTCTACTTTCTGTTGTTTATTTATTTTAGGTTTTTTTTTTTTTTTTTTTTAGTTTGTATGATTGTTTACTGTGAGGGGTTTTCGAAGCGAACCCGATGGTCATTGCGAGGGAGGGGGGGTCCAGAGGTGCAGCCAGGCTTGGACCAGAGAAAGCTCTCCTCCCTGGTCCCGAAGGACGTTTATTGTTCTTCTGTTTCTGCAGACCACTCAGGGCTTCTGGTTGTCTTTCCGATGACGTTGGTTTTTGCACGGTAGTGTTTGGACTTCTTCCATCCTCTGTGGAAGCTCCGGTTTGGGGTGGGTGACCTCAGAGTACTCGGCCTCCGAGGGCATCCAATTCCCTGTGGTCTCCTAGGCAGTTGGGATATAGTCCTTGTTGCTCGTATTAATAGTTTGTGGTGAAGGTCTGGGAGTCTTCATGGTTGGGATCCAAGCTTCCTCCTTACCACCTGCTCCACTCTGGAGTGCTCCCCTGCTCCACGCACAAGGTATAAATTGTGTTCTCTCCTTTTTAAAAATAGAATAAATCCCATCAATGGTAAGATTTTTTAAAAAATGTTCATTTTTATTGCAAAGTTGAATAGATAGAGGAGAGACAGAGTGGAAAATCTGCCCAATGATTCATTCCCCAGGTAACCACAACAGCTGAGGTTGCATTGATCCATAGCCAAGGAACCAGGAGCTTCTTCAGTGTCTCCAACATGGGGGCAGGGTCCTGAGGTTTTGGGCTATCTTTACCTGCTTTTCCAGGCCACAAGCAGGCAGTCTGATGGAAATCAGGGCTGCAAGAATTAGAACTGGTGACTGTATGGGATACCAGCATGTTCAAGTGAAGACTTTAACCACTTGGCAACCATGCCAGAACCCAGCGGTTGAATTTTTAAACATTTTACCTTATATACTATCCTTGAAGGTCTAATTATTTCTGGGTGATCTGGAATATTGGCTAAAATATAGTTTGATAAATTAATAATTGAAAAAGATGGATATATAGTGCAGAAAAAAAGTAGGTAAAGTTCTAGGAGTTGTTTGGACCATCCCTGCACTAGTTTTGTACAAGGATTCCCACTTTACCCTTCAAACCCCTCCTCCTAACTGTTTTCTTCTTCATTATAACAATACAACATTCCTTCAGCAATGTAAAAAAAGATCCATGATTTTTCTACTTAACTGTATTACATAATATCATCATATATATTTACTGGGGTTTGATTAAGGTGACTCAGATACTACATTTTTACGTTGCACATTCTTAAACCTATGTAGCACCTTTTCTCATGCCATTTCCTCTATTTCTTGTTCAGTTCCCTGCTTGAGTCCTGAGAAAGCAGCAGAGGATGGCCTGAATCCAGAGAAGCTCTAGTCTTGGCTTTGTATCATCTCTGCTCCAGGAATTTGCAGCCACTTTGGGAGAGAAACATTGGATAGAAAATCTGTCTCTCAGTAATTCCTTCTCTATTTAAACTGTCTTTCCCATTAAACAGATAGACAGATGATGGATAGAGAGATGATAGATAGATAGATAGATAGATAGATAGATAGATAGATAGATAGATAGATAATAGATAAAATGTGGGGGCAATAAAACTTTCTAATTTTTCTTCTGTTACATTAGCAGAAAAAAATTGTCACTCGTTGCTGAAGCAATTTTGAAGGCAAATCAATGAAAAAATTAGTTTATGTTCTCTCTGCCCCTCTTTTGCTTCTCCCTATCTTTTATTACCTGTTACGTTGCCTTTGAAATAAACAATCTTAAAACAATAAGTCAAGAATAATGAATAGAAGAGAGTACAACAACAGATTTTAATAATGGAAGCATGCAGTGTCCCTTTTGTTCCCATAGACATATCTTAGCAGAAGAAAATAAAATACTACTAATAAAAACAGAAAAACCCACAACCTCTGTAGTTTCACAGCTCTAAATTAAGTAGGAATGTTGTCTTCTCCTACTGTATTTAATTAAAATTTTATATAGCAGATATTAATCTACCCTAAAATAATTAAAGGACGCTTGCACAATAGCAAAAAGATTATGAACTATCATAAAAAAGAAAGATAAAGCATCTGAGCCAACAGTATTGATATCAAACATGTGACTCAGCACTATGGCTAAAGTTTCAGAAAATATGGGTCTTTATCAGAAGAGTGTAAAATTAACTTCACAGGAAGATTAACTACATTATATTAACATGTTAAACGTTCTCTTTGAATGTTAAATAAAGTTTATGAAGTGAGAAAGGCTTTTTGATTTTCTTTAAGTAGTTCGTTTCTCAAGTTATAGTGAGAGTTTAACACTTCATGATCATCTTTTTTTAAGATTTATGTATTTTTATTGAAAGGTATACAGAGTGAAGAAGAGATAGAGATGAAGATCTTTTACCTAATGATTCACTCTCCATGTGCCAGCAATGACTGAAGCTGAGCTAATCTGAAGCCAAGGGTCAGTAACTTCCTCCAGGTGTCCCATATGGGTGCAGGGTTCCAAGGCTTTGGGTCATCTTCAACTGTTTTCCCAGGCCATAAGCAGGAAGTTGGATGTGATGCTGTGCTGCCAGGATTAGAACTCACACTTATATGGGATCCCAGTGTGTTGAAGTGGAGGGTTTTAACCAGTAGACAATCACATCAGGCCCATTATTTCATCTTTAACATAATATAGCAATCAATAAGATATGCTCGCTAATTTCAATATTTTAGTTTTAAAAGACACAAATAGGAGTTGACAATGTGGCACAGCATGATAAGCTTCTTCCTGTAGTGGCAGCCTCCCATATGAGTCATCTTTTAAGCCCTAGCATTTAATTTCTGATCTTGAACTTAGTTATGATCTGTGAAAGCAGTGAAAAATGTTTCAAGATGTTGGGCAATTGCACTTACACAGGAAACCTGAGGGAATCTCTTGGGATCAACTCCAGCTTTTCTGGCCATTTGGGGAATGAGTTATTGGAGGAAGATTTCTCTCTTATTCTCTCTTTCTCAATGCTGTAACTGTTTCAAATAAAATACACAAATAGAAAATCATTCTAAATGACAAATAAAAATGCATATACTGCTTAATTTTATGCAAAAAAAGTTAGGATTCCATTATTTTTATAGACTGGTAAGTTACACATTGCAATGGACATATTATGAATGTCCAACAATTTTTTATGATGGAACTTTTATTTACATTCTGAAGTCTACTTCATTTTACTTCTGACACAAACAAACAAATAAATCAATATTTCTGGAGTTGCAGAGCTACTGTCTATTGGGGGACATGCAAGTGAGCACCTGACAGGGAATGAAGTGCATACCTACATCATACAGCTAGTCTAGGCATGACTCATACATTGCCTGGCAAAAATTAGGATGTTCAGGGTGGACACAGTAAATACAAAACAAAATTAACAAACATGGTCTAGAAATATGTCAGACTCAGTGGGTTTAATGCACTAGCTTATGACAGGACTAATGCATAGTCAAATAGCATGAAATGTGTTTACCTGACACCAAAGTCAAAAGTACAAGTTTGAGTATTTCCATCCAAATTCATGCAGTCACTGCTGTGTTGATTTGATTGGTAGCTGGAAGCCTCCACTGTTGGATAAAAATGATCAAGCTAGGCATACTTCCAAACTCTGTGAGATATCAATGCAGTATCCACAAAATATGGCAAAGCAATTGGGCACCAGGTGTGAGAAGATGTATGAGAGGTGCTTAACTCAAACCATGTAGTCTCCTTAGGGGTTGTTCACAAGAGAGAATGAAGATGCCACTGTTGATGGAGTGAGTCCTGGAAAAACTCAGCTAACCCAGTTCACGCCTGCCTCAATAAGACTAGAAATTCAACACCCCTCAGGGTAACCATGTGATCATAAACCAGAATCATTTTTCACTGAATCTACAACCAAAATGCTACTGATTTTTCAGTGCATAAATCCATCCAGAAAAAAAAAATGTCAACATCAAAGGGGAGCTTCTTGGTATGGGCTCTGGTTACTATGTTGGTGCTATTCCACAAACTTTGTCATGTTGTGGTTGAGTCTTTGTTGGTTTTTGGTTCAAAGAATTTATTTTTCTTTAATTTCTTCATTGTCCCATTATTGCTCTTCTTTCAAGAGTTTACATATATTCTAGGATGTTTTGATTTATTCATTTCCAGTATCATTCCATGATGGTCTGAAAAGATGCACGATATAATTTCTGTGGTTTTTTTTGGTGTGTTGGTAAGACTTGTTTTGTGCCCTATCATGTGGTTTATACTGAAGAATGTGCCATGTATAGGTGAAAAAAATGTTTATTCTGTGTCCACAGTATGGAAGTTTTTATATATATGTATATCGATTATGTAAAATGGGGTGTTAAAGTCTCCTGTAATGATTGTGTTGTCATCAATGTCTTCTCTGAAGTCAGTCAATAATTATTTCATTTAGTTATTTGCTCTTGTATTTACTATTGTTATTTCTTCATGAGGAATGGCTCCATTTATCATTATGTACTGTCTATTTTATCTCTCTTGATATGTCTAACAGTGACATCTATAGAATCTGAAATTAGAACAGCTGCACCAGCTCTTTTTTTGCTTTCCATTAGCATAAAATATCTTTTTCCACTTTCATCTTCTTTGCATATTTGTAAGGTCATAATTAGGAAAGTCTCCTGTAGACAGCAAATAGGTCCCGCTTTTTGACTTATTCTGTTAGTCTATTACATTTTTGGAAGAGATTCATTTATTTTTATTGCAGGAGAGAAAGAGAAGAAGACCTCTCACTCAATTATTCACTCCCCAAGTGAGCACAATGGCTGGTTCTGCACTGATCTGAAGCCAAGAGCCAGGAACTTTCTCCAGCAGGCCTCCCACTTGGGTTCAGGGTCCCAAGGCTTTGGGATGACCTTGACTGCTTTCCCAGACCACAAACAGGAAGCTGAATGGAAAGTGGGGCTGCTGGGATTAGAACCGGTGCCTATATGGAATCTCAGCATGTTCTAGGCGAGGACTTTAGCTGCTGGATAACCCAATGGGCTCAGTCTATGACTTTTGATTGACAAGGTCAGAGGTAGTATTGATAGGTTGCAATTTAGCTCTGTTATGACTGTGTGTTTGTTGGCATCTTATTCAGCATTTCCTAAAAGATGTGAGTTTTACTGTAGAGATCTTTCCCTTTGCCATCGTTGATTAAGGTTCATATTTTTCCTTTCTGACTTCAGGACATTTCAGAGGAATGTTTCTTGGGTTGGTTTAGTATAGACATATTATTGTAGTATCTCTTTGCTGTGGAAGTATCTAACTTCCTTTTCAAAATAGAAATGAAAGTTTTGCGGGATAGCATATTCTTGGTTGACAGTTACGTAGCTTAAGGGTTTGAAAGATGTTAGTAATCCCCTTGTCTTTTGATTGGTCTCTTCTGAGAAATCTGTTGTGATACTGATTGATTTTCCTTCAAATGTTATGGTATCTTTTTGTATTTATTTCAATATCCTTTACTTGTATTTGCTTGAGTAGAGGTTGATTACAATGTGTCTGGTGAAAGTCTTTTTGGGGTGGAAACTATTCAGGGTTCTCTCTCCTTCCACAATGTGGTTTGCTCTTATGGTTCCTTTACAATTTCTTTGAACACCTCCTACAATCCTGATTCTCTTTCCACACCTTCTGGAATTCCTATAATTCTGAAATATGACTTTTTGACAGTCTCGTCTATTTCTTGTATTGATTTCTTGTATTAATTAGATTTTCTCCCAGATACTTTTTTTTGTGTTTGTGCTCTCAATTTTTTTATCTTCTATGTCTGAAATTCTTTCCTCAACAGTGTTCATTATGTTGGTCAAACTTGCTATCATGTTTTTCGACTGTCTCTGAAGGGTTTGATAATTATCTTTTTACATTCCTTATTCCTTATCTGGTAGCTCCTCAATGTCTTTGTCTCACAACTCAGAATGTGGTTATTTTTGATCATTTTTGGAAGGAGTGCTGATTCTTTCATCTGATAAATTATTTTTTCCGATACCGCTCCCCATTGTTTTGTGCTTTCTTATTGTTTTAAATTCTAGCCTGTGATGTGCTTTTGGGAGATCCTGTATCTGTTACTGTGTTGATTGTGAGGCCCATCAGCCATGCAACCAGGGTGAGTGTCAGCTGCTGCCACCTTGTGGGCAACTGGTACTTTCTCTACCCTTGGTATGCGCATTTCCAAGCCTCAGGGAGGTACACAGCTTTGCAACCCAAATCCTATCAATTTCATAAATTCTGGTTCCTTTGTGCCTTGATGTGTTCACATTGCTGCTTACTGAACAGTTGCCTGTAACAGGAATTGCCCAGCTATTGCTGCATGGCATGCAGTCAGTAGTGTGGTTCTCAGCACTCTGTGGGACACCCTATCTTCTCTAGTCTCCAATGGACAAGTGAAAGTAGGAGGCTGTGTGACTTTGTTCACTCTGGAATTTGTACATCTGCCGCTATGTTCTCCACCCCTGCCAAGTTGCCAGGTAGTGGTATGGCATCGACACATGTGCACTTTCAGAGTCTACTTTTATTTTCTTGGACACTAGGAGAAACCTCTGACTCTTTGGGCACTTGCATCTCTGTTTCATGGGGTTTCACGCACCGCTCTGACTTGCTCAGGTTCCAGTTCCCTTTGGCCGGGTTTGGGCTGATCAATGCAATTTGCTTCCCAACAACCCTTTCCCCAAATATGTTCCTTCATCTGAGAGTTGTTGCTTGGGCCAGTGTCCACAGTTTCCTCCTCGGGTGGATTTTTGTTGTTCTTGTTTATCTCACCAGTGTCCTGACCTAAGAGTCTTTCTACTTCCCTCTGTCTTTAGTGTATTGGCTAAGACTCTGACTGGCTCCTTTCCTGCAAATATTCATGATTCACCAGGTTTTGATGGAGTCCCTGTATGGTTCCATTGGTATCTACCTCTGCCAGCTCTGTCTGCAGGTTGCCATGTTGAGGGGTTTTCCCACGTTGGCTTTCTTGATTGTGTGAATTGTTTTGGTCCTGCTGAATCCAGAATGCATTGGATATGTTGCCCTGTAATTCTACACTCCTTACTCTTTTCTTTGCTTAATTCACTCCATCTTTCTTCATACTCTCAGCTACATCGACCTTCTGTGGTGAGCCATCTTTCTGAATAGTTTCTTTTTTCACCCATTTGTAGCTAAAAATAATCAAATATCATCTAAGCAAAATTATAATCATTTATCAAAAGCAGGTTAGGACTTGCAGGATATAGGACTGGTGGAACAATTGTACCCTGCAGCACCTGGAGTGATTTGAAGCAGTGAATAATTGCTCTTCAATTCTGTAATAATAAGTGGTCTCATGTGAGAATATATTGCAAAAAAGGGAAGAAACAGAATTTAAACAGTGAAAATGTAATATAGGAAGTAAATGTGAAGAATTTGTAGTGGAGAAAGTGTTGATGTGATGTCAATGTGGAGGTGGGAGACTTCCTGAAATAGAAGGAATTTTTAGATGCTGACAATCCTTAGGAACATGAAGAAAATTTAAATCCTCTGGAGTTGATTAGACATTTCTTAAACCTGCAAAAACTGGTAAGAAAAAAGATATTAAGACAAAAATAAATCTGATAATGAATCTGATTAGAGCAAATCTTTATATATATATATTAATTTTTTATTAATTGCATTGCATTATGTGACACAGTTTCATATTCTCTGGATTTCCCCAAACCCCTCCATGTACCCTTCCCCCATGGTAGATTCTTCCACCTTGTTGTGATTATAGCAAATTAAAGGAGGAAAAAAGATTCTGCTGAAAAACCAAGATGCCACAGACAACAATGGACAAATGATATTTCTTTTTTTTGACAAATGATATTTCTCATGAAATGGAAACCTTCATATTATGCTGATTTGAGTGTTGGCAAAAGAAACAAGGGAATTACAACAAAGTGCAATCGATTTTTATGACTGCAAGCTGGTTTAGATGTGTAACTTCCAGGGCTTCAATGAAGCTAGGTAGAGGAACACTACAATACCTACAGACAAATACAAGGGCATGGAAATATTAGAACAAGTTTCACTGCCATGAATGACACCCATAAGACCATGGCTGGGAGAAGTGACAGTAAGAGAATTGGGCGACATTTCATCATGGCCAATTATTTCATCTGGGGTATGGAAACTGTGGCAGTCCAGGCCAGAAAAAAGCTTGAAAGAAGATGGCCAAGAACATGCCCATCCCTGCCATAGTAGGTTGCAACTGTCATTGGTGAGCAAAAGAATCAAGACAGAGAGTGGTCCAGGGTAGATAAGATATCAGCATATGTCATCATATATGAAGATCTGTTCTGTAGGTGGCTGTGGCTAAGCTAACATAAGCTACCTATGGATGTGTCAGAGAGCTGGGTGTGTCTAGACCCAACAGATGCTGGGTGAGCTAGACCCAACAGATGCTGACATGCACAACAAATAGACTGGGGATGTCCGGGTGAGGACTATTGCAGGTCATTTTGCCTAGGTATGTAATATTATTGAGTCTGTGACAGGTTAGTTCAGCTAATCCGCAGTACCAATGCATTATCTAAATTATTTGGCATATTCGCATATTGGCATATTTTGCATATTCATTCATATGCGTGTTGACTCCTGGTTAGCATTGGCAGCATGATTAGAACCGGTGCCCATATGAAATCCTGGCACATGCAAAGCAAAGACTTTAGCTGTGAGACTATGGCACTGGGCCCAAGATTGATTTATTTTTAGTATAATGTTAGATTTACAGAGAGGAGGAAAGACAGAGAGAAGAGCTTCCATCTGCTGATTCATTTCCAAATGGCCACCATGGCCAGAATTGAGCAAAGCCAGGAGCCAGAAGCTTCTTCTGGGTCTTCCATGTGAGTGCAAAGTCCCAAGGGTTTGGGTAAGTGCCTATTGCTTTCTGAGGCCACAAGCAGAGCCTTGGAAGGGAAGTGAAGCTGCCAGGAATAGAACTATCATTCACATGTGCTACTGGCTTGACTAGGTGAAAATATCAGCCAGTATGTTGCTGTACCATATATTTCTGTGTGCATCTGTACTCTTAAAAAATACGCAATGACAGTCAACTAAACTTTTGCAATATGATACTACATGTTGCGCCATTGTCTGCATTTTCAATGCCATGATACACTTATGTAACAAAATGTTGAAATTGTAACTATTACTAACGTATACTAGGCTAATGATGTTGCATAAAATGGTTGGGTGAGAAAGTAGACGAGTAAGAAGCAGAAAGATATTTTGGAATCTCTTTGTTTCATAAAATTCTAGCATGGGAAGTAATAGTAGTAATGTTTAAAAATGAAAAAAGTTCACATAGTCATGGATGCTGCATAATATCTGTCAATTTCTTCATTTAAAATGTTGCATAATGAGGACTAAGAACAGAAGAATTGATGCTAAAGTGAAGGTGACTCTTGAAAACACATATGTTAGGAAATACTTCTATGTTCCTGTTCTATTAGATACCAAACAAATGCAGAATCATGGACGTTTCCGATTACCAAGCTTATTAAGGCAAGTGAATCTTCCGAAATTTTTATGAGGCAGCATTACCTTAAACTCCAAAAAACAAAGTCTCACCAAAGAAAAGGAACTATAAACCAAAGGCCCTTTTTCTGGTGCTTGATATTATAATATACATTGTCACAGTAATTGCATTTAGAAACACAGCATGATTGTCAACAAAGAAATTGAAGAGATTCTCCATAGATTTATATCATCCACATTTTCAGAAAGACAAATATCTAACTGCATTGTGGCTGAATAATGAATCCTTTAGCATGATTTTGAACCATTTTTGCATATGTGGTCATGTCCAAAACTTTTCATATATTTTTTAAAGATTTATTTATTTTGTTGCAATTTAAGATATACAGAGAGGAGGAGAGACAGAGAGAAAGATCTTTCATCCAATAATTCATTCCCCAGGTGGCCACAACAGCCAGAGCTGAGCCAATCTGAAGGCAGGAGCCCAGAGCCTATTCTGGCTCTCCCATGTAGGTGCAGGGTCCCAAGGCTTTGGGCAAACCTGGACTGCTTTCCCAAGCCACAAGCATAGACCTGGGTCAGACGCAGGGTCTCCAGGATTAGAATTGGTACCAAAATGAGATCCCAGCATGTTTAACGCAAGGACTTTTAGCACTAGACTATCATGCTAGACCATTGGTTCTACTTCATAATATGTTCTGGATTCCTTTTCCAGCTCTACTTACTTCTGTATGCCCACTGCAAGTTACAGTTCTGCTGAGGAAAGTTATCAAAAATAAGTGGGGAGACAATGCTCTTTTATGTCACTGAAAGAAAATGTATTTGCAGGATTCTAGTTCTTATGTAGGTAGTAAGATAACAGTTCAAACACTATTCAGATTTATGTCATGTCTGTTTGCAGGGAGTTCAAGATAAGGAGTACATGGGAGGGGTCCAGGTCTTGGGGTTGGGGATGACTGCAGCTCCCTGCAGTGTGGCAGCTGTGGGGGATGCCACTGCCAGGCCGGATCCAATCCTGAGGACTCAGGCCAAAGCCACTTCCAAAAGGCAGTGACTGAGTCCTTAGCTTTGGGCGGCAGTGCACCAAGTGGTGCCAGGCACTACCTACTGGCCACCCGGCCATAAACTCTTGGATTTTTGGAAAATGAAATTGCTGCTTAGGGACACCCATGAATAAGGACAGTAGGTGAGAGATGAATTCTGGGTGATTTCCAGTAATGGGGTCATGAAACCTTCAGGCAAGCTGGGGACTGAGACATGATCGTTTGGAGGGGAGTGTCCGTAAGATCTATTTAGGCCAGACTGATTCACCAGCCAAATTAGAAAGCCTGAGATGAGCTGTTAGCATAGAGCATCACTGACTGCCACACACTAGTCCACACCAAAGCAATGGATGATGGCCTGTCTGGCAGGGCAAGGTGCTATTACTTGACAGGGTGGTGAAATAGTGGACTGATCACATTTGGCAGGGTGAAGACAGTAACCAGCATGTGAGGGAACTTGGACAGAGGGTAAACTCTGTGGGGGAACTGTGGGCCCAATCCTGTGGAAATACAGGTCCAGCAGGTTAGCTTGCAAGCTTGGGTGCAATGGGCTAAGGTAAGAGTGACCATGCCACCTGCCATCATTATGGGTAAAGGAACAGATGGCAATCTGGTCAGGTCAAGGCAGCATTGCCTGAAGGTGCTTCCTAAAACAGGATGTGGGGTGGGCCGAGCTGCAACTGGAAGGGGGTGGACTAGGAAGGGCCAAGCAAACTTCAAGCCACAGGAAAGAATAGAAACCGGGATGTCATTCCAACCTATGCTCTATCCCAACTCGTCTTCATGCGGCAGAGATACTATGGAATAGCATTGAAGGCAAAAACTGAGATAGGTGAGTGACTAAGCCAACTGCATCAAATCACCCACTGCCATGCACACAATCTAGGGCTGGGAATAGACTCAGTTGGGGAACTATGAGAGTACACCCTTGCTGGGTTGGAATTCCCACAGGCAGGTGTGGGGGCTCCAGTGGGTGCTGCATGTTGGAACTGATATGGCTGCAATCTTCCTAGGCACAAATGTAGACTGGGGCTGAGTGTACCAAGCTGGGCTAGATGCCAGCACCATCTGGTGCTCTGGAGAAGCGGGGTAGATGTAGGACAGACTAGGCTGGGTCTTTGCCCCTACTTAGCTATGTGTGAGTAGTGTCTGGGTATGGACAAGCCTTGGCTGGGGTGAAACAGCCAACACCAAGAACCAGAATGAATTGAAGGCCAGCAATGAGAGCTGACCTGTGGAACCACCAGTATGCAGAAGACCTGCATAGGGAGAGGTTCTGAAGTAGGAGCTTGGGGAACTCCTCTGTCAGAATTCAGCCACTACAGGTAAGTGCAAGAACCATGATATGGAGCAACTCAGATCAGGCCAGAGGAATATACCCACAATCATACAAATGGCATAGGTGGGGGGGCAGACTCGATTGGACCCATTCACTTAAACTGTTGCTGAATCTGAGCACCAGCATAGAGTGTGTGTCACTCCCGTTTCATTTACAACACATACCAGTGCACATTAAGGAATGCCAAGGTGAGGTGAGCCATACCAGATGTGGTTGCAGCACCCTAATAGCACATGTGAGAACTGGTGGGAGGGATGGGGTGGAGGAAGAGCAGAACCGGCAGGGGCAAAGCTGGACAACCACTCCCATTGGAGAGCATGAGTTGGGATGGGTGCAGACCAGATCAGTCAGAGCTATAACACCTGTGGGCCTCATGTGAGCTAGATTGGGGAGGAGCCAGATTGGGCTGATTGTTCCAACTGGTGCAAGCAAAAATTCTAGTGGGTGAAGGTTGGTTGGCTTTGCTACACCATCAGATGGCAGAGGCTGGCACTAGGGACTAATTCTCTTAAGTTAAATACTAGAACCACCTGGAGACTGCATAGTCCAGAATTTGGAGTGGCCTAATAGGGAGATAGTGGGCACCTCCATTGTGGGTAACCACTCCTACTGGAGAGCATTAAAACCAGGACAGGGACAGGGGTTGCTAGACAGAAAGGCACCTGCTAGTATGTGTGTGGGCTGGATAGTAGGCTGGTTGGGTTGAACTAGGCTTCAATGCCCATTACATGTACAAAAGTTAAATGGGATGTGGGAGAGACTGAACAAATCTGCAGTACATACTGGCATGCATGGGAACTAGGGTAGGGAGCAGGCCTGTTGGGAGTTACGAGGATTTTCCCTAACTAGGCTGCAGCTCCCACTGCTTTGCATGAGGACCAAGTATGAAGTGGGTAGGATTAAGCTGGACTATAACACCCAAAGTTGGAAGACAGGGCTAGAAAAACGATTGACCCAGCAATTGCAATGACCAGCCTCTGCTTATTGCTGATTGGGGCAACAGACTGTGCCAGACCCTGTACTGGCAAATTCACACAAGAATCAGGTGTGAGATCATCTCCGATGAAATTTCTTCAGTGATCCCTCCTACTGAACTGCTGATCTCAGAACCCCAACTATGAAGAGACTATGTAAGCCAGTGGATTCTGAATAGGTTTCATTGCGATTGGAATGGTGAGGTGAGGTGAGCAGGACCCTTGGAGTGTGCCTCACATAAGGGATAGGGGATGGATGGGAGACTGGGTGGGGCGTTTTCCTTTGTTTCTCTCCTGACCCGAGCTACAGGGAAAAATGATATCAGTGTGGAAACAATGGTATTACCCAGTTTCCTGAAGTTCTTGACCCTTTGTACCCTAATCAACTAAGTAAGATTGTTTTTAAAAAATAAAAAGTTAAAAAAGATAAGGAGTACAGTCTCTCCTTGATTAGCTGACTAGGCAGAGCACAGATGTTTACCTTTTATAACAGAGAGCACAAAAACACTTCCAAAGAATCACTGAGGGAATGCATGCACACTGGGCAAGGGGCCATTCACCTTTTCTTCTTGCACCTCTTTTCAACAGGTTCCCAATCTGGCATCTGTCTCCTAGCCCCCTAGGTATTCAGATTAGGAATGCGACTTAATGTTATATCCGATACCTCTCTAACAACTCACCCTATCTTTCAATAAAGTCCTATTTCCAATCTTGGAAGCGTTTGCCTTCAAATCACACCAAAGAGTCATTGTTTAAAGCCTAATATTGGCCTGTATTGGCAATCTATTATATTGAATATAGTGTTCAGTCCTCCACTTCAAACTATATGCCAGTATTCAAGCTAGTTGCTTTTGTCCAAATATGTACATGTACATAAGTTTTAAACTATTTGTGAAAACACATAAGCTATGTCTATAAACTTATGGAACTCAGTTTGGCTCTATGTGTGCAGAATATTGCTCAATGTGTGACATAAACATATCAAATTTGCCTTTAGTAAGATGTGATGACACAGAATACCTAACTAAACCATTAAGTAAGGTGAAGATTAAGTCAAAAATAATGTCTTGGGAATTGGCACAATGGCCACACTCCTGCAATCTGTTCAGTTTTCTGGAAAAGCTGATTAAAATTATCAAGCTTCTTAAGGCAAGTGAATCTTCTGAAACTTCCAGGAGGCAACAACTTAATTCCAGAAACAAAAATTTAACAATGGAAAGGAACTATAGACAAATACCCTTGATGAACACAGATGCAAAAGTCATCGGCACATTATTAGCAGAAAAAATGCAGCACTAAAGCAGAATACCATACTCCATGCCAAGTAGCACTTATCCCTAGTGTGCAGGGATGGTTTGATATGCACAAATCAACAAAAGTGGTACATCATATTTATAAATATAAAGAATTTACTGTGTGAATACCCCAACAGATGCAGAGAAATCATTTTTTCTCATAAATTACAACACACTTTAAATATAAATATTTGAGAAAATTTTTGTAGAAGGAAAATTCATCAACTCAAGGCAAGCCACAGCTCGCATTATTATGGAATGCCAAAATCGGAAGCATTCACACAAAGATCTGGAATTGGACATGAGTGAATATTTTGCTAAAAACTTTAGTAAAAGCAACTAGCAAGGGGAAAAAAATAAAAGTAGTACTCACTGTAAAGGTAAATGTCAGTAATTAGCATTTACAAATGACATAAGTATCTATGTAGATTAATTCCTCTACTGAGGAATTGTCGGAATGCATATCAGAGCCTATTAAACTTGCAGAATATCAAATCAACACACAAAAATCAATAGCCTTTGTACACACAAATAATTCCATCGCAGTGAAGATTTTATAAAAGTTACACTTACATTAGTAATACAAATGTCTAAATAGAAGTAAATTTAAGCATGAATGTGAGGGATTTGTGAGGCAAATTTAAAAACATTTAAAAAGAGTAAACAAAACTGAAAAAAATTCCTCCACATTTTCCTAAATTGGTAGATTCAAAATAATCAAAATGTCCATATCATCAAAAATAATTTACAGCTTCAATATGATTCCTATCAAAATACTTGAGGTGTTCTGCTCATATCTACAAAAATGAAACAAATTAAAACTAAACTAAACTGAATTAAAATTCATATGGAAATACAAGAGACCCCAAGTAATTAGATCAGATACATAAGTAAAAAACAAACTTGGAGGCATCACAGTACCATTTTTAAGGCATACTGCAGGAAAGTTATATAAACAAAACTATTTGGTATTAGTACAAACTCAACATTGGACCCAGAGTGATAGCCTATTTGCTGGGGTCCTCACCAGGCACCTACTGAGATCTCATTTGAATGCTGGTTCTAAGATTTGCAGCCCTGGTTTCCTTCCAGTTCCTTGCTTGTTGAAGGGGAAAGCAGTTAAGGATGGCCCAAACACTTGGGGCCCCACATAAGCATGAGAGACTCAGAAAAAGTCCTGGCTCCTGCTTCTGAATTGGCTCACCTCTGTCCATTGTGGCCAGACATGAAGGTGAATGAAACAGAATAACTAATCTGCACATCTAAAAGCACCTAACTTTCAGCAATTGAACTGGTATCAACCCATGGAGAAAGGACAGTCACTTGAATGTTTTCTTTACCAAATAGGTAATTATTGCCTTCTCAAGAAATGTATCATGTTTCTGCCATGACATAACTCTCATCCACATGGAGATTTGAATAAATGATAAAATAACAATGGTTTTAACAATTAGGAAGAGAATAAGTAAGCTGTTTGACTTGCTTTTCTAAATATAGGGTATTACTTGAGTTGGGAACAAGCCTGAGACAATTCCACCAAAAAACAACTTACATTCCACAGTAAGTCTGTATCATAGAGTCAGATGATCATCCTAAAAGTGAAGCATGAATGTCTGTATTTATTTAAATGAATTTTTGCATGAACATTTTCCATGTTTTACAGTTATTGTAACTACTTGCATTTTAAGTTCTGAGTCTTTTAACTCTGGTGCTCTAACGTTTGCCTCTACAAAATTCACCCTTTAAGATGTGTTGCTCACATCTTAAGGAAACCAAGAAACATTACAAAGCTAAAAATATCTTCAGAAAACTATCTGATTTCATAAACATGAACTGAATTCCTCATGTGTGATAGAGGAAATCGTCAGTGCTAAGATGCACTAAAGCATGTTAGCATAGCACTCCCTAACATCTTTTAGATCACGTATTATCCTTATTTCATTTTATGATAGTTTCATAGGCGCTAAGATTCCCCTTACCCCTCTTTTTACCCTCCCCCCATTTTGAATCCCTCAATATTGTTAAATTAGTACACTTCGTAGCTGGTCATGTTTCATTCATTGTGGACATAGACCATTCAGAGTCCAGCATCTTATTGTCCAGATAAATTCAACAGTTTCAGTGGGAGACCACCTTGGGTCTGAGAGTAGAGCTGGCAGAATATCATCCCCTCCAATGAAAAGTCACTGCACAACTTCAACAACAGGAAGAAACTTGGAAATTTATAACAAGCTAGTTGGCATGCTATTGAGTGATCAATATGCTAGAAAATGCAAGTTCTTAACCATATCCTGTAACTACATCATTGACATCTCAATTTTACTTTGTGTACAACTGGCTGCTATAAAACTTAAAATGGTTTTAGGGTATTATATGGCTGTTTTGTGTCTATTTTCATTTTTATGTGTAGCAGTTTATAGTATCAAGTGTGATTTTTTACTGAACTTCACGGATTTTAATATAGTCACATTTTTTGCAAAGATTGAGCATAGATGAGCCCGGTAAAATAGCATAGTGGTTTAAGTACTTTCCTTGCATGCACCAGGATCTCATATGGACACCAGTTCTAAACCTGGTGGTTCCACTTCTCATTCAGCTCCCTGCTTTTGGGAAAGCACTCGAGGACAGCCCAAAGCCTTGGGATGCTGCATCCGCATGGGGGACCCAGAAGAGCTCATGGTATTGAATTGGCTAAGCTCCAGCTTGGAGAGTGAGCCATCAGACAAAAGATCTTCCTCTCTGTCTCTCCCCCCTCTAGATTCTCAATAAAAATAAATAAACCTTAAAAAAAAAAGATTGAGCATAGATACAAGTTGTAGCAGAAACCAGAGCATGAGGATGTCTCACAATGCTGTACAGGTAAACCTTCACTTCTGGCAGTCTTGAACTCTTCCCATGTTGATACTGACAACCTTATGTCACAACCAGGAGTTAGCAAGGAACAGAATCTGTACCAAAACAGGGAGACATCAGGACATCTGAAGATACCCTACTTGACCCAGTATTCTAGTTTGCCCACAGGCTTTCCCCAACTCTGTATTTTTCTCTTTAGAATATTCAAAATTCAATGAGTATACATAGTACTCTCTGCTGCAATATTTATAACAAAATGATACTATACAAAGCCGAATGGTGGGCTTGTAAGACAACTACCACTTTATCCAATTAAATGGTACTGCATGTACTTTATTTTTCTGAAGTTCCTCAATCATAGTGGAAAATAAATCTTATCCACATCAGGTGTAAATTTTCTTAGATGAATAATTTGGGGGGCCTGGTCTATTTTGTTTATGATTTTAATTATTATTCCTATGACTGTGTTCCATAGATATAGGAATTTCCTAATTCACTTCCCTTTTCTCCCTTCACAGTTTCCTCTTCCACACAGTTTTCCTCATGTTATTACACTATTAAGGTCTTTCAATAATAGTAAAAAATCATTCAGATATTTAAATATGTCATGTCATTTTAGCTATAGTCAACTACGGAGACAAGAAGCCCCTTGGTACTTGGGTTCTTATTTAGGGATGGAAATGCTTTATAGGCTCTTGTACAGGCTCATATGCCTTGAGTCAACTCTGATAACTGCTTTTTATTGATCTAATGTTATTCATTCTTGAAGCTTTCTATTCCTAATTGTTTCAGTGCCTGCCTCTCAGCCTTGTATCCTGCAGTATTGTTTTAAGCTGGAATGAGGCAGGAATCGGTCCTTTGGGCAGGAATCTGGTGGTGGTAAGCTCTCTGGAGACAGAAAGTGATAAAAGTGTAAGAAGCTGAAAATTCCTAACTATCTTAAGTAGTGCAAAATTGACCCCATTCACAAGAGTGACAACAGCAAAACAGAATTAAGAATGCTGAATTTGTGCAGCTTCTTAAGAGTCTTCTTTCTTCTTTCTGATATAGGATCAAAAGCAAATTTGAAGAATCCTTTAATTATTGAGGCAAATTTAAAAACAGGGAAAAAAATTTCAGGTGTCTGATCCTTGTGCAAAATGAGCTCTGTAACATTACAACCTTTGCCAGGACAATAAGAAAACAGCACAAAATCAGGAGTGAATAGCTCTTAAGACGTGGAGACATTGAAGGTGAAAAGTATTAGGAAAGTAAGTCCAACTTGACACCTGTGTCTAAGATTTGCAAACCGGATTCTGTTTCATGTCATATTGACTCTGTTAAGTATGGACTCAGGTCTGACTATCTTCAATATCTCCCAAAGTCACAATATTATAAATGAAAATTTCATTGTGGTAAAAGAAGTCTCAATGTGACAGCATTCCTAGGAAGGCACTGTTGCTCAATGGATTCAGAACACACAAAATGAAAGATATTTAAAGTCACCGTTAAATGACCATTGCAGTTCCTATCCCAGTCACTCCTTTTGGACCTGGAGATACAATTGAACAAGGGGTAAAAGACATCCAGGAGATGAACAACAACATCAAGAAGTCAAAAATTAGAATTATAGGCCTTCCAGAAGGAGTGGAAAGAGAGACAGGTATACAACCAGTGCTCGATGAAATTATACAGGAGAACCTCCAAAACACTTGGAACATGAGACCAGTCAAAATCCAGGAAGGCCAGAGAGCGCCCCAAAAGTTTGACCCAAAAGGATCTTCTTCCAGACATGTGGTAATCAAGCTCCCATAAAAAAATACAAAGAAAGAATCCTGAGGCTAGCACAAAGCAGATACAAGCTTACATTTAGAGGCAGTCCATCAGGATCACCGTTGATTTCTCAGAACAGTCACTCCAGGCAAGAAGGGGCTGGAATAAAATCTTTCAAATACTGAAACAGAACAACTGTCAACCAAGAATAGTGTACCCAGCAAAGACTTCATATGTATTAGAGAATAAAATTAGATACTTCCAAAGCAAGGAGAAACTAGAAGAATATGCCAGCACAAAATTAACTCCACAAAATCTCCTCAGAAATGTGCTACTCCCAGAGAAAAAGGAAGCAAACCATAAGTAAGGATGACAAATGGGGAGACCTCCCCACTAAAGCCCACACAAGGAAAGACAATTAGATACCAACAACCTTATAAACATACATGCATGGCAGGACAAAATAGCAATCTCTCAATATTAACCCTAAACACAAATGGCCTAAATCATTCAGTCAAAAAACATAGATTAACAGATTAGATCAACAAATAGAACTCAACTATTTACTGCCTACAACAGACGCATCTAACCAGAAAAGCCGCTAAAAAAATTGAAGGTGAAGGATGGAAAAAGATATTTCATGCCAATGGATGAGAAAAAAAAGGCTGGTGTAGAGGTCCTAATTTCAGATGATATAGACTTCAAACTGAAAAACATCAAAAAGGACAGAGAAGGGCATTATATATTTTTGAAAGGGAAAATCCATCAGGAAGAAATTACCATTCTCAACATTTATGCTCCAAGTCCAGATGCACCCAGCTACATGAAACAATTACTTATTGACTTAAAGGGAGATATAGATGAACACACGATAAACGTGGTAGACACAAACATCCCATTATCACCAATAGACAGATCAATAAGACAAATGCTTAACAGAGAAGCTGCAGAGCTCACACAAACAATAGAACAACTACACTTGGTAGACATCTATAAAATATTTTATCCTAAGACCGCAGATTATACATTTTTTTCAGCAGTGCATGTCACCTTCTCCAGGATAGACTACGTGATAGGACACAAAGCAAATCTTGAAAACATAAAAAAAATCAGAATCATACCATGTACCTTCTCAGACCATCACAGAATGAAACTGGAAATCAGCAATTCAAAATGTCCCAGGAAATCCTTACATGACTAGAGGTTGAAATATATGCTATTAAACAAACAATGGGTCAGAGAAGAAATTAAAGATGAGATAAAAAAAATCATGGAAACCAATGAAAACTCAGATACTACAGTCCATAACTTGTGGGACACTGTCAAAGCAGTGTTATTTGGTAAATTTATTGCAATTAGTGCTCATGTCAAGGCCCAAGAAAGGAATCAAATACAGGAATTAAGCACACACTTCCAAGAATTGGAAAAATAGCAGCAGAATGACCCCACAAACAATAGGAAACAAGAAAGTATCAAACAAGGGAGAAAATAAATCAGAAATCAAAAAAACTATACACAAAATCAATGAAAAAGCTGGATTCTTGAGGAGACAAATAAAATAGACAACCACTGGCCCGACTGACAAAGAAAAAGCAAGAGAAAGCAAGAATTAGCAGCATCAAAGATGAAAAAGGCAACATAACAACAGACACTGCAACCAGTAAGAAAATATTAGAAATTATTACAAAGAACTGTACTCAAACAATTCAGAAAACCACCAGGAAATGAAAGGTTTGTAGACTCCCACCAAGGGAAAACTTACCAAAACTTACCTCAAAGGCAACAGAAGACCTGAATAAACGCATAACTGAAGCAGAGGTGAAGTCAGTGATGAAAGATTTCCCAATAAAGAAAAGCCCAGGCCTAGATGGCTTCACCGCAGAATTCTACAAAACATTGCAAACAGAGCTAACCTCAATCCTCTACAAGCTCTTAAAAATAATAGAAAAGGAAGCAATGCTTCCAAACTCATTCTATGAAGCCAACATACCCTCAATTCATCTGAAAACAAAAAGCCACAAATTGCTAGAATCGTTCTGAAGAACAGTAAGTTAAAAGGAGTAATCACAGTCCTGGACCTCTGGACATACGATAGGGCAGCGGCTATCAAAACAGCCTGGTACTGGGACAAAGATAGAGAGGAAGCTCAATGGAACAGAATTGAAACAACAGATGGAAACCCATACAGATACAGCCAATTAATCTTTCACAAAAAGACAGATGACAATCCAGGCAAATGGGAAGTTCTCTTTAATAAATGCGTTTGGGACATCTGAATGATAGCCTGCAGAAACCAAAAGATAGTGCCATATCTCTCACCGTACACTAAGATGAAATCTAAATGGATAACAGACCTAAACCTACATTCAGAAACCTTCGAACGTTTGGAACAAAATGTTGGAAACACACTGCAAGATTTAGGTGTAAGCCCTGACTTCCTAAAACGGACACCAAAAGCACTAGCAATCAAGGCCAAAATAAACAAATGGAACTTCATCAAACCAAAAAGCTTCTGTACAGCAAGAGAAACAATCAACAAAGTAAAAAGCAACCCACAGAATGGGAGAAGGTCTTTGCACATTGCATAGGTAATAGGGGGCTAATTTCCAGAATATACAAAGATCTCCAGAACAAACAAAACACCAAAACAAACAAGAAAATGAGCACTGGAGATGAGCAGACATTTAACAAAAGAACAAACCCAAATGGCAAACAAACCTATGAAAAAATGCTCATGTTCCCTGGCAATAAGGGAAATCCAAGTGAAGACAACAATGAGGTACCACCTAATGCCAGTAAGAATGGCACACATACGAAAAACCACCAACAACACTTGCTGGCCAGGATTTGGGGAAAAGGGAATCCTACTTCACCGCTGGTGGGACTGCAGACTTGTAAAGTCTCTATGGAAATCAGTATGGAGAACACTCAAGCTACTCAAAATCTGCATATCATTTGATCCAGCAATAGCACTCCTAGGAATATATCCAAAACACATGCTACACGAAAAACCAACATGCACTCCTATGTTCATAGCAACACAATCAATAATTGCAAAAACTTGGAAGCAACCGAAATGCCCATCAATGGAAGACTGGATGAGAAAGCTGTGGTTCATTTACTCCATGGAATACTACTCAGCAATTTAAAAAAAAAAATGCAATTTTTTGTCACCAAATGGGCCCAACTGGAATCCATTATACTAAGAGAAATGAGCCAATCCCAAAAGGTTAAATACCACATGTTTGCCTTAATTTAAGATGAAAGGATGTCAATCTTGAAAATAGTACCTGCAGATTGTAATATTATTGTTATATAAAACAGCCTTATCTAATGCAGTAAGATAATGAAATGCAATATATAAATTACTAATCAATGTCAGACTGCTTATGATCTACATCAAAGAACTGTAAAACCTAAAACACTCTTAATACCCTATGCTATTCCGTAATGGGGATGGAGTGCAGAGAAATCTTCCATCTCCCTCAAAAGTGTGAGGAAGACATGAAATATAATCAATCAGAATCATATCTGGTAACTCATACACAATAGACTCAAGTCAGCACTAGACAATAGTAAAGCTACAAAAGCATAAGGGAAAAATTGGAAGTGATCCTGACAGCCTCTTAACAGGAGGTCGTGTGCATGGAGCAAGCGGGGGATACCAGAGTGGAGCAGGTGGACAGGATGAGGCTCATAGCCCAACCATGAAGATGCCCAGATCCTCACCATGAACTATCAACACGAGCAACAAGGACTATATGCCAACTGCCGAGGAGACCCTGGGGAATAGGAGTGCCTTTGGAGTACGAAAACTCTAAAATCAACCACCCCCATATGGAGCTTCCACAGGAGATGGAAGAAGTCCAAACTCTGCTGTGCAGGAACCAGCATCATTGGAATGACATCCAGGAGCCATGAGTGGTCCACAGAAGCAGAGAAAAAATAAACTTCTGTCGGGACAAGGGAGGGGAATTTTCTCTGGTCCTTGCCTGGTTCTGGCTCTGGGTCCCCACCCTCTCTCGCAATGACCATCAGGATCACTCCAGAAACCCCTCAAAATAAGCAAGCAAACATACAAACAAAAAACCTAGAACAGATAGGCAGACGACAACAAGGAAATCTTAGAATCAGACAGGAATTGGTCAGTTGGATTCACTCATACCTCACTAGGTGGGACACAAAGATTAGTTACTCCTCACTGGGGTATTAAGGATTTCTCTGCACACCCCTCTGAAAAACGTTGTGCACCTAAACTGTTGACACATGTCTTGTTATAATTATAAGCCAGTTCAGACCAACTGAAAAAAAAAAAAAAAAAAAAAGACCAGGTTCAGCCAAATCATGCTTCAACAGTACAAACTGCTAAATGCCAAAATGAAAATAGACACGAGAAAGCTGAATAGTAATCTGTAGCCATTTTAAGGTGTATAGAACCTGGTAGTATATAAACCAAAATTGAAATGTCTATGAAGAAGTCAGGCTGTGGTAAAGAACCTGCATTTTCCTTTTAACATATTGGTTAATCAATACCATGTCAATTAATACCAAAACATTGTAAATTGTTGCTGATGTTATGTTGGGGCTTTCAGTTGATTGGGGTGATACTCTGCCGGCTCTACTTCAGACCAGAGAAGGTTTCCCTAAGAAGCTATTGAACTTAACTGGACAATAAGATGCTGTACTCTATGCTTAGTATATGCTTGCAATGAAAGAATCTCAACTGAATTTGAGCTGTGGTAATGCAACAAGGTGGTGGACTCCACCATAGGGGGACGGTTTGGGGAAAGGTGGAGGGAATCCCAGTGCCTCTAACACTGTGTCACACAATGCAATGTAATTAATAAAATAGAGGAAATTAAAAAATTTAAAAAATACACAATGCCATTATAAAGGGAAAGTGCCGTGAAATAAAGAGATAGGGCAAAATGATTTAAAGGCATAATTGCTTCTGGAACTGTTGTATAGCAATTTCTCAAAGCCATTGCCCTTCTTCTTAGCCCATATCTTAGGCTGAATTATAAGTTTCATTTGTGGGCACTGCCAACTTAGAGTGCTTTTTTTGAAGTTTTTTTATTGGAAAGGTAGATATGCATAGAGGAGAAGAAACAGAGGATAGCACTTGCTTTTTGCATTTTCTTCTTCATCAACAACAAGTAATCTTTAGCCTTTGTTGTAGCTATTAACATAAAGGGAAAAGGTATAATGTCACATTGGGGTGTATACATGAACTATTCTGCTTTATTTCACATAACATGAATTTATCAAATATTGGTCATGCTATAAGATCATTTGTTTTTAAATTGTCATTATTGTTGTACATGCACAACCATTATCTTTAGATTATCTAACACAAAATTGGCTTATGCAGAACAATGGAAATGAAATTAAGAGCTTTGCATTACCTGGTGCAAGAACCATAGCAGATTCTCACTGAAAAGCTTAGTCTTTATAATTAAGGGGAAAAAAAATAAAGGAAATGAAGAATGTTTATTAAAGTAAGTAAAACTAAGGCTGTAATTCAACCGATGGGACTTCACAACCTAGTTTGCCATTGCCCATTTTGATCTCAGTAATCTGACTTCTAACACATGTAATTTAAAAGATTATTATTTCACAAACCATTTATATGTAGAAGATTGTGAACAGTTCCTATTTATTTTGCTAATCTTAATGTTATACAACCTGCTTGATGGCATTACAAGATGTGGTAAACAGGGTGATTATTTAGCAAACTTTCACTGGTCTGGTTTTACAGTCAACTTAGGAATAGTTTTTTTTCTAATTTTTATAGTATTCATTATATGGATAACCTTTTATTAGCAGCATAAAATTCAATGGAATTAAACATCATATTTAGTAAGCTAAAATGTTGACATCTTTAAGCAGGTTTATTTAGACATCAGGAAGATTCAAAACTCATCTCTGTCATATTCACCAACGATTTTGGAAAGAACAACCTTGATTTACAGAAAAAGGAAAGGGAATTCCCTCCTGTTGAGGGATGGGAATCCCTTTCTCAGGCCTTACCTCCACAGAATGGAAAGGCAGGTGGGAAAGCATGAGCTGTGGAGACAATAAGGCATGCAAAGAGGGTAGGCAGGAAGATTTTATAACTTCTCTGACTTGGAAGTAAGAGCAGGTACGACCCTGTTACTTATTGGAAAAGAAGTGTCAGCCTGAGTCTGTTACTGGTCCACCAGGACTCTGCTGCCCTGGTGACATAACGGATCTACATCACCTCTTCCAGATCCAGCTGGAGATCCAAGTTACACTTCAGGACCGACACAAATTCCAAACACCTCTGTAACCACGGAAACCATTAGTTTGGCCTCTTTACAACAGGAAAAGGTGCAATGACGTCAAACTGGCTACTTCTTCCTGAGGGGTGTGTCCCTGTGTGAGTTCCTGAAAAGCTTCCAGAGGCACCCGGATGTAGGGATTAGTATCTTGTTGATGTTCATTGGAGAGACCTCCCTCATACATGAGTGGCTAAACCTGAGAAAACAAAATGCAAACATGAGAGGCAGACAAATAGAAGTCCTAATAGAGTGGTGAACCAGGCATATAGGGAGACTTCCACTATTCATAAGGAAAAAGGATGCATTGATTGTATTTGCTTTTCAATTCCTCCCAGAGTCTAGAGGTTGTTGACACTTTCTTCTACTATGCCAGACATATTGATGTAAAAACAGAACATCTGTAGGATGAGACTGGTTCTTCCTTTATCTGCAGTCAGTATGTCAGCAATTTTGGAGGGCCATTAGTTCAAGTGAGGTGATTTTTCCATTGAAGGGAATCTATGGATGCAGCTGAGCCCTTCAGAAACAATTGTAGTTGATTTTCTAGGTTCTGTGAAGCACTGGTGTTATGGGACTAAGCTCCACTTCCCACTCTGCCAGCTACAAGAGAAGAGGCAAGGGAGATTAGGGATATTAATGGCAGAAACTGTATGTCTAGAGGTAGCTACAGAGTGAAAAGTTCCACCTTACTCTATTACATGAGTCAGAGAAGTAAAGAGGCTAGGCTGCAAGGGAGAGGCATAAAGGTATTTAGGTACTTGGTCAGGGTGCTGTTGCATCAGAAGAAAATCCCCAGAGGGACATGGGGGGTCTTAGTGACAGCAACAGTGGTCAACCAGAGGCCGGTGGCAGTTCTATACCTAATGTTTTCACATCCGTCCCCCACCACGACTGGACATGATTGAGTTGTCTTTGTAGCAGATGGACATATCCTGGAAATCATTGTCGTACACAAATGGAAAGTGAAGAGGAAAGAATGGGGGCATAGAAACCACCATTTTATGGTGAGGCCTAACAATCAGTCAATGATGGGCTTAAGACCTCATCAGTGTTGTAGCAAAATGAGCAACTGAGATCTGGAAGGGTAAAGAATGCCTGGTTCAAGGGATATTTGAACAGGCTCATGGTGAATGGTCACAATAGGTGTGGAAACATCCCAAGCCCAGGGGTCAACCTCAGAAGATGGAAGGGGCCATGATTTGTTTAGGCACATTCTAAGAGCAGAAGTGGCATCATCAAAGGCTGTGTCCAAGCAGGGTGATGGAGGCTGCCAGTGCGGATAAGATGTTGCATCCCAAAAATGCAGTGGGGCACAAAGGAATAGCCAGGAAGGAATGGAAGGGAAATATTCCCTCAAGGGGAGCACTGCAAGCAGCCTATCTGTAAGGGTTTAGAAAGAGTTACATTGATGCCCAATAACAGATCTGGGAAGGGTATTATGGCCAACATGAGCAGACAACATAAAATAGGTAGCCACATGTCTGCCAGGAAATTGGTGGGCTTACCCACTACCTTAATAGAGACACCACGCTTGGCCAGGGTGATGAGGTGCCTGCTAACAAGCCCCGCTAATCCTCTGCCAGTCCCAAGAGTTCAGATGTTGGCAAGTACAGTAGGACTGCACTGGGGAAAGGTACAGCATTCTATGGAAGTGGACTGCCATCCCCTGAATTGGGAAATCCAATTTCCAGTGATCCATTGTTCTGCAGCATAAACATGGTTTAGTAGGCCTGGGAGAGTCCAGGTTTGGACACTGTGGAGACCACTGACTCCTTCCACTCACCTTTAAAGCAGGCTGCAGTTGCGCCCAGAGTCTATGAGGTGTGCCTCGCCATAGGGCCACCATCAACGCCTGGGGCTGGAGGGTTACCTTTTTCTGTACTCTAGCCTGTCTTGCCTGTTCAGTTACCACCTCATGAGTACTGTAGACTTTAAATACCATGTTTTTGAGTTCCTGTATAAGCACTTGAGGGCCCTCTTCTGCCCATTTTAACTCTCTGAATATCTGGCACTGAGTGGGAAAAAAAAAAATATGTCACCAAGACTGTGGTTCCTGCAGACAATTAGGGATCTAATTTAGTATATCTTACGGGTGCCTCAGTCAACCTGTTTGTTCAAAAACACTGCCAGATTTTTATCAGAATCTTGAATGACCACTCCCAATATATCAAATTTGACAAGTTTATTGGAAACTGCCTGAGTGCCTGTCAGGAGATTTGGGACCAGGTAGGCCACACTGTGGTAGCCCTGTTGGCCATCCTGATATACCCAATTGAAGGTCATATTGGGAACTGATTTATCCCCCAGTAACAGTGTCTGGTCAATAACGCATTGCTGGTCCACATGATCTTTGGTCACCCTGCAGGATGTGAGTCTCTTCCTCAGAGGTCAAGAAGGAAGCGAAGATGCCATGGATATCCTACCAGGTCAAATCGCCAACCTTGGAGAGGTATCTAAATCCTTTAATGTATATATTTGAAGGAGCCCAATAGGAAGCTATGCTTTTTTTTATTTGGGAGATGTCCTAAATAAAAATGAGAACGTGTACACTAACTATGCCCTCTGCTCCAGCCATTTCATGAGGTGGGTATAGTCAGACCTGTGAACCACACAGGTCTTTGAGGGTGAGCTAGTCTGAGATTTGATGTGAGTACTGATTGGTGAAGGGGGGGCGCAGAATATCAGTGAAAGCTAGAGTGGGGTAAGTATGAGGAAAGACAGGAAGAAAGGGTGGTGGGAGTGTAGAAGGAAAAGGAAGAGTGAATTGGCCCACCTGACCTGGATTTGGCACTGGTGAGAAAGTCAAACATGACACTTGAGCAGAGGGCAGAGCTACAGGGAGAGGCAGAGAGAAATGGTTTGAAAATGGCACCAGCAGGTTAAAAGTAGAAGTAAAGGGAGGGGATAGTTGCATCAGTGAGGAATGCAGATATGATAATTTTTCCAGAGCCAGTACCTATGGATACAAAGAAAAAGAAGTTAGTTCCAAGGATGGTTCTTCAGGGCTGGAAACAAAAGTGGGAGTAAAAACTGGCAGGATCTGAGTTACCACAAGGAGAGCCAAGGGTCATGCTGTCTGCTGTGGTAGAGAAAGAGCAGGAGAGAGTCCTAGGAGTTCAGATGGTTCAGAGAACGTATGGTCAGGTACAGGGTCTGAGGAATCCACAGAAGTGTGGGAAGGCTTGACTTTATCTAGGAGAACTTGAGAAACAGAACAAGAGGAACAAAGAAATGAGGGAGAAAGGAAATCCCAAAAGGACAGTATATAAGGCACCTCAGATCATTTGCCATTGCAGCAACAGAAATTGTCCAATTCCATGAGGACACTGAAATCGAAAGCTACCTCAGCTAGCCACTTTGAATTATTACATAGCAAATATTGAGGCCACACCACTGTCAAGTAAATATTAGGACAAATGCAGTATAGGTCCTGGCCCAGACCCAATGTTTTGCAATTGATCCATGGACACCCTAAGGGAGTCTGAGAGTCATGGGCTTAGGACCCAGTGTTGCCTGTGACTAGGTGGATATAAGGACAGTGTCCCTATCTTGGAATCCAAGGTAGAAGGGAGCTTGGTTCCCAGACATGAGGGTGGGTCAGTGAAAGGAATGTCTTCCATGTCACTGAGTGCTCAGGTTGGAGGAAGAGTTCAAGAATGGCATCTCTCATCTTGGAGGGGGGTACAAACAAAAGACAGGTGTGTTTATGACTTGGCCATCTGAAACAAAACACAGGTGACATTTTGGGACTGGAGGGGCTAAAAATGGAGTGCTTACCTCATATTTATTGGCCCACAGCAGGAAGAGGTTTCCAAAGATCTGAGAATAGAGGTAAAAGAGTGGGAAGCCTCAACCCCATGGGTTAGCGGAGCATTGAAAATCCCTCTTCCAGGTCAAGAAACCAAGATGTCAGATTCACAGACCACTAGGGAAAGAAAAGTATTAGCTGACTTTTGTAAAAGGGCCTTTCTTGGGGAGGTAAGTCTGGTCTTGGCTCTTTCTTCCACACAAAGAAGAGGCAGAGTGGAAGAGAACAGCTGCACAAACAAAAAGTTGTGCAAGGGAGTATGCAGCAGTTATTTTTATCCTTATGACATGGAAGCTAGGTGTAGGAAAGGAAAAGCTGGCCTGAGTTTGTCATTGGTCTGCCAGGGTTCTGCTGACCTGGTGATGTACCAGATCTCTTCTGCCCCTTCTGAAATCAGCCTGAAGTCAATAGTGATGTATCAGATCTGAGGCAAACTCACCCTCATCCAAAACTGCAGCAATCATCCATCTCCTCATGAATATTTAAGAACTCAAGCTATAATGATATGATTATTCCCCCAAAAGCATAAATTGAATTGAATATCTTAAAGCCATAAAAGGGGAACCCGTGCAGCACCCTAGTGGTTGCATCTGCTGGAGTGGCCCTGGAGGACCTGTTTATGTCAACCCCTTTCTTCCTCTAATCTCAACTATACCTTCTGGGAAATAAGTGACCATGTGCTAATGACAAGCTCTGCACCACCATGTCCTGGCCTGCTCACCAGCCTTCTCCATACCATCTCCAGGTACCTTGGCCCAAAGAAGTAGGGCCAAGCATTGAGCCAAAAGTACTTGCAAATGATTTAGCAGGAGACAGAGACATGTCATCTCATTGTTAATTGCCCATTTCTCAGGAACTCTCCAAAATGACTTCTAACATCTAACACTAATCACCAACCTCAGCAAGCCAGTTAGAGTCTGCAATGGTGTGGTTCCACAGGCACCATCTACTCTGCCACTGCCACTTCCGCCACCAGCTTCCACCGCTTGGAAACAAGCACCACATGCAAACCCTGCAGCTATCACACATGTCCTGCTGGGCAAGCTGGTCCACAATATCCTAATGGGGTGAATCAATATTAGTGATATATCAATATCTTTAAGCAATTTAAGAAAGCCATATACTCATATGGGATGCATTCCACCTATACTCAGGGCTTGTTGAATACACTGTCACATGCTCAACTAATAGTCCCTAATGTTTGGAATTCTCTGCTAGAAACTGTACTGGAGTTGGAAGCATATACGCAATTCAAGACATGATGGGAGGATGAAGCCAAACAGCAGGCTGTAAAAAATCAAGAAAGCAATGTCGCAGTTACCATGGAATACTTTTGGGGATTGGACAGTGGCTGGGAGTTCAGGCACAATTGATGTATCATGATTAAGCTATTAATCTGGTCTGACACATTGCATGAGAGCCTGGGACATAATAGAGGAAGCAGAAAATATTCACCATTTTTTCATGATGATGGTGCAGGGACCTAAGGAACTTTATGAAGACTTTTTCTCCCATTTACAGGAGGTACTGTAGCAGGCCATTTCACAGCCAGATATCTGAGAGCTCTTGTTACCTACGTTAGCTTTTGAGAATGCTAACCTTGATTGTCAGAGAGCCTGCTTACCAATTAAAGCCTAAGTGGTTAAGTGAGGACATGCATGCATATTGGATCTGAAATGAACAAACCTAATCTGTTGGCTGCTGCATTAATCACTGTGTTAAAGCAAAGCAGAGTCTAATGTTGTAACTGTGGCAGATTGGGACAAATGTGCAAAAGTTATAAGAAGTGAAACTCCCAGAGATCTGGTGAGCAACGAAAGCCTGAACAAGATCAAAGGCAAAGATCTACAGGTGCTTGTGTAGTGTATAGAGAAAGATTTCATTGGGCTAATGAGTGTCATTCCAGATTTGACATTACTGGCCAACCTCTTCAAAGAAATAGGAACAGGGGACCATCTCAAGGTCACCCTCACAAAATATTGAGACCTGTCCTGAAAGCTTACCCAGTCAGTATTGGTCCGGAATACAGCCAACTGTTTCCAACCTATGACATGCAACCAGAGAAAGTGCTGCATGTGCCCTGCTAGTGAGGGAAAGGAGAAAATTATAGCCAGAGGAAGGAAGAGTAACTCTTCTGACAGGAATATATAGACTGTTACCCTCTGGATCTGTGAGACTATTGTTGGGTCAAAGTAGCATTATGATGGTTGGCCTGATGGTAGCTACTGGGGTTATAGGTAAAGACTTTAAAGGGGAAATTAAAATCATGCCTCATGCTGCAAGAGAAGCACGTTTGCGTTCTTGAGTTTATAGCACAACTGCTTTTATTGCCTAATAAAAAAGGAAAGGCCCTCAATAAAGAGCAAAATGGAGGATTTGGAAGCACCAACAAAAATATTTTTAATCAGGCCTATATTTGGAAAGGTCACCTTCAATTAACACTGATTAATAATCAAAAAATATTTTAAGGAGCTTACTGACATTAGAGCAAATATTTTTAATATAGTATTGGGATTTTGACTAAACAATGGGAAAAGATCAAGATACCAGCTACATTTTCAGGAGTTGCACAAATTTCACATGTTTTTGACAAGTTAAACGTTTACTTTCTTGTAAGTTTGAAGAAAAGCAAATAACCTTTTTGCTTTATATAGCAGACCTAGGAATTACATTGTGGTGTCGATATTTACTTTGTAAATTACAAGCATGTGTTAACATAGGGGAAGGTTCATCTTCTTCATAATGGAGAATGATGAGATGTGTGGGATATAAAGAAGGACAAAGACTAGGAAAATTTAATCAGGTCATACCATTCTTTATCCCACAACAAAATAATGATCAAAGGAGAGGCCTTGGTCAGTCAAATTTAGAGTCTAGGCCAGAGTTTATTCTGCCTTAAAAATAACATGGAAATAGACACGAGACAGCTGAATAGTTCCCTATAGCCATTTCAAGGTGTATAGAAGCCAGTTGTTTATAAATTAAATTTGAAATGTCAATGAAGTAATCACAGGATGTGGTGAGGAACCTACATATTTTAACATATTAGTTACTCAATACCATGTCAATGAACTCCATAATGTTGTAAATTGTTGCTGATGTTATGTTATGGCTTTTCCTTGGCTAGCATGATATTCTGCCAGCTCTGCCTTCAGACCAGAGATGGTCTCCTGAAGAAACTGTTGAATATATCTGGACAATAAGATGCTGGACTCTATGCTTGTTATATGCCTGCAATGAAAGAATCTGGCCTGAATTTGAACTGTACTACTGTAATAAAGTGGAGGAATCCACCATGGAGGGAGTGTACAAGGAGGGGTTGGGGGAATCCCAGATGCTATAAACCATGTCACAAAATGAAATGTAATAAATAAATAAACAAGTAAACAAACAAACAAATAAATAAGCAAAATGGAAAACTGACATGCCAATGTAGTCGGAACAGTGGTCCTTTCTCCATGAGAAACTAAAGGCCTAATCAACATTAGTACAAGAACAGCTAGAGGCTGGACAGATAGAGGAATTCAGCAGTCCTTGAGATTCTCCCAATTTTGTTATAAAAAAGAAATCAGGAAAGTTGAGAAAGTTAATAAATGTATTAATTACTGTTAATAAATGTTAATAAATGTATTAAGTCCATGGGGCTGCTTCAGCTAGATCTGCAAACACCTATGATGATTCTTCAAGATTGGAAAATTTTAATTAATGATCTTAAAGATTGTTTTTTCACCATTCTTTTCATCTGGATGACAGAGCTACTTTTGCCTTTACCATATATATATATATATCATCCAACACCATCTCCCACCCTGATATTGCTGGAAAGTTCTTCCTTAAAGTATACTTAATAGCCACACTATGTGCCAATAATATGTGAATCAGCCTTTTCAAAAATTGTGTGATGCTTTCCCCAAAATTATGATAATTAAGTATATGAATGACAATTTTTGCACAAACTGATGGTCATTTTGAAGTGATGATAAAAAGAGATACTCCCATTTTTCAGGAATATGGTGTTATATTGGCTCCAGAGAAAATTCTATATTCAATGCCTTTTATGTATTTGGTATATAAATTAAAGCAAACACAAGCATTGCTTCAAAGACTCTCAATATGTGGGGATAAATTAAATGCTTTGAATAATTTCCAAAAATTGTTGGGAGATATTAATTGACTCCACCACACCCTAGGTGTATCTAATAATGCACTAACTCACTTCTCCCAGACATTACAACGTGATTCAGTACGTGATATTCCTTGATCCTTGACACTATCAACAGAGCAAGAGCTACAATTTATAAAACATTTTTAACCTCTTATTTAGATTACAACTATGTATTATGCAATACATAGTTTTCAGCTTATCATCAGCCGTACACAATACTGCTCTACTGCATATATTTTTCAACAGCCTCAAATAATTTTCAAATGGATTTTTCTTACCAACAAATGTTCTAAGAAGCATATTACCAATAAATGTTCTAAGAAGCATATTACTTTTGTAAATAAAATCGCAATATTAATTGGTATATCAAGCTGAGACTTTGTTACCTGTGCAGAGCTGCTTTTTTTTTTTTTTTTTGCAACTATGCCTCTTTCATTGCAACACTTGGAACAGTTGCTGTGTAGGAGAATTGAATGGCAATTTGCAAGCATGGAATTGTCAGGAACTTTTGAAAATCATTTTGTAAGGAGAAAGAAATGCAAATTTTAAAAATACCTCACCAATTTAGACCCTGTGATTTCAGCCTGCCCTATTCCTAATGCTACCTCTTACTTTACAAATACAAATGAGCAAGAGTGGCTCAGATTTCTTGGCCCTGGTCAACAACAATCAAAAAAATTCATAAACAACTTATTCTTCTGTTCTTCATGATGAGGTAGCAGCAATAATTTTTTTTACAGCATGTTCTTTCTGTGTTTGACCTTATAATCAACTGTCAATATTCTGCTTTTATAGTGCAACATATTTGAGCTGTTCGCATTACTCAATCGTCTTTACCTGTTGATCAACTATTTCTTTGCAGCAGATTTTACACAAAAGACAGCATCTTCTTTATATTACAAATATTAGAGCACATAGTAATTTTCCCAGGCCTTTATCTGAGGGAAATCATACCATTGATCAACTAATTACCACTCAGTATTGAGATGTTATTGAAGTTATTTCTTTTTTTAAAGATGTATTTATTTTTATTGCAAAGTCTGATATGCAGAGAGGAAGATCTTCCATCCGATGATTCAATCCCTAAGTGACCGTGACGGTCTGTGCTAAGCCAATCCAAAGCCAGGGGCCAGAAACTTCCTTCAGGTCTTCCACATTGGTGCAGGATCCCAAGGCTTTGAGCCATCATCCAATGCTTTCCCAGGCCAGAGGCAGGGAGTTGGATGGGGTGCAGGGCTGCTGAGATTAGAACCAGCACCCATATTGGATCCCACAATATTCAAGACGTGGACTTTAGCCTCTAGGCCACTGCACCAGGCCAAAGATGCCATTGAATTTCAAAATTATTCACTTGCTAATTGTACAGTTATTAAACTTTGATTTAGGTTCACCACACAAGAAGCAAAAGATATTATATCACAGAGTAACATTTGCAACAATTTAATATATCACATCTGCCTCAAGTTCAACCCTCTCTTCCCCCCGCCCCTACCCTCCAGGCATTGAAGTAATAGCATATGGTAAATGGAAGTTACTGATTTTCCTTCCTTTGGATGTCTCTCCATAAGCTACATCATACTATAGATACTTATTCTGGTTTTCCGTGAACCCAAGGATGAGCTTAAGGCTCTACTTACCCTACATTTTTAAATAAAAATTCAGTCTCAGGGCTAAGCAACCTAAAACAGAATCACAACCTATTTGGTATCATGCTGGAGACTGCCAGTGGAAACAGGGAAAATGTCAAGGTTTGAGCTCTTGTCTTTTCAGATTCTCAAGAGAAGTTGTTAACAACTCAGTGGCTTCAATATCGATATGAGCAAGAGGAAAAGTCACAATCTGAGGCCATCACAAGAGGAGATGAGAAAAATGACCATATCAACAAAGGTACTTTGTCAGTCAATTGAAAAGACAAACCCCCTACATAGGGTCAGCTAAAGATGCATACACAACTAGAAACAGATACTGTGCAGAAGAGAGTGCAAAATTTAACTGCTGAAACATTTTTTTTCTGGCAATTTAGTTATTACAACTGTAGAATGTATATCGGCAGACTTGATTAATTATACAACTTTGGTCTATGGGCCACACCTGCCATCAAAAAGCCTACTGCATGATGGAATGCACCTATACCTGTGTATGTGAATGATTCTACATGGCTTCAAGTTCCACTTGCTCAAAGAGGGCCATTAATACCTAAGGAAGAGGAACTGCAATATTATGAAAGTATGAATTAGGTACAGAGAAATTCAATATATGTTGGGGCTGAAGAACATTACTTAGAGCTTGAAAGAAGTCTGTGGATAACAACCCTTAGAAACAAAACTAGTAAGAATACAGAAAAAACTCTGTATCTGGTATGTAATTTGATGGCACCATAATAAATGCAATTGACATGTTAGAAGTTCTGTGTGAAGCACCAGTATTTGACTATAGTACTGATTTGCTCCAGTGATCTCATTTACAGGACAAGAAATCTAATATTTCCTATAGAAATGTCACAGATCAAATGCCTGGAGTTAAGTAAAATGAAAACAACTACAAAGGAATAAATTGATTGACATAATAAAGTCTCACATAAATTCATCAGATTTTGTCATCCTGCATGGAGGAGGAAGGGTTGTCCCTTCTCCTTATATTCCAGAATATCTATATCAAAGTCATATAAGGAAATTGGCAAATGCACTATATCATATGAAAACGTGGATTGGGTATGTTTCAAACAGTGCTGGGGAGTTGTCAGTATCATTTAAAATAATGGTAACTGTAACACTGACCTTTGCACTATTTCAAGGAACTACAAAATGGAACAAATCTATGGGACTTTTGTCATGTGGTAATTGCCTTGTTTGCCTGTCTTAATAATTATATTTCTGTGATTTTCTCTCATGATTCCACCTACACTTTGAGAACACATGTAGGTGTGTGGATTATTGTCTGACTGGCAGGTCCATGGGAAGAATCTGCCTCTCCCTGATAATGCACACCCTTATTACAGAACTGAAAATAAGAATAACAAAATTCATTAGAGTGCTGATAACTGCCATTCTGGGAATCATGTAATTGCTGCCATGGCAGCAACTGCAGGAGTTGCCTTATATTAAGAATTTCCAAACATGCATTTTGCACAATGGCAGAAGAATGCAGAATATTTATGGGTGACTCAGTTACAGAGTGATTCTTAGTTACATGCTGAGGTTTCTGATCTTCAATCTGCTGTTTTGTTACTGAGTGATCAGTTACATTCTATCACAAAGTTTAACCCTTAAGTGTGATTGGAATTTTATCTCAGTTTATGTAACACCTGTTCCCTGGAATAAAACTATTTTTTCTTGGGATACAGTTAAGCATCATTTTAAAAATCATCCTAATGTCACAGCTGAAATTGCAGGCTGTGATTTTTGAAACTTTGAGAAACAACTAAAAGGAATTGCAGGAGTTCATTCACAGGAAATCATTGCCAATGGTGTTTCACCCACAGATCCCATTAATGGAGTTAGTTATTGGGGTTTGGAAGTACTATTTATATTTATACTAATTCTTATTTACTTATGTTGTCTTTTCCTAGTTTGGGGGTGGATCAATGAAATCCAAACCATAACTCATCAACAACATGTAGTCAAGGTAATCATGCTTCAAACTATATTTTAAAAATAAAATTAAAAAACAGGAGGAAATTTAAATGCTGTGTGTATCATTGGGCAAGGGAGAGATTCACAAGCTAGGAACACCTTGGATTATTTTCTAACCATGGGACACCAGGTGGCAGACTGAAATCCACAGTGTTTTTTCTCTTGTGTTTCCTTCTGGTTAATAATAAAAGTGAGTGTACCTGGCCTTAATAACACATCTTCTAATGCTTTCCATGAGTTGTAATTAACAGGCCAAAGCATACCAAGATGCTGTGTTAATGTATTCTCTCCTACTTTTTAAAGATTTACTAACAGGGAAGTTCTGAGAATCATGAGAAAAGACAATTACTGTGCTTGATCTGCCAACCCTTTAAAATCCTGCATGTCACCCAGTGTTAGGAGAGAGCTGGCCTCCTATTTTTCCACTGTCACCTTTATGGTGATGGATCTTTCAGGATGAGGTTTTATGTTGTTTTCCTGGAGAGTCATCCACCATTGGTTGGGGTCCAGTTCCTGACATTACGTGATGACATCCACACAGGCTGTGGCTCAGTTTCTGGGAAAACACAAGCAAACCTCTTCCAACAGTTAACAAGCGGTCAGAACAACTCTCAATTTGGGTGGCTGAGTCCTTCCATGGAAACAAAGGCACCTGCATTGGGCCTGAAAGCAGCATCCAATGAGGATAGCTGGAGGCTCACCAAAAGTTGAATTAGGCCAAATTAATTCATTCATGGGGAGTAGTACATGGCCCCTCTGATTTTCAACATGTTCTGAAGATCTTGGTGCGTATTTTTAACCATGCTCTGACCTTGAGGATTACAAGCAGTCCTTGGGTCTGAGCCACCATGCTGCTTACACTTAAGAACAATATAAAGTGAAAACTCTCAAGTAATAGCTTTACTCCAAAGACCTATTTGTCTGTTGGAAATAAGACAGGACCGGGCCAAGAGGCATGGTCTAGCATCTTAAGTCCTCACCTTGAATGCTCCGGGATCCCATATAGGTGCCGGTTCTAATCCCGGCAGCTCCACTTCCCATCCAGCTCTCTGCTTGTGGCCTGGGAAAGAAATCGAGGACGGCCCAAAGCTTTGGGACTCTACACCCATGTGGGAGACCCAGAAGAGGTTCCTGGGTCCTGGCTTCAGATCAGCACAACACCCACTGTTGTGCTCACTTGGGAGTGAATCATTGGATGGATGATCTTCCTTTCTGTTTCTTCTCCACTCTGTATATCTGACTTTGTAATAAAAATAAATAAATCTTTTTTAAAAAAAGAAAAAAGACAGGACTACAAGAAAACAATTAAAGTCTTATTTCTGTAATAAACTCAAAACACAAATATATCAATGGCTTAACATTTTAAAATAGCATAGTGGCAATTTAAGTTTTATAAACAAAAGAAAGTTGGGTTAATTAGTAATCTTGCTGTGGGACAAAACAAACGAGATTTTTCAATGGATTAAAGTTATTTACCTTTGGGCCTGGCAGGATGGTGTAGTGATTAATGTCCTTGCCTTGCACGCCCGGGATTCCACATGGACAGGGGTTCTAATCCCAGCAGCCCTGCTTCCCATCCAGCTCCCTTCTTGTGGCCTGGGAAAGCGATCAAGGATGGCCCAAAGTTTTTGGGTCCCTTCACCCACTTGGGAAGCCCAGAGGAAGCTCCTGGCTCCTAGCTTCAGATTGGCTCAACTTCAGCCTTTTTGCTGCTTAGGCAATGAAACATTGGATGGAAGATCTTCCTTTGTTTCTCCTCCTCTCTGTATTTCCACCTTTCTAATAAAAATAAATAAATCTTTACAAAAAATAGAATTGCTTATCTTTAAAAATAATCTATTGAGTCAAATTGCTTGCTATTCCTAACAATATAAGCTTACCATGTTCTTTCAGATGATTTAAAAATGTTGATAAGGTACAAACATTGTAGGCCAGTAAAAACAGATAGTAACACATGACAGCAATTTCAACCAATTTTTACAAAAAAACAAACACTGAAAGAAACACCTGGGAACACACATTTTTGAAAATTGAAAACAAAATGATTGTCAACCAAGCTTGCATTAGTAATGTTTATCAGAAATTAGCAAGTTACAAGTTATGTTATTCCAGTTTGACTCAAAATCCTGAGAAAAGTGGTTATTGATGTGAAATCCCTGTACTAGGCAGAAATTTTAAACTTTAATCTTTCCAGTAATATAAGTATCTTAAAAATAGGTAATAAATAATTGGATACAACTGTGGAATCTAACCATCAAAAGCAAGCAAACTAAAACCAAACCCTCTTGGGCATACACTCCAATGTGGCAAAAGTTTAACCTAATTGGCATTTGGCACCAATCTTAACAAAATCAGATCAGCCTGATTAACTGTCTCCACAAAAAGAATTAAGTTTATGAAATTTGAAACTTTTGAATTATTGAATGCTTTTTAAAAAATATTTATTTATTTTTATTTATTTTTATTACAAAGTCAGATATACATAGAGGAGGAGAAACAGAGAGGAAGATCTTCCGTCCAATGATTCACTCCCAAGTGAGCGCAACAGCGGGTGTTGTGCTGATCCGAAGCCAGGACCCAGGAACCTCTTCTGGGTCTCCCACATGGGTGTAGAGTCCCAAAGCTTTGGGCCGTCCTCGATTTCTTTCCCAGGCCACAAGCAGGGAGCTGGATGGGAAATGGAGCTGCAGGGATTAGAACCGCCGCCTATATGGGATCCCAGGGCGTTCAAGGTGAGGACTTAAGATGCTAGACCACGCTGCCAGACCCATATTGAATGCTTTTCTATGGCTATCAAGAGGGCTAGGAATATCTGAAATAATGTTTTGCATAATGCAATATAAATAAGACTCAATAACTGATGTAAAATTATTACTCAAATATCTTTTAAAAAATACAATACCTTCATCAATTCCAATGAGTGAGAAGTTTAACAGTAAAAAGCACAAAATTATTTGAAAATGTAAAATATTTCATAAACAATAAATACTACATTAATTTAATTTATACCTTGAGATAATTTAATAGTGATTAAAGATCGATTCTATACCAAATTACTTATGATATAAGTTTACATTTTTTGAGAATGTCGTAAGTGAAACATAAAAGACTCAAATATCTTCTCTAACTTCTAATTTCCCCAAAGTTGCTATGGATACACAGATGAAATCAGTTAGCTAAACATTTATTACAACGTAAGACTTTGCATGGTGGAATTTGCAATCTCGCAGAAACAAGTAGCCAATCAATTCTTTTTTTGTTGATTTTTTGTTTTTTTCTCATTTTATAAAGATATGTAATAGATGTGCAGCCAGGTAACAGGAAACTCTGGCACAGATATCAGAGTTCCAGATAAATCAAAAGTGTCCACTTGTTGGCAATACTCAATCATACTAATGAAATAAATATCCGAAAAATTACCACCAGAGTAAAGCATCCAGTCAAGCTTCCATTGGGTGGGATCTCACCTTCGGTTCAAATTCAAAATAGGTGGCTTTACTGTGCATCTTGGAGTCTAAGTGTCTGGGATTCCTATGTCTCTTGACCACAACAAAAACAATATATAAACCATAACTGTACTAGGAGTGCCACAAAAAGGCAAATATCCTGTAACATGCAGATTGAACCAAAGTGTGCTATTCTTATAGCACAAACAGGGATAACCCACTACTGTGCAAAATCTGAGTCCACAAAACAGGACTGCTCCCCACCAAGTTAGTCTAAGCTCACAAATCAGGCCTGACCTGAACTGGGCGTCATCTGAGTCCATGGACCAGGGCTGCAGAAAAACACAGAATTTGAGCACACAGACTGAGCTGCTCAAAACCAGGTAGAATCTCTGTTAGTTATTTAAAAACACTTAAAATTCTTAATGTTCTTACATTGTTATCTGTAGCTATTTCCCACAGCCAAGCTCTTTTATCTTGAGCTGAAAACACCAGACACATTGAGGCACAATTTTCTCTTGGTGGTCATTGCAACCTGGTGGGAAGAATGGGAGATGAGGACACACTCCTATTCCTACAAAACAAACTGGTTAATGGTTTTATTAGAAAACAATTTTAATATGAGTGGATGAGACAGAAATGCAAGGAGGGTGAGTTGTCAAAAGTCCTTTTGATAAGATGGCTTGAGTTCCCTTTTTCTTGTAGTTTGGCCTTCTTGTACTTTGAGCATTGATTCTTCACATCCCTGAAATGTCAATGTAAACAAGATAGTTTCACCAGAAACCGAGACCTTAAGTGCCTATCATTCCATCTGACTGCTCACATTCTGGAACAGAGGAATGAACTATAACTCCTTGTTATAGACCAGGGGCGATGATCACTGTGCCTGCTTCATGCTTAAAAGGGGAGTAGATGTACAGTAGCAGGAGGGGTCAATCTAAAGTTTCCTGATACAAGATAGACATCATCAGGTGTCTGAAGTACTGCCAGGCACTTGAAATTTTCTCTTTGTTGAAGTCTAAATAGCTAAATATTGCATAGCTACAATTTTTCCCATTCTAGAATGTGGTGAGTACAGTTAGAAATCCCCAGTTGGAATACTTGAGATTTAGGGCTTAGGTTTAAAAGAATTGCCAGGTTTCATCCTTTGTCAGAGTAAACACTACTTTTGTTAAAACTATTGACTATTTTATATCAGTTTAATCTAGCTTTTTTAAAATCTCAAATTCTGGAACATGCTCAGTGAATGCAATAGAATTGATGAAAATTTATCTGAGCTGCAGAAAATTGCTAAACTATATCCATTAGAAGGCACAGTAACAATACAAGAATTAGCATGTAGAAACAGAATATAAATCCAATACAAGGCAGGTAAATGCAAGCTAACTCCTTGACTAACCTTAACAATTATTTACACATGACATTTGAAAATGCTGCAATATTTTTGCATCTAACTAGGAAAAGAAAAGTGTTAGGCTTTTTAAAAAACAATTATGCTGGGCCGGGCAGTGTGGCCTAGCGGCTTAAGTCCTCGCCTTGAATGCCCCGGGATCCCATATGGGCGCCGGTTCTAATCCCGGCAGCTCCACTTCCCATCCAGCTCCCTGCTTGTGGCCTGGGAAAGCAGTCAAGGATGGCCCAAAGCCTTGGGACCCTGCACCCGTGTGGGAGACCCAGAAGAGGTTCCTGGTTCCCGGCATCGGATCGGCGCGCACCGGTCCGTTGTGGCTCACTTGGGGAGTGAATCATCGGAAGGAAGATCTTCCTCTCTGTCTCTCCTCCTCTGTGTATATCTGGCTGTAATAAAATAAATAAATCTTAAAAAAAATAATAATAAAATCTGTTTTACCTATACTTGTAATATTGATTTAAATTTTAAAATTATTTTACCTATATGCCTATATTTAGGTGTATTTGTAAGATATACTTGTATTTACCTATATTTATATATTTCTAAAAACATGGAATTCTAGTTTTATGCATATTGTAAAAAACAATCACTTCAGATTTACACATCAACAGAATCACCAGCTGTATTTTATCATAGACAATCACTTTGCTTAGCATTGAAGAAAATTGGTAACATTCTGGTATGTGTAGGTATCTCATAAAATACCCACTATAGGTTCTTCTTTTGTTCATTCCTGATTGTAACTCGAAAACATTATGCCTAGATAATTTAGAGCTTGGCATTGATTGAAACAAGGCATTGTTTGTGTTTTCTTATGTAGATGCCTTAATATCAACATGAAGATGTGTTGCAGTGAAATCACTGTCTTTCAGAAGTAGTAATATAAATGTATTGAAAGCAAAACACACCACCAATCATCAGTTACACTGCACCTATAGAGAATTGTTCTCTTCTTCAGTCCTTAAAAAGAAACCATATTGTTTGTTTTTGTTGTTGTGTTGATCTATTACTATGTGTTTAGCATGTTCCAGTGATATTAAATACTTTCCCAAGCAATAGGTGTCAGCATAGCAAATCAGAGTTACAAAGAGACAGAGCAAACACAGGGGATTTCTTTCTTTTTTTTTTTTTTTTCTTGAAAACCCCTCAGGGCTGGCTACAAAATTTTTTTTTAAATATTTATTGATTTTATTACAGCCAGATATACACAGAGGAGAGACAGAGAGGAAGATCTTCCATCCGATGATTCACTCCCCAAGTGAGCCGCAACGGGCCGATGCGCGCCGATCCGAAGCCGGGAACCTGGAACCTCTTCCGGGTCTCCCAAGTGGGTGCAAGGTCCCAAAGCTTTGGGCCGTCCTCAACTGCTTTCCCACGCCACAAGCAGGGAGCTGGATGGGAAGTGGAGCTGCCGGGATTAGAACCGGCGCCCATATGGGATCTCGGGGCTTTCAAGGCGAGGACTTTAGCCGCTAGGCCACGCCGCTGGGCCCTGGCTACAAAATTTTTGTGTTATGACAACATAAGACAGTTGCCAGGAGATTCTTTGAAATCTGCCATGTGGATAGTAGAGACCCATTCATTGGCCATTGTCCACCAGTCCTTCCCAGGCTACTGGGGGGTGGGGGCAGCGGACAAGATTTGGAGCATTGTTGATACCAACTGTCTGCAATGTAGGATGACAGAATTGCATTTTGCAACCTAAGAAGACCAGAATTCCAATGTAAAGTCTTATTTTTTAAGTCTTTAAATTGAAACAAATAGAGCAAAATGTGTACTTTTGAAAACATTGTTTAAGAAGCATACTACTACTTCATCATCCCACTCATCCTCTTAATTCCTATTTTTTTCAGTCATCGTAAGTATTGGTATCTTTTTATTTAACTTTGCGATCACAGGCTAAAACACCTTTAAGTAAAGAAAACAACACACAGCCATTAGTTAAAGAAAAAATGTGTGTCCTCAGGAAAATGGAAAAAGACAATATATAATAATCTATTTTCTCAATTCTCATATATCATTGCTTCTTTTCTTTGCTGGATTTCTGTGTTAATGACATTAGACTTTAAAGTCCTCTAAAATTAAATTTTCTTAGTGCCTCTGCTACATATGTGTGTGTGTGTGTGTGTGTGTGTGTGGAGAGAGAGAGAGAGAGAGAGAGAGAGAGAGAGAGAGAGAGAGAGGGAGAGAGAGAGAGAGAGAGAGAGAACTAGGTCTCAGGTATCACAGTTCATCCTCAGGTGCAACTCTGCAGTCTTTCAAGGACACAAAGGTATTTAAAAGGCAGAAGAGGTGGAAGATGGAACAAGTGCACAAAAACAAGCATCCCATGGTGGCTTTCTTGCCTGTGGAAACACCAAAAGTCAAATTTACTTGCTGGTTTTGTGGTCGACTATTTGATGACCAGGAGCAGTCGATGTACCACAGACACCAATATTTGAGGGAAGCAACTCGAGACTGGGATGTACTTACTGCAAATGGCAAATAAGTCAATGTTTCATGTGGAAATAGATTATTTTTCCCAATGCTTTGCAAAAAATAACATTGATTACAATAGAAACCTGCTACAGTGAAACTATTGTCTGTTGATTTGATCCAGGTGTACTGAGCTCTGTGAGCCATGTGACTGGTCTGTCAGAGTTCTTGGTATTCCTTGAGTGTCGTTTATCCAGAATACTGTATGTGGTTTTTGCGAAGGTTGCATTTGTACATGCTGTCCACCATTTACATAGTAGTGCAGAATGAAATATGTATATATATATTTATATATACTCATTTACATAGCAGGAAAACATCAATGTCTGAAATGATTAGCGTTGCTGAGAGGTTTTTAGAGAGATTTTCAGTGAAACATCCATATAGATAGCATGTAGATACAAGTATTGTTACATCAGCAATATAGCAGCTAGAGTGTTGATGCATTCAACTTATCATTATGATGGGACAGGAATCTACAGAAAACCCTCCTGCACTGTTGAAATCATCTAAACAAAATACCTGCACTCTCCACAGAATTGTAATTCAGAGGTTTGTTCCTTCCAAATCAGTCTACTTGAAACTGGTGTGGAGTTTTTGCAGGGGAGTTTTGGCAGGAAAGTGATACTGTGAAGTGATAAGCAATGAACAAATTTGAAAATATAATAATGTTTATTTGAAATAAATGATGAACTGTAAGCACTCCCAGGCCTTGGAGCCACAGAAGGATAGCAAACACCTTAATAGAATTGTTGCTGAAAGAGAAGAGTTTACACTTGAGGCTATCACAGCAAAATCAGTTATTTGGCAATATGAGAGTTTATGGTCAAGAGATTTTAAAATATGAAAGAATTCATTTCTTGACAAGCACTATTTAATAAGTCTGTCAAGAAAGACATGGATATATGGAACAAAGCATACATTAAAAATCATGTAAAAAATAGATCACTAAAACATAACATCTCACAAAATCCCTGCCGGAGTCCAGCTCCAACCTGGGTTTCTGAACTCGGGAAGGGTGCGTGGATGAGGCGCAGAAAGAAAGAGACGGACCACTAGGATTCCATGATTATAGTGGACTATGCAATAAAGCCGTCTGCTTTATTTATACAGTCAGTCAAACTCTGGCTCAGACTTTTTTACGTCATGATCAAATGGGTGTTGCTAAAGATAATTCTGCCGTTTGTCTCACCTAAGGAAAGCTCAACCAGTAACACATACCTCTTGAATCAGCTAAGGGAGGAATGTGTCTGGAGGCAGGACCCAAAAGATCAAAGAGAGAAAGAATGGGTTTCCCCTATACCTGGGAAGTTAGCACCCTTGATTAGCATATCGTCAATGGGAGAGGAAAGGCTGTAAACAAGTCCCCGCCACCTGAGGACAGAACACCTTTGATTAACATAGCAATGGTGGCAGCCGTAGCAGCAGTAGGTAAAAACCTTTATGCTGGAAGCGAATATCAGTAACATCAACTTCCAAGCTCGCACAGATACCATACATCCAACTGTTAACTCCGCAGGGGCAGACAGTGCCTAGGCAGATTACTGAAAACTCAGTGGGGAAGTCCGGTGTCCGGCAATGGAAAGCGGGCTGCATTCAGGTGATCAAAACAACGTCCCACCGGAGCTCCTTCGCGGCCTTGCCTGCAATGGAAGCAATGTTTCTCACACCTTCCTGTTTTTCTACATCCATCACACGGACCCCGGAAAATCCCCATTTCAGATAACCTTCTTCTTGTTCTTCTAAACAAACAAAGTATTATTCAAAGTCATTTGTAAGTCATTACAAGAAAATCCTAATGGTGAGCAAATTCAGCCATGCTCTTTGTTTTGTTGCTAATTATAATATCTGAGAAAAATTTAAAAAGAGTGGTTAAGACCATTGTTTCCACATTAGCATCATTTCTCTTTTTCTGTATCTGGGGTTAGGAGAGAGAACCCCACGCAGCCATCCACCCACCCCCCCACAAGGTCACCACCCTGGGGCAGGCTTCAAGGGTGCTGCTCAAGTAGTTTTGAGAGTTCAACAGTTCTGAATTGATGCCACTCTCAATTCCAAGCATCATGAAATCTCTCCAGAATCCACTTGCTGAAATACTCCTAGGAGTCTCCGTTTGCACAGATTGTCACTGCCAACAAATGGCTGACAAATTTGTATGATTTTTTCTCGTTTCTCTCCTCTGTCTTCTGTCATGGTACCAGGTGTTCTATGCAGGTTCTGATGGGCAACATATCCTCCATGTGCACCTACATATGTTGCCCACTGTTCAGTTTAAGCCTCTGAGGAGACTCAGCTTTGACACTTTCACTGCATGGTCAGGCCATGGAAGCTGCAATTCTCTTCATGGTTCGGGTTCTCAAATCAACAGTTTAGTTGGAGTTATCCCCAAAGAAACTTCATCTAAGGTGATTACAGACCTGATTCTTGTGTGCACATGCAAGTACAGGGTCCTGGGCAATCCGTTGCCTGAATCAGCTTAAGCATATGCTGGTGGTTCAATTGCTGGCTCAGTTTTACTTCCAGCCCTGTCTTCCACAGTAACCAATGTGTTTTGCAGGCTAACCTGATTCTGCCCAGCACACACTTGGCCTTCACACAAACCAATGGGATCTGCAGCCTAGCTGGGGTGACCTACAATAACCCCTAGCAGTCCTTCCCTTTCCTCTCCCCTGTTCCCATGCTTTCCAGTATGTACAGCAAACTAATTCATTCTTTTCCCACATACCATTCAGTTCTCATACATGGCAATGTGCATTGAAGCCTAGTTCAACTCAAATTACCCACTATCCAGCTCACACACATGCTGGCATGTATTGAACTGTCTAGCTACCCCTACCCCAGTCCTGGTTTACATGCTTAACACTGGGAGGATACTGAAGTGGGAGGTGTCCATTATTTCCATACTAGGCTCTTCCCCCTTCCATGTCATTCCAAGCATGATATGCTCCAGGGAGTTGTGCTATTTAACATGACAGAATTAGCTCCGAGTGCAATAATCTGCAAGCTGATTCTGCAGCAAAGCCCAAGAAACTCTCACACACCCTGATTGATGTTTGTGCCAGTAGCAAAAGTCAGTCCAGTATGACTTTTCCAGGATCTAGGTCACATGAGGACCACAGTTATTGTAGCCTAACCTTGCCTGGTATGCTCTCCAAACACCCCAAGTCATATTCTCCAGTAGGGGTAGCAGTTCAGCAAGGGAGCCCTCCACATCCATTGCATAATCCACCCACATGGCTCTCACATATGCTGGTCGGGTGCTATAGGCCTGTTTGACATAGTCTCTTATTATCCTTGCATTTGCAAGTGGGTGCTGTAGCCTGGCCCATCCCAACAACCTGCAAATCCCAGTTAACTTTGGTCAGGTTTATAGCCCAGGCTAGCCCAGCATGCAACCAATCCCATCCATAATATATACTGTATGTGTTGCGAGATGACTGGCCTGACCCACACTGTTCTGGTGCTTGGATTTGCCAATAGGTGATGTGAACTGATTCAGCCTGGTCCACCAAGCTGTTGCATCAGAACCTCTCCCAATTCCATATCTTGCTTATACCGTTGGGTCCATGAGCCAGCCCTACTTAGTCCACCAATTGTCTTGGTAGCTACTGTGTACTATCCTGACTGGCTTTCAATCTATTCTGGTTATTACTGTAGCATGTTTCAGCCACACCAAGACTTGTCTATACCCAGACACAGCTCACACATGGCTCAGTAGGAGCAAAGACCTAGCTTAGTCCACACTATGTCTATCCTGGTTCTGCAGAGCACCAGATGTTGCTGAAATCTAGTCCAGCTTGTTATACCCAGTCCCTGTCCACACTTCGCCAAGGGACACTGCACTCATATCTAGACCAGAATGCAGCCCCCAATCTGGACCCCACACTCACAAATTGGTATCCCAACCCAGCAAAAGTGTCCTCTAAGCTCACCATCTGGGCCTGTTCCCAGCCATTAATCATGTACACGCCTGTGATTGCTTTTACTAAGCTTGGCTTAGCCCCTAACCTGTCTTTGCCTTTGCCTTCTATACTGTGGCTTAGCATCCCTGGGCCATGCATGGCAGTAGGTGTAAGAGCCTAGCTTGGCATGACCTGTGCTCCAGCCTGAGTTTGGTTCTTCCTTGTGAGTTAAGGTTAGCTCAGTCCTACCTAGTCCATCCCTTTGCATAGCCAACCCACCCCTTAGCCAGCCATTGGAGCTACTTTGCTCAGCTTGCACGAGCACCAAGCAGGGTCCATATGATCACAAGTGACAGTTGTGATACACTAGGGGAGATTCACAAGTTCACTAAATTTACCTACTCTCAATTCCAGTTCTCATACATGTCAGTGGGTGTTAAGCCAAGTCACCTCATAGTCTGGCCTACTGTTTTGGCTTGTATGTGCTGGTGAATGTTGAAGCCCAATCCACCCAACACCCTGATTCACAATGTGCATTCAAGTGCCGCTGCCTTGACCAGCTCAGGCTTTTAATGGTCCCCACACCCAAGGGTGTTGGCAGGTTCCATGGTCACGTGTAGCTCTGCGTGTCACCAACCTAACTCTTCAGCTAATCAATGGGATTATTATTTCCTCAGGGATTCTCCCACACATCCCCCACTGAATCTACTCTCTTTTCTCTCAAAGGCTGATTAGCGTCGTGGCCTTACCTAATATGATCTGTCCCCTGATTCATCTTTCTATAGGCACTAGGATGCAATCCTGCCAGACAAACCCCCAGCCATAGTTTTCACATTGACATGTATGTGGTGGTCTGCATTGTTTTGTAAGAACAATTTCTATACAGGACTCACAAGTGGGCTGGTGTATCTAACTGAGCCATACTGATCATCTGTTTTCTCCCTTCCAAACTGCAAGGTCTCAGAATACTTGCCTTCCTTTGAGGATAAATTACCCTGCCATGGGAGTCCCATGGGATTGATTCCTCACCTACCTGCATTGAACCCTCAACACGAATGTACCTAAGCATCAATTTTACACTCCCAACCAACTGGAGCCTGCCACCAGGTAGCCAGCAGACGAAGCCTGAATCCAAAAGGTGCACTCCTTGTTTCTCACCCTGTTTTCTTTTCAATGGTCAGGCTTTTTTTTTTTCATTTTTACTTTCAGTTTCTGTGTATCTTTCTTAGTGAGGTGTATTTCTTTTAACAACACACGCAAAGATTCTGCCTTTTTTGTCCAATCAGTTTCTGTATTTTTAAATTGTTGAATTTAAGCCATTTTGACCCATGTTTAGTATCAATAAGAGGGAATTTGGTCCTTTTATTTTTGTATAGGCTCCTCAGTGCTTGCTTAATGTTTGTTTAGTAGTTTTACTTGCATGTGTTTCATTCTTTTTATCTGACTATAGTAAGTCTTTCAAGAATAGTTTCAAGTGGCAGTGATATGTTTCTATTTTTGCTTTGCAAGATTTTTATTTCACTTTTACAAATAATTAGAAAGTTTGGTGGGTATTCTCTTTTAGACTGCAAGTTTAATTCTTTTAGGATCTGAATCATGTCTTTGCATTCAGCTTGTTGGCATTCTTGTGAAAAGCAAGACATTATGTACCATTGTTTTTTTGTGTGTGATATTATATATGTTTTGAGTGTACTTCTAGGTTTGTATTCTTTCAGTTTCACTGAAGCATGCATGATTATCACATACTGCAGAAGATTTCTGTTCATGCCTTTTGGGGGTTCTCTGTTCTTTCTGCACTTTCCTCTTTTTCCTCCATTTTAGGACACCTCTCAATTATTACTAAAGGAAATATTTCAGGTAGTTATCTTCCAACTCAACTTCTCTTTCTACAGCATCAGGGACTCATAAGTCTCAAATGTTGTGTCATAGGGTCATAGGAGCATCAATGATTTGATATTCTGTGGTTTTAACAATATTCCAATACCTCTTCTAGGTTCATGAGTGTCTGGATATTTTCACATAATGTGCTTTTTTTCTGAGATTCATTCTTCAGTTTTCATAATACTATTGCCGAGAACTTACACTGGAATTTCTTTAGTGAATTCTTTATGTTTAATATTTCAGTTTGATTGTCTTCAATGTTTCTATTCTGGTGTGATTTATTTGTAAAAATTTTTAAAATCCTCTATTACCTTCTCGCTATTTTTGATGGTATTTATAGCTGTATATACACATTTTATCTTTTATAAAATAATTTTTCAATGTCATCATCCTCTAATTTGAGGATTGAAATGGTTTAATAGCTCTTAGCAGTTAAGATGACACTTGGTTGCATGTTCCTTCTTGTCATCACACTGAACCAGTTTGGTTCAGATTCTCCAGCTAGATAAATAGATAATAGATAGATAGAGTTAGGCTGTGTAATTATGAGTGGTGCTATAAGATTTATAATTTTATCCATTTCTCTAGAGGGATCCAGCAGTGTATGCTGAGAGCTGACTCCTTAATGTTGACTTTTTTTTCCTGGTTGGGACCTCCCATTTTGAAATTAGTAGCATTGTAGTGGTAGAACTAATGAAATATGATTGTGTTGTATGACCACATGGTTACATTGTGAGGGGTTGAATTTCTAGGCACACTGAGGCAGGTGTAAACTTTGTCAGCTGAGGTTTTTCAGTACTCATTCCACCCACAATGGCATCTTCACTCTATCGTATGGAGGAATCCCCAGGGAAATACAGTGTTTGGATTTACACTTGCTTCATGCATTGTCTCACAGGTTCATGCTTTGGGAAAATAAACATGTGGTGTTCAATAGCCCTGGCATATCTGGTAGAGAGTGGGTTGATGTCTCACACTGACTGGTGTTATGCCTAACTTGTTTATTTTTCTCCCATAGCAAACAGTCCAGCTACCAATCTAGCCAACTCATCAGTGTCTGTATGAGTTTGGACAGAAATAGTTAAGCATATACTTGTGGCTTTGGTGTCAACTAAAAACATTTTATCCTGTTTGACCATAAAGTAGTCCTGTGTGTAGCTGGGACTATAGGCCCACTGAGTCTGGCATAGCTCCATTCCAATGATTGTTATCTTTGCTTCTCTTTCACAGTGTCTACTCTGTACACCACAGCTTTGCCCTGGTGATGACTGAATCATGGCTAGAATTGCTATGTGGTGTGGATATGCAATTCATGGCACTCAGGTGCTTAATTGCATGTCCTCCAATGATTTGTATCTGTGCAGAAACCAAATCAGCAGATTCTGCATCTGAGAACCTGCCTCTTAGCCCACTGCTGCAATAACCACATTATTGCTCTCATCTTGGGATTCTAATGTCATAGACCACTGGTCCAGAAACATTTCCCCTGCTCCTTTCCTCATCAGTCAAACTTCCTTCCCTTGGCTTCCACAGGCCCCATACTGCTGTTCTCTAACAGCATCCTTCAGTTAGCCCTGCTCTGCAATTGACTGTTCCCCAATTTCCATGTCTATGCAACCCTATCCTATTCTGTCATTTAATATTTCGCTGGGAATAAAAATTTTAAAAGTTTAAAATCATAGATACATTCAATCAACATGTGAAAATTTGCTGGCATGGAGTCATTCCTTCTGTGGTAGTCCTAACACAAGCATATTTCAAATGAACACAAGTCAAATTGACCCTAAAAAACTCAGGTGTGTTGAAAGCAACTTGGCCATTCATTTTTCAGCCACTCAGTTATAAGTGTCATCGGTAAAGTAATATTTGTCAGTGATATGCCATTTATTTTGTTTTTGAATTAGCTGATGAATTTTCTTCAGAAATTTGTTCTATCATTGGATCATACAGCCAGTAATACAAGTGTGCTTGCTGTTATTCTGTAGCACTGTCACAGAATGTATATGGATCCAGTCAGGATACCACATAGTCTGTTGTCTCTCACACTTTCAACAACACATAAATCTCTCTATCCTTCCTTTCTCTCTCCTCACTCTCTGTTTTCATTACCATTAGCTTCCTTTGTTGCATAGTAAATAAGGCACTTTATCAATATATATGCATAAAGCATGAGAGCTTTTTTCTTACTATGGATAATCCTTAAATGTTTGCACATGAATCAACCTAGAGAAATTTGAAATTCATAATCTTGTGAGAAAGTATAAAGTGAAAGTGTTTCTTAAAAAATGAGGTTTAACATGAATGGAAATAAGTGTAATCTGAACTATGGAGCAACTTAGGCATACTGGTGTTTCTTACCTTAACTTCTCTATGGGCAGTAGTTTGCATTCATCTCCATGTATAAGACCAATAGCCTTGCAGTATCACCTACACAGAAGCAAGGTCTTCCTCTCAGTCTCTCCTACTCTATGAATATTTGACTTTCTAAAAACAACATTAATAATATGCCCTTTTTAAGAAGATTTGCATATTTGAAGGATTTGCTTATTTAGAAACTAAGTTTTTCAAAAGCCAGAAAAAAAAATCTTACATAATTTATTTTTATTTGTTTGTTTCTTTCAGAAGTGATGAAATGACTCCATTGTAGGGCAGAGAGATCAATTTTCTTAAAAAAAGAAGAAAAAAAGCAGTGCACTTAAGGAAGTAAATAGAGGTCTGTCACACAAAATTGTTAGGCATTCACATATGCCTAATGCAATGTACAGTTCATCACCGAAGGAAAATTGTGCACTGAAAATTTTTGTGCACAAAATTAGGACGGTGAATATACTTTTATGTTAGTCATTTAGCATAACTTTCTACTTGTTAATTTGAATGTTAATGACAGATGACAGATTGACAGAGATAAAGAGAGAGAGAGAGAGAGAGAGAGAGAGAGAGAAATCTTCATCCTTTGATTCACTCCCTTAATGGACACAGTTGCTATAGTTGGTCCAAACAAAATCCAGTGCCAAGGGTTTCTTTCAGGTTCCCTACAGAAGTGTAATGGACCAAGATCAGATCATGATCAGAAAAGGAGTGCCAGGCCTAAAAATCCAACTCATATACGAGGCTGCTCAGAAGCTTAGCATGCTATGGCACATTGTCAACACCTACTTGTGTCTTTTAAACATTGGAATTAACAAGCATGTCCCCTTGATTGTTACTCATATTGTTAGGTTAAAGAGGAAGAAATAAACGCTCATTGCAACTAGAAAATGTGCCACTTAAAGAAAGTCAAGAAGTCTATCTCTGTCTTTTGTTTTTATTAACACTGAATGATGATAAGTAAGTGTTAATATAATGTAGTTAATCTTTCTAAGAAGTGCATTCACTACATTCTGGTAAAGGCCTAAATTTCCTGACACTTTAGCAAAAGTGCTTAGTCACATGCTTGCTAACCGTATTGTTATCATAGTTACTTTAATGCAATGGTTTGTATTTTTGTCACACATATTAACTTTAATTGCTTCAGGTGAAATACTATCTGCTATATTGCATTTAAATTAAATACAGTAGCTGAATCAGACACTCCTACTGAATTTATAACTGCAGAACTATAGGGATTTTTTTTTCTTTTTCCATTGTTTTTATTTTTAGTATTTTATTTTCTTTTGCTAAGTTTTGTGTAAATGGGAACAGAAGGGGGTACTGTAGGTCACCATCTCTTACGTCTGTTGTCATACTCTCTTCTAATCACTATTCTTGATTTACTGTTTTTAAGATTTTTTATTTCAAAGGCAAATTAACACGTAAGTAAAATACAGACAGGGAGAGAGATAAGAGGAGTGGTGGGAGAGGAGAAAAATCATCATTCACTGATTTTCCTATAAATGACTTCTGTAGCTGGTGAAAAAAATTTTTACTAAAGTAACAAAAGGAAAATTGTAAGTTTTTTGGTCAAGTCATTAATTAATTAAGTAAGTAATTAAGTAAACAGGAAAGACTGTTTAGATATAGAAGAAAATACACAGAGAAAGATCTTACATCCAGTGTTCATTCCCCAAGTGGCTGCAAACACTGGGAGATGAACACATCCAAAGCCAGAACCAGGATCTTCTGAGTTTTCCAATGACTGCAGTGTTCCAAGGCTTCATGCCATCTTCTACTGCTTTCTGAGGCCACAAGCAGTGAACTGGATAAAAAGTAGAGCAACTGTTATGAGAACAGGTACCATATAGGATCCCAGATTGAAGAATACAAGGATGTATCGTCTGAGTCACCTTGGTAGTCCCAACTGAATATATTTACTAAAATTATATGATATACTTAAATAGAAAATGATGGATTTTTTACTGTTATTGAAGAACTACTCTGCTGTTATAATATGATAAATGCAGGAGGAGCATTTGTAAGGATGAAAAGGCAAATTCTTGTGCCAATGTATTTATGTCACTATAAAATATAAACAGTATGAATGAATGAATGAATCAATCAATCAATCAATCAATCAATAAAAGTATAGAGGCACATCAGCAGAAATGTTATAATATAACAATGACCCAAAAACAAATTTTATATCATCATCTAATGTTTTTATTTCTTGCTTCTATATTCTTAATTCACTTCATAACTAAAAGGTTTATTAGGGGATTGCACTGTTGTGCATAGCATGTAAAGATACTTAGATTTCAGAATGCCATATGAGCTCTTGTACAATCCCAACCTTTCTTCTGATTGGTTTGTTTGGGGATAATCCTGGGAAAGCTGTAGAATATATTCCAGTTACTAGTTTGTGTACCACAATTTTCTGAAACCTAGAAGAATCTCCTGTCACCTGGTTTTGATTTGGAGATTTGTAATTTTAAATCTTTGAAAGAGGTAATTCTGAGAAGGGATTATCCATGGTAAAGCTAAACAAGGATAAGTCACCAGATCTACTGCTTAATGTAAGGGTACCATCAACAGCAATGTTGCAATTTGAAAATTTTCAAGGTAATTTTGTGATTGAATTATTTGAAAATCAATGAGCATCTGCAATGAAGTAAACTGGATCACAGAAAAAAATGGGTGATAAAGTTGAAGAGATAGCAGGGAGTCGGGTACACAATGGGTTACAGCCAATGTCCACAGATGTGCACCAGTAAATGTCATCAGCTGATTCCTTTGGCCTTGCGCTCCATCATCTCCAAGTAAGAATTTTATGGGATGCTTTACTTTGAGAGATTTCAGTAATGAAAATATGATCTGATATGTTATAACATGATTGTTCTTGATAACATTAAGAAACTACAGGAGTTAGAGTAAAACCTAAGCAATTAGTTAATTTGTATTGCAGACTGTGAAGCGGCAATGTGGGTAAAAGAAGCACAGAAGTGATGCTTGCTCACTTTCTGTAAGTTTACTGGATGTGAGTAGATAATTAATTTCAATGAGTTGCAAACATCCTTAAGGCATTGATGTGATCAATTAACTGAAAGAATAAAATCACCATGAACTGCGATAAAAAAAAAATGCTTCAAGAAAATGATTTCTGGCTGTGTGATGGGAGCCTCAAAATTCCAGATTTGAAATGTGTTAGTCATTTAATTGAATTGTAATAAAGTGACTCAAGTTTTAGGGCACATGTCAGAGCATAAATAGAGCAACATTGAGTGAACAAAGCACAGATACCACTTGAAGGCTGGAAGCCATTTTAAATAAAAGAAAGAAATGTTACAGATAAAAACACAAAAACCCAGGAATCAGGTTTCAGATATCTGTACAATTATTAGGTGGAACAGAAGAGAAATCCCCTACTGAGAGAGAAACGTAACAGTGCAGGGATAAGCCAAGGAAGATGTGCTTGCAGTCCAAGCAGGCCATTTGTTTGATACTATAGATCATGCTCAGCTGTGCTGGTTGCTGCTATTAACTCACCAAGGAAATTGAGGCTGAAACACAGACAGGCACTTTAAAGCAAATGCAGTGCATTTGCTGTGCTTTCACACAGGGTCACATGGAAGTAAGATTTGCCTAAGTGCCTTCCCATGACATAGAAATTCTTGCATTTTCCATTGGCTTATTTTGATTTTCATTACATGCAATATGCATCACAAATTGTAAAGAATATCACTCATAAATGCCAAATTTTCAAAGATTTATCTGTTTTTCTTGGAAAGTCAGATACACAGAGAGGAGGAGAGACAGAGTGGAAGATCTAGAATCCAAATATTCAATTCCCAAGTGACAGCAATGGCCAGAGCTGAATCAAACAAAAGCCAAGAGCTAGAATCTTCTTCCGGGTCTTCCATGGGGGTGCAGTGTTCCAAGGTTAAAGGCCATTCTCAAGTGCTATTCTAGGCCACAAACTGAACTGGATGGGAAATGGAATGGCCAGAATTAGAACCAGGGCCTATTCTGAATCAAGGTGTATTGAGGACTTAAATTGCTTGATTTCCTTACCTGATCTTAAATGCCAAATTTATTTGCAAATAAACATTATAATACTTAGAATTCAAAGACCAGTATTATCCTCTTCATTAGTATTCATTCATATTCAATAATCAGTTAATAAGTTAATAAGACATGGAAGTGACCATGACATTTAAGAATCAGGAATTACATTTGAACATCTCCACTAATATCATTTCAGAAGTCATCTTTCCTATCTAACTACTTTCAAATAAAACATCCTTTTTACACACAACAAGGAATATCATTCTCCAAGTGGATTCATAAAGGATAAATTAATAGAGTTTTATCATTTATAATCCACATTGTTATTCAACTGTGCCTTCCTCACTCAACATCAGTGTTTCTGGGTCACAGTCATCAAAGATAGGAGCTTGTTTCTAAAAGAAACCCCAGGATTTGATTGTCTACACCATGTGGTGTGTTATTTCATCCCTCTGGCCTTCTGTACTAATGTGCCTAAAGCTCTGTTTCTGGTGCCATCGATGGGCAGATATCCTTGTTCTTCCTTAAATCCCAGCAGAGACAGCAGGTTAATGAAGGCTAAACTTTGGGGACTCTGGATACATGAAAACTGAATTTACACTCCACAAGACTCCACATTTCTCTTATCATAACTGACTGATAATAAAACATTATGTAATACACAGTTGAACTTGCTTTTATTAAGACTTCATTGGTATTATGTGGTGAGAGTCACTGTATTGCTTAACATCAGACAAAGAATTAGGAAACATTTGCTAAACACATTCTTGATCTACAGTGCACACACTTGTTATTCCTCAGTTAATATTTGGAAAATCAGAAACACAAAGAGGAGAACAGAGAGCAGATTTTCCATACACTGATTCTGATTTTTTCCATTAATTTACATAATTTTTAATCAGTGTTTAAAACTAGTGAATGGTGACAATTGTATTTTCCATCCACAAATCAAACTAACATGTTAAATTGCAAGCAAACCTCAATCAGTGAAAACACAGTATGTGTTAATATCCCCTTGCAAAATTTCCTGCTCCGCACAATGTCTTCTCAGACCATCCTGGTGCAATTTTGTCAAGTTACATGTCTCAAGGAAAATATTTCTGTTTTTTTTTTTTAAACAAACAAACAAAAAAAGATATTTATTGGGTCACATAACTGAAAATTCCAGGGGATATACTAGCTTCAGGCATGGTTGGATCCAGGGGCACAAATGTTGTCATCAGGACTCAAGTCTCTCTCCATCTTTTGGTTCTGTTTTCCTCTGTGCGGCTTCAATCTCTGACTGGCTCATTCAACGTGGTAAGCCCTGTTGGTTTTTCATTCTCCACAGGTAAAGTATCTCAGTGGAGCATTTTTCCATCTCCACAATTGAATAAAATCCCAGAATTGAGCATCACTGGACCAAATTGAATCACAGGAGCATTCCGGAACCAATGACTATGGTCAAGGAGATGAATCTGATGATTGAATCACATGTCTATGTTAATAAAGCTCAAGATTGGATGAGACCATCTATAAAGTACATGGACTGCAAAACTGAAGAGGTGGTTTCAAGAAACACCAGGGAACTGTTCCAGTAGGATGGAATGAATACTGAACAACTAAAAAAACTTCATGTCCAGGATAAGACCAAATACTGAATACCCTTAAAAACTGATTAGGAAGGTGAATGGTAATGCTGGCACTGTTTCTTCCTAGTTAAATTCTAAAATAAACAAAAGTACCATGGAGGATAAATTTGTCCTTCTTTAGGAAGCCTGCAGTCCACTTGGATAAAAATATCATCTCCAGTAACATTCTTTAGATGACAGTGAATTCCAGTAAAAGCATTTCATGAGCTGAGACAACTGTCTTCTTGATGAGGACAACTAGCGTCCAACCAGTAAATAGTACTGTGAAGTTATTAGAGTCAGCAATAATTGTAAGCTCAGTGTAGTTTTGTTGTGTTCCTTTAAGTCTTTTGCCAAATCAAACTGGTAGTTCTGTAAGGAAGGACTGGTGAATCAGGTTAATTTATCACTGTAGCAGAGACATGGACACTGGTTTTGATCTGGTAGAAGAGGTTCCAAGTGCTGATGCTCAAACACAGTTAGGTATAGAGGTTTACTTGACAGTTAAAAAAAAAAAAAAAAAACCACTGGTCAAGGAACATATAGCATGGCCTTTCCTGTTGTGAACCTTATGTCCTGGCAGGGTGAAGAATGGTTTTTTTCTATTCAAAAATTCATGGTGGAATTGGGCACGAGATAGGCTGAAATGAGCTGTAGTCTTCTCATGGTCAGTCTGATGGCAGCAATGTGTCAACAATGGCAGACAACAGCTGAGTTGGGTAAACACACAAGCAAGGTAACTCCAGTAAGGCCAACCATACCAAAAGTCAGGAAATGACCTGGAAGAACAGGCAAATAATGAAGCTCTATAAATCAGTTTTTGCCCTCTGGAGTCCAGGGTTAATTCATAGAACTTCCTCTGGATAAAATTTTCTGACTTTAAAGGGACAGTCAGGTAGAGCAGCTTAATTTTCTCATCTACCCAGAAACTTTCAGGAGAAGGCCATATTTCCAATCCAGACTTAAGGTTTAGGAATCTATTCTACATCCAGGAACAACAGGGTTGGCAGAGCCAGGTTTGTCAAAGTTGGCCTTACTTTCTTAGGTAACAAGTCTTCATTTTCTGTAAGTAAGCCCATCTCTGAAAATCAAGTTATAAGTCAAGGCCTCAGAGTATTTGAGTGGTGCTATTAAAAGGTTAGATGATATCTGAGGCAGTGATACTAGGCAGGCTTCACTGGGTTAACTTCTAGGAATTCTGCTTTTCCAAATCTTACCCTGGAGCAAATGATTATCTCTATCAAATTTTTTAAAACATTATTTTTGATTATTCAAACTGTCATTTTAACAGAATATAGCAGGATCAGAGGGAATGAGTAGTAGGTCATTGTCTCTTTTGTACAGGAAAAGCAGAGGAAAAACAGCTGGTAATTTGAAGGTAGCAGAAATGGAGTCTATAGAAGCCTTTTTTTACCCCTTTTACAAATGAGATTTGTGTATCTGAACAGGCTAGTCATTCAGATTTTATTTTCACTTGTTGAAGGTGAGTAATCTAGAACAACTGGACCTAGGCCTTGCTAGATGATTTGCAGTGAATCACATACCCAACACTTAATCCAGAGGACTAGGAGAAAGGATATAAATAAACCATTCCCAACATTTGACCAGTGCATTCAGAGTAGCTGAGGACAGTTGGCCCTTAAGTTGATTGAAGGAATGTAACTTTTCTTATAAATTAGTCCCTTCAATATGATCTGGTCTGGGAGTTCAGTTGAATCCTTCTTGCAGAAAGTTTAGTTGATTTAATATCTAAGCATGATTTCTTGCCAAGGAATAGTCAGTTGCTTTCAATCAGTGTAAAATAACAGTATTGAGACAGATGTGTTTCATTCAAACATCCACAATGATAGATCTTATCCCTACTGAAAATTCTTAGCTGCAATCTTCATAAATTTCAAGTCAGTCTGTGTTTCCAGCAAAAACAAAAACAAAAAAAACCCTCAAATATATACAAGTATTTAAAAATGACCAGCAAGTAAGCTATCATGGCTTGGTCAAAGGGACTCCCTCCATTTATCCCTACCCACATGTAGTTGTTATCAGACATCAGTTGCACCTTGAAAGAACATCTCCCAAAGAAAACTTTCCAAATGTACGTTTCAACCACACGTGAGAGGGGACATTCAACAACTGTCTCTTGAGGAGCAGAGGTTACAAGTAGCCACAATTTTGTAGAATGGACAGATATAAGAGTGATGGAGGAATTATTTTGGTTTTAAGTAACTGGGTAATTTATCTTTTAAACAGTAGTTAAACTGAACAAAAAATATGTAACTGCCACTAGTTCAATCATGTAGCAAGTTGTAGTCTGAGAAAATAATCAGGCATTAAGACACTTTAGGAAATGTTGCCAATATTGCAATTCTGCTTTCATCATTAATGAATCTACCTTGCACATGAAGTAGAGTACTATGGCTGATGATGACAGGTCCAATGTACAAGCTGGTTTAAGATGGCCTCAATGAGGTATCAGCTTCAATACCAGTATCCTGAAAGGCAAGACTTCAACGTCATTACTGCCAAGTACCACTAGAACTTCTGGTGTGAGACAAGTTCCTTAATGTTGAGTTCATGTTTATCTTTTTGCAACTTTTCTAAGATTGCACACAGTAACTATTCCCAGCAATGTACAGCATCAACTAGACAAGGAGCAAGTTGAGTAGAGGTATAAAAAACATCATAATGTCATTCAGGTAAACAATGTTATCTTAGGGCAGTGGTATTCTTTTTTTTAAATTTATTTATTATTTTTAATTCATTAATTACATTGATTATGTGACACAGTCTCATAGGTACTTGGATTCTCCCCACCCCTCCCCAAACCCTCTCACCATGGTGGATCCCTCCACCTTGTTGCATAACCACAGTTCAAGTTCAGTTGAGATTCCCCCATTGCAAGCGTATACCAAACATAGAGTCCAGCATCTTATTATCCAGTCAAGTACAACGGCTTCTTAGGTATACCCTCTATGGTCTGAAGACAGAGCCAGCAGAGTATCATCCTGATCAATTAAAAGCTCCAACATACCATCAGCAAAAATTTGCATCATTATGGAATTAATTGACATAGTAATGAGTAACCAATATGTTAAAAGTAAATGCGAGTTCTTAACCACCTTCTGTGACCACATCATTGACATTTCAATTTTAGTTTATACACAACATATAACATACATAACATAACATGTTATACATAACATTGTATCATCTTAAATTAAGGCAAACATGTGGTATTTAACCTTTTGGGAATGGTTCATTTCCCTTAGCATTATGGCTTCCACTTTGGCCCATTTGGCCACAAAGAACTGCATTTTGTTTTTTTTAATAGCTGAGTAGTATTCCATGGAGTAGATGAACCATAGCTTTCTTATCCAATCCTCTGCTGATGGGCATTTTGGTTGTTTCCATGTTTTTGCAATTACTGATTGTGCTGCTATGAACATAGGAGTGCATGTTGGTTTCTCATAAAACAAGTGTTCTGGATATATTCCTAGGAGTGCTAGTGCTGGATCATACGGTATGTTGATTTTGAGTTGTTTGAATATTCTCCATACTGATTTCCATAGAGGCTGGACCAGCCTACAGCCCCACCAGCAGTGGAGTAGGGTTCCCTTTTCCCCACAACCTTGCCAACAAGTGTTGTTGGTGCTTTTATTCATGTGGGCCATACTTACTCGCTTTAGGTGGTACCACATTGATGTTTTAATTTGAATTTCCTTTATTGCCAGGGAACTTAAGCATTTTTTCATAAATTTATTTGCCATTTGGGTTTGTTCCTTTGTGAAGTGTTTCCCCTTTCCCATGCCCATTTCTTGAGTGGCTTGTTTGTTTTGGTGTTTTGGCTGTTTCGTAGTTCTTTGTATATTCTGGAGATTAGCCCTCTATCACCTATGTAGTGCGCAAAGATCTTCTCCCATTCTGTGGGCTGCTTTTTTACTTTGTTGATTATTTCTCTAGCTGAACAGAAGCTTCTTAGTTTGATGAGGTCCCATTTGTTTATTCTGGTCTTGATTTCTATTGCTTTTGGTGTCCTTTTTAGGAAGTAGGGACCTACCCCTAGATCTTGCAGAGTATTTCCAACATTTCTTCCAAACGTTTGAAGGTTTCTGGATGTAGGTTTAGATCTTTTATTCATTTAGATTTGATCTTGGTGTATGGTGAGAGATGTGGGTCTATCTTTTTGTTTCTACAGGCTATCAAACAGTTGTCCCAACAGCATTTATCGAACAGACCTTCCCATTTGCCTGGATTGTCGTTTGTCTTTTTGTCAAAGATTATTTGGCTGTATCTGTGTGGGTTCCCATCTGGTGTTTCTATTCTGCTCCATTGATCTTCCTCTCTATCTTTGTGCCAGTACCAGGCTGTTTTGATAACCACTGTCCTATAGTATGTCCAGAGGTCCAGGACTGTGATTCCCCCTGCTAACTTCAGGATGGTTCTAGCTATTCGTGGTTTTTTGTGCTTCCAGATGAACCTTTGAATCATTGTTTCCAGATCTGTGAAGAATGTTTTTGGCAATTTGATTGGGATTGTGTTGAATGTATATTTGCTTTTGGATACAGACATTTTAATGATATTGATTTTACCTATCCAGGAGCATGGGATGTTACTCCATCTTTTGAGGTCTTGTTCAATTTCTTTTTTCAGTAGTTTCTAGTTTTCCTGAAATAGGTCTCCTACATTTTTGTTTAGGTTTATTCCCAGATACTTCATACTTTTCTCCGTTATTTTGAATGGTATCTTGCTGGTTAGGTCTTTTTCCATCTTTGGGCTATTAGCATACACTATGGCTGTTGATTTTTGTTCATTAATTTTGTATCCTGTCACTCTTCCAAACTCTTGTATAAGATCTAGCAGTCTCTGTATTGAGTCTCTTGGGTCTTCTATGTAGAGAATCATATCATCTGCGTATAGTGAAAGCTTGACTTCTTCATTTCCCATTTGGATTCCTTTGATTTCTTTTTCTTGTCTTATGGCCTCAGCGAGTACCTCTAGAACTATGTTGAACAGCAGCGGCGAAAGCGGACATCCTTGTCTTTTTCCAGATTTCAGTCTTGTTCCAGATTTCAGTGGGAAGGGTTCCAGTTTTTCTCCATTCAGTATGATGCTGGCGTTGGGTTTTCATATATTGCTTTGATTATGTTGTGAATTTTTCCTTCTATACCTACCTTGGTTAGGGTCTTTAGCAGGAAATTGTGTTGGATTTTGTTGAAAGCTTTTTCTGCGTCTATTAATACTATCATGTGGTTCTTGTTTTGCAATTTTTGGATGTGGTGTATCACATTTATGGATTTCTGAATGTTGAACCACCCCTGCATTCCAGGGATGAATCCTACTTGATCTGGATGAATGATCTGTAGGATGATTTTTTGAATTCTATTGGCTAGGATTTTGCTGAGAAGCTTAGCATCAATGTTCATCAGAGAGATAGGTCTGTAGTTTTCTTTCTCTGTAGGATCTCTGTCCGGTTTGGGGATTAAGGTAATGTTGGCTTCATACAATTGGTTTGGAAGGGTTGCTTCCTTTTCTATTGTTTTAAAGAGTTTGTAGAGAATTGGGGTTAGTTCTGTTCGGAATGTTTTGTAGAATTCTGCAGTGAAGCCATCTGGGCCTGGGCTTTTCTTTGTTGGGAGATCTTTAATCACTGATTCAATCTCTACTTCAGTTATGGGTGTGTTCAGGTCATTTGTTGCCTCTGGGCTAAGTTTTGGCAAGTTGTATGAGTCTAAGAACTTTTCCATTTCTTGGTGGTCTTCTGATTTGTTGGAGTATAGTGCTTTGTAGTAATTTCTGATTATGTTTTTAATGGTTGCAGTGTTTGTTGTTATGTTGCCTTTTTCATCTTTGATGCTCTTAATTCTTGTTTTCTCTTTTTGTTTCTTTGTCAGGCAGGCCAATGGGGTGTCTATTTTGTTTATCTTTTCAAAAAACCAGCTTTTTGATTCATTGATTTTGTGTATTTTTTTTTTTTTATTTCTATCTGGTTGATTTCCTCCCTTGTTTTGATGATTTCTTGTTTCCTGTTCTGTGTGGGGCTCATCTGCTGCTGTTTTTCCAAATCCTGGAGGTGTGTGTTTAGTTCCTGTATTTGGCGCCTCTCTTGGGCCTTGACATGGGCTCCAATTGCGATGAATTTACCCCGTAGCACTGCTTTGGCAGTGTCCCATAAGATTTGGAATGTTGTGTCAGAGTTTTCATTGGTTTCCATAAATTTTATCTCATCTTTAATTTCTTCTCTGATCCATTGTTCAGCCTCCAAGAGTTTCTGTGTTTCCTTGGGCTTTTTGAATTGCTGATTTCCAGTTTCATTCCGTGGTGGTCTGAGAGGGTACATGGTATGATTCCTATCTTTTTGAAGTTGTTTAGGTTTGCTTTGTGTCCTATCATGTGGTCAATCCTGGAGAAAGTGCCATGCACTGCTGAAAAAAATGTATAATCTGTGGCATTGATTTAAAAATTTCTATAAATGTCTACCAAGTCCAGTTGTTCTATTGTCTGTATGAGCTCTGTTGTTTCTTTCTTGAGCTTTTTTTGTTGATCTGTCTATTGTTGTTAGCGGGGTGTTAAGGTCACCTGCTATTGTGTGCACATCAATGTCTCCACTATTGTGTGCACATCAATGCCTCTTAAGTCTGTAAGTAATTGCTTCACGTACCTAGGCGCGTTGAAATTTGGTGCATATATATTTACAATGGTGATTACTTCCTGATGTATCAGTCCCTTCACCAATATATAATGACCTTCCCTGTCTTTTTTGATGTCTGTCAGCTTGAAGTCTATATCATCTGAAATTAGAATAGCTACTCCAGCCTTTTTTTCTCATCCATTGCCATGAAATATATTTTTCCATCCCTTTACTTTAAGTTTCTTACAGGCTTTTCTGGTTAGATGTGTCTCTTGTAGGCAACATATAGTTGGATGCTGTTTGATGATCCATTCCGTTAATCTATGCCTTTTGATTGGTGAGTTTAGGCCATTTGTGTTTAGAGATAATATTGAGAGAAATTGATTTTGGGCTTCCATGAGTGTGTTTAAGTGTGCAAGTTTGTATTTGCGAGTATTAGAATCTCTGCCTGGTTGACTATCCTCTTATGTGTTTTAGTTGGGGGGGGGGGGTTCTTCCCATTTGCCATCTTTGATTTTGGCTTTCATTTTTTCTTTCTGGGTTTAGCACCTTCCTGAGGAGATTTTCCAGAGCTGGTTTTGTGCTGATGTATTCTTCTAGTTTCTCTTTACTGTTGAAATATTTAATTTCATTCTCAAATACAAATGAGAGTTTTGCTGGGTACATTATTCTCAGTTGGCAGTTGTTTTGTTTCAGGATTTGAAAGGTTTTGCCCCACTCTCTCCTTGCCTGGAGTGTTTCTTCTGATATGTCGGCTGTGATTCTGATTTGCCTTACTCTGAAAGTAATCTTGTCCTTTTTTCTTACTTGTCTCAGAATAGTTTCCTTGTATTCGCTTGAAGGCAGTTTGAGGACCACATGTCTGGGTGAGGATCGCTTTGGGTCGAATCTATTGGGGTTCTCTGACCTTCCTGCATTTGTGCTGGATTTATATTTTTCGTGTTCTGGAATTCCTTCTGTATTATCTCATTGAACACCCGTTGCAAGCCTATCTCCTTTTCCACTCCATCTGGAAGGCCTATTATTCTAATTTTTGATTTTTGAGGTTGTCTTTCATTTCCTGTATGGACCTATTGTCTTTCTCCAGATTTGTCTCCAAATGTTTGATGAGCTGCTGCCTTTCATTCTGAATGTCTTCCAATTCTGATATTCTGTCTTCTGCTGTGTTCATTCTGTTGGTTAGGCTTTCAATTTTGTGTTCTATATCGAGGATTCCCCTTTTCTTTTTTTCTCTTTTTTTTCCTTTTTTTCTCTTATTTTATTTGCCATATGTTTTATTTTTTTATTATTTTATTTTATTTTTTTATTCATTGATTACATTGTATTATGTGATACAGTTTCATTGGAACTAGGAATCACCCCACCCCTCCCCCTCCCCTTCCCCCATGTGGAATGTTCCACCTTGTTGCATATCCACTGATCAAGTACAGTTGAGATTCCCTCTTTGCGAGCATAAACTAAACATAGAGTCCAACATCTTATAGTCCAATCTAGTTCCTCAGCTTCAAGGGCACTGGTTTTCAAACTGTGTTCTGAAGAGTATTAGACATTCTAAGAAGTCCCCTTAGTTGTCACCATGGTGGTAAAGATGCTTTTTGCAGGTTTAAAGGCCCCATTACTGCTTCACTGCTTCACCCAGAACAGCTTCACTTTTATTCTGGGCTTCTGTAAGCTTTTTATTCAAAGGGCATCATGGTTACAAAGCCTTTGGAAAACCAATGATCTAAGAGTAAGCTGTTCAGAAAATGCTTGATGATGTATCAAGAGGTCTTTTCTGGAATCTGATTGGAGGCTTGTGATATGCTGTCTGGCAAAAGGGATTCCTTGGTATAATTTCTTATAATTTGTGTGAAAATCAGTTCTGGTTCCTGAGTAATCCCGAAGAGGGTGTCAAGTTCACTGTGCCTTTGTTTTGATCCCAATGGGTCAGAATTTCTGCTTTCTTATTCAATAGGCTACTACAGATATAGAGAATGAACAGGGTCTAGTGATGACCTTGATGGAATCCCAGTTCATGAACTTCAATCATTTGAGATTGTGGAATGTTATCCAATGCCCTTCACAGAGTTTCCCTTTCTCCAGACAGTGTAGAGAACTTAAAAAAAAAAAAAAGAAAAAAATGCCCTGATCCAAACTTATGTGTCTCTGAAGGCTTTAACTGAAGAAATGCGTATTTATGCAACAAATTGGGTCCTAGTGATGAAATCATTTCAGCTATTTGGCTTGAGGCCTTGGACATGACTATAAAAGGCTCTTCTGACTCTGTGTGGAACAAGACAGGAGTGGAGGTAAAGGCCACATCATGATGGTTGAATGCCTCTTGGATCACAGTGGTCCACTGGAATGGTGTCTTCATCAGTAGTAAGGTGGTAGAAATCACCATGGGTAAAAATCCAGTACCAGATTTGTAGGCCAATGGAACAGCACAAGGAAGGTGATCAGAAGGTCCACGTGAACACTCAGCAATCAGAGGAGGCACATGATGTAATTCACTTTGGATGGAGTGTCATCAGTGTGCACTGAGTCTGAACAAAAACTCAGGTCTTCGAATGGCACTGGTGGCAGTGTTGCTCAGTTGTCGCTTCTTTTCTCACAGCAAGGTCAACAGTCCCTGTTCCCGCCACAAAAAGACTACCTCCAGAGTTCCTGCCAGTACCCGAAAAAAAACTCTTCTGGGTTCTGGGTCAAGTTCTTGAAAATCTGTCATTGCTCACTGCGGCTGCACTGAGAGATATCTGCTTCAACTACTGTAGAATGCCGCAGCAAAAACCTTTTCAAATCCCAAACCTGGACATGTTGTGTTCTGTCTCAGAATTTCAAGCTTTTGAGCTCCAGTTGTTTATTTCCTCATTTCTCTTGAGGAAAGCACCTTCTCACCACACTTTTAAGGTTCTTTTGAGGTACATCCAGATTAAATTACAAAACAGCTAAAAGACCAACACATTTTTCTCCAACACAGTCATTTCTGTGGAATTGAGATAAGTTGTCTCTGCCCTTTAGATAAAGGGGATAAGCCAACTGATACTTTTTTCAGACATTTGAACTAAATATCAGAATTGGCTAATTTCTAGTCAGACAAAATACACTAAAATGTGTCTGTGTTCACTTGGTTAGAGCTGTACCACTTGCTAAGCACCACTCCACAAAGTGAAAATGTTTGAAATCCAACCGTTCAAACATTTTTGTAATAGTGTTTACTGGATAATGGCCTGGAATTTGATAAAAGCAGCTGACAATTAACACAGAAGCAAAAATTGGCATTTTGGCCATCTGAATCATCACACAAGCAATAAGAATACAAGACAAGTTGAGGGAAAGTTAAAGATTTGGAATAACTTCCAAATCTGGTGATTTTGAAGTTCAGCAGTTCTAATACAACTTTTCAAAGAAGGTTAACTTTAAATAAAGAAAATCCCCTCCCCCCCAAACACATCTTCAGGAATCCCATGCCAGGTTCAGTCTGTTCCAGTGAGGACGTTTGCAAACCAAAAAACAAACCCCCGCGCATCAGTATTTGTTGGGCTTGACAGCACCCGCTGAAAGTAAGCCTGTTCACTACCAAGCACACAGACCAGGGAGACGAAATAAGATCAGGGAACAGGTGGCAAACACAGTCACAGGGCGGGGGGTGGGAGGAAGGTCAATAAAGAGTGGGGAAAGGTGGTCAGCCACCAGTATAAACAGCAAACAAACACAAAGGATTTGCTGGGTCAAAGAAGATTAAACAAACTTCTTGATTCTACAGAACACATCCTCTCCTTTTGTAGCTGCTTTACCTTGGGTGCTACTATACCATATATGTATACGCATCAGCTACCCTTCAGGAACCCCGTGGCGGAAAGAAGGGATCCGGAATAGAAACCAAGCAGGAGAGCACTGGTTACCCCCCAAATATCTGTTATGCATAGAAACAGCTCACATAATCCCAGGGACTCAAACAAGGGTGTTTAAGTGGGTTGTGAAGGGTCCCAAATGACACCTAGGCCTCAGTTTCCTCCCTGTGCCATCAAGGAATTGTGGCTCTTAATAGCCTCTGGAGTCACGGCTCACAGAGGAAAACCTGCTAGCGACGGCTCCCCATCCGTTCAGGAGTGCACATCTGTACAAACTTCCGCATACAAATTTCAAGGAGTTTGGGGATTTCCAGCTCCAATTCAAGGTTTCTCAGCATGTGTGAAATCCAATCCGAGGATGGGGCAATTGCTCAGTTCTCTCACAACTCAAAAAAGAAATATTTTTAACACAAGCAATGATCTTTTCTTTTCTTTTTTTTTTTTTTTTTTTTTTTTTTTTACGTACACGTCCGCTTTGCCATGACCAAAGCGTTTTCAATCCCACACACGATAGGCAGAGGAGGAAACTGAGGCGCACACAGACGACAGAGTGCTCGGCCTAACATCACTCGGCCAGCTGGGGACCAGGCCCGGAAGCAAAGCCAGCTGGTCTTCCTACTCCAGGGTTCGTCTCTCCACCCCGGAGCTGCAGCCGCAGCGCTCGCTCCTCACTAAGGCGGCATGAGGAGGAAAAGGCAAAGGAGAAAGCCCACCACCAACCATCCTCTGGCCCCCTGCTGTCCCCCAGCTGGGTCCTTGCAGGCCCCGCAGGGTGACGCCAGGCGTCCAGGCCGGCCCCGGCCACCCCCTCCTCCCCGGCAGCAGCCGCAGCCACTGCTGCTGCCGCCGCCTTTCCGGCAGCAGGGCGGGCCGCCGACCACCCGGACGACTCCTCGGCAAATTGCAAACGCATAGGCCGCCGCCCGAGTTCTGCGGACCAGAAGAAACACCTGGCGCGACCACCAACGGCCACCGGAAGCGCCGCGGTGGTGGCTGGGCCTGCGTCCCAAGAGCGGGATGCCAGAGCAGGAGAAAGAGCCGCCAACCGATCACTCGATCGACCACGCCCCCGCCCCTTCACCCTACCAGACCGGGGAGGGCGCGTCAGGGTTTCTTCGAGTTAGGGGCCTGACTCCCCAGGCGACGAGACAAGATGACTCCTCAGGTCGGCGAGGCAGCTACCTTCCCGGCTGCGTTGTTCGGCCTGCCACCCACCCCGTACTGTGGATATTTCTGTTTTAAGGTATGGTAGCAGACACCCTCTATTGGGATGTCATTTTAAGTGACTATTATACATGCAAATAACATTTTTGAAAAGATTTATTTATTTTTATTGGAAAGGCAGATATTCAGATAAGAAGAGAGAGAGAAGGATCATCCATCCAATGGTTCACTCCCCAAGTGGCCACAAAATCCTGTGCTGTGCTGATCCAATGACAGGAGCCAAGATATTCCTCTGGGTCTTTCATGATGATGCAGTATTCCGAACCCTTGGGCCATTCTCAACTGCATTCCTAGGGCACAGGCATGGAGTTGGATGGAATGTGGGGCTGCCAGGATTAGAACCAGCACCCATAGGAGATCCGCATGCATTCAAGGTTATGACTTTAACCAGTACATCATCTCTCAGGGGCCCATCAAAATAACACTTAACAAAACTAAATCTAGGATATGAGAGGATATTGTAGGATATCTAGGATATTGTAAAATAAAGAAACTTGAGGCAAAAGAATGTAAACACAGTCAAAAAGTAAAATGAAAACTTACATAATATTCACAAAAATGATCAGAAGGAATGATGTAAAGGGCACAAAGATAAGATGCACATGAGATTGGCAAGACACATTGATCACTGCTCCCCAAACAGAACTGCACTCTCTGCAGGAATATTTTCCCCTCTACTGCAGCCGCTTGCTCAGCAAAGCCTGAAACATAACCCAAAGTCTAACTGCATCAAAGACGTGCTAAAGCACATCCTCCAGGTGGAGTGATGGAAGCACATGACATTAGGGCAACGATCAACACTTGGGCAGATAGGCCACAGACAGGCAGCGAGCAAAGGGACTGCCTGGGTGATGTCTGCATTTGGCCAAGCAAATTGGTAAGGAAGCAGTTGGAGACACAGAAAGACTGCTAACATGTTGATTTGCAGACAATACATGGCTTTCCAGCCTCTGAGTATGTCATCTGGTAGGAGAGAGGCAGGGCCTATGTCTGGATGGCTTGCTGTGACAGGTATAGAAGCCTGCACTTTCAGACTCCCCACTGCTTTCACATTTGCTCAATTTCTATTGACACTGAGTGTTTATCCAATCCTGGGGACATATCTCTGCTATTCCATGGTGGGGCTAGAAAGGCTGTGGATTAGATTATTTGCTTGTTTGGAGCCAATGATCATGTTGGATTAAGGGGGAGAAACAGTTATGAGAATGGTTGGATGTTTGGGCACACGCAAACCTGTTAATGTCTGGCTTCAAAATAAGCAACAATTGGGAGACTGAAAAAATAGCCTACCTGAGAGGACAGGCATAGAAAGGGAAGCGCTGAAAGTGAGACAGGGTGCGGCTGGAGAGAGATCTGTGGACCAAAGAACCACAGGAAGGAGTGCCAGAAGCTCCCTGGACATCAAGCATCCAAGAAGAAACACATAACTCGGAAGAAATCCAGAGAAGGAACGCAGGAAACACAAAGACCTGGTTAAAACGTGGTGAGTCATCCCGGGAAAGGGGCGCATCAGCTGGAAGCCCAGAGGACCCAGGGCGGCTGGAGACAGCGGGACGGGTTGCCTTTTGCGAAGGCCCCTACCAGCAGCAGCAACCGCCCCCCTCCTGGCGGAACTTCCAACAACCAAAGCTGTGAGAATGCTTGGCACTCTAAGCAACACGGGCTCCTAGAGGCACCTGGCTCAGCAGCTTTGTTGTGGAGTGGGCACCGGTGACTCCGGGACACACAGGAACCCAGAGAGGTGGAGTGCGCCAGGGGTGAAAAAGAAAAAATTTTCGGGCTTTTGGCTCCCTGAGAGAACCATACTGAGACTGACCCAGCTCAGTGCCCCCTCTCCCTTGGAATTCTTCCAGTCTGAAGCTGTGCGAGAACTGAACACTCCAACTTGTGTGGGAGCCAGGGCGTAGGGCTCCTACGGGGCGCCCCGAGTGGTGCAGCACAGGAGACTTGTGCAGCTTGGCTTTCTCTACCGTTTCAGAGGCGTTGCCCCACTGAGGACTTCCTCCTCTGTGTGGGCCTCTGCTGCTCGAGCCTTGGGATCCCCGGCCCTGGGCTGTATTGGAAAGTTCTGCAGGCCTCAGCACCAGTCTGCTGTCCAGAATTCCCACTCGGGAGTGCTGCTCCGGAATTCCCTCTCAGGTACTGCTCTGCTGAGAGGAGTGGCGCCGCCTCCAGGAACCCCAAGCAGACTCTTCTGGGCAGGGCTCCTGCTGGAAGAACCAGTCTCGCCGATTCCGCTGCTCTGGTTTGGCCTCTCCCGCTGGGCCCAGCAGGGGATTCTGCCTGAGAGAGGATACTTTCTCAATTGCACTTTTTCAACCGTGGAAGCAGAGTGCTGGGGGGCGCAGGGCTGTGGGGAGCACGCAGCCGTGCCCCTTCTGGCTTGTTCTTCTGACCAGGTTGTGGGGTTGTTCCTAATGTTGCCCAGCCTCTGGAGCTCAGGCTACGCCCAGCAGTAAGAGCCAGTGGATGCTCTAGCAGCCGTTCCACTGTTCAGAGCTCGTGTGGGGACTTCTGAGCCCCAGTCCACGACCCCGTTGTGGTTCCCTCTGCACTCTCTGGGAGCTACTGAGGAGTGGAGAGGCGCTTCAGGGGACTGTGGACAAAAAAGTCAGACGCTAAAATCCCAAAACAAAAAGAAGTAAAAACACAATGAGGAGAAGTATCAGAAAAAGCAATGACCCAGAAGAAAGATCAAGCACTCCCTCCCAATACAACAAAAAACTAATCTCAATATCTGAGATGCAAGATAAAGATATAGAGAAAATACCAGTGAAGGACTTTAAGAAACTAGTGATGAAATTCATCAGAGACAGTGAGAAGCATTGGGAAGAGCCCAAGGTATTTGAAAACCATGTCACTGCAGAAATAAATCAAGTCAAAAAGGGAATCCTCGATATAGAGCACAAAATTAAAAGCCTAACCAACAGAATGAACACAGCAGAAGACAGAATATCAGAATTGGAAGACAATCAGAATGAAAGGCAGCAGCTCATCAAGCAGTTGGAGACAAATCTGGAGAAAGACAATAGGTCCATACAGGAAATGAAAGACAACCTCAAAACATCAAATATTAGAATAATAGGCCTTCCAGATGGAGTGGAAAAGGAGATAGGCTTGCAACGGGTGCTCAATGAGATAATACAGGAGATCTTCCAGAACACCAGAAATATAAATCCAGCACAAATCCAGTAAGGACAAAGGACCCCCAGTAGATATGATCCAAACAGATCGTCACCCAGACTTATGGTCCTCAAGCTACCCTCAAGTGAACATAAGGAAACTATTCTAAGACAAGTAAGAAAAAAGGAAAAGATTACCTTCAGGGGAATGAAAATCAGAATCACAGCCAACCTATCAGAAGAAACGCTCCAAGCAAGGAGAGAATGGGGTAAAACATATCAAATCCTGAAACAAAACAACTGCCAGCCAAGAATAATGTACCCAGCAAAACTCTCATTTGTATTTGAGAATGAAATCAAATACTTCAACAGTAAAGAGAAACTTGAAGAATACATCAACACGAAACCAGCTCTGGAAAATCTCCTCAGGAAGGTGCTAAACCCAGAAAGAAAAAATGAAAGCCAAAATCAAAGATGGCAAATGGGAAGACCTCCCCACTGAAACCCATACAAGGAAAGTCAACCAGTCAGAAACTCTAATAGTTGCAAATACACACTTGCACACTTACACACACTCATGGAAGCCCAAAATCAATTTCTCTCAATATTATCTCTAAACACAAATGGCCTAAACTCACCAACCAAAAGGCATAGATTAACGGAATGGATCATCAAACAGCAACCAACAATCTGTTGCCTACAAGAGACACATCTAACCAGAAAAGCCTGTAAGAAACTTAAAGTGAAGGGATGGAAAAATACATTTCATGGCAATGGATGAGAAAAAAAGGATGGAGTAGCTGTTCTAATCTCACATGACCTAGACTTCAAGCTGACAGACATCAAAAAGGACAGAGAAGGACATTATATAATGGTGAAGGGTCTGATCCATCAGGAAGTAATTACAATCGTGAACATATATGCACTTAATTCCAATGCACCTAGCTTCGTGAAGCAACTACTTACGGACTTAAGGGGAGACATAGATACACACACAATAATAGTGGGCGATCTTAACACTCCACTAACAACTATGGACAGATCAACAAAACAAAAACTCAACAAAGAAACAACAGAGCTCATACAAACATTAGAACAATTGGACTTAGTAGACATCTTTAGAACTTTTTATCCTAAGACCACAGATTATACATTTTTTTCAGCAGTGCATGGCACCTTCTCCAGGATTGACCACATGCTAGGACACAAAGCAAATCTAAACAACTTCAAAAAGATAGGAATCATACCATGTACCCTCTCAGACCACCACGGAATGAAACTGGAAATCAGCAATTCAAAAAGCCCAAGGAAATACAGAAACTCTTGGAGGTTGAACAATATGCTATTGAATGAACAATGGATCAGGGAAGAAATTAAAGATGAGATCAAAAAATTTATGGAAACCAATGAAATCCCTGACACAACATTCCAAAACTTGTGGGACACTGCCAAAGCAGTGCTATGGGGTAAATTCATCGTAATTGGAGCTCATGTCAAGGCCCAAGAGAGGCGCCAAATACAGGAACTAAACACACACCTCCAGGATTTGGAAAAACAGCAGCAGATGAGCCCCACACACAACAGGAAACAAGAAATCATTAAAACAAGGGGGGAAATCAACCAGATAGAAATAAAAAAAAATACACAAAATCAATGAATCAAAAAGCTGGTTTTTTGAAAAGATAAACAAAATAGACAGCCCATTGGCCTGACTGACAAAGAAACAAAAAGAGAAAGCAAGAATTAACAGCATCAAAGATGAAAAAGGCAACATAACAACAAACACTGCAACCATTAAAAACATAATCAGAAATTACTACAAAGCACTATACTCCAACAAATCAGAAGACCACCAAGAAATGGAAAAGTTCTTAGACTCATACAACTGCCAAAACTTAGCCCAGAGGCAACAAACGACCTGAACAAACCCATAACTGAAGCAGAGATTGAATCAGTGATTAAAGATCTCCCAACAAAGAAAAGCCCAGGACCAGATGGCTTCACTACAGAATTCTACAAAACAATCCGACCCGAACTAACCCCAATTCTCTACAAACTCTTTAAAACAATAGAAAAGGAAGCAACCCTTCCAAACCAATTGTATGAAGCCAACATTACCTTAATCACAAAACCGGACAGAGATCCTACAGAGAAAGAAAACTACAGACCTATATCTCTGATGAACATTGATGCTAAGATTCTCAGCAAAATCCTAGCCAATAGAATTCAAAAAATCATCCGACAGATCATTCATCCGGATCAAGTAGGATTCATCCCTGGAATGCAGGGGTGGTTCAACATTCGGAAATCCATAAATGTGATACACCACATCCAAAAACTGAAAAACAAGAATCACATGATAGTATCAATAGACGCAGAAAAAGCTTTCGACAAAATCCAGCACAACTTCCTGCTAAAAACCTTAACCAAGGTAGGCATAGATGGAAAAATTCACAATATAATCAAAGCAATATATGAAAAACCCAACACCAGCATCATACTGAATGGAGAAAAACTGGAACCCTTCCCACTGAGAACTGGAACAAGACAGGGATGTCCACTTTCTCCACCGCTATTCAACATAGTTCTAGAGGTACTCGCTGAGGCCATAAGAGAAGCAAAAGAAATCAGAGGAATCCAAACGGGAAATGAAGAAGTCAAGCTCTCACTATATGCAAATCACATGATTCTTTATATGGAAGAGCCAAAAGGCTCAACACAGAGACTACTAGAACTTATATGAGAGTTTGGTGGAGTGGCAGGGTACAAAATTAATGAACAAAAATCAACAGCCATAGTGTATGCTAATAGCCCAAAGATGGAAAAAGATCTAACCTGCAACATACCGTTCAAAATAACAGGGAAAAGTATGAAGTATCTAGGAATAAACCTAACCAAAAATGTAGAAGACCTATTTCAGGAAAACTAGAAACTACTGAAAAAAGAAATTGAACAAGACCTCAAAAGATGGAGTAACATCCCATGCTCCTGGATAGGCAAAATCAATATATTGCCAAAAGCAATATATATATTCAATGCAATTCCAATCAAATTGCCAAAAACATTCTTCATGGAACTGGAAACAATGATCCAAAGGTTCATCTGGAAACACACACACACACACAAAAAAAAAAACACTAAAGCTAGAACCATCCTGAAGAACAGGAAGATAGTAGGGGGAATCACAGTCCTGGACCTCTGGACATACTATAGATCAGTGGTTATCAAAACAGCCTGGTACTAGCACAAAAATAGAGAGGAAGATCAATGGAGCAGAATAGAAACACCAGATGGGAACCCACACAGATACAGCCAAATAATCTTTGATAAAAGGACAAACGAAAATCCAGGCAAATGGGATGTTCTCTTCAATAAATGCTGTTGGGACAACTGGTTGATAGCCTGTAGAAACAAAAAGATAGACCCACATCTCTCACCATACACCAAGATCAAATCTAAATGGATAAAAGATCTAAACCTGCATCCAGAAACCTTCTAACTTTTGGAAGAAAATGTTGGAAACACACTGCAACACTTAGGGGTAGGACCTCACTTCCTAAAAAAGACTCCAAAGGCAGTAGAAATTGAGACCAAAATAAACAAATGGGACCTCATCAAACTAAGAAGCTTCTGTACAGCTAGAGAAACAATCAACAAAGTAAAAAAGCAGCCCACAGAATGGGAGATCTTCGCACACGACATAGGTGCTAGAGGACTAATCTTCAGAGTATACAAAGAATTACAAAACAGCCAAAACACCAAAATAAACAAGCCACTCAAGAAATGGGCACGGGAAATGGGCAGACAATTCACAAAGGAACAATCCCAAATGGCAAATAAACATATGAAAAAATGCTCAAGCTCCCTGGCAATAAGGGAAAATCCAAATTAAAACATCAATGAGATACCACCTAACGCCAGTAAGGGTGGCCCACATGAAAAACACCAACAACACTTGCTGGCGAGGTTGCGGGGAAAAGGGAACCCTACTCCACTGCTGGTGGGGCTGCAGATTGGTACAGCCTCTATAGAAATCAGTATGGAAAACACACAAACAACTCAAAATCGATATACCATATGACCCACCTATAGCACTCCTAGGAATATATCCAGAACACTTGTTTTATGAAAAACCAACATGCACTCCTACATTCATGACAGCACAATCAGTAATTGCAAAAACATGGAAACAACCAAAATGCCCATCAGCAGAGGATTGGATAAGAAAGGTATGGTTCATCTACTCCATGGAATACTACTCAGCTATTAAAAAAAACAAAATGCAGTCCTTTGTGGCCAAATGGGCCAAACTGGAAACCATAATGCTAAGGGAAATGAACCAATCCCAAAAGGTTAGATACCACATGTTTGCCTTAATTTAAGATGATATGATGTGAAGCATATCATATTATGTTATGGATATTATGTCATTTGTAGTATATAAACTAAAATTGAACTGTGAATCGGGGGTCACAGAAAGTGGTTAAGAAATCGCATTTATTTTTAACATGCTGACTGCTCAATATCATGTCAATTAAATCCATAATGATGTTAGTTGTTGCAGATGGTATATTAGTGGTTTTATTTGACAGGGATGATACTCTGCTGACTCTGCCCTCAGACCAGAGAGGGTCTTCCCAATAAGTAGTTGGACTTGTCTGGACTATGGGATGTTGGACTCTATGCTTGGCAAATTCTTGCAGGGAGGGAATTTCAACTAAAGTTGAACTGTGGTTATGCTTCTGGGTGGAGGAACCCACCATGGGGGAGGGTGGGAGGGAGAATCCCAGATTCTATGTAATTACAACACAATGTAATTAATGAATAAATTTAATAAAAAAGTGAAAAAATAAATAACCAACTATTTCTGTTATTTTGTTACCCATGAATACAGGCCAATCCTGACCCTAAGTCAGGATTTTCTTCTGAGTCTCCCACGTGGGTGCAGAGTGCAAAGGATTTGGGCCGTCTTCACATTCTTTCCCAAGCCACTAGCAGAAAGCTTGATAGAAAACGGAGCGACTAGGACACAAACTAGAGGCCATAAGGTATCCTGGTGCATGCAATGCAAGAACTTCAACTGCTAAGATACTGCTCCAGAACACAGGATTTTAAAGGATTTTACTTCCTTTATCCTTTTAGATTTGATCCTAGTGTATGTTCAAAGATGCAATGTAAAATCTGCTTCCTGCATGGTATCAACCAACTGTCCCTAAAGCATTTATTGAAGAGACCTCCCAATTTTCCTAGATTGTCATCTGTATTTTTGTCAAAGCTTTTTTTTTCTGGATAAGTCTGTCCGGAATCCCTTCTGCTGCTTCTATTCTACTCCACGGAATTTCCTCTGTCTTTGTGCAAATTGCAGGCTATTTTATTCACCACTGCACTATAATATGTTCCGAGGTCTGGAATTGCTCCACCCCCCCTCCCACCCTGCTAAATGCCTATACTTCAAGATGGTTCAAGATATTCATGTTTTTTGTAATTCTACATGATCCCTTGTAATATTTTTCATTTCTGTAAGGATTGTTTTGGCTATTTGATTGGGATTGCATTGAATGTTTATATTGCCTTGGGTAGCTGAACAATTAAATGATACTGATTTTACCCATCGAGGCATATAATATGTTTCTCTAGTTTTGAAGTCTTCTTCAATTTTTTTTCTTTTTAAACTTTTTTGTAATTTTTTTTTCAAAAGCATCTTCCAAATATTCAATTAGGTTCATTTCTAGATACTTCATTTTCTTCTATGTTATTTTAAGAAGTATTACACAGTTTAGATTATTTTCAATTTTCAGGCTTTTTGCATTCACCATGGCTATTAATATTTGCTCATTTATTTTGTACCTGCCACTCTATCAAACTTTCATGTAAGTTCTACCGCTCTCAGAGTAGAGGCTCTTGGTTCTACCATGCTAAGTATAGGATAATATCACCTGCACATAATGATAGCTTGACTTATTCATTTACTAAGTGGATTCCTTTGATTTCTTTTCTCTTGTCTCATAGTCTCAGCAAACACTTCTAGTACTCTGTTGAAAAGCAGTGGTGATAGTGGACATCATTGTTTTGTTCGGATGTCAGTGGCAAGGGAGCCATTTTTTTTTCCCATTCAGTATGATGCTGGCATTGGGTTTTTCATATATTGCTTTTATTATACTGTGGATTGTACCTTGTATGCCTACCCTTTAAAGAGTTTTTTGCAAGAGGTGGTGTTTAATTTTGCAGAAAGTTTCTTGTATGTCCATTGGGACTAATATTTACTTTTGTTCTTCAGTTATTTCTTTAGATTTTTTTTTTAATTTTTATTATTTTTGACAATATTTACATAGTTAATTAGGGTAAAAAGGCTCAAGGGCAATAGGAATGTGGGTAAGACTATTATTTTGATATTGTTACCTTCATGGCATACTGAGGAAGAAGCCTCATGCAGTTTCCCACCCACCCCAGGACCTGAATGTGGAGCATGCTATGAGATAAGAGCTCAAGTGGTTTTGATAGTTAACTAGTTATGAATTGCTGCCAATCTCCCCACTCCAAGCATGATGAAGTCATTGAAGAATCCACCAATTGACATAGTCCATCATAGAGTCTCCATTTGCCCAGTATTTCGCTGTCAACATAAAGCTGGGGTGGTAGATTGACTTGTTTTTTCTTCTTGTCTTTTCATGGTTAGGTTCTGAGTCTGGCAGTTTGGGGAGATCCCAAAGAAACTTTGAGGTGTTTCTAGACCAGATTCTTGTATATTCTAACAAGTACAGGGCCTGGCACACTCCATCACCCTGATCAGCTGTTGGTTGCAATTGCTGGGTTGGTTCTGTTTTTAGTCCCAACTTCCACTGGAACCAATGGGTGTTGCAGTCCAGCCTGACTCTGCCCAGCACATACTCGGCCCTCACATAAACTAGTGTGAGCTGCAGCCCAGTCAGAGCGACCCACAATAACCCCCACCAAATCTATCCCCTACCCTGGGTTGCCAGTATGTGTAGCAGACTAGTCCACAGTGTCCCACATGCCATTTGGCTCTCATACATGACGATGGATATTGAAACTTGGTTCTAACTAACCAGCTCAATTATCCAGCCCTCACAGATGTTGTTGAATGCCTCCACGTCCTAGTTTTTGTGCTATCCCGTGGGAGTGGTAACCCAACAGGGAGGAGCCCACTATTTCCCTCCCAGGTCTCTCTCACTCATGAATTATGCACTCTCCAGGTGGTTCTGTGGTTTGACTTGACAGAATTAGACCTCAGTGCCAACTTCTGCCAGCTGATGTTGTGGCTAAGCCCAAACAACCCTCACCCACTCTAATTTTTTTTTGCACCAGCAGGAATAATCTGACCAGTTTGGTTTTTCCCTGATCTAGTCCTTGTAAGGCCAACAGGTGTTATAGCCCTGTTCAGTCTAGTCTGCCCCTATCCCAGCTCACGCTCTCCAATGGGAGTAGCTGTCCAGCAAGGGACCCCCATCCAATTCCCCATGCTGGCTCTGCCCCCTCCCTTCCTGGTCCTCACAGGTGCTGGATTGGCACATCAGTCACATCCGGTAAAGGCAACCTTACCTTGGCATTCCGTATGGTGTACTGCTTTTGTCATGACCAAACCTGACTCAAAACACACTCTGTTCTGGTGCTCGAATTTTCCAGTAGATAACATGAAATGATTCAGACTGGTCTTGCTCTGACCCATGCCAAATGTATGCCAGTGGGTAAGTTTCCATGGCCTGTTATGGGCTGTTTCCTATTGTGTTCTTGCGCTTACCTGCTGGGTCTGTGTCCTGCCAGAGAAGTCGCTCAGGCTTACCCATCAGAACCTATCCCAGTGCCAGATTTGGCACGTACCAGGGGGTCAATGAGCCAGCCCTACTCAGTTCACCTCCTGTCCTATCAGGAACAGTGGCTGTTCCTGACTGGCCTTCAAACCAAGCTGCTTTTTGCTGTTGGATGTTTCAGCCCAGCCATGGCTCATCCATATCCGCATATAGCTCACACATCGTTCAGTAGGGGGTGAGACCTAGCCTAGTCCATCTCACATATAGCCTGGTTCTCCAGGACACTAGATGGCGTTAGGGTCTAGCCCAGCTTGGTGCATCCAATTCCAGTAAACACTTGTGCCAAGGGAGACTACAACTGTATCCTGATCAGAACTCAGTCCCCATTACAGCCCATGCGTCCATTGGTGGGAATCTCAACACAGTTAGTGTGTCCCCTTAGCTCCCCAACTGGGTGTGTTTCCAGCCATAGATCACGCGTGTGCCAGTGGTGCTCTGACTCAGCTTGGTTAATCCCCTCACCTATCCTGGTCTTTGCCTCAGAAACTGTGCCTTAGCATCCCTCACTCACGCTGACCAGTAGGTGCAAGAGCTTAGCTCGGTGTGACTTGTCTTCCATCCTGGTTTCTAGTTTTGCTTATAGGCTAAGATTTGCTCTGTCCTGCCCAGTACATCCTATTCCATTACAAATTCACACATTAGGCAGCTGTTGTAGCTTCTTTGTCCAACTTGTCCAACTCCTAGGTCTGGACCACATGTTCACCAGCAGGAGCTATATCTCTACAGGGGAATTTCCCAAGTTCCTCCACTTGATCAACTCCCAGACCCAGTTCTCATACATGCCATTGTGTTTTAGACCAATGCTTGGCAGAGTCTGGCTTTCCATTTGCGCTTGCATAAACTGGTGAATGTTGCAGCCTGCCCACCACACATCCTATCAAGGATGCACATTTGGTTGCTGCTGCCTTGACCGGTCCAGACTGTTGTGGGTTCCTTAACCTGTGATTGACGGTAAGCTCCTTGGTCACACCTAGCTTAGTCTATCATCACCCCAACTCTTAAGCTAACCAGTGGGGCTAGAATTTTCCAGAGTGTATGGCCCACACATCCCCCACAATATCTACCCCAGATATAGTTTTTTTTTCCAGATATTGTTTTAAAATGCTAGCTAATGTCATGGCCCTACCTAATGTGACCCTTCTGCTGATAAATTATCATGTCAGGTAAGGTGGAAGAACTTGGGGAAATCCCCATGTGGAGAAATAGCTCCTGCTGGTGAACATGTGATCCAGACCTAGAGGCATGAGACACTCTATCCTGGGACCCAGCTGCAGCCGAGAGGATGCAGGAAATTTAAACCCCCAGGCTCAAGTTTGTTCCACTCCCCAATCATGTCCACCACTCAATGAGAGCGGGAAGTGGGCCTCAGGCCCCAATCTGCCCTGCCCAGCCCAGACCCAGAGACTTCCCCCTCGGTGTATTTACCCTGAAGGGAGCAACCCCCGGAGCCCAGGCAGGTCCGGGTACAACTCTTCATGTGCATGTGGTAGCTGGTGGCTGGGATCCGGACATGAGATGCCCCATCCTGGGACCCAACCACAGCTGAGAGGTAGTAGTCCCTGGGAACTCTTCAGATCAAGCGAAAGACATGAGGACTTTCACAGAAATGCTGAAACCTTTGGTAAATTTATTTGGGTTCCAGAGAAATATTTCTTTGGAATCTCATGTGGGGGGGAAACATTGAATGGGTGGGCATGCAAATTATTATGCCACTGTTTCAATTGAAGAAAGATAAAATGGATTCCATAGCATGCACACATTCAGTAACATCTACCACAGACATTGGAAAAACCATAGGCCATGCTTCTCAAGTGCAATCAGTACAATCTACAAAGAGAATGTCAATTCAGCAATACAATTTGCTCATGTCAGAGCCCATTATGCCAAAATCCAGTCATATCTCCAGCAGTGGGGATCTCTTGAAGTGTTTGCAGGCCCCAACCAAACAGTGTTTGCAAGCATTGTTCCCTTTTTCCATGGTCTTAAGTGAGAATTCTACAGCAAGCACCCCACAAAGAGAACATGGATTCTTTGACTTAACCAGGAGTCATGAGACAAACCTTAGACATAGAGAGAGGAGGAAGGGTCCTGACTGCAACTTCACATATAAGAAATCTGTAACCCATCTTACGCAGAAAGGAAGGCACACATTGAGAAATCAAACGAACACACTCCTGAGAACACTCTCTGTAAAGACAAAAGAATGCAGACCACTCAACTCAAGGAGGAAGAAAAATGAGATCAGGTTGAGAATGAGCCCAGTCTCTGGCTCAAACAGCCTCCATGTCTTTAGGGTGCAAGAATACTTCAATAGGTAGCATTCAAATGAGATCAGCTAGTTCAATATCCCCATCATAACCAGCCTTTTTTATGTTAAATCATCCTGATGCTGAGCCCCAGGATATAAAAAATGTGGTGAAATTATTCCAGGTATACAAAGGCAATGTCTTCAAAGTCAAATTGTCAGAGAGAATAAGGTCTTATGTAGGTATCAAAGTTCATCCGCCAGGTGCAACTCTGCAGTCTTTCAAGGACACTAAGGTATTTATTTAAAAGGCAGAAGAGGTGGAAGATGGAACAAGTGCACAAAATATGCAGCCCATGGCAGCTTCCTTGCCTGTGGAAATACAAAAGTCAAATTTACTTGCTGGTTTTGTGGTCGGCTATTTGATGAGCAGGAGCAGTGGATAAGTCATGGCCAACAATATTTGACAGAAGCAACTTGAGACTGGGATGTACTCAGTTCCAATGGCAAATAAATCAATGTTTGATGTAGAAATTAGTATGTTCCCCAAATGCAAAAAATAACATCAATTAAAAGAAAATCTTTTACAGTAAAATTATTGTCTGTTGATTTGATCCAGATGTACTGAGCTCTGTGAGGCTATACCATGTGATTGGTCTGTCACAGCTGCTGGAATCCCTTGAGTTGTGTTTGTCAAGACAGTTGTACATGATCTTTTCATTGTGAATGGCTGCATTTTGACTTGTGTGCCTTAGATAGCAGTTTTTCCTCCAATTCCATTTTAGAGATTCCCATAGGCTGTGATTGTGGCCTACTGTCTAATCTATTTGGCCAATACGTGGAGCCATCTTATGGTGAGCCTGTCTCAGTATGTGATGCAACATCTTGAAAAACAGCAGCAGCAAATGGACTGTGGTATTTACATTCATCCTGGCCTTCACTGAAACTCAGAAGCATTTATCTGTGTTGTCACCCTCATGAACAAACTGAATCCAAGTCCCTTGAGGGTGCTTAGAAATTGATATGTATTGATGCAATTCCTGTGTGTGTGTGTTTGTGTGTGTATGTGTATGTGTGTCTGTGTCTGTGTTTCTGCCTCTTTCTCATTTCAATATCTTGTATTATATGAAACAAATTAAGCACATATGACTGAAATGCTACAGTTGGGTTTTGATTTCGCATATTGATTTTCCTGATTTTTTATCCCCAAAATTCAGTTCCTGTTTAATTGATGTCTCAATTTCTGTGCCTGTCTTTTGTATTTCTGCACCCACATGACATTTTGCAAAATTTTTAACACCATAAAATATTAAAAGTCTCTTCTGTAATTGACTCACATATCAATTCAATATTTTATCTTTATTCAGTATACCACTTCTAGATTATCGATTAGATATTTCCACCCAAGCCAATTAAATGCCTCAAACGGATTGGCCATACCTGTAAATTAAGCATGCATTGTATTCAGGTGCCATTCTACAACCCCCGAAGGCTAAAGGCTAAATCCTTATGGCAGACAAATGTTACTCACTATACACCATTTGGTAAATTAAAATGTGTTTTTGTGACTGTAGACACTTAGTCTCATACAGCCTGAGTTGCAGCTCATTCCAGAGAACAATCCAGACATATGCAGAATCATTTTTACAGTATTTTGCTCTTAGGCCAGCCACAGCAGATTAAAATTGACAATAGACCATGCTTTGTTAATAAAAAATTAAAAGAGTTCTTTCAATATTGGAAGAATAGTCATATTGCTGGAGTCCCTTATAACTCCCAAGGACAAGCTATTATAGATTCTATTGATATTTTAAGAACTCAATTACAAAAACAAAAAGGGGGATTTAGTCCCCATCAGCAATTAGGCTCAGCATTATTTTCATTACATACACTATCCTTTTTTAAATGAGTGAGTAGCCTGTTTTCAAAGAATTGGTTCAGTCAAGAAATTAAACCTGAGGTTATTTTAAGATGGAAGGACCCAATGACTGGACAATGGAGAGGTCCAGATTCATTATTTACAATGGGCAGAGGATTTTGGTGTGTCTTCCCTATAGGGGAAAATAACCTAGTATGAATACCAGTCAGAAGGCTCAAATTTTATATAGATAATTCAAAAAATCCAGCTTGTGATGCCTAAGAACCAGAGGTTCCTGAGACCAATTCCTCTTTTAAGCCATGGGGATTAAGGTTGTACAGGAAATGATATGATCAGGTGTCATTTTTTCTCTTCAATTAATCATTCAAATTTACTCTTTAGTGTTGGGACTCAATAGGGTATAGCAGATCTCTCCAGACCCATCCCACCCCCATCCGCCAGAAGTGTGTCCAGCTCAACTTGCCCTTCAGTCACAATTCCCACTTCCCCTAGTTTGGCAACAGGTAATTTATATACTTCAGATCCTCTCTGGACCCTCATACAAGTGTTATGGGAGGTCCTAAATATGTCAGTTTATTTTCACTCATATTTGATGTATATGTTATAATGTTCAACCCCTTCTATGAGGTCCTTGCAGTAATATATTTATATATATATATATTGAACCAGCCAATGCCTCATCAGTGCTACTGGCAGCAACTGGGCACAGCAAGCCTCACCATGCCATTTGTACATCAGACTTTGTGTTGCTAAATTCCCTCCTCAACACCGGCCTCTGTGTAATTAAATTATAATGGACACCTCCAATTATCATTATTTGGTCCCTGCCAATGACCTGTAGGATTGCCAATCCGGATTGACTCCTTGTGCCTCTGGAAAAATTATTAAATAGTAGCAGCAATGATTTTGTATTTTAATCATATCGCTTCCAAAGATAACATATCATGAAGAGATACCCCCCCAAAAGCCCTCTAACCTATTCCTGAGAGTCAGTGACTGTCAACACCCTGATTGCCCTAATGGGCCTGCTTCTCATGGGGGGAGGTATAGGCATCTCTGCTATTATATCAGGACCAGGCAGGGGTGGCTTGAGTCAGAGTTAATTTTCCGTGACTCACCATCTTGATTTTCACCTCTGTTGACCCTTTGATTACCTTATTACTTCTATTCAGTCTTGCTCCCTACATTTTTAATAAACTTGTTCAGCTTATTCAACAGTGCTTTAGGACTGTGACCCTTTTGGCTGAAGTGGTTGAAGACTGGGCTGCTGGTCACTGTCCACCCAAAACCTGGGTTCATGTCGCTTTTCAATAAGTCACCAAAACGACCAAGCAACCCATAAATTCTTTAAGCCCATCGCTTCCATTGGCCAGCTAGCCATTTACAGGTAAGATGCTGGGGTTTCTGTGGTGGGTTTGGATGACAAGAAGATGTGAAGAGTATTGTTCCATTGCAGGCTGGGCTGCAAGGAATTTCCCATTATATGGCAAGCGCGTATACAACCACCTGAATGCAGCTCTACCTCCCTTTGCGTGGACACCGGACAATCCCATGGAGAATTCTGTAATGTATTTAGGCATTGTCCACCTCTGTGGAGTTGATGTTTATTATCAATGTGAGCTTGGAAGTTGATCTTGCTGATGCCTTTTTTATGCAAAAGGACCTTTTATTATTGTTGTCTCTGCCCCAATAAACCATGTGCTAATCAAGGATGTTATATCACCAGGTGTAGTGGGAATCTATTCTTTCCCTCTTCCTTTGATCTTTAGGTCCTTCCTTCTGCAATGCATTTTCTCCCTTAACTGACTCAAGGTTAAGTTGTACAATGTGGATTGTAGTAGGAATGTGTTACTGATTGATATGCACCATCTATTGAGAACTTCCTGACCGCAGGCTCAGGATGGATAACACCCTGCTTTAAGGTGAAACAAACTGTTAGAATTACCATTGGAAATACTCACTTGACCATGATGTAAAAAGTTTGAGTCAGAGTTTGACTGTTTCTGTATAAATAAGGTTTACATCTTTCCCGCATTGTCCATTATAATCATGAAATTGTAGTGGTCTATTTCATTACTCTTTATGCCTCATTCATGCACCCTTCTCAAGTTCTGAACTCAGCTTGAGCTGGACTCTTGCAGTAAGACACACAGAGGAGGGCAACCTATGACAGGCACAGACAGTATGGATCCCTTCCCCATTTATCAAAGAAAGGGGGAGATGTGGGGCTTAGGGGCAAAGGGGTCACCAAGTCAACAAGATGGTGACTAACAGTCAAGGTTACTGGATTATTCATGGCTAGCAAGATGGTGACCAAGGACAGCCCAGGGCATGAGCCATGGCAGGATTCATGTTGTTTCAAAGAAAGACTGATTGGCCAGGGCCATTTCATTCATCTACCTGTGGTCTATTGGAGATGGCCTCCACAGTTGTGCTCTTAGTAATTGGCTCCTAGTTTCTCCTCTGCTGGAATTCCTGAAATTCTTGGCCTGAGGTTTTCCATTACCCTATATAAGAATCTGCTTCCCAAACACACCGGAACTGCTTAATCAGAACCCCTGTCCATCTGTTTGTCTCTCATGTGCTAGGAGGCTCAGTGATGTGCAACAGGCTCACTCCCTGCAGCAATAAGGTAGTAGACAAATCTGTTGGGATGACCCTGCAAAACAACATCTTGCTGTAGTCTGTTTTAGTTTCAGTAATACCTAGTAAATAAATACATACTAGGTAAATGCACTAACTTGAGTTTGCTAGGAGCCACAGACTTTTTGGCCTTAGACTTGGCCTACTTGACGCCTGTTGCATTGCAAAGCCTGCCTTGGGTAAGCATTGCCACAGCAAGCAGGATATTAGGCCAAAACAAGCCGTGCAAAGCAAGTGGAACAGAAATTCCACCCTTGTTCCTGTTCAAATAGTTTCTGCCCTGTTTCAGTATAGATAACTAGTTCCTTCCCTGTTTCAATGAGGATGATTATTTCCAGGAAACCCCTCCTGAGGAGTAAAATCAAGAGTGACGGGCACTCTTTTCACTAAAACTGTGTGTCCATGTGTTTCTTGGGCCAGCAGCATATGGGCTACCACTCCGGCCTTCCCAGTCTACCCTCAGGGTTTGAGCGTTGTGTCCTGCAGGTCAGGACATGCGTTAAAGTTATGTCTAACCAATCAATGTTCATTCTCTTTCCAGGCACACAAGATGGTGCCCAATAGGGTACTGCTGGAGCATCAGGGCTGTTGGTTTTCTGATCCCTGGACACATAATTTCTACAGGATGCAAAGCTGTCACTGCCCTACCTGTGCGATCAACTAAGAGTGTTAGCCATAAATGCCCATTATGGTACCTGTTATCCATATTGTGAGCTCCATTGTACCACTGGTTGCTACGCAAAGTGCTCTCTTCTTTCTCCATTTGCTGCTGGGCCAAACTGTTTGAACAGTTTGCCTAGAATCAGTCTGGCTTGGCCACTTTTCATGTTAACCCAAGCTCCCACCTGACTGCCACAAGAACTGACCTTTGGCCACAGTTGCATTCCTGGATGTTGCTATAGTGAAGATCACCACTCCCTATATACATATTATTCTTATGTTCATTGATGTGCATATGATGCAATGTATTTGCATTTGTTAGATGAATTTGATTTGATTCTGCTGTTTGATTATGGACATTTTGTGTTTGATTCTGTTGTGTCTGGCTGAAAAGTCTTTGTATGCATGCTCATTAGAGATATGAAGGTGTAATTTTTTTCTACTTAAATTTTCTATTTAATTTTGAGTTAAAATAATGCTACTTTCATAAACACTTTGCAGATTTCTTTCTGTTCAATATTTACTCCTACATCTTAGTTTGTATTCTCTCCTAACTACCTAACTTGACTAGAATCTGATATGAAAGTTGCCCAAAGTTACACTGTTGAAATCTATTCTTACTGTCTTGTTTGATAACATTTGCTTTACAGCTTTGGTTGCTTTATAGATCTAGTCTCTAATGCAAACTTTTTTCTTCATATGTGTGATGTCTTTTTAAGCTATTATTGTAGTTTTTCCATGCTTGTGAATTCTTGTTTTGTGTTGGCATGTTTGAGTGGTATGGTGATTTTTATCCATTCAGCTGAGTTCAATATTTTGGTTGGAGAATTAGTCCATTTTCATGCGTGATTGCTATTGACAAGATCAGTATATTGCATTTTGCTTACTATTTAATGATTCTCCCTTTCTATTGAAATTCACCAGTAATCTATTCATTATTGATCTGTATTTTAGTTAACACATAATACAGATGTTCATCACAATTTTTTCTAAGTCTAATCTGGTTGTGGTAAATATAAATGTTTGCATTTATGTGGGGAATTCTTTGTTTCTCCTTCCCTGTTATAAAATAAATTCAGTGAAAGAAAACATTCTGATAGGGGTGTGTGTGTGCGTGTGTGTGTGTGTGTGTTTTGCTTTTGTTTTTTTGTTTTTGTTTTTGTTTTTGGTTTTGTTTTTTAGTTGTTGGGTATATAATTCCACTTTAGTTAAATGTATGGGCTTTCTTCTGAGCATGGTGTTTTTAATCTTGATGTTTTTCCCTTATATGCTTTGTTAACATTTTCAAGTTTTTCATGATTTTTCTTGTCATTAATGTGAACATTTTACAGCAGAATGTTTTGGAAAAGATTTTTTGATCGAAGCTATAGATTCTTTTAGCTTCTACTACTAGAAGAACTATGAATAGGAATATTTTGCATTTCATACTGTGGCAATGCCCATGCCGCTCTGTACCCCAAGCTGTGCAGAGGGACTAGGGTTGAAAAAAATCACACATTGGTTCATTTGTGTAAGAAGAATGCTGTCCATTGAAGCTTCAGGCTGTTTTAATATACCATGCTTCATTCCTCCTGGGGAATATCCTCATGCTCTTTGATCATTGCATGTCTTGCATGTATCAGGAATCTTGCAGTTAGGTAAACACGAACCCATCAGCCATGTTGGGGGATGTTATGACCTGCTTGATTGAACATCCTGCTTTATTCAGCCTACAGCTTTTCAAGCTTTCTCAAGTGCAACTGGTATGAGAAAAAGCAAGATTAATGCAGCTGGAATATCTGGTGAGGTTAACCCTTGGGGAGCCAGACCCTGCGCATACCTGATAGATTTCCAAAAATTTCATTTAGCAGGTTATCATCTACATTTGTTTTGTTCCCATTCAAATTACATATAATACAATTGCCAGTATGTAGTGAAATCCAATATTTTGCTTAGACCCTTGGCATTTTTATTTTTCCTCTTTGTTTTTGATAGCATATGTATTTCAAAATGATATTCCTTCATATTCTTTCTTTCTTATTCTTCTTCCTCTTATTCTCTTTTACCTTCCCCTTTTTCTTCTTCCTTGTCTTTGACTTTTCTTAATCAGCTAAATCACTTTTTAAATTCTCCTCTGCTATTAATCTATTCATTTATTTGCCTTTTTGTATTCTTTTGGAATTCACTGAATTTCCTAGCAGTAGCTATTTTGAATCACATAGCTTGCATTTCACATTTGTTTCTATTTATTTCATGCGTCGTTATCCTAATCTACTCATCTGATGATTATGTACATATTTCTTAAAGGAGTTAGTTCATGAGTTTATGGTTGAACTGTCATGCAAGTTTTTCAGGAAGCTGCCACCTTGCAAGTTTAATTCCTTGTATAATTTCATGTTTTTCTAGGATCTTTTCCAAAAAGTCTTTGGTCATACTTGCGTGTTTCTAGACTTCCCTAAGACTCTCCATGGAACATTAGGGAAAACATGCTATAGATTTAGATTCCTGCAATACAGAGCAGAAGTAATTATCTTCTTTACAATTTTTCACACGTATATCAAATTTTACTTCATGTCTTGATAAAAATCAAATTTTACTTCATGTCTTGATAAAAAGTCTGGTTTTCTCCCTGAATTTATTTCAGTTTTTTTCTTGCTATAGTTAGCAGATATGTATATATGTATTAATATTATACAGCTATCTAGGTAAAAAGATAGATAGCATTATTTTTGTGGTATCTGAATCTTTATGTATATTTTTATGCCAATTCCATGAAACTTTGATAACAACTACATGATTTATATTACAAAATCTAGTGTTATGACTTCACTATATTTTTATTGCAGGAGAATAATTTTCCTTTTCTCATTGTCTTGGGTTCCATATGTGCTGAAGGTCATTAGAAAAAAAAACGACCAGGCATGGTAACTTAACACATTGTCTTGCATGTAACTGGAACCCATATTGGCACTGGTTCCTGTTTGGCATTTGTACTATTCTTGTAGTCCCTGCCTGTGTCCTGGGAAAATGATACAGAAGGGTGCAAAGTCTTGATACCCTAAATTGGTGTGGGATCCATGTGGAGGTTCTTCTGTTCAGCATGTGCCAAGACCACCAAGAGTGATTAGACAGCACTTTTCTGCAGCAGAAACACTAGAGACAAATTGTTGGCAAAAACCTATATATGTTAGGAAAAGGGTGCAAAGAAAAGGCAGACCCAGCAGTACACCCACTTACAATAACAATGCAACTTGTTGACTGATTATCTATCTCTATGGGGCCCCCGGTGATCTTTAAGGTCAGGAAGCACAAGAAACAAGAAGCTGTGTGTCAGGTCAGATTTCTGCCTCTTGTAAAGTAGGATAAATGTAACATCTGGCCATGCAAAGTTGCTTATAAAAGTAAGTCCTAGCAAAATTCATTCAAGAGCAGGGATGAGAGACTGGCTTCCTGCCCATTGCTTTTGCTGCATGCCAGTTAACCAAGGTTGCAATATGCCATGTGTATTGCTTGCTGTTTGGGCTAGGCAGGCACAGATACATTAGTAACCTCGCACAATTCAAAGCAAGCTCCTGTCTGTTGATTTCTGATCAGCTCAGCCTGTTCTATTGCAGCCACTTGGGAAGAGACCCAGCAGATGAAAGATCTTGCTCAGTTTATCTTGTTCTCTGTCTTGATCTGCAGGTCCACTAAAAATAAATACATCTTTTTTTTTAAGAAGATGTTTTTATTTTAATTGCAAAGTCAGATGTACAGAGATGAGAAGAGACAGGAAGATTTTCCAATCCATGATTCATGCCCTAAGTGAACGCAGTGGCCAGAACTGAGGTGACCCAAAGCCAGGAGCTAGGATCTTCTTCCAAGTCTCCCACACAGGTGCAGGTTTCCAAGGTTTTAGGCTGTCACTGACTGCTTTCCTAGGTGATAAGCAGGGAGCTGGATGGGAAATGGAGCTTCCAGGATTATAGCTGGCACACATATGGGATCCCAGTGTGTTCAAGGCAAGGACTTTTGCTACTAAAGAAAGAAAAAAAGACTTAGCTAGCTTGAGATGGAACCATAACAATGTGAATTGAAATTTTGTAACAGGTACTTCCCAGGCTGATGCTGCATAACAAAGTCTGGCAGTTATGAAAAAGAAGCTATGTGACAGAGCCCAGGGTGAAGAGTGTCACACTGAAAGTGTATAATACTGAGAGAACAAGCTGAAGAGTTTGTGATGTGGAATTTCATCTACATCTTTACAATCTTCTGGGCTCTGGTAATCCCTTGTCTCTGAAGGCATGCCAGCACTGATGATGAGTATGTTTTCTTGAAGAATAAAAGCTACAGTTCCAATCCAAGAAGATTGTTCTTCCTTTAGTTGCTGGAAGATTTCCCTCATAATAGCCTCATAAAATTAATTCTTGTCTCTGACTCATTTCATTTCTTAAATGCTCACAGATGTATTCTTCATTATTGACGTTGCTTAAGGTTTTCAATATTATAACATGTTATTTTCGCATCAATGCCTTTTCTATCCTCTGAGATTGTCCTTAGTTTCATGTTTTCATAGGCTATAGTGTATGACACATTTAACTTATTCCTATGTTGAACAGTCACTTTCCCTGTTATGGTAAATATTATGGTTATGGTATATAGTGAGATTTGATGAGTTAGTGCTTGCTGAAAATTTTTGCAAGCAAGTTAATCAGGAAGAGACCTCATTCTATCATCATTGTTTTTGCTTTCGGATTAGGGTGTATCTGGACTCATATGGAGATTGACATATGATCAATTGTTTTAATTGGCTTAATAGTTTGGATTAGGTGGAGAAAAATTGGCATTCACTCTTGAGATTCATTGTGCAATCACGCACTGAAGCCATTTTATCTGAGCTTTTCTTTGTGGGGAGGATCTTAATTCCTGAATCAGCTAATGCATTATGTATTTGTCTTCATCTATCTATTATCTCATCATGAATAAATATAGCCATATGTTGAGACACCTGATTTTATTCTGAATAATACAGTATATTGATATAATTGATTCAGCAAATTAGTCTTGATTATATTACATATGTGTTATGCATTGTTCTACATTTTCATTTGTTCTCAGTCTTCATAGACTTTACTTACTTGCTTGCTGGGCTTAAAGCTTATTAGCTTATTTTTTCCAAAATCTAAATTCTCTTAATCTTTAATCTTAAGTGTGATTTTTTTACAATTCCCTTGTATTTCAACTGTTAATATTATTTACTTTTTAGTGATTATTGATTGGGTGGTTGTTGTCTTGCTTATATTTTAATCAGCATCAATACATAAATTATTTTTCTGCTTTTCTAATTTTTTTGATGTAATCATGCATTCCTTTTCTTATCCTTCTTGCTATAACTCATAATTTGACATGTTGTGCAGCTATCTTTGTTTTTTATTTTGATTTTGAATATGACTGATTGTTCATTCAATAATATGTTTTTGAATTTTCATATCATGCTTTCATTACATGCTTTCACTTCCATCAGTGGTTGCTTTTTTTTTTTTTTCATTCTATTGTGGTCAGAAGAGCTACACTGTAAGATTTTTGCCTTTGCATTGTGACATTCCTTTAACCAAGAGTACACATTAACTTTGCTGATTTTGCCTTATTTTTAGGTGTGAATGGATGCACAGCCAAAATATTATAGTGAACGAGCGGGCAGCCATGCGGCCCAAGGGCGCGGGTCCCCCGCCACGATTCCAGCCTCACACAGCCAAGCTTTCCACCACAAAAGTACGTACGTACATGGGCGAGCGGCTCTCGGGTGGCTCCTGAATTGCCGGGTTCCTGGTTTGATGGCCCTCATTTGGGAGTGGGGCGGGTGTCCCGGGACTCTGAGAAGCGGATTTGGAACGCCTCAGCGCACCATGCGCCTGGAGCGGGGGAGGAGCTAGGAGGATCCAGGCGGGGCCGAGCAGCTCAACCCCCGGGCAGCCATGTGGCCCGAGGGCTCAGGTCCCCCGCCACGATTCCAGCCTCACGCAGCCAAGCTTTCCACCCTGTACATACGTACATGGGTGAGCGGCTCTCGGGCGGCCAGTGCGCCATTTGTCATCAGGCTAGGCCTGTCGGCCGCCAGTCCAGGAAATTCTGGATTTTGATTTCTTTGAAATGCTGCATGAGTTGCCTCATGCTGAACCCACAGTACTCTGAGGATGTGTATTTGTCCTTAAGATTCTCAATGGCAGTTATTATTCCTCTGAAGAACCTGTAGTCACTTTCTATTGCAGACTTCCCACACCAGTTCATTCAAAAGGCAAAATTCCGGGCTTGTCCAGCAGGATACCCCTTACCAGATAGGATGAGGGATGAGCAGTGGGGTCACAGAAGTTAAGACTATGACATTGACTGGCATTCGAGAACCATACTCAGGGCTAGAATGTTTCAGGTATGCGTGGACCAATCCCTGTGCAAACTCTGGCCCCATTGGACAGTTTAGAAGGGCTGGTGGAGTCTATACAGAAGGCATGACAGTCTTTGGGGTGCGCTGGGCTGACCCAGAGCAACATCTGGCATACTCAACACTGGCTGGGAACAGGCCTTGTTGGGAAGCTTGGGGGAGGCCTTGGCTGGGTGGAGCTTACCACTAAGGGGCGCAGGAACTGGAAGGGGCTGAGTTCTGGTCAGATCATGTAATCCCTTGGCACAAATATCGATTTGGACTTGACGCACTGTGCCGGATTAGACCGCAACACAGTTTGGTGCTCCGGACGACCAGGAAAGATGTGGGACGGACTCAGCTAGGTTTCAACCCCAACTGAGCCATATATGAGATGTATATGGGTATGGACGAGCCGTGGCTGGGCTGAAACTCTCAACAGCAGGAACCAGAATGGATTGAAGAGTGGTACTGGCTGAAGGACCTGCTGGTATGCGTGAAGCCTGACACCAGGAAGGGGCCGGATGGAGGAACCTGAACAGTTCCTCTGACAGGACACTGACCCTACAAATAAACACAGGAAGCATGGAGGTAACCAACCCAGAAGAGGCTTTGGAAAGTGTTCCACTGGCATACACTTGGCTCGGGTTGGGGCAGAGCAGGCTGAGTCAGTTCATGTCATCCATTGGCAAGCCCGAGCGCTGGAACTGTGTTGGGGCCTGGCCAAGTTTGGTTACGATAAAACAAACAAACAAACAAACAAACAAAAAACAGTACAAAACAGAAAACGCCAAGGTGAAATGGCCTGTGCCAGTAGGGAATGCAGCACCCGACCAGTACTCCTCCCACTGGTTTAGGTGAGAGACGAGTGTGTGATGGGCAGAGCCGGGGAGAGCTGCAATACTCATTGGTTCCAATGGAGGTCGGAGCTCAGAATAGATCCAACCCAGGGGTTACAACCACTAGCTGATCGGAGTGATGGATTGTGGCGGGCACTGTGCTTATTTGGACTGGGACTCCCTCAAAGTTTCTTTGGGGATTCCCCTGAACAAAATGGAGGAATCAAAACTTTAACCAAGAAAAGATGGAAGATGGTGTAGATCAATCAACCACCTCAGCTGTATGCTTCCAGTGGAAAACTGGACAAGGGGAAACTCTAAGATAGACTGTCAATCAGTGGACTCTGCACCAGCCTCATTGTACCTGGACTGCTGCTGATGATATGTTGGAGCTTCTAATTGACAGAGGTGACGCTCTGCTGGCTCTGCCTTCAAACCTGAGAAGGCCTCCCTAAGAGGCTGTTGAACTTGACTGGACAGTGGGATGCTGGACTCTGTATGGTGTAAGCCTGTAATTAGAGAATCCCAACAAAACCTGAGCTGTGGTTATGCATCAAGGTGAAGGAATTCACCATGGGGGAAGGGTTTGGGGTGAAGAGGAGGGAATCCCAGTACCTATGAAATCGTGTCATGTAATACAATGTAATTAATGAATAAAAAAAATATTGTAGTGGAGGCTGCCCCTACCTTTACATCACCTTACAGAATCAGATAACCTGGCATTTTAGTTTTACAGCTTTTTATATTGGGTCTTCATGATTCCCTATGCATTAGTATTGCATATAGTACTTTTTCCTCATTCTCAGATTTGATTGATCATAAACATTCTGTTACTAATTTATGGAAGATTGTCTATCATGGACCACAAAATAGAAAAAAATATGTATATATACAACTGAATTGCATAAGACAAATGATGGATTTCATTCATAGAACCCACAATAGAAAAACCACGAAATTGTATTCAGAAGCACTAAATGTCATGAGAGATGTAAATGGATACTTCAGATCTCAAAGAAAGAAATGACTAGCCTAGAAACCTACAGCACATAATGCTATGACATACAAATGAATGAAAGGAAGCAAACCACCAAAAAGGGGCATTAACAATGCCTAATAGAGTGCTGTATTCAACAATTGAGAATCACAGTCAATACAGAGGAAGAAAGTGAGATTTGTGCAATAAATGGCAATAGCATGTTGGAATATGTCAATAAAAAATTCACAGACAAATGACCTCTAAAATCTGAGTTCAGAAGATATTTAATTGCTGAGTATATCAGACAATAGGACATATTATCCTGTCTATGACAATGTACCTCACAAAAATTAAAGTGGCAAATTTTTTCAACATTTAGCTATATTTATCTATGATGTTATAGAAACCCTAACCAGAAATATAGTTGAGATAGTAACTGATACAGGAAAACCTAAACAGACAAAAAGCTGAGAGAGTAACTGATACAGGCAATAAGGCCCTACCCAAACAAAATTCAGAATAAAATGTCTTCAGTGTGTGGTTCAGGCATGAAATTTAAGAAGAATTAATAGCAATTCTTTCACAAATATTCTAAAAAATTGCAAGGGATGACATGTTGTCAAACTTTTACGAAGCCAGATACACCTTAATCAGAATGTACAAAAATGATACTAGAAAGACAACATATTCCTGATAAATTTGATTACAAATATCATCAGCAAACACTAGCTCATCAAATCCCACTGCTCACCAAAAAACATCATTTCTCTACAACACATGAGATTTTGGATATAGCTTCCCATTGCATAAGCAGAATGCTGAACTTCTTGGAAAAGTCATTTCTACAACCAACTTATAGGTAATACTTGTGACTGTGCCAAAATAGCAGCTTATTTTTTGTTCTGCATCCAATTTCTCACTCAAAGCATTGCTTGCTAAGCATTTCCAAAATAGCAATTAAAAATAGAAGGATAATCCCACAATGCAAACAAGGCTATAAATGAGATACAAATTGTTAAGAAGGAATCAACCTATTCCTTTTTGAAGGTGGCATTCTCTTCCATATAGAGAACAAAGAGACTCCTCTAAGGGAATATTGTAACTTATCTGGGTGGATGGGAAAGAAACAGGTTATACAAGGAACAATGAAAATCAGTATCTGACAGCCAAATAATCTTTGAAAAGAGAAGACAAAAACCCACACAAATGGGAAGGTCTCTCCAATAAATTCTGTTGGGACAACTGGTTAACAGCTTGCAGAAACAAGAAGAAAGACCCACATCTTCACTATACAATAAGATCAAATCAAAATGGATAAAGACCTAAACCTACATTCAGAAGCCTTCAAACTTTTGGAAGAAAATGAAGGAAACACCCTGCAAGAGGTAGGTGTAGGCCCTGACTTCCCAAAAAGAACACCAAAAGTAATAGCAATCAATTCCAAAATGAACAAATGAGACTACATCAAACTAAAAAGCTTCTGTACAGAAAGGGAAACAATCATCAAAGTAAAAAAGCAACCCACAGAATGGGAGATCTTTGCGCACTACATAGGTGGCAGGGGCCTAAACTCCAGAACATACAAAGATCTCCAGAACAACCAAAACACCAAAGCAAATAAACCACTCAAGAAATGGGCACGGGAAATGGGCAGATATTTCACAAAGGAACAAATCCAAATGGCAAACACCTGTTTTATGAGAAACCTACATGTACCCGTATGTTCATAGCAGCACAATCAAAAATTGCAAAACCTTGGAAGCAGCCAAAATGCCCATCATCACAAGACTGGATAAGGAAGCGATGGTTCATTTACTCCATGGAATACTACTCAGCTATTAAAAACAAAACAAACAAACAAACAAACAAAAAACAAAATTCAGTTCTTTGTGGCCAAATGGACCAAACTGGAAACCACTATGCTAAGGGAAATGAGTCAGTCCCAAAAGGTTAGATACCACATGCTTGCCTTAATTTAAGATGAAGTTATATCAATCTGAAAAATAATGCTTGTAAATTGTAATATTATTTCAGCCTCTAACAGCCTGTAACAGATGCAATAAGATATTGTGATGAAATAATGAACCAGCAATCAATGTGAGTCAGAATGCTCATGATCTACATCGAAGAACTGTAAAACCTAATGCACTTTTAAGACCCTATGCTTCTCAGTAATGGTGCTGGAGAGCAGAGAAATCATCCATCTCCCTCAAGTGTGTGAGGTAGACATGAAGTAAAACCTCTCAAGAACATAACAGGTCACTTATAGACAAAATACTTGAATCAGTATTACATAACAGTAAAACTACAAAGATATACAGGGGGGATCAAGAGTGATCCTGAAAACCTCTTAACAGGAGGTCATATGCACAGAGCAGAGGCGACCCCAGAGTGGAGCAGGTGGACAGGAGAAGGCTTGTATGCCAACCTTGGAGACTCCCAGATCCTCACCAAGGACTATCAGTACAGGCACCAAGGACTACATCCCACCTGCCTAGGAGACAATGGGAAATTGGAGTGCCTTTAAATACCTAGAACTCTGAGGTTATCTACTCTCATTTGAATCTATCATAGGGAATGGAGGAAGTTTCAATCCCTCCTAGCAGGGTCCAATCTCATTAGAACAACAGTCAGGAGTCCTGAGAGGTCTGCAGAAATAGAAGAACAGTAAGCGGTTTTCGGTGTCCCAATCTGCAGGACATGACGCTCAAACCCTGAGGGTGGACTGGGAAGGCTGGGCTGCTAGCCACTGGGCTCCTGGCCCAAGAAACACATGGACACATGTACTGGGTGGAAAAGACTGCCTCAGGCTTCTTATATATGCCTTCTTCTCTGGGGGAGGAGGAGAAAGGAAGGGGGTTTCCTGGAAGTAAGTATCTTCATTGAAGCAGGGAAGGAACTAATCATGTATATTGAAACAGGTGAGGAAATAATTATTTGAACAGGAACAAGGGTGAAGGTTCTATTCCACTTGCTTTACACAGGATGTTCTGGCCTAATATCCTGCTTGCTGTGGCCCTGCTTATCCAAGGCAGGCTTTGCAATGCAACAGGCTGTCAGGTAGGCCAAGTCTAAGGTCCATAAGTCTGTGGCTCCTAGACATCAGGACTAGGGCGAGGAGCTTTGTCTGGTCCTTGCTTAGTTTCAACTTTGGATCCCCACCCACTCCTGCAATCACCCTAAAGCCACCCCCCAAAAAACAAAGCAAAACAAAACAAAGCAAAAATTAGAACACAGAACAACAAGGAAAGTTTAGAACCAAACTGGAAAGGGTGAGTGGGAACTCACATATCCCTTACTAGGTAGGACACAAAAATAAGTCACTCCTCACTAAGGTATTAAAGATTTCTCTGCACTCCGTCCTAAAACTGTTCTGCACTTCAACTGCTGACATATGCTTTGTTAAAGCTATAAGCCAGTTGGACTATCCTAAAATTTGCTACATTCAGTAAAAATTATACTTCAATACAATAAACTGCTAAATACAAAAATGAAAAGAGACACAAGACAGCTGAATAGTACCCTAAAGTCATTTTAAGGTGATTGAGGCTGTTTGTATATAAACTAAAATTGAAATGTCAATGAAGTAGTCATAGGATGTGGTTAAGAACTTGCATCTTTTTAACATATAGGTTACTCAATACCATGTCAATTAACCTCATAATGTTGTAAACTGTTGTTGATGTTATGTTAATGCTTTTAATTGATTGGAATGATAGTCTGCCAGCTCTGCTTTCAGAACAGACATGATCTCCCCTAGAAACTGCTGAATTGATCTAGTCTATAAGATGCTGGATTCTGTTCATGGTACATGCTTGCAATGAAAGAAAAAAGACTGGATTTGAACTGTAATACTGCAATAAGGTGGAGTAATCTACCATAACGGGAAGGTACAGGGAGCAGTTGGGGAAACCTCAAAGCCTATGAAACTGTGTCGTAAAATAAAATGCAATAAAATACACACAATGGGATAGCTAATATAAATTGGAAAGGATACAATTATTCCCTACAAGAATGACCTAGAAAATACTTCAAGCTGGTTGAAAGGCAGTGTTCATTGACCTGAATATGCTGATTTGTGGAAGAGCTAGATCTGATACATCATGGAAGATAAACTGGGCTGAGCACTTGGATAAATGTTTTTGTTACTCTGCTACTAAATACAATATCAATGTGATTCAGTACTAATAAAAATATGCTACATCTGAAGGATACCTCAAGAAAAAGAAAATCAGCATCTGAGAACACCCAATCAACTAGAAGGCTGAGAAAGGACTTGTAAGATAAACCTCATCAAAAAATGGCTGCCCCAGTTTTAATTACTTGAAATAAATTCAACCAAGAAGATGAGGTATCTCAGCAATGAAAATCACACAGAATTTAAGAAACTAACACCAGAAGACAGCAAAAAGTTGGAAACACCAACCATGTTGGTGAATTTGCAGAATTAATGTCTTCAAAATATTTACATGACACAAATCAATTTAGATTGGGATTCTAAACAAATATCTTTGATATTATTTTCAAATCTAGAGACATCAATCCTAAAGCAACAAGGAAACACATTAGAGAACAAACAGCTAACACACTTTTTAACAACAAAAATAATATTGATTTATTTCAATTCATACCCAAGATGTTTCACGGAGCAATAAGAAGCAAAACACTGTGTAACTGAAATAATCAACATTCAATGGAGCATAATGGACATCACAAAAAGGAAACACATACATATAACAACTAAATTTTGATGAGTGAATGTTTTCAGGCAGAAATAATAGTATCATTTCAAAAAATGATACTTAAAAACTTGATCCTAATTTTCACAAGCACCATTATTGAATAAGACCACTATTGAATACAAAATTAACATCAAATTTTTATAAGCTGATCTACAAACTGATATCATTAAAGTTGCACTGAAAAATATTGGTGATACTCATCAACATTTAGCAATTAACAAAGACTTTTGTGATAAAACGCTGAAGTACAGGCAATCAACATAATAATAAATGAAGAAAATCACATACAGGTAGCCATCTCTCACACCAAAAAGGATACTGTCACATTGTAAAAGGGCAAACAAAATTGCACGAAATAATATTTGAATATTAAGCAATGATAATGCATTAATATCCAGGAAACACAAAATTTCAAATAACTCTGTTATAATAAACATTAGTTGAAGAAGTAGCAAAAGACTGTCAAATTCATTTGAAATGTTGCAATTGGAAGTCAATCATACCTTTGAATAAATGTTCTCTAGATACCAGACATAGACAAATGAAAATCAAAACAGGTTTAAGTATCATTTCCACTTAAAATGATAATGATCTAATATAAAGAGTAAAAAATGGTAGCAATGCTATGAGTAAAAAATAAAACATAATGTATTGCTGTCTTGAGATGATTATAAACTAGTTGTTTGGCTTGGAATACATGTAGGTTTTTCAGATATTTTTAGTTAAATTTATCATTTACCAAAATCACATCAGTCATGTAACTTTACAACTCAAAAATCAGATGAACATACAAGAGAGTTATGTGATTTATTGCTCACAATAAGATTAATTGACATAGATGAGATTGACATTCAATTCATACACCAAAAGTAACAAAATTAGAAGCCCTGCCTTTCTCACTTCTGTCTCACAACTGAGAATTGGGATACATTTTCAAAGTCCTCACAATATTTTCAATAATTTACAAACATTTTTCACAAGAAAATATTTTTTCTAGAAAGATTTTGTTAACAACCTATTGTAAACTCTGCTTAAAATAACCCCTCATGCATACTTTTGAATTCTAACTTGAAATTTAAAAATTCCTTCTGAGTAGATAAATTGCAAGTTTATGCAACTCACTGCTGTTTTATTTTGCCAATTCTAGTTGCATTCAAACATATTTTAACAATGTGCTTATTTCTCCTTCTTTCTACTAGATGTGTCCAGGATATTACCTGATTAGTCATGACCTATCACTTACTTTTACTAATTTTGGAACACTTTTTAAAAATATTTCACAGAGAACTAAACAGAGACAGAGGGATTTCCCAAACTTCTGGTTCATGCTGCAAATGGTTGCAACAACAAGAATTGAGGAGAGCCAAGGCTCAGAGACAAATGGTTGCTCAGGGTCTCCTGCATGGGTACTAGTGTAACTAAACACTTAAAAATAGCAATTGATGCTGAGAGAAAAGCCTTTGCTCTCAGGATTGCCTGTCATGAAAGAATGTTCAACTCTAGAAAATCAAAGGATATCAATTATCCTCCACAGATCTGCCTAAAGCCCCTGAAAACTAGATGAGGCAATCTGAGGGGCAGAATTACAAGAATGATGACTTAGGGTGTCAAAGACACCATCCAAATATAGGTACTAGTTTATTAGCTAGACTTTTCAAATCTAATCATGCCTAAATTATTGGAGCCTTGTTTTTATACAACAGAATTGGAAGCTTAATTCATCCAGTCATATTGTTTTGTTCAGTGCCGAACCTAATTATTGAAGGTAACAAGTTATTTGAGAAATGAACTATAGGATGTCAGTTGATAGGATATCATTTGTAGTAGAACAATCTATTGGATTTCTCTATGACTAAAGACAAAACAAAGAGAGATTGCTCTAAACAAGGATGTGCATGAAAATGATGGGTTCAACAGACAGACTTTTGGGAACTCCCATAATCTCAACTCAACCTCCTGTTGTTGATATGCCAATATCTCCTCCCTTATGTTATGTGACAGTTGGTCTATAAAAACCTGATGGTATGAATAAACTTTGGCTATTCACTATCTGTAAGTAGTGTGTGGTTATAGCTTCCATGAAGCAAATCTGTTGCTGCTGGAAAGCAAACGAAGAGTTGCCCAAACAGGGAATTGAAAGCACATGAAAAGTGTGACCAAGATTACCTAAGAAAAGCAACTACCTATAACGGGCCAGAATGAATGTAGACTACAGATGTTTATCTATCTCAAGCAGAATTTTTAGCGAAAATTGGATCATACGTAACTAAGCAGCAATGTTTTCTTACTTAGAGGTTATTTGTGAATATAATCCTTGGTCACTGGATGAAACAAAACTAGAAACTGAATTTAGGAATTATGCCCTGAAAAATGGTGACAAGGCCCAAGTGATAGCATAAGATATTTATGTTAATATTTGTGTTACACAGGCTTAAATTAAATTTTTTATTATTTCAGAATCAGAACCTGCAAAAGGCTACTACTGGAAGAGGAGACACTGCTGAAGTGTGGCTACAAAGGAAATGTGTCATAATACAGATTAGAAAGAATATGAAAGGGAAACCATGAGATGTACCCTAAAAGGTCAGACTGACTTAATAAAGCTAAAAAAGAGATACCTTATGGTATTGAAGAGGAATATGGAAAAGGTGAATTTGTGAGAGTCTCCCTTAACAGGAGACACCACCATATGTGATTGAAAAAGAAATGGCTTATAACACTAACGAGGACAATGAAAAAGGAGAATATTGAGAGACTCTTTTAACTAGAGATACCACCATAATAGGACTAAAATGAATTGCTTTTTACTACTGTTGAGGAAGATTATAAAACAACAGCAACAGCAAAAACAGAATGTCTGAGAGAATTGTCTAACAGGACACAGCTAAAATAAAGAGGCCTTATCCTAAAGATGAGAAAGGGAGAAAATGAAAACTCAGGAGAGACTACTGAAATCAGAAATGCCATTGCAATGTGGCTAGGAAATAAACTAAAGCTTCCCATATTAAAATAGTAAAACCCCAGAACTCCTGTGAATCTGCTAATGATGATAATGAGGATTGGGTTAAAAAAAAAGGTAAATAACACCACACAGCTTCTCACTCTTAAATCCGGTTAACGATGTCAGGATTAATTAAACAAAAAGATGCTTAATGGAAAAAATATTTTATTGATCTACATTGTGATCATCATTCACACTTTCAGGATGACACACTTTAATTGGGAATGCACTCACTTTTATACCAGCCCCTCCCCCAATACAGGTGTCACACAAAATCTTTCATTAAGCCATATGTTACTCGAAGTTAGCAATTCTTACAATAATTATTCTTATATTGATAAAACTAAAATAGTAAGGGAGAAGACATTAACACAGCATCTTTGTATGCTTTGATCTTTTATTTACAAATCAAGGAAATCATAAGAAGAGAGAATTTCAGCCAGGGGCACACTGTTTAGTTATGTTTAAACAGAGAGCTTCAAAGGAGAGATAACACCCTGGATTTTGGTCTCTCACTTGGTTTTCCATGGTTAGAAACAAGTCAAGGCTTTTGCATAGCTTCATTGTCAGCTCCTTTATAAGGACATGCCTGCGTGTTTGATACTCCCCAGAGAACTCATGAAGTAGGATTGCTCTTACCAATTACAGTTAGCCAAGAATATAATCAACCCACCTATGAGAATTTAGACTTTAACTCCATCACAGATTTTAAGAAACATTGTGCATCCTATTGATCCATTTCTGAATATATGTGGGAATATTTCAAGAGATAGAGACAGGAAGTTACTGGATTTTCTATGGTTTTGAAATAATAGCACAGATAGAGCTATCTTATTCTTGATGTTTACATGGAAAATGTAGTGGAGGGTTATAGATAAGGAGATATTGTGATTCTTTGGACCATTAGGATGACAACTCTCCAAGGGGAAGACAACTGACTTACGATACTTGGTTGAATATAGGAACTCGAATACTAGAGAGCAGCAAATACAACTACCAAAAGCTGCATTCACCCATATGCAAGATGCAGTGCTATGAACCTGGGAGAATATTGAAACTGTGTCTGAATGTGAGTGTAGTAATAGAAAAGTCACACATGGAGCTCGTGAAAGGTATTATGATTTTATAGGATGCTTAGATGACTGTACAGAGAGAATAGAAGCATGAGAAAACAGTACTGGCAAACTAATACACCAGTAAATGTCATAATCCTAATGAAAACTGTCAAACTGCTATTTGTCCTATTAAAGATACAGAAGAATTTGAGGGTTAATTGAAATCTTGCCACAACTTATGGAAATTCAATCATCATTCCTGCTTAGCAGCACTTGAAAACTTTGCTTTTCAAAGGCAACTGGATGCTAAATGTTTTAATTGTGGCAAGCCTGGACAACTTTGGAAACAATACAGAATGTCAGCTTCAGCAGAACAATCTGCACTAGTATTTTTAACAATAATTATCCAGGAATGTGTCCTAAATTGTACTGAGGCCAATATTTTTGAAAATATTGTAAATCAAAATTTGTTGTTTGGCAGATATCTTTGGCCAGAAGATTCCTGGAGGAGCCATCCTCAAGCCTGAAATATTCAGAAGCTTGCAAAAACACCAATATCCTATTCAACTTATTTCTTCAGTAGAGTAACAAACTTAAAACTTGATCTTGTCTCAATGCCCCATCTGTTCTCCATAACTGTAGGTGTAAATCCTAGATGATAAAATTTTGGCAATTGAATGATTTTCACAAATGGTTTGTTTTCCAAACAGCCAATCTTAACAAATATGTCAACTCTTAAACTGCACATTTTTACATTAAATTAATTTTTGTGTTTTCTGGTCTCATTAAGTTTTCATTGTTTATAATTTAGAAAAGGTCAATACTTACTTTAGAAGCAATTGAGTGGTGAATTTAAGTAATTTAACCAATGGCTAATTTAATAAGTGTCTAAATATCTTGAACTGTTGCTGAAATTGATTTATTTTCCTATTTTAAAGAAATATCTAAATCAACACAAAATTCCTTGCCTTATGTAACTTAAATTCCTAACAAGCTGTTTTTAAAATATTTTGAATCACTGGTGCACTTGCATTCAAACTTGATTCTCATGGCTCTCTCTAATATCATACTTAGTTATGATTAACCAGTGGCTTTGTCTGCAATGTATAGCAGGCGTTGAAACTTTGGGTAAATGTTTTCTAAAGTTGGCATTTGATAGATTGTACTTGATGTTTTTCCTGAGAATAAGCAATCTGGTGCCTCAGACTTGCTGAATGTGCATACCCATCATAAAAATAATTGCTCATAACAAAAGGGAGATTTCCCCCAGAGACACTTTATTTCTTAGCATTTTTGTCAATTAATTTTAAAAATTTGCCTCAAGTATACTTTAATACCCATGCTAGCAAATGTTTTCCTACGTCTACCATATCCAATAAGGCCTTAAAAAATCTGTTCCTGTGTGAAACAATGGAATAGTTGATATTCAGTAATTTTAATAATTGGTGTTAAATGCTATGCTTTGGTCTATTTAGAATTTCCTAATGGATCCTTAGAAAATTTGAGTGTTTTTTCCTATAGATTATCAGGCTTCAGAAGTGTAGCAACTCCTTTGAGTACAACCCTGATGCTGGAGAAAATTGAATCCCCAGTAAATTTTCCTCAAATAACCAAAAAAGTTAATCTTTAAAAAAAAGTAAACTAACTTAAAAATAAGAATGTTCATAAATTATGTTTGGTAATTAACATTATTTTGTTCAATGACAAGTCAAGGACACAGATATATGCCCACATCTTTTGAAGATTTTAGGAAGCTTTAAATATACACTTAATATTCTAACAGGTGATTTAAAGATGACAATAGGCTGTACAGACTTTCAGTTGAAATGGAGAGCACTCAGACAATCTCTTTAAAGTAGTCACAATTGTTTTAAATCATAGATCAGGATGGGATCACATAGAAGAGCAGAAGAATAAGATGAGGTATGTATTCCTTGTTCCAGAGAGATCACTGATGGCACCTCAAGTGCTTTCAATACAGAAGCAGTGGATACTTCACCAAGGATTCTCAGAAAGGACATCAAGGTGCATGTCCCACCTGGGAAGGAAACTACAGAAATTTTTCTGCCCTCAAGTGTGGAGAAATTTAAGGTCAGTCATTTCCCATTGGGTAACCCACATAGGACTTAAACAGATTATGACTCCCCTCACAGGCTCTTGTGATACATCATATCTGTACCCAGGAATCCAGGTAGTTCTTATTATGAAAAGTCACAGGAGAACATCTTTTTTTTTTTTTTTTTTTGTCCAAAGTTTTAATTTTGGTTCCCTTCCCTCTTTTTTCAGTGACTATAAGGGTTTCTCAGAAGCCCCAAATTAGACCAGATAAAGACCACTGAATTTTTTTTATTTCTATGATTACTTTCTGAAGACCTCTGTCCTTGTTAAGGTAAGACTTATTATAACTCTAAATCTGTTCTAATCATCCTAAAGTGCACAAAGATTTATGAAACTTTGCTACAATACTACAAATCACTATGGTCTGTATACCACAAATTAAATTCTTTGCCTTCTATGTTGTGATTAATGTAGGATTTAACAAGTGTTTTATTCTTTTACTTTATGTTTCCTGTTAAATATCTTTTAGATATTTAGGGTTTACAACATTTGGTAAAGTACAATTTTTCTAAACAATATATCATTTTCTTAATTTCTGCCTACATGCAAAAATGGCTTTACCATTTTCAAAATCAAAGTAAGTTAAAATGAGTATGAATTAGAATTCTATATATGCTTCCAAAATATTTTGAAATGTTTACAAAGCACTGTTGGTATGCAACTGTTAATTGGTTAAATGGAAACCTAGTAAAGCATACATCAAATTCCCAATATAAAAGATACATTTCTTACAGCTTGCTAATTTATTTATTATAGATAAACTGAAGTAAAAACAGAAAGAAACTGAGTCAAAAATTTGTAAGCATAAAATAAGGTCCACTAAAAATTTACTCCGTGTTATGTTTAACATCCAAAAGGGAAAGAAAAAGTAAGGTTGACCAAGAATAGAAGTGATTGAACTCTCAGCATGGTTATTTGAATTTCAGTTATGACAGTTACCATTTTCCTCTAACAGAGCTCCCAATGAAGCAAAGTTCCTTACCTATGTGTAAGACAAGAGTGAAATAAAAATCTCGTACTTGTCAATTTTATTTCACAGTGGTGATTACCTGTCTATGAATATAATTTTTTAATTTCAATTTTTTAACAAAAATTCTCAAGCGTATCAAAACAAAAAAGCACTTCTGTTCTCTTTCATCCACTTTTCTTTTGTTCAAAAAAGATAATAGAAATCTATGTTAGCATTTTGTCCTGTTATTGCAACACAAAAATAAACATGAGACTCTATTCAAACTCCTTATGTAGATGGATTTTTTATCAGAGAACATCTTAATTTGTTTATCCAAGTATAAATGAACAAAAACAAATGTTTTTACAATTACAAATAACTTGAAAGAAGACTGATAAATCCAATTGCATTTGAAAAATTTTAAAATGATGTAAAACTAATATTGATACTTATTTGTATTTTCCAACATTTTAAGTATAACAAGGGGTCTTAGTTTGGACTCAATATTGCTATAATATGAAGCATATTACCAATTTTTGTGTGTTGTGTCTTAATTAAAATGATATCTTCTGATGTAATGCCTCTTTTGCATTTAACTCTTTAGTTTTATCAGTTGCTCAGTTTCTTTCCAATTTATGGGACAATATATTTCTCAGTATGCTTAATCTTCATGACCATTTCTGTAGTTTGCACCCCTCTAAACATGACTACAATCTCGTATTACTTATATTATGAAATGGAACATTGGAACTTATGCATTCTATGATAGCTATTAGAATTTGATTAGGCTTATGTAAACAGCAGTGCTATCTAACTATATTACATAGCATTCTTGTATTAAGCTTCCACATATTGGTGCAAAATCATGGTTTGTATTGCAATTGCCTCATTCTGACTCAACCTTGGAATGCAGTGGAAAATGGTTCAGGTTCATGGATTTCTGTAGCATATGGTATACCTACAGGAAGCTCCTATCTGCTGATTTCAGACTACCTCAGCACTGTCTATGGCTCTTTGAGGAGTAAACTTGGACACAGAAAATCACTCTCTCTCTTCTTCATTTGGTTACTCTACCTTTCTAATAAAAATTTAAAAAACATAGTATGTGGGTTTCCCTAAAAATAATTGTTACACTCTTTAGCATTAAATATTATTGGTTTCTTATGGTACCTATTTCTATTCCTATAAATTTCATTTCTGTAAGCATAAAATGTAAAGAAAACTGTGCACTGCATATTTATTTATTGGTAATTTATAACCTTTTATTTTCAGCTATCATCAGAAAGTTATGTTGTATAAACATAGGGAAGATAGAGGTAATATCTTTTTCTAAGAAGCAAGTTAACAATAGGTTTACCAAACATCTTTTATAGGATTATGTTTCTAAAACTTATGGACATTTAGGAACCCTGAACTTTTCTGTGAAATGTAAATATAATGCTAATATTTTATTAAACACAATGTAATACGTGGAGCTACAATAAGTGAACTGATTGGATGAAATTCTCTCAAGTTTCACTTGATCACAAACACATGCTTGTTAGAAATTAATTTTAGTAAGATAATTCTCTAAATTGAAAAATTGGGTTCTAGAAACACTTAAAAATCATGGAATATATTATTTATGAGAAGGTAGCTCTTGAAAAATGTGTTTCCTACTCTCGTTTTGCATTTTCTCCCCAATTTATGTATATAATGTTTCCTATTTTTAGTTTTACATGTAAAATTTTATAAAATTTAATGTTTTCATGCTTCCCATTGTTTTTCAAATATATGAATAAAATAATCAGTTTCTATTACACAACAAGTTCTCCACATAGATTCCTACACAGTCATAAAAAGAATACTTTTTAAATTAATTACACTGCATTATGTGACACAGTTTTATAGGTAGTGGGATTTCCCCCACCCCTCCCAAAACCCTCTCCCCATGGTGGATTCCTCTACCTTGTTGCATCACCCAAGTTCAAGTTTACATGAGGTTCTTTCAATACAAGCATATACCAAACATAGAGTCCAGCATCTTATTGTCCAGACAAATTCAATGGCTTGTTGGGGAGACCATCTTTAGTCTGAAGGTAGAGTCGACAGAACATCATCCCAATCAATTAAAATCCCCAACATAATATCAGCAACAATTTATAATGTTATAAGATTAATTGACATAGTATTGAGTAGTCAGCATGTTAAAACAAAAAAGAATACAAGTTTTTTAGCACATGCTGTGACTCCTTCGTTGACATTTCAATTTTAGTTTATACACAACCAAGTTCTATACACCTTAAAATGGCTATAGATAGCTGTTTGGCTTTCTCGTGTCTATTTTCACTAAAGTATTTAGCATTATATAGCTTTGAAGCAAATTTTGCTGAACTTGGCCTTTTTTGTTTTTGAGTAGTCTAGACTGGCTTATAACTCTAACAAGACATATGTCAGGTGGGTCTCAGAACAGGGCATCTCATGCCTAGATCCCAGATGCCAGCCACAATGTGCACATGGTGAGCTGCCCCCAACCTGCCTAGGCTCCGGGAGACCACTCCCTTCGGGGTGAGTAAACCCAAATGGGGAGGTCTCTGTGACTGGGCAGATCTAGGGACCATCTGCTGCCCTCATTGGGTGATGAATGGGATTGGGGAGGGGTGCGACCTTGGGCCTGGAAGTTTAAAGGTCCAGCAACCTCCTGGCTGCTGGTGGATCTCAGGACAGGGAGTCTCATGCCTGGATCCCAGACACCAGTCACCATGTGTACATGATGAGCTGTCTCTGGCCTTCCTGGGTTCCGGGGCACCACTCCCTTCGGGGTGAGTACACCAAAGGGGGAGGTCTCGGTGATGGGGCAGGTCCGGGGTCGACCCGCTGTCCTCATTGGGTGGTGTATGGGATTGGGGAGGGTGCGGCCTTTGGCCTGGGAGCTTAAACTTTTAGCAGCCTCTAGGATGGAGCATCTCATGCCTGGATCCCAGACGCCAGCCGCCACATGCATGTGGTGAGCTTTCCCCGGGCATCTGCTGTGTCATTTGGTCCCAGGCTCCGCCTGCTAGCCACCCAGCTGGGCAGCACTGGGCTTTTGGTTCTTTGAATCGCTGCTTAGGTAGCTCCAGGTTGAACCCACAGAGCTTCTAGAACGTGAATCAATCACTAAGATTCCCAATGACAGTAACTCTTCCTTTGAAGAACATGTAATCACTGAACAATGCTGACTGCCAAATACCAGTCCATTCAAAAGCTATGGCTCTATCTGACAGAATGATGGATCAGCACAAGGGTCACATTAGGTAGGGCCATTACATCAACTAGCACTCGGGAACCTTATCCAGGGGTAGATTCTGAGGGGGATGTGTGGGCCAAACCCTATGGAAATTCTAGCCCCACTGGTTGGTTCGAGGGTTGTGGTGATGATGGACTATGCGAGGTGTGATGAAGGATCCTGCCATCAGTCACAAGTAAAGGAACCCGCAACAGTCTGGACGGGTCAAGGCAGCAGCACCCAAATATGCATCCTAAATAAGATGTGGGGTGGGCCAGGTTGCAACATTTACCAGCTCATGCAAGGGCAAATGGAAGGCCAGACTATGCTGGCACTGGCCTAAAACCCAATGGCATGTATGAGAACTGGGTCTGGGAGTGGATTAAGTGGAGGAACTTGGGAAATTTCCCTGTAGAGACATAGCTCCCATTGGTGAACATGTGGTCCAGACCTGGGGATTGGACAAGCTGGACAAGGTAGCTCCAACAGCTGGCTAATGCATCAATTGTTAATGCAACAGGGTGGACCAGGCAGGACTAAGCAAACCTTAGCCCACAAGTGAAATTAGAGACCAGGATGGAGCACAGGTCATGCCGAGCTAGGCTCTTGTACCTACTGGTTGGCATGCATCAGGAACGATAAGCAACAGTGTATAAGGCAGAGGTCAGGTTAGGTTAGAGGCTGAGCCAAGCTGAGACAGAACAACCCCTGGAAGGTGCGCAATCTGCGGCTGGGAACAGGCCCAGTTGGGGAGCTAAGAGGGCAACCTTAGGTGGGCGCATGGGCTGGAATGGGGACTGCGTTCTGATCAATAATACAGTTGTAGTCTCCCATGGCACTAGTGTTTACTGGGATTGGATGCACCAAGCTGGGTCAAACTCCAGCAGTCTCCGGTCTCTTGGAGGACCAGGGTATATGTGCAATGGATTAAGCTAGGTCTAAACCTCTACAGAGGCATTTGTGTGTCATATGTCGATATGGAAGAGCCATGACTGGGCTGAAACATCCAGCAAGCAAGAACCAGAATGGGTTGAAGGTCAGTCAGGAAAAGCCATTGTTCCTGCTCAGACAGGAGGTAAACTGAGTAAGGCTGGCTCATGGACCCACTGGTATGCTCAAAATCTGGCACTGGGAGGGGTTCTGATGGAGGACCCTGGACAACTCCTCTGGCAGGACACAGACCCGCTAGGTAAGCACAAGAAACATGATAGGAAACAGCCCAGAACAGGCCATGGAAAGTTACCAACTGACATACATTTGGCATGGGTCAGGGGAAGACAAGGCTGAATCAATTCTCGTCATCCACTGGCAAATCCAAGCACCAGAACAGTGTGGGTTGAGCCTGGTTCGGTCACAACAAGAACTAATGCACAATGCAGAATACCAAGGTGAGGTTGCCAGTACTGGATGTGACTGCAAAGCCCAACCAGCACACGTGAGAACCTGGAAGAGAGGGGCCGGAGCTTGCATGGGAATAAGGGGTGGTTCCCTTGCTGGACAGCTATTCCCACTGGAGAGCATGAGCTGACATGGGGACAGACCACATTGGGCAGGAATACAACACCTGTGTCTCCTGTGGACCAGATCAGGGAAAAGCCAGACTGGGCTGATTATTCCTACCGGTGCAAATAAAATTAGAGTGGGTGAGAATTGTTCGGGCTTAGCCACAGCATGAGCTGGCAGAAGTTGGCACTGGGGTCTAATTCTGTCAAGGCAAACCACAGAACTATGTGGACAGTACATAATCTGGGAGTGGGAGTGGCCTGGGAGGGATATAGTGAGCTCCTCCCTCTTTGGTTACCACTCCCACGGGAGGGCATAAAAGCTAGGACAGGGGTTGGGGTGACTAGACAGATAGCCAACAGCATCTGTGTGGTCTACATAGTGGTGCTGCTTAGATGAAACTAAGCTTCGATACCCATTGACATGTATGGGAGCTGAACGGGGAGTGGGAAAGACTGGACTAGTCTGCTACACATACTGGCCAACCAGGGTAGGGGGCGGGCCTGGTGGGGGTTATGGGGAGTCGCTCCAACTAGGCTGAAACTCCCACTGGTTTATGAGAGGGCCGAATATGTGCTGGGCAGAGTCAGACTGGATTACAACACCCATTGGTTCCAGTGGAAGTCGGGGCTGATAACAGAACTAGTCCAGCAATTGCAAACACCAGCTGATCAGCGCGATGACTGTGCCGGGTCCTGTGCTTGCTAGTACATACAAGAATCTTGTCTGGGAATGCCTCAGACAAAGTTTCTTTGAAGATCCCCCCAATCAAAATGCTGGACTTAGAACCCCAATAAAGAAAAGACAGAAAACACAACATGTCAATCAACCACCTCAGCTATATGTTGGCAGCGAAAACAGGACAAATGAGACTCTATGACGGACTATGTTAATTGGTGGATTCTTCAATGACTTCATCGTGCTCGGAGTGGCAAGATTGGCAGCAACTTAGAACTGGTGAACCATCAAAACCACTTGAGCAAGAACCTCAGAATACACCCTACATCCGGGACCTGGCGAGAGTGGAAAATTGGGCGGACATTTTCCCTTAATACCCCTGTTTAAGCATGTAGGAAACAATATGGTAATAATAGTCTTACCCACTTTGTTATAGCCCTTGAACCTTTAACCCTAATTAACTATGGAAAGATTGTCAAAAATAATTTTTAAAACCTAGCAAACACTTTTGTTAATTTTTTTTAAAAAAAAAATTTTAAAAAGACATATGTCAACAGTTTAGGTGCAGAACAGGTTTAGGAGGGGTGTGCAGAGAAATCCTCAATACCCCAGTGAGGAGTAACCAAACTTCATGTCCCAGCTAGTAAGGTATAAATGAATCTACACTGACCATTTCCTGCCTGATTCCAAGCTTCTCTTGTTCTCTATTTTAGAGTTTTGCTTGTTTATTTGTTTGTTTTGAGGGAGTTCTGGAGCGATCCTGATGGGCATTGCAAGAGAGCAAGGGGACCCAAGGTTAGAACGAGCGAGGATCAGAGAAAGCTTCTCTCCTGAATCCCCAAGGAACTTTACTATTCTTTTGTTTCTGTGGACTGTTCAGGGCTCTTGGCTGTTGTTCCGATGCCCTTGGATTGTGCAAGGAAGGACTTGGACTTCTTTCATCCCATGTGGCAGTTCCAAGCAGGAGTGGACGACCTCAGAGTTCTTGGCCTCTGAAGGCACTCCAATTACCTGTGGTCTCCTTGGCAGTTGGGATGTAGTCCTTGGTGCTCATACTGATGGTTCTTGGTGAGAATCTGTGAGTCTTCAGGGTTGGGATACAAGTCTCCTCCTGTAGACTTGCTACACTCTGGGGTCGCCCCCTGCTCTGTGCATATGACCTCCTGTTAAGAGATTGTCAGAATCGCTCTTAATTCCCCTTATACATCTTTGTAGCTTAACCATTGTTTAATGCTGATTTATTCCAGTTGCCTATGTGTTACCAGTTATGATCCTGGTAGGTTATATATCGCATCTTGCTTACACATTGTAGGAAGATGGAAGATTTCTCTGCCCCCCTGCCCCATTATGGAAAACATAGGGTATTAAAAGTGTATTAGATTTTACAGTTCTTTGATGTAAATCAAAGCAGTCTGAATTGCATTGATTGTTGGTTCATTGGTTACTTCACAATATCTTATTGCATGTGAGATAGGCTGCTTGAGGTTAAAATAATATCACATTTTATGTATACTGTTTTTCATATTGACATTATATCATCTTAAATTAAGGCAAACATGTGGTATCTAACTTTTGGCATTGGTTCATTTCCTTAGCATTATGGATTCCAGCTGGGTCCACTTGGCCACAAAGAATTGAATTTTGCTTGTTTTAATAGCTGAGTGGCATTCCATGGAGTAGATGAACCTTTTCTTATCCAGGCTGGAAGCATTTTGGTTGCTTCCATGTTTTTGCAATTACTGATTGTGCTGCTATGAACATAGGGGTGCAAGTTGCTTCCTCGTGAAACAGGTGTTTTGGATATATTCCTTGGAGTGCTCTTGCTGGATTGTATGGTATGCAGATTTTGAGTTTTTTGCGTGTTCTCCATACTGATATCTATAGAGGCTGTACCAATCTGCAGCCCCACCAGCAGTGGAGTAGCGTTCCCTTTTCCCTGCAACCTCACCAGCAATATTGTTGTTTTATTTATTTTTTTTATGTGGACCATACTTACTCGCATTAGGTGGTACCTCATTGATGTTTTAATTTGGATTTTCCTTATTGCCAGGGAGCTTGAGCATTTTTTCATGTGTTTATTTGCCATTTGGGTTTGTTCCTTTGTGAAATGTCAGTCCATTTCCCATTTTCTTGAGTGGCTTGTTTGTTTTGGCATTTTGGTTATTTTGGAGTTCTTTGTATAGTCTGGAGATTAGCCCTCTATCACCTATGCAGTGCGCGGAGATCTTCTCCCATTCTGTGGGTTGCTTTTTTACTTTGTTGATTGTTATCCTTGCTGTACAGAAGCTTCTTAGTTTGATGAGGTCCCATTTGCTTATTCTGATCTTGATTTCTATTGCTTTTCATGTCCTTCTTAGGAAGTAGGGACCTACTAGATCTTGCAGTGTGTTTCCTACTTTTTCTTTCAAAGGTTTGTAGGTTTCTGGATTTAGGTTTAGGTCTTTTTTCCATTTAGATTTGATCTTAGTGTGTGGTGAAAGATGTGGGTTTATGTTTTTGTTTCTGCAGGTTATTAACCAGTTGTCCCAACAGCATTTATTGAAGAGACCTTCCCATCTGCCTGGATTATCGTTTGTCCTTTTGTCAAAGATTATTTGGCTGTATCTGTATGGGATCCCTTCTGGTGTTTCTATTCTGCTCCATTGATCTTCCTCTCTGTCTTTGTGCCAGTAGCAGGCTGTTTGTAACCACTGCCCTATAGTATGTCCAGAGGTCTGGGGCTGTGATCCCCCCTGTTAACTTCCTATTCTTCAGGATGGTTCTAGCTATTCGTGTTTTTTTGTGCTTCCAAAAGAATCTTTGGATCATTGTTTCCAGTTCCATGAAGAATGTTGTGGACAATTTGATTGGGATTGCATTGAATGTATAATTTGTTTTTGGCAGTATAGACATTTTAATGATATTGATTTTACCTATCCAGGAGCAAGGGATGTTACTCCATCTTTTGAGGTCTTGTTCAATTTCTTTTTTCAGTAGTTTCTAGTTTTCCTGAAATAGGTCTCCTACATTTTTTGTTAGGTTTATTCCCAGATATCTCATACTTTTCTCTGTTGTTTTGAATTGTACCCTGCTTCTTAGAACATTTTCCATCTTTGGGCAGTTTGCATCCACTTTGGCTGCTGGTTTTTGTTCACTTATTTTGTGCCCTACCGAAACTCTCATATAAGTTCTAGCAGTCTCTGTATTGAGTCGTTTCGATCTTCTATGTAGAATATCATGTCATCTGCGTATAGTAAAAGCTTGACTTCTTCGATTCCCGTTTGAATTCTTTTCACTTTTATCTATCAATCTTTCTTTCTTTCTTTCTTTCTTTCTTTCTTTCTTTCTTTCTTTCTTTCTTTCTTTCTTTCTTTCTTTCTTTCTCTCTTTCTTCTTTTCTTCCTTCTTTTTTTTTTTTTTTTTTTTTTGTCTTATGGCCTCATCAAGTACCTCTAGGACTACGTTGAATTGCAGTGGAGATAGCAGACATCCTTGACTTGCTTCAGATCTCAGTGGTAAGGGTTCCAGTTTTTCTCCATTCAGTATTATGCTGGCATTGAGTTTTTCATATATTGCTTTGATTATGTTGCGGATTGTTCCTTCTATGCTTACCTTGGTTTGGGTTTTTAGCATGATGTGGTGTTGGACTTTGTCAAAAGCTTTTTCTGTGTCATTATATTATTTGATTCTTGTTTTTCAGTTTTTGGATATGGTGTATTATATTTATGGATTTCCAAGTACTGAACCATCCCTGAATTCCAGGGATGAATTCTGCTTGATTCGATGAATGATCTGTCTGATGATTTTTCTGAATTCTATTAGTGAGGATTTGGTTGAGAATCTTAGTTCAATGTTCATCAGAGAGATAGGTCTGTAGTTTTCCTTCTCTGCTAGTTCTCTGTCCGGTTTTGGGATTAAGGTAATGTTGGCTTCATAGAATGAGTTTGGAAGGGATGCTTCCTTTTCTTTTGTTTTGAAGAATTTGTAGAGGATTGGGGTTAGTTCTGTTCAGAATGTTTTGTAGAATTCTGCAGTGAAGCCGCCTGGGCTTTACTTGCTTCGGAGATCTCTAATCACTGATTCAATCTCTACTTCAGTTATGGGTTTGTTCAGGTCGTTTGTTGCCTCTGGGCTAAGTTTTGGCAGTTGGTGTGAGTCAAAGAACTTTTCCATTTCTCGGTGGTCTTCTGATTTGTTGGTGTACAGTGTTTTGTAGTAATTTCTAATTATGTCCTTAATGGTTGTAATGTCTGTTGTTATGTTGCCTTTTTCATCTTTGATGGTGTTAATTCTTGCCTTCTCTTGTTTTTTCTTTGTCAGACAGGCCAGTGGGGTGTCTATTTTGTTTATCTTCTCAAATAACAGCTTTTTGATTCATTGATTTTGTGTATAGTTTTTTGATTTCTATTTGGTTTGTCTCCTCCTTTGTTTTTATGATTCCTTATTTCCTATTGTGTGTGAGGCCCCCTGCTGCTGCTTTTCCAATTCCTGGAGGTGTGTGCTTAATTCCTTTGTTTGGCACCTTTCTTGGGCCTTGACATGAGCTCCACTTGCAAAGAGCTTACCCCTCAGTACTGCTTTGGTGGTGTCCCACAAATTTTGGAATGTTGTATCAGTGTTTCATTGGTTTGTATAAATTTTTTTATCTCATCATTAATTTCTTCTCCATGGTTTGTTTAATAGCATGTTGTTCAACCTGCAAAAGTTTCTATATTTGCTGGGGCATTTTGAATTGTTGATTTCTAGTTTCATTCCATGGAGGTCTGAGAAGGTACATGGTATGATTCCTATCTTTTTGAAGTTATTTAGATTTGCTTTGTGTCTTATCATGTGGTCAATTGTGAAAAAGATGCCATGCACTGCTGAAAACATGTATATAATCTGTGGCCTTAGGATAAAAAGTTCTATAAATTTCTACCAAGTCCAGTTGTTCTAATGTTTGTGTGAGCTCTGTTGTTTCTTTGTTCAGTTTTTGCTTCATTGATCTGTCTATTGGTGTTAATGGGGTGTTCAGATCTCCCACTATTCTTGTATGTTTGTCTATATCTCCCTTTAAGTCTAAAAGTAATTGTTTCATGGAGCTAGGCGTGTTTGAATTTGTTGAATAGGTGTTTACGTTGGTAATTACTTCCTGATGGATCATTCCTTTCACCAACATAAAATGTCCTTCCCTGTCCCTTTAGATATTTGTCACATTGAAGTCTAAATCATCTGAGATTAGGACTGCTACTTCAGCCTTTTTGTCTTGTCCATTGGCACGAAATATCTCCACTGGAGCTTCTGCCCTTCCCAAAGGCAAACTGTCCAACTATTTCCTTTTCCTCTGCATCAGCTGGGTTTCCTTCTGTTGCTCCCCCTGCCTGGGGTGACTCATCAAGTTTTGAGTGGGTCACTTTGTTCCCTGCCTCTTTTTTCTCTGGATACCTTCCAAGTTATGTTGCTTTTCTTGGCTGCTCGATGTTAAGGCAGCTTTGGGCACTCTTCCCTGTGGTTCTCTCGTCTGCCACACTCCCCTTAGCTTCGCCGTTTCCCTCCTTCACCGCATCCTCCTCTATGCCCATTCTCCTAGAACAGCCATCTTGCCGATCTCTGAAAAAAAATAAAATTTTAACATTTGTGACATATTAGTACAATTACAGACCATAATGCACAGGGAAATAAACAAATTCCAAAAATACAGATATCGTATGTTCTGTCAGATATAAAGCAATATTCATTCTTCTACAAAACAATATTATTAATGTAAAAATATGTGAACCAAATTTAACTGCATGAATATTATAATGGAGACAAGTATAAAGAGAAGTGAAGATACATTGCAATAGGTATGTCAAGTGCCTAATAAATGGTGAACTTGCATTGAAATTTTAAAACATATCATGACAATAGGATGCAATATATTCTACCATGGTCTAAACATATATGATGACATGACACAATTAAAGAGCAGATTGGTGGCCTTGCGACTTCTATGGAGCAGCTAACCTACTCTAATAATATATGGGAAATCAATAGGATGGATAAGGAATGAGAATCGTGGAAACAAAATTAAAATCTTGAATTCACATGTTGTGGAATTGTGTTATTTTCTAAATAGCAAATGAAACATCTACGAACAAAATAGTGATGTGAAAGTTGGATAGTGTGGAGTGGAGTTATCATAAGCATTTTATTACAATATGCAAATTCTTTTAGACTTATTAATTAATTATTGCTTTGAACAGCTACATAAGCTTATTTTTGGTGCCTATAAAATTAGTAGAATCTTATCTTCTTGTATGTAGTTTATTGGTTGTTATGCACTTCCTGTTAACTCCACAGCTTAACTTGTTTTTCAGGGGATGACAGGATGCACAATCTTGGCCTGATACATTTAGTTCCTGGCTTAACCACAAGTTCCTGCTTCCCTGCTTCCAGTTGATCAAGATGCCCCTGGGGGTCTTAGGAACTGCTAGAGCATTGGAAAAACACTGGGAGAAACTAGAAATTATAAAAGGCAGACTGCAGTTCAATAAAGTGGCATTCTCTTTGTACAAATAACCCAGTGTGTGTTGTCTTCTTTATACCCCAGTCCCTCTGCTCGACTCAGGGTACACGGTGATGTGGGCATTGCCATAGGTTGGAGGTCCCACCGAGATCGAGAAAGAGAGGATTCGACGAAGGGTCATCACGGGTGCCTGGCCATCTGATTAAGGTAAGTGGGACATATTTAAGCCTTTCCTAAATTGGTAGGAGATGGAGCTTTATTTTGAAATTTAGTTAGGATATACATTTGTTTTGAAATACAGATAGGTCTTAGATTTATTTTGAAGTATACTTCAGTCTTGGATTTATATTGAAATATAGTTAAATCTTGGTGGTTAATTTATCCTATGAAAAGGATGATAAAATGGGTTCTGCCTCCCCCCAGGATAAATTGGTCACCGAGCTTCAAGAACTTCTACATCAAATGGGGAACGCTGTTGGTCAGAACAGGCTGACCAGAGAATTAAGTAATTCAAACAAGGTTAATTACAAATAAAAAGAAAGAAAGAAAGAAAGAAAGAAAGAAAGAAAGAAAGAAAGAAAGAAAGAAAGAAAGAAAAGCGTTCTGTAACTTAATTTAACAAAATTAATCTGATATAGAGTGGTAAATCTGTTAAATTAATCTAAAGTGTGAGATGAACCTATGTATTTGTTTTACAAAATATCTCTAGGTTAAAGTAAGTCAAAGAAGAGGTTGGAAATCTCAAAAGATTTAAGAGTTGTATGTCTCTGTTCTGATGTGTTTAGTGATTATGCGTATGTTTGTTTAGTCTCGATTATTGGTGTTCTATTATTTTTGTCTGGACAAAAATTGAACTTTGTTTTAATATTGTTTCTCCAGTTCTTTTTCTTGAATTGTTAAGTTTTTCTGAATTGGGTGTGTGCGTGACAGAATGACAGACAAGAAGGGACGGACCATAACTGACCCCATTTCTCTTTCCTGGCAAATAATTTTAGATAGGTCTAACAATTTAACCTGGCCATGACTTGGCCAGACCACACTCCCCACCTCCATGGGGGAAAGACCTGGCTGGACCAAATGCCCCAGCTCCCCTGGGGAAAGTTTCATATGTCATTTACTTGCTGTTTGATTTTTGGCTTACAGTGTTGTCTTGGCATTGAGTAGGTCTAGCACACAGTATTTGTTAACATGTTCAGTTAAATGCTAATGGTACTTTTTGTTTAACTCATTTAGACCTCTAAATTCTTCAGAGTTCTATACCAAGTCTCATGACTTTGAGGGTTCTAGTAGGATCCCTGGAACTATCAAAGATTGAGACAAAATTTGAATAATGTAATTGTCATTTAAAATAATTTGTATTATAATCTCAATATTATAAAGTTATGCTGAATTTGTTGCATCATATCTTTCCTACTTATGAAATTAATCCAGATTGTAAATTACTTGTGTTCTTAATTACAAGGAATTATGTGAGATTTTGCCTTACAGGAAAACAACAAATTTGTTAAAATTGTATAGTGAGGCAGGAAGGAGAGCTTTCTCTGGTCCAAGCCTGGCTCCACCTCTGGACCCCCGCCCTCCCTTACAATGACCATCGGGATCGCTTCGAAAACCCCTCACAGCAAACAAACAATCATACAAACTAAAAAAAGCTAAAATAAATAGACAAACAACAGAAAGTAGAACTTGAAATCTGACAGGAAAGAGCTGGCGTGGATTGGCTCATGCCTCGCTGGGTGGGACACAAAGACTAGTTACTCCTCACCATGGTGTTGAGGATTTTCCTATACACCACCCCCCAAAAAAATATTCTGCACCTTAAATGCCGACAAATGTCTTGTTAGAGTTACAAGCCAGTCTGGATTATCCTAAAATCTGCCAAGATCAGCAAAGTTATATTTCAACACAACAAATGGCTAAATACTAAAATGAAATAGGAAAAACAGTATAAAAACTACATTTACATCTGCCTTCTTATTGTGGACAGTGTTTTGCAGTCAAATAGTTATCAAGAGTAGCTTTGCCTCCTGCTTTCTGCTCTTTATGTGACAATGACAGAGCTGCCATTGGTAATGCTAGAAAATCAGTATTATTTTGTCTAGGTATATTTGGTGTTTCCATTTGTGGCCTGTTTTGCTCACTTGTAGAGATGCAGTCAGTTGATTTTCCTTGATTCCTCCTAGTTAAATCTTCTACAGCCTTTATTTGTGAAGTTTCAAGTATATATTTGTTTACCTTTGATTTTTTTCTTTTTTGCATTCTTGATGAAGGTTGTCTCTCAGGGGGAGGCAGTGGTTGGTGTTGGCCAAAAACCCACCAGAAACGAGCTGGAAAGGTATGTCTGTCTTTTTGTGCAGAAGCTAAAAAGTTATTATTATTATTATTAATAGTAGTAGTAGTAGTAGTAGTAGTAGTAGTGTTAGTGTTAGTATTAGTATTATTTAGCTCTCTATGTACAAGTCAGAGTGGGCTAGCCAGTTGGTTATTAAAGTCACAATGCTTCCAATTGTCATGAGAAGACACAGAGAGGGGAGCAAACTGAACTGAGATGCACCTATTTGACCTATTAGTCCCAGGCCAGACAATCACTCAAATCTGGCATTTGAGTTGATGATTTTTTAAGGATTATTTATTTTTAATGGAAAGTTTGATATACTAAAACAGGAAAGACAATGAAGATCTATTGATCCACTCCCTAAGCAGTAGCAACAGCTTGAGCTACATCAGTCTGAAGCCAATAGTCTAGAATCTTTTCTGGGTCTCCCACACAGGTGCAGGATTCTAACCCTTTCTGTCATGCTTGAGCTTACCCAGGTCACACACAGAGCACTGGGTGGGAAGTAGGGTGGTTGTGATTAGAACAAGTGTCCATATGGCATCCTGGTATGTCCAAGTGGAGGATTTTAGCTACTAGGCTACTGAGCTTGGCCCATATTTTAAAAGATGCAAAAGGGGAGGGTAGGCTCCAAGCCCACTGAAGACATTGTAATAGACTATTAGGCAAGTCTGTATCCCTAAATCTCTGGTCACCTCCGTATTCATGTTGGATGTATATTCCTCTTGACCTTCTATTCATATCAGAGACTACACTCTATGTGTAGGGCTGGAAGCAATGCTTCAGGTCATAGATTGGTAAGCTCTAAGCTATGCCTACAATAAAGCAGGCAGGAGTCCATGGGAGATTGCCTACATCTTTCCTTTACTGCTATCAAACTCTTGGATGAAATTCTACCACAAAGACTTTTCCCAAAATGATAGCATGTGTCCAGTGATTCTAAGATGTTGGTACAGTTATTTGGCTGCAGATTTTAACATGAGAAAATTGCCTGTTATAGTGTCACATTGCTGGCAGAACACCTGTCACAATAATGTTAAATGTCCTTGACGTGATTCCATTTTCTGTTGGAGAGCTAGTAAGGTAAATCTGTAAGTATTGCATAACTTTGAGTTGCAAGGTCACAGATGGCCAGCATGGTTAATTAACCACAGTTCTTACAGTTTGGATGATCTGAGTCAAGAACAGAATAGATGTTTCAGTGAGAGCCGCCAAGGTCATAATGCAAAGGCCAGGTATACACCAGTTCTGGTGCAGAATGGAAGACAGGATCTTTTTCTGTGCTTGCTTTCAGAGTCTCTTTCCTTAGTCATTTGGCTGGGTTGGAATCCAATGCTTTGACATTGTTCTTGTCACAACGATTTCAAATGACATATGAAGCCACAAGAGGTGAGATACAAAAATGAAGACATCATTACGATTTAGGCTATACAATTTGAAATACACAAGTGCTCATTCAAACCATATATGAGGCCAAGAAATTCACATACTGTGGAAAGTAAAAGGTAACATCAGCAGGGAATGGAGACCCTAACTTCCTATTATCTCACCTGACTCCTCAAACCCTCGATTCAATGGTCCCTAACTTCTCTTAGGGACACATGTGACAATGTCTGATTTGGGTGCTTCATGCTGAAAAGTGAAGTATAAAGGCCTGAGAAAGCAACAAGACATTCTTCAGGCATTGATCTAGAGATGCGTGAGAGAAGATAGGAGTCATCATGTGTCTGAAATACTGGCTGGAGCTTGAAGTGTTTTCTTTGTTGAAGTCAAGGCAACAAAATATAGTCGTTATATATTCTTACATGTTATACGTCTTTTCGGCTTAGGTTTCAGCCTCTGTCAGAGTAAATGTTAAACCTGGTGCCATTAGTACAGGATTTAAACATGCAACTCAATAAAGGCAATATAGCGCATAAAGCATCTTTGATTTCGGGGCAATAAATCTATCTTTGAATTCCGGCAGAAGCTTGCAATCTAAATCATTGAAGAAGCACAGAAATAGTGAAAGAACTAGTAATTGACAACAGGCTATAACTGCATCACATAGAACATCTACATGCAAACTTCATTTCAAGTTTTCATCAAATAATATTAGCACTATTTTGAAGCTAAAGAAATCATTGGGTGTATATAAAAAAAAAACTATAACCACATTCAGTTTAACTAACATGCACTTTGAAAATACTGGGACAATGTTACATCTAGTCAGGAAATAAGCAAATGTTATGCATCTCTAAAGCAATGATACTTTACCAGTTTTGTAGATCCTAACATCTCATGAAGCCGTTATCATAAAACATAAGGTACAATTATAAAGCATTGTTATAAAGACTTGTATGAATCATGTAGAACCTGGGCAAACATATGAAAGTAGCTGTAATGCACAATAATGCAGCAGCTCATAAAATGCTAGTAAAACTCCAGAGAACTTTTTAAATTTATGGAGAGACTTATAATCAAATGGTCCTAAAAAAACAAGCTATACATGAACGATTAAGAAAAGAAGAGTCTTTTGTAGAAGAGCAGAAAAATCCTTAATCAGTTAACAAATTCAGAATACATAAACTTTGCATGCAAGTGTTAGATATAGGCAACATCCAAGAAGGAAAAGAACAGCCTAGCACAACAAGCCATTGTCAAACATGGTGAAGTCCACCTTTGCGTCTTTCCTCATGCAGCTCAAGAGCAGGCAGGCAAGACATGGCTGTAGGAGCAGAAGGGGAAGGCAAAAGAAAAAACAAACCACAAGCCAAAAATAAAGCCCAAAACTAATTGATGCTAGTACAGGCTCTGCTTCATCCCCAATAATGTAAGGTAAGAAATGTTGAACCATGTCCATCAATGATTCCTCCATGGCTGTGTCTGCTTTCAGGGCATGCCAGATCTCTGGCTGAGCTCATTGTGGTGCCCACACATTTCCTGTAAGTGTGGTAACAATCAGAGAACAATAAAGCTGTCCTACCTTAGTGAAGTCTAGTGATGTCTTATATGTGATACTGACAAATAGCCATTTAAGGTGTCTGGCCAAGCATACAAGTTGAGTATTAATAGACCAGCCAAATTTCCTGGCAAATCTAAGCTCGTATATTAGTTTCTATCTTCACTGTTAATAAGAACAGTGTTCTTTATTTGAGATAAATTTGCACAGGTGTGCAACCCATAAGATCACTCATATAGAAAATATATCAAAGTTGGAACTAGGAACAGAAAAGGGTGCTCTACTGTGTATACAGGAAAATTTTATGTTCCCCTTCACCATGAGAAGTACTTCGGGTTCCTGGGTGCTGATCAGATGTGGCATTGGAGTCTGTGGATGATCCTGGCCTCTTTAAATCCTAAGTGAGAGATCCAATGGGAAGCGGGTAATACTGAAGTTCTTGGCATTCAAAGGTAGTCAAATATCTAGGGATTTCTTGGCAGATAGTACAGAACCTACGTGTCATTTTTGATTGCCTGTGTTAAAGAATCTACTGCTTTTGCAGAAAACCTTTTGAGAGGGCCCTCTCTCACCAAGAACTGGATTACAAAGTTCTTATTATCCACCTGCCCTGCTTTGGGATCCCCTGCTGATCTGTGATGAAAGACCATGTGACCCTCTCTAAGAGGTAATCATATGCTCTGGATAACAATACAAATCTCTATAGTCTTTTTTAATGTCCAGAACAGTTAAGAATCTCTGATTTATAAATCACTTGTTTCTCATAGAGTAAAAATTTAAGTGAAGACTTTTAAAAATCTTCAAACATTCTAAAGTAAGAGATTTCTCTGTGTTTCTATTATGGGTTTTTAAAATTCAGTGGATAGGGAACAATTGTTGAGTCTCGTGGTTTTGTCATTTCACCCGGTGTTGGGAGGTGCTGGCTTCCTGCTCTTCCATTTTTCTCCTTGATAGTGATTGTTCCAAGATCAGAATCTTTTTTTTAAAGATTTATTCATTTTATTACAGCCAGATATACACAGAGGCGGAGAGACAGAGAGGAAGATCTTCAGTCCAATGATTCACTCCCCAAGTGAGCCGCAACGGGCCGGTGCATGCCAATCTCAAGCCGGGAACCTGGAACCTCTTCCGGGTCTCCCACGCGGGTGCAGGGTCCCAAATCTTTGGGCTGTCCTCGACTGCTTTTCCAGGCCACAAGCAGGGAGCTGAGTGGAAAGTGGAGCTGCCAGGTTTAGAACCGGCGCCCATATGGGATCCCTGGGCATTGAAGGCGAGGACTTTAGCAGCTAGGCCACGCCGCCGGGCCCCAAGATCAGATTCTGAGTTGTGTTGTTGCAGAGGTAACTTCGGGTAGGAGGGATAACTTCTGCCAGGACTTGGCATTGTGGTCAGGTCCTCACATTGGTTGCCTCCTCAAAAACACACATGCAAACTCCCTTTTCAGCTTGGTGTGATGCATTTCCACATTTCAGCTTCTGTGATCCTCCATTGAACCAAAGTCATTTGTGTAGTGCCAGCCAGGGGCCTCCAGTAGTACAAAGCTGGCCATTCACCAAACGACAAAATCTGAACAAACTCTCAGGTGAATACATCCAAATTAACACATTGAAGAGGTTTAGGTAGTATATCTCCACCCTGTAGTAGAAGCATAAAGCCTCCAGAATGCAAAATTTATGAATGTTTTGGATGCTTTTCTAAAAATAGCATGAAAGCTACAAATATCTGAAACCAGTTTTTTTTCCAATTCATAATATAGATTAGATTTAGTTATTGACATAAAGTCATCTTGAAAAATCTTCAAAACAAATATATAACCTTCATCAATTCGAATCAGTTAGAAACTTGATGAGTGGTTTAAAGGACAAGAGTTACTTTGATAGATAAAAATACTTTGAAGACAATGAATAGCACATGCATGTAACTATTTTGACATAAGTTAATAGTGCATTAGAGATTAATTCTGTCTATTTTTTGCAATATAAATTTAAATTTTATTGAGAATATTGTAAGTAAACTCTCAAGACTTACAAAAATATCATGTATCTTCTCTGACTTCTGCATTCCCAAATGATGCCATACAAATCCAGATGAAGTCAACTTGCCAAACTTATATCACAACCCGCCCATGGTAGAATTTCCAAGCCATAGTATTAGCTTATCCAAAAAATTCCTTTTTTTTTCTTCGAATTTTTTCACTCATCTTATAAACAAATTGACAAAATGAGCAGCCAGGGCACAGGAAAATTAGCGTCAATGACTAGAGAGTGGGATTAATCTAACACAGCTAGCTGTGTGCAGTAGTTTGCTAGGATAACAAAATCAGCATCTGAGAAATCTCCCAGAGCAACACAATCAGCCAAGATTCCAAAAGGTACCACCTTACCACCTGCTCCACTCTGGAGTGCGCCCTGCTCCACGCACATGACCTCCTGTTAAGAGGTAGTCAGGATCGCACCCGATTCCCCTCTCTTGCATTGGTATAGTAGTTTTATTGTTGTTTAGTGCCGCTTTGAGTCTGTTGTCTATGAATTATCAGATTTGATCTTGATAGGCTATATTGTACTTTTTCTCACTCCTTTTATGGTCCTGAGATTTCCCTGAAGCTTGGATCCCAACCATGAAGACTCCCAGACATTCACCACAAACTATTAATATGAGCAACAAGGACTATATCCCAACTGCCTAGGAGGCCACAGGGAATTGGATGCCCTCGGAGGCCGAGTACTCTGAGGTCACCCACCCCCAACCGGAGCTTCTGCAGGGGATGGAAGAGGTCCAAACACTACCGCGCAGAAACCAACATCATCGGAAAGACAACCAGAAGCCCTAAGTGGTCCGCAGAAACAGAAGAACAATAAATGTCCTTTGGACCAGGGAGGAGAGCTTTCGACCCCTGTCCTCACTTACAATGACCATCGGGATGGCTTCAAAAACCCCTCACAGCAAACAAGCAATCATCCAAACCAAAAAAAAAAAAAAAAAAAAAAAAAACTAAAATAAATAGACAAACAACAGAAAGTAGAGCTTGAAATCTGACAGGAAAGAGCTGGCGTGGATTGGCTCATGCCTTGCTGGGTGGAACACAAAGATTAGTCACTCCTCACCATGGTGTTGAGGATTTTCCTGCACACCCCCCCCAAAAAAAAATGTTCTGCCCCTTAAATGTCGACAAATATCTTGTTAGAGTTACAAGCCAGTCTCGATTATCCTAAAATCTGCCAAGATCAGCAAAATTATACTTCAACACAACAAATGGCTAAATACTAAAATGAAATAGACACGAGACAGCTGAATGGTACCTTATAGCCATTTTAACGTATATAGCAGCCTTGGGCCGGGCAGCGTGGCCTAGCGGCTAAAGTTCTCGCCTTGAAAGCCCCGGGATCCCATATGGGCATCGGTTCTAAACCCGGTAGCTCCACTTTCCATCCAGCTCCCTGCTTGTGGCCTGGGAAAGCAGTTGAGGACAGCCCAATGCATTGGGACCCTGCACCCGCATAGGAGACCCAGAAGAGGTTCCAGGTTCCAGGATCGGCGCGCATCAACCCATTGCGGCTCACTTGGGGAGTGAATCATTAGACGGAAGATCTTCCTCTCTGTCTCTCCGCCTCTGTGTATATCTGGCTGTAATAAAAATGAATAAATCTTTAAAAAAAAAAGGTATATAGCAGCCGGTCCTGTATATCAACTAAAGTTGAAATATCAATGAGCTAATCATAGGTTGTGGTTAGGACTTGCATTTTTTTTTAACATACTGGTTACACAAAACCATGTCAATTCCATAATATTGCAAATTGCTGTTGATGTTATATTAGGACTCTTAATTGACTGGGATGATTTTCTACCAGCTGTAACTTCAGACCAGAAATGGTCTCCCCAAGAAACTGTTGAACCCATCTGGACAATAAGTAGCTGGACTCTATGCTTGGTATATGTTTGCAAGGAAACAATCTTGATTGAATTTGAACTGTAATACTGCATCAAGGTGGAGGAATCCACCAGGGGGGAGGGGGATGGGAGGGGAGGGGGAGGGGTGGGGGGATTCCCAGAGCCTATGAAACTGTCACATAATACAAGATAATTAATAAAAAAAAGATTCCAGAGGGTAGAGACTCATATACCTCCCATTCATATTCAAAATGGGTGGCTTGAGTCTGAACTTTGGAATTCAAGTCTCTTTGCCCTGTCAAACAATATATTTACAAACTAACAGAAGTATCTCCACTAAGTGAAACAATATATTTACAAGCTAACAGGAGTACCTCTATTAAGAGGTTCAAGGAAAGAACAGAATTTTTCTAACACAGAGACTCAATTAAAAGCAGAAATTACATCACACACAAGTGCAATGAATTGCTAGGTCCTATGGGGGGGGGGGCAGCCATGTGGTTGGTTATGTGAGGGGAAAGCAATCTGCTAGGGTCTATGGGGATGTACGGCCATCTGCTGAATACTACATGGTAAATCCACCTGATATGTGTCTCAGGAGTGAGTTCCCTAATGGAGTAGTTCAAAAAGATCATGACAGACAGGGTAGTGACTGAGGGACCTCACCCTTGTTTACCTGAAGCCCCCAGGTACCATTTCTCAAAAGCACTGATGTCACTGAGAGAGATATGATGGTATTCACCCCCCCCCCCCAAAAAAAAAGAAGAAAGAAAGAAAGAAAGAAAGAAAGAAAGAAAGAAAGAAAGAAAGAAAGAAAGGAAGGAAGGAAGGAAGGAAGGAAGGAAGGAAGGAAGGAAGGAAGGAAGAAGGAAGCACACACAGGAAAAAGCCAATGAATGATGTTTGATTTATAATCACAAGTCGCAAGTTTTAAATCTTATGGAAAGAGAGTAAAGGAGGGCATCTTCTGGCAGACCCCCAAACTATCAGAGCTACTGCAGTTTGCTATTAGGCATGTCTATTCCCTTGATAATCTGGTAATGTCAGAGGTCATGTTTCACATATATTCCCCCTGACTTTCTGCTTATGTTGGAAGAAATGTACCACATGTAGGCCTGGAATCAATGCCTCTGGCAATCTCTAAGCCATGCAAACCAGGCAGCTTTCAGGGGTCCAAGGGACCCAATAATTTTTCATTTATCTCAATTATTATATTTGAGCAAACATATACAATTTTCTTTTTTGAATCGGCCCATTTCACTGATCATTGGGAAAACTTGGTTGCAAGCAGTAATATTTCAATCTTTTAAAAAGCTGATTAGTATTCCATGGAGTACCACAGTTTTTTTGCAGTCTCAATGGGCATCTAGGTTGTTGCCATGCTGTTTGATTGGTAGTTGAGCTGTAACTAATGGAGTACTGTGGTTTGCTTTCTCATGTAAATGTATCAGTTCTTTTGGACATATTCTCAGGAATACGAATGCTGGGTGATATGATGGGTGAACCTACTAGGCTGTTCTTCATAATGACTTCCATAGAGGCTTCATCCATCTATAATCTTAGAGGAGTGGAGTGCTTTTCCCTCACATTCTTCTCAGCAGGTGTTAATTTTCATATGTATGTGGGCCATTCTCATTAAAGAATTCATAACTGTAGTCAGGAGTTCAAGTACTATGCTAAATTGCAGTGGTTATAGTGGACATCCTTGTGCCTGATCTTGGTGAAAAAGCTTCCTATCTTTCCCCACTAGATATGATGCAGGCCTTGGTGTCTTTGTCTTTTTTGTTTTAACAAATTGCTTTGATTATGTTCTAGAGAATTCCTTCTACACTTGTCTTGAATAAGAATTGTAGCATGAAGTGAAATTGGGTCTTATAAAAAGGTTTCTCTACCTCTACTGAAACTATCAATTGGTTTTTGTTCTTTAACTTATTCATGTGGTATTATTAATTTAGAAATTTGTGAATTTTTGTATGTTAATCCATTCCTACGCAGTGCAGGTAAGTGAATTGCGTGATATACTGTTGTATTAAGTTGCCTAGGATTTTGTTGAAAAAAATTTAAGATTTATTTATTTTTATTACAAAGTCAGATATACAGAGAAGAGAGACAGAGGGGAAGATCTTCTATCTGATGATTCAGTCCCCAAATGAGCACAACGGCTGGTGCTGTGCCGATCCGAAGCCAGGAACCAGGAACCTCTTCCGGGTCTCCCACACAGGTGCAGGGTCCCAAAGATTTTGGGCTGTCCTCAACTGCTTTCCCAGGTAACAAGCAGGGAGCTCAATGGGAAGTGGAGCTGCCGGGATTAGAACCAGGGCGCATATGGGATCCCCAGGCATTCAAGTCGAGGACTTTAGCCGCTAGGCCACACCACCAGACACACTTTGTTGAAAATTTTAACATTGATGTTCATCAGCAATGTAGGATTATAGATTTCTTTCTCTGTTGTCTGCTTGTTTCATTTTGTATTAAGGTGATTTGACCTCATAGAAAGAATTCAATACTTTTTTCTCCTTCTATTTTCTTGATGGATTATAAAGAATTTCATTCAGATCTATTTGAAATACATCGTAAAATTCAGTAATGAAGCCATATGTGCACAACCTTTTAGCACTGGTAGGTACTTAATAATTGATTTCAACTCTACCTCACTCTAGAAAATTTTCTTTTTCCTGATGCTTAATGATTCTGTTTCAGGAGAGTTACATGTCCAGGATTCTATTTCTTCAAAGTCTTCTAATTTCTTGGCTTATATCTGCTTTTACCAATTTCCAATTATTCTCTGTATCGTTTTGGTATCAGTTATGTTCCCATTTTCTTCTTTGATTTGTATTAATTATTTTGCTGCTTTATATTGAGAGGTGCACATCCATTTGGACCTATATGTGGGTGGGAGATTTGGGGTTTTGTGGGAAGTTGATGGAAATTTTAAGCATGTATATGCATTTATATATGTGTATACATATATGTATCTATATATACACACAATACACACACACATATATAAAGCACGGACACTATATAGAAATGTATACATTTAAGGTTCATTATATATACATATATATCATATACATGTATTTTGCTCAATAATGTGCTTTTTGTTTCTTATAATAAAGCTATGATCAACTCTCACTTAACTCACCTTAGGTCTTAAAAGATAAATGTGCAGAGAAACAAGAGTGATGAAAATGAGAAGTCATTGAAATACAAACATCGTAATTATTCCATGTGAGGTTGTAGAGCAGTTTCTTCCATATAGATCTTTCATCAATGCATAGATCTTGTATCAGGTTGTAATTCACACCTTTGTTTAAGAGGAAGTATGGGTATGTTAATGTTGTTGAGCCTACTGATGCAGGGACCCGATAGGTTTCTCTCTTTTTTGTCTTCTTCTATTTCTCATTAATTATTTTGTAGTTTTTGCCATGAAAGTTTTCCACATATCTAGTGAGGTAAATTTCAAGGTGTTTGGGATTCATATCTGCTACTCTAAAAATGAATGCACTTATAATGACTTTATCATCCATGTGTCTAGGTGTGTATATCATTGGCATCAATTATTGCTTATAAATGATCTATTCTGATTTCTTGCTAAATTCTCTTATGAGTTCCAATATTTTCTTCATTGAATTTAGGATTCTGCTATGTGCAGAATCATGTCATCTGCAAAGTTGGATAATTTTACCTGCTCGTTTCCAATTTTAAAATATTTAATTTGTTTTTCTTGCCTAATAGTTCTTCAACATGCTTACAATACTATATCAAATAGCTGTAGTGAGAGTGGACACCTTGTTTAATTCTAGGTTTCAGGGAAAAGTTTCCAGATGTTCAGAATTTACTAGCAGTCTGGCATTCGTTTTTTGCATTTTGCATATTGATTTTATTGTGTTCAGAAATATTCCTTCTGTGTCTATCTGACTTCGAGTTTTCACCATAAATCATTGTTGGATTTTATCAAATGTCCTCTATCTATTGAGGTAATCATAGAGTTTTTATTTTTCAATTTGTTGATGTGATGTGACACTTGTTAATTTTCAAATATTAGCCCAGCCTTACAAGCAAGAGATAATCCCTCCCTGTAAGGTGAGTGATCTGCCTGTTGTACAATTGGATCCTCTTCACAAATATTCAGTGCATTCTCAATCAAACTGCAACAGGATTATTCTAGGATATAAAAAACATGACACAAAATGTAAGTTGGAATTTATTTCAATTTAGTCATCATGAATAGGTAAAATCAGCTTGAAGTATAAAAATCAAGCTAGAGGAATCACAAGTCTAGACTGTAAGATATACTACAGAAAGTGATCATTAAAATACTTGGGTACTATCAGAGACTGATATCATTAATTTAATAGAAAAAAAAAAGCATAGAATGGAGCCAACTCCTCTACAGCCAGTTGATTTTCAACAACAACAACAATAACAACAATAACAACAAATAACAACAAAAAAAAAACTTGAAAATAACCCAAGAGGAAAAGCTGGTTTCTTGAACAAATGATTTTGGGACAATGAGATAGTAGCCAGCAGAATTAAGAAACAAGATGGCCATGTATCTCCTATGCAATAATTTCACTAAATTGATTAAGGACCTGAACATGCACCCAGAAACCATCAAATTCATAAAGGTGTATCTAATTTTTCTCAGTTCCTTACCTTTTTTTGGTTAGTATATTTTGCAATACTATTAAACTTCATACCCACTCCTATAGTTTATAGCCCTTCAAAACAGACCGAAGTCTTGTACATGTTATAATGTAAATCTTAGCACTGTAACATGTGCATTCTGCATTTGAGGGGGTTTGTTTTGGTAATTTGTATATGGTTATTCAAACATCAGAACGAACTACAGAGCATATAATTCCAGTGCTGAGCTTCTTCCTATGGTGTTGTCACATCATATATGAATGTCAGTTTTTTTAACCAGCTGCTCCATTTAGACTCAGTCCCTGCTTATGTCCTGAAAAAGCGGTGGAGAGATGATGATTCAAGACTATGGACAGCATGCAGGAGATCTGAAGAAATATTTGGCATTTGGATGCTGGCTTCAAACTGGCTCAGCTATCACTGTTAACACATTAAAAGAAAATAGCATATTTTAAATGCTACATTTCCCTTAAAAGAAATCATTGCAGTTTTTAGCATCAAACCTCACTGGTTTCTACCATAGCACATTTCCTATTTTGATTTATTTCCTTTCTATATGATCAAAGAATAAGGAAATTGTGCATTATGCAATCTGTTGAAGATAGGTTTTGTTCTCAGCTATCTTCAGAAAGTTGTATCCCATTAACAGAAAAAAAAAATAAAGCTGATATCTTTCTTGGGAAAGAAAGTAAAAATAGACTTACTGTTAGCATCTTTTTGTGGCTGACATTTTTGAAAGTTCAGAACTGTTCCATCAAGGGTAAAGACAATGCTGCTAGTGATGAATTAGAATGGAAAAGCAGAGCTACTACAAAGAATGAACTGATGGGATTAAGCTGAAGCAAATTCCTCCCCAGCATACATAAACATGTTGCCTAAAGTTGATTGTAACAAGATATCCTTCGTGATGAAAAGTTGACTTTCAGGAATACTTAAAACTCATAGCTTGGTGTTCTTGTTTTAGTTTTAGTTTTTGTTTTCTTTTCTTTTAATAAAGAGTAGCTGTATAAAAATTCAGTGGCTGAACTCTTGAGAATCTATACAGCTTCTTTAAAAAATGTGAGAAGCACTTGATGCATACTAAATGCATGTCAACATTTCTCAAGTCAATGTGTTTTCTGCTCTAGTTTTTTTTTTCCTTCCAAATTGTCATGAGAAATTCTACATTCTACCAACAAAATGTGATTTAAATCACATGGAAAATTATTAAAAAGAGGAAGTAAGTATGGATGTAGAATAGAAAGTAAAAAGAACCATTAAAATTACTGACAAGAATATGGGCAAGTAATATTAACATGATTTAATGACTTTCATTATCAGGATGGTTTTGCAATGAAGTAGGAGATAGAACCTAATTACCTGTTAGATATTAATGTCCCCTTGGGATGGATAGTCTTATTAGACTCTCACCCACTTATATGTGATACTGCAAGGTTATATACAAGACTGTAGCAACACAAGTATATCTAACAGCCACATATGAAATATTAACATAGAAAAAAGCCACTCCAAATAATATAACCTGAAGCATGAGAAATTAAGTTTAGTGAGCACATCAGTAATCTTTTCATTGGTACAATATAAGTAAAACTAAGCATTGATGCAGAAGGAGCACACTATTCATTCTTATCCTTGGTTTCTCCGCTCATGTGGTTATCACCAGAACTGAAACACATCCTTCAGAATTTAGAATTGTAAATGTATTCAAGTGGCAACTCTCACTGAAAGAATTAGAATCTAGCTTTATGAGCATAATGCTACTTGAAACCCAATGGCGTTGGGTTTCAATCACAAACATGTAGCTGATTACATTATTTTAGCTCTCTTGCTTCTCCCCAGTATTCACTCACTCTTACCAATTTCTCAGCAGCATTACAGCACTATCACATGCTAAGTATTAATAGGCTTAAATTTTTAAGGGCTGCTTTAGATTCTCATATTATTTCTCTATCATGTGCATCATTTGAGGTAATTTTGTCCAATTGTGTTGGTTACATCTTCCTTTGCTGCATTTTCTGGAGAGTTTCTTTTGCTGGGCAGAAGGTCTATTTTTGGGCTGTTTTCAACTTTCTGCTTATAGAAATAATTATTTATTTACTGAACTTGGGACACAACTTTTCTAAAGCAAGCACAGTCAACCATAATTTTTTTTTAAATGTTAGTGAATTTGACATGCTCAGGAATAAACCATAAAATGCATATTACCTGCCCTCATAATTTGTTTTGATTATTGCTCTTTGTAAAGAATCTTGACAACTAATACTGTGACAGCCATAGGTTTGGTGTTATATAGTTTAGGAATATAAATGAGCTATTTTCTCACATTTTGATACAAATTTGAGCAGCTTTGTCTTGTATTTTGATTGAACGGCATTGGTGATTTGACTGGGACATCATTGAATCTGTATAAATTACTGGCATTTTAGAATTTGATGGTGTTAATTCTAACAATCACCAACACAGAGTATTTTTCATGTATCTTGGTGTATTAACTCATTTTCTCCTAGAATATCCTTCATGTATATCACTTAAATCCTGGGTAAATTTTTTTCCCAGAGATCTAAGATTTTTCTTCAATCTTGTGAATGTGAATGAAATTGCATCTTCTGCCTCAACAAAGAAATATTGTGCACAAAGTTTATTACTTGCATATCACGGCTTGAAATCTTGTGGCTTTACAACGTTTTTGTACGCGTTCCTGTGTGTAACTAGAGCTTTTGTGTCCCATATATAGAGTCTCACATCAGCTGCCCTCTCAAACAACTGATTTTTTTTTCCTTTCTAACCTACATCTTTCTGAATTTTTCTGTATATACAATTCTGCCCCAAACTGGTCTTTTTGGATTATTTGGAAAAGGTGCTTTGCTTTTGTCCAATTTTAATCATGATGATTCTAGATTTTCCTAATAGTCCTTACACTTATTTTATTACATGATCAGAATGGCAGATTGCATTTTGTCAAATACAATCTCCATGTCCAAGAAGATAATTATAGCTTCATGTTTTTAAATATATGGGTCCCTTTTTCTTTGCATAATCTGCACCATCTGTGCAAGGTAGGCATAGATTGGCATATTGCCTATCCTAGAGGTAAAGATTCTTTTTCTGCAACTATAGGAAGCATTGGTCTCTACAGATGACAATTAAGTAAAATTGGTCCATATTATATATTAGCACTGTGTATCTATATTGCTATGCAATTTAATTAATACTTTTCTGATGAAAGAGGGAATATGAAAGTGGAGGTGGTGAAATAGAGTTAAGATAGTAACAGACATGAAAGGATCAGCTAGGGTAATCAACTGTGGATTAACTACCCATAGAAGTAGGAGAGGATAGACTGATGATATAAAAACCAAATGTAGAGACTTATATACACACATAGCAAAAACAGCAGAGTGGTATTTCAGTGGCCAGGGAGCTCATCTAAGATTAGTAATCAGAGCCCCAGCAGTTGCCAGGTGTGGTTCAGAACTCAGGAGATGTTTCCAGCCATAGAACTTCCAATCCTGTTTGCTTGTTTGTTCTGACCATGAGGAGAAATTGAGCAGCAGAACCTGATATGTGCATGAGCAGGTCCATATGCTCAGCAGTAGTGCCATGTTCAGTGGCACTTTGTGTTTGGAAGCAAAGATTCAGATATTGAATATAATCAGTAAAGTTAACATTTGTGGGCAACACCTTTGATAACCAAGCACTATCCAGTGGCAATGACAAAGAGAGTAATAAGAAAAATAAGAAAGTAGACAAACTCAAATATTTATAGTTGCAAAGAACAAGAGCAAAGACTGAGATGCACAATAAATATTTCTGATGATTCATACAAAAGAGCAAAAGGCCTTTCAGAACCAAAGTTAGTTGGAGATAGCATCAAGGAAGAACAGAATTTTAAAAAAAATTAAAAACATGTCTTTGCAGAAATCATCAAAACCATGAAACATAATTATCAAATTCCCTAAAGTTAAATGGATATGCTACATAAAAAAAGAGTAACTTTAAAAAAATCAAGACAATTAAAAGTCAAGAATACAATACAGATAGTACAAAAAAATCAGTAGAAACTATAAATAATAGAATGAGGCAGACCTAAGCATCTGCAACAACAATGCTGCAGGAATTCAAAAACTGGAGATGGAACACTTTCAGGCTAAAGAAAGCACACAGAAAATAGAAGACACCAGCAAAGGCCAAAAATAAGAATTAATGGTATTCCAGAAGGTGCAGACAGCAAAGCTGGGTTCAAAGGTGCACTCAATTAAAGAATGATAGCTTTGCTAATATGATGAAAAATAAGAAATCAAAGCACAGCAGGCACTGAATTCCAAATAGTGATAACCATACATGATCTTTTTAAATTAAATTTATTCATTAATTACATTGTGTTGTAATTACATAGAATCCTGGATTCTCCTCCCACACCCTCCCCCCCATGGTGGGTTTTTCCATGTTGTTGCATAACCATAGTTCAAGTTCATTTGAGATTCCCTCTTTGCAAGCATATGCCAAGCATAGGGTCCAGCATCTTATAGTCCAGTCAAGTCCAACTACTTATTGGGGAGACCCTCTCTGGTCTGAGGGCAGAGACAGCAGAGTATCATCCTGGTCAAATAAAAGCACTAATATACCATCAGCAACAATTGACATCATTATGGAATTAATTGACATAGTATTGAGCAGTCAACATGTTAAAAATAAATGCAATTTCTTAACCACATTCTGTGACCACCCAATTCACATTTCAATTTTAGTTTATATACTACATATGACATAATATCCATAACATAACATGTTATGCTTCACATCATATCATCTTAAATTAAGCCAAACATGTGGTATCTAACCTTTTGGGATTGGCTCATTTCCCTTAGCATTATGGTTTCCAGTTTGGCCCATTTGGCCACAAAGGACGGCATTTTGTTTTTTTTAATAGCTGAGTAGTATTCCATGGAGTAGATGAGCCATAGCTTTCTTATCCAATCCTCTGCTGATGGGCATTTTGGTTGTTTCCATGTTTGTGCAATTACTGATTGTGCTGCTATGAACATAGGAGTGCATGTTGGTTTCTCATAAAAAAAGTTTTTTGGATATATTCCTAGGAGTGCTATTGCTGGATCATACGGTATGTAGATTTTGAGTTGTTTGCGTGTTCTCCATACTGATTTCCATAGAGGCTGTACCAATCTGCAGCCTCACCAGCAGTGGAGTAGGGTTCCTTTTTCCCCTGCAACGTCGCCAACAAGTGTTGTTGGTGCTTTTATTCATGTGGGCCAGTCTTACTGGCATTAGGTGGTACCTCATTGATGTTTTAATTTGGATTTCCCTTATTGCCAGGGAGCTTGAGCATTTTTTTCATATGTTTATTTTGCCATTTGGGTTTGTTCCTTTGTGAAATGTCTGCCCATTTCCCATGCCTATTTCTTGAATGGCTTGTTTATTTTGGTGTTTTGGCTGTTTTGTAATTCTTTGTATACTCTGGAGATTAGTTCTCTATCACCTATAGTGCGCGGAGATCTTCTCCCATTCTGTGGGCTGCTTTTTACTTTGTTGATTGTTTCTTTTGGTGTGCAGAAGCTTCTTAGTTTAATGAGGCCCCATTTGTTTGTTTTGGTCTTGATTTCTACTGCTTTTGGTGTCTTTCTTAGGAAGTAGGGACCTACCCCTAAGTCTTGCAGAGTATTTCCAGCATTTTCTTCCAAAAGTTAGAAGGTTTCTGGATGCAGGTTTAGATCCTTTATCCATTTAGATTTGATCTTGGTGTATGGTGAGAGATGTGGGTCTATCTTTGTTTATACAGGCTATCAACCAGTTGTCCCAACAGCATTTATTGAACAGACATTCCCATTTGCCTGGATTATTGTTTGTCCTTTTATCAAAGATTATTTGGCTGTATCTGTGTGGGATCCCTTCTGGTGTTTCTATTCTGCTCCATTGATCTTCCTCTCTGTCTTTGTGCCAGTATCAGGCTGTTTTGATAACCACTGCCCTATAGTATGTCCAGAGGTCAGGGACCATACCTGTTCTTTTGCATGGCACTTTATAATCAAGCTCTATTCATTTAAAATGAGAAAAACTTGTGAAATATTCTCTGGCAAAAAATGAATTAACTGATGAAAGAACTGCAAATAAAATAATGGGTTGTTTTTCAGGGAATCTCAACAAACAAGTATAAAGTAGAGTCTTATATTTGAGATCTACACAGAGGAAATCAGCATCTTGCCCAGCAAACTTTTCCTTACAAAGGAAAGACACTTCTCCAACAAAAAATTAAAGTTCAAAAGTTTTGCTCTTCCCTACTTGCCCCATAGATGTGAATTAACATTTTCTATTGAGAAATGACACCAAAACCAAAGGCAAATGTTCAGGATATCCCAAATAATTGACCAAAGAAAACTGAATAAATAAAAAAAAGTCAGTGAGCAAACACATGTTCAAATAACAGGACAAACTCAACTGATCAATATTAAGTCAAAAAGTGTACTATTTAAATCATCAACCAAACATCACTGATTTGTAGAGTGGAAAATAAAGCAAAACCCATCTCCCTTACCAGCATGAGACACATCTCCCAGCAAAGAAATGCAGAAACAAAGATGAAATTATGGAAAATGCTATCCTAGGTTTATAGAATGAAAAATTAGATAATTTAGTTTTTTACTTACATGTATATAAAATACAGACAGCAAACGGAGAAACTTTTGAAGATCTGAAGAAAAAGAATGTTGACATCTTTGAAATAATGCAGTCATTAGATAGGGTTAAGAATGGAAAACAGGTTGCAGAAAAAGATAGGGATCAGGTAGTCCACAGGGAGGTACCTAGAGATATCCTGCACACAGGGAAGAGGTGATGTTGTGGAGTAGTATTATGGGGAACAGGAAGCCAGCCAGCCACTGATGAACTGTGATCTGGACTCCCGCAACAACCAGGATCTAGAGGTAGCCAGGTGGTATCTTGGGTTTGAATAGGGAGTCCAGAAAGGGAAGGCAGGCAGGGACTAGTCAATCCTGTGAAATACTTTGGCCCAGCAATTAATAGAAAGGGAGCAGAGCTAAGGACAGCGTGGGCAGACTGATGGCAGGTTGGACCTAACAACAATGGGATCAAGTGCCGGAGTGGGCAGTTTTCCAGCTAGTCTCACCTGGCTGATCCCACAGGGAGGACAGTGCTAGCTTCTTGTGCTTCTGGATTTGTGTGGTCCACGGGTCAGAAAGACAAAAGCCCTGGCTCCATGGCAGTGCTCCACTATGTACCATCTTGAGTGTTTAGAAAAGATCAGTGTCTCCAAAAACCCAGTTATCTTGTACAGTTGACATCTTCCTAATGCAGAACACGAGATTGAATGTAAAAAAATTGGCTTGTAGATCTGTAGGTAATACATATTAGAAATCTGCAGTAAAGGCAAAAATTCCACGAAACAGGATTGCAATGTCAAAAGCAAAGAGATACAGTCACAATGAATGTTTCTGAAGACTCCCAGTGAAAGAATAAAAGCCTCTACCACCCTCAGAGTTAACTGAGGAAGACATTGCAAAAATGGGGGCAGAGAATACAGAAAATATTTATAAAGCCTCTCACAAAAATGAAAAACACATAATACAAGAGTTTAAAGAATTTAAAGAATTTGTTAGCCAGGCACTGAATCAAGTGAAAGCTGACATTTCAGAAGTTAAAAATAGAGTGGAGTAATTTAAAAGTACAGTGGAGAGTCTAAAAACTAAATGCAATGAAGCAGAAGAAAGAGTATGAGAATTGGGACATTTCTTGTGACCAAGAGGATACAAATAAAAAGCTGGAAGCATAGCAAGGCCAAGTTTTTGAAGAAAAGTATCTAGGGATTAACAGATACAATTAAAAGTCCCATCACAAGAATTCTGGGAGTTTCAGAATATGCAGAAAGAGCAACTGAGATTAAAGGTGTATTCAAGGAAATAATACAGAAAAGCTCTCCTAATCCAGAGATAAATAAGAAACAACATCCAGGAGGGGTACATAACTCCCAGAGGGTTGATAAAAGGCAACCTAAGGCAATACACATGATAATCAAGCTCTCTTCAGTTGAACAAAAGAAAAAAAAAAAACCCTTAAATGTGCATGTGAGAAAAATCAAGTGAACTACAGAGGAACCCCAATCAAATTATCTGATCTCTCAGAAGAAACACTATAGGCTAGGAGAGAAAGGAAAGGCATATTCCAGACTCTAACAGGAAACATTTTTAATCCAGAATAATGTATACTGCAAGGCTGCCCTTTGTCTTTGAAAATAGAATAAAATTCTTCCACAATAAAGATAAAACTCCAAGAATTCCTATCCTCCAATCCAACTTTCCAGCTAATACTCTAAGTTATTCAAGTGAAAGAGAAAAGGAATAGCAGCTATTAAAGCAAAAGGCATATGTGGAGAACATCTACTAAAAGGCTAAGAGAAGACTCAAGCAAAGAACAATACGTTACTAAGAAGACGAAACCAAATCACCACCTATTCATATTGACATTGAATGCAAATGATTTAATTTTTTTAATCTAATGCCATTGATAGAGTACTGGATCAAGAAACAAAATCCATCTATCTGCTGCTTACAGGAGACACATCTCACTAACAAATATCAGAAGAAACTGGAAGTGAAAGGACGGGAAGAGATATTCCCAGCAAATAGTAAGGAAAAACTTGCAGAGGTGGCAATTCTTATATAAGATGATATAAACATCTATGTGAAAACCATTAAAAGAGATGAAGAAGGATATTATATGTTCAAGGGATCGACTTAGCAAGAAGAAATCACCATAATAAAGATTATACACCAAATGCCAAGGCATCAAGCTTTGTGAAGCAAACATTAATGAATTTAATGGGAGAAATAGATTTCAATACAATCAAAGTGAGTGATCTTAATACCCCTTTAACATCAATGGGCAGATCAAAAAACCAGAAATTCAGCAAAGAAACAACAGATTTATCCCCAAACTCTAGAGAAAACAGACATACTTGATACATACTGAACATTTCATCCTACAGAGAATATATTTTTGCTTTCATCAATATGTAGAATCTTCTGCAGCATTGATCATGTTGTAGACCACAATACAAGCCTCAGCAAATTAAAAAATGTTGATATTATACCATACGTCTTCTCATGCTATCATGGAGTGAAGTCCGAGACCAAGGAATCAAAACACCCAAGAAGACATACAAACACATATAAACGGAATAATATACTACTAAAAGAGCCAAGGATTAGAGATGAAATCAAAGGTGAAATAAAAAAAATGCCCAAAACAAGTGAAATTTAAACCAAATATGAGACGGAGATCTGTAATCTTATCTTTACAGCAGAACAAACTACAATAATAAAGACACAGCAACAACACAGATGCCCATCAAAGAGAAGTGGTTAAGAAACTGGTACATCTTCTCCATGGAATATTTTTCGCCATTAAAAGGAATGAAATGTACAATTTGCAACTGGATGGTCTCAACTACAGACCACCTCACTAAATGAAATAAGTCAATCACAAAAGGAGAAATACCATATGCCTTCTCTTATGTAAGGAATTTATCGTGCAAATTGGAATGCATAATAGTGCAATAATGAAGACTAAAATATCTAGAAGTGATGACACAATGCAGCATGCACTTCTGCTTCCAAACAAAAGATGGACTTGGAACAAAAATATTGGATATATCTAAACAATTGCATGATGGACTGTCTTACATTGCCTGCACCAGTATTGTTGGGTCACACTTAAATAGCAGACTGATAGAATTGTAACTCCTTATGATGAGTGTGGCAATATGGAAAAAATCAATTCAGGGTAGAAAATTGGGGGGACGAGAATCCTAGACTATATAGAATTGTATGATAAATTTTAAGAATTACAAAATAGAGGCCAAAGACATTGCTGCAAGGCAGTGGCTGAGTTCTTGGCTTCTTCAGGTCCAAGAGCAATCTTCCCTCAGGGTGAGTAGCCATGAGGGAAACTTGCTGGCAGCAGGACGAGTCTGGGAGGATTCAAGACCTTGGGGTTGGGGATAGCTTGAAACCCCCCACAGTGTGGCAGCTGTGGGAGGTGCCCCTGCCAGGCGTGATCCAAGACTGGGAACTCAGGCCACAGCCACTTCCAAAAGGCAGTGACTGAGTCCTTGGCTTTGGGCAGCCGGTGCAACAAATGGTGCCAGGCTCTGCCTGCTGCCTGCCCAGCGGCAAGCTCTGGGGGTTTTATGATATGAAATAGCCTCTTAGGGACACCCATGAATAAGGCCAGCTTTAGTGTAGGTGAGACATGAATTCCTGGTGATTCCCAGTAACAGGGTCATGAAACTTAGGGCAAAAGTGGAACTGAGATCTGAAGATTTGAAGCTGAGCATCCATAAGATCTATTTGAGCCAGACTAAAACACCAGCCAAATTAGGAATCCTGAAAATGGCTATTAGCATAGAGTTCACTGACTGCCACACATCCGTCCACACCAAATCTAGGATGGGGGCCTATCTAGCTGGGCACCATAACTTGACTGGTTGGTGGAACATTGGACCGGTCACATTTAGTAGGGTCAAGACACTTACCAGCACATGAGAGAATTTGGTCTGGGGGTAAACTCTATGAGGAAAGAGTGGGCCTAACCCTGTGAAAATGCAAGTCCTGCAGGTTAGCTCGCAAGCTGGGCTGGCGAGGGGCTAAGCTTGAGTGACCATGGCACCTGCCATCACTTTGGGTAAAGGAACCAATGGCATTCTGGGCAGGTCAAGGCAATATCACCCGAAAGAGCATCCTAAAACAGGATGTGGATTGGGCCGAGCTGCTACTGGAAGGGTGAGGGCTGAGCAGAGCCAAACAAATTTCAACTAACAAAAAAAGAATAAAAATTAGAATGCAGCATGTCATTCCAATCCAGGCTCTTGCAACAACTGGTCTGCAGGAGGCAGGGATGCTATGTCACAGCATTGAAGGCAAAGGCTGAGACAAGTGAAGGGAACATCTGTGGGCCTCATGTGAGCTAAATCAGGGAAGAGCCTGATTGGGCTGGTTGTTCTAAATGGTGCAAGCAAAGTTAGAGTGGGTGAGGGTTGGTAGGGCTTTGCCACATCAGATGGCAGAGACTGTCACTGGGGGCAAATTCTGTTAAGTTAAATGCCAGAACCACCCGGAGAGTGCACAATTCAGAAGTTGGAGTGGCCTAGTATGGAGATGATGGTCACCTCACTTGTGGGTAACTGCTCCCATTGAAGTGCACGAAAGCAAGGACATTGCCAGGGTTGTTAAATAGAAGGTCACCTGCGAGCATGTGTTTGGGCTGCATAGTAGGCTAGTTGGGTCGAAATAGGCTTCAATTCCCATTAACAAACACCAGAGATTAATGGGAGGTGGGACAGATTGAACAAGCCTGTGGTACATACTCACATGCATGGAAACTAGGGAAGGGAGCAGGCCTGGTGGGGGGTTATGTGGAGTCACCCTGACTAGGCTGCAGTTCCCACTGGATTGCATGCAGACCGAGTATAAAGTGGTAGGATTGAGCTGGACCACAATACCCTCTGGTTTATTGGAGCACAGGGCTGGAAATAGAACTGCCCAGCAGAGAGCGGTCACATTAATCAGGGCCATGAAATTGACAAGCATGCTAGAGAACCATATCCAGGGGAAATTGTGTGGGGGAGGTGCGAGCCAAAGCCTATGGGGATTCTAGCCCACAGGTTACTTCATGAGATGGAGTGGTGCTCCAGCCAGCTGAGCCAGTTATGTGGACACGGCGAGGGTCTGGGGATGAGGCAACAACAGGAGACCAGTGATGGTGGAAGTCTCTCTCAAGCCTCTCTTATTACTCCTTATCTACTGTTCTCCCAAGCTCTTCAACAGAACAATAGGATGCCAATGAGTCTGATTAGACCAGGTTCTTTTAGTCGCAAGCCCATTTCCTGTAGTGCTCAGATTTGTGAGTGCTAATCAACTCCTTAGCCCACAACAGGTCTCCCTTTTTTGTTTTAAAGCAGACTTGAATGCACCTGTCTTGGGTTGTGGACTCTCAGTTTATTCACCTTACCCATCTTTGGGAATCACCGTAGCATGACAGAGACCCTGTCTTAGGTTGGTCAGTGCCTGGTCCATCTTACCTGTCACTGGCAGCCATTCAACGTGGTGTCTGTTGCAGCTGCACAAACCATTCCACGGGAGGCTGGTAACCCTGTTCCATGGTTAGGAGTATCGTTAGCTCGGTAGCAGTGAGAAGACAGCAGTTCCCGGGCTTGGGAAACATTTTGCACTTGCATAGGTGTTACACACAAAAAGGCATATGATGGGGAACAAGAGGCCTAGACCAAATCTCACAGAATCTGCTGTTCCTTTGGCAACAAATCAACCCACAGTTACAGTGTAAACATGCCCATCAACTCATGTTCATCAGTAAAGTCCTGTTGCTCCATAACTCTGGCAGTCAATTCCATGACCTTGTTCACTGTCACCAAGGTAGCTGGTGATGGTGGCTGCTGACGTGCTGGCTACTATGGTCACCATTATGCCAAAGTGTCTTTTAAGCTTATCAGGCCAACAGAGACCTCTCCTTCAGGCCCAAGAGTCACAGTCAGGATTCAGGGCAACTGCAGGATAACAGCAGAATCACAACCCCCATTCCAGCATGCTGTCAGGGTGCATTGGAACTTGATGTCATTCACTTTAGAGGTGTTTTCTATATGTAACAGAGAAAGGTGGAGATCACAAAGGTGGACACAAGCATAAAATTCAATGGACTGAGGTTCACCCATGTGAGCAAGTCCTCAAATCCAGAGGAGTGATGGAACTGATAAATTCCATAGGAATAATTGCATTCCTAAAGAAGGAATAAGAGGGTACATGCCAGTGCATGCCCATACCCCACAAAGCTGCCACATAGAAAAGGTGGATATTTTCCCTATGGTAATAACAGGGGAATGATAAGAGAAAGCATGGGCAGAAATTGAGCCATTTATAAAGGGAAGGCCAGACCCCCAACAGCTGGGGTCACACACCAGACAGTCTGATAGTCTGGTTTAAGGAGAAACTGGCAGGACATATCAAGAGGTAGGTGTTCGTAGGAGAAAAAAAAAGATGAGAGGGGTGCTTAAGAAATGCTAACATACTTATACAATATATAAAGGCCTAGTATACTTGCTTTTCCCAACGATCTTCCAGTTCAAATGCCATCATCTTGGCCAGTACCTGAGCTTTCACAAGACTCAGCAGCAGGAGTTTGCCAGACAAGCCTCTCAGGAATACACCTTGGACCACTTTTGTTTTTTGGGAAAACACAGACTGATCCTCACACCCAAATGAGGACTGGATCTGGGCCTTGCTACTGACCAGTCAAGAGAATTTTCCACATAATGTAGCCCTTCTACTCCTGAGACAGATTCCAATGACTATCTATAGCAGACTGTCCTTCAGCATCCAATGTTAGGAAATCTAAATTAAATAGTAAAAGGTTCAAATGATCTCAGGGAGTATTATATTCCCCCTTTTTTGTTTAAGTAGAGTAATCCTTAGTAGAATGGTTGGCACATTTAGCAATACTTTGTCTTTGAGGATATTAAGCAGGGGGGGCCTTATGTTTGAGCTACAGGGCAGCTTACTTTTATAGGGACAGTATGAAGTGAAAACTGTCAAATAATTGCTTTACAAAACATTTGTCCAACAAATGGGCCCGACTGGAATCCATCATGCTAGGAGAAATGAACCAATCCCAAAAGGTTAAATACCACATGTTTGCCTTAATCTGAGATGATAAGATGACAACGTGGAAGATAGTACCTGTATATTGTAATAATACTGCAATCTATAACAACCTGTATCCAATGTAATAAGATAATGCAATGTAAACTATAAAACAAAAACTAATGTCAAAATACTTAAGATCTACATTGAAAAACTGTAACACCTACTTTACCCTCAATACGCTATGTTAATCCGTGATGGGGGGAATGCAGGGAAGTCTTTCAGGACCATAAAAAGAGTGAGGAAAAAGTATAATATAGCCTATCAAGATCAAATCTGGTAATTCATACACAACAGACTCAAAGCGGCACTAAACAATAGCAAAACTACTATATCAACGCATGAGGGGGGGAACCAGCTGCAATCCTGACAACGTCTTAACAGGAGGTCATGTGCGTGGAGCAGGAGGGCACTCCAGGGTGGAGCAGGTGGTAAGGAGGAAGCTTGGATCCCAACCACGAACCTCCCAGATCTTCACCACAAACTATTAATACGAGCAACAAGGACTACATCCCAACCGCCTAGGAGACCACAGGGAATTGGATGCCCTCGGAGGCCGAGTACTCGGGGCCGAGATCACCCGCCCCCAACCGGAGCTTCTGCAGGGGATGGAAGAAGTCCAAACACTACCGTGCAGAAGGCAACGTCATCGGAAAGACAACCAGAAGCCCTGAGTGGTCCGCAGAAACAGAACCATAAATGTCCTTCGGGACCAGGGAGGAGAGCTTTCTCCGGTCCGAACCTGTCTCCACCTCTGGACCCCCACCCTCTCTCGTGATGACCTTCGGTATCGCTCGAAAAAACCCCTCACAGCAAACAATCATACAAACTAAAAAACCTAAAATAAATAGACAAAAAACAAAAAGTAGAGCCCGGCGGCGTGGCCTAGCGGCTAAAGTCCTCGCCTTGAAAGCCCCGGGATCCCATATGGGCGCCGGTTCTAGTCCCGGCAGCTCCACTTCCCATCCAGCTCCCTGCTTGTGGCCTGGGAAAGCAGTTGAGGACGGCCCAATGCATTGGGAGCCTGCACCCGCGTGGGAGACCCGGAAGAGGTTCCAGGTTCCAGGCTTCGGATCGGCGCGCATCGGCCCGTTGCGGCTCACTTGGGGAGTGGATCATCGGACGGAAGATCTTCCTCTCTGTCTCTCCTCCTCTCTGTATATCTGGCTGTAATAAAATGAATAAATCTTTAAAAAAAATGTTTTCTACAGGAAGTTGAAACTTAATTCACAAAATCTAGAAATTTTTTATTATTTATTATTTTTAATTCATTAATTACATTGTATTAATTGACACAGTTTCATAGGTACTTGGGTTCTCCCCACCCCTCCCCAAACCCTCCCACCATGGTGGATTCCTCCACCTTGTTGCATAACCACAGTTCAAGTTCAGTTGAGATTCCCCCATTGCAAGCGTATACCAAACATAGAGTCCAGCATCTTATTGTCCAGTCAAGTTCAACGGCTTCTTAGGTATACCCTCTCTGGTCTGAAGACAGAGCCAGCAGAGTATCATCCAAGTCAATTAAAAGCTCTAACATACCATCAGCAAAAATTTACATCATTATGGAATTAATTGACATAGTAATGAGTAACCAATATGTTAAAGATAAATGCGAGTTCCTAGCCACCTTCTGTAACAACCTCACCTACATTTCAATTTTAGTTTATACACAACAAATAACATTCATAACATAACATGTTATACATAACATCATATCATCTTAAATTAAGGCAAACATGTGGTATTTAACCTTTTGGGATTGGCTCATTTCCCTTAGCATTATGGCTTCCAGTTTGGCCCATTTGGACACAAAGAACTGCATTTTGTTTTTTTTAATAGCTGAGTAGTATTCCATGGAGTAGATGAGCCATAGCTTTCTTATCCAATCCTCTGCTGATGGGCATTTTGGTTGTTTCCATGTTTGTGCAATTACTGATTGTGCTGCTATGAACATAGGAGTGCATATTGGTTTCTCATAAAATAATTGTTCTGGATATATTCCTAGGAGTGCTATTGCTGGATCATACGGTATGTAGATTTTGAGTTGTTTGCGTGTTCTCCATACTGATTTCCATAGAGGCTGTACCAATCTGCAGCCCCACCAGCAGTGGAGTAGGGTTCCCTTTTCCCCGCAACCTCACCAACAAGTGTTGTTGGTGCTTTTATTCATGTGGGCCAATCTTACTGGCATTAGGTGGTATCTCATTGATGTTTCAATTTGGATTTCCCTTATTGCCAGGGAGCTTGAGCATTTTTTCATATGTTTATTTTCCATTTGGGTTTGTTCCTTTGTGAAGTGTTTGCCCATTTCCTGTGTCCATTTTTTGAGTGGCTTGTTTATTTTGACATTTTGGTTGTTTTGTAGCTCTTTATATATTCTGGAGATTAGCCCTCTATCACCTATGTCGTGTGCGAAGATCTCCCATTCTGTGGGTTGTCTTTTTACTTTATTGATTGTTTCTCTAGCTGTACAGAAGCTTCTTAGTTTGATGAGGTCCCAATTGTTTATTTTGGTCTCAATTTCTATTGTTTTTGGAGTCTTTTTTAGGAAGTGAGGGCCTACCCGTAGATCTTGCAGAGTATTTCCAGCATTTTCTTCCAAAAGTTAGAAGGTTTCTGGATGTAGGTTTAGATCTTTTATCCATTTAGATCTGATCTTGGTGTATGGTGAGAGATGTGGATCTATCTTTTTGTTTCTGCAGCCTATCAACCAGTTGTCCCAACAGCATTTATTGAACAGACATTCCCATTTGCCTGGATTATCGTTTGTCTTTTTGTCAAAGATTATTTGACTGTATCTGTGTGGGATCCCTTCTGGTGTTTCTATTCTGCTCCATTGATCTTCCTCTCTATCTTTGTGCCAGTACCATGCTGTTTTGATAACCACTGCCCTATAGTATGTCCAGAGGTCCGGAACTGTGATTCCCCCTGCTATCTTCCTGTTCTTCAGGATGGTTCTAGCTATCCGTGGTTTTTTGTGCTTCCAGATGAACCTTTGGATCATTGTTTCCAGTTCCATGAAGAATGTTTTTGGCAATTTGATTGGAATTGCATTGAATGTATATATTGCTTTTGGCAGTATAGACATTTTAATGATATTGATTTTACCTATCCAGGAGCATGGGATGTTACTCCATCTTTTGAGGTCTTGTTCAAAATCTAGAATTTTCTGACCAATAAACAGACAGTAACACATTATAACAATTTTAAACAACTTATACAGAAAACAAATATTAAGACACACATGTGTGCATGCACACACACACAGACACACACTTTTGGACACTTAAAACATTTTTCCCAATCAAATTTAGTAGTAGTAGTGTTCACCATCAACCAGTAGCTGAGAAGCCATCAAGCAAATAGTCTTGAGCCAAGACCTTGAGAGAGAATATTAGAGTCCAGGCCAAATCTTCCAACAGATGTTAGGGTGCGAGCTAGTCAACCCCCAGAAAATGACAAAGAGCCTCGCTGGTCATGCAAAAAGCAAACAGAGTTTATTGTGCCAGCATGCTGGGGTCAGATCGTACTTGGGGCACACAGGCCAGCCAAGAGGGTCAGACCCCGATCCAACATAAGGCTGGAGATTATATACCCCATTTTGGCTGTAACATATATCAAAGTCAACTCAAAAGTAACAAATTTAGACTTATGTGACTCCCGGGTGCAAGCAGTCTATTCCGTTCTCACACTCATTATTTACATTCCAAACTTATTGTTTACACTCCCACACTTATTATTTATGGCTCATCCCATCCTGGCACCCTTATCTTTATGGCTCCTCAGTCCCTTTATGGCTCCTCCAGTCCCTGGGACCGGGGAACTGTACCCTGCCTCCCTGCACCTGGGTTAGTTGATGGATAAGGTTACAAAGAAACAAGGGAAACAGATTTATCACTAAAGTGGAGTTTTCCCACAGTTCAGATGCTTCTTGCCCTAGCAAAGTAGTGGCTTCTCATCCTAATGTGCCTAATATCGCCTAATGCTAATATTCTCAACATTCTAACATACTAACATCATACCAAGACTCTAACATTCCCCCCTTTTCTGTTTTACGCTGAGGAATCTTCCTCAGTGCCCAGTAATTGCTGTCTGAGGACCAGTAACTGGACTGTGTTGGTGCTGATGTGGTCTCTTATAAACTCGCCTAGTCTATTCAAGACACACGGTCCGATTGTCATTAGTAAAAGTAGGATGACTGTGGGTCCTATTAAGGAGGACAACAGTGTAGCTAGCCATGGGGTCTGATTGAACCACAATTTAGTAACATATTTAGTAATACAATTAACAATGTACAAGCATCGTTGAAAATGCTAACATTCAAGAATCCCTTAGTACTAAGATGTTACATATATATAACACAGTTCTGCCAGAAACCGGAGACCCTAACTGCCTATCATCCCATCTGGCTCCTATATTTTCAAACAGAGGACTGGACCCTAGCTGCTTTTAAGGAAAGAGGACATAGTTGTCTGCTCTTGACTACTTCCTGCTGACAGAGGGCGTAGTCGAGTAACAGCAGCAGTGGGGGGGTCCATCTAACGGTTCCTGATAGAAGGTAGAAGTCATCAGGTGTTTGATGTACAGTCTGGCACTTGAAAGCCTTTTCTTTGTTGAAGTCTAGATAACAAAACATAACATCAGCTTCAATACTTGAGCTCCAGAACTTAGATGCAAAAGAATTGTTAGGTTTTAACCTTGGTTACAGTAAACATTATTTTAATGAGCACATAAAACTTTTGAGCTGCATAAATTGCTGGCATAGATTAATCAGAAAGTACAGTAGCAATGCAAGGATTAGTATGTAGCATCAGGATATAAGCCTATTTATTACAGGATAGGCAAATGCAAACTGACTTCTTGGAAATTATTGTATTTGACATTTGAAAATGCTACAGTAGTTTTACATCCAAGTAGGTAATGTCTACCACAGTAATCAGAGAAGGGCTGAGTTTGCCTCTAATCAAACCTGGAATGCATGGTAAAACTCTGGTGGGGCCCCTCTCAGGTTGTGAAACCACTGTAGCACTAATGAGGGGCACAAACCCACATCACTCCACCAAAGAAGGGTCGAGGTGACCCTCATTCCAGCTTCCATGCTAAGTAGAGTCCAAAAGGGCCTCTTTCTCATCTCCATGCCCATTTTCTGCCTCAGCCTTGATCTTCAGGTCTGTCTGCTGCATGGGGAAGGGAAGCCTGTTGGGAGCACTGCACGAGTGCCCTGCCCTAAAATAATGACTGGTTCAAGGCCAGAAGGCAGCAGGAAGACAGAAGGTCACAGGTGAGGCGGATCTGCCTCCTTTCCAGGGCCTGGCCAGTCAGGTAGCACCCAGTGGACCCACGGGAATGCAAGTGATGGGAGTGAGAGCTGAAATTGCTATGGCAATAAGTATAGTTATTGTTATTTTATAGGCTAGCCTGTTTTTGTAATTTTTTGGAGTACAGAAAATGTAGCTGTTTTAGCCGCTTTTATAATTTTTAGCTAGAGGAATTAAGGATGCTTCTATTAAAGAAAAATGTTTTTGATTATTGTTTTATTTATGGGGTTATAGGGTCTATAGTTGTAGGGGGATTTAATATTTGTAATTTTTGTTTTTAGATTTATATTTTTTCTCTTGTAAACTATTTTCCCATTGAATAATGGGCAAGTTGTAAAAATAGAAATGTGGTAGGAATGTACTACTGATTAGCCTTGGCCTTGGAGTCCTGGCTGCCGCTCCATGGCTACTGTTGAAGAATGAATAATGGCTTGCTTTGAAGAATATGAATACAGTGTTTTAAAGAATTATCTCTGGGGACACCTGCTTAGCCCTGAAGTGGAGACGGAATGACCGAATGTCTGTACATGCCCCCTTAGTCTTGAAGTAAAAAAATAGAACAATTAGTTGCTTGTGCAGAAGCTTGTGAGGTTTTGAGTAAATAAAAAGGACAGCTTTTTCTTGGGCTGTGGTGAGAACGCACCAAGTGTCAGTGTCTGTGTCTTTCTTTATCGCCGACTCCACGCACCCTTCCCGAGCTCCGAACTCTCGGCTGGAGCTGGACTCCGGCAGAAGCCCATGACCATGGCTCCCTGAAACAAAGGCCATTCAAATTCTCTTTACATACTTGGCAGTTATTCTTTCCATGAAAATTGGTGAATCCTACAGTAGGGAACAGGCAAGTGTTAGATTTTTGTAAAACAATTATACTTTACCAGTTGTTGCAAGCCCTAAGAGTTTCAGGATGACATACATAACCTAGAACATAAAGCACAGCACTGAACACATTAGATGGCACTGAACACTGTAGATGGCAAAAGAGTTAAACAAGTTTCCATTTGCAATAACTCAGTAGTTTGTAGCATTCCAACAAGAATTTACAGAACTTTACACACTTTAAGGCAGAGGCAAGTAATCTACTAGTTATAGTCTAACAGGTGAGCAAAGAAATCTCAAACAATTTGGCAAGTGAGGAAGGCATGAGCTCTACTTCAGGGTACTCAGGGTGTCCTACCCCAATAAGGCTTAGTTGTGGCACTGGTTGAGTAATCATAGGCCAGCTAACTTACAGGCCATTGGTAGCCACTGCATTTCAAGCTCTTCTTATTAATAAAGCTTTCCAGATCCACAATACACTACTTGAAAAAAATCTATGAATATCAATAGTATATTTTTCTAGTATAACTCTGAAGATAGTGGTCCTGCATGGGAAGTCAGTACACAGTGACTCTAGTGAATTTAACAAATTAGCACTCTTATGTGTGATATCAGTGATCACCTGAGGCTCTTGACATGTGATGCTTGGGCTGTGGAAGCCTCTTGAATCCACAATAACCCACCAGTCATTAGACAAGGCCACACACAAAGTGGAAGTTCTCTCCTCCATTGAGAGAAGAGCACAACCATCTTTGATGGCTACTTCTTTGCACTGGGGCCTGGACCACAGAGGTCCTTCACAGAGGGGACACTCTTTGCAGCAGTGTCCTGGCATTCCACACCTGATATGCTTGCTCTCATGCTGGCTCTCCTGTCAGACCAGAATGCCTTTGGGCTGATTCTGAGACCACTGAGTGCTATTCAAGATTGTCAGTCTATGAGTCTACTGTAAGAACCGTTTCCCATGTTGGAGCATTTTTACATTACCTGAGATCTGAATTATCACTGAACATTCTCACACATACAGCCATGCATTTTACCACCTCGTTTATGGGGATCTGGTGTCCCATGGCATTTTGAAACAGTGCCCTTAGAAGTAAGTCTTGAATGCATGCGGAACTATACAGCTGAATACTCTGTACGGTCTGAGGAAACAGAAACAGACATGACTCTCCAAGAGCTTAATTATGCAACAATACAATATTTTCAAAAGGACTTAGGTTAATAACTCTCATTCACAAGCATTTTCATCTATAAGCCAATTAAAATAGACTACATAGTTTGCCATATTCAGATAGCACAGAGAATACCTGTATAGTTTTCCAATCTCCTGCATTTTTTACACCTAGAGGTCTAACCATCATGACTGATAACATCACAACCAGATAGATAGTCACTTAGAGATCAGGAAGGAAGGTTTGAGGAATTTACATAACAACAATAGGGAATATACTAACAAACAATTTGTTCTCCTACCAGATGCCATTTCTTAGTCTGTTGATTTTGGTTCCCCTACTTTGGAGTGAAAGCACCTCTTTTTGATCTGTTATCCAAACTGAGGACCAGGGGGTTCCTCTCATGTAAGTTCTCACATCAGCCATTTCTGGAGCCTTTCTGACAGTTTTGCAACTAATCCTACCTCCTTATTAACAAGGCTTCCTAAAGTCGTTTTTGTAACCAAGTTTTTCTACACTAACCAAAAGATGTAATCTCTGACAAATGTTCCTAGGGGCCCATCTAGGAATTCCAAAAGTCAGAAGAGCCAGGTTGATTCAAACAGTGAAAGATAAGAGTCATTCAAACAGTAACAGGTCAGATTTTTTTAATCACTTATAAAATGACCACACGAATATTTCTTGAAAAACGCAGCTCTTTTAAACCAGGAGAATTTAATAAAGACAATTAGGTTACCTTACTGGAGGCAAAACATGTAATTTTTTGGTCAGGCACCAAAAGGGAGTTATAACCTTACACACAGGAATTAGTGCATAAAATCATCACGTTACTTCTAAGAATTTAACAAATTCAAAGGTTGGAATAACAATAGAGTTTACTGAAATGAGGTCAGATAGACAATTGAAAAGTTACCAATTGGTTTCCATTAACAGTCCTCAAAACTTGAAACTTCCATTGTCAGATATTGAGTACTTCCATAGAAGTACACTTCAAAGGCATTTTGCAAGCCGATATCAATTCAAATGTCATCACACATTAGATATCAATGTTAAATACTTAAACAGTGTTTTAGCAATATCTTAAAAATTACAGTTAGATTCATTTCTGAAATTTCATGACTTTTTTACCTCTTTCTTAACATGCTTAAACCATTAAGTATTTTGCTTTCCCTTTCCCTTTGTATCTTATGATCACCAACTCCTGTAGGACAAAGTATTTTAACAGCAATATTCTTTTCAATAATTCTCCTTCTATAACCTTCTTACCAAGAACACATTCTCAGGCTTGCCACCATCCTTCATCTGCCAATTTTCTGGATCTACATTCTGAAACATTTAAAACTCCAAACCAAAAAAAAAAATTTTTAAATAAAAACAGGTCAACTTTTAAACACAATTGCTTCAGGCAATCTTCAATTTTCTTTCATATATAGCCAATCCATGAAAACATTTTAAAATGCAAACTCATTTGGAAACCAGAAGCAGTTACCTCCTTGCAGCTAATTTGGGAACTTCCCCCTTCTTAAGAATCACAGCGGCAGTGACAAAGTCAAAGTCCCAAAATCTCCAAGGGCCAGGCTCTAAGCATGCCCCTCCTTTTTCCAGGGCCTGGAGCATCTTCTTATCTTCCTTTTTATTGAAGTGAAGGGTATGGAAGAATTTCAGCTTGGCTGTTGTCTTATGAGGCTGCCTAAGAATTTACTAAACCTAGTTAGCAGGTTTAGTCATCAATAAGATGAAAATAACTTAAAAGGAGATGTTATGACACTGCTGTTTTCTGACAAGGCTCAAACTTTAATTCCAATTCTATCCCTTTAAAAGTTAAATACTAGAAAATGTACACAATAGAAACAATTTTGTCACACATCCTTTAAGAATACATTGTCTTCCTGCAAGGCAAAGTGTCAGAAACAATACTTCTTTGTAAATAAGAACACAGATAGCATAAGCTGAATCAATTCTGTGATTAAAAAATATATATTTTGACCAATAAACATAAGCATCAATGTACATTCTCTGTAACCATGTACATATCCATCACTTTAGTAGAACTTATGTAGCAGCCAGCTTGGCATAATTTCATAGCATTGTGAAATAATAATCCAGGTTATTTCAAATAACAATCAAATTATCCAAATTGTTTCTGTCTTTGAGAGTCCCATGGATCCTATGGAATTCCCAAAATCCAAGACACTTTGTTCAGACTTTTGAGTAATTTAGAGATTCAGATAAGTTGGTTAAATGCACATTTAACTGAACATGCTAGCAATTAGGCCAGATTTGATCAGTGTTGAACACTAGCAGCCACATTAAATTTCAAGACGAAAAAAGGAGCAGAAAGCGTTGCAAAACACCTAAAGCTCATTACTGAAGCCAGTTGCCATAACACAAAATGCCTTGATTCAGCACATGAACCCATCACTAATAGCAGTGAGATGCACCATGTAACAAAAGGCATAGAATCCTATATGCCTAGTTGGAAGCAGAGGTAACTCTAGAAAAATGGAAAAAAGTCAGACTGGGAAGGGTTAAATTGTCCCAAGCCCCTATCCAGCAGGGGGCTGGTGAAGAGCTGGCTCCAGGCAGGTCCTGCTACATATGCATACAAATGCATAGAAGTGAAGCTGAGCCTGACCTGCAACACCTGGACGAAGAGGAAGCTTTCAGACTTCAAGTCCAAAATAAGAAAAGGGCTAGAGGGCAAAGACACATCACAGGAAAGATATACCCAAAGATAACTGGTACCATTCCACTCATGGCCCCTCAAACTCAGAACTCAGGTGGAAAGGGCGCTTTTCAACCACTTGGGTTTCGGAAGTTAGGCAAAAAAGTTGGTCCCTCTAACCTGGAACTTGGGAGAGAAGACTGATCCTAACCCCTAGAGTTCAGAACAACCAACTTACAACCCTCTCAAACCTGGAACTCAGTTAGAAGGGTACCTCTAAGCCCATCAGAATCGGAACCCAGGCAGAAGCCCCATTGAATCCAGTACCCAGTTAGATGGTCTCCCCCAAACTTATTGGAATTGGAACTCAGGCAAGCAGGTTCATCCAGCTCAGAACTGGGGAGTGGACACAGTCCCTGATCCCTCAGGTTAGGCACTTGGACCCAGGGACGTCAAACTCGGGGACCTTAGTCATCACCAAGAGATCCCAGCTGACAGAGCCGAATTACGCATCCGCCCAGACTCTGTAATGTCAGCTGTCAACTCCCAAACTCTCCAGAAACGTTCAGCTATCCTGCTTGCTCAGAAAATTAATCTAGAGAAACTTTCTCTTGCTGTATTTAATTCAGAATTTAGGCGCCACTCATAGGTCCAATTTAATTTAGGTTAAGAGGTCCTCTTACAAAGTTCTCACAGTTAAAGATTTTGCAGCCAATTCAAATATCCCAGCAAGCATTAAACTTATAGCTGGCAGGCACAAAAACATACAGCAGTTTCAAGACAAGACACAGTTAACGGTAGGTCTACTAAAAGAAAAATCATTCAATGAAGCACACCTACTCCTCCTTAGCAAAAAGGTGCCTGACCCGGAGAGTCCTTTCAGCCCACTCACCAGGCACAAATGCTTAACCCTTTCAGGGCTTCCTGCCCCTATACTGGGTGCAAAAACAAAATTCAGCTGAAAAAGGCAACAGATTAGAAAAAATTAGCTGGCAAAGAAAAGTTGGGTGACACTCACCACACATGCCCTTAGTCTTGATGACCTGGAGATCCTGACAAGGCCCCAAATGTTGTAGTCTTGATAACCTGAGGATCCTGGACAAACTCTCAAATGTTGTGCTGGATTTTGAAATCCCCAGAAAATCATCAAGTCTGAAGTCGGAGCTAAGGCATAAAGGTAGTTTATTCAGGTTAACTTAGGTCTCCCAGCCACCTCCCCAAGCCAAGCCTGGCTGGCCGAGGGAGGGGCAGCTGCAGCTGAGGCTGCTCAAGGAGGACAAAAAGAGAAGGAAGTGTGAGCCAGAGAGAGAAAGCATGAGCCTGTGCCCCCCAGTTCTTATATATTTCAGGCAATTAATTATATAGTCATGATTTAGCAGACTTCAATGGTTAGTTTGAAGCAAGCAACTTTCAAAAAGTACAAATGGGTGAGCTATAGGGTGTTGAATCTTATCAAACACCAGGTATCTCCTTCTTGAAGGGTGGTCTGCTTATGTGACCTGCCAGGTGTCCTGCTGGGTGCCACATAGACTGTCTGGCCTGGAGTTCACACAGCCCCCAGCTAAGCCATTAAGGCAGAATCACAAAAACAGAAAACACTTAGGTTCTTCAAAAGGGATGCACAGCCACTGGACGGGATGACAAATCAATATTTAGCAAGCCCCAGAGGAGAAAGGTGGCTCCAAGGAGAGCAAACCATGGGAATACATCCCAGACAGTTTCAACAAACTTCTGCGAGGCCTTAAGCTTAATGTTGGTGCCTTGTGAGTGAAGCAGATCTTGGATTCCCTTAATTATCTGCATTTTAGCGAGTTTTTGCTCCAAGAAAAATTTTACTTATGCGCCTGCAAAATTTTTAAACCTGCCTCTAGAACTCCGGGGTCCCTCAGATTATCCCTTGTGGCCCAGGACAGGGAGAAGGTCTGGGGATGGAATTAATCATGTCCCTCCAGCGTTCCAGGGGTCCCTCAGATTGTCCCCCATGCCCTAGCACAGGGAGAGGGTCTGTGGATGAAATCAGTTCTGCCCTTGCAAAATTCCTAAATTCAAAGCTTACCTTCATAGGTCCAGGGGTCCCTCAGATTGTCCTTTGTGCTGTGCCCCACATTAGGCACCAATTGTTCTGGCCAGCAGAGCCAGTTACATGGACATGGTGAGGGTGTGGGGATGAAGCACCAACAGGAGACCAGTGATGGTGTAATCTCTTTCAAGCCTCTATTACTCCTTATATACTCTTTCCCCCAAGCCCTTCAACAGAATAATGGGATGCCAATGAGTCTGATTAGACCAGGTTCTTTTAGCCACAAGTCCATTTCCTGTAGTGCTCAGCTTAACGAGTGCTATTCAACCCTGTAGCCCACAATAGAGTGGTGGTGGACTAAGCTAGTATGACCGGGGAGCATGCCATCGATCACAGATTGGAGAACTGATGGCAGTCTGGACTAGTTGGGGCAGAGGCACTCGAGTGTGCATCCTGAGTGTGGTGTGGGGTGCGCTGGGCTACAACATTCACCAGCTCATGCAAAGCCAGTGGGAGGGCTGGATTGTGCCGGGCATTGACCTAAAGCCCAGTGACATGTATGAGAACCGGGTCTGGGAGGGGATCAGGGGGAGAAACTTTGGAGGCTCCCCTGGCAAGTTATAGCTCCCGCTGATGAACAGGTGGTCCAAACCTGGGGGTCAGACAGGCTGGGCAAAGTAGCACCAATGGCTCATCAATGTATGCAAAGGCAATGAAACAGGCACACCGGGCAGTACTGAGCAAACCTTAGACCACAAGAAAATCATGATGGAGCACAGGTCATGCCCAGCTAGATTCTTGAACGTACTGGTCTGCGTGAGCCACGGATGCTGGACCACAGTTTCTAAGGCAGGAGTCACAACAGGTGATGGGCTGTGCCAAGCTGAGTCAGAGCAACCACAGGGAGGTGCATAATTTGCGTCTGGCAACAGGCCCAGTTGGGGAGCAAAGGGAACACCTTAGCTGGGTGGAAGTTCTCACCAAGGGGGAAAATGAGTTGGAACGGGGATGCATTCTGATCAGGATATGGTTGTAGTCTCCATTGGCACAAGTATGGACTGGGACAAGACGCACCAGGCCGGGCCACACTGCAACACTTTCTGGTATTATGGAGTACCAGGGTAGATGTGGGACAGACTAGGCTAGGTCTCAACCCCAACTGAGCCATATATGAGCTATATGTGGGTGTGGATGAGCTGTGACTGTGCTGAAACATCCAACAGCAAGAAACAGAATGAATTGGAAGCCAGTCAAGAAAAGTCACTGTTCCTGCTCGGACGGGAGGTGAACTGAATAAGGCTGGCTCATGGACCAACTGGTATGCCCAAAATCTGGCACTGGGAGGGGTTCTGATGGAGGAGTCTGGGCAACTTCACGGGCAGGACACAGACCCTGCAGGTAAGTGCAAGAAGCAAGGAAGGAAATAGCCAAGAGGTCAAGGAGAATTGTCCCACTGTCATACATTTGGCAAGGGTCGGTGTAGACAAGGCTGAACCAGTTCACATCATCTACTGGCAATTCCAAGCACAAGAATAGAGTGTGGGTCGAGTCAGGTTCAGTTGCGAACAGACTAGGCTAGGTCGCAATATGGGATGCCAAGGTGATGTTGCCTGTGCCGGATGTGACTGCAGCACCCAACGAGCACACGTGAGAAACAGGAAGGGAGGGGACAGAACCAGCAGGAGATTAAGGGGTGGTTCCCTTGCTGGAGAGCTACTCCTAGTGGAGAGCATTAGCTGGCATGGGAATAGACCAAACTAGGCAGGGCTACAACACCTGTGTGCCTCATGTGGACTAGATCAGGGAAAAGCCAGACTGGGCAGCTTATTCCTACTGGTACAATCTACAATTAGAGTGGATGAGGGTTGTTTGGGCTTAGCCACAGCTTCAGCTGGCAGAAGCTGTAACTGGGGGCTAATTCTTACAAGTTTAACTACAGAACCACCTGAAGAGTGAATAATCCTGGAGTGGGAGAGGCCTGGCAGGGACATAGTGGGATCCTCCCTCTTTGGTTACCAACCATCACAGGAGAACATAAAAACTAGGGCAGAGGCTGGAGTGGCTAGACAGAGCCACCCAACAACAACCGTGAAGGCTGGATAATTGAGTTGGTTAGATGGAACAAGGTTTTAACACACATTGACATGTATGAGAGCAGAAGGGGATGTGTGACAGACTGGACTAGTCTGCCACACATACTGGCAAATCAGGGTAAGGGGCAGGCCTGGTGGGGGGTTATTGTGAGTCGCTCCAACTAGGCTGCAGCTCCCACTGGTTTATGTGAGGGCCGAGTATATGCAGGGTAGAACCAGGCTGGACTGCAAAGACTCATTGGTTCCAGTAGAAGTTGGGACTGAAAATAGAACCAACCCAGCAAAGGCAAAAACCAGCTGATTGGGGCGATGGACTGTGTCGGGCCCTGAGCTTGCTAGTACACACAAGAATCTTGTCTGGGAATACTTCAGACAGTTTCTTTGGGGATCCCCCCCAATCGAACTTTTGGACTCAGAACACTAACCATCAAAAGACAGAGGCATGAATAATTCAATCAACCACCTTAGCTATATGTTGCCAGCAAAATACTGGGCAAACAGAGACTCTATGATGAACTATGTCAATCAGTGGATTCTCCAATGGCCACATCATGTTTGGAGTGGTGAGAGTGCCAGCAATTTAGAGCTGGTGAACTATCAAACCCACTTGAACCAGAATCTCAGAGCATGCCTGACATTGGGCCCTGGGGAGGGTAGGAAACTGGGTGGAGCGTCTCTCTTAAAATCCCCTTTTACATCAGATATATTCAGGAAGCAATACGGAACTAATTGTCTTGCCCATCTTCTTGTAGTGCTTGAACCTTTAACCATAATTATATCAAGACTGTCAAAAATAATAAAATAAATAAATAAATATATAAATTTTAAAAAGAGGTAAAAACAAAAATAATGAAAAAAGAATTACAAAATATATATAATAAAAAAATAAAACTACAAAGCATGTTCAAAAGCTGGCAAATCTTTTGCAATCATGAGGAAGACAAGAATGATAAAAATGCAAGCATGTAAATTAATAAAGAGTGTGCCCATCAATATGAATCATGGAAGGTTGAGGCAAATCCAGTATAATTCTCACATATAACACATAGAATAGTAAACTGGCCTAAGGTAAGTAAGTAACTGCTACTTGCTAGATTTCTTTTTCATAGTAAAAAGTTAGAAAATTCCAAGCAGATGTAGAAGGCTTGATATACCCTTGTTTACATTGTTCATCTACTAATTGAAATGTAGCTTCAAGGTTTTAATTAGTTAGAGACAATTGACTATATTGTCCGATCTTATCTCCAATGAATTTTGACAGGATATGGCTTCATTCCTAGGAATCAAGCTCTAGCTGAGTCTTCCCTCCAAAGTATACTAAAAGCTCTCAGCCAATAAATGTAACTGCTTATTTTCAAGAATTTAAGGTTTAACAATGACCCTTTGCATTCTTAATTAGTAAATATAATAAAAGAAGAAACCTGAGAGATGTGGAGATATTTGTGGGTCCAACTTCTTTTATATTGCAAGGCATGATGTAAGTGGGCAAATAAGGCTAATCAGATTCCCTTATGATAGGAATAGAATATCCGATATCTATTAAACCATGCACTGTATTACTATTGATATGGTGTGCTTTGAGCCTAGGTTGTTAGAAATGTACATAGCCTCAAACACCTTAATAAGATCAAGGCTTCCAAATCTGCCAATACACATTGATGATGAAATGTTAATGGAAATACAGGGAATAATAAAAAATATATATACTCTACAGTAGAAGAAAGTAGCATTTAAATTTCTCCATAATAATCATAATCAATGACTCCAGTAGAAACTATGACAGCTCAGACATTAAGACTTGGTTTACCACGAAATAGATGAAACGTGCCTGAAGGCAAAGGCCCATAGATGTCCATTTACTCTTCCAGATGAATTATTGGGCATTAAAATTAAACATTCTGCCAAAGGTAAATCTAAATTTCCACTCCTATTCAGGAGCTCCAAAAGAGAAACCATGATCCCTTGACTCCTAAGATTTGGTAGGGATCCTGTGGCTCTATCTTGCACTGCATTAACCAAACAAAATTCTCCTTGAATTTGCTTACAATCAATAGGTGTTTTAGACTTGCATTCTTTGGCCCAACATTCCCCCATTTAAATCTTGGTCATTTACAAGGTGTTTTTCTTTGTTTATTGCAGTTCTTTTTGGTATGCCCAAATTGTATGCATCAAAAATATTTTAATGTTTTTTCCATAATACAATGAGTCCTGTCAAAGCTTGGGAAAGTATTTTAACCTTTTTTGTTTCCAAATTAATGTCTTTTTTTTTTTAAAGATTTATTTTATTTTCATTACAAAGTCAGATATACTGAGAGGAGGAGAGAGAGAGAGGAAGTGGAGCTGCTGGGATTAGAATCAGCGGCCACATGGGATCAAGGCGAGGACTTTAGCCACTAGGCCACACTGCCGAGCCCTCCAAATTAATGTCTTTACAGATCTTAATATATTGCATTACATCTATTATTTCTTTTACCAATAAAATAGTCTGACAACATTCCACATTGGCATCTTCAAAAGCTAAAAGCTTTAGCATGTGAGCACAAAAAGCTGTCCTTGAATTGTGTCATTTAAAACAATTTTTTAAAGATTTATTTATTTATATTATAAAGTCAGATAGATAGAGAGGAAGAGAGACAGAGTGGAAGATCTTCCTTCCGATGATTCACACTCCAAATGACACCAACAAACAGTACTACACTGATCTGAAGCTGGGGGCCAGGAGCTCTTCCGGGTCTCCCACACAGGTGCAGGGTTCTAAAGTTTTGGGCTGTTCTTGACTGCTTTCCCAGGTCACAAGCAGAGAGCTAGATGGGAAGTGGGCTGAAGGATTAGAACTGGAGACCATATGGGATCCCGGTGCACTCAAGGTGAGGACTTTAGCTTCTAGGCATCAGTGTTGGGCCTCATTTAAAACATTTTCAAGGTGCACAATAAAATCCTCATAAGGTTCATTAGATGTTTGTAATAATATACTCAAAGGACCATCAGACTCTCCCTCTGATCCGACTTTGTCCCAAGTTTTATGGGGTCTCCCCATACAGATTCCTCTAGCACCTCATTGTTGGAGGGGGTGAACCTGCTGCCTGCCACCCAGCCTCCCAGTGAGTGAGAGACAGCCACAACAGGGTTTCTGCCTAAGTGGTCCCAGATTATTTGGGAGATACAAACTCTTTTATAGGAACAGTAGGCAGTGTCTGGTGGAAAATTCCAGGAGTTTCAGAAGAGGAATACTAGGAGCCAATTGTCATCAGCAAGACTATGGAAGTCACCTCCCATAGGCCAGGGGCAAGTGAGAGAAATGGCCCCGGTAAACCAGTCTTTGTTTAAAATAACATGACACCCCTGCCCTGGTTCAAGCCCCAGGCCCTTCTGTGGCCACCATCTTGTTCACCATGTGTAACACGGTGACCTTGATCATAAGTCTCCGTCTTTTGAATCAGTGACCTCTTCTCCCTTGAACCCCTCATCACCCCCTTTTTCATTAATTATGGCATGAATCCATTGTGGCTGTGCCTTGCTTAGATTGTCCTTGTCTGAGAACGCTACCTGTCATTGATATGCAGCCATCATAGAATCTTTGGCAATTATGCCCATGTTAGGTTGTTTCTCTTTTCCAGGACATCTTACTGGATATCTGTCCAAGCCAATGAGATGATTATGGGGTTTATGGGGCACTAGACCACTTTGGTAATTTCTTAAAGTGCAACAAGTACTTGTGTATTGGGCAGGTAGTGATCAGCAGATGAATTTTCAACCACTTCAGACCATAGGGTCACAGTTCTAAAGTGCTGTTGAATAAGTTGAACAACTTTATTAAAATCATAGGAACCAAGGGTGAGTAGAAGTAATAACATTATCAAAGAGACAATAAGCGTGGAAATTAATGCTAGACATGTTTAGGGTCTCTTATGTTGCTTGCATGAAGGTCCAGAGAGGATCTGAACTACATGAATCAACCTGTTGTACACCTAGGAGGTGAAGAACTTGTGCAGCCTTAAACACCACAGATTATAAATTGCCATGCAGTGTTTTTTTTCCCCCTTTGTGTCTATGTTTAGAATTATCAAACATTAAGCAAGTAGAAACATGTATATTTCATATGGCACTGTGAAACCACTTGCAAGTTTATACATATGTGTACATTTAGGCCTAAGGCCCTAACTATCAGGAGTAATAACAACAAACAGGAACATTAAACGCGTTTAACCTTTGTTAGAGTGTGGGTAAAATGTTAGAATGCTAGAATACTAGAATGCTAGAATGCTAGAATGCTAGAATGCTAGAATAGAATGTTTTTGTTGGTCAGTGTGAGGTTCCCTTGTGCTGATAATACTGCTACTTTGCTAGGCTAGTAGGCGTCTGGACTCTGGGAGGAATATCTTTTAGCAATAAATCTGTTCTTTGCTGCCCTGCAACCATGTGATCTATTAACTAACCCAGGTGCAGGAGGGCAGAGGCACAATTCTTCTCCAGTCCCAGGAACAGGAGGAAGATAAGTGTGTGCGAATGGGATGAGCCATAAAAATAATGAGAACAGAACAGAACAAAACAGACTGCCTGTGGCTGGAGGCCATGAAAAAATTAACGTGTTTAAGGATGTTACTTTTGATGTATGTCTCAGCCCAAAAGGGCCGATATAATCTTCTGCCTGTGGCTAGTTTGACTTGCAATTGCTGCTTGGCTGGTCTGTGTGATACAAGTACACTCTGGCCCCAGCAGACTGGCCCAAAAAACTCTGATTGCTGTTTGCATTGCCAGCGAGACTTTGTCATTCTCTGGAGCTTGACTAGCTCGCACCTTGTCGTCTGGGGATTTTAGCCTGGATACTAACACCTTTAGCCTTTCCTTTTAGTTTTACATAGTTTTAGAAGGTTTGTATTAATGACATTTTATAGAAATACAATTTACAATTCAGTATTACCTTGGATGCAATCCAAACAGCCAGTATTACCTTGGATGCAATCCAAACAGCCAAAGTATGTTATTAACTTTACCAAAATATACAGCCTTTAACACACATTCTTCTGACTTGAGACTCCCAGGGACTCATCTGGGAATCTCAAAAATCAGGAAAAGTTAAGTCTATTAAAAATATCAAGGGGCTTTAAATTATTTAGTCAAAGATTCTCCATTATCACGAAGTAAAATGCATATTTCTTAGTCTGTTACCCAAATAAATATAACCTCACAGTCATTAAGGCATAAAATCATCTCATAGTTTTGAAGAATTTAATATTTCAAAGGTTGGAGCAACAATAGAACTTAGTAAAGCTGGGTAGATAATTGACGAAGTCACCAATTTGTTTCAAATTTTAATAGTCCTCAAAATTTGAAACATTCATTGTCAGATATTCAATAGTACTTTTATATATGAACAGTTCAAAGGCTTTGTGCAAACAGATATCAATTAGAATGTCAGCATACAATAGATATCAATGCTAAATGATTAAACAATGCTGGAGTAATACCTTAAAAATAATTGCCAATTATACATGAAACTTACACGGTTAATTTCTCAAACTTTTTTTTTGAAGATTTATATGTTTTTTTACAAAATCAGATATACAGAGAGGAGGAGAGACCAAGAGGAAGATCTTCTGTCCGATGATTCACTCCCCAAGTTAGCCGCAAGGGCCAGTGCACGCCGATCCGAAGCCTGGAACGAGGAACCTCCTCCAGGTCTCCCACGCAGGTGCAGTGTCCCAAAGCTTTGAGGCATCCTTGACTGTTTTCCCAGGCCACAAGCCGGGAGCTGGATGGGAAGTGGAGCTGCCGGGATTAGAACCGGCGCTGTTATGGGATCCCGGAGCATTCAAGGTGAGGACTTTAGCTGGTAGGCCACGCTGACGGGCCTTTTTGTTATTCAAAAAGAAATCCATTCCTGGGTCTTTTCCATGTGTTGGAGGAATGAACAGGAGAGGAGAGGAGCACAGGTGGGAAAGACAAACTAGGTAGCGTAGATAAAGGTTTTATACCCTCTCTGCTATGGATGCTTGCAACTTCACTGCTTGTGTGCTGATAGGACCGGGAATGTTGGCCTTTGTCGATCATTTGCCTGTATGTGGTGTTGGCTGCCTTTTGGAGAGTGACAAACTTCTGGCTGAGGTCACAGTGGTGTCCAGTCACTTTCTGTAACCTTGGTAACCATCATTCCAGCCTCTTGGTAAAAGGTAAAGGGGAAACAAAGTCAATCTGGATACTTCCTGCTGGAGAGGGGCATTGTTCCTCAGTGTGGTCTGGAAGCAGCTCTACGAATACTAGAATGTAAGTGTGTAGCAATATATGGTTGAAAATAACATGTTGAGCTTTACAATTTTTTTTTTGGATGAACCTTATGAAACATGAGGCAATAATTAGTAAAAGACCTATAATTATCAATGGAGTGAGTATTAGAATGAGCCATGACATGAGTGGGGATTTCTAAATATCAAGACCAGAATTGTTTCCTGGGTTTTATAGTTGAGGTAGAGACGAATAATTGGTAGGATTGGATGCAGGGGAAGCATCTTGCTCTTTAAACCTTAGTGTAATAGCTCTGTATGTTGATTTTCCCATTGAAGTGGCATAGTGACTTGAAAAGGTTTGGGATATGAGGATGGCATTTGGTGGTGTTGTCAAAAAATTTGGCCACAGTGTGTGTCCACTGCTTGAGGATGAGGATCACTGCATGAGGTGAGGATCACTGCATGAGGTCTGGTGCATCAGGGCTGTAATAAGTCCAAGTGGAAAGTCTTGAGCCAAGACAAAGGTAAGATGATCTTTGATGATCCCATTAGCTCTCTCCACCTTTCCTGAAGGTTGAGGTTAGTAGTGCTTAATGCCTCAGACACCTGTTGCATAATCTGTAAACAAAGCCCAGGCCACTTCAGATTGTTTGGACTAAACTGAGGCAGGATAAGTTTGAGTAAGATCTCCATTACTACTGATGATGCTTCCTTAGTTATGAGAATCTCTTCTACCCAACCAAAAAAAAAATGTCAACCATAGTGAGTAAACAACTAAATTTTTGTGAGTGGGCATGTCAGTAAAATCTATTTGTCAGTCTGCTCTTGGTTGGGTTCTTTGGAATTGATGAGTAGGCACCCTTGGTTTAAGAGCTGCCTGTGAGTAAACCATACAGCAAGTGGCATGGGAATCATGAATCTTCCTGATGATTTCCCTCAAATTTTGGCAGGAAAACAGAAGTGTGAGGAACTTGAGTAATAACTTATGTCCCACATGTAAAGAATTGTGAATATTTGTAAGCAGGTGTATTACTGTGTGAGAAAACAAGTTTATCGTGTCCTCCACAAAGATATACCTATCTGGGTGCTCCTAGCTCCCTGCAGTGAGCAGATCCTGACATTCCTGTGGAGAATAGGCAGGTTTAAGAGGAGTGGAGAGGAACATCACAAGGACAGCAGGTGCCTAGGTGGCCAATTGTCTTGTAGTCCGATCAGCCTTGTTATACCTCGCCATTGAGTTTGTTGAGGAACAATGTTCCTTGCAATGAATGACTGCCATCTGTTTGGGGAGAGAAAGAGCTCAGAGAAATTTAGTTATAACAGAGGCATTAACAATGGGGCTTCTTTTGGAAACAATTAAACCTCTTTTTTGCCAAATGTCAGTATGTAAATACGTGATGAGAAAAGCATATACAGAGTCAATGTAAATATTGGTCTGTTTCCCCTGGATCATGTGAATGCTCTGATAAGTGCACAGAATTCTGTGTTTTGGTAAGTAGTGCTTTTGGGGATGGCTTGTGCTTTAAGGACTGCATGTGAGGTTACTACCACATAGACTGCATGGCAGTGTCTGTCAGTCCTTCATGATGAGCTGTTATCAATGAAGAGATTAAGTTAGGTGAGGAAAGGGGCTGATTTTGCAGTCCATCTCAGAAGACAGGTAAAAAATTTTCACCTGGGGACAGGAGTGTGATGTTTGATATTCTGCTGGGGTTGGGAGGAGGGAAGCCAAGTTGAACAGTTGTGATGGACTCATAGTGGTGTCTGGATTTTAATGAAGAATAGATGAATTTTCTGGATTCAGGAGTAATGGCTAAGTTTTTGTCCTCAGAAGGTCTTTGAGATTATGGGCTGAAAGCACAGTGATAAATGATTGTAAGGTGAAGTTCAAATCTTTCTTTGTGAGAAAGGGTGCAGTCACTAGGGCCCACAAAATGGCTGGCCACTCTTTAACTATCAAATCCAGTTGCTTGGAGAGGTAGGATGCCAGTCGGTAGGTTTGCCCCAGTGGTTGTGCTAGATGACCAACAACATCCCCCTCTCTTTCATCTGTAAAGAGGTGGAAGTGTCATCAGCTGTCTGAGAGAGATAAAACAGTGGACAAAATTAGTAGATCCCATAGGTGAATAAATGCCCATTTTATCTCCTCTGGTGTTGTCAGAGGCCCTTTGGGTGTGTCTTTATAGGACCTGACACAGCAGTCTGGCCCAAACTGCAAAATTTAGTATCCAATGCCTGAAAAATCCTATCAGTTCTAAAGATGAGAGCATGAATTCTGTATCTGTTGATGATTAGAGTTTCTTAAAGGTCTGAATTCTTGTAAGTGAATTTTGTCCTGGTTGAAGGAGAATCCCCAGGCAAGTTACCTTTGGAAACAAGAGTTGGGCCTTAGCCATAAAGACCCTGTAGCCCTTGCTGTCCAGGAAATTAAGCAAAGCTTCTGTGGAAGTGCATGAGACCTGTAAAGATTGGCTTTACTGGGTTTTCCTATGTAAAGGAAAACAGGTGGTATGAATCTTTATGGAGGGGTATTTTAAAGAGAGCACCCATGAGATTTGATACAGAAAAATGAGTAGTGCCCAGGGGTCCTGGGATAGAGGAGTATATCAGTTGGGGACTGCTAGATGGATGGGAACAACCAAAGCTTTGATGAGGTGAAGATCATTGACCAAGCTATAAGCCTCTGATGGCTTTTTCACTGGAAGAATGGGAGTGTTGCAGGGCTAGATGGTGGGGATAACAAATCCTTCATCCAGGATGCGGTCAGTAATGGGCTTGAGGTCTCAACAGTATTCTATTGAAATAGGGAACTGAGGCCTGAAGATCTATAATAAAAGGAGGAAGAGGCTATGGCCCAGCCAACTGACTGGAGTTCAGTACCAGAAGAAGTGACGCCAGTAACAGTTGTGATCTGAACAGGGTGAGGGAGGTGCCAGAATTTGATAAGATGCCATGACTCAGTAATGGAGTAAAGGCATGACAGTATGGCCAGAAATTAATGAGTAAGTTTCCTCTTGAGCAAACATGATAGGTGACCATTCCATAGAAACTTAGAAAGGGCTCCATCAATGCCTATAACCAAGATCTGGGAAGGGAATATATGACCAGAGTGTTCAGCTAAAACAGAATATGTAACCTCCATATTCACCAAGAACTTTATAGTCTTACTCACTATTTGGAATGTTACCCTGAGCTCAAAGAGGGTGATGATGCTATTTGAATCCAAGCATATCCAGTCCTCCTCAGCAGGCCTAGAAGATTGAGAGAGAGGGGCCTGTATGGTTGGCCAGACTCACACATGGAGGCACTGGATTTGGGCCAGTCACTGGGGAGTCATGATTCCTATATCCTTTCTGTCTATGTCTACATATGCTGCACAGTTTCCCATGCATGCAAGATTCTGGGCATTGATGAGACCAGTGCAGCTCTTTACCACATCTAATACAAGTGGTACCTGCGGTGAAGGAAGGTGGAAGCCCTCCAACCTGCCAGCAGCAGAGAAGCTGCTAGAGCCCAAAATTGGAGGGCTGCCTTCTTCTGTATCTTAGTCTTTATTGGTATTGTACACCTTAAAGGCCATTTTTACCAGATCTCGCACAGGGGCATGGTGGCCCTCCTCTATCCTTTTAGGTTTCTTTTGGTATCTGGGGCTGATTGGGAAATAAAATGAATTGTCGATACTGTGATGCCCAGGGGAGACTCAGGGTCCACCTTACTGAATTCAATGCTTCTTGCAGACTTCTCAGGAACATGACAGGATTCTCATTCGATATTTGTATAATATCATGTAACCTATCATAATTAACCACCTTATTGGAAACCGTTTGTATTCATATTGGATCATACAAGTCACATAGTGATGGCATCATTGGCTGCCCTGATAATCGCAATTGGCAGATGCCTCCAGAACTGTATCTGCTCCTGGCAAGTGAGATTGGTAAGTTAGGCATTGCAGGTCTCTATGGTCTCTGGCCGCCTGAGAAATGGAGTTGAGAAAAAAATCCCAGATGTTCTGGCAGCTCAGAGAAAGTGTGATCAGGCTTTGGGCCTGAGAAGTCAACAGTGGTGGGGGAGGCTTGGCCTTATCCAGGAGAACCTGGGACAGAGAACAGAAAGAGCAAAGCTTTGGGGAGGAATGAAGGTCCCAAAAGGTTTTCAGTAAGACATCTTGAATCACTAGCCATTGAAGTGGCAGAAATTGTCCAATTTCATTCGAATATTAAAATTAAGCATGCCTTCGCTGGTCATTAAATCATTGTTTGAGTAGTAAGACATTTGTAACCCAAGCCTTAGCCCTGTCCTGTCCCTTTGATATTCGTCAATAGACATCCCACTGCATTCTTGGGGATATAACCCTGAAACTGTGAGTTGTCCATTCTGTCCTGATCCTCCTGCATCTAGTTCAGGCTCTAGAAAAGCATACTTATCTAGAGAGTTGAACTGAAAGGGTGCCTGGTTTCCCATGAGCAGAGGGCCAGTGAATGAAATGTCTTCCTAGATACTGGGTGCCATGTTAGCATGTTAGTTACCCAACAAGCAAATCATCAGTGAATGAGACATCTCATTAGGCACTGAAAGCTGAAAACGGTGTCCCACATGTACTATTTCCATGGGCCCAATAACCAAATAACGAAGAGGACTGTTGGGAAAAAAAAACACGCAAGGTGAGGGTCTTATCTAACTCAAAGTTGTCAGTCTAGAGCTGATAAATACCCCAGGATGTCAGCAGCTTGGATAGGAGGTGGGAGACCCAGGCTTTACAGGGGGGAGTGGATCTACAATTCACCTCCTTGGTCTTCAGCATCAAATTGCTTAGACCTGATCAGTGCCAGGACAACACTATCAACTGAAGACCAAATAGCAAGAAAACATTACATGAACCTTTCCCCAGCAGGAGTGGGGAGATTGGTCTGGCCAGGATCTGTTAGATATGTTAGATCTCTCTAAAATTGTTAACCAGGAGAGAAAGGGGGTATTCATTGTTTGTCCCATCTGATCTGGCAGTCAGTCACACGTGCACCCAATTCAAAGTAAGAACAACTAAAGGATTCAAGACAAATTTTTTGTGAATTAAATCCTATGAATTAAAATCCTATGAATGAAAAGAGGGATTGGCTTCAGAAACCTTCAGTTCCTGGGCATCACAAGTTGGGTTCTTAGGACTATCTATATAAAATTTGAGGCTTCTCTCCAGTATTCACAATGGGCTGTTTTCTCCTGTTGGAAAGGCACATTCAAATCCTCTGCCCATTGTTAATCATGGATCTGGGCTCTCTATTATCTGGGAATTGGGTCCTTTCATCATACCATAGGCTCAAGTGTAACTTCTTGGATGGGCCAATGCCTTTGAAAACGTGTTACTAGTGCATTTTTGGGGGAAAAAATGATATATTTGCCAGGCCTAACTGCTGATGGCAACTAACTCCCCATTTTTGTTTTTGTAATTGAGCTTTTAGATCTTGATGGACTCTCTCTGTAATAGTTAGTACTTAGAGATTATATGGGATTCCAGTAACATGGCCAATCTTCCAACATTTAAAGGCACTCAAGCTCAGTCACTGCTGCCTAAGTGTAGAAGTGAACATCCCTTGTCAAAAGACTCCCAGAAAAAAGAAAAGTGCTGGGAAAAAATCAATGCTATCAGGCAGTGCCCCTGCTCCACACCCCAAACTAGAGAAGTCTGCAGGCTCCCACTCTGTTCAGGTTGGTTTCCAGGAAGGTAAGCAAGTCCACGCATGTGCCCCAGCATGACACCACCTTCTGCCTGCTGGAGGGAGACTTTAGTAAAAAGAAATTGTTCCTGAGACTAGGTGTGCACAGCTTTGGACTTTCTTGCTGCAAACTGGTCCAAACCATCTGTTACTAATAAAGTATGGTGTAATATGAGTCTTAGTCTGTTGTGGCTGGCCTAAGATAACAAAACACTGCAAGCATGATTCTGAGCAAGTTAGGCTGATTCTCAGGTATGAGCTGTAGCCCAGGTTGCATGGGAATAAGTGGGAATAAGTGCCTATAGTTACAAAAACATATTTTAATTTAGCAAGTGGAATATAATAAGTAACATTTGTTCTCTGAGGAGAAAGCTGTTTTACCTTCTCCCAGACTACTTGAAATTTCTGGGTTATATGGATTCCCAAAATAATATTATCCAATCTGCCATGGTACAAGGTTGAGGGGAAGACCCTGAAGAAAAGTCTTAGTCCATGGTGAGTTAGGCTCATTTCTTCCATGGCTTTTGATTTGTTTTTACTACTTTTAAGTCTCCTGCCTCCCATGATTACCATGCTGCTGGGTGAGTCCTTCCAGGGTTACTGGGGAGGGCCTAGGGAAATTTTTAGTTCTCCAAAAGGCTTGCAACCCGGACTGCATTCTGATGTTACCGATGGTGCCAATCTGACCAGGGTCTTCCAGATTTTTAGCTGCCTGTGCATCTGAGATTTCTAACTCTCTGGATTTCAGCATATATTTCAGCATGTTCAGTGTAGGGTCATCAATCTTCCCATCATTATTACCCATGGCTTAAGAAAGAGAGGAGAGAGGCAGGCACCTGGATACACTGTTGGTCGTTCAGGCCCAGAGGGTTCCCTGAATCATTTTGGGTAGTTCTGAGCAGTCATTTTAGCCAGAAGCCATCGGTTCTCAAACAGGTTCAATCACTGTCATACATCCACAGCCATCCCTCAAAGTCGAAGATGAGAGGATAGGACAGAAGACAATGGGGTGCCTAACACTTCCCTTCTGCTACAACCTCTCATGGGAGTTAACTGTAGTTACATCATGGCCAGGGATTTCCATGTTGATGCAGTGCTACAGGGTACCAAGGATCACTTCCACAGGGTACAATTACATTTTAGAGGAAAAGCACTGTTACCTCACACCATCTTCTGATTTTAGGGAACTCACCTGAAGCAAAGCACTATGTTGACAATGTGATTTCTCTTGGAAAGCGCTGTGCTGAAGCTTATATAGCCAGCCACTTCCTTGATTCTTTTTCAGAGCTGCAAGTGAGAGGTAAAATGGTTCAGCCTTCATGACTCTACGTTGGGTGCCAGATCTGTGTAGCTTCCCCATACAGATTCCTCTAGTACCCCATTGTTGGAGGGGGTGAACCTGCTGCCTGCCACCCAGCCTCCCAGTGAGTGAGAGACAGCCACAACAGGGTTTCTGCCTAAGCAGTTCCAGATTATTTGGGAGATACAAACTCTTTTATAGGAACAGTAGGCAGTGTCTGGTGGAAAATTCCAGGAGTTTCAGAAGAGAAATACTAGGAGCCAATTGTCATCAGCAAGACTATGGAAGTCACCTCCCATAGGCCAGGGGCAAGTGAGAGAAATGGCCCCGGTAAACCAGCCTTTGTTTAAAATAACATGACACCCCTGCCCTGGTTCAAGCTCTGGGACCTTCTATGGCCACCATCTTGTTCACCATGTGTAACACAGTGACCCTGATCATAAGTCTCCGTCTTGTTGAATCAGTGACCTACTTGGCCTTTGAGACCCACAATGTTTCCAAGAGTATTTATTTCAGTTGCAAATAAGTCTCAGTAGGACTACTAACTAGCTTCTCAGACAGGTTAAAAAGCCCCCATGACAGAATGTATCCAGTAAGTATTTACTCTTATTTGTGTATCCTGATTGCTAACATTTTCCATGGCCTGTGGGCATACAAATTGTTAAACCACATGTTTCTTAAATCTTCTGCAAAAGCAATGAGGATCTAAAAAGAATATTTTAAATATCCTGTACAAGTGTTCTATAGTGATTGGCAAATCCATTAGCAATTTGCTTATTATATGGGAACTGAGTCCCATATTATGTCACACATTGCTCATTTTGAAAATATAGATATCTGTATATTCCAATGGAGTTTGCATGGCTGGACTGCTGCCCTGAAGTCCCGTTATACAAACTGAAAAAGGGGAAAATAATCCTCATCAGTATCCGGATTATGATCACACATACAGCTTAGCCTAAAAGCATTGAGAGGACTCTAGGCACAGAGACCACTTTTGAGCCACTTTTATGCTGTTTTTTGATTTCACTGATAAAATGCTGTAATTTTTGCTACATACATTGCTCCTTTTTCTGTATTTTATATTTTTGGGACTCAAACTCTGAAAATCCTAATTGCAGCTCTAGGGATCTGAAACATTATTTCTCGGTGCTACTACATCTAAAGAAGGAGCCATTGGAACAGTTACCACAACCTTTGAATATAGATAACTCTTATCCTTTTAACAATCAACTGAGGTCAGACCTCCTCACCCAAATTGTATTTCTGGTGAGACTCCTCATCTTCACTTCTCACTTTAAATCGAGAAAACATTGGCCATACTGATAGCAACTCTGATCAAAGCCCAAACAGACCCAAAATCTACAGGCACCTTCTTTCCTTGTCTCAATGCCTTTTCCAGATTCCACTTAAATCTGAAGCAAGTTTTCAGCACAAACAGCCCTCCCCTGGGATCCAATGATTAAACTCAATAGTAATCTTAATATAATGATTTATCTGACCTTGAGAGACTCAGGCCCTAATTTTTTTAAGAACATCATACAGCAAGAATGGCAAGCAGAATAGACTTACAGTGTCTGTTACTATCTGATAACTCATCTCTTTGGGGCTTTTGGCATCACCAGCACCTTTGATGTGCTTCTTTTCAGATTTCTGTTAAGGCACCACTTACGGATCATGCCTTTGATGAGTTTGAGACCAAAATATTGATGACTGTGCTGAGAAAGATTAGGATACAGTGGATGCTAGGTGAGTAAAATGACACAGATTGTATTGAACTCAAAGTGGTATATAATATTAGCCAGATTACTTAGGCAAATATGGAAAGCCCCTGCAAACAAGGAAATGAAGTAACAATCACCATAGTTGCAAAAGAGTAGACATGTTTTTCAGGAATTCAGTCTAACTATCAAGACAAATAAGGAAGGTGATATGCTTGGTTACAAGCAGGTAATGAGAAAGAAGGCAAGGTGGGGGGAGCACTAATGATTCATAGCAATGCTTCACCCACAAAACAGCTACAGTCCTGCACAAAGAGTTGCCTTGCCACTAGCACTCTCTGTCTGCTGATACTGTATGTGTTCTGGGGTGCTTGGCCATCCAATGGACGGACTCAGAGGTACAATTTCACAAGATACATTCAAACTCTGTACTCATACTCTTGCAAACTCCAGAAAATACAAAATGGACACCAGTTTATATATTATATATGGAATACATATCATATGTAATATAATTATTTATATGTATGTACAAATACATATACAAGCATATTTATACACACAAATGCACAAACACACACACACACACACATACATTCTTATGGAATACTTCAAAAATAACATTCTTGAATTCACTTTTGTTTACCATGATCTTCACAGTTTCCAAATGCATGGCACACAGAGCAGAGGGAGGACCAGAGTGGAGCAGGTGCACAGAAAGAGGTTTGTATACCAACTGTAGAGACTCTCGGATCCTCACCAAGGACTATCAGTAAGAGCACCAAGGACTACATCCTAACTACCAAGGAGACAATGGAGAATTGGAGTGCCCTCAGAGGCTGACAACTCTAATGTCATCCACCCTGATTTGGATCTACCACATGGGATGGAAGAAACCCAAATCCTTCCTCGCAGGATCCAAGGTCATTGGAAAAACATCTAGGATCCCTGAGCAGTCTGCAGAAACAAAAGAACAGCAAACATCCTTTGGGACTAGGGAGAGGAGCTTTTTCTGGTCCTTACTTAGTTTCAACTTTGGATCTCCACCCTCTCTTGCAATGACCAACAGTGTCGCTCTGGACCTCCTCCCCCCATCAAAAAAAAAAAAATTAGAATAGATAGAAAATAACAAGGAAAGCTTAGAACCAGACAGGAATCAGTCAGTGTGGACTCACTCATAGCTTACTAAGTAGGACACAAAGATATTTAGTCCTCACTAAGGTATTAAAGATTTCTCTGCACATCCCTCCTAAAACTGTTTTGCACTTCAACAGTTGACATATGCCTTGTTAGAATTATATGCTAGTGTAGACTATCTTAAAATCTGCTGAGTTCAGCAAAATGATGCTTCAACACTATAAACTGCTTAATACTAAAATGAAAATAGACATGAGACAGCTGAATAGTACTCTATAGCCATTTTAAGGTGAATAGAAGCTGGTTGAAATGTCAATGAAGTAGTCACAGGATGTGGTTAAGAACTTGCATTTTTTTTGACATATAGATACGCAATACCCTGTCAAATAATTCCATAGTGTTGTAAATTGCTGTTGATGTCATGTTGTGACTTTTAATTGATCAGGATGATATTCTGCCAGCTCTGCCATCAGACCAGAGATGATCTCCCCAAGAAATCGATAAATTTATCTGCACAATAAGATGATGGACTCTATGCTTTGTATATGCATGCCATGAAAGAATCTTGACTGAATTTGAATTGTAATACTTCAACAAGGTGGAGGAATCCATCATGGGGGGAGGACACAAGGAGGGATTGGAGGAATCCCAGAACCTATGAAACTTTGTCACATAATGCAATGTAATTTAAAAAATGCATTGCACATTATCTTTTGAAAATGAAATTTGAAAGAAATGATAGGTCTAACAATTTACAGCATCTACAACAGCTTGGGTGCAGATTTTGTCAACCCCTATTTATTCTTAATTTTATATTTCATTATTTTTATATGTTGGATTTTGTGCAAAGGGTTTGAGGTAAGTAGGTGAAACCATTGTTGCCATCCTCTCTTTCTCCTTGCTCTATCTGGTGAAATGGGGAACATGAGGAGAAAACCCAGACCGAACCCCTGAACCATTTTGGTGCTACCAATATCTACCATATTTCTTCCTTTCTTCTGAACTGTTCCTTGTATTTAAACAATTCCGAATTGCTGTTGTTATCACCACTCCAATTGCAATGAAATCTCTTCAGAGTTCACTGGCTTCCAAAATCCATACTAGAGTCTCTCGTTGCCCAGGTATTTCCTGCCAATATTTAGTTGAAGTTATTGATTGACTTGTTTTGGCCCCGGTCTTCTCTTATGGTACCAGATGTCTTCTTTAGATGCTGCCATAACCTACAGATGAATCTGCATATGCTGTCCAGTGCTCCATCTAAGCCAGTGAGGAAGAACAACTCTGACACATGCACTCCAAGATCAGACCATGGAGCTTGCAATTCTCTCTATTGGAGTTCTGTGTTCAGTGGTTCAGTTGGTGTTTGACACAGAGAAACCTCACATGATGTGATCCCAACCTTGATTAATGTGTGTTCTACCAATATGGGGTCCAGCACAATCTGTTGCCAACTTTGTCCTATACACACATTGGTAGCTATAATTGCTGGGTCAGTTTTGTCCCAGCCCTGTCCTCAATGTTAGAGTCTGGGTCAAAGTCCCCAGACGTTAGGGTGTGAGCTAGTCAACTCCCCGAGAATGACAAAGAGTCTTACTGGTAATGCAAACAGCAAACAGAGTTTATTGAGCCAGCATGCTGGGGCCAGACTATACTTGGGGCACACAGGCCAACCAAGCTGGGCGGTCAGACTCCGAAGGAGCCCAAGACAAAAGATTATATAGGTCCTTTTGGGATGGGAAATATATGAAAATTAACAGCTTTAGACATGTTAATTTTGTATGGCCTTCAGTCACAGGGAGCTTGTTTCATTCCCATGCTCATTATTTTTATGGCTCATTTTATGTTCACACTCTAATTTTTTTTTTTTTTTTTTTTTTTTTTGCTGTTTTTGGGACTGGAGAAGAATTGCGTCTTTGCCCTCCTCCTCGTACTTGGGTTCACAAAGTTGTAAGGCAGCAAAGAACAGATTTATTGCTGAAGCGGAATCCTCCCAAAGTCTGGCTGCCTCTGGCCTAGCAAAGTAGTAGTTTTTCTTAGCACAAAGGAATCTCACACTGCTTAACAAAAATACACAGTTTTAGTGTCCTAATATACTGTTATAGCATTTACCTATATTTCAACACTCTTTTCTTTTTTGTATTAGACTGAGGAATCTTGTTTAGCATAGGGCTGCTGCTGGAACTGTTGTCGGAGGACTAGCAACTGGATAGTACTGACATGATCTCTTACAAATTTTATTAGTCTGTTTGGGACACAGGGCCCGATTGTAGCTAGTAGAACTAGAATGACTATAGGCCCTATTAAAGAGGACAATAGTGTAGTTAGCCATGGGCTCATGTTGAACCACGACTCAAATTACCCTTGCTGGGATTCTCGGTTTTTTTTGTTTTTGTTTTTTTGTTTGTTTGCTTTTTGGGGGGGGGGGGGACTAGACTTTTATGGAGCTTAGCCATGAAGTCTCTCACTATTCTAGTATGTTTTGCATAGAAGCAACACTTTTCTTCCAGGACTACGTAAAGACCACCTTGTCTCAGGAATACTAGGTCCAACCCCTATGATTTTGTAGGACTATTTTAGATATGGAGGTGAGGGATTTCTCTTAATAGCTAATAGATCATTCTATGCACTCTAGGTCTTTATCAATTGTTGTTTGTACGGAGTTGATCTCTCTGGTCTGGGTGATTAAGGATGCAACCCTTGTTTTTGTGCCCACTTGTCTTAGACCTAACAGGGTAGCTATGGTCAGAACAGTCATGGGCTCTCTCTTATACTTTAGGACAGTCAGGTTTTCAATGTTGGAGTACATCATTTTTAGTGTGATACAGGACACGAGAGAGAACTGTCACAATTACACAAAAATTAGTAGTTGCACTAAAAACAGCAATAGATAAGTGCTGGGTTAATCTAGTGTGAGAGAAAACAACCACCTCCTAGTTTTAATTGAAATAACAAAGCTTGTCTGTGCTTGTCTTTAGGGACAGTGCTAATGCAGAATCCCTGTCTATTAACTTGGGCCATAGCTAGAGGGGGGCTCTTGTCAATCCAGTTAGTTGGGGCTATTGTTGAATAGCTCTAGGTAGAGTTGACACTGATAATCTCATAAAATGGGTGGTAGACATTGTAATATAATCAACATTTTTGGGTAAGGTCAGGACTAATAATGTTTAGGGTGTCATACAGTGCATAGATTAGCTTCCACAGAGAGGGGAAGCTTTAGCCTGTTCCTCTCCTATAGTGGGAGTGTTGGAAGGAAGGAGTCTGTAAGGGGGCTGCTGGAAGAAGAAAGGGGGTAATGGGCTCCACCGTTTGAGACACCAGGATGATTCCACTGGGGTTGCGGGTGTATGAGTGATATATCACAACACTCCAGGCCAATTTGGATATTTATTTTTTATCTCTCTTTTTTAGCTTAGTGAATCTGTCTTTAAGTCACTTGGGGGCTTGCCACAAGAATTCTTAACCTAAGGAAGTGAACGCCACATTTCCCATGTCAATGGATGAACAAAAAGAGCTGGGTTAAATTTGACTTAGCAATTGCCAACTTTTGGGGCCTATTATTAGAAGTTATATAGTCTGAACTCCTACAATAATATTCACTCACACCTCCACATGTACCGTAAGTCTTTCTAATGGATTTAGGGCAAGCATAGAAACCTGCCACACATCACCGTTTGCGGACCATTTGTTTGTGGTTAAGTCTGTCAAGCTGAAGTGTTGTCTAGGCAAGAACCTCATGAGTGTGGCCATCCTTTAGTTTCTAGGTGATGTGGGAAGGCTGATGTGGATTGTCAGTAGTGGTCTCATTGCCTAAGGCTGTAAGGACTATGAAGATGAGTCCGAGGGATGTGTAGACTGGGTGCTTGCCTTGGAGTTTTTCACTAACTTTAGTTTTAGAGGGTTGCTGGGATGCTGTTGTGTTTTCCATGAGTTTTTGGTCTCTGGTTCAGGGGAAAGAGCAGCGGCCTTTTGGACATGTATGTGATGCACTCATGATCCAACTCTGTCAAACTTTAGGGGAATTGGGGTAGTAAAAAGTACAATATAAGGGCCTTTTTAACGTGACTCAAGAGTTTTGGCTTGATGATGTTGTACCCAGTCCCCCGGGATAATGCCATGCTCCAGGCTTGGATATTCATTCTTTCATAATAAGTCTGTAGTAGAGGCCAAATTTCTTGCTGCACTGTGAGCAATGCCTGCATGCTGGCCAAGTAATTTGGAGCAACTTTGGTCTTGTCCATAGAGAGAGCTCATTGGATAATAGGGGATGGAGCCCCGTGCATAATTTTGAATGCGGTCAATCCATGCACACAAGCAGAATTCCAAGTTTGGAAGATGGTGAAGGAAAGGAGAGTCACCTAGTCTTTGCTAGTCTCAAAGGCTAATTTAGATAAGGTCTTTTTAATGGTTTTGTTCATTCTCTCTACTTGCCTTCAGCTTTGTGGGTTGTATTCACAATGCAGCTTTTAATTTGTTTCTATGGCTCAGGCCAGCTTTTGTAGGACTTTATTAATGAAAGCTGGGCCGTTGTCTGATCCTAGCATAATTGGAATCCTATAATGAGGCATAGTTTCCTCAAGCAATATTTTAGCTGCCACTTGACTGGTTTCTTTCTTAGTAGGGAATGCTTTTACCCACCCTGAAAATGTGTCTACAAAGACCAGAAGATACCAGTACTCAAACTTTTTTTGGCTTTATCTCTGTAAAGTCTACTTCTCAATTGTGTCCCGGTGCTCATTTCAAACTTGAGTACTTGCATATGGAATCTCCTCTCTTGCTGCGTTTCATTGCCTGGCATTTCACACACTGTGCCACTATTAAACTGGCCTCAGCGTTTCAAAGTGGAAACCAGAGGGAGGCAGTGATGAATAGATCCAGCAGTTTTCTCTATCCTAAGTAGGTGGTCTCAGGTAAGTTGGTGATGAAAAATTTCCCCAGATTTGAACGCAAAAGCAATCTTCTCTCTAAGTCCCTATGCAAATTGTCCAACTTGGTCTCCTGGAGATGTTGGCATTGGATCCACTCCAAATCTTCAGAGGTACAGTTTGTCTAGGGCAGCAAAGCGGGGAGCTCTGGTATTGGTAAGTCTATTGTTGCTATTTGGACAGCTTCCTCCTCCTTGTTTTTGGAGTCTGACAGCCATGGCCACCCTTTTTGCTTCTTCATTTGCATGGCAGTTCCCTACTGCCTCAGTAGTGTTTACTGACTGATGACTGGGTATACGCACTATGGCAGCAGCCCTGGGTTTCTCTATAGCTGTAAGTAGGCATTGTACTTCTGCCAAGTTTCGCAGCTCTCTCCCCTCAGCTGACATGAAGCCTCGCTCACGGTATATGGCGCCGTTAACATGCACAGTACTGAAGACATACTGGCTGTCTGTGTAAACAGTCACCCGTCTTTCTTAAGCTCTCTTGAGAGCCTTGGACAGCGCAATTAGCTCTGCCTTTTCCGCTGAAGTCCCTGGGGGAAGGGCACAGCTCCAGACTGTCTTTCTGTTGTGGTCAACCACCAGTGCCCCTACCCTTCACACTTTATTCTTCACAAAGCTACTACCATCTGTGAACCAGATCAACTCACTGTTTGGCAAGGTCGTGTCCAGGAGATCATGATGAGCTTGAGTGACTTCTGACAGGATCTCACGGCAGTCATGAAGGGGGGTCTCCAAATCCGGGTTAGGCAGCAAGGTGGCAGGGTTCAAGATGGCTGGTTGAGGAACACAATTCTGGGAGAATCTACTAAGAGCCCTTGATCGTGTGTGAGTCTTGCATTGCTCATTCATTTATCGGGGGGTTGTCTCAGGATTCCCTCTACAACATGAGGAGTTATGATCTTTAAGTTCTGGCCAAAAGTCAGTTTGTCTGCAACTTGCACCATGAGCGCATTAGCAGCTATGACATGGAGGCATGGTGGCCAGCCAGCAGTTACATGATTAAGCTTCTTTGATAAATAAGCCACTGGTCACTTCCATGGGCTCAATTGTTGGGTTAGGACTCTTTTTGCAATTCTCTTTCTTTTATCCATGAAGAGGATAAAAGGTTTTAACGGGTTAGGGAGTGTCAGTGCTGGGGCTTTAAGGAAGGCAGCTCTTACTTCTTCAAAGCCTTTGTTGGCATTTCTCTAGCCATTTCCAGTCCTTTGGTTCTTTGGCAGCTTCATGTAGGGGCCTAGCCATCTCTGCATAACTCGGTATTCAGAGTCAGCAATCACCCGTCGACCCCAAGATTTCTCTCACCTCTCGTGGGGAGGTGGGTACGAGAATTCTGAAAATAGTTTTTTCCATGGCCTCTGTTAGGCATCGAGTCCCCTCCTTAAGTTTATACCTTAGATAGGTTACCAATTGTTTGTAGATCTGGGCCTTCCTTGCACTGGCCAGATAAACCAATCTTCCCAGCTCTTGAAGCAAGACTCTAGCAGTCTTTTGGCAATCTTCTATAGTCAGAGTGGTGAGGAGTAAATCATCTGCATCTTGCAGCAGAATCACTGCGGGGTGTGCCTGCCAATATGGTTCTAGGTCTTGGCTAAGTGCCTCATTACAAAGGGTGGGCGAGCTTTTAAATCCTTGGTGGAGCCGAGTCCAGGTCAACTGATCAGTCTTGCCTACTTCGCACCACTCAAAAGCAAATATCGGCTGGCTTACTGGGGCCAAGGCTATGCTGAAGAACGCATCCTTCAGATCAAGAGTTGTATAGTAAATATGTGAAGGAGGGAGGCGGCTTAGAAGAGTATACAGATTAGGCACTGTGGGATGGATATCTTCCACTCTCATTCAGTCTCCTCAAATCTTGGACTGGGTGATAGTCCTGCCTATTTGGCTTTTTCACTGGGAGCAGTGGCGTGTTTCATGGACAGTGGAAGGCCTTAAGAATACCAGACACTATCAACCTGTGAATGTGGAGCACAATGCCTTTAGAATCCGGTTCAGCCCTAAAGTGCATGCCGACCAAGAAGAGACTTGGGTGAGAGGCCATGATTGGGGACTTAGGCCATGATTGGGGACTTAGATTATACCAGTCAGGGACAGATATGGGTATATTATTTTCTATCAAATTGTTTAAAAAAAACTCTTAGTGCTAAATATCCTGCCAATAGTGGATTGAATAATATAATTGCATATAAGCCTCCTTTACCCCAACCTCCTATCTGACTTCCCATTCCTTCCCCAACCCCTCAACCTCTCCCATTTTCTATCATTTCTCACTCTCTACCTCACTCATCATTTCCTCCTTTATGTCTTAATCTCCCTGACTTCCTCCCTGACAGTTTTATTTTGACCTTGGTTAACCAAACCACCTTAACAGTTAATGATTGTCACCTGAATTTATGAATGACGGTTGGCTTTGTACAAATGCCCCTCCCCAATTTTATGAAGGTATTGCCTTAATTGATGTTTTTTATTATTCCAATTCTTCCTCCTCTTGCAGGTGGACACAGCAGCAATTGGTCTGGTATGTCTTTAACCCAGGTTGTTGGTTTAGGTCTCTGCTTGACTACCTCCCATAGATTCCCCCATTTAGATTCCTTCTCTTATTTGTGTAATTTCACCATTATTCGAGCAGCCCATTCTCACTACCTTCTTCCCCCCAGTGATGCTTGGTGGGCCTGAACTGGTGGCCTCACTCGCTGCCTTTCCTATTTTATAAGGAATTTTGTATTTTACTCCAGTTAGTTCCTCTCTTGTCCTATTATGCCTCCAAAGAATTTTTTCAACTGTGTAAATCTAATCCCACTTCCCCCTCCCATTCAATGCGTAAGCCTATCACTGCACTTTCCATTTCTGTTCTGTTAGGACTTGGTGCTGCTGGCGTCAGCACTGGCATTTCCTCCCTCATTCTTTCCCAGAATTGGTATGCCAAGCTACATTCTACCACTGATGAAAATATACAATGTTTACAACAAGGCATTGATGATTTATCCGATTATCTCTCTGCCTTATCTGAGGTAGTGTTACAAAATCGCCACAGCTTAGATCTATTGTTCTGCAGCAAGGAGGCCTATGTGCTGCCCTTAAAGAAGAATGTTGCTTTTATGTAGATAAAACAGGTGTTGTAAACGAAAGCATGAAAAGGATTAGTAAAGGCCTTAAAAAATGAAAACTAGAAAGTGAAAAGGAGGAAAGCTGGTATAAAACTTTGTTTTCTTCATCCCCCTGGCACACTACCTTATTATCCACTATATTGGGGACCGTAGTTAGATTATTGCTTTTGATTTCCATTAGTCCCTGGGCATTCACTAAAGTCACTAACTTGATAAAACAGCAAATTGAAAATTTAGCTTCTAAACCCACCCAAGCATGTTACCATTGCTTAGCTCTAGAAGATAGATTGTGCTCAGAGAGCCCTGACTCCTCAAGAAGTGAACCCCCATGTTATAATGCATAACTCCAGTCTTCTGGCCGGTTCACCTAAGGTAATGTAGCTGTTTAGGGTTGGGGCGGTGTGTCCCAGAAGGGCTGTTATTTATGGCAGCATTGCCAGGGAATCCGTGCTGCAGCTACGAATTGTTGCACAGCCCTTTTCTAGTAAGCGTTTAGCCAATGATGGGCACCTTTCTGATACCCTGCCAACCTAAGACAGGGAGCCCTGGATGACTGGCAGGGCTGCCCAGAGATGGGTAAGAGCTGAGGGTCTCTCAGTATGAACCTAAGACAGGCAGCGCTTATCTTGCCTTGATGAACCTTTTTTCTTTTTGCCACATTCATTGATATATAGAAAAAAGGGGGAGATATTAGGAGCCATGTACTACACTGAAGCCATTTTGAATATAGAACTACAGGTCAGGGGAAAACGCCCAGTTGGCTACATGCTTGGGAAAGAGGTCATGAAACTAATCACACGCTTAGTTTCAATTGTTTCTAGCAACAGTTTCAGAATGTGATTTATGCTGTACCTGCCAACATCTTGTACCTACACTATTATTCATACAGTGGTTACTATTATTGATATGGTGGCTGCTCAAGAACAATCAGTCTTGAGAGCATGGCTTGCCTCCCAGTTTCTCCTTCCCTCCCAGAGCCTTAGTTACTGAAGAATATAAAAATCCTCAATTGAAAATAATAATTTGACAGCTTGATCAGACCTACTGTCTTGCTGTCCATTCTTTGTGTCTCTTGTCCCTTCATTCTCTCCTAGGATGGTTGAGACCCCCATTGACTGTCCCGCTGGATGAGACACCAACCAACAGTTGCTTTCTAACTTTCAATGCAGTCTGCTAACATATGTTGTGCGATTGATTAGAAGCTCTTAAGGGTTGATATTGACAGATACTACTTTGTTCTTTTCATCTGGGCAATCGGTTATTCCTCATATTATGTATTTAGCGTGTTTGTTTCTTTGGTTTTGTCATTTAATTAGGATATTCTCCAAGTCTACTTGTGGTTATTATAAGTGGCTATTCTTTTTAAGCACATCTTCAAGTGACATTTTTTGAACTGATCTTGCAGAGTCAATGTGTTTCAGCTTTGTGGGCATTAAAAATATTGTCTTTCAATGTCAGCAGCAATGGAAAGATTTGCTGGGTATGAGAGTCTGGGATGACAATGTGTTCTTTTATAATCTGGTTCTGTACTCCATTCTTTTCCAGTGTATAAAAGTTAGAGATAGGACAGCTGTGAGTCTAATTGTGATCCTTCATAAGTTATTTGACATTTCTCAAGTATAAATTTAAAATCTTCAACTAAAGAGGGCTTTATGATGACATGGCAAGCAACATTTTTATTTGACTCTATTTAAATGGAGTGTGTGCTCCTCCTGTGGCTTATTTCTCTTCTTTCCCAATAGTAGGGAACTTATCATTTTATTTCATTGAATGCATCTTAGTCTAGCTTCTCTGTCCAATTCTTCATTAACTCCCATTATTCTTTTTTTTTTTTAAGATTTATTCATTTTATTACAGCCAGATATACACAGAGGAGAGACAGAGAGGAAGATCTTCCTTCCGATGATTCACTCCCCAAGTGAGCCGCAACGGGCCGATGCGCGCCGATCCGAAGCCTGGAACCTGGAACCTCTTCCGGGTCTCCCACGCGGGTGCAGTGTCCCAAAGCTTTGGGCTGTCCTCAACTGCTTTCCCAGACCACAAGCAGGGAGCTGGATGGGAAGTGAAGCTGCCGGGATTAGAACCGGCGCCCATATGGGATCCCGGGGCTTTCAAGGCGAGGACTCTAGCCGCTAGGCCACGCCGCCGGGCCCAACTCCCATTATTCTTATGCTTGGTTTCTAATTGCAGTTTATCAACTCCAAGATATATATATTTTTTACTTTGATGTAGTTCTACTTCCATCTTATCTTAAAAAAACACATTTATTTGCTTTAAAAAACATAAGACTTCTTGTACGCTAAAGCATAAGCATGTTTCATCTACAAAGTCAGAATATCTTCCTCATGGAACACGCAGGAAGAAAGGAAAAACACACACATGGCAAAGTAGTCACAGATTACCTCTAAAATTATTAAGACTTTCAGCCAGAAAAATTAATCTTTTGAAAACAAAAGTATAACAATAACAAAAAGCCATATTTCACACCTGGTACTAACAGTAAACATTCATAGTACAAAATTATCTGTTAAAATCAAAGTCCTATATATTGAAAGTATTAATATCATCAAAATACCCATCATACTTAAAGCAATTTACAAGCTTATTGCAATCTCAAAATACCAAAGACATTTTTTTCTCATATCTAGAACATTTTTTTAACTATTTTTCGGATTGACATCATTTCATAACAGCCACATCAATCACAGCATGAATAACAACAGCAACAATGTCAACAACAAATTGTAGCACCTTGATTAAGAAATGTGCCACTGAGTAGGCAGCACATGCTTAACTAAAAGGAAACACAGAAGTCTCTTAGGAACTATGTTGCCATTGCATACTCCATGGGCACTTGATGAACTCCACTAGAGAAAAGAAATTATTTGGAAGCAAACAAACTGACATAAAAATATCAAAACATCTGAGACACAGCCAAAACAGCCAACAGATGCTCAATGGACTATTGGAGTTACCCTTTCCATGTTGGCTTCCTTATATGAGAGACAATATATGGTATTTGTTCTTTTGTGATTGACTCATTTCGATGAGCATAATGGTTTCCAGTTGGGACCACCTGGTTTTAAATAGAATAACCTCGCTCTTCTTAATAGCTGAATAATATTCCATTGAGTAGATGTACCACAGTTTCCATAACCACTCTTCCTTGGATGCACATCTGGTTTGTTTCCATGTCTTTGCTATTGTAGATTGTACTGCTGTAAATATAGGATTACAGATCCCCTTCTCATATGCAGATTTTATTTCTGTTGGGTATATTCCTAAGAGAGGGCTTGCTGGGTCATATGGCATGTTTATTTGCAATTTCCCAAGCACTCTCCATACTAATTTCCACATTGATTGTATTAGCCTGCACTCCCACCAGCAGTGAAGGAGGGTACCTTTCTCCCCACATCCATGCCAGCAGGTGTGGTTTTTTGAGTTCTGAATGTAGGCCAGTCTCACAGGAGTTAGGTGGTACCTCAAGGTGGTTTTCATTTGTAACTCTCTGATGGCTAGAGAGCCTGAGCATCTTTTCATATGTTTGTTAGCCATTTGAACCTGTTCTTTTGAGAAATGTCTGTTCATTTCCTTTGCCCATTTTGCTACAGGGGTGCTTTTTTGTTTGTTTGTTTGTTTGTTTTTTTATTGTCCCTGGGTTTCTGAAGCTCTTTGTAGATCCTGGATATTAGTCCCCTATCACTTGTGTAGAATGCAAAACTTTTCTCCCATTCTGTTGGTTGCTTCTTCAGTTTGTTAATTGTTTCCTTTGCTGTACAGAAGCTTCTAGAGCGATGTGGTCCCATTTGTTCATTTTGGATTTGCTCGCCGTTGCTTTAGGCGTCTTTTCTAAGAAGTCTTTCCCTGTTCAATATCTTGGAGTGTGCTTCCTATGTTTTCCTTTAGTATTTTGATGGTTTCTGGGTGTAGGTTTAGGTCCTTGAGCCAATTAGAGCTGATTTTTGTATAGTGCGAAGGTGTGGGACCTGCTTCTTTATTCTGCAAACTGCTACCCAGTTGTCCCAACAGCTTTTATTGAATAGACCAGGATTTTTACCTGGATTGTTTTCAGTTTTCTTGTCAAAGAGTAGTTGACTATACATGTGTGAATTCCCTTCTGGTGTTTCTATTCTGTTCCTCTGATCTTCTTCTCTGTTTCTGTACCAGTACCAAACTGTTTTGATAACCACTGCTTTATATTATGTCTTGAGGTCTGGAATTGTGATTCCTCCAGTTTGATTTATATTTTTCAAGACAGCTTTAGCTATTCGTGGTCTTTTGTGATTCCAGATGAACTTCTCTTTTTTAAAAATTATTTATTATTTAACTTCATTAATTACATTGTATTATGTGACACAGTTACATAGATACTTGGGTTCTCCCCACCCCTCCCCAAACCCTCCCACCATGGTGGATTCCTCCACCTTGTTGCATAACCACAGCTCAAGTTCAGTTGAGATTCCCCCATTGCAAGTGTATAACAAACATAGAGTCCAACATCTTATTGTCCAGCCAAGTTCAACGGCTTCTTAGGTATACCCTCTCTGGTCTGAAGACAGAGCCAGCAGAGTATCATCCCAGTCAATTGAAAGCTCCAACATACCATCAGCAAAAATTTACATCATTATGGAATTAATTGACATAGTAATGAGTAACCAATATGGTAAAGATAAATGCGAGTTCCCAGCCACCTTCTGTGACAACGTCACCTATACTTCAATTTTAGTTTATACACAACATATAACATTCAAGACATAACATGTTATACATAACATCATATCATCTTAAATTAAGGCAAACATGTGGTATTTAACCTTTTGGGATTGGCTCATTTCCCTTAGCATTATGGTTTCCAGTTTGGCCCATTTGACCACAAAGAACTGCATTTTGTTTTTTTTTAATAGCTGAGTAGTATTCCATGGAGTAGATGAAGCATAGCTTTCTTATCCAATCCTCTGTTGATGGGCATTTTAGTTGCTTCCATGTTTTTGCAATTACTGATTGTGCTGCTATGAGCATTGGAGTGCATGTTGGTTTCTCATAAAACAATTGTTCTCGATATATTCCTAGGAGTGCTATTGCTGGATTATACGGTATGTTGAATTTGAGTTGTTTGAATATTCTCCATACTGATTTCCATAGAGGCTGTACCAGCCTGCAGCCCCACCAGCAGTGGAATAGGGATCCCTTTTCCCTGCAACCTTGCAAACAAGTGTTGTTGGTGCTTTTATTCATGTGGGCCAGTCTTACTGGCGTTAGGTGGTACCTCAGTGCTACGGGGTAAACTCATCGCAATTGGAGCTCATGTCAAGGCCCAAGAGAGGCGCCAAATACAGGAACTAAAGACACACCTCCAGGAATTGGAAAAACAACAGTAGAAGAGCCCCACACACAATAGGAAACAAGAAATCATCAAAACAAGGGAGGAAATCAAACAGATAGAAATAAAAAAAAACATACACAAAAGCAATGAATCAAAAAGATGGTTTTTTGAGAAGATAAACAAGATAGACAAAGAAAAAACAAGAGAAGGCAAGAATTAACAGCATCAAAGATGAAAAAGGCAACATAAGCACAGACACCGCATCCATTAAGGTCATAATTAGAAATTACTACAAAGCACTGTACTCCAACAAATCAGAAGATCACCAAGAAATGGAAAAGTTCTTAGACTTCTACCACCTGCCAAAACTTAGCCCAGAGGCAACAAATGACCTGAACAAACCCATAACTGAAGTAGAGATTGAATCAGTGATCAAAGACCGCCCAACAAAGAAAAGCCCAGGCCCAGACGGCTTCACTACAGAATTCTAGAAAACATTCCGAACAGAACTGACCCCAATCCTCTACAAACTCTTCAAAACAATAGAAAAAGAGGCAACCCTTCCAAACTCATTCTATGAAGCCAACATTACCTTAATCCCAAAACCAGACAGAGAACTAACAGAGAAGGAAAACTACAGACCTATCTCTCTGATGAACATTGATGCTAAGATTCTCAACAAAATCCTAGCCAACAGAATTCAAAAACACATCAGACAGATCATTCATCCAGATCAAGTAGGATTCATCGCTGGAATGCAGGGATGGTTCAACATTCGGAAATCCATCAATGTGATACACCACATCCAAAAACTGAAAAACAAGAATCACATGATAGTATCAATAGATGCAGAAAAAGCTTTCGACAAAATCCAACAGTACTTCCTACTAAAAACCCTAACCAAGGTAGGCATAGATGGAAAAATCCACAATATAATTAAAGCCATATATGAAAAACCCAACGCCAGCATCATACTGAATGGAGAAAAGCTGGAACCCTTCCCACTGAGATCTGGAATAAGACAGGGATGTCCACTTTCTCCACTATTATTCAACATAGTTCTAGCGGTACTTGCTGAGGCCATAAGACAAGAAAAAGAAATCAGAGGAATCCAAATGGGAAACGAAGAAGTCAAGCTCTCACTATATGCAGATGATATGATTCTTTATGTAGAAGACCCAAGAGACTCAACAGAGAACTTGTACGAGAGTTTGGTGGAGTAGCAGGGTACAAAATAAATGAACAAAAATCAACAGCCATAGTGTATGCTAAGAGCCCCAAGATGGAAAAAGACTTAACCAGCAAGAAACCATTCAAAATAACAGAGAAACGCATGGAATATCTGGGAATAAACCTAACCAAAAATGTAGGAGACTTATTTGAAGAAAACGACAAACTACTTAAAAAAGAAATTGAACAAGACCTCAAAAGATGGAGTAACATCCCATGCTCCTGGATAGGTAAAATCAATATCATTAAAATGTCTATACTGCCAAAAGCAATATATACATTCAAAGCAATCCCAATCAAATTGCCCAAAACATTCTTCATGGAATTGGAAACAATGATCCAAAGGTTCATCTGGAAGCACAAAAAACCACGGATAGCTAGAACCATCCTGAAGAACAGGAAGTTAGCAGGGGGAATCACAGTTCCGGACCTCTGGACATACTATAGAGCAGTGATTATCAAAACAGCTTGGTACTGGCACAAAGATAGAGAGGAAGATCAATGGAGCAGAATAGAAACACCAGAAGGAAACCCACACAGATACAGCCAAATAATCTTTGACAAAAAGACAAATGACAATCCAGGCAAATGGGAAGGTCTGTTCAATAAATGCTGTTAGGACAACTTGTTAATAGCCTGCAGAAACAAAAAGATAGATCCACATCTCTCATCATACAATAAGATCAGAACTAAATGGATAACAGATCTAAACCTACATCCAGATGAACTTCTGTATCATCTTTTCTATTTCTCAGAAGAATGTTCCTGGGATTTTGATTGAGATTGCATTGAATCTGTATATTGCTTTCGGTAATATGGCCATTTTGATAATGTTGGTGCTGCCAATCCAAGAACATGGTGAGGTTCTCCATTTTTCAAGGTCTTCTTCTATGTCTTATTAAAATGATTTATAGTTTTCATCATAGAGGTCTTTCACATCTTTAGTTAACTTAATTCCTAGGTATTTAAGATTCGTTTCCTCTATTTTAAAGGGAACTGAACTTACAATTTCTTTCTCAGTCATGGAATTATTTGTGTACACTAGTGCCATTGATTTGTGTTCATTAATTTTGTATCCTGCTACTTTGCCAAAGTCTCTTATGAGTTCCAATAGTCTCTTGACTGAGTCATTTGCTTCTCCTATATAGAGAATCATGTCATCTGCGAATAGCGATAATTTCAATTCCTCATTTCCAATTTGTATTCCTTTAATTGCTTTTTCTTGTCTAATAGCTCTGGCAAGGACTTCCAAAACTATATTGAAGAGTAGCGGTGAGAGTGGACATCCCTGTCTAGTTCCAGATTTTAGCGGGAAGGCTTCCAGTCTTTCCCCATTTAGTATGATACTGGCATTGGATTTATCGTAAATTGCTTTGATTATGTTGTAGAATGTTCCTTCTATGCCTATCTTGTTTAGGGTTTTTAACATGAAGTGGTGTTGGCTTTTATCAAATGTTTTCTCTGCATCTATTGAGAGGATCATATGGTTTTTATTTGTCAATTTGTTGATGTGATGTATCACATTTATTGTTTTGTGAATGTTGAACCATCCCTGCATGCCTGGGATGAATCCCACCTGGTCTGAGTGAATGATCTGCCTGATGTGTTGTTGGTTCCTGTTGACTAGTATTTTATTTAAGATCTTTGCATCTATGTTCATCAAGGATATTGGTCTGTAGTTTTCTTTTTCTGTTGTTTCTCTCTCTGGCTTTGGTATTAAAGTGATACTAGCTTCATAGAAAGAGCTTGGAAGGATTGCCTCTTTTTCTATTGTTTGAAAAAGCGAGTGTAAGACTGGGGTAAGTTCCTCCTTGAATGTTTGGTAGAATTCAGCAGTGAAGCCATCTGGTCCCGGGCTTTTCTTGGTTGGGAGGGCTTTAATTGTTGATTCAATCTCAGTGCATGTTATTGGGCTGTTTAGATTGTTAATTGCTTCTTGAGTCAATCTTGGTGGATTGTATATGTTCAAAAATCTATCCATCTCCTCTAGGTTTTCTGATTTGTTCGCATATGGTTGTTCATAATATTTCCTGATGATTCTTTGTATTTCTGAAGTATCTGTTGTTGTATCTCCTTTCTCATCTCGGATACTATTGATGTGTGTATTCTCTCTCCTTTTTTTGATTAGTCGAGCTAGTGGGGAGTCTATTTTGTTGATTTTGTCAAACAACCAGCTCTTTGATTGGTTTATTGATCTTGTGTATAGTCTTCATGGTCTCTATTTGGTTTATTTCCTCCCTTATTTTGATGATTTCTTTTTTTCTACTAATCTTAGGATTGCTTTGTTGTTGCATTTCTAGTTCTTTCAGCTGTAAGGTTAGCTGATTTACTTGGTGCTTTCCTTGTTTCTTGACATAAGCCCTGATTGAAATGAACTTTCCTCTCAGCATCGCCTTGATTGTGTCCCATAAGTTTTGATAAGTTGTGTTGATGCCTTCATTTGTTTCAAGCAATTTTTTAATTTCCCCTTTAATTTCCTCTCTAACCCATTGCTCATTTAGTAACATATTATTTAGCTTCCATATGTTTGTAAGTCTTCCTTGGTGTTTTGAATTCTTGGTCTCAAGCTTCACTCCTTGGTGGTCTGAGAACGTGCACGGTATGATTTCCACTTTTTTAAAATTTGCTAAGGCTTGTTTTATGGCCTATAATATGATCAATTCTGGAGAAAGTACCATGTACTGATGAAAAGAACATGTATTCTCTGTCTGAAGGATGAAAGGTTCGATAGATGTCAACTAAGTCTTTTTGCTCTAGAGTTTGAATGAGATTTATTGTTTCTTTGCTGAGTTTCTGGTTTTTTGATCTGTCCATTTGTGTTAATGGGGTATTAAGGTCCACCACTAGGATCGTATTGGAGTCTATTTCTCCCTTTAATCCCATTAATATTTGTTTCACGTAGCTAGATGCTTTGGCATTTGGAGCATAAACATTTATTATGCTGATCTCTTCTTGCTGGAGGTATCCTTTGATCATTATGTGATATCCTTCTTTATCTCTTTTGATGCTCTTCACATCAAAGTCAATGTTATCTGATATAAGAAAGGCTACTCCTGCTTGTCTTACCTTTCTATTTGCTTGGAATCTCTTTTTCCATCCTTTCACTTTCAATATTTTCTGATCTTTGTTGGTAAGATGCGTCTCCGGTTAGCAGCAGATAATTGGGTTTTGTTTTTTGTTCCAATCTTCCAATCTATGTCGTTTTACTGATGAGTTTAAGCCATTTACATTCAGCGTTATTATAGATAAGGGACAGTTTGGTCCTGTCATTTTGGCGATGTGTTGTTCTAAATTAGGTCTTGTGTGAGCATTTTAGTTGGATGTTCTCCACATTTGCCTTTGTTTCTGATGGTTGCTATTTCTTTTTTCTTTCATGGGAATTCCTTGAATATCATTTGTAGGGCAGGCTTAGATGAGACAAAATCTTGAAGTTTTTCTTTATTGTGGAAGAATTTTATTTCATTTTAGAAGACAAAGGAGAGCTTTGCAGGGTAAATTATTCTGGGCTGAACATTTTTCTCTTTTAGAATCGGGAATATGTCACTCCACTCTCTTCTCATCTGTAACGTTTTCTCTGAAAAGTCAGCTGTGAGTTTGATTGGGGTTCCCCTTTATGACACTTGATTTTTTCTTGTGCACATTTAAGGATTTTTTCTTTTTGTTCAACTGAAGAGAGCTTGATTATCATGTGGTGTGGTGAGGTTTGTTTTTGGTCAACTCTGTTGGGAATTTTGTAGCCCTCCTGGAGATTATTTTCTAATTCTTTGCTCAGCTTCGGGAAGTTTTCCTGTATTATTTCACTGAATACACCTCTAATCCCAACTTCTCTTTCTGCTCCTTCTGGAACTCCCATAACTCTTATGTTAGACCTTTTAATCATATCTTTTAATTTTTGGATACTTTTTTAGCTTGACCTAGCTCTGCTTCCAGCTTTTTGCTTGTTTCTTTGTGGTGGCAGGAAATAACTTCTAATTCTGAAATTCTTTCTTCTGCCTCATTCATTCTGTTTTTGAGACTCTCCACTGTATTTTTAATTTGCTCTACTGTGTTCTTCATTTCTGATATATCAGCCTTAATTTGATGTATTACTGCTATTTCTTCTTTGAACTCTTGTTTGTACTTCTAATTGTTGACCAGCAGCTTTGCAATGAGTTTTCTGAGTTCTTTGTCCCCCATTTTCTCAATGTCTTCCTCAGTTAACTCTGAGAATGGGTGAAACTTTTGCTTCTTTGTTGGAGAGACTTCAGTAACATTCATAGTGCTTTTGTCTTGTCTTTTACCTTTTGTAATTGCCAACCTGTTTGACGACATCATCTCTATGGTCTGTTACCTCTGGTGTATAAATTTACTTTAATGTTCAATCAGTGCCCTGGATTTGGAGAACACAGCTGTCCTTAATAATTGCTTTGTCCGTGGCACTGATTTTATAGGCAGCAATGAGCTTGTCGCCCCCTGCTAGCCAACACGTCTAAGTACCTCCTGAGGTCACCCTGGGCAGCCTTGGTGGTCAGAAAGGTCAGGGGGCTGTCACAGTCAGTTCCAGGGACTACACAGACCCCTAGGCTGCGAGACTATTGCCGTGGGCTCAGCTCCGCGCAATTTACCAACAACACACCCACTCTGTATCTCCACTTAGGGTTCACACCAGCTGTCCTGCCACCAGATATGGCTCCAGGTGGAGAACTGCAGTTGCTAGTTTTCAGTTCCACGGTCCACACCGACCCCGCAGGGAGCAGAGCCGGTGCTCCCCTCCACCCCTAGATCAGATCCGTATGAACAGCCAGAAAGGGGCCTGTGTGTTGTTCTGTCAACTTCGCTTTGTGCCTCTCCACACATGGTGGCTCCCTGAGTCCCCGACTCCCTCTGCCTGCAGCTGGTCCTAAACCCCCAGCTTAGATTGCCAGGTCCCATACCACACTCGCCTTCCCCGCTCCCCACACAGACCCAGGCTCTAACCTGGCGGTCACAACGTTCATGTGGAGACCACCGCTGGATGTCTGGCTGGCGCTGGAAATGGATCGCTGGAGCCCGGATCACCGGAGCCTGCTGTTCCGAAGGCTGGCGAGTCCCTTGTCAGTCACAAGGTCAGTCACCGGAGATCGTCCTGCCAGGAAAGCGTCACTTTCCACCTCTGCCGGAGATGATTAACCCAAATGGCTGGGTGTCCAGGGGAATCCAAGGGTCGACCTGTGGGTTATACACAGCTCTTCGTGCCAGGAAAGTGTCTGCCCCATCCGTCTGCCGCGAACCCAGGAAGCCCGACTGCTCCACTTCCACTTCCAGCTTTTTAACGGTTTCAGTATTATGCCAGAAAAACTCTTCCAATTCTGAGATTGGAGGCTTTCCTTTGAACTTTGTATTTGCTCTATTGCATTCTTAATTTCTAATGACACCATGATTTTGTTTTTATGCTGATTATTCCTTGTGGAACACATTGCCTGCATCCTGTATATGCTTTAGCTTATTTTAAGGAGATTTATAATTATTTAAAATATTTAAAATTCAATTCTTCCTCACATAACTCAAAGGCTCACATAGCTTTTACTGATTTGTGGGGAATACATCAGTAACCTCATTTATTTCATGTGTACCTTGTCCTTATGCTTGGCCATTTAAACTCTGATTAGTGTTCTCTGTGGGCTTGTTTGAAACAAGCTGCACTTTCACAGGTCTGCACCTCCAATTTTTGTATTCTGCTCACCATGCCTTTATCCATTTACCATCATCGCTGCACTTCCTCCAGTGTGTTTTAGTAACAGCCTGTGTGCAGTACATCTGTCGTGGTCTCTGCAACACCAGCCTCAGCATTCCTCTTGCTGCCCTCTGCCCCTATAATCTTTTTGTGAATTGCTTAATTGTTTAGTCTTTCCCACACTGCTATTCCAGCAGTACCCTTGTTTTGGGAAATATATGATGTGACTTTTATCTAGCTCACATAGTTCTCAATGGTGCCCAGTGAATGTAATTTTTTTTTTTCTTTTCTCCTGTTTCTGGAAACTACTAGATGTTAGGCTTGAGGACAACCTGCACAGTTTTGAATGGATTCTATGGAAATTCTTGTTTGTCTTTTTTCATAGTGGGAGCTGCGCAATGCAATTAAGCTAGAAGTGCTTTTTTACTTTGATTCTTGCATGAAGAGCTCACTGTTGTCTCACATCAGAGCCATTGTCATAGAATTCAAAATGGTCCTGATGTGGTAATGGTGGAGGTTTGGCTCTTGCAATCCATTCTATTACCACATCCTTTGCCTAAGGTTCTACTATTCTGTGTTTTTTCGGGGGGTGGAATTTGCTTTGGAGAATCAACAGAATACACAGTTCCATGAATGGCCTCATTTCTCCTTTTGGTGATCTTACATGACACTTGACCACTGGTGGAGCTCAAATCATTGCTGTGGAATCTGCTCACATCAGTAGCGCTTGGCTGTCTCTACTTTTTCCCCATAACTACACATCTCTGAACATTCCTCTATTGTTGGCCTGTTCTGTCCTGTTTTCCAGGAACATACCCTCACTGGGTCTCTTTTGTTAATGATTTTCATGTGTTTCATATGTTCTTTGCTTACACTGCTATCTTACATTTGAAGAAGTTATCAAAATGTCAAGGTGGTGGGGAAAGTACAAAAACATATGTAGGAATTACCGGAGGACAAGTTTCTATGCTATCAGAGATGTCCACAATACACATAAGCAACAATTCTGGGAGAAGGCAGAGGGAAACAATTCTCGCCATTGTGGTCACTCAAGGAGTGAGTCATCAAGTGGAAGATCTTTCTGTCTCTCCTCTTTCTGTCTTTCTGAATTTGCAATAAAAATAAGTAAATCTTTTCTTAAAAATGCAATTCAAGAGGCTTACTGTTAGGTTTTAAGAGCAATTAAAGTTCTTATGCTGTTACACTCATTCGAGTCTTCTATATACCATTTTTACCGCAAGCTCAAATTGCAGATGCAACAAGGTGTTCAGTAGGTCCTTTATTCTGCTAGGGCAGCAATTGGAGCAAAAGTGAAGAGGGGGAGGACTGGAAGTGACTCATCTCCTGCCATGGTGGCAATATGGGGGCTGCCAAGGCCAGGGAAGTGTCAAAATGGAAAAGGATGGGGAGGAACCAGGTAAGAAGGGAATGGAAGAGAAAGGGAAGGAGAAGGGAAGGAGCTGTGTGGACTGGATGTTGGCCCAAGGGACTAGTGACTGAGATTATCTGAGCCACAGGTAGGTGATGGAAAATATATGGAGGGGATAGGGATTGTGGAGTGAAATAATAAGAAAAGCCACCGATTACCTCTGATTGGTGGACAACTGGAATGGCACAAATTTTGCAAGTTGTGGGGAAGGAAAAGTAGGAAATGGCACAGGGTTCAAGATGGTATGGTGTCAGTCTGCATGACTGTTATCCAAACCACTCCTCACACTAAATTCCTAATGACTTTCACTAGATGTAAGTTATATATACATTCCTTCTTTTGGGAAACATAGCATTGCCACTTTCCAAGTTTTGTATGAATAAATGCCTTTATAGGTAAAATGGCACAGCATGCTTGTTTTTGTCCCAATAAATTATTTTCCACTTCTACAGTCTCAGGATGTCCTTTACATATTCAAACTGACAACAATGCTGCCTATACTAGCCATTAATTTCAATGATTTCTTCAACAATGACTTATTTCTCATGTGATGAATAGTCTTCACAATCCTGAAGCACAAGCTATTGTAGAGCAAGCTCATCTCACTTTATAACAGAAATTACTTAAGCAACATGTAGGAATTTGTTCATAAGAAAGAGACTTGTTCATTTCCTTCATACATTTATTCACAGGTTTGTATGTTTTCTCTCACTGTATTTCTGCAGCATTTTGTAAAACCAAGACAATAATTTCTTATCTCCTCCTACCCTTCCTTCCTCTCTGGCTTTCTTCCTCTCTCCTATCCTTCCTTCCATCCTCCTTCTAAACTTCCTTTGTTTCTCTGTCTCATTTTTCCTTCATTCATTCTTTTCATTTTTTCTCTTATTTATTCTCTTGGTCATTCCCCCTTCCTTCTTTCCTTCCTCCCATTTTTCTTTCTCATTCTTGCTTTTTGTTTCCTTCTCTGTCTCTCTCTCTCTCTCTGTCTCTCTCTCTCTGTCTCTCTCTCTCTGTCTCTCTCTTTTTCTTTGAGACCCTACAGTGAGGGAAGGATTGGTAACAGGAAGTTTTGTTCTACTTATTGCCTTTAAAACTTACATTTTGAAACAATTTTAAGATTATCCCAATGTTTCAAATAGAACATACTATCTTTTTTCTTAAAAAAAAAAACATTTATTTTATTTTTATTACATAGTCAGATATACAGAGAGGAGGAGAGATAGAGAGGAATTGGTGCTGCCTGGATTAGAACCGGCGCCAAAATGGGATCCCGGCACATTTGAGGCGAGGACCTTGTCCACTAGGCCATGCCTCCAGGCCCATAATATCTTTTTTTTTTTTTTAAATGCAAAGAAGCCTTCATCTAAAAGTCTACTCCCCAAATCCTCCCAACAGCCAGGACTGAAGCAGCAGAAGCAGCAGAAACCAAGAAATTTACATGAGTCTCCAATGTAGATGGCAAGAACCCAAATTTTAATGGGGCCATCACCATCTGGCTCCCAGGATATATATTTTCAAAAGTTGTATTAGAAGTCAAGTAGCTGAACTTGAACCCTTAATGTGATATGGAATATGGGCATCCTGGCTGTTTGCCTAATCTATTGTCATAAGCCTGCCACTGAGAGTCCTTACATATTTGCTTCCACTAAGCTTATCAACATAATCTTGGTTCACTTATCAGAAGTCACATAAAAGCCTTGCTGTTTACCCAGCTGATAGATTTGTTCTGATTCTCTAGTTTGCCTGTGCATGCGTATCTGGAAAAGTCCAGGAGCCCACATTGCTTCTGACTGTCTTCTCAGACTCTTTCATCCTGTAAGTCAGTAGTGGTATTACCACTTTTCTTTGGCAACAGAAGTTGCTACAGATGCTCAGTGAGGGGCAGAAGCATAGTGATATGTGGCCTGCTATCCTGATTAATTACCAGGAACCCAGGGCTTCTTTTTTGCTTGCCACTCTATAATGTAAGCTAGGGCTTTTGTGAGAATCAACTGTGTATACGTGAATAAGTTCTTAATATTTCCTCATGGGCCCCATACTAAGAAAGGGCTGCTGTCACTCCATTATCACTGTATTCATCAGTTCTTTGTGTTATCTACAGCTGTCTGAGCTTTAGTTCTACATGAGATTAGTGCCAGGAAACCTCTGCTTGCCAGTTGGCACCCTATTTCATGCCCATTGTATCGTCAGTTCCCAGAAGCCTCTGCCCATATTTGAGCTGTTCCAAGTAGGGATGTAAATTAATTGATTTGTTTTCAGATCTCAGGAATCCAGTCAGTTTTCCATGTCCATATGCTGTGTACTGCAGGAGTCAATGACTCTTCCAAAGACCTTGTGATATTCTCTGAGCTCTGTATTCCCTGTTTTCATAGTTCTTCTCTCTTCAGGATGAGTCCATCCTTGAAGAATGGGTGGGGTGTCTTCAGAAAAAAACAGAGAGAAAAGAAATATAGCAATCAGAATGGTGGAAGTAAAATGGCAGCAAAGGCAAAGAGATAGGAAAGTGGGTTCTGGTTTGGAAAAAGACAGGTTTTCTCAGAGAATTGGAAAGGTTTTTGGGGGGAGAACAGGAGCTGACAGAGAGGCAGGTACAACTGGACTGTGGAGAAAATCTCTGCACATGTTTACCACATTTTTGCTACTATCCTGTGGAGTATCAAACTTTTTAAAAAATATTTTATTTTCATCGGAAAGTCAGTTAAACAGAGAGGAGGGGAGACAGAGAAGGAAATCTTCCATGCAAAGATTCACTCCCCAATCGACTGCAATGACCGGAGCTGCATTGGTCTGAAACCAGGAGCCAGGAGCCTCTTTCTGGTCTCCCAAATGGATGCAGGGTGCCAAGAGTTTGGGCTGTCCTCAACTATTTTCCCAGCCCACAGAGAGCTGGGTGAGAGGTGGAGCATCTGGGACATGAAATAGAGCCCATATAGGATCCTGCATTTGTAAGGAAGGACTTTAGCTGATAGGCTACTGTGACAGGCCCAGAGCCTCAAACTTAGGCTAACCAGTCAAACTTGTGATTGCTTGTCAGGACTGAGTTGCAACAAAGGCAAAACTAATCATTGGTACCTGAGGTTGAGTGATGTCTGTTTTCTTTCCAAGGGGTTGAATATACTTACACGATAATGATAAGTATGGAGAATCTGCATAATTTTATCAGACATAACAATTAAACTCAAGTAACCACTTGGGTCTGTGTTCTGTACTGTTCTTACAGGGTTCACACATGTGGCCAGGCATCACTTGAGTATTGTCAGATCTCCATTGGCTATAGCTTGGATGATTCAGATTATGATCCCTAGTGGGCTGGTTCAAAAGTGTCCTCAGAACAGTGTAGAAAGATCAAATGAAGAAGATGAAAACAAATACAAGTGCTTTCAGGTTTCCTTGCATCCCAATTCTTGCATCCAGTCACCAATCCAAGACCCATGGCCCATGGCCAGAGTCGAAGTCAAGAGATGATGAAAAACTTACCTCATTCAAAAATGGAACTATGAATGCCCATGGAATATACTCAGGAAGGATGTAAAGACTGAGAAGATGGAGAGAAGGATGCTACTACACTGTTCTGAGATTTGAGGGATTCAGTGCAGCTGGTGGCTGTTTTGTTTTGTGTTGTTTTCCAGGTGAGAGCATATCTCTGAGATTAAAACCAGGCACCAAGACTGAGTCATGTGGTTGTCTCATGCTGTTGTCATGATTCAGCTCTGCCTATACCCTCATTCCTGGAAGGTTTCCTAATCACATGAATTAGCAGCTTACCACTCCCCCCCTTTATATAGTTTGTGTGAATATGGTTATTTCCAATTTCTGTGAAACGAAGTCTAGCAAACACTGCTATCAATGTCAACTCCAGGTTGTAAGATTCATAAACATCTGCTTAAAGAACAGAATGATCTAACTCCTGTGACAGAAATGTAACTGATGTTATGGTGCAAATGATGGACAATTATCCAGCATTTTAAAGCACAAATAAGTTGAGGCCTAAATTAGGGCCAGAGTAATATAAAAGAGAGGATAGAGGAGATATCCTGTGAGGGGAATTTTAGCACCAACAAGAAAAATTCCTGCATATTTAATAATTTGCTCTTGGGAACCAGCACAGTCAACCCCAGCATATCTGAGGATCAGTGCATGTGATAAGAAATATTGGCACCTTTTGCATAACTGAAAACTGGATTTTACTTCATTTCTATAACAGCAGTTGGAACAGCATATTTTGGCACTCTGAAGAAAACTTCAGTTCACAGAGAAATGTTTGGAAAGTGGAATTATTTTCTGAAAACAGTAGTAATTAAATGGCAACAAGTCCTATTGTACTTTAAAACCTAAAGTTCCAAGGCCTAGTTCAGCTCATGAGTGGATTTTATGAATCGTATGATAGAATTAAAATCAAAGTTTGTATAAGCTATAGTTAAACATGACTATTCTTACAAGCAACTACAAACTATATGACTCTGAATAATGGAAGCGATTCAGAGGTCTGGTTGTCAGACATCTAAAATCAAGTTTTCCATAAAGGAACTTCCTTTTAGAGGCTTTGAGTGAAAGAAAAATATAAGAGTACAAAGGAGGAAAAAAAAGAGAATGAATAAGAAGAAGAAGGAGAAGGAGAAGATGGGGAAGGAAGAAGAAAAGAGGGAGAAAAGAAGAAGAGTATTGAGAAGAAGAAAAAGGAGCTAGGAAAGAAGCAGGAGGAGAGGAAGAAAGAAACAGCATCCTAGGCTCCTGTGCTAGATAGGCTAATTTTGCTTGGAAAGCTTCAATTTATGATTGTATGTAAATTGGTCATGTCCTGTCTTGTGTTCATAATGCCTTTATGTTGTGCATGTCTGAATACTTTTCCTCTTTGATCGGGAGACACATTTGATTTCTGCATTCCCCTAACTCAATATGATTCCCTCTCAATTAATACATTCATGATGTTTGCTAGCACTCTACTTCATAAGATAAACCATAATGGATTCTCACACACACACACAAAATAGATAACTAACTTTTGTTAAACAACATATAAAACCAAGTGGGTCTGTGATTGATTGTGAATGGTCGAGAGAGATTAATGTTTAATTTCTCCCAGAAACCTGAAACCTTTCTGAGCCTTTCACCTGACCATCCCCTGCTGTGGTGCAAGTGCAATCCAATCATAAGGACCCCATGAGCCTGGAATATTTCTGGTTCTCCCAGCTCCTTCCAGAAATTTCCTTGGCAATAGACAGTTTTATTCTCTGCGTGAGTACCTGCTTAACAGTATTCATTATCAGAGTCATTAATATTTGATACAAATTACAGATGCCAGACTGGCAGCATCAAAATGCAGGTTAGACAATAACTGGGAGTCTGACAATGCAGCAGAGGAAGGCTTCAGGCATCTAGAGTACACAAACCATGCAGTTCCTGTCTTGACCCTCATTTCCTATTTGAAAAGTAGCACGATTTTAATTGCATAGTCCAAATCCTTGCCTTGCTTGTACTGTAATCCTATATGGGTACTAACTAAGGTCCCAGCTGCCCCACTTTGTATCCAGCCCCCTGCTTGCAGCCAGGGAAGGCAGTGAAGGATACCCCAAAATCTTGGGACAATTGCACCTACATAGGAATCCCTGAAAAAGCTCCTGGCTTTCGGTTTCAGATTGGCTGAGCTCTTGTCATTGTAAACCCTGAGCAGTGAACTAGCAATTGGGAGATTTTTGTCTCTCTGTAAAGCTGTCTTTCAAAGAAAAATAAATAAAGTAGCTTAGTTTAGATAGCTTCAGTTTCATTCATATCTTCTTTCAGAATCATGAAACTTGAAATGCTATATTCATGCAGCAGAGACTTGGCAAATGTATGGTGAATAAATGATGGAAGAATCACTCTGACTGAATGAGGAATAATAGTTCAGATCCAATAATCAGAAAATGGCAGGTTTTCTCAAAACAACTGTCCCTGTTCCTGTGCAAGGGTGTTATGTAATTTTCACGTGAAACAAATTTAATCTAAGATTTAGTATTATTTCTGGAAAAAGTGACTCTGACATATATGAAAGTTCCAACAGACAGAAAGGTGACACAATCTGGGAACAAAATAGAGATTTGTCAAGCATCTAAGCTGCCTTTCCAGGTGTATGTAAGCTATAGCAAATTAACCATTGTAATGTGACAAAAACGTCCAGATTGGCGGGGGGGATAGGGGATATTTTCAAGAATAATTGACTACTTTAAGACAGGGTGTTTAGACCCTCTGTATCTGAATTCCCAGTATGATTTTCCTAACTAGAGACATAACAGGGAGTGTTTTCCAAACTGATTCCACTGCTGGAACCCTACATCCCTTATTTTCTGGGGATCATCATTACGTTGTGTTGAAATAGGCCTAGGTGATACCCCAGTTTGTGATGTATATTTTTATCCAACAAATGCTAGATATTCTCACAGGTTTCAGGAAATTTGATCCCAGATAATGCTATCTGCACTGGTCCAGGACTTATGTAGGCTGGTCCAAGGACATTGGGTTTGAAAGGAAAGGTCTTTAACATTGAGTCTGCAAGCATGTAACCTGGAAGGTTACCCAGAAATGCTAGTTGCAGGCAGGCTAGGGACTGCTGAATACGAGGCTATTTTAATGCTTGTGGAATGGCCCTGCCAGCACTCATCCCTCACTGCTGCAAATGTCTCCAATGAACCAAATCTAATCTGTAAGGGCTTTAGATTAGAAGCAGTCACCTGTCACCTTTAATCTGTCTGTCACTAAAACTCACTAGATGACTCTGCCTACTAAGACTTCTACCACCTAAACACAAGTGCCCATGCAAATCTGCAAAATTTATTAATTACAAAAATACAAAAAATAATTTTATTCATTTGAATAACAGGAGGACAGTGATATTCTTTCTGCTGAGTTACTCTCCAAATACCTAGGAGCCAGGAACTCATCCACTAGGATAATAGGAACCCATACGTTAAGCCATTGTCTTTCAGAGTTTATCTGGTAACAAAGTTGTCATCAAAACCAGACCCAAAACTTGAACACAGTTACTCCAATGTGACATGAGGGCACCCAAACCAGCATTTTTTTGCCATTGAACTGAATTTCCAGCACAATCCATAAATTTTAAACCAAATCATCTACAGGATTCAACTCATTGATTAATTCAGGGTCAGTCACAAGGTGATGTACATCACGTACAGGGACATGCATGTTCCACATGGATGTGTTTGTGCCAACTCCACAAGACTTTCCTGCAAAAGAGGAGGAGAGAATTGAGGCTGCAGATTGTGAGGTAATTAGCAGTTTGTTACAGTAGTTTTCTGTTTAAAAAAAAATGACTTTTTACTTTATTAGAAAGGCAGATATACAAAGGAAAGAAGAGACAGTGAGAAAAAACTTCCATTCACTGGTTAACTTCCAAAGTGGCTAGGGCTCAGCAAATCAAAAGCCAGGAATTAGTAGCTTCTTTCAGTTCTCCCACATGGGTGCAGTGTCCAATGGGTTGGGTTATTCACTGCTGCTTTCCCAGGTGGCAAGCAGGGAGGTGGAAAGGAAGTAAAGCAGTAAGGATACAAACTAGCAGACATTTGGGATGCTGGCTGTTGCAAGGTGAGGATTTAGCCATCAGGTTATTTTGCTGGGCCTGAGTATCTCATATTTTCAGGCAAAAGAAAATCTGTTTTAAAAAAATTAATCTCAGCATCATGGATCAGCTATTAGACAGCTATTAGAAAGCTAATGCCACCCTTGTAAGAGCCACAATATTATTTGGGCACCAATTCATTTCCCAATTGTCTTTTCACGTTGAGCTTCCCTATTATGATCTGGGAAAGCAGTGGAGGATGGTCCAAATCCTTGAGGTCATGCAACTATGTGGGAGACACAGAAGAAGCTCCTGGTTCTTGGTTTTGGATTAGCTGATCTCTGATTAATGTGGTCTTTTGGACAATTAACCAGTGAATGAATGATCTTTCTATATCTTTTTCTCTATCTAGTCAGCACAAACAAAACCAAACATCAAAATTAAATAAATATGTGTGTATATATATGTGTATATCTATATATACAATTTGTTTTTATTAGCAAGGAAGATTTATAGAGAGAAAGGAAGATATTCCACCTGCTGCTTTATTCCCGCCTGGTGGTATTGGCCACATCTGAGTTAATCTGATACCAGGAGTCTCCTCTAGGACTGATGCTTGGGTGCAGCATCCCAAAGACTTGAGTCATCCTCCATTACTTTCCCAAGCTAAAGAAGGAACCTAAATGTGATAAGCAGTCAAGATAATTGACTGCTTTATATGTCATATGTGATCCAGTACTTGTAGGCAAAAGTTTAGACCACTGAGCCTCCATGATGGTTACTAACTTATTTTTGAAAGTTGGAGTAGAATGTACAATGGCAGTATGATTTATCTTCAATATAAAAGTCATAAAGATTTATTTATACCAGTCTGAGTAATGTAACAGAAAAGATATATGACATTTATGCATCTCGAGAAGCTCCACGCTGCAGCACACAATTCAAAAGGTGTCCTATGTGTTAAGGTTCTTCAGTATGGAAGCATGATGACAAAACACCTAATAGGTTCATGGATTTCACAAAAGCACCTCATCCCTCTCTTTTAATCTGAATAAAACTTAAATTGAGAAAACTTGAAAGCTTAACCAAATTGCATTTTTTCTAATGCAGGCATATCTTCTTCAGCCATCCTGACAGACTGCTGGCAACATCATCAGGGAAAAACAAAGCAAAAACAGAAATATTCATACTCCAGAAAACACACACAAACAAATACACAAAAAAGGTGAAATGGTGAAACAATATGGTCTGGATGAGCATAAGCTGCTTTGAGGCTTGAAGGGTAATTTCAAAACGAAAAATATGTCCCTGTCAAGTATATTCGTATAATTCAGCATCACTGAAGATATTTCAATGTTTTTCATGCTCATTTTGGGGTCTCCCCCACAGGTTCTTTCAGTACCCCTTTGCCGGAGGGGATGAGTCTGATGCCCATCACCCAACCTCCCAGTCCTCAAGAAACAGATGGACAGGGGTTCTGTCTAAGCAGTGCTGATTTATTGGGAAAATTCAGTTTCTTTTTTTTTTTATTACAAAGTCATATATACTGAGAGGAGGAGAGATAGAGAAGAAGTGGAGCTGCCGGGATTAGAACCAGCGGCCATATGGGATCAAGGCGAGGACCCTAGCCACTAGGCCATGCCGCCGAGCCCGGAATTGTTTCTTATATAGGGTAGGGAATAGACTCAGTCAAGGAATTTCAGGAATTCCAGGAGGGGAGAAACTAGGAGCCAATTACTAGGAGAATGACTGCAGAAGTCACCTCCCATAGGCCTGGGGTAGGTGAGCAAGATGTCCCTGGTCAATCAATATTTCCTTGGAGCTATGTTACTCCTGCCCTGGTTCACACCCAGGGCTCTGTCCTTGGCTGCCATCTTGCCCACCAGTGACCTGGACTGTGAATTGCCATCTTATTGATTCAGTTACCGCTTTGCTCCTGAGCCCCACAGTTCATCACAGAGAAACAAGTACTCTCTCCCCTTGGGATGGAAGCAATGATATCTTTTAGCAGTCAGTTTCCAGTTTGCCTTTCTTGTTCACCAAAAAGCAGCATCTCTTTGCTGAGATCTTTTAGAAAAAGAAATGATTCTTTGCAAGTTTGAGTTTTAATTCTTTTGAGATAATTGTAGATCCATTTGAAGTTGGAACAGCTTGTACATATACCCTCATCTCATCACCTTAATCCCCAATTAGTAGCAGTTTCCAATATTTGTAGAAAAAAAAATACATTGCCACGTTCACTTTCAAATATGCACCCTAAACTCTCTGAAAGATATTGTAAATGCAGTTTTGCTGAAAATATTGTAAGACACAGGTAAGGACAGGTTTCATTAATTCACACTCATTTGGCATGGGGTTTTAAGTGCAAATTTGTTAGTATATATTGAAATATGTTACATAGATTATGCTATTTATATGGGCTCTTGTGAAATATTTTTATTTTATCATAAAACATTGTACCAAATTAGTTTGAATCCTTCGGATGTCGAACTACATAGTTGTATCTAAACATTCAGCATTTTAATGTCTCTTGAGGCTAATAGTGCACACAGCAGATTTTCCTCAATTTACTCTATTCAATCATAGAACTTTTCCATGACAATTCATATTGTTACAATTTACATCTTCATTTCCATTATAATTCAATAACATCATCAAGGAAGTTGTAAGTATTTCTGTAAATGAAAATATATATAAAAATAGAAGAAAGAAACAAATAATTAAGAAACTCCAGGGTAAATATAACAATTTGGTAAATAAGCGTAAATAGAAGGGGAAAGTGTTTCAAGCAATGAGAAAGGAAGACTGAAAGCACTCTGACAGAGTGCTATTCCATGTATTTCTCTACAGATTTTCATTTTTCATCCTTTTATACCACTGCTTTTGAGACCAAAGCTGGTCTTAAGCACATGTAGAAAAAGTAAGTTTTGTTCTTTGTTTTCTATCATAGAGCATCTCATGTGAAAAGGACTAAAGAATATTCAAAAGTTCTTTGTGATCAGATGGATAAACCCTCTCAATTCATAAGCATACACAGTAAAGAGTGTAAACATTGATCTTCCCATTCCATTGTTTGGATATAAATTATCATACTTAGCAGTACTATGAGCTCAGTATTTCAGGATTATATCCTGCTTTGAAAAAAGAAACTGCTAACTTATCCTAAGTATGATGTGTTGCCTTGAATCCTGCCTTACGTTTAGATAAACAAATGAACCAATGCACACTCTCACTGCATTGAGATCCAGCTCAGAAAAGTAGATTTTCATACAGGCAACACATCTTTGAGCTTCTTTCAGTATGGGGGAACAACATCCCATTTTGTAACACATTACACTTCTGTTTGGTAAAGGAGTTAACTGAATAAGTAAGGGAGCTAATCCCAAGGCAGGAACACCTGGGCTTGTGTCTAAACTTGGAACACTAACTGGCAGAATGAAATCCACAGTGCTATTTCTCCTTTGTGCCTCTGTCCTGTTAAAAATAACAAAGAGAGGGCCCCGGGCTTGAATACTATCTCTTTATATGCTTTCCATGAGTTGTAAAACATACCAAGCAGACCAAAGCATACCAAGATGCTATTAATGTCTTTCCACTTGTACGTTTTAGTTTTGTTAATATAATAACTACCTATGTCATCACTGATTCTTCTGTTAGAGTGTAGGTAAATGTAAGAAAAATAAAATGCTATGAGAGTATATTAGAATGCTAGAATGGAATGGAATGTTTTTGTTGGGGAGTGTGAGATTCCTTTGTGCTGAAAAAAAAAACCTGCTACTTTGCTAGGCCAGGAGGCACCTGGTCTTTGGGAGGATTCCGCTTTAGGGATAAATCTGTTCTTTGCTGCCCTGCAACTTTGTGAACCAAGGTGCAGGGGGACAAGGGCACAATTCTTCCCCAGTCCCAGAAACAGGAGGAAGATAAGGGTATGAGAATGGGATGAGTCATAAAGATAGTGGGAACAGGCTCCCTGTGCCTGAAGGCCATTCAAAAATTAACGTATCTAAGGTTGTTACTTTTGATGTGTTTCCCAGCCCAAAAGGGCCTATATAATCTTCTGTCTTGGGCTCCTTCGGGGTCTGACCACCCTGCTTGGCTGGTTTGCGTGCCTCAAGTGAGGTCTGGCCTCAGCCTGCTGGCACAATACATAAACTCTGTTTGCTGTTTGCATTACCAGCGAGAATTTTTGTCGTTCTTGGGGGTTGAATAGCTCGCACCCTGACATCCAGGGGCTTTAGCCAGGAGTCTAACATTTGTAGACCTTAGTGAGATCTTCAGCCCACTTTTGGAGTGACCAAACAGTCAATTGGTATCAGCGTTAAGTAATTCCTCAAGGGCTCGGTTTAGACCCACAAGAGTGAGAAGCTTCAGGGGGCCGAGTGGTGCCCCAGGCACCACAACGGCACTTGATCACCCTGGAGGGGAGCAAGGAAGCACCAGGGATTGCAGTGGGACTTAGCCACCCCAGAGAGGAGCGAGGGAAGCTCCATGGAAACCAGGGAAGTTTTAGGGGAGTGAGCAAGGCTCCAGTGACAAGGCTTCAATACAGCAAGTGAGGCTCCATTGACCTCGGTGGGACTTGGCCATCCCGAGTAAGAAACATAAGAATGACCTGCACATCAGGAGCAGTGTCCTGTCCAGCAGGACAGTCAATGGGGTCGCAGCCACCTAGGAGAGAATGAAGGGACAAGAGACACAAAGAATGGACAGCAAGACAGTAGGTCTGATCAAGCTGTCAGTTTATTGATTTCAACTGAGGGTTTTTATATTATTCAGTAACTAAGGCTCAGGGAAAGAGAAACTGGGACACAAGCCATGGTCTCAAGACCGATTGTTCTTGAGCAGCCACCATATCAACAATAGTAACCAGCATATCAACAATAGCATAGGTAATCAGTAACAAGATGTCGGTAAGTACAGCATCAATCACATTCTGAAACAGTTGCTAGGACAATTGAAGCTAAGCGTGTGATTAGTTTCATAACTTCTTTCCCAAGCATCTAGCCAAGCGGGGGTTTCCACTATCCCATGGGTCTATATTCAAAATGGCTTCAGTGTGGCTATAGTGCACGGCTCCCGACAGAGCAGGATTTCATCCTGGCAGAAGGCATGGAACTATCGATTGCAGGCAGACCAAGTGGATGCCATTGGGGGTACTCCTGAGTAAGGCTCCAGATCTGGAGCATTGTGAGTATGAGGAGGAGTGCGAGAGAAGGACTGGTCGAGTGAGAGCTGGATTGTTGTGAAACTTTGTGGGCTTGCTCTATTGTTGGTTATTGTGTTCTACATTTTTCTACCTGTCTTGATTTATTATATTGAGGAAAAATATGAGGCAGAGTTTAGTCATCCCTAAGTCTCTACCCCTGATCCTTTATTCAGAGACTCAGAAGAGGATTCACAGATCAAGAAGGAGATCAAGAAGGGTAAGTTGAACCTCTCTGCGCTATGGAATGGCCCAAATTTGGGATTGGCTGGCCCCTCCAGGGGTCATACTCCTGGGGCTTGGTTTCTCAATTCAAGGCAGTTATAACCAGAATGGGGAGAGCAGGACATCGGGACCAGACTCCGTATATACTCTTGTGGCAGGATTCAGTAGAGGACCCTCCTAATTGACTTAGACATTTCCATGCAGGATCCCTGGATGGGGTAGTGGCCACGACCTTGGCGCTTCCAGCCTTAGTTGTCCAGGACTCGCAGGCTGAAACTAAGAAGGCGGCAAGGCTGCTTCCCTAAAGAAGCCAGACCTCAAGGAAGACCCCAGATTATATCCTTCACTAAAAGATTTAGATTTTAATGTCAACCCATGGGGAGATATTATGCAATCCCACTGCTTGCCCTGGAGGCCGACTACTCCTCAGGCTGGGTGCACCACCCCCCGCATGAACCTGCGCTCCTGGCACAGGCTGGTGCAGATGGCAACTGAGATCTCCTCCTGGCGCAGCCGGCTGCAGGAGTGGCCACGCCACATCTGGTGCCAAAGCTGGAGCTTGGGAGGAATTTGAGACCTTGCCGCCAGAGAGAGGAAGACCTTAGGAGATTCTGTTCCAGTGTTGCCTGTGCACACCATTGGTCAGTCAGGCCCAGGGGGAGGCCAAACTTATTAGCACTGACCCTTTTCCTCCAGTGAAATCTCTAACTGGAAAACTCAGAAACTCCCATTTTCCAAAGACCCCTGAGCATTGACTGACTTGGTGGAATCGATCATGAACAGTCACTGGCCCACATGGGATGATTGCCATCAACTGCTCAAGATGCTGTTCACCACAGAATAGAGGCAGCATATTCTGAATGAAACTTGGAAAAATGGGAATGGAGAGAATGGCAGGCCCATGACCCTCCATAATATCATTGATGATGCCTTCGTGTAGTGGTGGCCGGGTTGGGATTTCGGGACCCTAAAAGGTAGGGAGCATATCCGGGTTTATCACTAGACTCTTGTGGCAGGTCTCAGGGTGGCAGCACACTGACCCATGAATTTGGCCAAGGTAAAAGCTATTGTGCAGGGAGAAAATAAAAGCCCAGCCATGTTTCTTGAATGACTTTATGACTCTTAAAGGCAGTACACTCCCTTAGATCCCATTGGTGAAGAAGACCAGTTGGCAGTAATTATGTCCTTTATCCACCAGGCAGCCCAGATGTCAGAAGAAAACTTTACAAGCAGGAACAGCTGGGAAAATGAGTATTAAGAATGTTATGAAGATAGCAGAGAAAGTTTTCAATAGCAGAGAAACCCCTGAAGAGAAAGCAGAAAGAATCAGGAAGGAAGATTGCAAGTTCCAAAGCAAAGAAAATAGGAAGCAGCAGAGGGAAATGGCAAGAATCTTTTTTTGCCGGTATCAGGGATGGGCCAATTTTTCCTAGATCCCAGGAGAGGGGAAGAATCCCCCACTGGAACAGGTCCAGGTTAAAGAGAGAACAATGCTTCTACTGCCATGGGTTGGGTCATTGAAAGAAGAAATATCCACAACTCAGAAGGAATGAGAGAGGGAGAAGGCAGAGGCAATGAACAGAACTCGAGTAACGCTGCCAGGGGAAGACTGTGGAAGTCAGAGTTTGAATCCCCTCCCCGAGTCTTGGGTAACTTTATATGTGGAATGGAAACCATTAGGGTTTATGGTGGATACGGGAGCCCAGTACTCTGTACTTGACCAAGCCCATGGCTACCTCACTGATAAGACTAACATAGTACAAGGAGCAGCAGAGACAGAAATTTGTTCATGGTCAAGGAATAGAATGGTAGACCAAGGAAAGCACCAGGCCACGCATTTGTTCCTGGTGGTGCCAGAGAGCCTGGCACCACTACTGGGCAGAGATCTGCTCACAAAAGTTGAGGCTAGCATTCGCTTTGAGCCAAATGAAATAGAAGTCACTGACAGTCAAGGGCAGCCGCTCCATGGACTCACTGTGTCTTTGGCCAATGAGCACCTCCTCTTTTCCAGTCCCCAGCATCCTGGGATAAGGACATGGACTACTGGGTTAAGGCCTGCCCCTAGGCCTGGGCCGGGATTGCAAGAATAGGATTGGCAGCACACCGACCCCCAGCGGTGGTAGAACTTAAAGCCAATTCACAACCCATATGGGTAAAACAGAACCCCATGCCAGATGAGGCTCGCCAAGGCATTGTGCCCCACATTCACAGGTTGATAGCGGCTGGTATTCTTAAGGCCTGCCACTGTCCATGAAACACGCCACTGCTCCCAGTGAAAAAGCCAAACGGGCAGGACTATCACCCAGTCCAAGATTTGAGGAGACTGAATGAGAGAGTGGAAGATATCCATCCCACAGTACCTAATCTGTACACTCTTCTAAGCCGCCTCCCTCTTTCACATGTTTACTATACAGCTCTTGACATGAAGGATGCGTTCTTCAGCATAGCCTTGGCCCCAGTAAGCCAGCTGATATTTGCTTTTGAGGGGTGCAAAGCAGGCAAGACTGATCAGTTGACCTGGACTCGGCTCCACCAAGGATTTAAAAGCTCGCCCACCCTTTGTAATGAGGCACTTAGCCAAGACCTAGAACCATATTGGCAGGCACACCCCGCAGTGATTCTGCTGCAAGATGCAGATGATTTACTCCTCACCACTCTGACTATAGAAGATTGCCAAAAGACTGCTAGAGTCTTGCCTGAAGAGCTGCGGAAATTGGGTTATCGAGAGTGCAAGGAAGGCCCAGATCTACAAACAATTGGTAACCTATCTAAGGTATAAACTTAAGGAGGGGACTCGATGCCTAACAGAGGCCATGGAAAAAACTATTTTCAGAATTCTCGTACCCACCTCCCCACGAGAGGTGAGAGAATTCTTGGGGTCGACGGGTGATTGCAGAGGCTGAATACCGAGTTAAGCAGAGTTGACTAGGCCCTTACATGAAGCTGCCAAAGAACCAAAGGACTGGAAACGGCTCAAGAAATGCCAACAAAGGCTTTGAAGAACTGAGAGCCGCCCTCCTAAAGCCCCAGCACTGACACTCCCTAACCTGTTAAAACCTTTTATCCTCTTCATGGATGAAAGAAAGAGAATTGCAAAAGGTGTCTTAACCCTACAGCTGGGTCCATGGAAGTGACCAGTGGCTTATTTATCAAAGAAGCTTAATCATATAACTGCTAGCTGGCCACCATGCCTCCATGTCATAGCTGCTAATGCGCTCATGGTGCAAGTTGCAGACTAATTGACGTTTCACCAGAACTTAAAGATCATAGCTCCTCATGCTGTAGAGGGAATCCTGAGACAACCCCCCGATAAATGAATGAGCAATGCAAGACTCACACACGATCAAGGGCTCTTAGTAGATTCTCCCAGAATTGTGTTCCTCAACCAGCCATCTTGAACCCTGCCACCTTGCTGCCTAACCCGGATTTGGAGACCCCCCTTCATGACTGCCGTGAGATCCTGTCAGAAGTCACTCAAGCTCATCATGATCTCCTGGACACGACCTTGCCAAACAGCGTGTTGACCTGGTTTCCCAGATGGTAGTAGCTTTGTGAAGAATAAAGTGTGAAGGGTAGGGGCACTGGTGGTTGACCACAACAGAAAGACAGTCTGGAGCTGTGCCCTTCCCCCAGGGACTTCAGCGCAAAAGGCAGAGCTAATTGCACTGTCTGAGGTTCTTGAACGACCTGAAGGAAGACGGGTAACTGCTTGCACAGGCAGCTGGTATGCCTTTGTTTCTGTGCATGTTCACAGTACCATACACTGTGAGTGAGGTTTCATGGCAACAGAGGGGAGAAAGCTACAAATCCTGGCAGAAGTACAATGCCTGCTTGCAGCTGTAGAGAAACCCAGGGTGGCTGCCATAGTGCATATTCCCAGTCACCAGTCTTTAAACACTGCCGAGATGGTGGGGAACTGCCATACAGATGAAGAAGCAAAAAGGGTGGCCATGGTTGTTGGAGACTCCAGAAGCAAGGAGGAGGAAGCTGTCTGGATAACAACAATAGAGTTACCAATACCAGAGCTCCCTCCACTGACCCACCAGCCAAACTGTACCTCTGAAGATTTGGAGCAGTTTCAATGCCAACACCTCCAGGAGATCGAGTCGAACAATTTGTACAGGGACTCAGAGGGAAGACTGCTTTTGCCTGCAGCAGTGGGGAAATTTTTCATCACCAACTTACATGAGACCACCCACTTGGAGTGGAGGAAACTGCTAGATCTATACAACACGGCTTTCCTCCAGTTTACACATCAGAATTCTGAGGCCAGATTGATAGTGGCATGATGAGCAGAATGCCAGGCGATGAAACCTAGCAAGAGGGAATTTCCATATACAGGTATTTGGGTTTGGGTGTGGGCACCAGGATGTAATTGGGAAATAGACTTTACAGATGTAATGCTGGGAACGTTTGCGTATCAGTATCTTTTAGTCTTTGCAGACACATTTTCAGGGTGTGTAGAAGCATTTCCTACTAAGAAGGAAACCAATCAGGTGGTGGCTAAAGTATTACTTGAGGAAATTATACCTTGATATGGTGTTCCAGCTATTCTGAGATCAGACAACAGCCTGGTTTTCATTACTAAAGTTCTACAAGGGCTGACCCGAGCCATGGGAACAGGTTTTAAGCTGCATTGTGAATACAATTCACAGAGCTCAGGGCAAGTAGAGAGAATGAACAGAACCATTAAGGATACTTTATCTAAATTAGCCTTTGAGAGTGGCGGAGACTGAGTGACTCTCCTTCCCTTCGCCATCTTCCGAGCTCAGAATTCTCCTTTGTACATGGATTGACCCAATTCAAACTTATCTACGGGGCTCCATCCCCTATTGTCCAATGAGCTCTCTCTATGGACAAGACCAAGGTGGCTCCAAATTACTTGGTCAGCATGCAGGCATTGCTTACAATGCAGCAAGAGATTTGGTCCCTGCTGCAAGCTTAATACAGAAAGCATGAATATCTGAACCTGGAGCATGGGGTTGTCCCAGGGGACTAGTTCTGGGTACAACATCATTGAGCCAAAACTCTCAAGTCATGTTGGAAAAGCCCTTATGTTATGCTTTTTACTACCCCATCTTCCCCAAAGGTTGACAGAGCTGGACCATGGGTGCATCACACACATCTGAAAGACTGCTGCTCCATAGCCTGAGCTGGAAACCAGTGCCTTGTGGAAAGCACAATGACATCGCAGTAACCTACTAAGACTAAAGCTGCTGAAAAACTCCAAGGCAAGCACCCAGTCTACATGTCCCTTGGACTCATCTTTGCAGTCCCAGCCTTAGGCAGTGACACCACTACTGACAATCCCTATCAGCCTTACAATATCACCTGGAAACTGAGAGATGGCCGCACTCATGAGGTTCTTGCTTCAACATCAGCCTTACAGCCTCTAAACTCATGGTTGCTGAATTTATACTTCAGTTCAAAATACTTGACCATAAAGAAATGATCCTCAAATGGTGTACGTGTGGCAGGTTTCTATGCTTGCCCTGAATCCACTAGAAAGACTTACAGTACATCTGAGGGTGTGAATGGCTATTACTGTAGCAGTTGGGGCTGTGTAACTTCTAATAAGGGGCCCCAGAAGTGGGCAATTGCTAAGTCGGATTTAACCCAGCTCTTTTTGTTCACCCATTGACATGGGAAATGTGGTGCACACCCCTTTGGGTTAAGAATTCTTGTGTCAGGTCCCCATGTGACTTAGTCAAAGTTAGATTCACTGAGCTAGGGAAGAGAGATAGAAGGTGGATATCCAGATTGACCTGGAGTGTTGTGTTATATCACGCATAGACCCACAACCCCAGTGGACTCCTCCTGGTGTCTCAGATGGTGGAGCCCATTACTCCCCTTTCTTCTTCCAGCAGCCCCCCTTACACCCTCCTTCCTTCCAGCACTCCCACCAAGGGAGAGGAGCAGAATGAAGCTTCCCCTCTCTAATCAGGGGTCCAGAGGAGAGCAAGCCTCTGTGGAGTATGATCTGTTCACTATATGACACCCTAAATGTTACTAATCCTGACCTTACCCAAGAATGTTGAATATGTTACAGGGTCTGCCTCACCCCCCATTTTATGAGAGTATCAGTGTCAACTCAACCTGGAGCTATTCAGCAGTAGTTCCAACTAACTGGGTTGACAGGAGACCCCTCTGACTATGGCCCAAGTTAGTGAACGGTTGACCTGCATCGGTACCATCCCTAAAGACAAGCACAGACTTTGCTCCTTGATAACAAGCCTTGTTGGTTCAGTTAAAACTGTTTGGAAGGAGGCAAGATGGCGGCATAGAGTACAGACAGGATTGATAAGATGGAGAATCTTTAGGCAGGGAGAAGTACAATAAGTAGATTGCAGGGAAAAAGTAGGGCTCAGGCAGTGAGCAGGAGGTACCAGGAAGCCTCCTGGACACAGGGTAGCTGCGGAAACATGACAGCAGTGTTGTAGTTGGCCGAAGAACCCACCAGCAGTCGGCGAGCAGCAACTCAGACCCTGGCGATCCAGGCTCCTGTGATTCAGGCTCTGGCAACCTGTTTCCAGCGCCAGCCAGACATCCAGCAGTGGCCTTCGCACAGATGTTGTGGCCGCCAGGTGAGAGCCTGGGTCCACGTGGGGAGGTAGGAAAGCGAGTGTGCTCTGGGAGCGGACAGACAAGCTGAGTGATTGGGACCAGCTGCAGGCGGAGAGAGTCAGGGACTCGGCGCCATCTTGTGTGGAGAGGCGGAACCTGGAGTTGACAGAGCAGCACAGAGGCTCCTTTCTGGCTGTTCACATGGAACTGATCCAAGGGTGGAGGGGAGCACCAACTTTGCTCCCTGCAGGGTCAGTGTGGTTCCTGGAACTGAAAGCCAGCAGCCACAGCTCTCCGCCTGGCGCCATTTTGGGTAGCAAGGCAGCAAGTGTGGACCCTAAGTGAAGACCCAGAGTGGGCATGTTGCTGGCTAATTGTGCTGAGCTGAGCCCAAGGCAACAGCCTTGCTGCCTGTGGGGTCTGTGTGGTCCCTGGAACGGATGGCCGACAGTCCCCTCATCTTTGCTGGTGCCCCATACGGGCGCCATCTTGGACACTGAGGCGAGTGCTATGAACATTGATATACTGTAAGAGGAGGAGTGGCAAACTGTGCATGCGCTAATTCAGCAGCTCTCAGATAAAGTGTTACTGGACCAGACACTGTTACACTGAACAGAGTTCAGCTGAGTTGCCCAAGAACTGACCTGAGGACAAAAATATCAGAATCTTAGAGCACTGCACAGGCTCCACAGAAAAAACAGCCTCTACAAGGAACGCCAACAACTCCACCAAAAATAACACCAGGAGGTACTTAGACTTATCGGCCAGCAGGGGGCGATAAGCACAGTGCTGCTTACAAAATCAGTGCAGTGGACAAAGCAATTATTCAGGGCAGCTGTGTTCCCCAAATCCAGGGCACTGACTGAACAAAAAAATCAACTTATAGACATGTAGGTAATACACCATAGAGATGATGTCGTCAAAAAGGTTGCCAACTACAAAAGGTAAAAGACAAGACAAAAGCACTATGAATGTTACTGAAGTCTCTCCAACAAAGAAGCAAAAGTTTCACCCATTCTCAGAGTTAACTGAGGAAGACATTGAGAAAATGGGGGATAAAGATCAGAAAACTCATTGCAAAGCTGCTGGTCAACAATTAGAAGTACAAACAAGAGTTCAAAGAAGAAATAGCAGTAACACATCGAATTAAGGCTGATATATCAGAAATGAAGAACACAGTAGAGCAAATTAAAAATACAGTGGAGAGTCTCAAAAACAGAATGAATGAGGCAGAAGAAAGAATTTCAGAATTAGAAGTTATTTCCTGCCACCACAAAGAAACAAGCAAAAAGCTGGAAGCAGAGCTAGGTCAAGCTAAAAAAATATCCAAGAACTAAAAGATATGATTAAAAGGTCTAACATAAGAGTTATGGGAGTTCCAGAAGGAGCAGAAAGAGAAGTTGGGATTAGAGGCATACTCAGTGAAATAATACAGGAAAACTTCCCGAAGCTGAGCAAAGAATTAGAAAATAATCTCCAGGAGGGCTACAAAATTCCCAACAGAGTTGACCAAAAACAAACCTCACCACACCACATGATAATCAAGCTCTCTTCAGTTGAACAAAAAGAAAAAGTTCTTAAATGTGCACAAGAAAAAAGCAAGTGTCATAAAGGGGAATCCCAATCAAACTCACAGCTGACTTTTCAGAGAAAACGTTACAGATGAGAAGAGAGTGGAGTGACATATTCCCGATTCTGAAAGAGAAAAATGTTCAGCCCAGAATAATTTACCCTGCAAAGCTCTCCTTTGTCTTCTAAAATGAAATAAAATTCTTCCACAATAAAGAAAAACTTCAAGATTTTGTCTCATCTAAGCCTGCCCTACAAATGATATTTAAGGAATTCCCATGAAAGAAAAAAGAAATAGCAACCATCAGAAACAAAGGCAAATGTGGAGAACATTCAACTAAAATGCTCACACAAGACCTAATTTAGAACAACACATCGCCAAAATGACAGGACCAAACTGTCCCTTGTCTATAATAACGCTGAATGTAAATGGCTTAAACTCATCAGTAAAACGCCATAGATTGGAAGATTGGAACAAAAAACAAAACCCAACTATCTGCTGCTAACAGGAGACACATCTTAGCAACAAAGATCAGAAAATATTGAAAGTGAAAGGATGGAAAAAGATATTCCAAGCAAATGGTAAGGTAAGACAAGCAGGAGTAGCCTTTCTTATATCAGATAACATTGACTTTGATGTGAAGAGCATCAAAAGAGATAAAGAAGGATACCACATAATGATCAAAGGATACCTCCAGCAAGAAGAGATCAGCATAATAAATGTTTATGCTCCAAATGCCAAAGCATCTAGCTACGTGAAACAAATATTAATGGGATTAAAGGGAGAAATAGACTCCAATACGATCCTAGTGGTGGACCTTAATACCCCATTAACACAAATGGACAGATCAAAAAACCAGAAACTCAGCAAAGAAACAATAGATCTCATTCAAACTCTAGAGCAAATGGACTTAGTTGACATCTATCGAACCTTTCATCCTTCAGACAGAGAATACATGTTCTTTTCATCAGTACATGGTACTTTCTCCAGAATTGATCATATTATAGGCCATAAAACAAGCCTTAGCAAATTTTAAAAAAGTGGAAATCATACCGTGCACGTTCTCAGACCACCAAGGAGTGAAGCTTGAGACCAAGAATTCAAAACACCAAGGAAGACTTACAAACATATGGAAGCTAAGTAATATGTTACTAAATGAGCAATGGGTTAGAGAGGAAATTAAAGGGGAAATTAAAAAATTGCTTGAAACAAATGAAGGCATCAACACAACTTATCAAAACTTATGGGACACAATCAAGGCAGTGCTGAGAGGAAAGTTCATTTCAATCAGGGCTTATGTCAAGAAACAAGGAAAGCACCAAGTAAATCAGCTAACCTTACAGCTGAAAGAACTAGAAACGCAACAACAAAGCAATCCTAAGATTAGTAGGAAAAAAGAAATCATCAAAATAAGGGAGGAAATAGACCAAATAGAGACCAAGAGGACTATACACAAGATCAATAAACCAATCAAAGAGCTGGTTGTTTGACAAAATCAACAAAATAGACTCCCCACTAGCTCGACTAATCAAAAAAAGGAGAGAGAATACACACATCAATAGTATCCGAGATGAGAAAGGAGATACAACAACAGATACTTCAGAAATACAAAGAATCATCAGGAAATATTATAAACAACTATATGCGAACAAATCAGAAAACCTAGAGGAGATGGATAGATTTTTGGACACATACAATCCACCAAGATGGACTCAAGAAGCAATTAACAATCTAAACAGCCCAATGACATGCACTGAGATTGAATCAACAATTAAAGCCCTCCCAACCAAGAAAAGCCCGGGACCAGATGGCTTCATTGCTGAATTCTACCAAACATTCAAGGAGGAACTTACCCCAGTCTTACACATGCTTTTTCAAACAATAGAAAAAGAGGCAATCCTTCCAAGCTCTTTCTATGAAGCTAGTATCACTTTAATACCAAAGCCAGAGAGAGAAACATCAGAAAAAGAAAACTACAGACCAATATCCTTGATGAACATAGATGCAAAGATCTTAAATAAAATACTAGCCAACAGGATCCAACAACACATCAGGCAGATCATTCACCCAGACCAGGTGGGATTCATCCCAGGCATGCAGGGATGGTTCAACATTCGCAAAACAATAAATGTGATACATCACATCAACAAATTGACAAATAAAAACCAAATGATCTTCTCAATAGATGCAGAGAAGGCATTTGATAAAATCCAACACCACTTCATGTTAAAAACCCTAAACAAGATAGGCATAGAAGGAACATTCTACAACATAATCAAAGCAATTTACGATAAATCCAATGCCAGTATCATACTAAATGGGGAAAGACTGGAAGCCTTCCCGCTAAAATCTGGAACTAGACAGGGATGTCCACTCTCACCGCTACTCTTCAATATAGTTTTGGAAGTCCTTGCCAGAGCTATTAGACAAGAAAAAGCAATTAAAGGAATACAAATTGGAAATGAGGAATTGAAATTATCGCTATTCGCAGATGACATGATTCTCTATATAGGAGAAGCAAAAGACTCAGTCAAGAGACTATTGGAACTCATAAGAGACTTTGGCAAAGTAGCAGGATGCAAAATTAATGAACACAAATCAATGGCACTAGTGTACACAAATAATTCCATGACTGAGAAAGAAATTGTAAGTTCAGTTCCCTTTAAAATAGAGGAAATGAATCTTAAATACCTAGGAATTAAGTTAACTAAAGATGTGAAAGACCTCTATGATGAAAACTATAAATCATTTTAAAAAGACATAGAAGAAGACCTTGAAAAATGGAGAACCTCACCATGTTCTTGGATTGGCAGCACCAACATTATCAAAATGGCCATATTACCGAAAGCAATATACAGATTCAATGCAATCTCAATCAAAATCCCAGGAACATTCTTCTGAGAAATAGAAAATATGATACAGAAGTTCCTTTGGAATCAGAAAAGACCAATAATAGCTAAAGCTGTCTTGAAAAATAGAAATCAAGCTGGAGGAATCACAATTCCAGACCTCAAGACATATTATAAAGCAGTGGTTATCAAAACAGTCTGGTATTGGTACAGAAACAGAGAAGAAGATCAGAGGAACAGAATAGAAACACCAGAAGGGAATTCACACATGTATAGTCAACTACTCTTTGACAAGAAAACTGAAAACAATCCAGGTAAAAAACCTGGTCTGTTCAATAAAAGCTGCTTGGACACCTGGATAGCAGCTTGCAGAAAAAAGAAGCAGGACCTACACCTGTCGCACTATACAAAAATCAGCTCTAATTGGCTCAAGGACCTAAACCTACACCCAGAAACCATCAAACTACTAAAGGAAAACATAGGAAGCATACTCCAAGATATAGGAACAGGGAAAGACTTCTTAGAAAAGACACCTAAAGCAACGGCGAGCAAATCCAAAATGAACAAATGGGACCACATCACTCTAGCAGCTTCTGTACAGCAAAGGAAACAATTAATAAACTGAAGAAGCAACCAACAGAATGGGAGAAAAGTTTTGCATTCTACACAAGTGATAGGGGACTAATATCCAGGATCTACAAAGAGCTTCAGAAACCCAGGGACAGTAAAAAAAAAAAAAAAAAAAAAAAAAAAAAAAAACCTGTAGCAAAATGGGCAAAAGAAATGAACAGACATTTCTCAAAAGAACAGGTTCAAATGGCTAACAAACATATGAAAAGATGTTCAGACCACCTTGAGGTACCACCTAACTCCTGTGAGACTGGCCTACATTCAGAACTCAAAAAACCACACCTGCTGGTGTGGATGTTGGGAGAAAGGTACCCTCCTTCACTGCTGGTGGGAGTGTAGGCTAGTACAACCAATGTGGAAATTAGTATGGAGAGTACTTGGGAAATTGCAAATAAACCTGCCATATGACCCAGCTATCCTGCTCCTAGGAATATGCCCAAACGGAGTGAAATCTGCATACGAGAAGGGGATCTGTAATCCTATATTTACAGCAGCACAATCTACAATAGCAAAGACATGGAAACAAACCAGATGTGCATCCAAGGAAGAGTGGTTAAAGAAACTGTGGTACATCTACTCAGTGGAATAGTATTCAGCTATTAAGAAGAGCGATATTATTCTATTTAAAACCAGGTGGTCCCAACTGGAAACCATTATGCTCAGTGAAATGAGTCAATCACAAAAGAACAAATACCATATATTGTCTCTCATATAAGGAAGCCAAAATGGAAAAGGTAACTCCAACAGTCCAATCTATACTGTTTTTTTGATTATGTGTTTGCTCTTTTGGCTGTAGCTCATATGTTTTGATGTTTTTATGTCAGTTTGGGTGCTTCCAAATAATCTCTTTTCTCTAGTAGAATTCATCACATGCACATGAAGTATACGATGGCATCATTTTCCCAAGAGACATCTGTGCTTCCTTTTACTTAAGCATGTGTTGGTTACTCAGTGGTGCATTATTTTATCAGGATGCTATAATTTGTTGTTGATGTTGTGTTGCTGTTGTGATTGATGTGGCTGTTGTGAAATGATGTCAATCTGGAAAATAGTAATATTATTTCAACCCCAAACAGCCTGTATCTCATGCAATAAGATATTATGGAGTAACCAACGAACCAACAATCGGTATGAGTCAGATTGCTTATGATCTACATCAAAGAATTGTGAAACCTAATACACTTGTAAGGCTCTATGATACTTGGAAAGGGAGAGGGAGAGCAGAGAAATCTTACATCATGCTGGAAGGTGTGAGGAAGACGGGAAGTATGACCTATCAGAATCATAACTGTTAACTCATAGGCAACAGACTCGAATTAGCATTAGACAATAGCAAAGCTACAAAGGCATGTGGGGGGAATCAGGAGCGATCCTAACAACCTCTTAACAAGAGGTCATACGCATAGAGCAGGGTGGACCCCAGAACGGAGCAGGAGGAAAGGAGGAGGCTTGTATCACAACCCTGAAGACTCCCAGATCCTCACCAAGGACTATCAGTATGAGCACCGAGGACTACATCCCAACTGCCAAGGAGACAATGGGGAATTGGAGTGCCCTCAGAGGCTGAGAACTCTGAGGTCATCCATCCCCATATGGATCTACCACATGGGATGGAAGAAGACCAAGTCCTGCATTGCAGGATCCAAGGTCATCGGAATGACAACCAGGATCCCTGAGTGGTCCACAGAAGCAGAAGAACAGCAAACTTCCTTCGGGACTAGGGGGTGGAGCTTTCTCTGGTCCTTGCCTGCTTCCCACTTTGGGTCCCCACCCTCTCCTGTAATGACCATCAGGATCACTCCAGAAACCCCTCAAAACAAACAAACAAACAAACAAACAAACCAGAATAGATAGAGAATAACAAGGAAAGCTTAGAAATAGAAAACAGTCAGTGGGGATGCACTTATAACTCACTGGTGGGACACAAAGATTAGTTCCGCCTCACTGGGGCATTGAAGATTTCTCTGCACACCCCTCCTAAAACTGTTCACCTAAACTGTTGACATACGTCTTGTTACAGAGTTAGACTGCCCAAATAACAGCCAAGTTCAGAGAAACCATGCTTCAATGCTATAAACTGCTAAATAATAAAACTAGAATAGACATGAGACAGCTGAATGGCGATCTATAGCCATTTAGAGGTGTATAGAACAGGGTTGAATATAAACCAAAACGGAAATGTCTATGAAGAGGTCACAGGTTGTGGTTGAGAACCTGCATTTTCCTAGTAACATATTGGTTAATCAATACCATGTCTATTAATGCCATAATGTTGTAATTGGTTGTAAATATTATGTTGGGGCTTTTAATTGATTGGGATGATACTCTGCTGGCTCTACCTTCAGACCAGAGATGGTCTCACCAAGAAACTGTATAACTTATCAAGACAATAGGATGCTGGACTGTATGCTTGGTAAATACCTCCAATGAAAAAATCTGAACTGAATTTGAACTGTGGAAATGCAAGAAGGTGGAGCAATCCACTGTGGGGGGAGGGTTTAGGGTGAGGTAGGGGGAATCCCAGTACATATAAAAATGTGCCACATAATGCAATGTAATTAATAAAAATCAATAAAATATGAAAAAATATGAAAAAAACCTGTTTGGTTATCTCCCACCTCAGGGGGGTTGGTGATTTTGCTCTCACACCGGACCAAACCTGCACCTATCTTTTGCTGTTTTTAATGCAATTACTGATTTTTGTGTAATTGTGACTGTTCTTTCTCATGTCCTGTATCACACTGAGAATAATGTGCTCCAACATTGGGAACCTGACTCTATCCTGAGGTATAAGAGCGAGCCCATGAGTATTCTGACCATAGCTGCAAGCTTATGTCTGGGACTGGTGGGCACAAAAATAAAAAGTCGCATCCTTCATCATCCAGACCACAGAGATCAACTCATAACAGACAGCAATTGGTGAAGACCTGTGGAATTGTAGAATGATCCTTTAGCCATTTAGAAAAATCTCTCACCACCTTATCTGAGGTGGTCCTACAGAATCATAGGGGGTTGGACTTGTTGTTGCTAAGGCAAGGTGGTCTTTGCGTCGCCCTGGGAGAGGAGTGTTGCTTCTACACAGACCACACTGGGGTAGTGACAGACTCCATGGCTGAGCTCCTGAAGGTCTATCCCAGAGGAAAAATGGATGAGAATCCCAGCAAGGGTGGTTTGAGTCATAGTTCAACATAAGCCCATGGCTAACTACACTGTTGTCCTCTTTGGTAAGGCCCGTAGTCATCTTATTTACAATTGGGCTCTGTATCCTGAGCTGACCAATAAAATTTGTAAATATTATTTCTTTTTTTTTTGTAAATATTATTTTAACCTCAAATAGCATGTATCACATGCATTGATATTGTGGTGTAACCAATGAATCAATAGCCAATGTGAGTCAGACTGCTTATGACGTACATCAAAGAATTGTAAAACATATCATAATTTTAAGACCCTATGCTACTTGGAAATGGGGCGGTAGGGCAGGGAAGTCTTCCATCTCCTTTAGAGTATGTGAGGGTGACGTGAAGTATAAACTATCAGGAACATAACAGGTAACTCATAGACAACAGACTCGAATCAGCATTAGACAATAGCAAAACCACAAAGGCATATAGGGGGAGTCAAGGGTGATCCTGACAACCTGTTAACAGGAGGTCATGTGCACAGAGCGGGGGCAACCCCAGAGTGGAGCAGGCAGACAGAAAGAGGCTTGTATCCCCACCCTGGAGATTCCTGGATCCTCACCAAGGACTATCAGTATGGGCACCAAGAACTAAATTCCAACTGCCAAGGAAACACTGGGAATTGGAGTGCCTTCGGAGGCCAAGGACTCTGAAGTCACCCACTCCCATTGGGATCTACCAAATGGGATGAAAGAAACCCAAATCCTTCTTCACAGGATCCAAAGTCATTGGAACAACAGCCAGGAGCCCTGAACAGTCTGTACACAGAGAAGAACAGCAAACTTTCTTTGGGACTCGGTAGAGGGGCTTTCTCTGGTCCTTAATAAGTTCCAACTTTGGATCCACATCCTCTCTGGCAATGACCATCAGGGTCACTGCAGAGCCCCCCAGAAACAAACAAACAAGCAAACAAACAAACAACAAAATCAGAATAGACAGAGAATAACAAGCAAAGCTTATAACCAGACAGGAAATGGTCAGTGTGGATTCACATATACCTTACCAGGTAGGACACAGAGATTAGATACTCCTTACTGGGGAATGGAAGATTTCCCTGCACACACATCCTAAAACAATTCTACACCTCAACTATTGGCATACGTCTTGCTCGAGTTATAAGCCAGTTTAGACTATCCTAAAATCTGTTATTTTCAGTAGAATTATGCTTCAAAATAATGGACTGCTAAACACTAAAATGAGGAAAGACATGAGACCGCTGAAGAATACCGTATAGACATTTTAAGGTGTATAGAAGCTGGATGTATAGAAACTAAAATCAAAATGTCAATGAAGTAGTCACAGGATGTGGTTAAGGACTTGCATCTTGTAACATATTGGTTACTCAATACCATGATGATTAATTGCATAACGTAAATTGTGAATTGTCATTGATGTTAAGTTGGGGCTTTTAATTGATCAGAATGATGTTCTGCCAGCTCTACGTTCAAACCAGAGATGGTCTCCCCAAGAAACCGTTGAATGTATCTAGACAATTAGATGCTGGACTATTTGCGCGGTATATGCTTGCAATGAAAGAATCTCAGCTGAATTTGATTTGTAACACTGCAACAAGGTGGAGGAATTCACCATGGTGGGAGTGTTGGGGGAATCCCAGGGCCAATGAAACTGTGTCACATAATACAATGTACTTAATGATAATTAAAAAAATCCCGTGTCAGTACAGTCATATCAGTTGCTGGCCCTCCAACAGCAGTTCTAGTAGTGGCCCCACATTGAGGACGATTCCTCAGCATAAAACAGAAAAGGGAAAGTGTTAGAGTGCAGATAAATGTAAGAATGAGAGTATATTAGAATGTAATAAATGTAAGAATGAGAGTATATTAGAATGCTAGAATGGAATGTTTTTGTTGGGGAGTGTGAGATTCCTTTGTGCTGAAAAAAAAACTCCTGCTACTTTGCTAGGCCAGGAGGCACCTGGTCTTTGGGAGGATTCCGCTTTAGGGATAAATCTGTTCTTTGCTGCCCTGCAACTTTGTGAACCAAGGTGCAGGGGGACAAGGGAACAATTCTTCCCTAGTCCCAAGAACAGGAGGAAGACGAAGGTGTGAGAATGGGATGAGCCATAAAGATAGTGGGTATGGGATTGGAACAGGCTCCCTGTGCCCAAAGGCCATTCAAAAACTAACATGCCTAAGGTTGTTACTTTTGATATGTTTCCCAGCCCAAAAAGGACCTATATAATCTTCTGTCTTGGGCTCCTTCGGGGTCTGACCACCCTGCTTGGCTGGTCTGGCTGCCTCAAGTGAGGTCTGGCCTCAGCCTGCTGGCACAATACATAAACTCTGTTTGCTGTTTGCATTACCAGCGAGAATTTTTGTCGTTCTTGGGGGTTGATTAGCTCGCACCCTGACATCAGGGAGCTTTAGCCAGGAGTCTAACACTGTAAAACAAATTTCTTATTAATTCATATTCATTGTTCTTATATGGCAAATACTAAATTAATTTTACTCTAAACATATCTATTGATACAGTGGTTGAATCATAGTGCAAACAATTTCCAGGTCCTGTCACTCTATCTTATCCAGTTTGTTGCTGAGGCACACACCGTGAGAGAGTAGATTAAATTCAAAAAATTGGATCCCAGTCATCTACACGGGAAACCCTCAGACAGATTTCTCCATGAGTTTGACTTTGGCCAGAACTGGCTCTGACAAAGTTCAACAATACATGGGATATCAATACATGGGATATCAATATCTCTTTCCCACTCTCTTTCCTGATCTCTATCCCTCTATCTACCTCTCTTTATCTCACCTTCTATCTCTGCATCCTTCTCTATCTCCCTCTCTCTCTTTCTTTCTGCCTCTCTACCTCTCTACACCTCTTAATCTCTCTCTTTCTTCCTCTTTACATTCCGTCTCCTTACCTCTCTGTATATCACTCTCTCCCTCTCTTTTCTCTCTACCTCTCTCTCCATTGCCCTAGCACTCTCAACTCACTCTACCTATCTCTATATCTCTCTAGCTCATTCTACCTCTCTTTCTCTCTTTTTCTCTCTGTATTTCCTTGAGAGCTGCTTGTAAGCCCAACTTTAGTTGAAGTTCATTCACCAAATATTTTTCTGCCATCAGAACACCTATGCTGCATTTTGGGGCTCATGCGCTTCACAAATATGTTAATTTTACTATGTGTAACATGCACTTTCAGAAGTATGAGGTTCCAAAAGCAGTTGTTTCTACTACTAGCTGAAAACTGCTTGAACTCTGATTTTTTTTCTAGATATGGAATTCATAGGAAATTTAGTGAGATTCTAGCACCCTGTGTTGCATGCTGTGCTCAATATGCTTCCATTTAATAGAGTGAACTAAGTATGCAATAGACTCAAAATGACTAAACTGTGATTCTGTGAGAGCTACGCATAAGCCCAAACTTATGTGAGGTTGGTTAACCAAATAGAGTTATTCTGACATCAGAGCACATATGCTGTATCTTTGAGACTATTCTCTTGATCAACATCCTAAGATTTGTATGTGTAACATGAATTTTAAGCAGTATGTGCTGCAAAGCAATTCTGTTTGCTGCTTGCTGAAAATCGCTGGGGCAATGAATTTCTGTCTGGTCATTGATGTTAGATATTGACCACCAAATGCCCGCCCGCTGGTGGAATAATAGCGGCAAGTTGTTCAGAGTCCTAATGGAAGCTTTATTGGAAAATCCGCTCTTGGGCCCCCTTTGAGCAGAGATGAAGGAAGAGGGAGGCGAAAAGGACAACTGAGATATGTGTTGAGCAGTTTTTTACTTCTATAGATAGGTGGGCAAACAAAGGGGCTGTCTGTGCCACAACTATGTAAGGAATGTCCATTTAGGTGTGCCATCGGTCAACTGGAATCCCCCCAGGTTGGTGATGTAAATGGCTCCTATGGCCCCTTGTGTTCCAGACTGAAGCCTGGGAGACATGCTGGGTATGGAGCAGACCAGCCCCTTGTTTCCAGTGCTCTGGGTAGCCATCAATAGAGATTTAAGCAATTTCAGTGAGATTCTAGCATGCTTTCATGCATTTTTTACTGAAGATTATCCTTTTCCAAACAGACATTTTGGGAATTAGATACAAAATGACAAAATATTGTTGCCATGAGACATGCTTTTAATTGTGATGCTATGCATGAGTATTTTCCAAATGGAGTTATTCTGTCATCAGAATAGCTAAGCTGTGCTGCCGGGACTATGTCATTCATCAACATGCTCAGCTCCCTCTATGTAATAGGCGCATTCAGAGGTATATGGTGACAAAACAGTTTAAATGATTGCTGTAAAATTCTTGCAAAGTGAGGTTCTCTCTGGATATGAAGTTCATAATGATTTCAGTGATATTCTAGCACTTGTGTTACATAGATTGTTCTTTTGGATACCATGCACTTGGTTGGCATTAAACACTGAGTGAAAAATGGGATTCTTTGAGAGCTGCTTGTAAACCCAAACTTATGTGAGGTTAATAATCCAAATGGAGTTGTTCTGCCATCAGAACACCTATGCTGCTCTGAATATCTAAGACGTATGCTCTGCACCAATATGCTAAGCTTCCCATAGGTAACTTCCACATCAAGGTTTATGTGGTCCCAAAGCAGTTGTTTTAAATGCTATCAGAAATTTGCTTGGGTGCTGGTGTTCTCTTTGCTCTTGCAATTCATAGCAAGTTCATTGGGATTCTGTCATGCTCCTTTGTATTAGTTACTGAACATGATTCTTTCCCAAACAGTGCTCTCTGTGATCATTAGACACAAAATAACAATAGGGTTTTGTGAGAGCTGCTTCTCATTCCAATGCCTTGTGTGGAGAGTTACACAGGTTTACATTGTTCTTCCATCATAAAATCTATGCTGTATCTTTGGGACAAATTAACATTCAGAGTATGTGGTGCCAAAACAATTGTCTTCAGTGCTAGCTGAAAATCGCTTGCACACATAAGCTCTCTCAGGATATAAAACTGGGAGTGAGTTCAGTGATACTTCAGAATTTATTCTTGTGTTGTTTCCTGAAGGTTCTTCTTTTACTTACAATTTACTCTATAGGCATTAAATGCAACATGGAAAAGCAGTTTCCTTGAAGCTGCTTTTAAACTGAGCTTATGGGCTATAGCCACCAAGATCACATGGTGAGCTGGGTCCAGGCCTCGCTGGGCTCAAGAGGCTTTGGCCTTCTTGGTAAGCATGCGGGGAGGGGGTCTCTTGGGAACAAGGCAAGTTTAGGCACCACCAACAACAGGATATTAGCAGTGGATGGAAGTATGGAAGTGTGACCTTGGGATCTGGGTACACAGAACTTCTTGCAGCCACCCGCTGTAAGGAGCCCCAAAACCAGGTCAAACTCCATGCTTGGGGCCATGGCTACAGCCATCAGAACCACTCAGTGAGTCGGGCCTGGTAGGCCAGTGAGCCATTTGGCCCCAAGCTAAGCTTGCTGGCCACCCAGCAGAAAGCTGTTTGGTCTTGGGGTTATGGAATTGCTGCTGAGATATGTTGAGGCTACTGTGCAGTAGGTGAGGAATCAATCCTGAGGGTTGTCCTGTCCAGCAGGACAGTCAACAGTGTCGCAGCCAACCTTGGAGAGAATGAAGGGACAAGAGACACAAAGAATGGACAGCAAGGCAGTAGGTCTGATCAAGCTGTCAGTTTATTGAGTTCAACTGAGGGTTTTTATATTCTTCAGTAACTAAGGCTCAGGGAAAGAGAAGCTGGCATGCAAGCCATGGTCTCAAGACTTATTGTTCTTGAGCAGCCACTATATCAACAATAGTAACCAACATATCGACAATAGCGTAGGTAATCAGTAACAAGATGTTGATAAGTACAGCATCAATCACATTCTGAAACAGTTGCTAGGAACAATTGAAGCTAAGCATGTGATTAGTTTCAGAACTTCTTTCCCAAGCATCTAGCCAACCGGGGGTTTTCCACTGTCCCATAGGTCTATATTCAAAATGGCTTCAGTGTGGCTATAGTGCATGGCTCCTGACATCTCCCCCTTTTTTCTATATATCAATGAAAGCGGCGAAAAAGGAAAGGTTCGTGAAGCAAGATAAGCGCTGCCTGTCTTAGGTTCATTCTGAGAGACCCTCAGCTCTTACCCGTCTCTGGGCAGCCCTGCCAGTCATCCAGGGCTCCCTGTCTTAGGTTTGTGGGGTATCAGAAAGGTGCCCGTCATTGGCTAAACACTTATCTGGCAAAGGCTGTGCCCCATTATATTAGACAAGCCTCTTTGAAGACTGGAGCCGCATGGCATGATGTGGGGGGTTATCACTTGGAGAGTCCCATCAGATCTTATCCGTCTCTGATCACCTATTAACACATCATGCTCAGCCAATCTTGAGTTGTCCAATGACAACTTGCTCCCAGGCCTGCTGTTTGTGCATGCAGTACAGGAAGAGCATGGCGACTACTAGCACAGCAACCATCAAGGTTTCTAAGGCCATAATCCTGCTCCATTCCTTGAACATGCAAGCTGCCAATTTAATGCCATTTAGAATAACTTCTCCTGACATGGGTGGAACTCGGTTCTCATTTACTTTAATTATACTGGTGGCTAACTAGTGAAATTTAGGAAGGCGCTAGAACATTGTCCCCGGAGGTATTAATTGATTTCTATCACTCTGGCCAAAATATTGTGGACTCTTACTGGAGTGACACATATATGATGGCATATTGGGGAGTAGCTGACTGGTGAAATTCAAAAAGACATACTTAACAATGTACAAGTATTGTTGAAAATACTAACATTCAAGAATCTCATAACACTAACATTGTTACATGTACACAAGACAGTTTTACCAGGAACCGGAGACCCTAACTGCCCATTATCCCATCTAGCTCCTACATTTCCAAACAGAGAAATGGACCCCAGCTGCTTTTAGGGAAAAGGGATGCTGTCATCTGTTCTTAACTACTTCCTGCTGAGAGGGGGCGCCGTTGGGTAACAGCAGCTGTAGGGGATCCATCTAGTGGTTCCTGATAGAAGGCAGAAGTCATTAGGTGTTCGATGTACATTCTGGCACTTGAAAGGTTTCTCTTTCTTGAAGTCTAAATAACAAGACATAACATAGTTAACTTTCCCAGCCTAGCAGGTTGTGAGTTCGGTTAGCAGTTTGAATACTTGAGCTTCAGAACTTAGATGTAAAAGAATTGTTAGCTTTCAATATTTGTCAGAGTAAACTTTAATTTAAGACTGTGGACTAGATTTACATCTGTCTAAATTAACTCCTTGAAGTCTCAAATTTTGGAACATATTCAATGAGCTCAATGGAACACATGCACCTTCTTTTAGCTGCATGAAATTGCTAACCTAGATCAATCAGAAGGCACAGTAACAATGCAAGGATTAGCATACAGCATCAGGATATAAGGCCATCACAGGACAGGTAAATGCAAATTGACTTCTTAGAGCTAAAGAGTTAAATATTCAGACCTAACCAAAACTGAGATGATAAATCTTTATACTAAAACACAGCAAGATGTACTATTACTTTTACTATAACTCTAACTATATGGTCCTGCATGGGAAGTCCGTGTACACAGTGACTCTAGTGGATTTAACAAATTAGCACTCTTATATGGGACCTCAGTTATCACTTGAGGCTCCAGACACGCAATGTTTAGGCTGTGGAAGCCTCTTGAATCAACAACAACCCCATCAGACCTGGCAACACACAAAGTGGAAGTTCTCTCCTCCATTGAGAGAAGAGCACAACCATCCTCGGTGGTTGCTTCTTTGCACTGGGGCGTGAACCACTGAGCTCTTTCACTGAGGGACACTCTTAGCAGCAGTGTCCTGGCATTTCACACCTGATATGCTTGCTCTCTTGCTGGCTCTCCTGTCAGATCAGAATGCCTTTTGGGCTGATTCTGAGGCCACTAAGTGCTTCTTAAAATTGACAGTCTATGAGTCTGCTGTAAGAGCTGTTTCCCATGTTGAAGCATTTTAACATTCTCTGACATCTGAGTTATCATTAAACACTTGCATACATATACCCATATATTTTCCATCTAGCTTATGAGGATTTGGGCTCCCATGGCCAATCTTGAAACTGTACGCTAGCAGTAAGTCCATTTAAGTTCGTGTAGAACTATTAAGCTGAACAGATCTTGTAGATCCTAAGAAAACAGTAACAGACATGACTCTCTAAGAGCTTAATTATGCATCTATACATAATTTTTAAAAAGGATTTAGCTTAGCAATTTTCATTCATAAACATGTACATGCATATCAGATAACACACATAAAACAAAACAGCTTTTGTAACAGCTACTTGAGAATTCTGTTAAGTATGTTCAAGTTACCAATTGTTTAGAATTACATTTTGCTCTTAGTAATCTGAATAAGCCATACCTATAGTTTACAATTAAACTTTAGCTTTAATGGATGCAATAGACTTGCTGGAATCCTAGAAAACAAAATATCTATGTTTAGCTCTGATACCACCTGTAGGATTTTACACACTCTTGTACTTTTTTAGACTTAGCCGTCCTGGCTCCCCACTGGCAAGGTTTCCCAATGTCTTTTCTGCAATTGCCACCTCCCCCACCATTTTTTTTGTTATAGATCTAATTAATTATCTGTTCTATAATTAATTTAACTAACCGAAAGATGCAACCTTTAAAACACATTCTTCTGACTTTGAGACTACTAGGGGCCTATTTAGAAATTCCAGAACCAGAAGAGTTAAACCTATTAAATATGCCAAGAGTTCTTAAAGTATCTGATCAAAGATTCCTCATTATAATATCCATTCATTTAGTCAGACTGATTCAAACAGCAACACATCAAAAAAAATTTTTTATCACTTATAAATGATCACCCAAACATTTTAAAGTAAATACATACCAGAAAATACCCTTAAACACAGTTCTTTTAAATCATGAGAATTTAACAAAGACAATATATACAGAACACAAGGGATTATCTAACTGAAAGGCAAAATGTATATTTCCTTAGTCAATCACCAAAAGGGAAATACAACCTTAAACACAGGATTAGTGCATAAAATCAACTCATAACTCTTTAAGAACTTTAATAAATTTAAAGATTGGAACAAGAATAGAGCTTACTGAAGCTGGATAGGCAATTGACAAAGTCACCAATTAAACAGAGGCTATTTAAAGTTCAATGCTTCAATTTCTTCTTTTTTTTTTTCTTCAATGCTTACATTTTTTAACAGTTTTCACAATTGAATATATTTTTATTTTTAGGTATTTACTAGCATTGCTATGTATACACACTTCAAAAACTTTTTTTTTGAACACAGATATCAATTTTAAAGTCAGCATGTATTAGGTATTAATGTTAAAGACTTACACAATGTTGTAATAGCATCTTTAAAATTATAGCCAATTATATGCAAAGCTTACAAGATTCATTCCTCAGCTTTTCTTAAAACATTTTCTTAATAAAAGCATACCAATTTTTAAATACAATGGCTTTAAGCAATTTTCAATCATTTCTCCTAATTCATGAAAACACATTTTAGCACAAATCCTCCTCAAAACCAGGAAAGAGAAGTTTTTTCAGTCTTCTTCTAGCTGATTTGGGAATTTTCCCCTTTTAAAATGAAGGCAGATAAGAATCACCACAACAGGGACAAAGTCAAAGTCCCAAATTCTTCAAAGGGCAGACTCCAAGCATGTCCCTTCCTTGTTTTATGGCTGATGGGCCTGCAGCTTCCCCTAAGCTTCTGTTTTATTGAAGTCAAGAGAGCTGAAAAAACTTAAATTTAGCTGTTGTCTTGAGAGACTACCTTGGAATTTACTGAAGTTAGTTAACAGGTTTAGTTATCAGTAAGATGAGAATTACTTAAAAGAAGATGTTAAAACACTGTTGTTTTTCACAAGGAATCAGGCTTCAATTACATTGTTTTAAAGGCAAACATTCAGAAAATATACATGTTATGACCAATTTTACTATACATCTTTAAAGAATTCGTTGTTCTCCTGCAAGGCAAAATTTCACATGTTTCCTGGTAAGTAAGAACACAAGTAATTTACAATCTGGATCAATTTCATGAGTAGGAAACATTTTGACCAATGAACATAAATGCTCTTCTATTTGAATAGCATACATGATGCAATACATTTAGCATAATTTTGTAATATTGTGAGATTATAATCCAAATTATTTTAAATGACAAGTACATTATTTAAATTTTGTCTCAATCTTTGAGAGTTCCGGGGATCCTACTAAAACCCTCAAAGTCGTGAGACTTGGTTTAGAACTCGGAAGAATTTAGAAGTCTAAATGAGTTAAACAAAAAGTACCTTTAGCATTTAACTGAACATGTTGAATACTGTTAGACCTAATCAGTGCCAGGACAACACTGTAAGCTGAAGACAGTAAGCAAGAAAATGACACGCGAACCTTTCCCCAGTGGAGGTGGGGAGTCTGGTCTGGCCAGGTCCTGTTAAATTTGTTAGACCTCTTTACAATTTACCAGGAGAGAGAAAGGGGGTCAGTCACGGTCCGTCTCATTTCGTCTGTCAGTCAGTCACACACGCACCAATTCAGAACAAGAACAACAACTTAACAATTCAAGACAAAGACACAACTGGAGAAAGAGTATTAAAACAAAATTTAGTTTTGTCCGGACAAAAATAATAGAACACCAAGAATATTGACAAAACAAACATAAGCACAAACACCAAACATGTCAGAACAGAGACATATAACTCTCAAACCTGTTGCAACTTCCAACCTCTTTAACCTGGAGATATTTTGTAAAACAAGCACACATAGGTTCATCTCATGCTTTAAGTTAATTTAACAGTGGATTTGGAGCACTCTTTATCAGATTACTTTTGTTACGTCAAGTTACAGAACATATTTTTCTTTTCTTTTCCTCTCTTTTTTCTTTCTCTCTTTCTTTCTTTCTTTCTTTCTTTCTTTCTTTCTTTCTTTCTTTCTTTCTTTCTTTCTTTCTTTCTTTCTTTCTTTTTTTTAATAAACCTTAAGTGGTTTATCTTACCCTGTCTCTCTCAGCTAAGGGGTTGGGTCAAGAAGTGGGAGATGCATGCCTGAAAAGGACTCAATAAGGGCAAAGGTAAAAGGTGTCTGAGTGCCATAATCTTTCACTGCTTGTTTAATATTTTTTAGATCTTTAAACTGCAGAGGTTGATGTTCGCGGTGTGGTGTCCACTACCTCGTGCAGGGGTCTAAATAACAGGGCAGCAAATTACACTCTTCTTGGGGAGATCTGAAGCCTCACTCTTACGGGGTTCTATTACAGGCTCCTCTTCTAGTAATGAGGCAGGGGCTGAAGGAGCTGCTGCTTCTGAAGCATAAGGTGGAGGTGGGTGAGAGTCGTCATGATTGACTATTATTCTGAGAGCGTATAGTTTCTGGGGCAGATTGATCAAGGGGCTTGGCACTGGACTCTGCCTCAATATCTATAATGACAGAAGATGGTCGAGAACCGGGGGAAGGTGAGGGGACAGGTGTGGACAGCCGAGAGTGACTTTTTTTTTTAAGAGATCGTTCTCCCTCAAAAGCCAGATCCTGTAAATCTGGATGTTGAGACTTAATCTTTAAAATATCATAAATCAAAGTCCAATAATTAAAAGCAGTAACAGGAATTTTCTCAGATCCAAAAACCTCATAATAATCTTTAAAACAATCACCTACTCTACACCAAGTTTTCTCATCAATAGAACCGTCCTGGGGATGCCAGGAACAAATCAGACCAACAAAATCCATAATGGTTTTGAGGTCTTTCTTTTTTACCCTAATTCCTCGTGTCTTGAGTGAATCTGTAAGACCTTGTAAGAATAGGTCATGTTATGAGAATGCTTGTCCCATCTTACCTTGGCTCCGTAAGATTTGTGCCGTGAATATTTCCCACGAGCTCAACTTCCAGCGGTTCAACCGTGAAACTCCTCAACCGGTGTTCCTTTTCGACACCATGAGAGGCCTCTCCATGAATGATGGCACGGCGTTCTCTCTGTCGGTGGTCTGCACACATTCATGTTGGGCGCCAATTTGTCCTGTCCAGCAGGACAGTCAATGGGGTCGCAGCCAACCTTGGAGAGAATGAAGGGACAAGAGACACAAAGAATGGACAGCAAGGCAGTAGGTCTGATCAAGCTGTCAGTTTATTGAGTTCAACTGAGGGTTTTTATATTCTTCAGTAACTAAGGCTCAGGGAAAGAGAAGCTGGCTTGCAAGCCATGGTCTCAAGACCGATTGTTCTTGAGCAGCCACCATAACAACAATAGTAACCAACATATCGACAATAGCGTAGGTAATCAGTAACAAGATGTTGATAAGTACAGCATCAATTACATTCTGAAACAGTTGCTAGGAACAATTGAAGCTAAGCATGTGATTAGTTTCAGAACTTCTTTCCCAAGCATCTAGCCAACCGGGGGTTTTCCACTGTCCCATAGGTCTATATTCAAAATGGCTTCAGTGTGGCTATAGTGCATGGCTCCTGACAGAGGGTGACATTTCCTTGAAGGTAAACAATGGTACTGAGACCTGATGGTTTGGAGGAGAGAAATCAGATGATCTGTATGGGTCCAATTGATAACCAGCTTACTTGTAATGCCTGTGTAGAACTTGTTATCTCCAAACAATGCTGATCACCACACACCAGTCCATGCAAAAGCTAAGGCTGGAGGCTTCTGTTTCAGGACTAGATCCTAGTACGTGACAGAATATTGCATCAGTGAATGGGTCATATTAGGCAGGGTCATTACGCTAACTGGACCATGAGAGAACCATGTCCAGGAGTGACTTCTGTGGGGGATATGTGGGCCAAGCCCTGTGGAAATTCTCATCCTGCTGGTTAGCTCAAGAGTTGGTATAGTGATAGACTGAGCTAGGTGTGACCATGGAACCTGCCATCACTCTTGGGTAAAGGAACCAAAAACCGCCTGGACAGATCAAGGCAGCAGCATCTGAATATGCATCCTAAAAATAAGGTGTGCTGTGGACTGGACTGCAACATTCACCAGCACATATAGGGAAAAAATGGAAGGGCAGACTATGCCAGGCACTGGCCTAACACCCACTGGCATGTATGAGATCTTGGTCTGGGAGTGGGCCAAGTGAAGAAACTTGGGAAACTCCCCAAGTGGGTCTCAACTCTCACTGATTATCAGATGGTCCAGGCCTGGGGGCTGGGGCATGTTGGGTAAAGTAGGTCCAGCGGCTAGGTAATGTGCGGGTTGGTTATGGAAGAGGCAGGTCCAGGGAGGGTCGAGCAAACCTTAGATCACAAGCAAAATCAGAAATCAGGCTGCAGTACAGGTCATGCAGATCTAGGCTCTTGCACATATTGGTTTGCATGAGCCATGGTTGCTAAACCACAGCATTGGAAGCAAAAACCAAGACAGGTGAGGGGCTGTGCCAAGATGGGGCAGAGCAACCACTGGCATGCACAGAATTTGTTGCTGAGAACGGGCCTTATTGGGGAGTTAAGAGACACCATGACTGGGTTGGGGTTTCCACTGGTGAGTGTGGGTGCTGGAGTGGCGGCTGCGTTTTGGTCTGAATATGGCTGCAGTATCCCTTGGTACAAGTGTGGACTGGGACTGGATGCACCAAGCTGGGCTAGACTCCAGCACCATCTGCTGCTCTGGAGGACCAGGGTAGATGTAGGACAGACTAGGCTAAGTTTCTGCCTCTACTGAGCCATGTGTGAGCTGTCTGGGTATGGATGAGCCTTGGCTGGGCTGAAATATCACACAGTAAGTACTGGAATGGGTTGAAAGCCAGCAAGGAAATGCCATTGTTCCTATCAGGAGGTAAACTATGTGGGGCTGGCCCATGGACCCACCTTGTGTGCATAAAATCTGGCATTGGAAGAGGCTTTGGGAATCTTCTCTGGCAGGACACAGTCCCTACAAGTGAGTGCAATAACCACAACAGGGAGCAGCTCAGATCAGGCCAGGGAATAGTCCCCACAGGCGTACATTTGGCCTAAGCTGGGGATGGACCAAACTGAACCAGTTCACATCACCCATTGGCAAATCTGAGCACCAGAACAGAGTGCAGGTCAGGCCAGGTTTGGTTGTAAGACATACCAGTACACATTTCGACTAGAATTGGGTGTTTGCTGGTCTGCGTAAGGCTGTAACTCTCACCAGCGAGAGCTGGAATTGAGGGTCAGCCAGGCCAGGCCAGGCCAGGCTTCTGCACCCACCAGCAAATGAAGAGGTGAGCCAAGCCATGTCATTCTGGGCTGCAGTGCTCAACCAGCACATATGAGAACCAGAGTAATAGTGGGCAAAACCGGTGGGGAGAATAAGGAGGACTCCCCTGCTGGGCAGCCATTCCCACTGGAGAGCATGAATCAAAATGGGGGCAGAGACAGACACCAAGACAGGTGAGGGGGCTGTGCCAAGATGGGGCAGAGCAACCACTGGCATGCACAGAATTTGTTGCTGAGGACGGGCCTTATTGGGGAGTTAAGAGACACCATGACTGGGTTGGGGAAGAGCAACAACACCTCTGGGCCTCATGTGAGCTAGATCAGGGAATAACCAGGCTGGGCTGACTGCTCCTACTGCCACAAGTAAAATTAGAGTGGCTGTGGATTGGTTGGGCTTTGCCACAATGTCAGCTGGCAGCTGTAAGCTGGTGACACTGGGTGCTAACTCTGTCAAGTTAAAGTACAGAACCACCTGGAGAGTGCATGACCTGGAAGTTGGAGTGGGGCCAGGAAGGAAATAGTGGGCACCTACCTCTTGGGTTACCATTCCCATTGGATAACATGAAAACCAGCATTGGGGCAGGCATGACTAGACAGAATGGTACCCAGCAGCATGTGTGTAGGCTGGATAGTGCGGCTGGCTGTGTTGAACTAGGCTTCAATGCCCATTGACATGTATGAGAGCCGAATGGGATGTAAGAGAGACTGGACAAGTCTGCCATACATACTGGCAAGCACAGCAACCAGGGAAGGGGGGCGGGCCTGGTGGGTGTTTTTGCAGATCACTCTGACTAGGCTGAAGTTTCCACTGGTTTGTGTGAGGGCCAAGTGTGTGGTGACCAGAATCAGGCTGGACTGCTATCCTATTTGATTCAAGTGAAAGATATGGCTGGAAACAGAACTGGCCTAGCAATTACAACCAACAGCAAGTTCAAAACCTGGCTGGGGTGACAGACTGCTGGACCCCATATTCACATGTACACACAACAATCAGGTCTGGGATCTCCTCAGACAAAACTGAACTGCTAATCCCAGAAACCCAATCATGCAGAGAAATACAGGTTCCATGGTCTAACCATGGAGTGCATGTGTCAAAGCTGAGCCTCCTTGGAGGTTCAGACAGAGTAATGACAACATATACAGATGCACATGGAGGATATGGCAGTGCATCAGAACCTGTAGAGGACACCTGGTACCACAACGGAGAAGAGAGGAGAGGAAAAATTCATTCATGTGTTGGCAGTGAAAATCTGGGCAAACAGAGACTTTAAGGTGAACTCTGTCAGCCATTGGATCCTGGAGAGATTTCATCATGTTTGGAATGGTGAGATTGGTAGCAATTCAGAATAGTTGGACTACCAAAACCGTTTGAGCAGGACCTCTACAGCATGGCCCACATCGGGGGCCTGAGATGGGTGGGAGGCTGGCTGGGCTTCTTCCTTTATCTCTGCTCTTTCCCCAGATACAGAAAAAAAAATAATAATAACAATATTATAGAAACAGTGGTCTTACCCACTTTTCTGTAGCCCTTGACCCTTTGTGCTTTAATCGTCTATGTAAAGATTTTCAAAATAAAATAATAACAAAAAACAAAAAACCAAATTTATGAGAGGTGAGTTTCCAAGTGTAATTGCTCTGCCACGAGCAAAAAATATGATGCACCTTTCAGATTTTAACCTTTCCGAAAATGCTGAGTTCCCTCTGTATAACATTTACATTCTGGAGTATTTGGTTCTAAAGAAGTTGCTATAAAGCATAGTTGAAAATCAGTTGCGTGCTGAAGTCCTCATTGTTTATGGAGTTTGTAGCAAGTTCAGAGATTCTAGTATGCTCTTGTGTTGGTTACTGAAGATCATGCTTTTCCATACAGTCTACATAATTTATGGGCATTAAATACGAAGTTACAAAACTGGTTTTCCATGACAGCTGCTTGTAATCTTGATACTATGTGTGGATACGCACCCAAATGTAGTTGTTCCACCATCGAAACACCTATGACGTATTTTTGGAACTAAGCCTTCAATAACATATGAATTCCCTATGTGCCTCATGCACATTCAGTAGTATGTTGTGACCAAAGTAGTTGTTTTGAATGATAGCTGGAAATCCTACACACAGGAAGAACAGAGTTTCTTCCTGGATATGGAGTTGGTAATGGGTTCAGTGAGATTATACGATGTACACTTGTGTTATTGCTGAACTTTCTTTTTTTCATTACAGTTCATTCTGAGGCATTAGTCAAAATGTGACAAAACTGGGTTTCTGTAAGAGCTGCTTTAAATTCTATTTTTGTTTGGATAGTTACCCAAATGTTTTTGTTCTGCCACCAGAAATCCTATGCTGTATTTTCAAGACTGTACTCTTTACAAAAATGCTGAACTTCTTTTTGTTTTTTTTAAGATTTATTTTTATTACAAAGTCAGATATACAGAGAGGAGGAGAGACAGAGAGGAAGATCTTCCTTCCGATGATTCACTCCCCAAGTGAGCCGCAACGGGCCGGTGTGCACCGATCCGATGCCGGGAACCAGGAACCTCTTCCAGGTCTCCCACGCGGGTGCAGGGTCCCAAACAGTTGGGCCATCCTCGACTGCTTTCCCAGGCCACAAGCAGGGCGCTGGATGGGAAGTGGAGCTGCCGGGATTAGAACCGGCGCCCATATGGGATCCCGGGCCTTTCAAGGTGAGGACTTTAGCCACTAGGCCACGCCCCCGGGCTCCCATGCTAAACTTCTTATACATAACATGTACTTTTGGCAATATGTGGTGCCAAATCAATTTTTTCAATGCTCCCTGAAACTCTCTTACACACTGAAGTTCTCTCTGGATATGCAATTGGTAGTGAGTTCAGCGATATTCTAGGATGTACTCTTGTATTGGTTCCTGAAATTCTTCTCTTCACAGTTCACCATATGGATATTAAAGGCAAGGTGACAAAATATTGTTTAGTGACAGCTGCTTTAAACCTGAACTTATATGATGTCAGTTTCCCATATGGAGTTGTTCTGATATCAGCACACATATGATGTTTCTTCAGAACTATGCCCTTACAAACATGCTAAATTTTCTATGTGTAGCATTTACATGCAAAGATATCTGGTGCCAAAATAGCGATTTCAAGTTCTAGCTAAAATACACTTATATATTGATGGATTTATGTGGACCTGGAATTTGTAGTGAGGTCAGAAGGATTCTAGCACCCTGTGTTGCATGCTGTGCTTAATCTGCTTCCATTTGATAGAGTGCACTCCATAAGCATTAGACACAAAATGGCTCAACTGTGTTTCTCTGAGAGCTCCTTGTGAGCCTGATCTTATGTGAGGTTATTTACCTAAATGGAGTTAGTTGTTCAACCGCCAGAACACTTATGCTGCATTTTTGGAGTATGCCCTTCACCAACATGTTTATTTCCCTGTTGTAACATTCACATTCAGGGATATGTAGTACTAAAGCAGTTGTTTAAAAAGTAACTGAAAATAACTCTGGTGCTTAAGTTCTATTTGTTCATAGAGTTTGCAGCAAGTTAAGTGAGATTTTAATGAGCTCTTTAGTGCTGGTTATTAAAGATGATTCTTTTCCATACAATGTACTCTGTGGGTATTAGACACAATGCTATGTGTGGATAGGAATGAAATGGAAGTGTCATATCCTCAGAACATCTATGCTGCATCTTTGTAAATATGCTATTTAGCACCATGCTGTGACCTTATGAATAACATTCACATTAGGATGCATGTGGTACCAAAGCAGTTGTTTCAAATAATGCCTGTAAATCACTTGGAAATCAAAGTTCTCTTAGCATAAGGATAGCAGTTTTAGTGAAATTCTAGGATGTACTCTTGTGTTGATTGCCGAATTTTCTCCTTTTTCTTACAGTTTGCTTCAAGGTTTTAGACACAAGGTGACAAAACTAGATTTCCATGACAGCTGCTTCTTAAATCAATCTTATGTGAGGTTTATTACCCAAATAGAGTTGTTCTGCATCAGAACACCTATTCTGCATTTTTGGGACAATGTCCTTCATCAACATGCTGAGTTCCCTACATGTAACAATCATATTCAGGTGTATGAAGTGTCAAATTTCTTCTTTTATACAATACTTGAAAATCAGTTGAGCATTGAACTTCTCTATGTGAATAATATTTTCTAATAATTGTAATGAATCTAGTTTGCTTGCCTCTGTTGGTCGCTGAAAATGATTCTTTTCCATTCACTGCACTCAGGGCATTAGAAGCAGTTACAAAATTGGGTTTCCTTGAGAGCTGCTTGTATTCCTGATCTTATGTAAGGATAGCTAGCTAAACGAAGTTGTTCAGCCACCAAGACACCTGTGCTGTATCATTGGGATTGTGCCTTTCTCCAACATGCTGAAACCTCTATGTGTAACATTAACATTCAGTAGTATGTTGTGACAAAGCAGTTGTTCTAAATGAGAGTTGAAAATCACTTGGGCTCTGTAGTTCTATCTTTTCATAGACGTGGAAGCATTTTTAATGAGATTCCAGCTCACTATCTTGTGCTTGTTACTGTAGACGATTTTTTACCATATGGTCAACACTTTGTTGACATTAGACATCAAGCGATAATGCGGGATTCGTAGAGAGCCGCTTTTAATCCCAGTGCTATGTGTGGATAGTTATCCAGATGAATTAATTCTGCCACTAAAACACCTATGCTTTATATTAGAGACTAAGCCCTTCACCAACACACTGAGTTTCTTATGTGTAACATGCACATTCAGCAGTATGTGGTGCCAGAGCAGTTGTTTTCAATGCTAGCTGATCATTACTTTGAAGTTACATCTGGATATGTAGTTCTTAGCAAATTCATCCAGATTCTAGCACCATGTGTTGCATGGAGTTTTCCACATGTTTCTTGATACTGTATACCCTGTTGGCATTAGACATAAAGTGACAAAAATTAGATTCTTTGAAAGCTGCTTGTAAATTCAAACATATGTGAGGTTATTGATTCAAATTGAGTTGTTCTGATTTCAGAACACATATGCTCAATTTTCAGGACTATGTCACTTATCAATATCTTGATTTACTTTGTGTAAAATGCACACTCAGAAGCATGTGGTGCCAAAGCAGTTGCTTTCAAACCTTGTTGAAATTCACTTGAGCATTCAAGTTGCCTCTGAATTTGCAACTCATAGTTTCATGACATTGTAGCACCCTGTGTTGCATGGGGTGCTACACATGCTTAATTTTAAAAATGGTAAACTTTGGGGTCATTATTCATGATGAGACTTTGCTGTGTTTCTATAAAAGTTGCTTGTAAGCCCACCAGTATATCAGATTATTTTAAAAAGTGGAGCTTTTCTGCCATTGGAACACCTATGCTGCAACTTTGAAATTATGCCTTTTACCAACTTGCTGTGTTTCTTATATGTAACATGCACTTTCAAAAATATGTGGTGTCAAATCACTTTTTCAATGCTATCTGAAACTCTATTGCACACTGAAGTTTCTCTCTGGATATGCAGTTGATAGTAAATTTGGTGAGATTCTAGGATGTACTGTTGTGTTGTTAAACGAACTTTCTTCTTTTTCTTGCTGTTCACTCTATGGCATTAAATGCAAAACGACAAAACAATTTTTCTGTGAGAGTTTCTTATAACCCCAATGCTATGTGTGGATAGTTAGCTAAATGGAGTTGTTCTGTCACCAGAACACTTATGCTTTTAGAGGTCATTTGTGAATATAGCCCTTAGTCTTTGGATGAAGGGATGCTAGAAACTGAATTGAAGAATTTTACCCAGAAAATTGTGAAGAGGTCAAAAGATGAAAGCTATTTATTTTTGTTTTTGGGTTACATGGGCTTTAATTAAAGCGGTTATTTTAATTTTAGAAGGGGACCCTGCAAGAAGCTCCTCTAAGAGGAAACACCACCATAATGTAGCTAAAAAACAAATGTCTGCTGGTACAGATGAAGAAGAAAGAGAAAGTAAACCCTTAAGAGGTCCCTCTACCAGCAAAATCCATGGTAATATGGCTAAAAAAGATGCCTTATAGCACAGATGAGGAACAAGGAAAAGCGGAATTCATGTGATGCTTCCTTAACAGGGGACTCCACCATAATGTGGATAGAAAAGAAATGGCTTATATTATAGCTGGGGAAGATGAAAAAAATGGAACTCATGAGAGACCTGTAGTGAGGTAGTCAGCTAGGCCAGGATAATGAGCTTAGAAGCTACTTCTCCACCATCTAGGTGTTTCTTCCTGCCCACCTGTGACTCTCACCTATCACCTGAGAGAGGGTAGTGTTGCATTATGCAACCCCCCCCCTCACAAGCCCCTATAAATGTTTATGAAAAGGAAGGGCTGGCTCTCTTGGTCAGGTGCCCCTGTTTCTCTGGTACTCTGACCCTGGGTCATCCCAGGACAGGTATCACCTGGGCATGCTCCCCGTTTGTATTACTCACCCTTAGTTTACTGCTTGAATGGGACAATGAAGATAGCAATGTTAAGATGCTTTGTGTTTCTAGTTTGTGAGCTGTCAAGAGACCTGGAAGAGGTGAGGTCTAGCACTGGTGTAGTGTGGGAAGAGAGGGCAGGAGTAGGGGGAATGTCTGTGCTTTGGAAGTGTTTCTAGGTTTTTTAGTGCATGTCTCAGATAACATTGGAAAATGTTGGAAAAGCTGGGACATGTATCTTCAGCTTAATGGATGGACTTCAGGATAATGACCATTTGTTCCTCTTGGGTTTATGACTGACTGCAAATTCTTGTGATTTGCTATTTCTAGTGGACCCTGTTACCACCAAATTTGGTTAATAAAGACTCCTTAATGTCTGGTGTGAACTCGCTCAAACCCAGTACTGTTTCGTTTAAAACTTCACTTCAAAGGAATTTCTCCAAAAACAAATGAAAATTCTTGATTTCCATAGTACCTGGTTTTGGGGAAAAAGAAGTATTAGTTGACATGGTATTGATTAACCAATACGGTAATAGGAAAATGCAGTTTCTTAACCACAACCTGTGACTTCTTCATAGGCCTTTCAATTTTGGTTTATAATCAACCATGTTCTATACATCTTAAAATGGCTATAGATTGCTATTCAGGTGCCTCGTGCCCATTTTCATTTTAGCATTAGGTCATTTATAGTGTTGAAGTATGATTTTGCTGAACTTGGTTTTTTTTTGGGTGGTCTGAACTGGCTTATATCTCTAACAAGACATGTGTGAACAGTTTAGGTGTAAAACATATTTTTTTGAGGGGTGTGCAGAGAAATCTTCTATACCCCAGTGAGGAGTAACTAATCTTTGTGTCCCACCTAGTGAGGTATGAGTAAATCCACGCTGGCCATTTTCTGTCTGATTCTAATTCTAAGCTTTCCTTGTTGTTTATCTACTCTACGTTTTTTTTTTTTTTTTTTAATTTTTTATATGATTATTTGTTTGTTTGTTTTGAGGGGTTTCTGGAGCGATCCTGATGGTTATTGCGAGGGAGGGTGGGGATCCAGAAAAATCTTCCCTCCCTGGTCCCGAAGGAAGTTTATTTTTATTCTTTTGCTTCTGTGGACCGCTCATGGCTCCTGGTTGTCATTCCAATGACACTGGTTTCTGCAGGGCAGTGTTTGGACTTCTCCCATCCCCTGCAGGGTGGCCTCAGAGTTCTAGGCCTCTGAAGGCACTCCAATTTCCCGTGGTCTCCTTGGAAGTTGGGATGTAGTCCTTGTTGCTCATATTGATAGTCTGTGGTGAAGATCTGGGAGTCTTCAGGGTTGGGATCCAAACCTCCTCCTGTCCACCTGATCCACTCTGGAGCAACCCCCTGCTCCATGCATATGATCTCTTGTTAAGAGGCTGTCAGGATTGCCCCCAACTCCCCCCACATACCTTTGTAGATTTACTATTGTCTAATGCTGACTCAAGTCTGTTGTCTATGAGTTATCACATTTGATCTTGATAGGCTATATTACACATTATCCTCACACTTTTTAGGGGCATTGAAGAATCCTCTGCATTCTCTCCCCATCATGGAGTAAACGGGGTATTAAGAGTGTTTTAGGTTTTACACATTTTTGATGTAGATCATAAGCAGTCTGACATTAATTGTTAATTTATAGATTACATCGCATTATATTATTGCATTAAATACATGCTGATAGATTGGAATAATGTTACAATATACAGGTACTATCTTCCAGATTGACATCTTTTCATCTCATACAAAGGGAAACATGTGATATTTAACCTTCTGTGATTGATATATTTCTCTTAACATTATGAATTCCAGTTTGGCCAATTTGGCCAAAAAAAACCACTGCATTTCCTTTTTTCTAAAGCTGAGTAGCATTCTATGAGTAGATGAACATAGCATGTCTTCTAAACACAAGAGGACACAGCCAAGTGTCAAAAGCCTCCCATAGCTCAGCATCATAAAGAGAGCAGGCCTAAGCAAAGCTGTTCTGCACAAATGCAGGGTTTCTGCAGCTGACATCAATTCATAAAGTGTGAGAGGAAATTAGGAAGCATGGTACTATCCCAAATAGGCTGCAATGTTGCCCATTGGCATGGCTCATTACCCACTCACAACTTGATTCATGTAGAATGTCCTTTTCCAAGTGCATGTATGCTGTTGCTCGACCCAAGAATTGAAATCTCCCTAACTCTTACACTCACTGACCCATACATAGAAGTCAGCACCACATTTCCAAAGCCAAAGGGTTCTGCCAGCCCTGCTTCAGGCAAGTTAGGATTACTTTTCACACATGTCAGCACTACATTGAGGCGATGTCATCTGGAAAACATTAGTAATCTAGCACAATCATTTACACAGGTAGATTGAGTGAAGCCTTTGTCCTAATTCATTGGCAAGAAAGCCAGGCTTCTGCCATTCTTGGGATTCATTTCTTTGATTTACGTCTTGTTACTCATATGTATTTTTATATTTTTTAATAGAAATTGTGGATATACTTTAGCATGGTCCGCATGCCCCAGTTTACCAGCTGCTCTGTGTCAGTGGGATGTTGGGAAGCAACTGGGTCAATGGTGAGACGTGTTGCTGAGGTAGGAAACAGCGTATAGTGATGTCACAATGGCTCTGTATGAGATGTGGTGGAGTGAGATAGTGCTTAGTCTGGACATTTCCTCTCAAGCGTTCAGAGGAACAACAGGCTTCAAATCATTCAGCGGAACCAGGGAACAGCAATCAAGTTGCTCAGAGGATGTGGAGACAGAACTCCTTCCAGGTTTGAAAGATGTGCTGTGAGCGGCGATCTCTGAGCCCAGACATTCTCGTGGAAACTCCAGAAAGGCACCAGCTATTCCTTGAGGATACTCACCTAAGGTCTGTGATTGAAGAAGAGGCCTTTAAGCTTTTATCCCAGCACTCCTTGCTGGACAGACCGTCTTCTCCTAGCGATGAATTCAGTCACCAGGAACAGAATAACCAGCATGTTCTGGGGTTTCCTAGAAAACTTTGGCAAATAGTGGAAAGCCCTGAATTCAAATCGGTTTGGTGGGGCGAAGGAGGAACCTGCATCGTGATAGATGTACAGCGATTTCAGACAGAAGTTTTAGAGATGAAAGGCCATTTCAGAATCTTTGAAACGTGCAACATGAAGAGCTTTGTGCGACAGCTTAATCTTTATGGATTCAGGAAGATGCAGTCAACCTTTCAGAGATCGGCTTCCCTATTCCACTTTATGCCGGAATGTCATGATGTCTTAGGGACAAGCAAGGTGATTAAGATTTCCAACCCTTTGATTCCAAGTGAATACATAGGATGCATTTATGGTGTTTAGTTCTTGTAAAGGATCCAGATTCTTGAAGGATGCTTTCAAATTTAAAATGGGATATTTAGTTTTCTATTGTTGCTGTCGTTGTGGGAGAGGTTATTATTCACAACTTCAATATCATTGTGCATCTTCAATATCGTTGTGCGTTTTCTGTGTTGTGCAACACAGTCACGTTGGTGTGCTGTGTGTGGGAATCTTCTTTTTCTTTTTCTTTTTCTTTTTTGCCACTTTAGCAATCTTTAACCAAACTGTGCTTTAATGAACAAAGCATAGGCAACTAATACCAATAACAATATCAGACTAATCTCTCTCTCCCTCTCTCTACTTCGCTCTACACAAAAAGGTGTGTGCGTGTGTGTGTGTGTATGCATAGCTGCTATAAGGAGAATTTGTTATGATAATAAAAGACTTTCTGAACATAAGATTACACACCAATAATTGCACCCAAAACATTCAATATATGGCTTATGAAACACTGATACAAATTGCTACGCAAAATTTTCCACTTACCAAATATCTTAGCTCCTTGACAGACCCTGTCTGATTTTCAGAGGAAGAAACACCTGTACCTGTGTGTGTATTCAGCTACATTAACCATGATTAACCACGATTCCACATGAGTAGGAAAGCCGAGCATAGCTGTCATGCATCTCTGCAGTTGCTAGTTAGCACAGTTTCTCTTTGCCACAGGTTCACTTCTCTCCTGGCTAGAAATATTGCTGATGCATGTTTAATTTTGTTGCAGTTGCATTTCTTCCATCACCCACATTTCAAACAAGGCTGTCCTCAGCTCTTACGACACGTTCTAAGAAGAGTGAGCATTAAGAAGAAATACCAGCCATTGGAATCCTCACTTCAAAATCAGCCCAATGAGTCACCTCGAGCACAGGAAGTTTTAGCAAAGAATAATGGAAATGCAAGTGTTGTTCCACAGAACAGCACCAGTCTTGGAAACTATGCATCATCTCGCAGATGCAGTCCACCTGTAGCTGAGAACGTGGCACGTGAACCTGGAGCAATACGAGGGGCCTTATCAGCTCCATCATCACCTTCTGCCATACGAGCAGTCATCAAGGACACACTCACACTTGCAATTTCTCCTCAGTTGACACCGAGTCAGTTGGTCTCACATGCTCAACATCCTTATTCTAGAGCCTCTCTCATGAATGTTGTTTCAACCACACATTCTTACTTGCAGAACTACACAAGGATGCCACTCTACACTCATCCTTACCCAGTGATGCTGCAGCCATCAGGGTTCCCCCTCACATACCGGGAATTCTGGTCCCATCAACAATCATCTCATCCCCCATTCCTGGCAGGCAATCCACACATCCCCATGAGAATGATGCCACCGCCATCTTTTGCTTGCCCTCTTACTCATTTCCAAAATGACCCCACTAACACTACAAAATGACCATGAAAACTGCTGTTACATTCCCTCTGTGGAAGCAGTTCATAAAACTTTGCCAGTGGGTGAATGCTGCAAATAATACACTTGCATAATTTTGCAAATAAAACATCAATGTATATGCTTCATGGGTTATGTGTTTCATTCTCAGCATGCTATTGGGATGCAACAACATGGGATATTGCCAGGGAATAGCCTGACATTCATGCTGAGTGTTCAACATGGATAAGAGAACAAGTGACAACTTCCATACTTCTTACAGATGTGGCACTACTTACAGAAATCAGATGAGTACCTCCTTTGTCAAAGTAAGAAGGAGGGCAATGGTTGTTTTCATTGTGGTTAGGTATCAGCAAAAGCTGTGAGGGGGCAGGGCATGGGTCCATCATAATTCTTGGCTCAGGCAACCTGTCCCTCAACCCTGCCTGCTTCTCTGATATGCCTGCCCTATCTGACTAATTCACAGATTCTGCGGAGATTTGAGTGGACAGATGCATGCCAGTGTTGAGGTGGTACTGGTTCTTACAGCCTCGGGATAATTTTGGAAATGTGAAATGGAATGATTTGATACTTCAGCTCATACCTTTCTCCTGCTGTAATAACTGGAGAAGATACAAGTGCAAAAGCAGCTCATCCTTTTCAATTTTCCCTCACAAATTCTGCAAGGGAAGAGTCTGAGTGTGTATAACTCTACTCTGTGGAGAGATCCTGGCTTCAGACACTCTTACTGTCCAGTCAATCCCGATAGTGAAGCCATATCATGTGCCTAATGAATGTGAATACCCTCATCCAGGCATGGCATTTCTAAATTCAGGGCAAGGCCAGGGTCTCTGAGAGGAAGCAATGTGTCTCAGACACCAAGGTGTGGTGAGGGCATATTAGCATCAAGACAGCCTTGCATCTAGTAATTCAGGTTTTCAGTAGAGACACACTGCGACAGTTCCTTGTGTGCAGTATCTTAGAGTAAACATTGGAGTGAGCCCTGCTGAGAATATGCAGAGCACAGAGATGAGTGTGGCAAGCATTGGCCAAGAGTGGCATGAAATCTATGACATTTTGGTGATAAAATGTTTTATAACACGGTTGTTATGAGTTAAATGGGTTCCCAACAGTTGGTCCACTTCATTCTCCCCCATTTTGCCATCCAAACCTTTTTCTCTAATGTCCAGGCAAGGTGGAGAATTCTGGTAGCAGATGCAACCTTTGCTTTCTGCTCTAAGGGTATCATGGCATGGTACTCTACTAGCATATTGAGAAGGTAGATTGAACTGTTCCTTTGCTTGTCTACGCTTTATTGAGGAGTAGCTATGCATATTTTATAGCTGTGTATTTCATGTCCTGGGAATATGCAACATTTAAGCATCCCTGTGTGGGATTTAGACATCCCATCTGGTTCTGCTGAATCCACTTTCTGATGTATTATTCAGGTGGAGAATGTGATGTCTTCTGAAGGATTTTGCACTTGTGTTCATAAGAAATATTGGTGTACGCTTGCTTTGATGTTGTCCTTCTTTCCAGTTTTGATATTAAGGTGATGATGGAAGGAATTTTGAAGGATTGTCTTTCTGGCTGCTGTTTTGTTGGTCTTGTGCAGCATTCAGACAAGTTTGTCCTGACTCATTTGTAGGAACTGAGCAGTGTGCACATGCAGGCCTTGAGTTTTGCTTGTGGGTGCAGGGAGGATTCAATTCCTCACTCGCACTCTACCTTGACAATAGAACCATTGACATTTTTAATTATGTCATTACTATGATGTGGAGATTTTTCCTTTCCAGAAATTTCCTCTGATTTGCTGCCATGTGCCTGCTTGCAATCATTCCTGCTTGTTCAATGTATGTCTGGGCCACCGTGTCCTTGCTGCTGCCTATTTTACAAATTCATGTTCCTTTTCCCATTCTGAAGTGTGTCCCTAATGGAGTAAGGATTGTACATATTCACGAGATTTGACTCATTGACCCACTGATAGCATAAGTTGTTTTTTGTCACTCTATTTGTATCACACCTGGCCTGATTTTATTGGTTGTATTTGCTAGTCTTGTGTTTGTTTACTTCAGCTCTTTCAGATGGAGAGATGGCCTAATGTCATGGACATGTCTAGGTTTGCTGTGGGCTGTGATTACATACGTATTTTTGTACTGCCATAAATACATCTCTGAGGTTGTACATGGTCTATTGATGTTTAGGATTTATTTTCTTCCAGGAATATTTCTTTATAGATTACCTCACAATTTTTGTAACTCAGTTTTCATTCATCAGCATGAGGTTTAGATTCTGATCATTTGCATGCTGAGTTATTTTCTTCTTTTTTACCTAACCGTCTGCAGTTTCAATGCATGCTGCTCAGAGAAGCTGGTAGGTTTTGAGATTTTAAAAAAGCCCAGTCTTGTTTTGTGCCAGCGAATATTTGCATTTACACATACTTCAATACATACAAGTATTGATAGAACACAATTTATTTGTAATCCAAGCACACACACATGTAAAACCTGGGGCTGTTTTAAGTTACTGACGACAGTGGAGGATTACATCATAAATGAAATAAGTGTGATACATTAGCTTGAAATCAGCTGTATGGGAGTTCACAGTTTTCAGTAATGTGGAAGCAGCACTGGCTATTTCTCAAAACAGAAGGTTTCTCTAGTTGTGTCATTCATCTTGCAACGTTCGCTGCATCAAGTAAAGCTTTCTGAACATTGGGTAATCCCCTTCATTCATGCAGAGCATATTTGAACTCATGGCTCTGGACCATTTTGCTTTATGGAAGCTTTGTGTTGTAACTGTTTATTTTTCATCCTAAATTTTCTTGGAAGAAAGTCCGTGGAAAAACCCATGTCTGACATGTTCTTGAGAGCAGCAGAAGATTTCATTTCTTTTTCAATGAAATGGAAAAGGATTCATGAATGTAGTGTTGTTTAAACTAAGTAATGCTTAATTGAAAATCATCTGGCAGGTGAAATAAATAAGAAGAGGCCATATGCAAATCTGTATCCAAACACAGAGTCATCCATACAGTGTCTTCTAAAACATTTGTTGTTACTGCACACCAGTGATGAAATACAACTCCTGCTGCCCTGCAATCAACTGAGATAAAGGAGTCATGGACAGCATCTTCTAGACAGCCACTACATTGAGAAAAGTCAAAGCTCTTGTGCTCTGATTGAATATGCATGAGTTGGCTTATTGGCATTGCTAATGTAACATCTGCTATTCATAGTGGGCAGAGTATTGTAATCTACATCTTTGAGCAGAAGATATTCTCTGTGTCACATCTAAGTTCTTCAAGGTGCCTCCACCTACACTATTGGGTTTTCAGGTCCAGCGGATGCCCGCCACTTCACTACCGTGGTAGTTGTCCAAAGGCAGCATAGATTGATGCAGATGCAATCATGTACGTCACCTAAAAATCATGAATGGATTTATCATGAATTCAATATTTCTGTTAGGAGATTGCTGTTTTGCCATTAGGTACAGAGGTTACTTACCCTTGCACGTTTCCCTTCAAAGGAACATAGGGTATGCACAGTTGTGTGCACTTTTCTTTCTGTACTCAGCAAATATCTAGTTGGTGCTGTTCAACCAATTGAGCCAATATGCCTCTTTGTATTGCAGAACATACACCACCTGCATTCTGTTATATCATTGAAATGAAACAATGTGCTCTTCATCTTCTTGCATAACACTCCCACTCTTTGCTTCTATTACCCTCATGCCTTTACGTGAAGATAATCGACATTAGCATCAGTTTATGATGCTTGTGATTATTCAGTACATCTGTGTCCTTGGCATCTATAATCAGCTTTTGTATAGCTGGTGAGATGAGATGTTTCTACCCACTTCTGATTCCTAGGGCCACTATTATTTCAGCTTCTTTGATAAGTGAGCTTTTATTGAACATTACCAATCCTGTGTGCAATTTCTTTCTTTCAGTTGCTGCATTACGTCCCTCCTTTCTCACATGGGATTTGGCTTTGAAATGTGTCATCAGCTGTAGGTCTTGTTTCATGTCCCGTGAATGTAGACTAGGCTCACATCTATGCAATTTAGGGTCTTTCCTTGGCATGTCACCATGGAAATTTTGGCAATAAAGTGCTGAGATGAAAATACATTTGGTCAGGCCCAGCGTGGTGGGCTGGTGGCTAAAGTCCTTGCCTTAAACACTCATGGGATCCCATCTGATTGCTGGCTCTAATCCCTACAGCTCTGCCTGCCATCACACTCCTTGCCATGGCCAGGAAAGGCAATTGAGGATGGCCCAGAGCCTAGGGACCCTGCATCCATGTAGGAGACCTGGAGGAGTTTTCTGGCTTTTGGCTACAGATGGGCACCATAACCAGCCATTGTGGTCACTTGGGGAGTGAATCGTCAAACAGAACATTTTCCTCTTGGTCTCCCATCTTGTCTGTGTATCTGACTTTGCAATAAAATTAAATAAATGTTAAAACAAAGAAATTTATTTGCTCAATCCTATCCTGATTTGTTTGTATAAGCTACTCTTGGGTACACTTTGTCAAGGTGGAAACATCCTTAATAATCACAAATAGCTCTTCTGATCCTATGTGTCTTGCAACCTCATGAATCCAAACACATATTTAAAATGTCCAACTAAAATTCCCCTTATATTTGGGGAGATGACTTTTCTAAACTCTGCACTGCATTTTGAAGAGATTCAGGTTTTACTTATTCACTTATCAATTCATTTCCTTGCTTACTTACTTTAGATATTCTTCCTAGTTCAATACTCAATAGCAAATATGTGGAAAATTGCATCAACTTCATCCTCCAAACCATGGGTTACAGATATGGAATTCTTTTTATTTTATAAGATTTATTTATTTTTATTACAATGTCAGGTATACAGAGAGGAGGTGAGACAGGGGGAAGATATTCCATCCAATGATTCACTCCCCAAGTAAACACAATGGCTCGTGCTGTGTTGATCCAAAGCTGGGAACCAGGAACTTCTTCTGGGTCCCAAAGCATTGGGCTGTCCTCAACTGCTTTCCCAGGCAACAAGCAGGGAGTTGGATGGGAAGTAGAGCCGTTGGGATTGGAACCGGTGCCCATATAGGGTCCAGGCGCGTTCAAGGCGAGGACTTTAGCCACTAGGACACTCCTTCCGGCCCAGATGTAGGATTCTTACTCAAAGCTTTTCCTGTTTTTTTTTTTTTTGTATTTTTTTTTGTTTGTTTTTTTTTTTTTTAAGATTTATTCACCCTATTACAAAGTCAGATGTGCAGAGAGGAGAGACAGAGAGGAAGATTCTCCGTCCGATGATTCACTCCCCAAGTGAGCCCCAACAGGCTGGTGCACGCCGATCTGAAGCCGGGAACCTGGAACCTCTTCCGGGTCTCCCACGCGGGTGCATTGGGCCGTCCTCTACTACTTCAAATCGTATAAATCTCTCACTTTTTCTGGTTTTAATGACATTTCTTTTGTAAAAGTGTTTGTGTCTAGTTGGGAATGATTATGCTTAGTAAAATAATCGATTCCCAAATGAGAAAAATTACTGAGAGAATGACACATACACCAACAGCAGACAAGCATAGAGAACCAAAAACACAGCACTACCATTGTCTACAAACCCTATTGCAGTAGAGTTAGAAAAATAAACGTGAATTGCCTCCTATGTAAAGTAATAAACCACTTCATAGGATTTGATTCCTGGCATGGTCTAATACAATTCTACATGATGGGATTACATGTAGAAACAAAATTCCTCAACAACACAGATTTCACTTGATGCCTGTGCTGTTCCTCACTCATCATCCTAAGTGGAGTTTTGCAATTTAACAGGACCCTGGTTCTGAGAAGCACTAACATCCTAAACATGAAGACACGAAAAGGCACATTTTTCTTGCATTTTAAGACCTGTTCCAGGTCAAGCCATCTAGACCTGAGATATATTTCCTGATACAAATTGAGACATTTCCATATTTGCTAAACAACTAGCAACTTGCATGTGTTTCTGCTGAACCGAACAGTAACTTGGAAAGCAATTGTAAAGAAATCTTCTTTACCTAGAGCATGAGGAAACATCAACGCCAGGTTCCACACAACAAATGAACCGAACTACAGCTCAATATCCCTGCTGCTAGAGCTATTGGGCAAGACTGATCCATTGAAGAAACTGAAGACAGAGAGGAGAAATTAAATCTATGCCTGTTCTCAAATGACATGATGCTGTATAGAGCAGAATCAAATGGACAAATCACAAGGCTCTAGGCCCTCAGAGGAGAATTGGGTGGGTTGATTGGGTAACAAGTCAATGCATAAAAATCAATGCTCCTAGTGTATGCAAATAAGTCTAAGCTGAGAAGTAACTTTTATGCGCAGTCACCTTTGAATTAGCAGAGAAACTTGAAAACCTTCTCTTAAGCCTAAAGATGGCTAAGTCCTATAGAATGGAAGTACAGAAACTTTAAAAATCCAAAGTACAAGATGACATTTAAGCTGTACAAATGCATCATGTGCCAGTGCTGCAGGCTCAACAATATTAAAACGTCCTCCTGACAGGCTGTACTAAACAGATTCAATTGGATTCCAGTGACATCGCAACAACATCCTTTTCAGAAACAGACATGAATCCATCATATGCAATGTTCTGATGAAGAATGAACACAATGCTGGAGGAATCACACTTCCAGACTTCCAGGTACACTGTGTGGTCAAGGCAATCCAAGTAATCAGGAGTTGGCACTGAAACACAAACAATCAAAATGGAGTAGAAAAAAAGCCACAGCAGTGAGTGCACACATATACAGTTAACTAATATTCAACCAGAAAAACAAAAATTGATCCAAAAATTTGGGTCATTTGCAGAAATGCCTGAATAACTGGATGGTGTTCTAACAGGGGTGTAATAAGGCCCCCACTTCTCTGTTCATCAACCTGAGCTGTAATATTATTAAGATGCTGGACAGAGGGAGGAAGATGGCCGACGGCAGATAGCTGGTGCAGGTTGGAGAAGGGAAAGAGGGGAACCGATCCAGCAGAGAAACAGGCTAGGAAACAAAAAATTGTAGGGAGAAGAGCGAGAAGGTCACTGGAGCTCACTAAAGTAAGAAGATCTACACGAAGTGAAGGAACAGCTGCAAAAAGTGGGAAAGAAAATACAGCACGCTGCGGGGAAATTGGTGAGTCACAATCCCAGGCAGGGGGAAGGTGGCAGAGACTCAACCATTCTAAGGACAGAGGCGGATAGAAGAATAGGAGCCCATACCGACAGGGGCACCAGTCCTCTGGAGGGCAGGAGCCCCAAGAGGAGGCTACTGGACTGATCACTGAGGGCATCATCCTCTGCAGAAGTGGAGGAAAGCAGGGGAGATTTCCCAGAGGTGCGCCTCTCAGCTGCTCAGCATCTTTGGGAGAGTGCAGAGGGAACAGGAGCGGCATGTGGGACTGGGGCTCAGAAATTCCTGTATCGGCCCCGAGCTGTAGATGGCTCCTTTCAGTGGATCCTGTTGCTGGGCTTGGCCAGAGCTCCAGGCTGGGCAACGCTTGGCAGGGACCTCACATCCTGGGCGGAGGAGCAGACTAGTGGTGGCACGTCTGCGTGCCCTCACAGCTCTGTGCCTCTCGGGAATCCACTTCCACCCTTGAGAGTGTGCAGTTGAGAAAATGGCTTCTCTGGGGCGGAGTCCCATGCTGGACACAGCTGGAAAGGCCTGACCTGAGCAGGCTCCGCGGAATTGGCCGGACAGGTTCTCCCAGCAGGAGCCCGATCGGAAAGACCTGCCTGCAGTGTCAGTTGAGCAGCGCCTCTGAGTAGGAATCCCAGAGAGCTCAGTTCGGCAAAGGGACCAGCGGAGATTTCTAGCCCAGCCCAGCCCGGAGTTGGGGATTTCAGGCTTCAACCAGCATGGGCCTCTGCTGTGCTAACCTAAAGCCCTGAAGGAGAGTCTCGGCTCAGCACTGAGGCAGAAACCCCTGCTGTGCTAGCCCTGTGACCCAGGACTGAGGTGTGCTCGGCAGTAGGGCACCGCCTTTGAGAGGGAGCCACAGGGGAAGGGGCCTGGCATTAGGGCTGGCCCACAAAGCCTCCTGACCCAGCTTTGGGCTGTGATCTACAGACCATGAAAGTAGCTGGTGAAGCAGGCAGTACGCTCTGCTGGGCTCAGCCAGAGATCCCCAACCAGAGCCGGCTCAGCTGAATCGACGCTAAAATCCCAAAACAACAAGAAGCAAAAACCCAATGAGGAGAAGAACAGAAAAAAGCAATGACCCAGAGGAAAGATCAAGCACTCCCTCCCAATACAACCAAAAACTAATCCCAATATCTGGGATGCAAGATGAAGACATAGAGGAAATACCAGATAAGGACTTTAAGAAACTAGTGATGAAATTCATCAGAGACAGTGAGAAGCGCTGGGAAGAGTCCAAGGTATTCGAAAACCATGTCACTGCAGAAATAAATCAAGTCAAAAAGGGAATCCTCGATATAGAGCACAAAATTGAAAGCCTAACCAACAGAATGAACACAGCAGAGGACAGAATATCAGAACTGGAAGACAATCAGAATAAAAGGCAGCAGCTCATCAACCAGTAGGAGACAAATCTAGAGAAAGCCTATAGGTCCATACAGGAAATGAAAGACCACCACAAAAAATCAAATATTAGAATAATAGGCCATTCTGAAGGAGTGGAAAATGAGACAGGCTTGCAATGGGTGCTCAAGGAGATAATACAAGAGAACTTCCAGAACACTGGAAATATAAATCCAACGCAAATCCAGAAAGGACAATGAACCCCCAGTAGATACGATCCAAACAGATCGCCACCCAGACATGTGGTCCTCAAGCTACCCTCAAGTGAACATAAGGAAACTATTCTAAGACAAAGAAAAAAGAAGGATAAGATTACTTTCAGAGGAAGGAAAATCAAAATCACAGCCGATTTATCAGAAGAAACGCTCCAAGCAAGGAGAGAATTTGGTAAAACCTATCAAATCCTGAAACAAAACAACTGCCAACCAAGAATAATGTACCCAGCAAAGCTCTCATTTGTATTTGAGAATGAAATCAAATACTTCAACAGTAAAGAGAAACTCGAAGAATACATCAACACGAAACCAGCTCTGGAAAATCTCCTCAGGAAGGTGCTAAACCCAGAGAGAAAAAATACAAACCAAAATCAAAGATGGCAAATGGGAAGACCTCCCCACTGAAACCCATACAAGGAAATTCAACCAATCAGAAACTCTAATAGTCACAAATACACACTTGCACACTTACACACACTCATGGCAGGCCAAAATCACACCCTCTCAATATTGTCTCTAAACACAAATGGACTAAACTCACCAATCAAAAGGCATAGATTAACGGAATGGATCACCAAACAGCACCCAACAATCTGTTGCCTACAAGAGACACATCTAACCAGAAAAGCCTGTAAGAAATTTAAAGTGAAGGGATGGAAAAAGAAATTTCATGCCAGTGGACGAGAAAAAAAGCCTGGCGTAGCTGTCCTAATCTCAGATGACCTAGACTTCAAGCTGACAGACATCAGAAAGGACAGAGAAGAACATTATATATTGGTGAAGGGTCTGATCCACCAGGAAGTAATTACAATCGTGAACATATATACACCTAATTCCAATGCACCTAGCTACGTGAAGCAATTACTTACAGACTTAAGGGGAGACATAGGTACACACACAATATTAGTGGGCGATCTTAACACTCCGCTAACAACTATAGACAGATCAACAAAACAAAAACTCAACAAAGAAACAACAGAGCTCATACAAACATTAGAACAACTGGACTTAGTAGACATCTATAAGACTTTTTATCCTAAGACCACAGGTTATACATTTTTTTTTTTTTGAAAAGTGCATGGCTCCTTCTCCAGGATCGAGCACATGCTAGGACACAAAGCAAATCTAAATAACTTCAAAAAGATAGGAATCATACCATGTACCCTCTCAGACCACCACGGAATGAAACTGGAAATCAGCAATTCAAAATGCCCAAGGAAATACAGAAACTCTTGGAGGTTGAACAATATGCTAATAAACGAATAATGGGTCAGAGAAGAAATTAAAGATGAGATCATAAAATTTATGGAAACCAATGAAAACCCTGACACAACATTCCAAAACTTGTGGGACACTGCCAAAGCAGTGCTACGGGATAAATTCATCGCAATTGGAGCTCATGTCAAGGCCCAAGAGAGGCGCCAAATACAGGAACTAACTACACACCTCCAGTAATTGGAAAAGCAGCAGTAGATGAGCCCCACACACAACAGGAAACAAGAAATCATCAAAAGGAGGGAGGAAATCAACCAGATAGAAATAAAAAAAAATACACAAAATCAATGAATCAAAAAGCTGGTGTTTTGAAAAGAGCAACAAAATAGACACCCCGCTGGCCTGACTGACAAAGAAAAAACAAGAGAAAGCAAGAATTAACAGCATCAAAGATGAAAAAGGCAACATAACAACAGACATTACAACCATTAAGAACATAATTAGAAATTACTACAAAGCACTGTACTCCAACAAATCAGAAGATCACCAAGAAATGGAAAGGTTCTTAGACTCACACAACCTGCCAAAACTTAGCCCAGAGGCAACAATCGACCTAAACAAACCCATAACTGAAGCAGAGATTGAATCAGTGATTAAAGACCTCCCAACAAAGAAAAGCACAGGCCGAGATGGCTTCACTGCAGAAGTCTACAAAACATTCCGAACAGAACAAACCCCAATCCTCTACAAGCTCTTCAATACAATAGAAAGGGAAGCAACTCCTTCCAAACTCATTCTATGAAGCCAACATTACCTTAATCCCAAAACCGGACAGAGATCCTACAGAGAAAGAAAACTACAGATCTATCTCTCTGATGAACATTGATGCTAAGACACTCAACAAAATCCTAGCCAATAGAATTCAAAAACACATCACACAGATCATTCATCCAACTCAAGCAGGATTCATTCCTGGAATGCAAGGGTGGTTCAACCTAAGGAAATCCATCACTGTGATACACAACCTCCAAAAACTGAAAAACAAGAACCACATGGTAGTATCAATAAACGCAGAAAAAGTTTTCGACAAAATCCAGCACAAATTCCTGCTAAAGACCTTAACCAAGGTACGCATAGAAGGAAAAATTCACAACATAATCAAAGCAATATATGAAAAACCCAATGCCAGCATCATACTGAATGGAGAAAAACTGGAACCCTTCCCACTGAAATCTGGAACAAGACAGTCCGCTTTCTCCACTGCTAGTCAACATAGTTCTAGAGGTACTCGCTGAGGCAATAAGACAAGAAAAAGAAATCAAAGGAATCCAAATGGGAAATGAAGAAGTCAAGCTTTCACTATATGCAGATGACATGATTCTTTCTATGGAAGAGCCAAAAGGCTCAACACAGAGACTACTAGAACTTATACGAGAGTTCAGTAGAGTGGCAGGGTACAAAATTAATGAACATAAATCAACAGCCATTGTGTATGCTAACAGCCCCAAGTTGGAAAAAGATCTAACTAGCAAGATAGCATTCAAAATAACAGAGAAAATCATGAAGTATCTGGGAATAAACCTAACCAAAAATGTAGGAGACCTATTTGAGGGAAACTACAAACTACTGAAAAAAGAAATTGAACAAGACCTCGAAAGATGGAGTAACATCCCATGCTCCTGGATAGGTAAAATCAATATCACCATAATGTCTATATTGCCAAAGGCAATATATACATTCAACGCAATTCCAAACAAATTGCCAAAAACATTCTTCACGGAACTGGAAACAATGATCTAAAGGTTCATCTGGAAACACAAAAAACCACGAATAGCTAGAACCATTCTGAAGAACAGGAAGTTAGCAGGGGGAATCACAGTTCCGGACCTCTGGACATACTATAGGGCAGTGGTTATCAAAACAGCGTGGTACTGGCACAAAGATAGAGAGAAAGGTCAATGGAGCAGAATAGAGACACCAGAAGGGAACACAAACAGACACAGTCAAATAATCTTTGATAAAAGAACAAATGATAATCCTGAAAAATCAGAAGGTCTGTTCAATAAATGTTGTTGGGACAACTGGTTGATAGCCTGTACAAACAAAAAGATAGACCCACATCTCTCACCATATACTAAGATCAAATCTAAATGGATAAAAGATCTAAACCTACATCCAGAAATCTTCAAACATTTGGAAGAAAATGTTGGAAATACTCTGCAAGATCTAGGGGTAGGTCCCTACTTCCTAAAAAGCACACCAAATGCAGGAGAAATCGAGACCAAAATACACAAATGGGACCTCATCAAACTAACAAGTTTCTGCACAGCAAAGGAAACCATCAATAAAGTAAAAACGCAGCCCACGGTATGGGAGAAGATCTTTGCGCACGACATAGGTGATAGAGGACTAATCTCTAGAGTATACAAAGAATAACAAAACAGCCAAAACAACAAAATTAACAAGCCACTCAATAAATGGGCATGGAAAATGGGCAGACATTTCACAAAGGAACAATCCCAAATGGCAAAAAACATATGAAAAAATGTTCAAGCTCCCTGGCAATAAGGGAAATTCAAATTAAAACATCAATGAGATACCACCTAACACCAGTAAGGGTGGCCTACAGGAAAAACACCAACAACACTTGTTGGTGAGGTTGCGGGGAAAAAAGGAACTCTTCTGCACTGCTGGTGGGGCTGCAGATTGGTACAGCCTCTATGGCAATCAGTATGGAGAATATTCAAAGACTTCAAAATCAACATACCGTATGACCCAGCTATAGCACTCCTAGGAATATATCCAGAACACTTGTTTTATGAGAAACCAACATGTACTCCTATGTTCATAGCAGCACAATCAGTAATTGCAAAAACATGGAAACAACCAAAATGCCCATCAGCAGAGGATTGGATAAGAAAGCTATGGTTCATCTACTCCATGGAATACTACGCAGGTATTAAAAAAAACAAAATGCAGTTCTTTGTGGCCAAATCTGCCAAACTGGAAACCATAATGCTAAGGGAAATGAAACAATCCCAAAAGGTTAGATACCACATGTTTGCCTTAATTTAATATGATATGGTTTTAAGCATATCATGTTGTGTTATGGATAGCATGTCATTTGTAAAATATAAACTAAAATTGAACTGTGAATGGGGGGTCAAGGAAAGTGGTTAAGAAGTCGCATTTATTTTTAACATGTTGACTGCTCAATACCATGTCAATTAATTCCATAACGATGTTAATTGTTGCAGATGGTATATTAGTGCTTTTATTTGACTGGGAAGATACTCTGCTGTCTCTGCCCTCAGACCAGAGAGGGTCTTCCCAATAAGTAGTTGGACTTGTCTGGACTATGGGATGTTGGACTCTATGCTTGGCAAATACTTGCAGAGAGGGAATCTCAACTGAACTTGAACTATGGTTATGCAGCGGGGTGTAAGAACCCACCATGAGGGGAGTGTGGGGGGAGAATCCCAATTCTATGTAATTACAACACAATGTAATTAATGAATAAATTTAATAAAAAATTATTTTTTAAATATTTATTTATTGTTATTGGAAAGCCGGATATACAGAGAGGAGGAGAGACAGAGAGGAAGATCTTCCATCCAATGTTTCACTCCCCAAGTGAGCCACAACGGGCCGGTACACGCCAATCCGATGCCTGAAACCTGGAACCTCTTCCTGGTCTCCCACTCGGGTGCAGGGTCCCAAAGCTTTGGGCCATCCTCAACTGCTTTCCCAGGCCACAAGCAGGGAGCTGGATGGGATATGGAGCTGCCGGGATTAGAACCGGCGCCCATATGGGATCCCGGGGCTTTCAGGGCGAGGACTTTAGCCGCTAGGCCATGCCGCTGGGCCCTAAAAAAAACATTATTAAGATGCTCAATCTCTGCTTGGGTGCAAGTGATGGGTGTGGAATGCAACAAGTTGTGAAGAGTATTGTTCCATTGTAGGCTGGGCGACAAGCAATTTCTTGCAGCATGGCAGTGCTGGGGTCCGTGCAGCAGGTGTGAATAATAAGGAGGCATAAATAGAGGAGCTCCCCTGCATGACAGGGCCTGGGGGGCCTTCCAGCAGGTTGGCTAGGCCCAAAAGGTTTTTCTCTGACCACCTTGACACAGTTGCATGGACTTTTTGCATGGATATTGAACCATACCACTAAGAATTTTATAATCTGTTGAGGCATTATTTGCCCCTGCATGATGGCTTGAGAGTTAATGTGCTTATTAATGTTTTGGTAAATGGTCCTTTAACTGTGCACAGGATTACAATTAAGTCCATGCTATTTCTGCATACCTTATTGTGTGCCTACCCATTGACATAAAATCTGACCCAGGCATATAGCTTGCCTTCTGGAAAAGGGCCGCATAACACTTTTACAAATTAATGGAAGTGATGGGAGTATGAGCTGAAACTGCTCTGTGACGCTAAAGACTATCCTATTACTGTGACCCTAAAGGCTGCACTTGCAGGCCTAATGGCCAACTGTTGACAATGGCCCCAATCCCCATAAACCAAGGCCCCAGACTTTTAACCCATACATAATTCAAGATAGGGACATGGTTGTCCACGTGTTGCCAAGGATAGAGCCCAGGCTTGAGGAGAGCTTTTGGGGGCTGGTAAGCCAAAATAGGCAAGCAATGTGTAATCCTCCCTCATTCATCTCTCAAGCGGTTGTAAATTGTGCCCCACTCCATGACTCTATGTCAAACTACGCCCTAAGAAAACCTTGTACTGCTTCTACATAAATAAAGCAGACAGCTTTCTTGCATTGTCCACAATAATCTTACGATTGTAGTGGTCTGTCTCTTCAATCAACGCATATTTCATGGACCCTTATCGAGGTATTAACTCATCTGGAGCATGACTCTGGCATGGCAGGGTCCATTGGATGTCTCTACAATCATCTGAATGCAGCTACACCTCCCATTGCATGGTCAGTGGACAACCCTGCTGAAAACTCAGTAATCAATTTAATCCGTGCCATTTATCAACACAATTCCTTCGCTGGTGTCACATCCACTGTTCCACATATGTGCTGTCAGAGCACTTGGTTTCCATGGCAGTGAGAAATGGCTTAGGTGCTGAAATTGTCTCTGGCTGTAGAGATTTCTGCGCCTTGAGTAAGGAGCTCCATATTTGGTTTCTGTGTGTGCTCAACCTGCTTCATTCCATCACACTGGGCTCAATGGGCATTGGAAGGGAATTGACCAAACGGGGTTTCCTAGATAGCTGCTAGCACAGATGAGGGTATGTGAAGTTCATGAGCCAGGTGGAGTTGTTTTTGCACTGGAAGAGCTGTGCTGCTGTTTCTGGCAGTTGCCATTCACCACCACACTGATTTCCCTAGGTGTTATATCCACTTTCAGACTTATGTGCTGCCAGAGCACTTGGTATCAATGGCAGTGAGAAATGGCTTGATGCTGAACTTGTCTTTGGCTGTGGAGTTTTGAGCGCCATGAGTGAGGAGCTACATGTTAGTTTTTTTTTTTTTAAGATTTATTCATTTTGTTACAGATTGCAATACACAGAGGAGGAGAGACAGAGAGGAAGATCTTCCTTCAGATAATTCACTCCCCAAGATGGCTGCAACGGGATGATGCGCGCGGATATGAAGCCAGGACCTGGATCCTCTTCTGGTTCTACCATGAGGGTGCAGTGTCCCAATGCATTGGGCCGTCCTATACTGCTTTCCCAGGCCACATGCAGGGAGCTGGTTGAGAAGTGGAGCTGCCAGGAATAGAACCGGCGCAAATATGGGATCCCAGGGCTTTCACGGAGAGGACTTTAGCCGGTATGCCATGCCGCTGGGACCTACATGTTAATTTTTTTAGGGTCCTAAACCGGCTTGGTTCCATCACACTGGGCTCAATGGGCATTGGACCGCAAGGGTTTCCTAGATAGCTGCTAGCACAGCTGATGGGATGTGAAATTCACGAGCCAGGTGGAGTTGTTTTGGCACTGGAAGAGCTGTGCTGCTGCTTCAGGCAGTTGCCATTCACCACCACACTCTGTTCCCTAGGTGTCCTATCCAATTTCAGAAATATGTGCTGGGAGCGCACTTGGTTTACATGGCAGCAGAAAATGGCTTAGGCACTGAACTTGTCTTTCACCTTGGAGTTCTGAGCGCCTTGAGTGAGGAGTTAGATGTTAGTGTGTGTGGGTGCTCAACTTGCTTGATTCCATTACACTGGGCTCAATGGGCATTGGACGGGAAGGGACCAAACAGGGTTTCCAAATAGCTGCTAGCAGAGCTAAAGAGAAAAGAAATTCATGTGCCAGGTGGAGTTGTTTTGGCACTGGAAGAGCTGTGATGCTGCTTCAGGCAGTTGCCATTCACCACCACACTGTATTCCCTAGTTGTCACATCCAATGTTCCACATATGTGCTGCCAGAGCACATGGTTTCCATGGCAGGGTAAAATGGCTAGAGTGCTCTACTTGTCTCTGCCTGTGGAGTTTTGTATTTTTTTAATGATTTATTTTATTTTTATTACAAAGTCAGATATACTGAGAAGAGGAGAGATAGAGAAGAATTGGTGTTGCCAGGATTAGAACCAGCGGCCATATAGGACCAAGGCGAGGACCTTAGCCACGAGGACATGCTGCTGAGCCCTGTGTGTGGAGTATTGAGCGCCTTGAGTAGGAGCAAAATGTTAGTTTTGTGTGCGTGATCAACCTGCTTTTTTCTGTCACACTGAGCCCAATTGGCATTAGACCAGAATTGATGACACAGGGTTTTCAAATAGCTGCTAGCACAGCTGATGGGATGTGAAGTTCATGATCCAGGTGGAGTTATTTTGCACTGGAAGAGCTGTGTTGCTGCTTTGGGCAGTTGACATTCACCACCACACTGATTTCCCTAGGTGTTATATCCACTTTCAGACTTATGTGCTGCCAGAGCACTTGGTTTCCATGGCAGCGGGAAATCACTTGAGTGCCTAACGTGTCTTTGTCTGTGGAGTTCTGAGTGCCTTCAGTGAGTAGCTACATGTTAGTGTTGGGTGGGTGCTCAACCTGTTTGCTTTCATTTGCTGGGCTCAATGGGCATTGGAGAGCAAGTGGCCAAACTGATTTTCCTAGATAGCTGCTAGCACAGCTGAAGGTATGTGAAATTCATGAGGCAGGTGGAGTTTTTTGGCACTGGAAGAGCTGTGCTGCTGCTTCTGGAGCTGCCATTCACCCCTACACTGCGTTCCCTAGGTGTCACATCCTCTTTCAGACTTATGTATTGCCAGAGCAGTTGGTTTTAATGGCAGTGGGAAAGTTTTTGGGTGCTGAACTTGTCTTTGGCTCTGGAGTTTTGAGCACATTGATGAGGAGCTACTAGCTAGTTTTGTGTGGGTGCTCAACTTGCTTGATACCATCACACTGGGCTCAAAATGCATTGGACCAGACCTGACCAAATATGGTTTCCTAGATAGCTGCTAGCACATCTGATGGAATGTGAAGTTCATGAGCCAGGTGGAGTTACTTGGCACTGGAAGTGCTGTGCTGCTTCTTGAGACAGTTGCCATTCACCACCACACCAACTTTCTTTGGTGTCACATCCACTGTTCCACATATGTGTTGCCAGAACACTTAGTTTCCATGGCAGCGGGAAATGGCGAGGGCGCTGAACTTGTCTGTGGCTATGCAGTATTTTATTTTTTAGATTTATTTTATTTTTATTACAAAGTCAGATGTACTGAGAAGAGTAGTGATAGAGAGTAATTGGAGTTGCCGGGATTTGAACCAGTAGCCATATGGGACCAAGGCAAGGACCTTAGTCACGAGGACACACTGTCGAGCCCTGTGTGTTGAGTTTTAAGCTTCTTCAGGGAGGAGTTACGTGAAGTTCATGAGCCATGTGGAGTTGTTCTGGCACTGGGAGAGCTGTGCTGCTGCTTTGGGCAGTTGCCATTCTCCACCGGACCGTGTTACCTCGGTGTCATATCCACTTTCAGACATATGTGCTGCAAGCGCCCTAGGTTTCCATGGCAGGGGTAAATGGCTTGTATGCTGAACGTGCCTTTGGTTGTGTAGATTTGAACACCTTGAGTGAGGAGCTACATGTTAGTTTTGTGTGGATGCTCAACCTGCTTGTTTCCATCACACTGGACTCAAAGGTCATGGGACCAGAAGTGACGACACAAGGTTTCCTAGGTAGCAGCTAGCACAGCTGATGGGATGTGAAGTTCATGAGCCAGGTGGAGTTGTTTTGGCACTGGAAGAGCTGTGCTGCTGCTTTGGGCAGTTGCCATTCACCACCACACTGTATTCCCTAGGTGTCACATCCACTGTGTCACATATGTGTTGCCAGAGCACTTGGTAGCCATGGCAGCATGAAAATCCTTTTTTGCGCTGAACTTGTCTTTGGCTGTCGAATTTTTTTATTTTTTTGTAAAGATTTATTTTATTTTTATTACAAAGTCAGATATACTGAGGAGATATAGAGAGGAATTGGAGCTGCCGGATTACAACCAGTGACCAAATGGGATGAAAGCGAGAACCTTATCCACTAGGACACGCTGCCGAGCCCTGCGTGAGGAGTTTTGAGCGCCTTGAGTGATGAGCAACGTGTTAGCTTAATGTGGGTGATCAGTTTGCTTGATTCTGTAGCACTGAGCCCAATGGGCATTGGACAAGAAGTGACCAAAGAGGGTTTGCTAGATAGCTGCTAGCACATCAAATGGGATGTGAAGCTCATGATGCAGTTGGCGTTATTTTGGCACTGGAAGAGCCGTACTGCCTCTTTGGGCAGTTGCCATTCACCACCATACTGTGTTTCATAGGTGTCACATCCACTGTGTCACATATGTGCTGCCAGAGGACTTGGTAGCCATGGCAGTGGGAAATGGCTTTGGTGCTAAACTTCTTCTTGGCTGTGGAGTTTTGAGCGCCTTGAGCGGGGAGCTACATCTTAGTTTTGTGTGTGTGCTCAACCTGCTTGAGTTCATCGCACTTGGCTCAATGGGCTTGGACCGGAAGTAACCAATGAGGTTTCCTAGATAGCTGCTAGCACAGCTGATGGGGTGTGAAGTTCATGAGCCAGGTGGAGTTGTTTTGGCACTAGAAGAGCTGTTCTTCTGCTTCAGGCTGTTGAAATTCACCACCTCACTACTTTCCTTTGGTGTCACATCCAATGTTCCACAATGTGCTGCCAGAGCACTTGGTATCTAAGGCAGCGGGAATTTGGGTGCTGAACTTGTCTTTGCCTGAGTTTTTATTTTTTTAAAGATTTATTTTTTTTTTATTTCAAAATCAGATATACTGAAAAAAAAATAGAGAGAGAGGAAGTAGACCTGATGGAATTAGAACCAGCCGCCATATGGGATCAAGGCGAGGACCTTAGCCATGAGGACACGCTACGAAGCCCTGCGGGTGGAGTTTTCAGCACCTTGAGTGAGGAGCAACGTGTTTTTTTGTTTTTGTTTTTTTTTTTTTTGTGGGTGATCAACCTGCTTGATACTGTCACACTGAGCCCAATGAGCATGGGACAAGAAGTGATGAAACAGGTTTTCCTAGATAGCTGCTAGCATAGCTGATGGGATGTGGAGCTCATGAGCCAATTAGAGTTGTTTTGGCACTGGAAGAGCTGTGGTGCTGCTTCGGGCAGTTGCCATTCAGCCCTAAACTGCGTTCCAAGGTGTCACATCCTCTTTCAGACTTATGTGCTGCCAGATCACTTGGTTTTCATGGCATTGGGAAAGTTTTTGGGTGCTGATATTGTCTTTGGCAGTGGAGTTTTCAGCACATTGATGAGGAGCTACTTGCAAGTTTTGTGTGGGTGCTCAACTTGCTTGATTCCATCACACTGGTTCAATGGGCATTGGACCAGAATTGACGACACAGTGTTTCCTACATAGCTGCTAGCACATCTGATGGGATGTGAAGTTCATGAGCCAGGTGGAGTTATTTGGCACTGGAAGTGCTGTGCTGCTGCCTCAGGCAGTTGCCATTCACCACCACACTGTGTTCCCTTGGTGTCACATCTACTATTCCACATATGTGCTGCCAGAGCACTTGGTTTCCATGGCAGCGGGAAATGGCTTGCAGGCTGAACATGTCTGTGGCTGTGGAGGTTTGAGCGCCTTGCGTGAAGAGCTACATGTGTAGTTTGTAGGTCCTCAACCGGCCTGATTCCATCACACTGAGCTCAAAGGGCTTTGGACTGGAAGTGGTGACACAGGGTTTCCTAGATAGCTGCCAGCACAGCTGATGAGATGACAAATTCATGAACCAGGTGCAGTTGTTTTTGCACTGGAAGAGCTGTGCTGCTGCTTCGGGCAGTTGCTAGTCACCACTGCACTCTGATCTCGAAGTTCACATCCTCTGTTCCACATATGTGCTGCCAGAACACTTGATTTCCCTGGCAGGGGGAAATGGCTTGGGCGCTGAACTTTTCTGTGGCTGTGGAGTTTTGAGCGCCTTGCGAGAAGAGCTACATATTAGTTTTCTTTTAAAGATTTATTTTATTTTGATTACAAAGCCAGATATACTGAGAGGAGGAGAGATAGAGAGGAAGTGGAGCTGCAGGGCTTAGAACCAGCAGCCATATGGGATCAAGGCGACGACTTTAGTCACTGGCCACGCTCCCGAGCCCTACATGTTAGTATTGTGTGGTTGCTCATCTTGCTTGATTCCATCACATTGGGCTCAATGGGCATTGATGCCGAAGTGACTAAACTGGGTTTCCTAGATAGCTGCTAGCACAGCTGATGGCATGTGAAGTTCATGAGTCAGGTGGAGTTGTTTTGGCACTGGCAGAGCTGTGCTGCTGTTGCTTCGGACAGTTGCCATTCACCACCACACTGAGCTCCCTAGGTGTCACATCCATGGTTGCACATATGTGTTGCGAGAGAATTTGGTTTCCATGGAAGCCCGAAATTGCTTGGGTGCTGTACTTGTCTTTGACTGTGGAGTTTTATTTTTTTTTAAGATTTATTTAATTATTTATTTATTTATTTATTTATTTATTTGTAAATTTTGTCGACCACAGATAGCTGGTGTAGGTTGGAGTAGGGAAAGAGGGGAACTGATCCAGCAGAGGAACAGGCTAGGAGACAGAAAATAGTAGGGAGAAGAGCGAGAAGGTCACTGGAGCTCACTAAAGCAAGAAGATCTACACGGTGTGAAGGAACAGCCGCAAAAAGTGGGAAAGAAAATACAGCACGAAACTTGGTGAGTCACGATCCCAGGCAGGATAAGGTGGCAGAGACTCAACCGTCTCAAGGACATAGGCGGATAGAAGGATAGGCGCCCACACCAACAGGGGCACCAGTCCTCTGGAGGGCAGGAGCCCCAAGAGAAGGCTACTGGACTGATCACTTGGGTCATTATCCCCTGCAGAAGTGGAGGACAAGCAGGGGAGATTTCCCAGAGGTGCGCCTCTCAGCTGCTCAGCATCTTTGGGAGAGTGCAGAGGGAACAGGAGTGGCACAATGGGACTGGGGCTCAGAGATCCCGTATCGGCCCCGAGCTGTAGACTAGCTGCTGGGCAGTCCAGTGGATCCTGTTGCTGGGCTTGGCCTGAGCTCCAGGCTGGGCAACGATCGGCAGGGCATTCACGTCCTGGGCAGAGGAGCAGGCTAGAGGGGTCATGTCTGCGTGCCCCTCACAGCTCTGTGCCTCTCGGGAATCCACTTCCACCTTTGAGAGTGTGCAGTTGAGAAAATGGCTTCTCTGGGGCGGAGTCCCATGCTGGACACAGCTGGAAAGGCCTGACCTGAGCAGGCTCCGCGGAATTGGCCGGACAGGTTCTCCCAGCAGGAGCTCGATCGGAAAGACCTGCCTGCAGTGTCAGTTGAGCAGCGCCTCTGAGTAGGAATCCCAGAGAGCTCAGTTCGGCAAAGGGACCAGCGGAGATTTCTAGCCCAGCCCAGCCCGGAGTTGGGGATTTCAGGCTTCAACCAGCATGGGCCTCTGCTGTGCTAACCTAAAGCCCTGAAGGAGAGTCTCGGCTCAGCACTGAGGCAGAAACCCCTGCTGTGCTAGCCCTGTGACCCAGGACTGAGGTGTGCTCGGCAGTAGGGCACCGCCTTTGAGAGAAAGCCACAGGGGAAGGGGCCTGGCATTAGGGCTGGCCCACAAAGTCTCCTGACCCAGCTTTGGGCTGTGATCTACAGACCATGAAAGTAGCTGGTGAAGCAGGCAGTACGCTCTGCTGGGCTCAGCCAGAGATCCCCAACCAGAGCCGGCTCAGCTGAATCGACGCTAAAATCCCAAAACAACAAGAAGCAAAAACCCAATGAGGAGAAGTATCAGAAAAAGCAATGACCCAGAGGAAAGATCAAGCACTCCCTCCCAATACAACCAAAAACTAATCCCAATATCTGGGATGCAAGATGAAGACATAGAGGAAATACCAGATAAGGACTTTAAGAAACTAGTGATGAAATTCATCAGAGACAGTGAGAAGCGCTGGGAAGAGTCCAAGGTATTCGAAAACCATGTCACTGCAGAAATAAATCAAGTCAAAAAGGGAATCCTCGATATAGAGCACAAAATTGAAAGCCTAACCAACAGAATGAACACAGCAGAGAACAGAATATCAGAATTGGAAGACAATCAGAATAAAAGGCAGCAGCTCATCAACCAGTAGGAGACAAATCTAGAGAAAGCCAATAGGTCCATACAGGAAATGAAAGACCACCACAAAAAATCAAATATTAGAATAATAGGCCTTCCAGATGGAGTGGAAAAGGAGACAGGCTTGCAACGGGTGCTCAAGGAGATATTACAGGAGAACATCCAGAACACTGGAAATATAAATCCAACACAAATCCAGGAAGGACAAAGAACACCCAGTAGATATGATCCAAACAGACCATCACCCAGACATGTGGTCCTCAAGCTACCCTCAAGTGAACATAAGGAAACTATTCTAAGACAAGTAAGAAAAAAGGATATGATTACTTTCAGAGGAAGGAAAATCAAAATCACTGCCGACCTATCAGAAGAAACGCTCCAAGCAAGGAGAGAATTTGGTAAAACCTATCAAATCCTGAAACAAAACAACTGCCAACCAAGAATAATGTACCCAGCAAAGCTCTCATTTGTATTTGAGAATGAAATCAAATACTTCAACAGTAAAGAGAAACTCGAAGAATACATCAACACGAAACCAGCTCTGGAAAATCTCCTCAGGAAGGTGCTAAACCCAGAGAGAGAAAAAATACAAACCAAAATCAAAGATGGCAAATGGGAAGACCTTTCCAGTGAAACCCATACAAGGAAAGTCAACCAATAGAAACCCTAATAGTCGCAAATACACACTTGCACACTTACACACACTCATGGCAGGCCAAAATCACACCCTCTCAATATTGTCTCTAAACACAAATGGACTAAACTCACCAATCAAAAGGCATAGATTAACGGAATGGATCACCAAACAGCACCAACAATCTGTTGCCTACAAGAGACACATCTAACCAGAAAAGCCTGTAAGAAATTTAAAGTGAAGGGATGGAAAAATACATTTCATGCCAATGGATGAGAAAAAAAGCCTGGCGTAGCTGTCCTAATCTCAGATGACCTAGACTTCAAGCTGACAGACATCAGAAAGGACAGAGAAGGACATTATATATTGGTGAAGGGTTTGATCCACCAGGAAGTAATTAGAATCGTGAACATATATACACCTAATTCCAATGAACCTAGCTACGTGAAGCAATTACTTACAGACTTAAGGGGAGACATAGGTACACACACAATAATAGTGGGCAATCTTAACACTCCGCTAAAAACTGTAGACTGATCAACAAAACAAAAACTCAACAAAGAAACAACAGAGCTCATACAAACATTAGAACAACTGGACTTAGTAGACATCTATAAGACTTTTTATCCTAAGACCACAGGTTATACATTTTTTTTTTTTTGAAAAGTGCATGGCTCCTTCTCCAGGATCGAGCACATGCTAGGACACAAAGCAAATCTAAATAACTTCAAAAAGATAGGAATCATACCATGTACCCTCTCAGACCACCACGGAATGAAACTGGAAATCAGCAATTCAAAATGCCCAAGGAAATACAGAAACTCTTGGAGGTTGAACAATATGCTAATAAACGAATAATGGGTCAGGGAAGAAATTAAAGATGAGATCAAAAAAATTATGGAAACCAATGAAAACCCTGACACAACATTCCAAAACTTGTGGGACGCTGCCAAAGCAGTGCTACGGGATAAATTCATCGCAATTGGAGCTCATGTCAAGGCCCAAGAGAGGCGCCAAATACAGGAACTAAACACACACCTCCAGGAATTGGAAAAGCAGCAGCAGATGAGCCCCACACACAACGGGAAACAAGAAATCATCAAAACAAGGAAGGAAATCAACCAGATAGAAATAAAAAAAAAATACACAAAATCAATGAATCAAAAAGCTGGTGTTTTGAAAAGAGCAACAAAATAGACACCCCGCTGGCCTGACTGACAAAGAAAAAACAAGAGAAAGCAAGAATTAACACCATCAAAGATGAGAAAGGCAACATAACAACAGACATTACAACCATTAAGAACATAATTAGAAATTACTACAAAGCACTGTACTCCAACAAATCAGAAGACCACCAAGAAATGGAAAAGTTCTTAGACTCACACAACCTGCCAAAACTTAGCCCAGAGGCAACAAACGAACTGAACAAACCCATAACTGAAGCAGAGATTGAATCAGTGATTAAAGACCTCCCAACAAAGAAAAGCACAGGCCGAGATGGCTTCACTGCAGAAGTCTACAAAACATTCCGAACAGAACAAACCCCAATCCTCTACAAGCTCTTCAAAGCAATAGAAAAGGAAGCATCCCTTCCAAACTCATTCTATGAAGCCAACATTACCTTAATCCCAAAACCGGACAGAGATCCTACAGAGAAAGAAAACTACAGATCTATCTCTCTGATGAACATTGATGCTAAGACACTCAACAAAATCCTAGCCAATAGAATTCAAAAACACATCACACAGATCATTTATCCAACTCAAGTAGGATTCATTCCTGGAATGCAAGGGTGGTTCAACCTAAGGAAATCCATCACTGTGATACACAACCTCCAAAAACTGAAAAACAAGAACCACATGATAGTATCAATAGACGCAGAAAAAGTTTTTGACAAAATCCAGCACAAATTCCTGCTAAAGACCCTAACCAAGGTACGCATAGAAGGAAAAATTCACAACATAATCAAAGCAATATATGAAAAACCCAATGCCAGCATCATACTGAATGGAGAAAAACTGGAACCCTTCCCACTGAAATCTGGAACAAGACAGTGTTGTCCGCTTTCTCCACTGCTAGTCAACATAGTTCTAGAGGTACTCGCTGAGGCAATAAGACAAGAAAAAGAAATCAAAGGAATCCAAATGGGAAATGAAGTAGTCAAGCTTTCACTATATGCAGATGACATGATTCTTTCTATGGAAGAGCCAAAAGGCTCAACACAGAGACTACTAGAACTTATACGAGAGTTCAGTAGAGTGGCAGGGTACAAAATTAATGAACATAAATCAACAGCCATTGTGTATGCTAACAGCCCCAAGTTGGAAAAAGATCTAACCAGCAAGATAGCATTCAAAATAACAGAGAAAATCATGAAGTATCTGGGAATAAACCTAACCAAAAATGTAGGAGACCTATTTGAGGAAAACTACAAACTGCTTAAAAAAGAAATTGAACAAGACCTCGAAAGATGGAGTAACATCCCATGCTCCTGGATAGGTAAAATCAATATCACCATAATGTCTATATTGCCAAAGGCAATATATACATTCAACGCAATTCCAAACAAATTGCCAAAAACATTCTTCACGGAACTGGAAACAATGATCTAAAGGTTCATCTGGAAACACAAAAAACCACGAATAGCTAGAACCATCCTGAAGAACAGGAAGTTAGCAGGGGGAATCACAGTCCCGGACCTCTGGACATACTACAGGGCAGTGGTTATCAAAACAGCCTGGTACTGGCACAAAGATAGAGAGGAAGATCAATGGAGCAGAATAGAAACACCAGAAGGGAACCCACACAGATACAGTCAAATAATCTTTGACAAAAGAACAAATGATAATCCTGAAAAATCAGAAGGTCTGTTCAATAAATGCTGTTGGGACAACTGGTTGATAGCCTGTACAAACAAAAAGATAGACCCACATCTCTCACCATATACTAAGATCAAATCTAAATGGATAAAAGATCTAAACCTACATCCAGAAATCTTCAAACATTTGGAAGAAAATGTTGGAAATACTCTGCAAGATCTAGGGGTAGGTCCCTACTTCCTAAAAAGCACACCAAATGCAGGAGAAATCGAGACCAAAATACACAAATGGGACCTCATCAAACTAACAAGTTTCTGCACAGCAAAGGAAACCATCAATAAAGTAAAAACGCAGCCCACGGTATGGGAGAAGATCTTTGCGCACGACATAGGTGATAGAGGACTAATCTCTAGAGTATACAAAAAATTACAAAACAGCCAAAACAACAAAATTAACAAGCCACTCAATAAATGGGCATGGGAAATGGGCTGACATTTCACAAAGGAACAATCCCAAATGGCAAAGAAACATATGAAAAAATGCTCAAGCTCCCTGGAAATAAGGGAAATCCAAATTAAAACATCAATGAGATACCACCTAACACCAGTAAGGGTGGCCTACAGGAAAAACACCAACAACACTTGTTGGTGAGGTTGCGGGGAAAAAAGGAACTCTTCTGCACTGCTGGTGGGGCTGCAGATTGGTACAGCCTCTATGGCAATCAGTATGGAGAATATTCAAAGACTTCAAAATCAACATACCGTATGACCCAGCTATAGCACTCCTAGGAATATATCCAGAACACTTGTTTTATGAGAAACCAACATGTACTCCTATGTTCATAGCAGCACAATCAGTAATTGCAAAAACATGGAAACAACCAAAATGCCCATCAGCAGAGGATTGGATAAGAAAGCTATGGTTCATCTACTCCATGGAATACTACGCAGGTATTAAAAAAAACAAAATGCAGTTCTTTGTGGCCAAATCTGCCAAACTGGAAACCATAATGCTAAGGGAAATGAAACAATCCCAAAAGGTTAGATACCACATGTTTGCCTTAATTTAATATGATATGATGTTAAGCATATCATGTTGTGTTATGGATAGTATGTCATTTGTAGTATATAAACTAAAACTGAACTGTGAATGTGGGGGTCACAGAAAGTGGTTAAGAAATCTCATTTATTTTTAACATGTTGACTGCTCAGTACCATGTCAATTAATTCCATAACGATGTTAATTGTTGCAGATGGTATATTAGTGCTTTCATTTGACCGGGATGATACTCTGCTGTCTCTGCCCTCAGACCAGAGAGGGTCTACCCAATAAGTAGTTGGACTTGACTGAACTATAAGATGTTGGACTCTATGCTTGACATATACTTGCAGAGAGGGACTTTCAACTGAACTTGAACTATGTTATGCAACAAGGTGGAGGAACCCACCATGGGAGGGTGGGGGGAATCCCAGATTCTATGTAATTACAACACAATGTAATTAATGAATATATTAAATAAAAAAGAAGCAATTACGAGGAAAAAATTCAAAAAAATAAAATGTCATCATTAAATGGACTGAAGAAAAAATAAATCCAGTTCTTATTTTAAGAAATAGATTGACATTATATAAAAAGCGAAGAAAATAAGACTTAGTTATGGAACTCCTCTTCGGAACGACTCAGTAGCACTTGACCATTACTAATCTATAATCCACATGAGGAATATAAAGGAATGTCCTACTCACCAATAAAATTACGTACATGCTTAAAATGTATCAAAAAATCCTTATACCAGCAAAAAAAAAAAAGATTTATTTCATTTTTATTACAACGTCAGATATACTGAGAAGAGGAGAGATAGAGAGGAAGTGGAGCTGCTGGGATTAGAACCAACGAATATATGGGATCAGATCGAGGACCTTAGCCACTAGGACACGCTGCCGAGCCCTGCTGAGCCCTAGATAGCTGCCGAGGCCTAGTTAGCTGCCAGCACAGCTGTTGGGAGGTAAAGTTCATGAGATAGTTGGAGTTTCTTTGGCACTGTAAGAGCTATGCTGCTCCTTTGGGCAGTTGCCAGTCACCGCCACACTACCTCTTTAAATGTTATATCCACTTTCAGACATATGTGCTGCCAGAGCACATGGTTTGCATGGCAGCGGGAAATGGCTTGGGCGCTGAACTCATCTCTGGCTGTGGAGTTTTGAGCGCCTTGAGTGAGGAGCTATATGTTAGTTTTGTGTGAGTGCTCAACCTGTTTGATTCCATCACACTGGGCTCAAAAGTACAATAGAGCTGAAGGGATGACACAGGCATTCCTAGATAGCTGCTTGCACAGCTGATGCAATGTGAAAGGAATGAGCCTTGTGTAGTTGGTTTGGCACTGGAAGAGCTGTGCTGCTGCTTTGGGCAATTGCCTTTAAACATCACACTATCTATCCAATTAGTCGATCCACTGTTCCACATATGCGCTGCCAGAGTACATGGTTTCCATGGCCGCAGGAAATGGCTTGGGCGCTGAACTTATCTCAGGCTGTGGAGTTTTGAGCGCCTTGAGTTAGTTTTGTGTGGGTGCTCAACCTGCTTCATTCCATCACACTTTGTTCAAAGTGCATTCTTCCACAAGTGACCAAACACAGTTTTCTAGATAGCTGCTAGCACAGCTGATGATATGAAATTTCATTAGCCAAGTAGAGTTGTTTTGGCACTGGAAGACCTGTGCTGCTGCTTAGGGACTTGCCATTGACCTCCGCACTACACCCGTAGATGTGATATCCACTTCCAGACATATGTGCTGCCAGAGCACTTGGTTTCAATGGCAGCGGGAAATGCTTGGATGCTGAACTTGTCTTTGGCTCTGGAGTTTTGATCGCATTAAGAGAGAGGAGTTACATTATAGTTTTGTGTGGGTGCTCAACCTGCATGGTTCCATAACACTGGGCTCAATGAGCATTGCAATGCAAGTGACGACAAAGGATTTCCTAGAAATCTATTATCACAGCTGATGCGATGTTAAGTACATGAGCCTGGTATAGTTGTTTTGGCACTGGAAGAGCTGTGCTGCTGCCCTAGGCAATCTCCATTCACCACCACATTACCTTCCATATGTGTCACAAGCACAGTTCACATATGTGCTACCAGAGCACTTGGTTTCCATGGCAGCGGGATTGGATTCGGTGCTGAACTTGTCTTTCCCTGTAGTTTACTGAGTGCCTTGAGTGAGGAGCTACATGTTAGCTTTGTGTCGGTGCTCAACCTGCTTGATTCCATCACACTGGGCTCAAAGGGCATTGGAGTGGACTGGACCAATAGGGTTTAATAGATAGCTGCCAGCACAGCTGATGCTATGTGACGTACATGATCCAGGTGGAGTTGTTTTGCAACTGGAAGAGCTGTGCTGTTGCTTCAGGCAGTTGCCATTCACAACAGTACTGAGTTCCCTGGGTGTCACTTCCACTGTTCCACATATGAGCTACCAGAGCACTGGGTTTCCGTGAGAGTGAGAAATAGCTATGGAGTTTTGAGCACCTTGAGTGATGAGCTACATGTTAGTTTTTTGTGGGTGCTCAGCCTGTTTGATTCCATCACACTGGGATGAAAGGGCATTGGACCAGACTTGACCAAACAGGGTTTCCTAGATAGCTGCTAGCACAGCTGATGCTATGTGAAGTTCATGAGCCAGGTGGAGTTGTTTTGGCACTGGAAGAGGTGTGCTGCTGCTTCGGGCAGTTGCCATTCACCACTGCACTCTGTTTCCTAGGTGTCACATCCACTGTTCCACATTTGTGCTGCCAGAGCACTTGGTTCCATACCAGCAGGAAATGGCTTGGGCACTGAACTTGTCTCTGGCTGTGAAGGTTTGAGCGCCTTGAGTGAGGAGCTACATGTTAGTTTTGTGTGGGTGCTCAACCTGCTTCATTTCACCACACTTTGCTCAAAGTGCATTGGACCGCAAGTGACCAAACACAGATTTCTAGATAGCTGATAGCACAGCTGATCATATGTAATTTCCTTAGCCACTAGAGCTTTTTTGGCACTGGAAGACCTGTGCTGCTGCTTAGGGCCTTGCCATTGACCTCCGCACTACCCCGTAGATGTGATATCGACTTTCAGACACATGTGCTGCCAGAGCACTTGGTTTCCATGGCAGCGGGAAATGGCTTGGGCTCTAAACTTGTGTTTCGGTGTAGAGTTTTGAGTGCCTTGAGTGCGGAGATACATGTTAGTTTTGTGAGGGTGCTCAACCTGCCTGATTCCATCACGCTGGGCTAAAAGGGTTGTGGACCTCAAATGACGACACAGGGTTACCGTGGTATCTGCTAGCACAGCTGATGGTATGTGAAGTTCATGAGCCAAGTGGAGTTGGATTGACACTAGCAGAGTTGTGCTGCTGCTTCGGGTAGTTGCCATTCACCACAGCACTGAGTTCCCTGGGTGTCACTTCCACTGTTCCACATAGGAGCTGCCAGAGCACTTGGTTTCCATGACAGTGAGAAATGGCTGTGGAGTTTTGAACGTCTTGAGTGATGAGCCACGGTTAGTTTTGTGTGGGTGCTCAACCTGCTTTATTCCATCACGCTTGGCTTAATGAGCTTTGGACCACAAGTGAACACATAGGGTTCCTAGATAGCTGCTAGCACAGCTGATGCTATGTGAATTTCATGAGCCAGGTGGAGTTGTTTTGGTACTAGAAGAGCTGTGCTGCTACTTTGGGCAGTTGCCATTCACCACAACACTACTTTGCCCTTGTTTCACACCCACTTTTCCACATCTGTAATGTCAGAGCACTTGGTTTCCATGGCAGCAGAATTTGGCTTGGGCAATGAATTTGTCTTTGGCTGTTGAGTTTTGAGCTCCTTGAGAGCACCTACATGTTAGTTTTGTGAGGGGGCTCATCCGGCTTCATTTCATCACACTGGGCTCAGTGGGAATTCGACCACAAGGGTCAAACATGGTTTCCTAGATAGCTGGTACCACAACTGATGCGATGTGAAATTCATGAGCCAGGTGGAGTTGTTTGGCACTGAAAGAACTATGCTGCTGCTTCATGCAGTTGCCATTCACCACAGCACTACCATACCTAGGTGTCACATCCACTGTTCCACATATGAGCTACCAGAGCACTTGGTTTCCATTGCAGAGGGAAAAGGTTGGGCTTTTAACTTGTGTTTGGGTGTACAGTTTTGAGCTCATTGAGTGTGGAGCTACATGTTAGTTTTTGTGGGTGCTCAACCTGCTTGATTCCATCACACTGGGTTCAATGGGCATTCTTCTGCAAGTAACCAAATATGTTTTCCTAGAAAGCTGCTATCACAGCTGATGGGATGTGAAGTTCATGAGCCAGGTTGAGCTCTTTTGGTACGGGAAGAGCTGTGCTGCTACTTTGGGCAGTTGCCATTCACCACCACACTACCATCCCTAAGTGTCACATCAACTGTTCCACAATGTGCTGCCAGAGCACTTGGTTTCCACGGCAGCGGAAATGGCTTTTGTGCTGAACTTGTCTCTTGCTGTGTAGTTGCGAGTGCCTTGAGTGAGGAGCTACATGTTAGTTTTGTGAGGGTGATCAACCTGCTTGAATCCATCACCCTGGAATCAATAGGCATTTGACCGCTAGTGACGACAAAGGGTTTCCTTGATAGCTGCTAGCATAGCTGATGCCATGTGAAGCTCATGATCCAGGTGGAGTTGTTTTGGCGCTGGAAGAGCAGAGCTGCTGCTTCGAGCAGTTGCCATTCACCACTAGACTACTTCCGCAAATGATATATTCACTTTCAGATATATGTGCTGCCAGAGCACTTGGCTTCCATGGCAGCGGGAAATGGCTTGGGCGTTGAACTTGTGTTTGGCTGTGGAGCTTTCAGCACCTTGAGAGATGAGCTACATGTTAGTTTTGTGTGGGTGCTCAGCCTGCTTGCTTCCATCAAACTGGGTTCTAAGAACATTGAAGCGGAAGGGAGCAAACAGGTTTTCCAACATAGCTGCTAGCACAGCTGATGTGATGTGAAGTTCATGAGCCAGGTGGAGTTGTTTTGGCACTGGAAGAGCTGTGCTGCTGCTTTGAGCAGTTGATATTCACCACAGCACTACTTTGCCCTTGTTACACATCCACTCTTCCACATCTGTGCTGCCACAGCACTTGGTTTCCATGGCAGCGGGAAATGGCTTGGGAGAAGAATTTGTCTTTGGCTGTGGAGTTTTGAGCTCCTTGAGTTAGGAGCTACATGTTAGTTTTGTGAGAATGCTCAACCTGCTTGATTCCATCACCCTGGGCTCAATGGGCAATGGACCACGAGTGACGACAAAGGGTTTCCTAGATAGCTGCTAGCAAGGCTGATGCAATGTGAAGTTCATGAGCCAGGTGGAGTTGTTTTGGCACTGCTAGAGCTGTGCTGCTGCTTCGATTAGTTGCCATTCACCACCACACTACCTCCATAAATGATATATCCACTTTCAGACATATGTGTTGTCAGAGTACTTATTTTCCATGGCCGTGGGATATTACTTGGGCGCTGAACATATCTCTGCGCTGGAGTTTTGAGCTCCTTGATTTAGGAGGTATATGATAGTTTTGTCTTGGTGCTCAACCTGCTTGTGTCATCACACTGGGCTCAATGGGCTTTGGACCGAAATTGATCAAACAGGGAATCCTAGATAGCTGCTAGCACAGCTGATGGTATGGGAAGTTCATGAGCCAGGTGGAGTTGTTTTGGAACTGGAAGAGCTGTGCCTCTGCTTCGGGCAGTTGCCATTCACCCTAGCACTGAGTTTCCTAGGTGTCACTTTCACTGTTAAACATAGGAGCTGCCAGAGCACTTGGTTTCCATGACAGTGAGAAATGGTTGTGGAGTTTTGAACGTCTTGAGAGATGAGCTACGGTTAGTTTTGTGTGGGTGCTCAGCCTGCTTGATTCCATCACGCTGGGCTCAAAGGGCTTTGGACCACAAGTGACCACACAGGGTTTCATTGATAGATGCTAGCACAGCTGATGCTATGTGAAGTTCATGAGCCAAGTGGAGTTGTTTTGGCACTGGAAGAGCTGTGCCTCAATTCGGGCAGTTGCCATTCACCTCCGAACTACCTTCCCTAGATGTGATATCCACATCCAGACATATGTGTTAGTAGATCACAAGGTTTCCATGGCAGCAGGAAATGGCTTAGGCAATGAATTTGTCTTTGGCTGTGGAGTTTTGAGCGCCTTGAGAGCAGCTACATATTAGTTTTGTTGGGGTGCTCAACCGGCTTGATTCCATCACACTGAGATCAGTGGGCATTGGACCGCAAGGAAGCACACATGGTTTCCTAGATCGCTGCTACCACAGCTGATGCGATATGAAGTTCATGATCCAGGTGGAGTACTTTTGACATGGGAAGAACTGTGCTGCTGCTTCTTGCAGTTGCCATTCACCACCACACTACCATACCTACGAGTCACATCCACTGTTCCACATATGTGCTGCCATTGGTTTCCATGGCAGCGGGAAATGGCTTGGGCTCTGAACTTGTGTTTGGGTGTACAGTTTTGAGCACCTTGAGTGGAAAGCTACATGTAAATTTTGTGTGGGTGCTCAACCTGCTTGATTCCATCATTCTGGGCTCCAAGCTCATTGGACCGCAGGGAGATCAAACAGGTTTTCCTAGAAAGCTGCTATCACAGCTGATGCTAGGTGAAGTTCATGAGCCAGGTGGAGTTGTTTTGGCACTGGAAGAGCTGTGCTGCTGCTTTGGGCAGTTACCATTCACCACCACACTATCTCCAAAGTTGTGATATCCACTTTCAGACATATGTGCTGCCAGAGCACTTGGTTTCCATGGCAGCAGGAAATTGCTTGGGACTGAACTTGCCATTTGCTGTAGAGGTTTGAGCACCTTGAGTGAGGAGTTACATGTTAGTTTTATATGGGTGCTCAACCTGCTTGATTCCATCACACTGGGCTCAGTGGGCGTTGGACCGCAAGTGACCAAATATGTTTTCCTAGAAAGCTGCTATCACAGCAGATGGGATGTGAAGTTCATGAGCCAGGTGGAGCTGTTTTGGCACGGGAAGACCTGTGCTGCTACTTCCTTCAGTTGCCATTCACCACTACACTACCTTCCCTAAGTTTCACATCAACTGATCCACATATGTGCTGCCAGAGCACTTGGTTTCCATGGCAGCGGAAATGGCTTTTGCGCTAAACTTGTCTCTTGCTGTGTATTTTTAAGTGCCTTTAGTGAGGAGCTACTTGTTAGTTTTGTGAGGGTGCTCAACCTGCTTGATTCCATCACACTTTGCTCAAAGTGCATTGGACTGCAAGTGATGACAAAGGGTTTCCTAGATAGCTGCTAGAACAGCTGATGTGATGTGAAGTTCATGAGCCAGGTGGAGTTGTTTTGGCACTGGAAGAGCTGTGCTGCTGCTTTGGGCAGTTGCCATTCACCATTACAGTACCTTCCTAGGTGTCACATCCACTGTTCCACATATGTGCTGCCACAGCACTTGGTTTCCATGGCAGCGGGAAATGGCTTGGGAGAAGAATTTGTCTTTGGCTGTGGAGTTTTGAGCTCCTTGAGTTAGGAGCTACATGTTAGTTTTGTGAGAATGCTCAACCTGCTTGATTCCATCACCCGGGGCTCAATGGGCAATGGACTGCGAGTGACGACAAAGGGTTTCCTAGATAGCTGCTAGCAAGGCTGATGCAATGTGAAGTTCATGAGCCAGGTGGAGTTGTTTGGCACTGCTAGAGCTGTGCTGCTGCTTCGATTAGTTGCCATTCACCACCACACTACCTCCGTAAATGATATATCCACTTTCAGACACATGTGCTGTCAGAGTACTTATTTTCCATGGCAGCAGGATATTGCTTGGGCGCTGAACATATCTCTGCGCTGGAGTTTTGAGCTCCTTGATTTAGGAGGTATATGATAGTTTTGTCTCGGTGCTCAACCTGCTTGTGTCATCACACTGGGCTCAATGGCCTTTGGACCGCAATGATCAAACAGGGAATCCTAGATAGCTGCTAGCACAGCTGATGGTATGGGAAGTTCATGAGCCAGGTGGAGTTGTTTTGGAACTGGAAGAGCTGTGCCTCTGCTTCGGGCAGTTGCCATTCACCCCAGCACTGAGTTTCCTAGGTGTGACTTTCACTGTTCTACATAGGAGCTGCCAGAGCACTTGGTTTCCATGGCAGCGGGAAATGGCTGTGGAGTTTTGAAAGTCTTGAGAGATGAGTTACATGTTAGTTTTTTGTGGGTGCTCAGCCTGCTTGCATCCATCACTCTGGGCTCAAAGGGCTTTGGACCACAAGTGACCACACAGGGTTTCCTTGATAGCTGCTAGCACAGTTGATGCTATGTGAAGTTCATGAGCCAGGTGGAGTTGTTTTGGCCCTGGAAGAGCTGTGCTGCTACTTCCTGCAGTTGCCATTCACCACCACACTACATTGCCTAGGTGTCACATCCAGTGTTCCACATCTGTGCTGTCAGAGAACTTGGTTTCCATGGCAGCAGGCAATGGCTTAGGCTCTGAACTTGTGTTGGGGTGCAGAGTTTTTAGCGCCTTGAGTGAGGAGCTACATATTAGTTTTGTGTGGGTGCTCAACCTGCTTGAGTCCATCATGCTGGGCTCAAAGATCATTGGACTGCAAGGAGACCAAACATGTTTTCCTTGATAGCTGCTAGCACAGCTGACGCTATGGAAGTGCATGAGCCAGGTGGAATTGTTTTGGCACTGGAAGAGCTGTGCTGCTACTTTGGGCAGTTGCCATTCACCACCACACTACCTTCATAGTTATGATATCCACTTTCAGACATATGTGCTGCCAGAGTACTTGCTTCCCATGGCAGCCATGCTGCTCGGGGTGCTTGGGTGCCCTGCCACGAGTCCAGGGTAGCACAGCTAGGCTTACCACCACGTACGTAAGTGCAAGGGTGAGCCACTCGCGGGCGGCTTCCTGATCTGCCGGAATCCTTTTTTGATGACCCAATTTTGGGTTTGGAGGGGGTTGTCCCAGGGCTCTGAGAAGCGGATCTGGACCTCCTCAACGCGCCATGCGGCTGGAGTGGGGAAGGAACTCCCGCGCAGCTAGCAGATTGCTCGAATCCTGGTTTGATGGCCTTCTTTTCGGTTTGGGGGTGGCAAGGGTTGTCCCAAGGCTCTGAGAATCGGACCTGGAACTCCTCAGCGTGCCACGCGTCTGGAGTGGGGTAGGAGCTCCCGCGCGGTTTCCAGATTGTCGGAATCCTGTTTGATGGCCCTGTTTTAGGAGTGGGAGGGTTGTCCTGGGACACTGAGAAGTTGATGTTGGCCTGCTCAGCGCGCCATGCGGATTGAGTGGGGCAGGAGCTAGGAGGATCCTGGCGGAGGCCTGAGTGTCTCAAACCTCAGGCAGCCATTTTGCCCGGGCTGCTCGTGTGCCCTGCCACAAGTCCAGCCTAGCACTTCCAGGCTTTACAAAACGTACATAAGTACATGGGGTGAGCCACTCGAGGGCGGCTTCCTGATCTGCTCGAATCCTGGATAGATGGCCCAATTTTGGCTAGGGGGGTGTTGTCCCAGTGCTCTGAGAAGCGGATCTGGACCTCCTCAGCATGCCATGTGGCTGGAGTGAGGGAGGAGCTCCCACGCAGTTAGCAGATTGCTGGAATTCTGTTTGATGGCCTTCTTTTAGTAGTGGGAGGGTTTTCCCAGGACTCCGAGAAGCCGATCTGGGCCTTCTTAGCGTGCCATGCAGTTGGAATGTGGAAAAAGCTACCGTGCGGTTTCCAGATTGCCAAAAATCTGGTTTGATGGCCCTCTTTTTTGAGCGGGAGGGTTTTCCTGGGACACTGAGAAGCGGATCTAGGCCTCCTCAGTGCGTGATGCGGCTGGAGTGGGGGAGGAGCTGTTGCGTGGTTTCCATATTTCAGGAATCCTTGTTTGATGGCCCACTTTAGGGTTTGGGGGGTAGTTCCATGGCTCGGAGAAGCGGATCTGGACCTCTTCAGCGCGCCAAACGGCTGGTGTGGGGGAGGAGCTATTGCGCGGCTTCCAGATTTCAGGAATCCTTTTTTGATGGCCCTCTTTTAGGAGTGGGAGGGTTGTTCTGGGACTCTGAGAAGCGTATCTGGGCCTCCTCAGTGCGCCATGCGGCTAGAGTGGGGCAGGAGCTAGAAGGATCCGGATGGAGGCATGAGCATCTCAAACCACAGGCAGCCATGCTGCCCGGGGTGCTTGGGTGCCCTGCCACAAGTGCAGCCTAGCACAGCCAGGCTTACCACCATGTATGTAAGTACATGGGGTGAGCTGCTCGAGGGCGGTTTTCTCATTTGCCGGAATCCTGGTTTGATGGCCCTATTTTAGTAGTGGAAGAGTTTTCCTGGGACTCTGAGAAGAGGATCTGGGCTTGCTCAGTGCGCCATGCGGCTGGAGTGGGGGAGGAGCTCCCGTGCACTTAGCAGATTGCCGGAAATCTGGTTTGATGGCCCTCTTTTCGGTTTTGGGGGTGCGAGTGTTGTCCCAAGGGTCTGAGAAGCAGATCTGGGAATCCTCAGCGAGCTGTGCGGCTGGAGTGGGAAAGGAGCTCCCGCGAGGTTTCCAGTTTGCCAGAATCCTGTTTGCTGGCCGTCTTTAGGAGTGCGAGGGTTGCCCAGGACTATGTGAGGCGGATCTGGGCCTCCCCAGCGCGCCATGCGGATGGAGTGGGGCAGGAGCTAGGAGGATCCTGGCGGAGGCCTGAGCATCTCAAACCTCAGGCAGCCATGCTGCTCGGAGTGCTCGGGTGCCCTGCCACAAGTCCAGCCTAGCACAGCCAGGCTTACCACCATGTACGTAAGTACATGGGGTGAGCGCTCGCGGGCGGCTTCCTGATCTGCTCGAATCCTGGTTTGATGCCCCTCTTTTGGGTTTGGTGGGGCTTGTCCCAGGGCTCTGAGAAGCAGATCTGGAAATCCTCAACCAGCCATGTGGCTGAAGTGGGGGAGGAGCTCCCCCATGGTTTCCAGATTGCCAGAATCCTGGTTTGATGGCCCTCTTTTAGGAGTGGGGGGGTTGTCCTGGGACTCTCAGAAGTGGATGTGGGCCTCCCCAGCACTCCATGCGGCTGCAGTGGGGGAGGAGCTAGGAGGATCTGGGCGGAGGCCTGAGCGTCTCAAACCTCGGGCAGCCATGCTACCCAGGGTGCTATGGTGCCCTGGCACAAGTCCAGCCTAGCACAGCCAGGCTTTTTAAAACGGACGTAAGTACATGGGGTGAGCCACTCGAGGGCGGCTTTCTGATCTGTTGGAATAGTGGTTTGATGGCCCTCTTTTGCGTTTTGGGAGGGTTGTTCCATGGCTCCGAGTGCGGATCTGAACCTCCTCAGTGCGCCATGTGGCTGGAGTGGAGGAGGAGCTCCCGTGGTTTCCAGATTGCCTGAAATCTGGTTTGATGGTACTCTTTTAGGAGTGAGAGGGTTGTCCTGAAACTCTGAGAAGTGGAACTGGGCCTCCTCAGGGCGCCATGCAGCTGGAATGGAGGAGGTGCTCCCGCGCGGTTTCCAGATTTCAGGAATCCTGGTTTGATGGCCCTCATTTAGGAGTGGAATGGTTGTCCTGGGACTCTGAGAAGGTCATGTGGGCCTCCTCTATGTGCCATACAGCTGGAGTGGGGGATGAGCTAAGAGGATCCGGGAGGAAGCCTGAGCGTCTCAAACCTCAGGCAGCCATGGTGCCTGGGGTGCTTGGGTGCCCTGCCACAAGTCCAGCCTAGCACAGCCAGGCTTACTACCATGTCCGAAAGTACATGGGGTGAGCGCTCGCGGGCGGCTTCCTGATCTGCTCAAATCCTGGTTTGATGCCCCTCTTTTGGGTTTGGTGGGGCTTGTCCCAGTGCTCTGAGAAGCAGATCTGGAAATCCTCAGCTCGCCATGTGGCTGGAGTGGGGGAGGAGCTCCAGCGCAGTTAGCAGATTGCCGGAATTCTGTTTGATGGCCTTCTTTTAGGAGTGGGAGGGTTGTCCTGGGACTCTGAGAAGTGGATCTGGGCCTCCTCAGCTCGCCATGAGGCTGGAATGTAGGAGGAGCTCCCGTGTGGTTTCCAGATTGCCTGATATCTGGTTTGATGGCCCTCTTTTTGGAGTGGGAGGCTTGTTCTGGGATTCTGAGAAGCGGATCTGGGCCTACTAGTGCGCCATGCGGCTGCAGTGGGGGAGGAGCTCCCATGTGGTTTCCAGATTTCAGGAATTCTGGTTTGAAGGCCCTCTTTTAGGAGTGGGAGGGTTGTGCTGGGTCTGTGAAAAGCGTATCTAGGCCTCCTCTATGTGTGCTATTCGGCTAGAATGGGTGAGGAGCTAGGAGGATCCGGGTGGAGGCCTGAGCGTCTCAAACCTCAGGCAGCCATGCTGCCCGGGGTGCTCGGGTTCCCTGCCACAAGTGCAGCCTAGCACAGCCAGGCTTACCACCATGTACGTAAGTATTTGGGAGAGCCGCTCGTGGGCAGCTTCCTGATCAGACGGAATCCTGGTTTGATGGCCCTCTTTTGGGTTTGGGGGAGGGGCTTGTCCCAGTGTTCTGAGAAGTAGATCTGGAAATCCTCAGTGCGCCATTTGGCTGGAGTGGAGGAGGAGCTAGGTGGATCCAGGCTGAGGCCTGAGCGTCTCAAACCTCGAGCAGCCATGCTGCCCAGGGTGCTCTAGTGCCCTGCCACGAGTCCAGCCTAGCACAGCCAGGCTGATAACCATGCATGTAAGTACATGGAGTGAGCTGCTCGCGGGTGGCTTCATGATCAGATGGAATCCTGGTTTTATGGCCTTCTTTTAGTAGTGGAAGAGTTTTCCTGGGACTCTGAGAAGAGGATCTGGTCTTCCTCAGTGCGCCATGCGTCTGGAATGGGGGAGGAGCTCCCGCGCGATTTCCAGATTGCCAGAAATCTGGTTTGATGGCCCTCTTTTTGGAGTGGGAGGGCTGTCCTGGGACTCTGAGAAGCGAATCTGGGCCTCCTCAGCGCACCATGCAGCTGTAGTGGGGCAGGAGCTCCCACGCGGTCTCCAGATTGCCGGAATCCTGGTTTGATGGCCCTCTTTTGGGTTTGGGGGAGAATTGTCACTGGGCTCTCAGAAGCGGATTTGAACCTCCTCTGTGCGCTATGCGGATGGATTGGTGGAGGAGCTAGGAGGATGTGGGTGGAAGCCTGAGCATCTCAAACCTTGGGCAGCCATGCTGCCCATGCTGCTCGTGTGCCCTGCCACGAGTCCAGCCTAGCTCAGCCAGGCTTACCACCATGTGCGTAAGTATATGCGTGAGCCGCTCGCGGGCGGCTTCCTGAACTGCTGGAATTCTGGTGTGATGTGGCCCTGTTTTGGGGTTGGGGGGAGGGTTGTTCCAGGGCTCTGAAAAGCAGAACTGGGCCTCCTCCGCGCGCCATGCAGCTGGAGTGTGGGAGGAGCTCCCGCGCGGTTTCCAGGTCCCGGAATTCTGGTTTGATGGCCGTCTTTTCTTAGTAGGAGGGTTGTCCTGGGACTCTGAGAAGCAGATCTGGACCTCCTCAGCGCGCCATGCTGCCCGGGTTGCTCGGGTTCCCTGCCACAAGTCCAGCCTAGCACAGCCATGTTTACCACCATGTACGTAAGTACATGGGTGAGCCGCTCACTGGCAGCTTCCTGATCTCCCGGAATCCTGGTGTGATGTGGCCCTCTTTTGGGTTTGGGGGAGGGGTGTCCCAGGACTATGAGAAGAGGATCTGGGCCTCCTCAACGCACCATGAGGCTGGAGAGGGGGATGAGCTAGGAGGATCCGAGCAGAGGCCTGAGCGTCTCAAACCTCGGGCAGCCATGCTTCCCGGGTGCTTGGGTGCCCTGCCACGAGTCCAGCCTAGCACAGCCAGGCTTACCGCCATGTATGTAAGTACATGGGGTGAGCTTTTCTAGGGTGACCTGTGAGCCATTTGGCGCCAGGCTGCGCCTGCTGTCCATCCGCCCCGGAAATTCTGTAATTTGATTCCTTTGATATGCTGCAGGAGTCACTCCATGCTGAACCCACGGTTTCTGTGAATGTGTATTAGTCCTTAAAAGTCTCAATGGCAGTAATTCTTGCCCCGAAGAACCTGTAGTCACTTTAGAGTGCAGATTACCAACACCAGTCCCTTCAAAAGCAAAATTCTGGTCTTGTCCAGCAGGATATCCCATTACCTGATAGGAGGAGGGATCAGCAGAGTGGTCACAGAAGGCAAGAGTATGACATTTTCTGGCATTTGTGAACCATACTCTGGGCTAGAATGTGTCAGGTATGGGTCGACCAATCCCTGTGCAAACTCTGACCCCACTGGATGGTTTAGAATGGCCGGAGAAGTCTATGACATGGAGGCATGACAGTCTATGGGGCGCGCTGTTCTGACCCAGAGCAACCTCTGTCATACTTAACACTGGCTGGGAACAGGCCTGGTTGGGGAGCTTGGGGGAGGCCCTGGCTGGGTGGAGGTTACCAGTAAGCTGCGCAGGAACTGGAAGGGAGCTGAGTTCTGGTCGGGTCACAGTTGTACTCCCTTGGCACAAACATGGATTCGGACTTGACGCACCATGCTGGGTTAGACCGCAACACAGTTTGGTGATCTGGAGGACCAGGGTAGATGTGGGACGGACTTGGCTAGATTTCAACCCCAACTGAGGCATATAGGAGTTATATGTGGGTATGAATGAGCCATGGCTGGGCTGAAACTCTCAACAGCAGGAACCAGAATGGGTTGAAGAGTGGTGCTGGCCAAAGGACCTGCTGGTATGCGTGAAACCTGACACCAAGAAGGGGTCTGATGGAGGAATCTGAACAGTTCCTCTGACAGGACACTGACCCTAGAAATAAACGCAGGAAGTATGGAGGTAAACAACGCAGAAGAGGCTTTGGAAAGTGACCAACTGGCATACATTTGGCTCAGGTTGGGGGCAGACCAGCCTGAGTCGGTTCATGTCAACCACTGGCAAATCCGAGTGCTGGAACTGTGAGGGGGCCTGGCCAGGTTTGGTTGCGATAACAACAGTACAAAACACCAAATGCCAAGGTGAAATGGCCTGTGCCAATAGGGAATGCAGCACCCAACCAGCACACCTCCCACTGATTTAGGTGAGGGACAAGTGTGTGATGGGCAGAGCCGGGAAGAGCTGCAATACTCATCGGTTCCAATGGAGGTCGGGGCTCAGAATAGAGCCAACCCAGGGATTACAACAACCAGCTGATCGGAGTGATGGACTGTGGTGAGCACTGTGCTTACTAGTAGTGTATTTAGGAGCCTGGACTGGGAACAGCTCAAAGTTTCTTTGGGGATTCCCCTGAACAAAATGTAGGAATCAAAACATTAACCAAGAATAGACAGAAGATGGAGTAGATCAATCAACCACCTCAGCTATATGTTTGCAGCGAAAAACTGGACAAGGGGAAACTCTAAGAGGGACTATGTCAATCAGTGGACTCTGCACCAGTCTCATCGTACCCAGATTGTTGCTGATCTAATTGATAGAGGTGATGCTCTGCTGGCTAGGCCCTGAAACCTGAGAGGGCCTCCCTAAGAGGCCGTTGAACTTGACTGGACAAGTGGGATGCTGGACTCTATATGGTGTGAGCTTTTAATTAGGGAGTCTCAGCGGAACTTGGGCTGTGGTTATGCATCAAGGTGGGGGGACTCACCATGGGGGAGGGGTTTGTTGTGAAGGGGGGAGAATCCCAGTACCTATGAAATTGTGTCATGAATACACTGTAATTAATGAATAAGTGAATAGAAAAAAACAAACAAAAACAAATAAACAAAAAAAGAGTTATATGAATGCTGTGTTCCACATTCTCACTGTTAACTCTGAGATTAGCCCAGGGTATTGCAGGGGAGTTTTTGGTAATATTCACTGTGCTTTTGTCTCTTCTTTTGTTCTTGGTCATTGCACTTCTGGTTAGCAGAGTCTTCTAATTGGGGCAGGTTTTTTATTTGTTTTATTCTTTTTTATTCCTTGATTACATTGTATTATGTGATACAGTTTTGTTGGAACTGGGAATCACCCCAACTTTCCCCCACCCTCCCCCCATGTGGAATATTCCACCTTGTTGCATATCCACTGATCAAGTACAGTTGAGATTCCCTCTTTGCAAGCATAAACTGGGGCAGGTTTTTAAGCTGTGTCACCCACAGGTCTACAATGCGATTTTACTTATTGCCGTCGGTACACAACTCTTTGCTTGCAGTCACTTGTGCGAGAACCTCCAGCAAGTTCCAGATCTGGGTTCTTTGCTAGATTTCCACTGTGGTATCCACAGCCCCAGCTCCTGGCTCACTACTCTCCACCCCATGCGATGCTGTGCTGAGGCTACATCATTGTCTCTGCAACCTTTCTCCCACTTCCGGTTGGAGCAGGTCCCAGATTAGAGACACCAGGTGTATTATATAGTTAGGTTGTTGGTGGCACTGATCTTGTCAGAACCTTTTTATTGTTAGGTCTGGGTGCCACACGGGCCTATTTTGACCTGTACAATGCCACACTCGGTATTATTTCCTGCAGGACCAGTGCTATCCATGGAACTCAGCCAGTTCTCATGAGCTCAGCACGTGCACAGTTCACTGTTGTCCCCTGCAGGCCTAAAGCTATTGCCACAGTGTTCAAAATGGCGCCTGATGTGCCACCTCTAGAGTCCTTGATTTGCTGGCCATCAAGTCTTAGGGACACCCAGACCTGTCTTGAGTGGAACCTTTAGAATGCCATGTTACTGCAGCTCACTGAGTCAGAAATGAGTTCACTCTCAGCTCAGTGTATGCTCAGTCCGTTCCCTTGCCTTTGCTTCCCTACGCAAAAGTGGCTCCCAATTCAGCTCTAGGGGGCTGACCCAGCTCTGAAATCCACCCTGTTTTTGCACTGTCCATCTGGAATCAGCTGCTCTGTCTCTGCTCCCGGTCAAATCAAATCAAACAGATCAGCAGTACGGAGAGTTTTTGTCTGGGCTCACCTCCCAAGCTCCCAGTAAAAGTCCCTTCCCACCTGGTTGCTGGTGTAGTTTCGGCAGCTAGTGGAGTTCAGATCACTGTTAGCTGAAGGCTGCTGGAGTTTCAGTCACTGCAACACCACACCGTTGTGTCCACTGCTTTCCTGTGTCTGTCAGTTTCCAGGTACCCCTCTGCTATTGTTCGGTCCTTTCCTATTTCCTGGAATATGTCTTCTCTGCTTCATCCTGATTAAATGTTTCTCCATCTGTTTAAACGTGTCTTTACCCTATTCCACCATCCTGATTCTCAAAGTAGACAGCTTTCTAGCATTGTCCATTATGATTCTGGAATTGTAGTGGTCTGTTTCATTCCTCTTTGTGCCTTATCCATGCACCCTTATCGTCTTCCAGCCTCAGATGCAGCTGGACTCTAGAAAATCTCCACCTGGAAATCATGCTTGACTGGAAACCTTGGAAACCAATACAATGCACTCTTCTAAATAATGGCATGGGTAAAATATTTTGGAAATACCCCAAAAGATCAGGCAGTGAAAGCCAACATTCACTCATCTTTACATGTTGAGCAAACATGTTTGATTTTACTCAATGTCAATTCTCAGCTAAAATGAATCCATTTCTTGATTTTGAATTTCTGTTTTATTGCTTTGTTTCTATTAAAAACACAGGTTTGGGCCCAGCGTTGTGGCCTAGCGGTTCAAGTCCTCGCCTTGAACAAACCGGAATCCCATAGGGGTGCTTGTTCTAATCCCAGAAGCCCTGCTTCCCATCCAGCTCCCTGCTTATGGCCTGGGAAAGCAGTCACGCATGTAACAGAGCCTTGGAACCCTGCACCCACGTGAGAGACCTGGGAGAGATTCTGATTCGTGGTTTCAGATTGGCGCAGCACTGGCCATTTGGATCACGTGGGGAGTGACTCATGAGAAGCAAGATGATATTCTATGACTCTCCTCCCTTCTCCATATATCTGACTTTGCAATAGAATAAATGTACCTGAAAAAAAAATAGGTGTAGAGAGTGAGAAACAGATAGTCAAAATATTATCTGCAATCTGTAGGTTCACACCTCAATTGACACAAATGAGAGCTGGGGCTGAGTGGATCTAAAGCTAGAGCCAAGAATCTCTTGATATGCTGGGAAGAAGGTCTGAGGTTTGCTGCAGTCTCCCTTGGCTGCCTTCAAAGCTACTAGCAGCAGGCAGAGTGGAAAGTGGAAGAGTAGGGACATCAACCACAGCATTAAATATTTCAAGTTGTTGAGCTATAAGATGAGCCTGATCAAAGTAAATTATTTCAGGAGCATTAGAGTATAAATTTTGGAGAGCATTCCTACTTCAAAATCTACTTGTCATTTTCCTTGAGTTGTGTTGAGACTTAAGCACAATAGTGCATTATCTGTAGCTCTTTTTTAGTGCAGATATTCCTAAAGCGAGAGCCAGCCTTACATAGGACAACATCCACCTATTTTAAAATGAATGATTACATAGGCAGAACTTGAAGACAACACATACTCAGACTGATCCCCACAGCACAGGAACTGGCCTCTAGTCATTTGGGGAAAACCTTCAACATTCTCCTGAAACACTGCTGGGTCAAGTCCTGGTTTAGAGCAAGAGTGTCCAGGTAGGGCTGTTCATCACTCAGAAGGACACCTTGGCACACACCTCAGGACGCTGCCTTAAATATTTGTCTAATATCTACTGCTCATCTTTAAAACCATTTTTCAGTGTTTGGATTAGGCATTCATTTTATATGGATTGGCTTGGGCAAAATGTGAATAAGAGTCACCATGCTTAAGACTGTGAAAAGATTCGGTGAATGCAGGGTTTCTAGAAACTCAGAGAGCTTGCAATTTCTCTTGAGCTCTCTGGCATACATAGGTTCTCAAATCTCCCTCTGGAATAGAAGGATTCTGATATTCTGAGTCTCTTTGACTGCTCAGAGCCACTCTTACAGCTAACAGCAGGGCACTTTAGGTCTTCAATTAGAAGGTCAGTTATATTCCACCGACCCCTGTTGCAGCATGTCTTCTAAACACAAGAGGATACAGCCAAGTGTCAAAAGCCTCCCATAGCTCAACATCGTGAAGAGAGCAGGCCTAAGCAAAGCTGTTGTGCACTAGTCCAGGGTTTCTGAAGCTGACATCAATTCATATAGTGTGAGGGGAAATTAGGAAGCATGGTACTACTCCACATGGACAGCAACTTTGTTCATTGGCATGGCTCATTACCCACTCACAACTTGATTCATGTAGAATGTCCTTTTCCAAGTATATGTATGCTGTTGCTTGACCCAAGAATTGAAATCTCCCTAACTCTTACACTCACTGACCCATACATAGAAGTCAGCACCACATTTCCAAAGCCAAAGGGTTCTGCCAGCCCTGCTTCAGGCAAGTTAGGATTACTTTTCACACATGTCAGCACTATATTGAGGTGATGTCATCTGGAAAGCATTAGTAATCTAGCACAATCATTTACACAGGTAGATTGAGTGAAGCCTTTGTCCTAATTCATTGGCAAGAAAGCCAGGCTTCTGCCATTCTTGGGATTCATTTCTTTGATTTACGTCTTGTTACTCATATGTATTTTTATATTTTTTAATAGAAATTGTGGATATACTTTAGCATGGTCCACATGCCCCAGTTTACCAGCTGCTCTGTGTCAATGGGATGTTGGGAAGCAACTGGGTCAATGGTGAGACGTGTTGCTGAGGTAGCAAACAGCGTATAGTGATGTCACAATGGCTCTGTATGAGATGTGGTGGAGCGAGATAGTGCTTAGTCTGGACATTTCCTCTCAAGCGTTCAGAGGAACAACAGGCTTCAAATCATTCAGCAGAACCAGGGGACAGCAATCAAGTTGCTCAGAGGGAGTGGAGACTGAACTCCTTCCAGGTTTGAAAGATGTGCTGTGAGCGGCGATCTCTGAGTCCAGACATTCTCATTAAAACTCCAGAAAGGCACCAGCTATTCCTTGAGGATACTCACCTAAGGTCTGTGATTGAAGAAGAGGCCTTTAAGCTTTTATCCCAGCACTCCTTGCTGGACAGACCGTCTTCTCCTAGCGATGGATTCAGTCACCAGAAACAGAATAACCAGCATGTTCTGGGGTTTCCTAGAAAACTTTGGCAAATAGTGGAAAGCCCTGAATTCAAATCGATTTGGTGGGGCGAAGGAGGAACCTGCATCGTGATAGATGTACAGCGATTTCAGACAGAAGTTTTAGAGATGAAAGGCCATTTCAGAATCTTTGAAACGTGCAACATGAAGAGCTTTGTGCGACAGCTTAACCTATATGGATTCAGGAAGATGCAGTCAACCTTTCAGAGATCGGCTTCCCTATTCCACTTTATGCCGGAATGTCATGATGTCTTAGGGACAAGCAAGGTGATTCAGATTTCCAACCCTTTGATTCCAAGTGAATACATAGGATGCATTTATGGTGTTTAGTTCTTGTAAAGGATCCAGATTCTTGAAGGATGCTTTCAAATTTAACATGGAATATTTAGTTTCCTATTGTTGCTGTCGTTGTGGGAGAGGTTATTATTCACAACTTCAATATCATTGTGCATCTTCAATATCATTGTTCATTTTCTGTGTTGTGAAACACAGTCACGTTGGTGTGCTGTGTGTGGGAATCTCCTTTTTCTTTTTCTTTTTTGCCACTTTAGCAATCTTTAACCAAACTGCGCTTTAATGAACAAAGCATAGGCAACTAATACCAATAACAATATCAGACTAATCTCTCTCTCCCTCTATCTAATTTTCTCTACCCAAAAAGGTGTGTGTGTGTGTGTGTGTGTGTGTGTGTGTGTATGCATAGCTGCTGTAAGGAGAATTTGTTATGATAATAAAAGACTTTCTGAACATAAGATTACACACCAATAATTGCACCCAAAACATTCAATACATGGCTTATGAAACACTGATACAAATTGCTACGCAAAATTTTCCACTTACCAAATATCTTAGCTCCTTGACAGACCCTGTCTGATTTTCAGAGGAAGAAACACCTGTACCTGTGTGTGTATTCAGCTACATTAACCATGATTAACCATGATTCCACATGAGTAGGAAAGCCGAGCATAGCTGTCATGCATCTCTGCAGTTGCTAGTTAGCGCAGTTTCTCTTTGCCACAGGTTCACTTCTCTCCTGGCTAGAAATATTGCTGATGCATGTTTAATTTTGTTGCAGTTGCATTTCTTCCATCACCCACATTTCAAACAAGGCTGTCCTCAGCTCTTGCGACACGTTCTAAGAAGAGTGAGCATTAAGAAGAAATACCAGCCATTGGAATCCTCACTTCAAAATCAGCCCAATGAGTCACCTCGAGCACAGGAAGTTTTAGCAAAGAATAATGGAAATGCAAGTGTTGTTCCACGGAACAGCACCAGTCTTGGAAACTATGCATGCTTTGGTGCATCATCTCGCAGATGCAGTCCACCTGTAGCTGAGAACGTGGCACGTGAACCTGGAGCAATACGAGGGGCCTTATCAGCTCCATCATCATCTTCTGCCATACGAGCAGTCATCAAGGACACACTCACACTTGCAACTTCTCCTCAGTTGATACCGAGTCAGTTGGTCTCACATGCTCAACATCCTTATTCTAGAGCCTCTCCCATGAATGTTGTTTCAACCACACATTCTTACTTGCAGAACGACACAAGGATGCCACTCTACACTCATCCTTACCCAATGATGCTGCAGCCATCAGGGTTCCCCCTCACATACCGGGAATTCTGGTCCCATCAACAATCATCTCATCCCCCATTCCTGGCAGGCAATCCACACATTCCCATGAGAATGATGCCACCGCCATCTTTTGCTTGCCCTCTTACTCATTTCCAAAATGACCCCACTAACACTACAAAATGACCATGAAAACTGCTGTTACATTCCCTCTGTGGAAGCAGTTCATAAAACTTCGCCAGTGGGTGAATGCTGCAAATAATACACTTGCATAATTTTGCAAATAAAACATCAATGCATATGCTTCATGGTTTATGTGTTTCATTCTCAGCATGCTATTGGGATGCAACAACATGGGATATTGCCAGGGAATAACTTGACATTCATGCTGAGTGTTCAACATGGATAAGAGAACAAGTAACAACTTCCATACTTCTTACAGATGTGGCACTACTTACAGAAATCAGATGAGTACCTCCTTTGTCAAAGTAAGAAGGAGGGCAATGGTTGTTGGCATTGTGGTTAGGTATCAGCAAAAGCTGTGACTGGGTAGGACATGGGTCCATCATAATTCTTGGCTCAGGCAACCTGCCCCTCAACCCTGCCTGCTTCTCTGATATGCCTGCCCTATCTGACTAATTCACAGATTCTGCGGAGATTTGAGTGGACAGATGCATGCCAGTGTTGAGGTGGTACTGGTTCTTACAGCCTCGGGATAATTTTGGAAATGTGAAATGGAATGATTTGATACTCCAGCTCATACCTTTCTCCTGCTGTAATAACTGGAGAAGATACAAGTGCAAAAGCAGCTCATCTTTTTCAATTTTCCCTCACAAATTCTGCAAGGGAAGAGTCTGAGTGTGTATAACTCTACTCTTTGGAGAGATCCTGGCTTCAGACACTCTTACTGTCCAGTCAATCCCGATAGTGAAGCCATATCATGTGCCTAATGAATGTGAACACCCTCATCCAGGCATGGCATTTCTAAATTCAGGGCAAGGCTAGGGTCTCTGAGAGGAAGCAATGTGTCTCAGACACCAAGGTGTGGTGAGGGCATATTAGCATCCGGACAGCCTTGCACCTAGTAATTCAGGTTTTCAGTAGAGACACACTGCGACAGTTCCTTGTGTGCATTATCTTAGAGTAAACATTGGAGTGAGCCCTGCTGAGAATCTGCAGAGCACAGAGACGAGTGTGGTAAACATTGGCCGAGAGTGGCATGAAATCTATGACATTTTTGTTATATTTTTTATTATATATATTTTATTAATTATTTTGCAGTATGTGACAGTTTTATAGGCTCTGGGAATCCCCCCACCGCTCCCCTTACCCTCCGCCCTGGTGGATTCCTCCACCTTGATGCAGCATTACAGTTTAAATTCAATCAAGATTCTTTCCTTGCAAACATATACCAAGCATAGTGTCCAGCTGCTTATTGTCTAGATTGGTTGAGCAGTTTCTTGGGGAGACCATTTCTGGTCCGAAGTTAGAGCTCGTAGAATATCATCACAATCAATTAAGAGTCCCAATATCGCATCAACAGCAATTTGCAATATTATGTACTTGACATGGTTTTGAGTAACCAGTATGTTAAAAAAAAAAAAAAAAGCAAATCCTAACCACAACCTATGATTAGCTCACTGACATTTCAGTTTTAGTTTATATACAGGACCGGTTGCTATATACCTTAAAGTGGCTATAAGGTACCATTCAGCTGTCTCGTGTCTATTTCATTTTAGTATTTAGCAATTTGTTGTGTTGAAGTATAATTTTACTGATCTTGGCAGATTTTAGGATAATCTACACTGGCTTGTAACTCTAACAAGACGTTTGTCGACATTTAAGGGGCAGAACATTTGTTTGAGGGGGCGGGTGTGCAGGAAAATCCTCAACACCATAGTGAGGAGTAACTAATCTTTGTGTCCCACCCAGTGAGGCATGAGCCCATCCACGCCAGCTCTTTCCTGTCAGATTTCAAGCTCTACTTTCTGTTGTTTGTCTATTTATTTTAGGTTTTTTAGTTTGTATGATTGTTTGCTGTGAGGGGTTTTCGAAGCGATCCCAATGGTCATTGCGAGGGAGGGCGGGGGTCCAGAGGTGGAGCCAGGCTCTCGGACCAGAGAAAGCTCTCCTTCCTGGTCCCGAAGGACATTTATTGTTCTTCTGTTTCTGCGCACCGTCAGGGCTTCTGGTTGTCTTTCCGATGATGTTGGTTTCTGCACGGTAGTGTTTGGACTTCTTCCATCCCCTGTGGAAGCTCCGTTTGGGGGTGGGTGACCTCAGAATACTCGGCCTCCGAGGGCATCCAATTCCCTGTGGCCTCCTTGGCTGTTGGGATATAGTGCTTGTTGCTTGTATTAATAGTTTGTGGTGAACGTTTGGGAGTCTTCATGGTTGGGATCCATTCTTCCTCCTTACCACCTGCTTCACTCTGGAGTGCCCCGCTGCTCCATGCACACGACCTCCTGTTAAGAGGTTGTCAGGATCACACCCGATTACCCCCTCATGCATTGGTATAGTAGTTTTATTGTTGTTTAGTGCCGCTTTAATCTGTTGTCTATGAATTACCAGATTTGATCTTGATAGGCTATATTGTACCTTTTTCTCACTCTTTATATGGTCCTGAAAGATTTCCCTGCACTTCCTCCCCATTACAGGTTAACATAGCGTATTGAGGGTATAGTAGGTTTTACAGTTTTTCGATGTAGATCTTAAGTATTCTGACATTAATTGTTGGTTTATAGATTATATCACGTTATCTTATTGCATTGGATACAGGTTGTTAGGGATTGCACTGATATTACAATATACAGGTACTATCTTCCAAATTGTCATCTTTTCATCTCAGGTTAAGGCAAACATGTGGTATTTAACCTTTTGGGATTGGTTCATTTCCCTTAGCATGATGGATTCCAGTCGGGCCCATTTGACCACAAAGAACTGCATTTCATTTTTTTTTAATACCTGAGTAGTATTCCATAGAGTAGATGAACCATAGCTTTCTTATCCAGTCTTCTATTGATGGGCATTTTGGCTGCTTCCAGGTTTTTGCGATTGTAGATTGTGCTGCTATGAACATAGGTGTGCATGTTGGTTTCTTGTGTAGGAGATGTTTTGGATATATCCCTAGGAATGCTATTGCTGGATTATATGGAATGTTGATTTTCAGTTGTTTGAGTATTCGCCAAACTGATTCCCATAGAGGCTGTGCAAGTCTGCAGTCCCACCAGCAGTGGAGAAGGGTTCCGTTTTCCCCACATGCTGGGCAGCAAGTATTGGTGGTATTATGTATGTGTGCCATCCTTACTGGAGTTAGGTGGTACCTCATTGTTGTCTTCATTTGGATTTCCCTTATTGCCAGGGAATTTGAGCATTTTTTCATATGCATGTTTGCCATTTGGGTTTGTTCTTTTGTGAAATGTCTGCCCATTTCCCGTGCCCATTTCTTGAGCAGTTTGTTTGTTCTGGTGTTTTGGTTTCTCTGGAGATCTTTGTATACTCTGGAGATCAGCCCTCTATCACCTATGTAGTGTGCAAAGATCTTCTCCCATTCTCTAGGTTGTTTTTTTTTAATTTGTTGATTGTTTCTCTAGCTGTACAGAAGCTTCTTAGTTTGATGAGGTCCCAATTGTTTATTTTGGCCTCAATTTCTACTGCTTTTGGAGGCTTTTTTAGGTAGTCAGGGCCTACCCCTAAGTGTTGCAGTGTGTTTCCAACATTTTCTTCCAAACGTTTGAAGGTTTCTGGATGTAGGTTTAGGTTTTTATCCATTTGGATTCGATCTTGGTGTATGGTGAGAGATATGGGTCTATCATTTTGTTTCTGCAGGCTATCAACCAGTTTTCCCAACAGCACTTATTGAACAGAACTTATTGAACAGACCTTTCCATATGCTTGGGTTGTTGTTTGTCTTTTTGTCAAAGATTAATTGAATTTATCTGTGTGGGTTTCCATCTGTTGTTTCTATTCTGTTCCACTGATCTTCCGCTCTATCTTTTTGCCATTACCAGGCTATTTTGATGACCACTGTCCTATACTATGTCCATAGATCTGGTACTGTGGTTCCCCCTGTTAAGTTTCTGTTCTTCAGAGTGATTCTGGCTTTTTGTGGTTTTTTGTGTTTCCAGATGAATCTGTGTATCATTTTTTCCAGTTCGATAAAGAATGCTGTGGGCAATTTGATTGGGATTGCATTGAATGTATATATTGCTTTTGGTAGCATAGACATTTTGATGATATTAATTTTGCCTAACCAGGAGCATGGGATGTTGTTCCATCTTTCGAGGTCTTGTTCTATTTGTTTTTTGAGTGTTTGGTAATTTTCTTCATAAAGGTCTTCTACGCTTTTGATTAAATTTATTCCCAGATACTTCATGCTTTTCTCTGTTATTTTGAATGGTAGCTTGTTGGTTAGATATTCTTCCATCTTGCGGCCGTTTGCATACACTATGGCTGTTGATTTTGGTTCATTTATCTTGTATCCTGCCACTCTGCCAAATTCTCGTATGAGTTTTAGGAGTCTTTGTATGGAGTTTTTTGGTTCTTCTATGTAAAGAATCATGTTGTCTGCGAATAGTGAAAGCTTGACTTCTTCATTTTCCATTTGGATTCCTTTGATTTCTTTCTCTTGTCTTATGGCTTCTGCAAGTATCTCTAGGACTATATTGAATAGCAGTGGTGATAGTGGGCAGCCTTGTCTTGTTCCATATCTCAGTGGGAAGGGATCCAGTTTTTCTCCATTTAGTATGATGCTTGCATTGGGTTTTTCATATATTGCTTTGATTATATTGTGGATTTTTCCTTCTACCCCACCCTGGTTAGGGTTTTTAACATGAAGTGGTGTTGAATTTTGTCGAAGGCTTTTTCTGCATCTATTGATACTATTATGTGGTTTTTGTTCTTCAGTTTTTGGATGTGATGTATCACATTTATGGATTTCCTTATGTTGAACCATCCCTGCATTCCCTGGATGACATCTACTTGGTCTGGATGAATGATCTGTCTGATTTTTTTTTTTTTTTGTATTCTATTCGCTATGATTTTGTTGAGAATCTTAGCGTCAACATTCATCAGGGAGATCGGTCTGTAGTTTTCCTTCTCTGTTAATTCTGTATTTAGTTTGTTGATTAAGGTGATGTTGGCTTCATACAATGAGTTTGGAAGAGTTGCTTCCTTTTCTATTGTTTTGAAGAGCTTGTAAAGAATTGGGGTTAGCTCTGGTTGGAATGTTTTGTAGAATTCTGCGGTAAAACCATCTGGGCATGGGCTTTTCTTTGTTGGGAGCTCTTTAATTACTGATTCTATTTCTGATTCGGTAATGGGTTTATTCAGGTCTTCTGTTGCTTCTGGGGTGAGTTTTGGTAAGTGGTGGGAGTCTAGGAATCTTTCCATTTCCAAGTGGTTATCGGATTTGTTGGTGTATAGTTCTTTGTAATAATTTCTAATTATTTCCTTAATGGTAGTAGTGTCTGTTGTTATGTTGCCTTTTTCATCTTTGATGCTGCTAATTCTTGCTTTGTCTTGTTTTTTTCTTTGTCAGTCGGGCCACTGGTGTATCTATTTTGTTTATCCTCTCAAAGAACCAGCTTTTTGATTCATTTATTTTCTGAATGTTTTTTTAAATTTCTTTCTGATTTAGTTCTTGTCTTGTTTTGATAATTTCTTGTTTCCTCTTGTTTGTGGGGTCCTTCTGCTGTTGCTTTTCCAGTTCCTGGAGGGGTGTGCTTAATTCCTGCATTTGTTGCCTTGCTTGGGCTTTGACGTGCGCGCTAATTGCAATAAACGTACCACGTAACACTGCTTTGGCAGTGTCCCATAAGTTTTGGACTTTTGTATCTGAGTTTTCATTGGTTTCCATAAATTTTTTGATCTCACCTTTAATTTCTTCTCTAACCGATTGTTCGTTTAATAGCATATTGTTCAGCCTCCAGGAGTTTACATGTTTCCTGGGCATTTTGAGTTGTTGATTTCCAGTTTCACTCCGTGATGGTCTGAGAAGGTACATGGTATGATTCTGATATTTTTGTAGTTAGTTAAACTTGCTTTGTGTCCTATCATGTGGTCTATCCTGGAGAAGGTGCCATGCACTGCTGAGAAGACGGTGTAGTCTGTGTCCTTAGGATGAAATATTCTATAGATGTCTATTAGGTCCAGTTGTTCTATTTTTTGTGTGAGTTCTGTGGCTTCTCTGTTGAGCTTTTGCTGCGTTGATCTATCTATTGGTGTTAGTGGGGTTTTCAGATCTCCCAGAATTATCGTATGTTCATCTATGTCTCCCTTTAAGTCCAAAAGTAGTTGTTTCACGTAGCTGGGTGCATCCGGGCTAGTAGCATAAATGTTAAGAATGGCGATTGGTTCTTGTTGGATCCTCCCTTTCAAGAAGATGTAGCGCCCTTCCCTGTCCTTTTTGACGTTCATTACTTTGAAGTCCGTATCATCTAAGAATAGGACTGCCACATCAGCCTTTTTGTTCGTCCATTGGCATGGAATATTTGTTTCCACCCTTTTACTTTTAGTTTCCTGGAGTTTCTTCTGGTTAGATGTGTTTCTTGCAAGCAGCATATAGTTGGGTCCTGATTTTTAACCCAGTCTGCTAATCGGTGCCTTTTGAGTGATGAATTCAAGTCGTTTGTGTTGAGGGTTAATATTGAGAAATTATAATTTTGCCATGCCATATGCCTGTGTTTTTGAGGTTGTTGGTAACTGATTGTCATGTCTGTGGATGAACTTTATTGAGATCTCCCTGATTGCCATCCTTGCTTATGGCTTGCTTCCTTTTTCTCTGGGAGTAGCGCATTTCTAAGGAGACTTTGTAGAGTTGGTTTTGTGTTGGCATATTCTTCTAATTTCTCTTTGCTGTGGAAGTATCTAGTTTTGTTCTCGTATACAAATGAAATCTTTGCTGGGTAGAGTATTCTTGGTTGACAGTTGTTCTCTTTCAGTACTTGAAAGATTTTGTTCCACTCCCTTATTGCCTGGAGTGTCTGTTCTGAGAAGTCGGCAGTGATTCTGATGGTTCTGCCCCTAAATGTACGCTTCTCTTTGGTTCGTGTTAACCTTAGGATTCTTTCTTTGTATTCATTGGAGGGTAGCTTGATTACCACGTGTCTTGGGGAGGATCGTTTTGGGTCCACACTGTGGGGAGTCCTCTGGTCTTCCTGAATTTGGATTGGGTTCATGTTCCAGGTATTTTGGAAGTTCTCCTGCATAATTTCCTCAAGTAGTGGTTGTATGCCTGTCTCTCTTTCCACTCCTTCTGGGAGCCCCATGATTCTGATATTTGACTTCTTGATGTTGTCGTTCATCTCCTGGATCGTCTTGGTTGCCTTGGGTAGTTGTGACTCTAGTTGGTTAATAATCTGCCTGCTTTCATTCTGGGACCTTCCAAGTCAGATATCCTGTCTTCTGCTGCTGTAATTCTGTTGGCTAAGCTCTCAACTTTGTTCTTCAAGTCTAGGATCTCGTTCTTGAGTGATTTTGCTTCTGTGATTATGTGGTTTTTAAAATCTTTGAGCTCGTCCCATCATTTTTCATTGTCTCTGAAGAGTTTTATAGTTATTTTTCTGAACTCCTCATCAGAGACGTCTTCAATTTTTTCATCTGTAATCTCTGCGATTGACCAGGCTTTATGGTGGCTTTTTGGGGTAGAGCAAGCTGTGTCTATGTTACTAACTCTCTTATTCCATCTCATATTTGTGGCCGAAGGTGTTGCTGGATTCTCATCCTTGACCTCTGTTGCCACCTAGTGGGTGGCCTGAGGTCTTGCTAACCTAGGTTTTTGTTTTCCTTCTGGCCCAGGGAGTTTTTGTTTTTTTTGTTTCCCTTCTGGGTTTCAGGTTTCAGCACCTTAGGTTTCAGCTCCTAGGCACCCATCTTGTCTCTTGGATTTTTTTTTTTTTTTTTGCTTTGTTTTTTTGTCTGAGGTACAGGATTGGTGACCCCGTTCCGCCGCCTTTTTCCTCCGACCTGGGTTGGCCCAGAACTTAGTTTAGCTGTGATCCTGTGGATTTCACCCTCGCTGCCACACCTGCCTGCCACTGCACCTCAGCGTCCTAGCGCCCTTCCAGTAACACAGCGTTATGTTGTCCAATGAGCTCTCTCTATGGACAAGACCAAGGTGGCTCCAAATTACTTGGTCAGCATGCAGGCATTGCTTACAATGCAGCAAGAGATTTGGTCCCTGCTGCAAGTTTAATACAGAAAGCATGAATATCTGAACCTGGAGCATGGGGTTGTCCCAGGGGACTAGTTCTGGGTACAACATCATTGAGCCAAAACTCTCAAGTCATGTTGGAAAAGCCCTTATGTTGTGCTTTTTACTACCCCATCTTCCCCAAAGGTTGACGGAGCTGGACCATGGGTGCATCACACACATCTGAAAGACTGCTGCTCCATAGCCTGAGCTGGAAACCAGTGCCTTGTGGAAAGCACAATGACATCGCAGTAACCCACTAAGACTAAAGCTGCTGAAAAACTCCAAGGCAAGCACCCAGTCTACATGTCCCTTGGACTCATCTTTGCAGTCCCAGCCTTAGGCAGTGACACTACTACTGACAATCCCTATCAGCCTTACAATATCACCTGGAAACTGAGAGATGGCCACACTCATGAGGTTCTTGCTTCAACATCAGCCTTACAGCCTCTAAACTCATGGTTGCTGAATTTATACTTCAGTTCAAAATACTTGACCATAAAGAAATGATCCTCAAATGGTGTACGTGTGGCAGGTTTCTATGCTTGCCCTGAATCCACTAGAAAGACTTACAGTACATCTGAGGGTGTGAATGGCTATTACTGTAGCAGTTGGGGCTGCGTAACTTCTAATAATGGGCCCCAGAAGTGGGCAATTGCTAAGTCGGATTTAACCCAGCTCTTTTTGTTCACCCATTGACATGGGAAATGTGGTGCACACCCCTTTGGGTTAAGAATTCTTGTGTCAGGTCCCCATGTGACTTAGTCAAAGTTAGATTCACTGAGCTAGGGAAGAGAGATAGAAGGTGGATATCCAGATTGACCTGGAGTGTTGTGTTATATCATGCATAGACCCACAACCCCAGTGGACTCCTCCTGGTGTCTCAGATGGTGGAGCCCATTACTCCCCTTTCTTCTTCCAGCAGCCCCCCTTACACCCTCCTTTCTTCCAGCACTCCCACCAAGGGAGAGGAGCAGAATGAAGCTTCCGCTCTCCCAATCAGGGGTCCAGAGAAGAGCAAGCCTCTGTGGAGTCTGATCTGTTCACTATATGACACCCTAAATGTTACTAATCCTGACTTTGCCCAAGAATGTTGAATATGTTACAGGGTCTGCCTCACCCCCATTTTATGAGAGTATCAGTGTCAACTCAACCTGGAGCTATTCAGCAGTAGTTCCAACTAACTGGATAGACAGGAGGCCCCTCTGACTATGACCCAAGTTAGTGGACAGTTGACCTGCATCGGTACCATCCCTAAAGACAAGCACAGACTTTGCTCCTTGATAACAAGCCTTGTTGGTTCAGTTAAAACTGTTTGGAAGGAGGCAAGATGGCGGCATAGAGTACAGACAGGATTGATAAGATGGAGAATCTTTAGGCAGGGAGAAGTACAATAAGTAGATTGCAGGAAAAAAGTAGGGCTCAGGCAGTGTGCAGGAGGTACCAGGAAGCCTCCTGGACACAGGATAGCTGCGGAAACATGACAGCAGTGTTGTAGTTGGCCGAAGAACCCACCAGCAGTCGGCGAGCAGCAACTCAGACCCTGGCGATCCAGGCTCCGGTGATCCAGGCTCTGGCGACCTGTTTCCAGCGCCAGCCAGACATCCAGCAGTGGCCTTCGCACAAATGTTGTGGCCGCCAGGTGAGAGCCTGGGTCCACGTGGGGAGGTAGGAAAGCGAGTGTGCTTTGGGAGCGGACAGACAAGCTGAGTGATTGGGACCAGCTGCAGGCAGAGAGAGTCAGGGACTCGGCGCCATCTTGTGTGGAGAGGCGGAACCCGGAGTTGACAGAGCAGCACAGAGGCTCCTTTCTGGCTGTTCACATGGAACTGATCCAAGGGTGGAGGGGAGCACCAACTTTGCTCCCTGCAGGGTCAGTATGGTTCCTGGAACTGAAAGCCAGCAGCTACAGCTTTCCGCCTGGTGCCATCTTGGGTAGCAAGGCAGCAAGTGTGGACCCTAAGTGAAGACCCAGAGTGGGCATGTTGCTGGCTAATTGTGCTGAGCTGAGCCCAAGGCAACAGCCTTGCTGTCTGTGGGGTTTGTGTGGTCCCTGGAACGGATGGCCGACAGTCCCCTGATCTTTGCTGGTGCCCCATACAGGCGCCATCTTGGACACGGAGGCAAGTGCTATGAACATTGATATACTGCAAGAGGAGGAGTGGCAAACTGTGCATGCGCTAATTCAGCAGCTCTCAGATAAAGTGTTACTGGACCAGACACTGTTACACTGAACAGAGGTCAGCTGAGTTGCCCAAGAACTGACCTGGGGACAAAAATACCAGAATCTTAGAGCACTGCACAGGCTCCACAGAAAAAACAGCCTCTACAAGGAATGCCAACAACTCCACCAAAAATAACACCAGGAGGTACTTAGACTTATCGGCCAGCAGGGGGCGACAAGCACAGTGTTGCTTACAAAATCAGTGCAGTGGACAAAGCAATTATTCAGGGCAGCTGTGTTCCCCAAATCCAGGGCACTGACTGAACACAAAAATCAACTTATAGACATGTAGGTAATACACCATAGAGATGATGTCATCAAAAAGGTTGCCAACTACAAAAGGTAAAAGACAAGACAAAAGCACTATGAATGTTACTGAAGTCTCTCCAACAAAGGAGCAAAAGCTTCGCCCATTCTCAGAGTTAACTGAGGAAGACATTGAGAAAATGGGGGACAAAGAACTCAGAACACTCATTGCAAAGCTGCTGGTCAACAATTAGAAGTACAAACAAGAGTTCAAAGAAGAAATAGCAGTAATACATCAAATTAAGGCTGATATATCAGAAATGAAGAACACAGTAGAGCAAATTAAAAATACAGTGGAGAGTCTCAAAAACAGAATGAATGAGGCAGAAGAAAGAATTTCAGAATTAGAAGTTATTTCCTGCCACCACAAAGAAACAAGCAAAAAGCTGGAAGCAGAGCTATGTGAAGCTAAAAAAATATCCAAGAACTAAAAGATATGATTAAAAGGTCTAACATAAGAGTTATGGGAGTTCCAGAAGAAGCAGGAAGGGAAGATGGGATTAGAGGTGTATTCAGTGAAATAATACAGGAAAACCTCCCGAAGCTGAGCAAAGAATTAGAAAATAATCTCCAGGAGGGCTACAAAATTCCCAACAGAGTTGACCAAAAACAAACCTCACCACGACACATGATAATCAAGCTCTCTTCAGTTGAACAAAAAGAAAAAATCCTTAAATGTGCACAAGAAAAAATCAAGTGTCATAAAGGGGAACCCCAATCAAACTCACAGCTGACTTTTCAGAGAAAACGTTACAGATGAGAAGAGAGTGGAGTGACATATTCCCGATTCTAAAAGAGAAAAATGTTCAGCCCAGAATAATTTACCCTGCAAAGCTCTCCTTTGTCTTCTAAAATGAAATAAAATTCTTCCACAATAAAGAAAAACTTCAAGATTTTGTCTCATCTAAGCCTGCCCTACAAATGATATTCAAGGAATTCCCATGAAAGAAAAAAGAAATAGCAACCATCAGAAACAAAGGCAAATGTGGAGAACATCCAACTATAACGCTCACACAAGACCTAATTTAGAACAATACATCGTCAAAATGACAGGACCAAACTGTCCCTTATCTATAATAACGCTGAATGTAAATGGCTTAAACTCATCAGTAAAACGCCATAGATTGGAAGATTGGAACAAAAAAAATAAAACCCAACTATCTACTGCTAACAAGAGACACATCTTACCAACAAAGATCAGAAAATATTGAAAGTGAAAGGATGGAAAAAGATATTCCAAGCAAATGGTAAGGTAAGACAAGCAGGAGTAGCCTTTCTTATATCAGATAACATTGACTTTGATGTGAAGAGCATCAAAAGAGATAAAGAAGGATACCACATAATGATCAAAGGATACCTCCAGCAAGAAGAGATCAGCATAATAAATGTTTATGCTCCAAATGCCAAAGCATCTAGCTACGTGAAACAAATATTAATGGGATTAAAGGGAGAAATAGACTCCAATACGATCCTAGTGGCCAACCTTAATACCCCATTAACACAAATGGACAGATCAAAAAACCAGAAACTCAGCAAAGAAACAATAAATCTCATTCAAACTCTAGAGCAAATGGACTTAGTTGACATCTTTCGGACCTTTCATCCTTCAGACAGAGAATACATGTTCTTTTCATCAGTACATGGTACTTTCTCCAGAATTGATCATATTATAGGCCATAAAACAAGCCTTAGCAAATTTTAAAAAAGTGGAAATCATACCGTGCACGTTCTCAGACCACCAAGGAGTGAAGCTTGAGACCAAGAATTCAAAACACCAAGGAAGACTTACAAACATATGGAAGCTAAGTAATATGTTACTAAATGAGCAATGGGTTAGAGAGGAAATTAAAGGGGAAATTAAAAAATTGCTTGAAACAAATGAAGGCATCAACACAACTTATCAAAACTTATGGACAGAATCAAGGCAGTGCTGAGAGGAAAGTTCATTTCAATCAGGGCTTATGTCAAGAAACAAGGAAAGCACCAAGTAAATCAGCTAACCTTACAGCTGAAAGAACTAGAAACGCAACAACAAAGCAATCCTAAGATTAGTAGGAAAAAAGAAATCATCAAAATAAGGGAGGAAATAGACCAAATAGAGACCAAGAGGACTATACACAAGATCAATAAACCAATCAAAGAGCTGGTTGTTTGACAAAATCAACAAAATAGACTCCCCACTAGCTCGACTAATCAAAAAAAGGAGAGAGAATACACACATCAATAGTATCCGAGATGAGAAAGGAGATATAACAACAGATACTTCAGAAATACAAAGAATCATCAGGAAATATTATAAACAACTATATGCGAACAAATCAGAAAACCTAGAGGAGATGGGTAGATTTTTGGACACATACAATCCACCAAGATGGACTCAAGAAGCAATTAACAATCTAAACAGCCCAATGACATGCACTGAGATTGAATCAACAATTAAAGCCCTCCCAACCAAGAAAAGCCCGGGACCAGATGGCTTCACTGCTGAATTCTACCAAACATTCAAGGAGGAACTTACCCCAGTCTTACACACGCTTTTTCAAACAATAAAAAAAGAGGCAATCCTTCCAAGCTCTTTCTATGAAGCTAGTATCACTTTAATACCAAAGCCAGAGAGAGAAACATCAGAAAAAGAAAACTACAGACCAATATCCTTGATGAACATAGATGCAAAGATCTTAAATAAAATACTAGCCAACAGGATCCAACAACACATCAGGCAGATCATTCACCCAGACCAGGTGGGATTCATCCCAAGCATGCAGGGATGGTTCAACATTCGCAAAACAATAAATGTGATACATCACATCAACAAATTGACAAATAAAAACCAAATGATCCTCTCAATAGATGCAGAGAAGGCATTTGATAAAAGCCAACACCACTTCATGTTAAAAACCCTAAACAAGATAGGCATAGAAGGAACATTCTACAACATAATCAAAGCAATTTACGATAAATCCAATGCCAGTATCATACTAAATGGGGAAAGACTGGAAGCCTTCCCGCTAAAATCTGGAACTAGACAGGGATGTCCACTCTCACCGCTACTCTTCAATATAGTTTTGGAAGTCCTTGCCAGAGCTATTAGACAAGAAAAAGCAATTAAAGGAATACAAATTGGAAATGAGGAATTGAAATTATCGCTATTCGCAAATGATATGATTCTCTATATAGGAGAAGCAAAAGACTCAGTCAAGAGACTATTGGAACTCATAAGAGACTTTGGCAAAGTAGCCGGATACAAAATTAATGAACACAAACCAATAGCACTAGTGTACACAAATAATTCCATGACTGAGAAAGAAATTGTAAGTTCAGTTCCCTTTAAAATAGAGGAAATGTATCTTAAATACCTAGGAATTAAGTTAATTAAAGATGTGAAAGTGAAAGACCTCTATGATGAAAACTATAAATCATTTTAATAAGACATAGAAGAAGACCTTGAAAAATGGAGAACCTCACCATGTTCTTGAATTGGCAGGACCAACATTATGAAAATGACCATATTACTGAAAGCAATATACAGATTCAATGCAATCTCAATCAAAATCCCAGGAACATTCTTCTGAGAAATAGAAAAGATGATACAGAAGTTCCTTTGGAATCACAAAAGACCACAAATAGCTAAAGCTGTCTTGAAAAATAGAAATCAAACTGGAGGAATCACAATTCCAGACCTCAAGACATATTATAAAGCAGTGGTTATCAAAACAGTCTGGTATTGGTACAGAAACAGAGAAGAAGATCAGTGGAACAGAATAGAAACACCAGAAGGGAATTCACACATGTATAGTCAACTACTCTTTGACAAGAAAACTGAAAACAATCCAGGTAAAAAACCTGGTCGATTCAATAAAAGCTGTTTGGACAACTGGATAGCAGCTTGCAGAAAAAAGAAGCAGGACCTACACCTGTCGCACTATACAAAAATCAGCTCTAATTGGCTCAAGAACGTAAACCTACACCCAGAAACCATCAAACTCCTAAAGGAAAACATAGGAATCACACTCCAAGATATAGGAACAGGGAAAGACTTCTTAGAAAAGATGCCTAAAGCAACGGCGAGCAAATCCAAAATGAACAAATGGGACCACATCACTCTAGCAGCTTCTGTACAGCAAAGGAAACAATTAACAAACTGAAGAAGCAACCAACAGAATGGGAGAAAAGGTTTGCATTCTACACAAGTGATAGGGGACTAATATCCAGGATCTACAAAGAGCTTCAGAAACCCAGGGACAGTAAAAAAAAAAAAAAAAAAACCTGTAGCAAAATGGGCAAAGGAAATAAACAGACATTTCTCAAAAGAACAGGTTCAAATGGCTAACAAACATATGAAAAGATGTTCAGACCACCTTGAGGTACCACCTAACTCCTGTGAGACTGGCCTACATTCAGAACTCAAAAAACCACACCTGCTGGCGTGGATGTGGGGAGAAAGGTACCCTCCTTCACTGCTGGTGGGAGTGTAGGCTAGTACAACCAATGTGGAAATTAGTATGGAGAGTGCTTGGGAAATTGCAAATAAACCTGCCATATGACCCAGCTATCCTGCTCCTAGCAAAATGCCCAAACGGAGTGAAATCTGCATATGAGAAGGGGATCTGTAGTCCTATTTTTACAGCAGCACAATCTACAATAGCAAAGACATGGAAACAAACCAGATGTACATCCAAGGAAGAGTGGTTAAAGAAACTGTGGTACATCTACTCAATGGAATATTATTCAGCTAGTAAGAAGAGCGATATTATTCTATTTAAAACCAGGTGGTCCCAACTAGAAACCATTATGCTCAGTGAAATGAGTCAATCACAAAAGAACAAATACCATATATTGTCTCTCATATAAGGAAGCCAAAATGGAAAAGGTAACTCCAACAGTCCAATCTATACTGGTTTTTTTTTGATTATGTGTTTGCTCTTTTGGCTGTATCTCATATGTTTTGATGTTTTTATGTCAGTTTGGGTGCTTCCAAATAATCTCTTTTCTCTAGTAGAATTCATCACATGCACATGAAGTATACGATGGCATCATTTTCCCAAGAGACATCTGTGCTTCCTTTTACTTAGCATGTGTTGGTTACTCAGTGGTTCATTGCTTTATCAGGATGCTATAATTTGTTGTTGATGTTGTGTTGCTGTTGTGATTGATGTGGCTGTTGTGAAATGATGTCAATCTGGAAAATAGTAATATTATTTCAACCCCAAACAGCCTGTATCTCATGCAATAAGATATTATGGAGTAACCAACGAACCAACAATCAGTATGAGTAAGATTGCTTATGATCTACATCAAAGAATTGTGAAACCTAATATACTTGTAAGGCTCTATGATACTTGGAAAGGGAGAGGGAGAGCAGAGAAATCTTACATCATGCTGGAAGGTGTGAGGAAGACGGGAAGTATGACCTATCAGAATCATAACTGTTAACTCATAGGCAACAGACTCGAATTAGTATTAGACAATAGCAAAGCTACAAAGGCATGTGGGGGGAATCAGGAGCGATCCTAACAACCTCTTAACAAGAGGTCATACGCATAGAGCAGGGTGGACCCCAGAACGGAGCAGGAGGAAAGGAGGAGGCTTGTATCACAACCCTGAAGACTCCCAGATCCTCACCAAGGACTATCAGTATGAGCACCGAGGACTACATCCCAACTGCCAAGGAGACAATGGGGAATTGGAGTGCCCTCAGAGGCTGAGAACTCTGAGGTCATCCATCCCCATATGGATCTACCACATGGGATGGAAGAAGACCAAGTCTTGCATTGCCGGATCCAAGGTCATCGGAATGACAACGAGGATCCCTGAGTGGTCCACAGAAGCAGAAGAACAGTAAACTTCCTTTGGGACTAGGGGGTGGAGCTTTCTCTGGTCCTTGCCTGCTTCCCACTTTGGGTCCCCACCCTCTCCTGTAATGACCATCAGGATCACTCCAGAAACCCCTCAAAACAAACAAACAAACAAACTAGAATAGATAGAGAATAACAAGGAAAGCTTAGAAATAGAAAACGGTCAGTGGGGATGCACTTATAACTCACTGGTGGGACACAAAGATTAGTTCTGCCTCACTGGGGCATTGAAGATTTCTCTGCACACCCCTCCTAAAACTGTTCACCTAAACTGTTGACATACGTCTTGTTACGGAGTTAGACTGCCCAAATAACAGCCAAGTTCAGAGAAACCATGCTTCAATGCTATAAACTGCTAAATAATAAAACTAGAATAGACATGAGACAGCTGAATGGCGATCTATAGCCATTTAGAGGTGTATAGAACAGGGTTGAATATAAACCAAAATGGAAATGTCTATGAAGAGGTCACAGGTTGTGGTTGAGAACCTGCATTTTCCTAGTAACATATTGGTTAATCAATACCATGTCTATTAATGCCATAATGTTGTAATTGGTTGTAAATATTATGTTGGGGCTTTTAATTGATTGGGATGATACTCTGCTGGCTCTACCTTCAGACCAGAGATGGTCTCACCAAGAAACTGTATAACTTATCAAGACAATAAGATGCTGGACTGTATGCTTGGTAAATACCTCCAATGAAAAAATTTGAACTGAATTTGAACTGTGGAAATGCAAGAAGGTGGAGCAATCCACTGTGGGGGGAGGGTTTAGGGTGAGGTAGGGGGAATCCCAGTACATATAAAAATGTGCCACATAATGCAATGTAATTAATAAAAAATAAATAAAATATGAAAAAATGTGAAAAAAACCTGTTTGGTTATCTCCCACCTCAGGGGGGTTGGTGATTTTGCTCTCACACCGGACCAAACCTGCACCTATCTTTTGCTGTTTTTAATGCAACTACTGATTTTTGTGTAATTGTGACTGTTCTTTCTCATGTCCTGTATCACACTGAGAATAATGTACTCCAACATTGGGAACCTGACTCTATCCTGAGGTATAAGAGCGAGCCATGACTGTTCTGACCATAGCTGCCAGCTTAAGTCTGGAACTGGTGGGCACAAAAATAAAAAGTCACATCCTTCATCACCCAGACCACAGAGATCAACTCATAACAGACAGCAACTGGTGAAGACCTGTGGAATTGTAGAATGATCCTTTAGCCATTTAGAAAAATCTCTCACCACCTTATCTGAGGTGGTCCTACAGAATCATAGGGGGTTGGACTTGTTGTTGCTAAGGCAAGGTGGTCTTTGCGTCGCCCTGGGAGAGGAGTGCTGCTTCTACACAGACCACACTGGGGTAGTGACAGACTCCATAGCTGATCTCCTGAAGGTCTATCCCAGAGGAAAAATGGATGAGAATCCCAGCAAGGGTGGTTTGAGTCATAGTTCAACATAAGCCCATGGCTAACTACACTGTTGTCCTCTTTGGTAAGGCCCGTAGTCATCTTATTTACAATTGGGCTCTGTATCCTGAGCTGACCAATAAAATTTGTAAATATTATTTCTTTTTTTTGTAAATACTTTAACCTCAGATAGCATGTATCACATGCATTGATATTGTGGTGTAACCAATGAACCAACAGCCAATGTGAGTCAGACTGCTTATGACGTACATCAAAGAATTATAAAACATATCATAATTTTAAGACCCTATGCTACTTGGAAATGGGGCGGTAGGGCAGGGAAGTCTTCCATCTCCTTTAGAGTATGTGAGGGTGACGTGAAGTATAAACTATCAGGAACATAACAGGTAACTCATAGACAACAGACTCGAATCAGCATTAGACAATAGCAAAACCACAAAGGCATATAGGGGGAGTCAAGGGTGATCCTGACAACCTGTTAACAGGAGGTCATGTGCACAGAGCGGGGGCAAACCCGGAGTGGAGCAGGCAGACAGAAAGAGGCTTGTATCCCCACCCTGGAGATTCCTGGATCCTCACCAAGGACTATCAGTATGGGCACCAAGAACTAAATTCCAACTGCCAAGGAGACACTGGGAATTGGAGTGTCTTCGGAGGCCAAGGAATCTGAAGTCACCCACTCCCATTGGGATCTACCAAATGGGATGAAAGAAACCCAAATCCTTCTTCACAGGATCCAAAGTCATTGGAACAACAGCCAGGAGCCCTGAACAGTCTGTACACAGAGAAGAACAGCAAACTTTCTTTGGGACTCGGTAGAGGGGCTTTCTCTGGTCCTTAATTAGTTCCAACTTTGGATCCCCATCCTCTCTGGCAATGACCATCAGGGTCACTGCAGAGCCCCCCCAAAACAAATAAACAAGCAAACAAACAAACAACAAAATCAGAATAGACAGAGAATAACAAGCAAACTTATAACCAGACAGGAAATGGTCAGTGTGGATTCACATATAACTTACCAGGTAGGACACAGAGATTAGATACTCCTTACTGGGGAATGGAAGATTTCCCTGCACACACATCCTAAAACAATTCTACACCTCAACTATTGACATACGTCTTGCTCGAGTTATAAGCCAGTTTAGACTATCCTAAAATCTGCTATTTTCAGTAGAATTATGCTTCAAAATAATGGACTGCTAAATACTAAAATGAGGAAAGACATGAGACCGCTGAAGAATACCCTATAGACATTTTAAGGTGTATAGAAGTTGGATGTATAGAAACTAAAATCAAAATGTCAATGAAGTAGTCACAGGATGTGGTTAAGGACTTGCATCTTGTAACATATTGGTTACTCAATACCATGACGATTAATTGCATAACATAAATTGTGAATTGTCATTGATGTTAAGTTGGGGCTTTTAATTGATCAGAATGATGTTCTGCCAGCTCTACCTTCAAACCAGAGATGGTCTCCCCAAGAAACCGTTGAATGTATCTAGACAATTAGATGCCGGACTATTTGCGCGGTATATGCTTGCAATGAAAGAATCTCAGCTGAATTTGATTTGTAACACTGCAACAAGGTGGAGGAATTCACCATGGTGGGAGTGTTGGGGGAATCCCAGGGCCAATGAAACTGTGTCACATAATACAATGTACTTAATAATAATTAAAAAAATCCCGTGTCAGTACAGTCATATCAGTTGCTGGCCCTCCAACAGCAGTTCCAGTAGTGGCCCCACATTCAGGAAGATTCCTCAGCATAAAACAGAAAAGGGAAAGTGTTAGAGTGCAGATAAATGTAAGAATAATGGAATGCTATGAGAGTATATTAGAATGCTAGAATGGAATGTTTTTGTTGGGGAGTGTGAGATTCCTTTGTGCTGAAAAAAAAAAAAAAAAACTGCTACTTTGCTAGGCCAGGAGGCACCTGGTCTTTGGGAGGATTCCGCTTTAGGGATAAATCTGTTCTTTGCTGCCCTGCAACTTTGTGAACCAAGGTGCAGGGGGACAAGGGAACAATTCTTTCCCAGTCCCAAGAACAGAAGGAAGACGAGGGTGTGAGAATGGGATGAGCCATAAAGATAGTGGGTATGGGATTGGAACAGGCTCCCTGTGCCCAAAGGCCATTCAAAAACTAACATGCCTAAGGTTGTTACTTTTGATGTGTTTCCCAGCCCAAAAAGGACCTATATAATCTTCTGTCTTGGGCTCCTTCGGGGTCTGACCACCCTGCTTGGCTGGTCTGGCTGCCTCAAGTGAGGTCTGGCCTCAGCCTGCTGGCACAATAAATAAACTCTGTTTGCTGTTTGCATTACCAGTGAGAATTTTTGTCGTTCTTGGAGGTTGAATAGCTCGCACCCTGACATCAGGGAGCTTTAGCCAGGAGTCTAACACTGTAAAGCAAATTTCTTATTAATTCATATTCATTGTTCTTATATGGCAAATACTAAATTAATTGAATATATAGATCACCCTCTACTCTAAACATATCTATTGATATAGTGGTTGAATTATAGTGCAAACAATTTCCAGGTCCTGTCACTCTATCTTATCCAGTTTGTTGCTGAGGCACACACCGTGAGAGAGTAGATTAAATTCAAAAAATTGGATCCCAGTCATCTACATGGGAAACCCTCAGACAGAGTTCTCCAGGAATTTGACTTTGGCCGGAACTGGCTCTGACAAAGTTCAACAATACATGGGATATCAATACATGGGATATCAATACATGGAATATCAATATCTCTTTCCCACTCTCTCTCTTTCCTGATCTCTCTCCCTCTATCTACCTCTTTATCTCACCTTCTATCTCTGCATCCTTCTCTATCTCCCTCTCTCTCTTTCTTTCTGCCTCTCTACCTCTCTACACCTCTTAATCTCTCTCTTTCTTCCTCTTTACATTCCGTCTCCTTACCTCTCTGTATATCACTCTCTCCCTCTCTTTCCTCTCTACCTCTCTCTCCATTGCCCTAGCACTCTCAACTCACTCTACCTATCTCTATATCTCTCTAGCTCATTCTACCTCTCTTTCTCTCTTTTTCTCTCTGTATTTCCTTGAGAGCTGCTTGTAAGCCCAACTTTAGTTGAAGTTCATTCACCAAATATTTTTCTGCCATCAGAACACCTATGCTGCATTTTGGGGCTCATGCGCTTCACAAATATGTTAATTTTACTATGTGTAACATGCACTTTCAGAAGTATGAGGTTCCAAAAGCAGTTGTTTCTACTACTAGCTGAAAACTGCTTGAACTCTGATTTTTTTTCTAGATATGGAATTCATAGGAAATTTAGTGAGATTCTAGCACCCTGTGTTGCATGCTGTGCTCAATATGCTTCCATTTAATAGAGTGAACTAAGTATGCAATAGACTCAAAATGACTAAACTGTGATTCTGTGAGAGCTACGTGTATGCCCAAACTTATGTGAGGTTAGTTAACCAAATAGAGTTATTCTGACATCAGAGCACATATGCTGTATCTTTGAGACTATTCTCTTGATCAACATCCTAAGATTTGTATGTGTAACATGAATTTTAAGCAGTATGTGCTGCAAAGCAATTCTGTTTGCTGCTTGCTGAAAATCGCTGGGGCACTGAGTTTCTGTCTGGTCATTGATGTTAGATATTGACCACCAAATGCCCGCCCGCTGGTGGAATAATAGCGGCAAGTTGTTCAGAGTCCTAATGGAAGCTGTATTGGAAAATCCGCTCTTGGGCTCCCTTTGAGCAGAGAGGAAGGAAGAGGGAGGCGAAAAGGGCAACTGAGATATGTGTTGAGCAGTTTTTTACTTCTATAGATAGGTGGGCAAACAAAGGGGCTGTCTGTGCCACAACTATGTAAGGAATGTCCATTTAGGTGTGCCATCGGTCAACTGGAATCCCCCCAGGTTGGTGATGTAAATGGCTCCTGTGGCCCCTTATGTTCCAGACTGAAGCCTGGGAGACATGCTGGGTATGGAGCAGACCAGCCCCTTGTTTCCAGTGCCCTGGGTAGCCATCAATAGAGATTTAAGCAATTTCAGTGAGATTCTAGCATGCTTTCATGCATTTTTTACTGAAGATTATCCTTTTCCAAACAGACATTTTGGGAATTAGATACAAAATGACAAAATATTGTTGCCATGAGACATGCTTTTAATTGTGATGCTATGCATGAGTATTTTCCAAATGGAGTTATTCTGTCATCAGAATAGCTAAGCTGTGCTGCCGGGACTATGTCATTCATCAACATGCTCAGCTCCCTCCGTGTAATAGGTGCATTCAGAGGTATATGGTGACAAAACAGTTTAAATGATTGCTGTAAAATTCTTGCAAAGTGAGGTTCTCTCTGGATATGAAGTTCATAATGATTTCAGTGATATTCTAGCAATTGTGTTACATAGATTGTTCTTTTGGATACCATGCACTTGGTTGGCATTAAACACTAAGTGAAAAATGGGATTCTTTGAGAGCTGCTTGTAAACCCAAACTTATGTGAGGTTAATGATTCAAATGGAGTTGTTCTGCCATCAGAACACCTATGCTGCTCTGAATATCTAAGATGTATGCCTTCATCAATATGCTAAGATTCCCATGGGTAACATCCACATCAAGGTTTATGTGGTCCCAAAGCAGTTGTTTTAAATGCTATCAGAAATTTGCTTGGGTGCTGATGTTCCCTTTGCTCGTGCAATTCATAGCAAGTTCATTGGGATTCTGTCATGCTCCTTTGTATTAGTTACTGAACATGATTCTTTCCCAAACAGTGCTCTCTGTGATCATTAGACACAAAATGACACAATAGGGTTTTGTGAGAGCTGCTTCTCATTCCAATGCCTTGTGTGGAGAGTTACACAGGTTTACATTGTTCTTACATCATAAAATCTATGCTATATCTTTGGGACAAATTAACATTCAGAGTATGTGGTGCCAAAACAATTGTCTTCAGTGCTAGCTGAAAATCGCTTGCACACATAAGCTCTCTCAGGATATAAAACTGGGAGTGAGTTCAGTGATACTTCAGAATTTATTCTTGTGTTGTTTCCTGAAGGTTCTTCTTTTACTTACAATTTACTCTATAGGCATTAAATGCAACATGGAAAAGCAGTTTCCTTGAAGCTGCTTTTAAACTGAGCTTATGGGCTATAGCCACTAAGATCACATGGTGAGCTGGGTCCAGGCCTCGCTGGGCTCAAGAGGCTTTGGCCTTCTTGGTAAGCATGCGGGGAGGGAGTCTCTTGGGAACAAGGCAAGTTTAGGCACCACCAACAACAGGATATTAGCAGTGGATGGAACTATGGAAGTGAGAACTTGGGATCTGGGTACACAGGATTCCTGCAGACACCCGCTGTAAGGAGCACCAAAACCAGGTCAAACTCCATGCTTGGGCCATGGCTACAGCCATCAGAACCACTCAGTGAGTCGGGCCTGGTAGGCCAGTGAGCCATTTGGCCCCAAGCTAAGCTTGCTGGCCACCCAGCAGCATGCTGTTTGGTCTTGAGGTTATGGAATTGCTGCCGAGATATGTTGAGGCTACTGTGCAGTAGGTGAGGAATCAATCCTGAGGGTGACATTTCCTTGAAGGTAAACAATGGTACTGAGACCTGATGGTTTGGAGGAGAGAAATCAGATGATCTGTATGGGTCCAATTGATAATCAGCTTAGTTGTTATGCCTGTATAGAAATTGTTATCTCCAAACCATGCTGATCACCACACACCAGTCCATGCAAAAGCTAAGGCTGGAGGCTTCTGTTTCAGGACTAGATCCTAGTACGTGACAGAATATTGCATCAGTGAATGGGTCATATTAGGCAGGGTCATGACGCTAACTGGACCATGAGAGAACCATGTCCAGGCGTGACTTCTGTGGGGGATATGTGGGCCAAGCCCTGTGGAAATTCTCATCCTGCTGGTTAGCTCAAGAGTTGGTATAGTGATGGACTGAGCTAGGTGTGACCATGGAACCTGCCATCACTCTCGGGTAAAGGAACCAAAAACCGCCTGGACAGATCAAGGCAGCAGCATCTGAATATGCATCCTAAAAATAAGGTATGCTGTGGACTGGACTGCAACATGCACCAGCACATATAGGGAAAAAATGGAAGGGCAGACTATGCCAGGCACTGGCCTAACACCCACTGGCATGTATGAGATATTGGTCTGGGAGTGGGCCAAGTGAAGAAACTTGGGAAACTCCCCAAGTGGGTCTCAACTCTCACTGATTATCAGATGGTCCAGGCCTGGGGGCTGGGGCATGCTGGGCAAAGTAGGTCCAGCGGCTAGCTAATGTGTGGGTTGGTTATGGAAGAGGCAGGTCCAGGGAGGGTCAAGCAAACTTTAGATCAAAAGCAAAATTAGAAATCAGGCTGCAGTACAGGTCATGCAGATCTAGGCTCTTGCACATATTCGTTTGCATGAGCCATGGTTGCTAAACCACAGCATTGGAAGCAAAGACCAAGACAGGTGAGGGGCTGTGCCAAGATGGGGCAGAGCAACCACTGGCATGCACAGAATTTGTTGCTGAGAACGGGCCTTATTGGGGAGTTAAGAGACACCATGACTGGGTTGGGGTTTCCACTGGTGAGTGTGGGTGCTGGAGTGGTGGCTGCGTTTTGGTCTGAATATGGCTGCAGTATCCCTTGGTACAAGTGTGGACTGGGACTGGATGCACCAAGCTGGGCTAGACTCCAGCACCATCTGCTGCTCTGGAGGACCAGGGTAGATGTAGGACAGACTAGGCTAAGTTTCTGCCTCTACTGAGCCATGTGTGAGCTGTCTGGGTATGGATGAGCCTTGGCTGGGCTGAAATATCACACAGTAAGTACTGGAATGGGTTGAAAGCCAGCAAGGAAATGCCATTGTTCCTATCAGGAGGTAAACTATGTGGGGCTGGCCCATGGACCCACCTTGTGTGCATAAAATCTGGCATTGGAAGAGGCTCTTAAGGAGGAGCTTGGGAAACTTCTCTGGCAGGACACAGTCCCTACAAGTGAGTGCAATAATCACAACAGGGAGCAGCTCAGATCAGGCCAGGGAATAGTCCCCACAGGCGTACATTTGGCCTAAGCTGGGGATGGACCAAACTGAACCAGTTCACATCACCCATTGGCAAATCTGAGCACCAGAACAGAGTGCAGGTCAGGCCAGGTTTGGTTGTAAGACCAGTACACATTTCAACTAGAATTGGGTGTTTGCTGGTCTGCGTAAGGCTGTAACGCTCACCAGCGAGAGCTGGAATTGAGGGTCAGCCAGGCCAGGCCAGGCCAGGCTTCTGCACCCACCAGCAAATGAAGAGGTGAGCCAAGCCATGTCATTCTGGGCTGCAGTGCTCAACCAGCACATATGAGAACCAGAGTAATAGTGGGCAAAACCGGTGGGGGGAGTAAGGAGGACGCCCCTGTTTGGCAGCCATTCCCACTGGAGAGCATGAATCAAAATGGGGGCAGAGACAGACACCAAGACAGGTGAGGGGGCTGTGCCAAGATGGGGCAGAGCAACCACTGGCATGCACAGAATTTGTTGCTGAGGACGGGCCTTATTGGGGAGTTAAGAGACACCATGACTGGGTTGGGGAAGAGCAACAACACCTCTGGGCCTCATGTGAGCTAGATCAGGGAATAACCAGGCTGGGCTGACTGCTCCTACTGCTACAGGTAAAATTAGAGTGGCTGTGGATTGGTTGGGCTTTGCCACAATGTCAGCTGGCAGCTGTAAGCTGGTGACATTGGGTGCTAACTCTGTCAAATTAAAGTACAGAACCACCTGGAGAGTGCATGACCTGGAAGTTGGAGTGGGGCCAGGAAGGAAATAGTGGGCACCTACCTCTTGGGTTACCATTCCCATTGGATAACATGAAAACCAGCATTGGGGCAGGCATGACTAGACAGAATGGTACCCAGCAGCATGTGTGTAGGCTGGATAGTGGGGCTGGCTGTGTTGAACTAGGCTTCAATGCCCATTGACATGTATGAGAGCCGACTGGGATGTAAGAGAGACTGGACAAGTCTGCCATACATACTGCCAAGCACAGCAACCAGGGAAGGGGGCGGGCCTGGTGGGTGTTATTGCAGATCACTGTGACTAGGCTGAAGTTTCCACTGGTTTGTGTGAGGGCCAAGTGTGTGGTGGCCAGAATCAGGCTGGACTGCTATCCTATTTGATTCAAGTGAAAGATAAGGCTGGAAACAGAACTGTCCTAGCAATTACAACCAACAGCATGTCCAAAACCTGGCTGGGGTGACAGACTGCTGGACCCCATATTCACATGTACACACAACAATCAGGTCTGGGATCTCCTCAGACAAAACTGAACTGCTAATCCCAGAAACCCAATCATGCAGAGAAATACAGGTTCCATGGTCTAACCATGGAGTGCATGTGTCAAAGCTGAGCCTCCTTGGAGGTTCAGACAGAGTAATGACAACATATACAGATGCACATGGAGGATATGGCAGTGCATCAGAACCTGTAGAGGACACCTGGTACCACAATGGAGAAGAGAGGAGAGGAAAATTCATTCATGTGTTGGCAGTGAAAATCTGGGCAAACAGAGACTTTAAGGTGAACTCTGTCAGCCATTGGATCCTGGAGAGATTTCATCATGTTTGGAATGGTGAGATTGGTAGCAATTCAGAATAGTTGGACTACCAAAACCGTTTGAGCAGGACCTCTACAGCATGGCCCACATCGGGGGCCTGAGATGGGTGGGAGGCTGGCTGAGCTTCTTCCTTTATCTCTGCTCTTTCCCCAGATACAGAAAATAATAATAATAATAATAATAATAATAATAATAATAATAATAATAATAATAATAATATCATAGAAACAGTGGTCTTACCCACTTTTCTGTAGCCCTTGACCCTTTGTGCTTTAATCATCTATGTAAAGATTTTCAAAATAAAATAATTACAAAAAACAAAAACCCAAATTTATGAGAGGTGAGTTTCCAAGTGTAATTGCTCTGCCACGAGCAAAAAATATGGTGCACCTTTCAGATTTTAACCTTTCCGAAAATGCTGAGTTCCCTCTGTATAACATTTACATTCTGGAGTATTTGGTTCTAAAGAAGTTGCTATAAAGCATAGTTGAAAATCAGTTGCGTGCTGAAGTCCTCACTGTTTATGGAGTTTGTAGCAAGTTCAGAGATTCTAGTATGCTCTTGTGTTGGTTACTGAAGATCATGCTTTTCCATACAGTCTACATAATTTATGGGCATTAAATACGAAGTTACAAAACTGGTTTTCCATGACAGCTGCTTGTAATCTTGATACTATGTGTGGATACGCACCCAAATGTAGTTGTTCGACCATCGAAACACCTATGATGTATTTTTGGAACTAAGCCCTCAATAAGATATGAATCCCCTATGTGCAGCATGCACATTCAGTAGTATGTGGTGACAAAAGTAGTTGTTTTGAATGATAGCTGGAAATCCTACACACAGGAAGAACAGAGTTTCTTCCTGGATATGGAGTTGGTAGTGGGTTCAGTGAGATTATACGATGTACACTTGTGTTATTGCTGAACTTTCTTTTTTTCATTACAGTTCATTCTGAGGCATTAATCAAAATGTGACAAAACTGGGTTTCTGTAAGAGCTGCTTTAAATTCTATTTTTGTTTGGATAGTTACCCAAATGTTTTTGTTCTGCCACCAGAAATCCTATGCTGTATTTTCAAGACTGTACTCTTTACAAAAATGCTGAACTTCTTTTTGTTTTTTTTAAGATTTATTTTTATTACAAAGTCAGATATACAGAGAGGAGGAGAGACAGAGAGGAAGATCTTCCTTCTGATGATTCACTCCCCAAGTGAGCCGCAACGGGCCGGTGTGCACAGATCCGATGCCGGGAACCAGGAACCTCTTCCAGGTCTCCCACGCGGGTGCAGGGTCCCAAATAGTTGGGCCATCCTCGACTGCTTTCCCAGGCCACAAGCAGGGCGCTGGATGGGAAGTGGAGCTGCCGGGATTAGAACTGGTGCCCATATGGGATCCCGGGCCTTTCAAGGTGAGGACTTTAGCCACTAGGCCACGCCCCCGGGCTCCCATGCTAAACTTCTTATACATAACATGCACTTTTGGCAATATGTGGTGCCAAATCAATTTTTTCAATGCTCCCTGAAACTCTCTTACACACTGAAGTTCTCTCTGGATATGCAATTGGTAGTGAGTTCAGCGATATTCTAGGATGTACTCTTGTATTGGTTCCTGAAATTCTTCTCTTCACAGATCACCATATGGATATTAAAGGCAAGGTGACAAAATATTGTTTAGTGACAGCTGCTTTAAACCTGAACTTATATGATGTCAGTTTCCCATATGGAGTTGTTCTGATATCAGCACACATATGATGTTTCTTCAGAACTATGCCCTTACAAACATGCTAAATTTTCTATGTGTAGCATTTACATGCAAAGATATCTGGTGCCAAAATAGTGATTTCAAGTTCTAGCTAAAATACACTTATATATTGATGGATTTATGTGGACCTGGAATTTGTAGTGAGGTCAGAAGGATTCTAGCACCCTGTGTTGCATGCTGTGCTTAATCTGCTTCCATTTGATAGAGTGCACTCCATAAGCATTAGACACAAAATGGCTCAACTGTGTTTCTCTGAGAGCTCCTTGTGAGCCTGATCTTATATGAGGTTATTTACCTAAATGGAGTTAGTTGTTCAACCACCAGAACACTTATGCTGCATTTTGGGAGTATGCCCTTCACCAACATGTTTATTTCCCTGTTGTAACATTCACATTCAGGGATATGTAGTACTAAAGCAGTTGTTTAAAAAGTAACTGAAAATAACTCTGGTGCTTAAGTTCTATTTGTTCATAGAGTTTGCAGCAAGTTAAGTGAGATGTTAATGAGCTCTTTAGTGCTGGTTATTAAAGATGATTCTTTTCCATACAATGTACTCTGTGGGTATCAGACACAATGCTATGTGTGGATAGGAATGAAATGGAAGTGTCATATCCTCAGAACATCTATGCTGCATCTTTGTAAATATGCTATTTAGCACCATGCTGTGACCTTATGAATAACATTCACATTAGGATGCATGTGGTACCACAGCAGTTGTTTCAAATAATGCCTGTAAATCACTTGGAAATCAAAGTTCTCTTAGCATAAGGATAGCAGTTTTAGTGAAATTCTAGGATGTACTCTTGTGTTGATTGCCAAATTTTCTCCTTTTTCTTACAGTTTGCTTCAAGGTTTTAGACACAAGGTGACAAAACTAGATTTCCATGACAGCTGCTTCTTAAATCAATCTTATGTGAAGTTTATTACCCAAATAGAGTTGTTCTGCATCAGAACACCTATTCTGCATTTTTGGGACAATGTCCTTCACCAACATGCTGAGTTCCCTACATGTAACAATCATATTCAGGTGTATGAAGTGTCAAATTTCTTCTTTTATACAATACTTGAAAATCAGTTGAGCATTGAACTTCCCTATGTGAATAAAATTTTCTAATAATTGTAATGAATCTAGTTTGCTTGCCTCTGTTGGTCGCTGAAAATGATTCTTTTCCATTCACTGCACTCAGGGCATTAGAAGCAGTTACAAAATTGGGTTTCCTTGAGAGCTGCTTGTATTCCTGATCTTATGTAAGGATAGCTAGCTAAACGAAGTTGTTCAGCCACCAAGACACCTGTGCTGTATCATTGGGATTGTGCCTTTCTCCAACATGCTGAAACCTCTATGTGTAACATTAACATTCAGTAGTATGTTGTGACAAAGCAGTTGTTCTAAATGAGAGTTGAAAATCACTTGGGCTCTGTAGTTCTATCTTTTCATAGACGTGGAAGCATTTTTAATGAGATTCCAGCTCACTATCTTGTGCTTGTTACTGTAGACGATTTTTTACCATATGGTGAACACTTTGTTGACATTAGACATCAAGCGATAATGCGGGATTCGTAGAGAGCCGCTTTTAATCCCAGTGCTATGTGTGGATAGTTATCCAGATGAATTAATTCTGCCACTAAAACACCTATGCTTTATATTAGAGACTAAGCCCTTCACCAACACACTGAGTTTCTTATGTGTAACATGCACATTCAGCAGTATGTGGTGCCAGAGCAGTTGTTTTCAATGCTAGCTGATCATTACTTTGAAGTTACATCTGGATATGTAGTTCTTAGCAAATTCATCCAGATTCTAGCACCATGTGTTGCATGGAGTTTTCCACATGTTTCTTGATACTGTATACCCTGTTGGCATTAGACATAAAGTGACAAAAATTAGATTCTTTGAAAGCTGCTTGTAAATTCAAACATATGTGAGGTTATTGATCCAAATTGAGTTGTTCTGATTTCAGAACACATATGCTCAATTTTCAGGACTATGTCACTTATCAACATCTTGATTTACTTTGTGTAAAATGCACACTCAGAAGCATGTGGTGCCAAAGCAGTTGCTTTCAAACCTTGTTGAAATTCACTTGAGCATTCAAGTTGCCTCTGAATTTGCAACTCATAGTTTCATGACATTGTAGCACCCTGTGTTGCATGGGGTGCTACACATGCTTAATTTTAAAAATGGTAAACTTTGGGGTCATTATTCATGATGAGACTTTGCTGTGTTTCTATAAAAGTTGCTTGTAAGCCCACCAGTATATCAAACTATTTTAAAAAGTGGAGCTTTTCTGCCATTGGAACACCTATGCTGCAACTTTGAAATTATGCCCTTTACCAACTTGCTGTGTTTCTTATATGTAACATGCACTTTCAAAAATATGTGGTGTCAAATCACTTTTTCAATGCTATCTGAAACTCTATTGCACACTGAAGTTTCTCTCTGGATATGCAGTTGATAGCAAATTCGGTGAGATTCTAGGATGTACTGTTGTGTTGTTAACCGAACTTTCTTCTTTTTCTTGCTGTTCACTCTATGGCATTAAATGCAAAACGACAAAACAATTTTTCTGTGAGAGTTTCTTATAACCCCAATGCTATGTGTGGATAGTTAGCTAAATGGAGTTGTTCTGTCACCAGAACACTTATGCTTTTAGAGGTCGTTTGTGAATATAGCCCTTAGTCTTTGGATGAAGGAATGCTAGAAACTGAATTGAAGAATTTTACCCAGAAAATTGTGAAGAGGTCAAAAGACTAAAGCTATTTATTTTTGTTTTGGGGTTACATGGGCTTTAATTAAAGCTGTTATTTTAATTTTAGAAGGGGACCCTGCAAGAAGCTCCTCTAAGAGGAAACACCACCATAATGTAGCTAAAAAACAAATGTCTGCTGGTACAAATGAAGAAGAAAGAGAAAGTAAACCCTTAAGAGGTCCCTCTAACAGGAAAATCCATGGTAATATGGCTAAAAAAAATGCCTTATAGCACAGATGAGGAACAAGGAAAAGCGGAATTCATGTGATGCTTCCTTAACAGGGGACTCCACCATAATGTGGATAGAAAAGAAATGGCTTATATTATAGCTGAGGCAGATGAAAAAAATGGAACACATGAGAGACCTGTAGTGAGGTAGTCAGCTAGACCAGGATAATGAGCTTAGAAGCTACTTCTCCACCATCTAGGTGTTTCTTCCTGCCCACCTGTGACTCTCACCTATCACCTGAGAGAGGGTAGTGTTGCATTATGCAAAACCCCCCCTCACAAGCCTCTATAAATATTTATGAAAAGGAAGGGCTGGCTCTCTTGGTCAGGTGCCCCTGTTTCTCTGGTACTCTGACCCTGGGTCATCCCAGGACAGGTATCACCTGGGCATGCTCCCCGTTTGTATTACTCACCCTTAGTTTACTGCTTGAATGGGACAATGAAGATAGCAATGTTAAGATGCTTTGTATTTCTAGTTTGTGAGCTGTCAAGAGACCCAGAAGAGGTGAGGCCTAGCACTGGTGTAGTGTGGGAAGAGAGGGCAGGAGTAGGGGGAATGTCTGTGCTTTGGAAGTGTTTCTAGGTTTTTTAGTGCATGTCTCAGATAACATTGGAAAATGTTGGAAAAGCTGGGACATGTATCTTCAGCTTAATGGATGGACTTCAGGATAATGACCATTTGTTCCTCTTGGGTTTATGGCTGACTGCAAATTCTTGTGATTTGCTATTTCTAGTGGACCCTGTTACCACCAAATTTGGTTAATAAAGACTCCTTAATGTCTGGTGTGAACTCGCTCAAACCCAGTACTGTTTCGTTTAAAACTTCACTTCAAAGGAATTTCTCCAAAAACAAATGAAAATTCTTGATTTCCATAGTACCTGATTTTGGGGAAAAAGAAGTATTAGTTGACATGGTATTGATTAACCAATATGGTAATAGGAAAATGCAGTTTCTTAACCACAACCTGTGACTTCTTAATAGGCCTTTCAATTTTGGTTTATAATCAACCATGTTCTATACATCTTAAAATGGCTATAGATTGCTATTCAGGTGCCTCGTGCCCATTTTCATTTTAGCATTAGGTCATTTATAGTGTTGAAGTATGATTTTGCTGAACTTGGTTTTTTTTTTTTTTTGGGTGGTCTGAACTGGCTTATATCTCTAACAAGACATGTGTGAACAGTTTAGGTGTAAAACATATTTTTTTTTGAGGGGTGTGCAGAGAAATCTTCTATACCCCAGTGAGGAGTAACTAATCTTTGTGTCCCACCTAGTGAGGTATGAGTAAATCCACGCTGGCCATTTTCTGTCTGATTCTAATTCTAAGCTTTCCTTATTGTTTATCTACTCTACGTTTTTTTTTTAATTTTTTATATGATTATTTGTTTGTTTGTTTTGAGGGGTTTCTGGAGCGATCCTGATGGTCATTGCGAGGGAGGGTGGGGATCCAGTGCTGGAACTAGGCCAGAATCAGAAAAATCTTCCCTCCCTGGTCCCGAAGGAAGTTTATTATTATTCTTTTGCTTCTGCAGACCGCTCATGGCTCCTGGTTGTCATTCCAATGACACTGTTTTCTGCAGGGCAGTGTTTGGACTTCTCCCATCCCCTGCAGAAGCTCTAGATTTTGGTGGGTGACCTCAGAGTTCTAGGCCTCCGAAGGCACTCCAATTCCCCGTGGTCTCCTTGGAAGTTGGGATGTAGTCCTTGTTGCTCATATTGATAGTCTGTGGTGAAGATCTGGGAGTCTTCAGGGTTGGGATCCAAACCTCCTCCTGTCCACCTGATCCACTCTGGAGCAACCCCCTGCTCCATGCATATGACCTCTTGTTAAGAGGCTGTCAGGATTGCCCCCAACTCCCCCCACATACCTTTGTAGATTCACTATTGTCTAATGCTGACTCAAGTCTGTTGTCTATGAGTTATCACATTTGATCTTGATAGGCTGTATTACACATTATCCTCACACTTTTTAGGGGCATTGAAGAATCCTCTGCATTCTCTCCCCATCATGGAGTAAACAGGTATTAAGAGTGTTTTAGGTTTTACACATTTTTGATGTAGATCATAAGCAGTCTGACATTAATTGTTAATTTATAGATTACATCACATTATATTATTGCATTAAATACATGCTGATAGATTGGAATAATGTTACAATATACAGGTACTATCTTCCAGATTGACATCTTTTCATCTCATACAAAGGGAAACATGTGGTATTTAACCTTTTGCGATTGATATATTTCTCTTAACATTATGAATTCCAGTTCGGCCAATTTGGCCAAAAAAACACTGCATTTCCTTTTTTCTAAAGCTGAGTAGCATTCTATGAGTAGATGAACATAGCATGTCTTCTAAACACAAGAGGACACAGCCAAGTGTCAAAAGCCTCCCATAGCTCAGCATCATGAAGAGAGCACGCCTAAGCAAAGCTGTTGTGCACTAGTCCAGGGTTTCTGCAGCTGACATCAATTCATAAAGTGTGAGGGGAAATTAGGAAGCATGGTACTATCCCAAATATCCTGCAATGTTGCCCATTGGCATGGCTCATTACCCACTCACAACTTGATTCATGTAGAATGTCCTTTTCCAAGTACATGTATGCTGTTGCTTGACCCAAGAATTGAAATCTCCCTAACTCTTACACTCACTGACCCATACATAGAAGTCAGCACCACATTTCCAAAGCCAAAGGGTTCTGCCAGCCCTGCTTCAGGCAAGTTAGGATTACTTTTCACACATGTCAGCACTACATTGAGGCGATGTCATCTGGAAAACATTAGTAATCTAGCACAATCATTTACACAGGTAGATTGAGTGAAGCCTTTGTCCTAATTCATTGGCAAGAAAGCCAGGCTTCTGCCATTCTTGGGATTCATTTCTTTGATTTACGTCTTGTTACTCATATGTATTTTTATATCTTTTAATAGAAATTGTGGATATACTTTAGCATGGTCCACATGCCCCAGTTTACCAGCTGCTCTGTGTCAGTGGGATGTTGACAAGCAACTGGGTCAGGGGTGAGACGTGTTGCTGAGGTAGCAAACAGCGTATAATGATGTCACAATGGCTCTGTATGAGATGTGGTGGAGCGAGATAGTCCTTAGTCTGGACATTTCCTCTCAAGCGTTCAGAGGAACAACAGGCTTCAAATCATTCAGCAGAACCAGGGGACAGCAATCAAGTTGCTCAGAGGATGTGGAGACTGAACTCCTTCCAGGTTTGAAAGATGTGCTGTGAGCGGCGATCTCTGAGCCCAGACATTCTCGTGGAAACTCCAGAAAGGCACCAGCTATTCCTTGAGGATACTTACCTAAGGTCTGTGATTGAAGAAGAGGCCTTTAAGCTTTTATCCCAGCACTCCTTGCTGGACAGACCATCTTCTCCTAGCGATGGAGTCACTCACCAGAAACAGAATAACCAGCATGTTCTGGGGTTTCCTAGAAAACTTTGGCAAGTAGTGGAAAGCCCTGAATTCAAATCGATTTGGTGGGGCGAAGGAGGAACCTGCATCGTGATAGATGTACAGCGATTTCAGACAGAAGTTTTAGAGATGAAAGGCCATTTCAGAATCTTTGAAACGTGCAACATGAAGAGCTTTGTGCGACAGCTTAACCTTTATGGATTCAGGAAGATGCAGTCAACCTTTCAGAGATCGGCTTCCCTATTCCACTTTATGCCGGAATGTCATGATGCCTTAGGGACAAGCAAGGTGATTAAGATTTCCAACCCTTTGATTCCAAGTGAATACATAGGATGCATTTATGGTGTTTAGTTCTTGTAAAGGATCCAGATTCTTGAAGGATGCTTTCAAATTTAACATGGGATATTAGTTTCCTATTGTTGCTGTCGTTGTGGGAGAGGTTATTATTCACAACTTCAATATCATTGTGCATCTTCAATATCGTTGTGCATTTTCTGTGTTGCGCAACACAGTCACGTTGGTGTGCTGTGTGTGGGAATCTCCTTTTTCTTTTTCTTTTTCTTTTTTGCCACTTTAGCAATCTTTAACCAAACTGTGCTTTAATGAACAAAGCATAGGCAACTAATACCAATAACAATATCAGACTAATCTCTCTCTCCCTCTATCTAATTCTCTCTACCCAAAAAAGTGTGTGTGTGTGTGTGTGTGTGTGTGTGTGTTTGTATGCATAGCTGCTATAAGGAGAATTTGTTATGATAATAAAAGACTTTCTGAACATAAGATTACACACCAATAATTGCACCCAAAACATTCAATACATGGCTTATGAAACACTGATACAAATTGCTACGCAAAATTTTCCACTTACCAAATATCTTAGCTCCTTGACAGACCCTGTCTGATTTTCAGAGGAAGAAACGCCTGTACCTGTGTGTGTATTCAGCTACATTAACCATGATTAACCACGATTCCACATGAGTAGGAAAGCCGAGCATAGCTGCCATGCATCTCTGCAGTTGCTAGTTAGCACAGTTTCTCTTTGCCACAGGTTCACTTCTCTCCTGGCTAGAAATATTGCTGATGCATGTTTAATTTTGTTGCAGTTGCATTTCTTCCATCACCCACATTTCAAACAAGGCTGTCCTCAGCTCTTACGACACGTTCTAAGAAGAGTGAGCATTAAGAAGAAATACCAGCCATTGGAATCCTCACTTCAAAATCAGCCCAATGAGTCACCTCGAGCACAGGAAGTTTTAGCAAAGAATAATGGAAATGCAAGTGTTGTTCCACGGAACAGCACCAGTCTTGGAAACTATGCATGCTTTGGTGCATCATCTCGCAGATGCAGTCCACCTGTAGCTGAGAACGTGGCACGTGAACCTGGAGCAATACGAGGGGTCTTATCAGCTCCATCATCACCTTCTGCCATATGAGCAGTCATCAAGGACACACTCACACTTGCAATTTCTCCTCAGTTGACACCGAGTCAGTTGGTCTCACATGCTCAACATCCTTATTCTAGAGCCTCTCTCATGAATGTTGTTTCAACCACACATTCTTACTTGCAGAACGACACAAGGATGCCACTCTACACTCATCCTTACCCAATGATGCTGCAGCCATCAGGGTTCCCCCTCACATACCGGGAATTCTGGTCCCATCAACAATCATCTCATACCCCATTCCTGGCAGGCAATCCACACATCCCCATGAGAATGATGCCACCGCCATCTTTTGCTTGCCCTCTTACTCATTTCCAAAATGACCCCACTAACACTACAAAATGACCATGAAAACTGCTGTTACATTCCCTCTGTGGAAGCAGTTCATAAAACTTCGCCAGTGGGTGAATGCTGCAAATAGTACACTTGCATAATTTTGCAAATAAAACATCAATGCATATGCTTCATGGTTTATGTGTTTCATTCTCAGCATGCTATTGGGATGCAACAACGTGGGATATTGCCAGGGAATAGCCTGACATTCATGCTGAGTGTTCAACATGGATAAGAGAACAAGTAACAACTTCCATACTTCTTACAAATGTGGCACTACTTACAGAAATCAGATGAGTACCTCCTTTGTCAAAGTAAGAAGGAGGGCAATGGTTGTTGGCATTGTGGTTAGGTATCAGCAAAAGCTGTGACTGGGCAGGACATGGGTCCATCATAATTCTTGGCTCAGGCAACCTGCCCCTCAACCCTGCCTGCTTCTCTGATATGCCTGCCCTATCTGACTAATTCACAGATTCTGCGGAGATTTGAGTGGACAGATGCATGCCAGTGTTGAGGTGGTACTGGTTCTTACAGCCTCGGGATAATTTTGGAAATGTGAAATGGAATGATTTGATACTCCAGCTCACACCTTTCTCCTGCTGTAATAACTGGAGGAGATACAAGTGCAAAAGCAGCTCATCCTTTTCAATTTTCCCTCACAAATTCTGCAAGGGAAGAGTCTGAGTGTGTATAACTCTACTCTGTGGAGAGATCCTGGCTTCAGAAACTCTTACTGTCCAGTCAATCCTGATAGTGAAGCCATATCATGTGCCTAATGAATGTGAACACCCTCATCCAGGCATGGCATTTCTAAATTCAGGGCAAGGCCAGGGTCTCTGAGAGGAAGCAATGTGTCTCAGACACCAAGGTGTGGTGAGGGCATATTAGCATCAAGACAGCCTTGCATCTAGTAATTCAGGTTTTCAGTAGAGACACACTGCGACAGTTCCTTGTGTGCAGTATCTTAGAGTAAACATTGGAGTGAGCCCTGCTGAGAATATGCAGAGCACAGAGACGAGTGTGGCAAGCATTGGCCAAGAGTGGCATGAAATCTATGACATTTTGGTGATAAAATGTTTTATAACACGGTTGTTATGAGTTAAATGGGTTCCCAACAGTTGGTCTACTTCATTCTCCCCCATTTTGCCATCCAAAGCTTTTTCTCTAATGTCCAGGCAAGGTGGAGAATTCTGGTAGCAGATGCAACCTTTGCTTTCTGCTCTAAGGGTATCATGGCATGGTACTCTACTAGCATATTGAGAAGGTAGATTGAACTGTTCCTTTGCTTGTCTACGTTTTATTGAGGAGTAGCTATGCATATTTTATAGCTGTGTATTTCATGTCCTGGGAATATGCAACATTTAAGCATCCCTGTGTGGGATTTAGACATCCCATCTGGTTCTGCTGAATCCGCTTTCTGATGTATTATTCAGGTGGAGAATGTGATGTCTTCTGAAGGATTTTGCACTTGTGTTCATAAGAAATATTGGTGTACGCTTGCTTTGATGTTGTCCTTCTTTCCAGTTTTGATATTAAGGTGATGATGGAAGGAATTTTGAAGGATTGTCTTTCTGGCTGCTGTTTTGTTGGTCTTGTGCAGCATTCAGACAAGTTTGTCCTGACTCATTTGTAGGAACTGAGCAGTGTGCACATGCAGGCCTTGAGTTTTGCTTGTGGGTGCAGGGAGGATTCAATTCCTCACTCGCACTCTACCTTGACAATAGAACCATTGACATTTTTAATTATGTCATTACTATGATGTGGAGATTTTTCCTTTCCAGAAATTTCCTCTGATTTGCTGCCATGTGCCTGCTTGCAATCATTCCTGCTTGTTCAATGTATGTCTGGGCCACCGTGTCCTTGCTGCTGCCTATTTTACAGATTCATGTTCCTTTTCCCATTCTGAAGTGTGTCCCTAATGGAGTAAGGATTGTACATATTCACGAGATTTGACTCATTGACCCACTGATAGTATAAGTTGTTTTTTGTCACTCTATTTGTATCACACCTGGCCTGATTTTATTGGTTGTATTTGCTAGTCTTGTGTTTGTTTACTTCAGCTCTTTCAGATGGAGAGATGGCCTAATGTCATGGACATGTCTAGGTTTGCTGTGGGCTCTGATTACATACGTATTTTTGTACTGCCATAAATACGTCTCTGAGGTTGTACATGGTCTATTGATATTTAGGAGTTATTTTCTTCCAGGAATATTTCTTTATAGATTACCTCACAATTTTTGTAACTCAGTTTTCATTCATCAGCATGAGGTTTAGATTCTGATCATTTGTATGCTGGGTTATTTTCTTCTTTTTTACCTAACCGTCTGCAGTTTCAATACATGCTGCTCAGAGAAGCTGGTAGGTTTTGATATTTTAAACAAACCCAGTCTTGTTTTGTGCCAGCGAATATTGGCATTTACATACGTATTGATAGAACACAATTTATTTGTAATCCAAGCACACACACATGTAAAATCTGGGGCTGTTTTAAGTTACTGACGACAGTGGAGGATTACAACATAAGTGAAATAAGTGTGATACATTAGCTTGAAATCAGCTGTATGGGAGTTCACAGTTTTCAGTAATGTGGAAGCAGCACTGGCTATTTCTCAAAACAGAAGGTTTCTCTAGTTGTGTCATTCATCTTGCAACGTTCGCTGCATCAAGTAAAGCTTTCTGAACATTGGGTAATCCCCTTCATTCATGCAGAGCATATTTGAACTCATGGCTCTGGACCATTTTGCTTTATGGAAGCTTTGTGTTGTAACTGTTTATTTTTCATCCTAAATTTTCTTGGAAGAAAGTCCGTGGAAAAACCCATGTCTGACATGTTCTTGAGAGCAGCAGAAGACTTCAATTCTTTTTCAATGAAATGGAAAAGGATTCATGAATGTAGTGTTGTTTGAACTAAGTAATGCTTAATTGAAAATCATCTGGCAGGTGAAATAAATAAGAAGAGGCCATATACAAATCTGTATCCAAACAGAGTCATCCATACAGTGTCTTCTAAAACATTTGTTGTTACTGCACACCAGTGATGAAATACAACTCCTGCTGCCCTGCAATCAACTGAGATAAAGGAGTCATGGACAGCATCTTCTAGACAGCCACTACATTGAGAAAAGTCAAAGCTCTTGTGCTCTGATTGAATATGCATGAGTTGGCTTATTGGCATTGCCAATGTAACATCTGCTATTCATAGTGGGCAGAGTATTGTAATCTACATCTTTGAGCAGAAGATATTCTCTGTGTCACATCTAAGTTCTTCAAGGTGCCTCCACCTACACTATTGGGTTTTCAGGTCCAGCGGATGCCCGCCACTTCACTACCGTGGTAGTTGTCCAAAGGCAGCATAGATTGATGCAGATGCAATCATGTACGTCACCTAAAAATCATGAATGGATTTATCATGAATTCAATATTTCTGTTAGGAGATTGCTGTTTTGCCATTAGGTACAGAGGTTACTTACCCCTGCACGTTTCCCTTCAAAGGAACATAGGGTATCTGCTCTATACTTTCCTTCCAGTTGTGTGCACTTTTCTTTCTGTACTCAGCAAATATCTAGTTGGTGCTGTTCAACCAATTGAGCCAATATGCCTCTTTGTATTGCAGAACATACACCACCTGCATTCTGTTATATCATTGAAATGAAACAATGTGCTCTTCATCTTCTTGCATAACACTCCCACTCTTTGCTTCTATTACCCTCATGCCTTTACGTGAAGATAATCGACATTAGCATCAGTTTATGTTGCTTGTGATTATTCAGTACATCTGTGTCCTTGGCATCTATAATCAGCTTTTGTATAGCTGGTGAGATGAGATGTTTCTACCCACTTCTGATTCCTAGGGCCACTATAATTTCAGCTTCTTTGATAAGTGAGATTTTATTGAACATTACCAATCCTGTGTGCAATTTCTTTCTTTCAGTTGCTGCATTACGTCCCTCCTTTCTCACATGGGATTTGGCTTTGAAATGTGTCATCAGCTGTAGGTCTTGTTTCATGTCCCGTGAATGTAGACTAGGCTCACATCTATGCAATTTAGGGTCTTTCCTTGGCATGTTACCATGGAAATTTTGGCAATAAAGTGCTGAGATGAAAATACATTTGGTCAGGCCCAGCGTGGTGGGCTGGTGGCTAAAGTCCTTGCCTTAAACACTCATGGGATCCCATCTGATTGCTGGCTCTAATCCCTACAGCTCTGCCTGCCATCACACTCCTTGCCATGGCCAGGAAAGGCAATTGAGGATGGCCCAGAGCCTAGGGACCCTGCATCCATGTAGGAGACCTGGAGGAGTTTTCTGGCTTTTGGCTACAGATGGGCACCATAACCAGCCATTGTGGTCACTTGGGGAGTGAATCATCGAACAGAACATCTTCCTCTTGGTCTCCCATCCTGTCTGTGTATCTGACTTTGCAATAAAATTAAATAAATGTTAAAACAAAGAAATTTACTTGCTCAATCCTATCCTGATTTGTTTGTATAAGCTACTCTTGGGTACACTTTGTCAAGGTGGAAACATCCTTAATAATCACAAATAGCTCTTCTGATCCTATGTGTCTTGCAACCTCATGAATCCAAAAAAATATATAAAATATCCAACTAAAATGCCCCTTATATTTGGGGAGATGACTTTTCCAAACTCTGCACTGCATTTTGAAGAGATTCAGGTTTTACTTACTCACTTATCAATTTATTTCCTTGCTTACTTACTTTGGATATTCTTCCTAGTTCAATACTCAATAGCAAATATGTGGAAAATTGCATCAACTTCATCCTCCAAACCATGGGTTACAGATATGGAATTCTTTTTATTTTATAAGATTTATTTATTTTTATTACGATGTCAGGTATACAGAGAGGAGGAGAGACAGAGAGAAGATCTTGCATCCGATGGTTCACTCCCCAAGTAAACGCAATGGCTTGTGCTGTGTTGATCCAAAGCCAGGAACCAGGAACTTCTTCTGGGTCCCAAAGCATTGGGCTGTCCTCAACTGCTTTCCCAGGCAACAAGCAGGGAGTTGGATGGGAAGTAGAGCCGCTGGGATTGGAACCGGTGCCCATATAGGGTCCAGGCGCGTTCAAGGCGAGGACTTTAGCCACTAGGACACTCCTTCCGGCCCAGATGTGGGATTCTTAATCAAAGCTTTTTCTGTTTTTTTTTTTTTTTTTTTTTTTTTTTTTTTTTTTTTTTTTTAAGATTTATTCACCCTATTACAAAGTCAGATGTGCAGAGAGGAGAGACAGAGAGGAAGATTCTCCGTCCGATGATTCACTCCCCAAGTGAGCCCCAACAGGCTGGTGCACGCCGATCTGAAGCCGGGAACCTGGAACCTCTTCCGGGTCTCCCACGCGGGTGCAGTGTCCCAGTGCATTGGGCAGTCCTCTACTACTTCAAATCGTATAAATCTTTTGCTTTTTCTGGTTTTAATGACACTTCTTTTGTAAAGTGTTTGTGTCTATTTGGGAATGATTATGCTTAGTAAAATAATCGATTCCCAAATGAGAAAAATTACTGAGAGAATGACACATACACCAACAGCAGACAAGCATAGAGAACCAAAAACACAGCACTACCATTGTCTACAAACCCTATTGCAGTAGAGTTAGAAAAATAAACGTGAATTGTCTCCTACGTAAAGTAATAAACCACTTCATAGGATTTGATTCCTGGCATGGTCTAATACAATTCTACATGATGGGATTACGTGTAGAAACAAAATTCCTCAACAACACAGATTTCACTTGATGCCTGTGCTGTTCCTCACTCATCATCCTAAGTGGAGTTTTGCAATTGAACAGGACCCTGGTTCTGAGAAGCAGTAACATCCTAAACATGAAGACACGAAAAGGCACATTTTTCTTGCATTTTAAGACCTGTTCCAGGTCAAGCCATCTAGACCTGAGATCTTTTTCCTGATACAAATTGAGACATTTCCATATTTGCTAAACAACTAGCAACTTGCATGTGTTTCTGCTGAACCGAACAGTAACTTGGAAAGCAATTGTAAAGAAATCTTCTTTACCTAGAGCATGAGGAAACATCAACGCCAGGCTCCACACAACAAATGAACCGAACTACAGCTCAATATCCCTGCTGCTAGAGCTATTGGGCAAGACTGATCCATTGAAGGAACTGAAGACAGAGAGGAGAAATTGAATCTATGCCTGTTTTCAAATGACATGATGCTGTATAGAGTAGAACCAAATGGACAAATCACAAGGCTCTAGGCCCTCAGAGGAGAATTGGGTGGGTTGATTGGGTAACAAGTCAATGCATAAAAATCAATGCTCCTAGTGTATGCAAATAAGTCTAAGCTGAGAAGTAACTTTTATGCGCAGTCACCTTTGAATTAGCAGAGAAACTTGAAAACCTTCTCTTAAGCCTAAAGATGGCTAAGTCCTCTAGGATAGAAGTACATAAACTTTAAAAATCCAAAGTACAAGATGACATTTAAGCTGTACAAATGCATCATGTGCCAGTGCTGCAGGCTCAACAATATTAAAATGTCCTCTTGACAGGCTGTACTAAACAGATTCAATTGGATTCCAGTGACATCGCAACAACATCCTTTTCAGAAACAGACATGAATCCATCATATGCAATGTTCTGATGAAGAATGAACACAATGCTGGAGGAATCACACTTCCAGACTTCCAGGTACACTGTGTGGTCAAGGCAATCCAAGTAATCAGGAGTTGGCACTGAAACACAAACAATCAAAATGGAGTAGAAAAGAAGCCACAGTAGTGAGTGCACACATATACAGTTAACTAATATTCGACCAGAAAAACAAAAATTGATCCAAAAATTTGGGTCACTTGCAGAAATGCCTGAATAACTGGATGGTGTTCTAACAGGGGTGTAATAAGGCCCCCACTTCTCTGTTCATCAACCTGAGCTGTAATATTATTAAGATGCTGGACAGAGGGAGGAAGATGGACGACCTCAGATAGCTGGTGTAGGTCGGAGAAGGGAAAGAGGGGAACCGATCCAGCAGAGAAACAGGCTAGGAAACAAAAAATTGTAGGGAGAAGAGCGAGAAGGTCACTGGAGCTCACTAAAGTAAGAAGATCTACACGACGTGAAGGAACAGCCGCAAAAAGTGGGAAACAAAATACAGCACGCTGTGAGGAATTTGGTGAGTCACGATCCCAGGCAGGGGAAAGGTGGCAGAGACTCAACCATTCTAAGGACAGAGGCGGATAGAAGGATAGGCACCCACACCGACAGGGGCACCCGTCCTCTGGAGGGCAGGAGCCCCAAGAGGAGGCTACTGGACTGATCACTGGGGGCATCATACTCTGCAGAAGTGGAGGACAAGCAGGGGAGATTTCCCAGAGGTGCGCCTCTCAGCTGCTCAGCATCTTTGGGAGAGTGCAGAGGGAACAGGAGCAGCATGTGGGACTGGGGCTCAGAAATTCCTGTATCGGCCCCGAGCTGTAGACTGGCTCCTTTCAGCGGATCCTGTTGCTGGGTTCAGCCTGAGCTCCAGAGGCTGGACAACGCTCCGCAGGGACCTCACATCCTGGGCGGAGGAGCAGACTAGTGGTGGCACGTCTGCTTTCCCCTCACAGCTCTGTGCCTCTCGGGAATCCACTTCCACCCTTAAGAGAGTGCAGCTGAGGGAGTGGATTCTCTGGGGCGGAGTCCCATGCTGGGCAGAGCTGGAAAGGCCTGACCTGAGCGGGTTCCAAGGAATTGGCTGGACAGTTTCTCCCAGCAGGAGCCCGATCGGAAAGACCTGCCTGCAGTGTCAGTTGAGCAGCGCCTCTGAGTAGGAATCCCGGAGAGCACAGTTCAGCACTGGGACCAGCGGAGATTTCTAGCCCAGCCCAGCCCGGAGTTGGGGATTTCAGGCTTCAACCAGCAGGGGCCTCTGCTGTGCTAACCTAAAGCCCTGAAGAAGAGTCTCGGCTCAGCACTGAGGCAGAAACCCCTGCTGTGCTAGCCCTGTGACCCAGAGCTGAGGTGTGCTTGGCAGTGGAGCACCGCCTTTGGGAGGGAGCCATAGGGGAAGGGGCCTGGCATTAGGGCTGGCCCACAAAGCCTCCTGACCCAGCTTTGGGCTGTGATCTACAGACCCTGAAAGTAGCTGGTGACTCAGGCTGTACACCCTGTTGGGCTCAGCCAGAGATCCCAAACCAAAGCCGGCTCAGCTGAATCGACGCTAAAACCCCAAAACAACAAGAAGCAAAAACCCAATGAGGTGAAGAACAGAAAAAAGCAATGACCCAGAGGAAAGATCAAGCACTCCCTCCCAATACAACCAAAAACTAATCCCAATATCTGAGATGCAAGATGAAGACATAGAGGAAATACCAGATAAGGACTTTAAGAAACTAGTGATGAAATTCATCAGAGACAGTGAGAAGCGCTGGGAAGAGTCCAAGGTATTCGAAAACCATGTCACTGCAGAAATAAATCAAGTCAAAAAGGGAATCCTCGATATAGAGCACAAAATTGAAAGCCTAACCAACAGAATGAACACAGTAGAGGACAGAATATCAGAATTGGAAGACAATCAGAATAAAAGGCAGCAGCTCATCAACCAGTAGGAGACAAATCTAGAGAAAGCCAATAGGTCCCTACAGGAAATGAAAGACAACCTTAAAAAATCAAATATTAGAATAATAGGCCTTCCTGAAGGAGTGGAAAGGGAGACAGGCTTGCAATGGGTGCTCAAGGAGATAATACATGAGAACTTCCAGAACACTGGAAATATAAATCCAACACAAATCCAGAAAGGACAAAGAACACCCAGTAGATACGATCCAAACAGACCGTCACCCAGACATGTGGTCCTCAAGCTACCCTCAAGTGAACATAATGAAACTATTCTAAGACAAGTAAGAAAGAAGGAAAATATTACTTTCAGAGGAAGGAAAATCAGAATCACAGCCGATTTATCAGAAGAAACGCTCCAAGCAAGGAGAGAATGGGGTAAAACCTATCAAATCCTGAAACAAAACAACTGCCAACCAAGAATAATGTACCCAGCAAAGCTCTCATTTGCATTTGAGAATGAAATCAAATACTTCAACAGTAAAGACAAACTCGAAGAACACATCAACACGAAACCAGCTCTGGAAAATCTCCTCAGGAAGGTGCTAAACCCAGAGAGAAAAAATACAAACCAAAATCAAAGATGGCAAATGGGAAGACCTCCTCACTGAAAAACATACAAGGAAAGTCAACCAATCAGAAACCCTAATAGTCGCAAATACACACTTGCACACTTACACACACTCATGGCAGGCCAAAATCACACACTCTCAATATTGTCTCTAAACACAAATGGACTAAACTCACCAATCAAAAGGCATAGATTAACGGAATGGATCACCAAACAGCACCAACAATCTGTTGCCTACAAGAGACACATCTAACCAGAAAAGCCTGTAAGAAATTTAAAGTGAAGGGATGGAAAAAGACATTTCATGCCAGTGGACGAGAAAAAAAGGCTGGCGTAGCTGTCCTAATCTCAGATGACCTAGACTTCAAGCTGACAGACATCAAAAAGGACAGAGAAGAACATTATATATTGGTGAAGGGTCTGATCCACCAGGAAGTAATTACAATCGTGAACATATATACACCTAATTCCAATGCACATAGCTACGTGAAGCAATTACTTACAGACTTAAGGAGAGACATAGATATACACACAATAATAGTGGGTGATCTTAACACTCCGCTAACAACTATAGACAGATCAACAAAACAAAAACTCAACAAAGAAACAACAGAGCTCATACAAACATTAGAACAACTGGACTTAGTAGACATCAATAGGACTTTTTATCCTAAGACCACAGATTATACATTTTTTTCTAAGCAGTGCATGGCTCCTTCTCCAGGATCGAGCAGATGCTAGGACACAAAGCAAATCTAAATAACTTCAAAAAGATAGGAATCATACCATGTACCCTCTCAGACCACCACGGAATGAAACTGGAAATCAGCAATTCAAAATGCCCAAGTAAATACAGAAACTCTTGGAGGTTGAACAATATGCTATTGAATAAACGAATAATGGGTCAGGGAAGAAATTAAAGATGAGATAAAAAAAATTTATGGAAACCAATGAAAACCCTGACACAACATTCCAAAACTTGTGGGACACTGCCAAAGCAGTGCTACGGGGTAAATTCATCGCAATTGGAGCTCATGTCAAGGCCCAAGAGAGGCGCCAAATACAGGAACTAACCACACACCTCCAGGAATTGGAAAAGCAGCAGCAGATGAGCCCCACACACAACAGGAAACAAGAAATCATCAAAACAAGGGAGGAAAACAATCAGAAATAAAAAAAATATATACAAAATCAATGAATCAAAATCTGGTGTTTTGAAAAGAGAAACAAAATAGACACCCCGCTGGCCCGACTGACAAAGAAAAACAAGAGAAAGCAAGAATTAACACCATCAAAGATGAAAAAGGCAACATAACAACAGACATTACAACCATTAAGAACATAATTAGAAATTACTACAAAGCACTGTACTCCAACAAATCAGAAGACCACCAAGAAATGGGAAGGTTCTTAGACGCACACAACCTGCCAAAACTTAGCCCAGAGGCAACAAATGAACTGAACAAACCCATAACTGAATCAGAGATTGAATCAGTGATTAAAGACCTCCCAACAAAGAAAAGCACAGACCCAGATGGCTTCACTGCAGAAGTCTACAAAACATTCCGAACAGAACTAACCACAATCCTCTACAAGCTCTTCAAAACAATAGAAAAGGAAGCATCCCGTCCAAACTCATTCTATGAAGCCAACATTACCTTAATCCCAAAACCGGACAGAGATCCTACAGAGAAAGAAAACTACAGACCTATATCTCTGATGAACATTGATGCTAAGATGCTCAACAAAATCCTAGCCAATAGAATTCAAAAAATCATCCGACAGATCATTCATCCGGATCAAGCAGGATTCATCCCTGGAATGCAGGGGTGGTTCAACATAAGGAAATCCATCAGTGTGATACACAACCTACAAAAATTGTAAAACAAGAACCACATGATAGTATCAATAGACGCAGAAAAAGGTTTCAAAAAAATCCAGCACATTTTCCTGCTAAAGACCCTAACCAACATAGGCATAGAAGGAAAATTTCACAACATAATCAAAGCAATATATGAAAAACCCAACGCCAGCATCATACTGAATGGAGAAAAACTGGAACTCTTCCCACTGAGATTTGGAACAAGACAGGGATGTCCGCTTTCTCCACTGCTAGTCAACATAGTTCTAGAGGTACTCGCTGAGGCAATAAGACAAGAAAAAGAAATCAAAGGATTCCAAATGGGAAATGAAGTAGTCAAGCTTTCACTATATGCAGATGACATGATTCTTTCTATGGAAGAGCCAAAAGGCACAACACAGAGACTACTAGAACCTATACGAGAGTTTGGTGGAGTGGCAGGATACAAAATTAATGAACATAAATCAACAGCCATTGTGTATGCTAACAGCCCCAAGTTGGAAAAAGATCTAACTAGCAAGATGCCATTCAAAATAACAGAGAAAATCATGAAGTATCTGGGAATAAACCTAACCAAAAATGTAGGAGGCCTATTTGAGGAAAACTACAAACTACTGAAAAAAGAAATTGAACAAGACCTCGAAAGATGGAGTAACATCCCATGCTCCTGGATAGGTAAAATCAATATCATTAAAATGTCTATATTCCCAAAAGCAATATATACATTCATCGCAATTCCAATCAAATTGCCAAAAACAATCTTCACGGAACTGGAAACAATGATCCAAAGGTTCATCTGGAAACACAAAAAACCGCGAATAGCTAGAACCATTCTGAAGAACAGGAAGTTAGCAGGGGGAATCACAGTCCCGGACCTCTGGACACACTATAGGGCAGTGGCTATCAAAACAGCCTGGTACTGGCACAAAGATAGAGAGGAAGATCAATGGAGCAGAATAGAAATACAAGAAGGGAACCCACATAGATACAGTCAAATAATATTTGATAAAAGGACAAATAATACTCATGGCAAATGGGAAGGTCTGTTCAATAAATGCTGTTGGGACAACTGGTTGATAGCCTGTACAAACAAAAAGACAGACCCACATCTCTCACCATACAATAAGATCAGATCTAAATGGATAACAGATCTAAACCTACATCCAGAAACCTTCAAACATTTGGAAGAAAATGTTGGAAATACTCTGCAAGATCTAGGTCTTAGGTCCCTACGTCCTAAGAAGGACACCAAAAGCAGTAGTAATCGAGACCAAAATAAACAAATGGGACCTCATCAAACTAACAAGTTTCTGCACAGCAAAGGAAACAATCAATAAAGTAAAAAAGCAGCCCACGGTATGGGAGAAGATCTTCGTGCACGACATAGGAGAGAGAGGACTAATCTCCAGAGTATACAAAGAATAACACAACAGCCAAAACACCAAAATAAACAAGCCACTCAAGAAATGGGCATGGGAAATAGGCAGACATTTCACAAAGGAACAATCCCAAATGGCAAAAAAACATATGAAAAAATGTTCAAGCTCCCTGGCAATAAGGGAAATTCAAATTAAAACATCAATGAGGTACCACCTAACGCCAGTAAGTGTGGGTCACATGAATAAAAGCACCGACAACACCTCTTGGTGAGGTTGCGGGGAAAAAGGGAACCCTACTCCACTGCTGGTGGGGCTGCAGGCTGGTGCAGCCTCTATGGAAATCAGTATGGAGAATATTCAAACAATTCAAAATCAACATACCGTATGACCCAGCTATAGCACTCCTCGGAATATATCCAGAACACTTGTTTTATGAGAAACCAACATGCACTCCTATGTTCATAGCAGCACAATCAGTAATTGCAAAAACATGGAAACAACCAAAATGCCCATCAGCAGAGGATTGGATATGAAAGCTATGGAATAGCTAAGGAATACTACGCAGGTATTGAAAAAAACAAAATGCAGTTCTTTGTGGCCAAATGGGCCAAACTGGAAACCATAATGCTAAGGGAAATGAAACAATCATAAAAGGTTAGATACCACATGTTTGCCTTAATTTAATATGATATGATGTTAAGAATATCATGTTATGTTATGGATAGCATGTCATTTGTAGTAGATAAATTAAAATTGAACTGTGAATGGGGGCGTCACAGAGAGTGGTTAAGAAATCGCATTTATTTTTAACATGTTGACTGCTCAATACCATGTCAATTAATTCCATAACGATGTTAATTGTTGCAGATGGTATATTAGTGCTTTTATTTGACCGGGAAGATATTCTGCTGTCTCTGCCCTCAGACCAGAGAGGGTCTTCCCAATAAGTAGTTGGACTTGTCTGGACTATGGGATGTTGGATTCTATGCTTGGCAAATACTTGCAGGGAGGGAATCTCAACTGAACTTGAACTATGGTTATCCAGGCTGGGGGTAAGAACCCACCATGGGGAGAGGGTTTGGGAAGAATCCCAGATTCTATGTAATTACAACACAATGTAATTAATGAATAGATTTAATTAAAAATTATTTTTTTAAAGATTTATTTATTGTTATTGGAAAGCCGGATATACAGAAAGGAGGAGAGACAGAGAGGAAGATCTTCCATCTGATGTTTCACTCCCCAAGTGAGCCCCAACGGGCTGGTACGCGCCAATCCGATGCCTGAAACCTGGAACCTCCTCTGGGTGTCCCACGCGGGTGCAGGGTCCCAAAGCTTTGGGCTGTCCTCAACTGCTTTCCCAGGCCACAAGCAGGGAGCTGGATGGGAAGTGGAGCTGCTGGGATTAGAACCGGCGCCCATATGGGATCCGGGGCTTTCAGGGCGAGGACTTTAGCCGCTAGGCCATGCCGCCGGGCCCTAAAAAAAACATTATTAAGATGCTCAATCTCTGCTTGGGTGCATGTGATGAGTGTGGAATGCAACAAGTTGTGAAGAGTATTGTTCCATTGCAGGCTGGGCGACAAGCAATTTCCTGCAGCATTGCAGTGCTGGGGTTCGTGCAGCAGGTGTGAATAATAAGGAGGCATAAATAGAGGAGCTCCCCTGCATGGCAGGGTCTGGGGGTCCTTCCAGCAGGTTGGCTGGGCCCAGCAGATTTTTCTCTGACCACCTTGACACAGTTGCATGGACTTTTTGCATGGATATTGAACCACAACACTAAGAATTTTATAGTCTGTTGAGGCATTATTTGCCCCTGCATGATGGCTTGAGAGTTAATGTGCTTATTAATGTTTTGGTAAATGGTCCTTTAACTGTGCACAGGATTACAATTAAGTCCATGCTATTTCTGCATACCTTATTGTGTGCCTACCCATTGACATAAAATCTGACCCAGGCATATAGCATGCCTTCTGGAAAAGGGCTGCACGACACTTTTACAAATTAATGGAAGTGATGGGAGTGTGAGCTGAAACTGCTCTGTGACGCTAAAGACTATCCTATTACTGTGACCCTAAAGGCTGAGCTTGCAGGCCTAATGGCCAACTGTTGACAATGGCCCCAATCCCCATAAACCAAGGCCCCAGACTTTTAACCCATACATAATTCAAGATAGGGACATGGTTGTCCACGTGTTGCCAAGGATAGAGCCCAGGCTTGAGGAGAGCTTTTAGGGGCTGGTAAGCCAAAATAGGCAAACAATGTGTAATCCTCCCTCATTCATCTCTCAAGCGGTTGTAAATTGTGCCCCACTCCATGACTCTATGTCAAACTACCCCCTAAAGAAAACCTTGTACTGCTTCTACATAAATAAAGCAGACAGCTTTCTTGCATTGTCCACAATAATCTTACGATTGTAGTGGTCTGTCTCTTCAATCAACGCATATTTCATGGACCCTTATCGAGGTATTAACTCATCTGGAGCACGACTCTGGCATGGCAGGGTCCATTGGATGTCTCTACAATCATCTGAATGCAGCTACACCTCCCATTGCATGGTCAGTGGACAACCCTGCTGAAAACTCAGTAATCAATTTAATCCGTGCCATTTATCAACACAATTCCTTCGCTAGGTGTCACATCCACTGTTCCACATATGTGCTGTCAGAGCACTTGGTTTCCATGGCAGTGAGAAATGGCTTAGGTGCTGAAATTGTCTCTGGCTGTAGAGATTTCTGCGCCTTGAGTAAGGAGCTCCATATTTGGTTTCTGTGTGTGCTCAACCTGCTTCATTCCATCACACTGGGCTCAATGGGCATTGGAAGGGAATTGACCAAACAGGGTTTCCTAGATAGCTGCTAGCACAGATGAGGGTATGTGAAGTTCATGAGCCAGGTGGAGTTGTTTTGGCACTGGAAGAGCTGTGCTGCTGCTTTGGGGAGTTGCCAGTCTCCACCACACTACCTTCCTTTGGTGTCACATCCATTGTTCCACCTATGTGCTGCCGGAGCACTTGGATTCCATGGCAGCAGGAATTGGATTGCAGGCTGACTTGACACTTGCAGTGTAGTTCCAGGGCCTTGAGTGAGAAGCTACATGTGTAGTTTTGTGCGGGTGCTCCACCTGTTTGTTTACATCACACTGGGCTCCATGGGCATTTGACTGGTAGTGATGACACAGGGTTTCCTAGCTATTCTGCTAGTACAGCTGATGGGATGTGAACTTCATGAGCCAGGTGGAGTTATTTTGGTGCAGAAAGAGCTGTGCCGCAGCATCTGGCAGTTGCCATTCACCACCACAGTGAGTTCCCTAGGTGTCACATCCACTATTCCACATATAGGCTGCCAGAGCACTTGGATTCAATGGCAGCAGGTAATGGCTTGGGCGTTGAATTTGTCTTTGGTTGTGGAGTTTTGAACGCCTTGAGTGAGGAGCTACATGTTAGCTCAAAATGCTGATTCCATCACACTGGGCTCAATGGGCATTGGACCGCAAGTGACGACAAAGGGTTTTCTAGATAGCTGCTAGCACAGCGGATGGGATGTGAAGTTAATGAGCCAGGTGGAGTTGTTTTTGCACTGGAAGAGCTGTGCTGTTGCTTCTGGCAGCTGCCATTCACCACCACACTGATTTCCCTAGGTGTTATATCCACTTTCAGACTTATGTGCTGCCAGAGCACTTGGTTTCAATGGCAGTGAGAAATGGCTTGATGCTGAACTTGTCTTTGGCTGTGGAGTTTTGAGCGCCATGAGTGAGAAGCTACATGTTAGGTTTTTTTTTGTTTTTAAAGATTTATTCATTTTCTTACAGATTGCAATGCACAGAGGAGGAGAGACAGAGAGGAAGATCTTCCTTCAGATAATTCACTCCCCAAGATGGCTGCAATGGGATCATGTGCGTGGATATGAAGCCAGGAACAGGACCCTCTTCTGGTTCTACCATGCGGGTGCAGTGTCCCAATGCATTGGGCCGTCCTATACTGCTTTCCCAGGCCACATGCAGGGAGCTGGTTGGGAAGTGGAGCTGCCAGGAATAGAACCGGCGCTAGTATGGGATCCCAGGGCTTTCACGGAGAGGACTTTAGCCAGTATGCCATGCCGCCGGGCCCTACATGTTAGGTTTGTTAGGGTGCTCAACCGGCTTGGTTCCATCACACTGGGCTCAATGGGCATTTTACCGGAAGTGACCAAACAGGGTTTCCTAGATAGCTGCTAGCACAGCTGATGGGATGTGAAATTCACGAGCCAGGTGGAGTTGTTTTGGCACTGGAAGAGCTGTGCTGCTGCTTCAGGCAGTTTCCATTCACCACCACAATCTGTTCTCTAGGTGTCCTATCCAATTTCAGAAATATGTGCTGGGAGCGTACTTGGTTTACATGGCAGCAGAAAATGGCTTAGGCACTGAACTTGTCTTTCACCTTGGAGTTCTGAGCGCCTTGAGTGAGGAGCTAGATGTTAGTGTGTGTGGGTGCTCAACTTGCTTGATTCCATCACACTGGGCTCAATGGGCTTGGACGGGAAGGGACCAAATAGGGCTTCCAAATAGCTGCTAGCAGAGCTAATGAGAATAGAAATTCATGTGCCAGTTGGAGTTGTTTTGGCACTGGAAGAGCTGTGCTGCTGCTTCGGGCAGTTGCCATTCTCCACCACACTGTGTTTCCTGGGTGTCACTTTCACTGTTCACATATGTGCTACCAGAGTACTTGATTTCCATGGCAGCGGCAAATGGCTTTGTCGCTGAACTTGTCTTTGCCTGTGGAGTTTTGAGCGCCTTGAGTGAGGAACTACATGTTTAGTATGGGTGCTCATCTTGCTTGATATCATCACACTGGACACAAAAGGCATGGACCGCAAGTGACCAGACAAAGTTTCCTAGATAGCTGCTGGCATGGCTGATGGGATGTGAAGTTCATGAGCCAGGAGGAGTTGTTTTGGTAGTGGTTAATAGCTGTGCTGCTGCTTCGGGCAGTTGCCATTCACCACCACCACAGTATCATCCCTAGGTGTCATATCCAGTTTCAGACTTATGTGCTGCCAGAGCACTTGCTTTCCATGGCAGCGGGAAATGGCTTGGGAGCTGAACTTGTCTTTGTTGTGGAGTTTTAAGTTTCATAAGTCAGGACCTACATGTTAGTTTTTTGCTTTTTAATTTATTCACTTTGTTACAGCCTGATATATGCAGAGGAGGAGAGACAGAGAGGAAGATCTTCCGTGCGATGATTCCCTCCCCAAGTGAGACTCCATGGGAAGATGCGCACGGATCCAAAGCCGGGACCTGGATATTCTTCCGGGTCTCCCATGCAGTTGCAGTGTCCAATGCATTGGGCCGTCGTCTACTGCTTTCCCAGGCCACAAGCAGGCAGCTGGTTGGGAATTGGAGCTGCCAGGATTAGAACCGGTGCCCATATGGCATCCTGGGGCTTTCACAGAGAGGACGTTAGCCGGTAGACTATGCCGCCGGGCCCTACATGTTAGTTTTGCCAGGGTGCTCAACCTGCTTGGTTCCATCACACTGGGCTCAATGGGCATTGGACCGGAAGTGACGAAACAGGGTTTCCTAAATAGGTGCTAGCACAGCTGATAGGATGTGAAGTTCATGAGCCAGGTGGAGTTGTTTTGGCACTGGGAGAGCTGTGCTGCTGCTTCAGGCAGTTGCCATTCACCACCATACTGTGTTCCCTAGGTATCACATCCACTTTCAGACTTATCTGCTGTCAGAGCACCTAGTTTCCATGGCAGCGGGAAATTGCTTGGGTGCTGAACTTGTCTGTGGCTGTGGAGGTTTGTGCACGTTTATGAGGAGCTACATGTTAGTTTTGTGTGAGTGCTCATCCTGCTTGATTCTATCACACTGGGCTCAAAGTACATTGGAGCTCATGTGATCATGCACGGTTTCACACAAAGCTGCCAGCAGAGCTGATGGGATGTGAAGTTCATGAGCCAGGTGGAGTTGTTTTGGTACTGGAAGAGCTGTGTTGCTGTTTCTGGCAGTTGCATTTCACCACCACAGTGAGTTCCCTAGGTGTCACATCCACTGTTCTACATATGTGCTGCCAGAGCACTTGGGTTCCATGGCAGGGGGAAATGACTCGCCACTGAACTTGTCTTTGGCTATGGTGTTTTGAGTGCCTTGAGTGAGGAGCTACATGTTAGTTTTTTTTTTTTTAAGATTTATTGTTTTTGGGAGTTGTAAAAATGACCGCCCTGAGAGGACAGGCATAGAAAGGGAAGCACTGAAAGTGAGACAAGGCACGGCTGGAGAGGTCTGCGGACCAAAGAACCACAGGAAGGAGTGCTAGAAGCTCTCTGGACATCAAGCATCCAAGAAGAAACACATAACTCGGAAGGAATCAGAGAAGGAACTCAGGAAACATAAAGACCCTGTTAAAACGTGGTGAGTCATCCCCGGAAAGGGGCACATCAGTGTGAAGCCCAGAGGACCCAGGGCAGCAGGAGACAGCGGGACGGGTTGCCTTTTGCTAAGCCCCCTACCAGCAGCAGTGATCAGTCCCCTACTGACGGAACTTCCAGCAACCAAAGCTGTGAGACTTTTTGGCCCTCTGAGCAACACGGGCCCCTGGAGGCACCTGGCTTAGCAGCTTTGTGGCGCTAGCACCGGTGACACTGGGATGCACAAGAGCCCAGAGAGGTGGAATGTGCCAGGGGTGAAAAAAACACCCTCAATTTTCGGGCTTTCCGCTCTCTGAGAGAACCATTCGGAGACTGACCCTGCTCAATTCCCCTTCTCCCCCGAAATTCTCCCAGTCCGAAGCTGTGAGAGAACTGAACACTCCAACTTGTGTGGAAGCTGAGGCATAGGGCTCCTACGGGGCCACCCCAGTGAGGCAGCACAGGAGACTTGCGCAGCTTGGCTTTCTCTACCATCTCGGGGGCGTTGCCCCACTGAGGACTTTCTCCTCCGTGGTGGCCTCTGCTGCTCAACGCTTGGGATCCCCAGCCCCGGGCTGTGTTGGAGATTTCCGTGTACCTCAGAGCCGGACTCTGCTCTCTGGAATTCCTGCTCAGGAGTGCTGCTCGAGAATTCCCTCTCAGGGGTGCTGCTCTACTGAGAGCGGCAGCACCGACTCCCGCTACCACAATCAGGCTCTTCTGGGCGGGCTCCTATTGGAAGAACCTGTCTTGCTGATTCCGCTGAGCCGGATCTGGTTTGGCCTCTCCCGCTGTGCCCAGCAGGGGATTTAGCATGAGAGAGGCTACTTTCTCAGTTGCACTCTGTCAACAGTGGAAGCGGAGCACTTGGGGGTGCAGGGCTGTGGGGGGCACGCAGCCTTGCCTGTTCTGGCTTGTTCTTCTGCCCAGGTAGCAGGGTACTGCTGAGTGTTCCGGCCTCTGGAGCTCAGGCTGAGCCCAGCGGAAAGAACCAGTGGATTCTCCAGCAGCCGTTCCACTGTTCAGAGCTGGTGTGGGGACATCTGAGCTCAAGTCCCACGGCACTGCTGCGATTCACTCTGCAATCTCTTGGAGCTGCTGAGCAGGTGGGAGGCGCTTCAGGGGATTGGGAGCAACGGCTGTGGATAAACAAGTCAGATGTTAAAATCCCAAAACAACAAGAGGCAAATTACAATGAGGAGAAGTATCAGAAAAAGCAATGATCCAGAAGAAAGATCAAGCACTCGCTCCCAATACAACCAAAAACTAATCCCAATATCTGAGATGCAAGATGAAGACATAGAGGAAATACCAGATAAGGACTTTAAGAAACTAGTGATGAAATTCATCAGAGACAGTGAGAAATGCTTGGAAGAGTCCAAGGTACTCAAAAACCATGTCACTGCAGAAATAAACCAAGTCAAAAAGGGAATCCTCGATATAGAGCACAAAATTGAAAGCCTAACCAACAGAATGAACACAGTAGAGGACAGAATATCAGAATTGGAAGACAATCAGAATAAAAGGCAGCAGCTCATCAACCAGTAGGAGACAAATCTAGAGAAAGCCAATAGGTCCCTACAGGAAATGAAAGACAACCTTAAAAAATCAAATATTAGAATAATAGGCCTTCCTGAAGGAGTGGAAAGGGAGACAGGCTTGCAATGGGTGCTCAAGGAGATAATAGAGGAGAACTTCCAGAACACTGGAAATATAAATCCAGCACAAATCCAGGAAGGACAAAGAACACCCAGTACATACGATCCAAACAGATCGTCACCCAGATATGTGGTCCTCAAGCTACCTTCAAGTGAACATAAGGAAACTATTCTAAGACAAGTAAGAAAAAGGAAAATATTACTTTCAGAGGAAGGAAAATCAGAATCACAGCCGATTTATCAGAAGAAACGCTCCAAGCAAGGAGAGAATGGGGTAAAACCTATCAAATCCTGAAACAAAACAACTGCCAACCAAGAATAATGTACCCAGCAAAGCTCTCATTTGTATTTGAGAATGAAATCAAATACTTCAACAGTAAAGACAAACTCGAAAAATACATCAGCACGAAATCAACTCTAGAAAATCTCCTTAGGAAGTTGTTAAACGCAGAGAGAAAAATACAAACCAAAATCAAAGATGGCAAATGGAAAGACCTCCTCACTGAAAAACATACAAGGAAAGTCAACCAATCAGAAACCCTAATAGTCGCAAATACACACTTGCACACTTACACACACTCATGGCAGGCCAAAATCACACACTCTCAATATTGTCTCTAAACAAAAATGGACTAAACTCACCAATCAAAAGGCATAGATTAGCGGAATGGATCACCAAACAGCACCCAACAATCTGTTGCCTACAAGAGACACATCTAACCAGAAAAGCCTGTAAGAAATTTAAAGTGAAGGGATGGAAAAAGACATTTCATGCCAGTGGACGAGAAAAAAAGGCTGGCGTAGCTGTCCTAATCTCAGATGACCTAGACTTCAAGCTGACAGACATCAAAAAGGACAGAGAAGGACATTATATATTGGTGAAGGGTCTGATCCACCAGGAAGTAATTACAATCATGAACATATATACACCTAATTCCAATGCACCTAGCTACATGAAGCAATTACTTACAGACTTAAGGGGAAACATAGATATACACACAATAATAGTGGGCGATCTTAACACTCCGCTAACAACTATGGACAGATCAACAAAACAAAAACTCAACAAAGAAACAACAGAGCTCATACAAACATTAGAACAACTGGACTTAGTAGACATCAATAGGACTTTTTATCCTAAGACCACAGATTATACATTTTTTCTAAGCAGTGCATGGCTCCTTCTCCAGGATCGAGCAGATGCTAGGACACAAAGCAAATCTAAATAACTTCAAAAAGATAGGAATCATACCATGTACCCTCTCAGACCACCACGGAATGAAACTGGAAATCAGCAAATCAAAATGCCCAAGAAAATATAGAAACTCTTGGAGGTTGGACAATATGCTAATAAACGAATAATGGGTCAGGGAAGAAATTAAAGATGAGATAAAAAAATTTATGGAAACCAATGAATACCCTGACACAACATTCCAAAACTTGTGGGACACTGCCAAAGCAGTGCTACGGGGTAAATTCATCGCAATTGGAGCTCATGTCAAGGCCCAAGAGAGGCGCCAAATACAGGAACTAACCACACACCTCCAGGAATTGGAAAAGCAGCAGCAGATGAGCCCCACACACAATGGGAAACAAGAAATCATCAAAACGAGGGAGGAAATCAACCAGATAGAAATAAAAAAAAAAAGTACCCAAAATCAATGAATCAAAAAGCTGCTTTTCTGAAAAGAGCAACAAAATAGACACCCCGCTGGCCCGACTGACAAAGGAAAAACAAGAGAAAGCAAGAATTAACACCATCAAAGATGAAAAAGGCAACATAACAACAGACATTACAACCATTAAGAACATAATTAGAAATTACTACAAAGCATTGTACTCCAACAAATCAGAAGACCACCAAGAAATGGAAAGGTTCTTAGACTCACACAATCTGCCAAAACTTAGCCCAGAGGCAAAAATCGACCTAAACAAACCCATAACTGAAGCAGAGATTGAGTCAGTGATTAAAGACCTCCCAACAAAGAAAAGCACAGACCCAGATGGCTTCACTGCAGAAGTCTACAAAACATTCCGAACAGAACTAAACCCAATCCTCTACAAACTCTTCAAAGCAACAGAAAAGGAAGAATCCCATCCAAACTCATTCTATGAAGCCAACATTACCTTAATCCCCAAACCGGACAGAGATCCTACAGAGAAAGAAAACTACAGATCTATCTCTCTGATGAACACTGATGCTAAGATATTCAACAAAATCCTAGCCAATAGAATTCAAAAAATCATCTGACAGATCATTCATCCGGATCAAGCAGGATTCATCCCTGGAATGCAGGGGTGGTTCAACATAAGGAAATCCATCACTGTAATACACCACCTCCAAAAACTGTAAAACAAGAACCACATGATAGTATCAATAGACGCAGAAAAAGTTTTTGACAAAATCCAGCACATTTTCCTGCTAAAGACCCTAACCAAGGTAGGCATAGAAGGAAAATTTCACAACATAATCAAAGCAATATATGAAAATCCCAACGCCAGCATCATACTGAATGGAGAAAAACTAGAATCCTTCCCACTGAAATCTGGAACACGACAAGGATGTTTGCTTTCTCCACTGCTAGTCAACATAGTTCTAGAGGTACTCGCTGAGGCAATAAGACAAGAAAAAGAAATCAAAGGAATCCAAATGGGAAATGAAGTAGTCAAGCTTTCACTATATGCAGATGACATGATTCTTTCTATGGAAGAGCCAAAAGGCTCAACACAGAGACTACTAGAACTTATACGAGAGTTTGGTGGAGTGGCAGGATACAAAATTAATGAACATAAATCAACAGCCATTGTGTATGCTAACAACCCCAAGTTGGAAAAAGATCTAACCAGCAAGATACCATTCAAAATAACAGAGAAAATCATGAAGTATCTGGGAATAAACCTAACAAAAATGTAGGAGACCTATTTGAGTAAAACTACAAACCACTTAAGAAACAAGTTGAATAAGACCTCGAAAGATGGAGTAACATCCCATGCTCCTGGATAGGTAAAATCAATATCACCTTAATGTCTATATTCCCAAAAGCAATATATACATTCAACGCAATTCCAATCAAATTGCCAAAAACTTTCTTCACAGAACTGGAAACAATGATCCAAAGGTTCATCTGGAAACACAAAAAACCACGAATAGCCAGAACCACTCTGAAGAACAGAAAGTTAGCAGGGGGAGTCACAGACCCGGACCTCTGGACACACTATAGGGCAGTGGCTATCAAAACAGCCTGATACTGGCACAAAGATAGAGAGGAAGATCAATGGAGCAGAATAGAAATACCAGATGGGAACCCACATAGATACAGTCAAATAATCTTTGACAATAGAACAAATGATAGTCCTGGCAAATGGAAAGGTCTGTTCAATAAATGCTGTTGGGACAACTGGTTGATAGCCTGTAGAAAGAAAAAGATAGACCCACATCTCTCACCATACAATAAGATCAGATCTAAATGGATAACAGATCTAAACCTACATCCAGAAACCTTCAAACATTTGGAAGAAAATATTGGAAATACTCTGCAAGACCTAGGGGTTAGGTCCCTACTTCCTAAAAAGGACACCAAAAGCAGTAGTAATCGAGACCAAAATAAACAATTGGGACCTTATCAAACTAAGAAGCTTCTGCACAGCAAAGGAAACAATCAATAAAGTAAAAATGCAGCCCACAGAATGGGAGAAAATCTTTGGGCATGACATAGGAGAGAGAGGACTAATCTCCAGAATATACAAAGAACTACACAACAGCCAAAACACCAAAATAAACAAGCCACTCAAGAAATGGGCATGGGAAATGGGCAGACATTTCACAAAAAACAAACCCAAATGGCAAAGAAACATATGAAAAAATGCTCAAGCTCCCTGGCAATAAGGGAAATCCAAGTTAAAACATTAATGAGGTAACACCTAACACCAGTAAGGGTGGGCCACATGAATAAAAGCACCGACAACACCTCTTGGTGAGGTTGCGGGGAAAAAGGGAACCCTACTCCACTGCTGGTGGGGCTGCAGGCTGGTGCAGCCTCTATGGAAATCAGTATGGAGAATATTCAAGCAATCAAAATCAGCATACCGTATGATCCAACAATAGCACTCCTCGGAATATATCCAAAACACTTGTTTTATGAGAAACCAACATGCACTCCTATGTTCATAGCAGCACAATCAGTTAATGCAAAAACATGGAAACAACTAAATGCCCATCAGCAGAGGATTGGATAAGAAAGCTATGGTTCATCTACTCCATGGAATACTACACAGGTATTAAAAAAACAAAATGCAGTTCTTTGTGGCCAAATGGGCCAAACTGGAAACCATAATGCTAAGGGAAATGAGCCAATCCCAAAAGGTTAAATACCACATGTTTGCCTTAATTTAAGATGATATGATGTTAAGTATAATATATTATGCCATGCATGTTATATGTTGTGTATAAACCAAAATTGAAATGTCAATGAGGTGGTCACAGCAGGTGGTTAAGAACTTGCATTTACTCTTAACTTATTGGTTACTCATTATTATGTCAATTAATTCCATAATGATGCAAATTTTTGCAGATAGTATGTTAGAGATTTTATGGACTGGCTCTGTTTTCAGACCATAGAGGGTATACGTAAGAAGCCGTTGAACTTATCTGGACAATAAGATGCTGGACTCTAAGTTTGCTATATGCTTGCAATGGGGGATTCCCAACTGAACTTGAACTGTGGTTATGCAACAAGGTGGAGGAATCCACCATGGTGGGAGGGTTTGGGAAGTGCTGGGAGAATCCAAGCACCTATAAAACTGTGTCACATAATACAATGTAATTAATGAATTAATAATAAGAAAATAAAAAATAAAAAAAAGATTTGTTTATTTTTTTACAGTCTGATACACACAGAGGAGGAGAGACAGAGAGAAAGATCTTCCGTGCGATGATTCACTCCCCAAGTGAGACTCCATGGGATGATGCGCACGGATCCAAAGCCGGGACCTGGATCCTCTTCTGTGTCTCCCACGCGGGTGCAGTGTCCCAATGCATTGGGCTGTACTCTACTGCTTATCCAGGCCACAAGCAGAGAGCTGGTTGGGAAGTGGAGCTGCCAGGATTAGAACCGGTGCCCATATGGGATGCTGGGTTTTCACAGAGAGGACATTAGCAGGTAGAGCATGCCGCCGGGCCCTACATGTTAGTTTTGGTAGGGTGCTCAACCTGCTTGATTCCGTCACACTGGGCTCAAAGGATATTGAACCGGAAGGGACCAAACAGGTTTCCTAGATAGATGCTAGCACAGCTGATGGGATGTAAAGTTTATGAACCATGTGGAGTTGTTTTGGCACTGGGAGAGCTGTGCTGCTGCTTCAGGCAGTTGCTATTCACCGCCATACTGAGATCCCTAAGTGTCATATCCATTTTCAGAAATATGTGCTGCCAGAGCGCACTTGGTTTCCATGGCAGGGAGAAATGGCTAAGGCGTTGAACTTGTCTTTGGCTGTGGAGTTTTGAGAGTCTTGAGTGAGGAGCCCTACATGTTAGTTTAGTGTGGGTGCTCAACCTGTTTTATCCCATCCACTGGGCTGAATGGGCATTAGACCGGAAGGGACCAAACAGGGTTTCCTACAAAGCTGCTAGCAGAGCTGATTGGGATGTGTAGCTACTGAGCCAGGTGGAGTTGTTTTGGCACTGGAAAGATGTGCTGTTGTTTTGGGCAGTTGCCATTCACCACCACACTGAGTTTCCTGGGTTTCACAACCACTGTTTCACATATGTGCTGCCAGAGCACTTGATTTCCATGGCAGCGGAAAATGGCTTGGGTGCTGAACTTGTCTTTGGCTTTGGAGTTTTGAGTGTCTTGAGTCAGCAGCTACATGTTAATGTTGTTTGGGTGCTCAATTTACTTGATTCAAACTCACTGGGCTCCATGGACATTCGAGCGGAAGTGAGCAAACAGGGTTTCCTTGATAGCTGCTAGCATAGCTGATGGGATATGAAGTTCATGTGCCAGGTGGAGTTGTTTTGGCAGTGGAAGAGCTGTGCTGCTGCTTCAGGCAGTTTCCATTCTCCACCACACTGAGTTCCCAAGCTGTCATATCCATTTTCAGAAATAAGTGCTGCCAGAGCACTTAATTGCCATGGCAGTGAGAAATGGCTAAGGAGCTGAACTTGTCTTTGGCTGTGGAGTTTTGCGCACCTTGCGTGAGGGTCTACATGTTAGTTTTTTTTTTTTAAGATTTATTCATTTTGTTACTGCCTGGTATATACAGAGGAGGAGAGACAGAAAGGAAGATCTCCTGATGAAGATTCACTCCCCAAGTGAGACGCAATGGGATGATGCATGCGGAAGCGATGCTGGGACCTGGATCCTCTTCCGGGTTTCCCAAGCGGGTGCAATGTCCAATGCATTTGTCCATCCTCTACTGCTTTCCCAGGCCACAAGCAGGGAGCTGGTTGGGAAGTGGCGCTGCCAGGATTAGAAAAGGCGCCCATATGCCATCCTGAGCCTTTCACGGAGAGGACTTTAGTAGGTACGCCATGCCGTTGCGCCCTACATGTTAATTTTGTGTGGGTGCTCAACCTGCTTGATTCCATCACACTGAGCTCAAAGGGCATTGTGCCCGAAGGACCCAAACAGGGTTTCCTAGATAACTGCTAGCACAGCTAATGGTATGTGAAGTTCATGAGCCATGTGGAGTTGTTCTGGCACTGGGAGAGCTGAGCTGCTGCTTCTGGCAGTTGCCATTCTCCACCGGACCGTGTTACCTAGGTGTCATATCCACTTTCAGACATATGTGCTGGAAGCGCACCTGGTTTCCATGGCAGCGGGAGATGGCTAGAGTGCAGAAGTTGTGTTTGGCTGAGGAGTTTTGAGTTCCTTGAGTGAGGAGCTAGATGTTAGTTTTTTTTTTTCTTGAAGAGTTATTCATTTTGCTACAGGCTGATATACACAAATCAGGAGAGACAGAGAGGAAGATCTTCCGTGCGATGATTCACTCACCAAGTGAGAAGCAAAGGGATGATGCACGCGGATATGAAGCCAGGACCTGGATCCTCCTCCGGATCTACCACATGGGTGCAGTGTCCAATGCATTGGGCCATCGTCTACTGCTTTCCCAGGCCACAAGCAGGCAGCTGGTTGGGAAGTGGAGCTGACGGGATTAGATCAGGTGCCCATAAGGGATCGCGGGGCTTTCACTAAGAGGACTTTAGTCGGTATGCCATGCCGCCGGGCCCTACATGTTAGGTTTGTTAGGGTGCTCAACCTGCTTGATTACATCACACTGGGCTGTAAGGGCATGGAACCGGAAGTGACGACACAGGGTTTCCTAGATAGCTGCTATCAGAGCTGATGGGATGTGAAGTTCATGAGCCAGGTGAAGTTGTTTTGGCACTGGAAGAGCTGCTGCTTAGGGCAGTTGCCATTCACTACCATACTGTGTTTGCTAGGTGTCACATCCACTTTCAGACTTATGTGCTGCAAGCGCACTTGGTTTCCATGGCAGCGGGAAATGGCTAATGCGATGAACTTGTCTTTGGCTGTGGAGTTTTGAGTGTCTTGAGTGAGCAGCCCTACATGTTAGTTTGGTGTGGCTGCTCATCCTGCTTGATTCCATCACACTGGACATCATGGGTATTGGAGCGCATGTGACCAAACAGGGTTTTCTAGATAGCTGCTAGCACAGCTGATTGGGATGTGAAGTTCATGACCAGTTGGAGTTGTTTCGGCACTGGAAGAGCTGTGTTGCCTCTTTGGGCAGTTGCCATTCACCACCACACATAGTTCCCTGGGTGTCACATCCGCTGCTCCACATATGTGCTGCCAGAGCACTTGGTTTCCATGGCAGCGGGAAATGCCTAAGGCGTTGAACTTGTCTTTGGCTGTGGAGTTTTGATCGCCTTGAATGAGGTGCTACATGTTAGTTTTGTGTGGGTGCTCAAATTGCTTGATTCCATAACACTGTGCTCAATGGGCATTGAACCGGAAGGGAGCAAACAGGGTTTCATAGGTAGGTGCTAGCACAGCTGATGGGATGTGAAGTTCATGAGGCAGGTGGAATGGTTTTGGCACTGGAACAGCTGTACTGCTGCTTCAGGTAGTTGCGATTCACCACCATACCGAGTTCCCTAGGTGTCATATCCATTTTCACACACATGTACTGCCAGAGCACTTAGTTTCCATGGCAGCGGGAAATGGTTTGGGTCCTGAACTTGTCTTTGGCTGTGGAGTTCTGAGTGCCTTTAGTGAGGAGCTACATGTTAGTTTTCTGTGGGTGCTCAACCTGCTTGATTCCATCACACTGGGCTCAAATGGCATTTTAGCACATGCGACCACACACAGTCTCCTAGATAGCTGCTAGCAGAGCTGATGGGATGTGAAGTTCATGACCCAGGTGGAGTTGTTTTGGCAGTGGAAGAGCTGTGCTGCTGCTTCAGGCAGTTGCCATTCTCCACCACACTGAATTCCCAAGCTGTCATATCCATTTTCAGACATATGTGCTGTCAGAGCACTTAATTGCCATGGCAGTGAGAAATGGCTAAGGCGCTGAACTTGTCTTTGGCTGTGGATTTTTTTTAAAGATTTATTTCATGTTTATTACAAAGTCAGACATACTGAGAGGAAGTGAGATAGAGAGGAAGTGTGACAGCCGGGATTAGAACCAGCGGCCATATGGGATCAAGGCAAGGACCTTTGCCACTAGGCCACACTGCTGAGCCTGGCTGTGGAGTTTTGAGCATCTTAGGTGTGAAGCTATATGTTAGTTTTGTTTGGGTGCTCAACTTGCATGATTCCATCACACTGGGCTCAAAGGGCATGCATCAGAAGTAAGCAAACATTGTTTTCTAAGTATCTGCCAGCACAGCTGATGGAATGTGAAGTTCATGAGCCAGGTGGAGTTGTTTTTGCACTGGAAGAGCTGTGCTGCTGCTTCAGGCAGTTGCCATTCACCACCAAACTGTGTGCCCTATGTGTCATATCCACTTTCAGACATATGTGCTGCCAGAGCACTTGGTTTCCATGGCAGTGGGAAATGGCTTGGGCGCAGAATTTGTATTTCACTATGAAATTCTGAGCGTCTTAAGTGAGGAGCTACATGTTAGTGTTGGGCGGATGCTCAACTTGCTTGATTCCATCACACTGGGCTGCATGGGTTTTGAATTGGAATGGACCAAGAACAGTTTCCGACATAGGTAATAGCACAGCTGATGGTAAGTGAAATTCATGGGCCAGGAGGAGTTGTTTTGGCACTGGAAGAGCTGTGCTGCTGCTTTAGGCAGTTGCCATTCAACATCACATAACCATACCCTAGGTGTCACATCCACTGTTCTACATATGTGCTGACAGAGCATTTGGCTTCCATGGCAGTGGGAAATAGCTTGCGGGCTGAACAAGTCTTTGGTTGTGGAGTTTTGAGCGCTTTGCCCTGATGAGCTACATGTGAAGTTTGTGTGTGCTCTACCGGCTTGATTCCATCACACTGAGCTCAAAGGGCTTTGGACCGTAAGTGGCGACACAGGTTGTCCTAGATACCTGTTAGCACAGTTGATGGTATGTAAAATTCATGAGGCAGGTGGAGTTGTTTAAGCACTGGAAGAGCTGTGCTGCTGCTTCAGGCAGTTGCCATTCACCATCAATCTGAGTTCCCTAGGTGTCACATCCACTGCTCCACATATGTCCTGCTAGAGCACTTGGATTCCATGGCAGCGGGAAATGGTTTGGGTGCTGAACATGTCTTTTTCTGTGGAGTTTTGAGCGCCTCAATGAGAAGCTACATGTTAGTTTTGTGTGGATGCTCAATCTTCTTGATTCCATCACACTGGGTTCATAGGGCATTTACCGGTAGGGACCACGCACAATTTCCTGGATAGCTGCTAGCCCAGCTGATGGCATGTGAAGTTCATGAGCCAGGTGGAGTTGTTTTGGCACTGGAAGAGCTGTGTTGCTGTTTCTGGCAGTTGCCATTCTCCACCATACTCTGTCCCTAGGTGTCACATCTACTGTTCCACATATGTGCTCCCAGAGCACTTGGATTCCCTTGCAGGGGGAAATGACTTGGGTGCTCTACTTGTCTTTGTCTATGGTGTTTTGACTGCCTTGAATGAGGAGCAACATGTTAATATTTTTTTTAAGATTTATTGATTTTGTTACAGCCTGATATACACAGAGGAGGAGAGATGGAGTGGAAGATATTCCGTGTGATGATTCACTCCTAAAGTGAGCTGCAGTGGGAAGATGCCCGCGGTTTCAAAGCCGGGACCTGGATCCTCTTTCGGGTCTTCCAAGCGTGTGCAGTGTCCCAATGTATTGGGTTGTCCTCTATTGCTTTTCCAGGCCACAAGCAGAGAGCTTGGTGGGAAGTATAGCTGCCGGGATTAGAACCGGTGCCCATATGCTTCCCCAGGGATATCACGGAGAGGATTTTAGCCGGTAGATCACGTCACCGGGCCCTACATATTAGTTTGTGAGGGTGCTCAACCTGCTCAATTCCATCACACTTGGCACAAAGAGTATTGGATCGGAAGTGACCAAACAGGGTTTCCTAGATAGCTGCTAGTACAGCTGATGGGATGTGAAGTTCATGAGCCAGGAGGAGTTGTTTTGGCACTGGAAATGCTGTGCTGCTGCTTGATGCAGTTTCCATTCACCGCCATACTGAGGTCCCTAGGTATCATATCTATTTTCAAACATATGTGCCGCCAGAGCACTTGGTTTCCATGGCAGCGGGAAATGGCTAGGGAGCTGAGCTTGTTATTGGCAGTGGAGATTTGAGAGCATTTGTGAGGAGCTACATGTTAGTTTAGTGTGGGTGCTCAACCTGCTTGATTCCATCACACTGGGCTTCAAGGGCATGGACCAATAGGGAGCAAACATTGTTTTCTAAGTATCTGCCAGCACAGCTGATGGAATGTGAAGTTCATGAGCCAGGTGGAGTTGTTTTGGCACTGGAAGAGCTGTGCTGCTGCTTCAGGCAATTGCCATTCACCACCACACAGTGTTCCCTTGATGTCACATCCACTGTTCCACATATGTGCTGCCAGAGCACTTGGATTCCATGGCAGTGGGAAATGGCTTGTGGACTGAACATGTTTTTGGCTGTGGTGTTTTGAGCTCCTTGTGTGAGGAGCTACATGTGTAGTTTGGAGGTGCTCAACCGGCTTGATTCCATCACACTGAGCTCAAAGGGCTTTGGACCGGAAGTGGCGACACAGGGTTTCCTAGATAGCTGCTAGCACAGCTGATAGTATGTCAAATCCAAAGCCAGGTGGAGTTGGTTTAGCACTGGAAGAGCTGTGCTGCTGCTTCGGGGAGTTGCCATTCACCAGTGCACTCTGATCTCTAGGTATCACATCCACTGTTCCACATATGTGCTGCCAGAACACTTGATTCCCATGGCAGCGAGAAATATCTTGGGCGCTGAACTTGTGTTTCACTGTGGAGTTTTGAGCACCTTGTGTGAGGTTCTACATGTTAGTTTTTTTTTTAAAGATTCATTTTATTATGAATACAAAGTCAGATATACTGAGAGGAGGAGAGATTAAGAGGAAGTGGTGTTGAAGGGCTTAGAACCAGCAGCCATATGGGATCAAGGAGAGGACCTTAGACTCTGGGACATGCTGCCAAGCCCTACATGTTAGTATTGTGTGGGTGCTCATCTTGTTTGATTCCATCACACTGGGCTTAAGGGGCAGTGAACCAGAAATGACAACACAGGGCTTCCTAGATAGCTGCTAGCAGAGCTGATGGGATGTGTAGTTCACGAGTCAGGTGGAGTTGTTTTGGCACTGGCAGAGCTGTGCTGCTGCTTTGGGCAGTTGCCATTCACCACCGCGCAACCATCCCAATGTGTCACTTCCACTGTTCCACATATGTGCTGGAGAGCACTTGCTTTTCATGTCAGCAGGAAATGGTATTTGGAGTTTTGAGGGTCTTCATTGAGGAGCTCCATATTAGTTTTGTGTGGGTGCTCACCTGTTTGTTTCCATCACACTTGGATCAAAGGGCATTGGACAGCAACTGACCAAACCGGATTTCCTAGATAGCTCCAAGAGCAGCTGATGCTATGTGAAGTTCATGAGCCAGAAGGAGTTGTTTGGCACTGGAAGAGCTGTGCTGTTGCTTCTGGCAGTTGCCATTCACCACCACACTGAGTTCCTTAGGTGTCACATCCACTGCTCCACATATGTGCTGCCAGAGCACTTGGTTTCCATGGCCGCCCAAAATTGCTTGGGTGCTGAACTTGTCTTTGGCTGTGGAGTCTTATTTTCTTTTTAAGATTAATTTTATTTTTATTACAAACACAGATATACTGAGAAGCAATGAGATAAAGAGGAAGTGGAGCTGCTGGGATTAGAACCAACGAATACATGAGATGAATTCGAGGACCTTAGCCAAGAGGACATGCTGCCGAGCCTTGCGTGTTTAGTTTTGAGCGCCTTGAGTAATTAGCTCGTGTTACTTTTGTGTGGGTTATCAACCTCTTTGATTCTGTCGCATTTTTTCAATTGGCATTGGACCAGATGTGACCAAACAGGGTTTCCTAGATAGCTGCTAGGACAGCTGATGGTATGTGAAGTTCATGAGCCATGTAGAGATGTTCTGGCACTGGGAGAGCTGTGCTGCTGCTTTCGGCAGTTGCCATTCTCCACCAGACCGTGTTACCTCGGTGTCATATCCACTTTCAGACATATGTGCTGCAAGCACCCTAGGTTTCCATGGCAGCGGTAAATGGCTTGTATGCTGAACGTGCCTTTGGTTGCGTAGATTTGAACACCTTGAGTGAGGAGCTACATGTTAGTTTTGTGTGGGTGCTCAACCTGCTTGTTTCCATCACACTGGACTCAAAGGTCATGGGACCAGAAGTGACGACACAAGGTTTCCTAGGTAGCAGCTAGCACAGCTGATGGGATGTGAAGTTCATGAGCCAGGTGGAGTTGTTTTGGCACTGGAGGAGCTGTGCTGCTGCTTTGGGCAGTAGCCATTCACCACCACACTGTGTTCCCTAGGTGTCACATCCACTGTGTCACATATGGGCTGCCACAGCACTTGGTACCCATGGCAGCATGAAAATCTTTTTTTTGCGCTGAACTTGTTTTTGGCTGTCGAATTTTTTTATTTTTTTGTAAAGATTTATTTTATTTTTATTACAAAGACAGATATACTGAGGAGATACAGAGAGGAATTGGAGCTGCCGGATTAGAACCAGTGACCAAATGGGATGAAAGCGAGGACCTTATCCACTAGGACACGCTGCCGAGCCAGGCGTGAGGAGTTTTGAGCGCCTTGAGTGAGGAGCAACGAGTTAGTTTTATGTGGGTGATCAATCTGCTTGATTCTGTAGCACTGAGCTCAATGGGCATTGGACAAGAAGTGACCAAAGAGGGTTTGCTTCATAGCTGCTAGCACAGCAAATCGGATGTAAAGCTCATGATGCAGTTGGGGTTATTTTGGCACTGGAAGAGCTGTTCTGCTGCTTCGGGCAGTTGCCATTCACCACCATACTGTGTTCCATAGGTGTCACATCCACTTTCATACATATATGCTGCCATAGCACTTGGTTTCCATTGCAGCGGGAAATGGCTTGGGTGCTGAACTTGTCCTTGGCTGTGGAGTTTTGAGCGCCTTGAGCGGGGAGCTACATCTTAGTTTTGTGTGTGTGCTCAACCTGCTTGAGTTCATCGCACTTGGCTCAATGGGCTTGGACCGGAAGTAACCAATGAGGTTTTCCTAGATAGCTGCTAGCACAGCTGATGGGGTGTAAAGTTCATGAGCCAGGTGGAGTTGTTTTGGCACTGGAAGAGCTGTTCTTCTGCTTCAAGCTGTTGAAATTCACCACCTCACTACCTTCCTTTGGTGTCACATCCACTGTTCCACAATGTGCTGCTGGAGCACTTGGTATCTGGGCAGCGGGAAATTGTTTGGGTGCTGAATTGTCTTTGCCTGTGGAGTTTTCATTTATTTTTTTACAGATTTATTTTTCTTATTTCAAAATCAGATATACTGAAAAAAGGATAGAGAGAGACGAAGTGGACCTGCTGGAATTAGAACCAGCCACCATATGGGATCAAAGCGAGGAGCTTAGCCACGAGGACACGCTGCGAAGCCCTGCGGGTGGAGTTTTCAGCACCTTGAGTGAGGAGCAACGTGTTTTTTTTGTGTGTGGGTGATTAACCTGCTTGATTCTGTCGCACTGAGCCCAATGATCATGGGACAAGAAGTGATGAAACAGGGTTTCCTAGATAGCTGCTAGCACATCTGATGGGATGTGAAGTTCATGAGCCAATTGGAGTTGTTTTGGCACTGGAAGAGCTGTGGTGTTGCTTCGGGCAGTTGCCATTCACCCCTAAACTGCGTTCCCTAGGTGTCACATCCTCTTTCAGACGTATGTGCTGCCAGATCACTTGGTTTTCATGGCATTGGGAAAGTTTTTGGGTGCTGATCTTGTCTTTGGCAGTGGAGTTTTGAGCACATTGATGAGGAGCTACTTGCTAGTTTTGTGTGGGTGCTCAACTTGCTTGATTCCATCACACTGGTTCAATGGGCATTGGACCAGATGTGACCAAACTGGTTTTCCTAGATAGCTGCTAGTACATCCGATGGAATGTGAAGTTCATTAGCCAGGTGGAGTTATTTGGCATTGGAAGTGTGGTGCTGCTTCTTGAGGCAGTTACCATTCAACACCACACTACCTTCCTTTGGTGTCACATCCTCTGTTCCACATATGTGCTGCCAGAGCACTTGGTTTCCATGGCAGTGGGAAATGGCTTGGATGCTGAACTTGTCTTTGGCTGTGGAGTTTTGAGCGCCTTGAGTGAGGAGCTACATGTTAGGGTTCGGTGGTTGCTCAACCTGCTTGTTTCCATCGCACTGGGCTTCAAGTGCATTTACCGGTAGGGACCAAGCAGGGTTTTCAAATAGCTGCTAGTACAGCTGATGGTATGTGAAGTTCATGAGCCAAGTGTAGTTGTTTTGGCACTGGAAGAGCTGTGCTGCTGCTTCAGGCAGTTGCCATTATCCACCACACTGTGTTCCCCAGTTTTCACATCCAATGTTCCACATATGTGATGCCAGAGCACAGGGTTTCAATGGCAGGGTAAAATGGCTAGAGTGCTCTACTGTCTCTGCCCGTTTAGTTTGTATTTTTTTAAATGACTTATTTTATTTTTTATTACAAAGTCAGATATACTGAGAAGAGGAGAGATAGCGAATTAGTGGTGTTGCCGGGATTAGAACCAGTGGCCATATTGGACCAAGGCGAGGACCTTATCCATGAGGACACACTGCCAAGCCCTTCGTGAGGAATTTTGAGTGCCTTCAGGGAGAGGCTACGTGCAAGTTTTGTGTGGGTGATAACTTTCTTGATTGTGTCACATTGAGCCCAATGGGCATTGGACCGGAAGTGACGACACAGTGTTTCCTAGATAGCTGCTAGCACATCTGATGGGATGTGAAGTTCATGAGCCAGGTGGAGTTATTTGGCACTGGAAGTGCTGTGCTGCTGCCTCATTCCATTGCCTTTTACCACCACACTGTGTTCCCTTGGTGTCACATTTACTGTTCCACATATGTGCTGCCAGAGCACTTGGTTTCCATGGCAGCGGGAAATGACTTGCAGGCTGAAGATGTCTGTGGCTGTGGAGGTTTGAGCGCCTTGCGTGAAGAGCTACATGTGTAGTTTATAGGTGCTCAACCGTCCTGATTCCATCACACTGAGCTCAAAGGGCTTTGGACTGGAAGTGGCGACACAGGGTTTCCTAGATAGCTGCTAGTACAGCTAATGAGATGGCAAATTGATGAACCAGGTGCAGTTGTTTTATCACTGGAAGAGCTGTGCTGCTGCTTCGGGGCAGTTGCCATTCACCACTGCACTCTGATCTCGAAGTTTACATCCTCTGTTCCACATATGTGCTGCTAGAACACTTGATTCCCATGGCAGCGGGAAATGACTTGGGTGCTGAACTTTTCTGTGGCTGTGGAGTTTTGAGCACCTTGCGTGAGGAGCTACATGTTAGTTTTTTTTTAAAGATTTATTTTATTTTGATTACAAAGCAGAATATACTGAGAGGAGGAGAGATAGAGAGGAAGTGGTGTTGCAGGGCTTAGAACCAGCAGCCATATGGGATCAAGGCGACGACCTTAGTCACTGGCCACACTGCCGAGCCCTACATGTTAGTATTGTGTGGGTGCTCATCTTGCTTGATTCCATCACACTGGGCTCAATTGTCATTGATCCGGAAGTGACTAAACTGGATTTCCTAGATAGCTGCTAGCAGAGCTGATGGCATGTGAAGTTCATGAGTCAGGTGGAGTTGTTTCGGCACTGGCAGAGCTGTGCTGCTGTTGCTTCGGGCAGTTGCCATTCACCACCGCGCAACCATCCCAATGTGTCACATCCACGGTTGCACATATGTGTTGCGAGAGAATTTGGTTTCCATGGAAGCCCGAAATTGAATGGGTGCTGTACTTGTCTTTGACTGTGGAGTTTTAATTTTTTTAAAGATTTATTTTTTTAATTATTTATTTACTTATTTATTTATTTATTCATTTGTTTATTTTAGTAAATATTGTCGACCGCAGATAGCTCGTGGAGGTTGGAGTAGTGAAAGAGGGGAACTGATCCAGCAGAGAAACAGGCTAGGAGACAGAAAATAGTAGGGAGAAGAGCGAGGTCAGTGGAGCTCACTAAAGCAGGAAGATCTACACGGCATGAAGGAACAGCCGCAAAAAGTGGGAAAGAAAATACAGCACAAAACTTGGTGAGTCATGATCCCAGGCAGGGTAAGGTGGCAGAGACTCAACCGTCCCAAGGACAGAGGCGGATAGAAGGATAGGCGCCCACACCGACAGGGGCACCAGTCCTCTGGAGGGCAGGAGCCCCAAGAGGAGGTTACTGGACTGATCACTGAGGGCATCATCCCCTGCAGAAGTGGAGGACAAGCAGGGAAGATTTCCCAGAGGTGCGCCTCTCAGCTGCTCAGCATCTTTGGGAGAGTGCAGAGGGAAACAGGAGTGGCACTGTGGGACTGGGGCTCAGATATCCCCGTATCAGCCCCGAGCTGTGGACTAGCTGCTGGGCAGTCCAGTGAATCCTGTTGCTGCGCTCGGCCTGAGCTCCAGGATGGGCAATGCACGGCAGGGCCTAAACGACCTGGGCGGAGGAGCAGACTAGTGGGGGCATGTCTGCGTGCCCCTCACAGCTCTGTGCCTCTCGGGAATCCACTTCCACCTTTGAGAGTGTGCAGCTGAGGAAATGGCTTCTCTGGGGCGGAGTCCCATGCTGGGCAGAGCTGGAAAGGCCTGACCTGAGCGGGTTCCAAGGAATTGGCTGGACAGGTTCTCCCAGCAGGAGCCCGATCGGAAAGACCTGCCTGCAGTGTCAGTTGAGCAGCGCCTCTGAGTAGGAATCCCAGAGAGCACAGTTCAGCACTGGGACCAGCGGAGATTTCTAGCCCAGCCCAGCCCGGAGTTGGGGATTTCAGGCTTCAACCAGCAGGGGCCTCTGCTGTGCTAACCTAAAGCCCTGAAGAAGAGTCTCGGCTCAGCACTGAGGCAGAAACCCCTGCTGTGCTAGCCCTGTGACCCAGAGCTGAGGTGTGCTTGGCAGTGGGGCACCGCCTTTGAGAGGGAGTCACAGGGGAAGGGGCCTGGCATTAGGGCTGGCCCACAAAGCCTCCTGACCCAGCTTTGGGCTGTGATCTACAGACCCTGAAAGTAGCTGGTGACTCAGGCAGTACGCCCTGTTGGGCTCAGCCAGAGATCCCAAACCAGAGCCGGCTCAGCTGAATCGACGCTAAAACCCCAAAACAACAAGAAGCAAAAACCCAATGAGGAGAAGTATCAGAAAAAGCAATGACCCAGAGGAAAGATCAAGCATTCCCTCCCAATACAACCAAAAACTAATCCCAATATCTGAGATGCAAGATGAAGACATAGAGGAAATACCAGATAAGGACTTTAAGAAACTAGTGATGAAATTCATCAGAGACAGTGAGAAGCGCTGGGAAGAGTCCAAGGTACTCAAAAACCATGTCACTGCAGAAATAAATCAAGTCAAAAAGGGAATCCTCGATATAGAGCACAAAATTGAAAGCCTAACCAACAGAATGAACACAGCACAGGACAGAATATCAGAATTGGAAGACAATCAGAATAAAAGGCAGCAGCTCATCAAACAGTTGGAGGCAAATCTAGAGAAAGCCAATAGATCCCTACAGGAAATGAAAGACCACCACAAAAAATCAAATATTAGAATAATAGGCCTTCCCGAAGGAGTGGAAAGGGAGACAGGCTTGCATTGGGTGCTCAAGGAGATAATACAGGAGAACTTCCAGAACACTGGAAATATAAATCCAGCACAAATCCAGGAAGGACAAAGAACACCCAGTACATACGATCCAAATTGATCGTCACCCAGACATGTGGTCCTCAAGCTACCCTCAAGTGAACATAAGGAAACTATTCTAAGACAAGTAAGAAAAAAGTATAAGATTACTTTCAGAGGAAGGCAAATCAGAATCACAGCTGACCTATCAGAAGAAATGCTCCAAGCAAGGAGAGAATGGGGTAAAACCTATCAAATCCTGAAACAAAACAACTGCCAACCAAGAATAATGTACCCAGCAAAGCTCTCAATTGTATTTGAGAATGAAATCAAATACTTCAACAGTAAAGAGAAACTCGAAGAATACATCAACACGAAACCAGCTCTGGAAAATCTCTCAGGAAGGTGTTAAACCCAGAGAGAAAAAATACAAACCAAAGTCAAAGATGGCAAATGGGAAGACCTTCCCAGTGAAACACATAAAAGGAAAGTCAACCAATCAGAAACTCTAATAGTCGCAAATACACACTTGCACACTTACACACACTCATGGCAGGCCAAAATCACACACTCTCAATATTGTCTCTAAACAAAAATGGACTAAACTCACCAATCAAAAGGCATAGATTAACGGAATGGATCACCAAACAGCACCAACAATCTGTTGCCTACAAGAGACACATCTAACCAGAAAAGCCTGTAAGAAATTTAAAGTGAAGGGATGGAAAAAGACATTTCATGCCAATGGACGAGAAAAAAAGGCTGGCGTAGCTGTCCTAATCTCAGATGACCTAGACTTCAAGCTGACAGACATCAAAAAGGACAGAGAAGGACATTATATATTGGTGAAGGGTCTGATCCACCAGGAAGTAATTACAATCGTGAACATATATACACCTAATTCCAATGCACATAGCTACATGAAGCAATTACTTACAGACTTAAGGGGAGACATAGATACACACACAATAATAGTGGGCGATCTTAACACTCCGCTAACAACTATGGACAGATCAACAAAACAAAAACTCAACAAAGAAACAACAGAGCTCATACAAACATTAGAACAACTAGACTTAGTAGACATCTATAGAACTTTTCATCCTAAGACCACAGATTATACATTTTTTTTTCAAAAGTGCATGGCTCCTTCTCCAGGATCGAGCAGATGCTAGGACACAAAGCAAATCTAAATAACTTCAAAAAGATAGGAATCATACCATGTACCCTCTCAGACCACCACGGAATGAAACTGGAAATCAGCAATTCAAAATGCCCAAGAAAATACAGAAACTCTTGGAGGTTGGACAATATGCTAATAAACGAATAATGGGTCAGGGAAGAAATTAAAGATGAGATCAAAAAATTTATGGAAACCAATGAAAACTCTGACACAACATTCCAAAACTTGTGGGACACTGCCAAAGCAGTGCTACGGGGTAAATTCATCGCAATTGGAGCTCATGTCAAGGCCCAAGAGAGGCGCCAAATACAGGAACTAACCACACACCTCCAGGAATTGGAAAAGCAGCAGCAGATGAGCCCCACACACAACGGGAAACAAGAAATCATCAAAAGGAGGGAGGAAATCAACCAGATAGAAATTAAAAAAAACTCATACACAAAATCAATGAATCAAAAAGCTGGTGTTTTGAAAAGAGAAACAAAATAGACACCCCGCTGGCCCGACTGACAAAGAAAAAACAAGAGAAAGCAAGAATTAACACCATCAAAGATGAAAAAGGCAACATAACAACAGACATTACAACCATTAAGAACATAATTAGAAATTACTACAAAGCACTGTACTCCAACAAATCAGAAGACCACCAAGAAATGGAAAGGTTCTTAGACTCACACAATCTGCCAAAACTTAGCCCAGAGGCAACAAATGAACTGAACAAACCCATAACTGAAGCAGAGATTGAATCAGTGATTAAAGACCTCCCAACAAAGAAAAGCACAGGCCCAGATGGCTTCACTGCAGAATTCTACAAAACATTCCGAACAGAACTAACCCCAATCCTCTACAAACTCTTCAAAGCAATAGAAAAGAAAGAATCCCATCCAAACTCATTCTATGAAGCCAACCTTACCTTAATCCCCAAACCGGACAGAGATCCTACAGAGAAAGAAAACTACAGATCTATCTCTCTGATGAACACTGATGCTAAGACACTCAACAAAATCCTAGCCAATAGAATTCAAAAAATCATCTGACAGATCATTCATCCAACTCAAGTAGGATTCATCCCTATAATGCAGGGGTGGTTCAACATAAGGAAATCCATCACTGTGATACACAACCTAGAAAAACTGTAAAACAAGAACATCATGATAGTATCAATAGACACAGAAAAAGGTTTTGACAAAATCCAGCGCAAGTTCCTGCTAAAGACCCTAACCAAGGTAGGCATAGATGGAAAAATTCACAACATAATCAAAGCAATATATGAAAATCCCAACTCTAGCATCATACTGAATGGAGAAAAACTAGAACCCTTCCCACTGAAATCTGGAACAAGACAGGGATGTCCGCTTTCTCCACTGCTAGTCAACATAGTTCTAGAGGTACTCGCTGAGGCAATAAGACAAGAAAAAGAAATCAAAGGAATCCAAATGGGAAATGAAGAAGTCAAGCTTTCACTATATGCAGATGACATGATTCTTTCTATGGAAGAGCCAAAAGGCTCAACACAGAGACTACTAGAACTCATACGTGCGTTCGGTAGAGTGGCAGGGTACAAAATTAATGAACAAAAATCAACAGCCATAGTGTATGCTAACAGCCCCAAGTTGGAAAAAGATCTAACCAGCAAGATACCATTCAAAGTAACAGAGAAAATCATGAAGTATCTGGGAATAAACCTAACCAAAAAAGTAGGAGACCAATTTGAGTAAAACTACAAACCACTTAAGAAACAAATTGAACAAGACCTCGAAAGATGGGGTAACATCCCATGCTCCTGGATAGGTAAAATCAATATCATTAAAATGTCTATATTGCCAAAAGCAATATATACATTCAACGCAATTCCAATCAAATTGCCGAAAACATTCTTCATTGGACTGGAAACAATGATCCAAAGGTTCATCTGGAAACACAAAAAACCACAAATAGCTAGAACAATTCTGAAGAACAGGAAGTTAGCAGGGGGAATCACAGTCCCAGACCTGTGTACATACTACAGGGCAGTGTTTATCAAAACAGCCTGGTACTGGCACAAAGATAGAGAGGAAGTTCAATGGAGCAGAATAGAAACACCAGACGGGAGCCCACACAGATACACTCAAATAATCTATGACAAAAGAACAAATGATAATCCTGAAAAATCGGAAGGTCTGTTCAATAAATGCTGTTGGGACAACTGGTTGATAGCCTGTACAAACAAAAAGATAGACCCACATCTCTCACCATATACTAAGATCAAATCTAAATGGATAAAAGATCTAAACCTACATCCAGAAACCTTCAAACATTTGGAAGAAAATATTGGAAATACTCTGCAAGATCTAGGGGTTAGGTCCCTACTTCCTAAAAAGGACACCAAATGCAGGAGAAATCGAGACCAAAATAAACAAATGGGACCTCATCAAACTAGCAAGATTCTGCACAGCAAAGGAAACAATCAATAAAGTAAAAAAGCAGCCCACGGTATAGGAGAAAATCTTCGTGCACGACATAGGAGAGAGAGGACTAATCTTCAGAGTATACAAAGAATTACAAAACAGCCAAAACACCAAAATAAACAAGCCACTCAAGAAATGGGCATGGGAAATGGGTAGACATTTCACAAAGGAACAATCCCAAATGGCAAAAAACATATGAAAAAATGCTCAAGCTCCATGGCAATAAGGGAAATTCAAATTAAAACATCAATGAGATACCACCTAATGCCAGTAAGGGTGGCCCACATGAAAAACACCAACAACACTAGCTGGCGAGGTTGCGGGGAAAAAAGGAATCCTTCTCGACTGCTAGTGGGGCTGCAGATTGGTACAGCCTCTATGGCAATCAGTATGGAGAATATTCAAACAATGGTTAAGAAATCGCATTTTTTTTTACATGTTGACTGCTCAGTACCATGTCCATTAATTCCATAACGATGTTAATTGTTGCAGATGGTATATTAGTGCTTTTATTTGACCGGGATGATACTCTGCTGTCTCTGCCCTCAGACCAGAGAGGGTCTCCCCAATAAGTAGTTGGACTTGACTGAACTATAAGATGTTGGGCTCTATACTTGACATATACTTGCAGGGAGGGACTTTCAACTGAACTTGAACTATGTTATGCAACAAGGTGGAGGAACCCACCATGGGGTGAGGGTGGGGGAGAATCCCAGATTCTATGTAACTACAATACAATGTAATTAATGAATATATTAAATAAAAAAGCAATTAGGAGGAAAAAATTCAAAAAAAATAAAATGTCATCATTAAATGGACTGAAGAAAAAATAAATCCAGTTCTTATTTTAAGAAATCGATTGACATTATATAAAAAGCGAAGAAAATAAGACTTGATTATGGAACTCCTCTTCGGAACGACTCAGTGGCACTTGACCATTGCTAATCTATAATCCACATGAGGAATATAAAGGAATGTCCTACTCACCAATAAAATTATGTACATGCTTAAAATGTATCAAAAAATCCTTATACCAACAAAAAAAAGATTTATTTCATTTTTATTACAACGTCAGATATACTGAGAAGAGGAGAGATAGAGAGGAAGTGGAGCTGCGGGGATTAGAACCAACGAATATATGGGATCAGGTCGAGGACCTTAGCCACTAGGACATGCTGCCGAGCCCTGCCGAGCCCTAGATAGCTGCCGAGGCCTAGATAGCTGCCAGCACAGCTGTTGGGAAGTAAAGTTCATGAGATAGTTGGAGTTTCTTTGGCACTGTAAGAGCTATGCTGCTCCTTTGGGCAGTTGCAGGTCACCACCACACTACCTCTTTAAATGTTATATCCACTTTCAGACATATGTGCTGCCAGAGCACATGGTTTCCATGGCAGCGGGAAATGGCTTGGGCGCTGAACTCATCTCTGGCTGTGGAGTTTTGAGCACCTTGAGTGAGGAGCTATATGTTAGTTTTGTGTGAGTGCTCAACCTGTTTGATTCCTTCACACTGGGCTCAAAGTACAATAGACCTAAAGGGACGAAACAGGCATTCCTAGATAGCTGCTTGCACAGCTGATGCAATGTGAAATGAATGAGCCTGGTGTAGTTTGTTTGGCACTGGAAGAGCTGTGCTGCTGCTTTGGGCAATTTCCTTACAACATCACACTGTCTTTCCAATTAGTCGATCCACTGTTTCACATATGTACTGCTGAGTACTTGGTGTCCATGGCCACGGGAAATGGCTTCGGCACTGAACTTATCTCAGGCTGTGGAGTTTTGAGCGTCTTGAATGAGGAGCTACACGTTAGTTTTGTGAGGGTGCTCATCCTGCTTGATTCCATCACACTTTGCTCAAAGTGCATTCGACCGCAAGTGACCAAACACAGTTTTCTAGATAGCTGCTAGCACAGCTGATGATATGAAATTTCATTAGCCAGGTAGAGTTTTTTTGGCACTGGCAGACATGTGCTGCTGCTTAGGGCCTTGCCATTGACCTCCGCACTACACCGGTAGATGTGATATCCACTTTCAGATATATGTGCTCCTAGATCACTTGGTTTCTAAGGCAGTGAGAAATGGCTTGGGCGCTGAATTTGTCTTTTGCTGTGGAGTTTTTAGCGCCTTGATTTAGGAGGTATATGCTAGTTTTGTGTGGGTGCTCAACCTTCTTGATTCCATCACGCTGGGCTCAAAGCGCATTGGACCACAAGGAAGCAAACAAGGTTTAATAGATAGCTGCTAGCACAGCTGATTCTATGTGAAGTTCATGAGCCAGGTGGAGTTGTTTTGGCACTGGAAGAGCTGTGCTGCTGCTTGTTGCAGTTGACATTCACCACAGCACTACCTTCCCTAAGTGTCACATCCACTGTTCCACATATGTGCTACCAGAGTATTTGCTTTCCATGGCAGTGGGAAATGGCATTGGTGTTGAACATATCTCTGGCTGTGGAGTTTTGAGCGCTTTAGAGAAGCTACATATTAGTTTTGTTGGGGTGCTCAACCGGCTTGATTCCATCACACTGGGGTCAATTGGCTTTGGACCGCAAAGTAACAAACAAGGTTTCCTAGAAAGCTGCTAGCATAGCTGATGTGATGTGAATTTCATGAGCCAGGTGGAGTTGTTTGGGTACTGGCACAGCTGTGTTGCTGCTTCATGCAGTTGCCATTCACCAGAACACAACCTTCCCTAGGTATCAAGTCCACTGTCCCAATACGTGCTGCCAGAGCTCTTGGTTTCCAGGGCAGCGGGAAATGGCTTAGACTCTGAACTTGTCATTGGCTGTGGAGATTTTTAGCGCCTTGAGTGAGGAGCTACATGTAAATTTTGTGTGGGTGCTCAACCTGCTTGATTCCTTCACGCTGGGCTCAAAGCGCATTGGACCGCAAAGGGACCAAACAGGGTTTCCAACATAGCTGCTAGCACAGCTGATGCTATGTGAAGTTCATGAGCCAGGTGGAGTTGTTTTGGCACTGGAAGAGCTGTGCTGCTGCTTTGGGCAGTTGCCATTCAAAACTGCACTACATCCGTAGAGGTGATATGCACTTCCAGACATATGTGCTGCCAGAGCACTTGGTTTCCATGGCAGCGGGAAATGGCTTGGATGCTGAACTTGTCTTTGGCTCTGGAGTTTTGAACGCTTTAAATGAGGAGCTACATTATAGTTTTGTGTGGGTGCACAACCTGCATGTTTCCATAACACTAGGCTCAATGAGCATTGCAATGCAAGTGACGACAAAGGATTTCCTAGAAATCTGTTATCACAGCTGATGCGATGTTAAGTTCATGAGCCTGGTATAGTTGTTTTGGCACTGGAAGAGCTGTGCTGCTGCTTTGGGCAATTGACATTCACCACCACACTACCTTCCCTATGTGTCACAATCACAGTTCACATATGTGCTATCAGAGCACTTGGTTTCCATGGCAGCGGGATTGGCTTCGGTGCTGAACTTGTTTTTGGCTTTAGATTACTGAGTGCCTTGAGTGAGGAGCTACATGTTAGCTTTGTGTCGGTGCTCAACGTGCTTGATTCCATCACACTGGGCTCAAAGGGCATTGGAGTGGACGGGACCAATAGGGTTTAATAGATAGCTGCCAGCACAGCTGATGCTATGTAACGTTCATGATCCAGGTGGAGTTGTTTTGCAACTGGAAGAGCTGTGCTGTTGCTTCGGGCAGTTGCCATTCACCACAGCACTGTGTTCCCTGGGTGTCACTTCCACTGTTCCACATATGAGCTACCAGAGCACTGGGTTTCCGTGAGAGTGAGAAATGGCTGTGGAGTGTTGAAGGTCTTGAGTGATGAGCTGCATGTTAATTTATTGTGGGTGCTCAGCCTGCTTGATTCCATCACACTTGGATGAAAGGGCATTGGACCAGACTTGACCAAACAGGGTTTCCTAGATAGCTGCCAGCACAGCTGATGGTATGGGAAGTTCATGAGCCAGGTGGAGTTGTTTTTGCACTGGAAGAGCTGTGAATCTATTCGGGCAGTTGCTATTCACCTCAGAACAACCTTCCCTAAATGTGATATCCACATCCAGACATATGTTTTGCTTGATCACTTGGTTTCCATGGCAGCAGGAAATGGCATAGGCATTGAATTTGTCTTTGGCTGTTGGGGTGCTCAACCGGCTTGATTCTATCACACTGGGCTCAGTGGGCTTTCGACCGCAAGGGAGCACACATGTTTCCTAGATAGCTGCTACCACAGCTGATGCTATATGAAGTTCATGATCCAGGTGGAGTAGTTTAGACACTGGAAGAACTGTGCTGTTGCTACGTGCAGTTGCCATTCACCACCGCAATACCATACCTAGGTGTCACATCCACTGCTCCACATATGTGCTGCCAGAGCACTTCGTTTTCATGGCAGCGGGAAATGGCTTGGGCACTGAATTTGTCTTTGGCTGTGGAGTTTTGAGCGCCTTGAATGAGGAGCTACATGTTAATTTTGTGTGGGTGATCAACCTGCTTGATTCCATCATGCTGGACTCAAACCTCATTGGACCGCAAGGAGATCAAACAGGGTTTCCAACATAGGTGCTAGCACAGCTGATGCTATGTGAAGTTCATGAGCCAGGTGGAGTTGTTTTGGCACTGGAAGAGCTGTGCTGCGTCTTTGGGCAGTTGCCATTCACCACCACACTACCTCAATAGTTGTGATATCTACTTTCAGACATATGTGCTGCCAGAGCACTTGGTTTCCATGGCAGCGGGAAATGGCTTGGGACTGAACTTGTCATTTACTGTACAGTTTTGAGCGCCTTTTTGAGGAGTTACATGTTAGTTTTATGTGGGTGCTCAACCTGCTTGATTCCATCACACTGGGCTCAATGGACATTTGACCGCAATGAAAAATATGGTTTACTAGAAAGTTGCTATCACAGCTGAAGGGATGTGAAGTTCATGAGCCAGGTGGAGTTGTTTTGGCATGGGAAAAGCTGTGCTGCTACTTCCTGCAGTTGCCATTCACCACTACACTACGTTCCCTAAGTTTCACATCAACTTTCAGACATATGTGCTGCCAGAGCACTTGGTTTCCACGGCAGCGGAAATGGCTTTTGCGCTAAACTTGTCTCTTGCTGTGTATTTTTTAGTGCCTTGAGTGTTGAGCTACACGTTAGTTTTGTGAGGATGCTCAACTTGCTTGATTCCATCACACTTTGCTCAAAGTGCATTGGACCGTAAGTGATGACAAAGGGTTTCCTAGATAGCTGCCAGCACAGCTGATGTGATGTGACGTTCATGATCAGGTGGAGTTGTTTTGACACTGGAAGAGCTGTGCTGTTGCTTTGGGCAGTTGCCATTCACCATTACAGTACCTTCCTAGGTGTCATACCCACTCTTCCACATATGTGCTTCCAGAGTACTTGGTTTCCATGGCAGTGGGAAATGGCTTGGGCGCTTAACTTTTCTCTGGCTGTAGAATTTTGAGCACCTTGAGTTAGGAGCTACATGTTAGTTTTGTCAGCGTGCCTATCCTGCTTGATTCCATCACCCTGGGCTCAATGGGCAATGGACCGCGAGTGACGATAAAGGATTTCCTAGATAGCTTCTAGCAAGGCTGATGCGATGTGAAGTGCATGATCCAGGTGGAGTTGTTTTGGCACTGCTAGAGCTGTGCTGCTGCTTCGTGCAGTTGCCATTCACCACTGCACTACCTCCGTAAATGATATATCCACTTTCAGACATATGTACTGCCAGAGTACTTATTTTCCATGGCAGCAGGATATTGCTTGGGCGCTTATCATATCTCTGCGCTGGGGTTTTGAGCTCCTTGATTTAGGAGGTATATGATAGTTTTGCGTGGGTGCTCAACCTGCTTGGGTCCATCACACTGGGCTCAATGGGCTTTGGGCCGCAATGACCAAACAGGGAATCCTAGATAGCTGCTAGCACAGCTGATGATATGGGAAGTTCATGATCCAGGTGGAGTTGTTTTGGAACTGGAAGAGCTGTGCCTCTGCTTTGGGCAGTTGCCCTTCACCCCAGCACTGAGTTTCCTAGGTGTCACTTCCACTGTTCCATATTGGAGCTGCCAGAGCACTTGGTTTCCATGGCAGTAGAAATTGCTGTGGAGTTTTGAACGTCTTGAGAGATGAGCAATGGTTAGTTTTGTGTGGGTGCTCAGCCTGCTTGATTCCTTCATGCTGGGCTCAAAGGGCTTTGGACAACAAGTGACCACACAGGGTTTCCTAGATAGCTGCTAGCACAGTTGATGCTATGTGAAGTTCATGAGCCAAATGGAGTTGTTTTGGCACTGGAAGAGCTGTGCTGCTACTTTGGGCAGTTGCCATTCACCACCACACTACCATACCTAGGTGTCACATCCACTGTTCCACATATGTGCTGACAGAGAACTTGGTTTCCATACCAGCGGGAAATGGCTTGGGCTCTGAACTTGTGTTTGGGTGTAGAGTTTTGAGCGCCTTGAGTGAGGAGCTACATGTTAATTTTGTGTGGGTGCTCAACCTGCTTGATTCCATCACTCTGGGCTCAAAGCGCATTGGACTGCAAGGAGATCAAACACGTTTTCCAACATAGCTGCTAGCACAACTGATGCTATGGAAGTTCATGAGCCAGGTGGAGTTGTTTTGGCACTGGAAGAGCTGTGCTGCTGCTTCTTTGGGCAGTTGCCATTCACCACCGCACTACCTCCAAAGTTGTGATATCCACTTTCAGACATATGTTCTGCCAGAGCACTTGGTTTCAATGGCAGCGGGTAATGGCTTGGGACTGAACTTGTCATTTCCTGTAAAGTTTTGAGCGCCTTGAGTGAGGAGCTACATGTTAGTTTTGTGTGGGTGCTCAACCTACTTGATTCCATTATACTGGGTTCAATGGGCATTTGACGTCAATGAAAAATATGGTTTACTAGAAAGCTGCTAGCAAGGCTGATGGGATATGATGTTCATGAACCAGGTGGAGTTGTTTTGGCACTGGAAGAGCTGTGCTGCTGCCTTGTGCATTTGCCATTCACCATTACAGTACCTTCCTTGGTGTCACATTCACTCTTCCACATATGTACTTCCAGAGTACTTGGTTTCCATGGCAGCGGGAAATGGCTTGGGCGCTTAACTTTTCTCTGGCTGTAGCGTTTTGAGCACCTTGAGTTAGGAGCTACATGTTAGTTTTGTGAGGGTTCTCAACCTGCTTGATTTCATCACAGTGGGTTCAATGGACATTCAACCACAATGACCAAATATGATTTCCTAGAATGCTGCTAGCAAGGCTCATGGGATGTGAAGTTCATGAACCAGGTGGAGTTGTTTTAACTGCTTGAACTGTGCTGCTGCTTCGTGCAGTTGCCATTCACCACTGCACTACCATACCTAGGTGTCACATTCCCTGTTCCACATATGTGCTGCTAGAGTACTTGCTTTCCATGGCAGCGGAATTTTGCTTTGGCGCTTATCATATCTCTGGCTATGGAAATTTGAGCTCTTGATTTAGGAGGTATATGATAGTTTTGTGTGGGTGCTCAACCTATTTGCTTCCATCACACTAGGCTCAAAGGCCTTTGGACCGCAAATGACCAAACAGGGAATCCTAGATAGCTGCTAGCACAGCTGATGGTATGGGAAGTTCATGATCCAGGTGGAGTTGTTTTGGAACTGGAAGAGCTGTGCCTCTGCTTCGGGCAGCTGCCATTCACCCCAGCACTGAGTTTCCTAGGTGTGACTTTCACTGTTCCACATAGGAGCTGCCAGAGCACTTGGTTTTCATGAGAGTAGAAATGGCGGTGGAGTTTTGAACGTCTTGAGAGATGAGCTACGGTTAGTTTTGTGTGGGTGCTCAACCTGCTTGATTCCTTCATGCTGGGCTCAAAGGGCTTTGGACTACAAGTGACCAAACAGGGTTTCCTTGATAACTGCTAGCACAGCTGATGCTATGTGAAGTTCATGAACCAGGTGGAGTTGTTTTGACACTGGAAGTGCTGTGCTGCTGCTTTGGGCAATTGCCATTCAACACCACACTACCTACATAGATGTGATATGCGCTTCCAAACATATGTGCTGACAGAGCACTTGGTTTCCATGGCAGCGGGTAATGGCTTGGACGCTGAACTTGTCTTTGGCAGTAAAGTTTTCAGCGCCTTGAGTGAGGAGCTACATGTTACTTTTGTGTGGGTGCTCAACTGCATGTTTCCACAACCCTGGGCTCAATGAGCATTGGACTGCAAGTGACAGCAAAGAATTTCCTAGAAATCTGCTATCACAGCTTATGCAATGTGAAGTTCATGATCCAGGTTGAGTTGTTTTGACACTGGAAGAGCTGTGCTGCTGCTTGGGCAGCTGCCATTCACCATTACAGTACCTTCCCTAGGGGACACAAGCACAGTTCCACATATGTGCTGCCAGTGCACTTGGTTTCCATGGCAGCGGGTGATGGCTTGTGCGCTGAACTTGTCTCTGGCTGTAGAGATTTGAACGCCTTGAGTGAGGAGCTATATGTTAATTTTTTGTGGGTGTTCAAACTGCTTGATTCCATCACACTTGGCTCCATGGGCATTCGACCACAAGGGACCAAACAGGGCTTCGTAGATAACGGCTTCACAGCTGATACTATGTGAAGTTCATGATCCAGGTGGAGTTGTTTTGGCACTGGTAGAGCTGTGCTGCTGCTTTGATTAGTGCCGTTCACCACCACACTACCTCCGTAAACGATATATGAACTTTCAGACATATGTGCTGCCAGAGCACATGGTTTCCATGGCAGCGGGAAATGACTTGGGCTCTGAATTTGTCTTTGGCTGGGGAGTTTTGAGCGCCTTGAGAGCAGCTACATGTTAGTTTTGTTGGGGTGCTCAACGGGCTTAATTTCATCACACTGGGCTCAGTGGGCATTCGACCGCAAGAGGCAAACATGGTTTCCTAGATAGCTGATATCACAGGTGATGGGATGTGAAGTTCATGAGCCAGGTGGAGTTGTTTTGACACTACAAGATCTGTGCTGCTTCTACGTGCAGTTGCCATTCACCACTGCACTACCATACCTAGGTGTCACATCCACTCTTCCACATATGTGCTGCCAGAGCACTTCGTTTTCATGGCAGCGGGAAGTGGCTTGGGCACTGAATTTGTCTTTGGCTGTGGAGTTTTGAGCGTCTTGAATGAGGAGCTACATGTTAGTTTCTTGTGGGTGCTCAACCTGCTTGATTCCATCACGCTGGGCTCAAAGCAAATTTGACCGCAGTGACCAAACAGGGTTTCCAACATAGGTGCTAGCACAGCTGATGCTATGTGAAGTTCATGAGCCAGGTGGAGTTGTTTTGGCACTGGAAGAGCTGTGCTGCGTCTTTGGGCAGTTGCCATTCACCACCACACTACCTCAATAGTTATGATATTCACTTTCAGACATATGTGTTGCCAGAGTACTTGCTTCCCATGGCAGTCATGCTGGCTCGAGGTGCTCGGCTGCCCTGCCACGAGTCCAACCTAGCACATCCCGTCTTACCAAAACGTACGAAAGTACAAGTGTGAGCCACTCGAGGGCGGCTTCGTGATGTGCCGGAATCCTGGTTTGATGACCCACTTTTGGGTTTGGAGGGGGATGTCAAAGGGCTCTGAGAAGCGGATCTGGACCTCCTCAGCGCGCCATGCGGCTGGAGTGGAGAAGGAGCTCCCGCGCAGTTAGCAGATTGCTGGAATCCTGGTGTGATGGCCCTCTTTTCGGTTTGGTGGTGGTGAGGGTTGTCCCAAGGCTCTGAGAAGCAGACCTGGAACTCCTTAGCGAGCGATGCGTCTGGAGTGAGGGAAGAGCTCCCCCACTGTTTCCAGATTGCTGGAATCCTGTTTCATGGCATTCTTTTAGGAGTGGGAAGGTTGTCCTGGGACTCTGAGAAGAGGATCTGGGCCTCCTCAGCGCGCCATGCGGCTGCAGTGGTGGAGGAGCTAGGAGGATCCGGGCGGAGGCCTGAGCATCTCAAACCTAGGACAGACATGCTGCCCAGGGTGCTCGGATGCCCTGCCACAGTCCAGCCTAACACAGCCAGGGTTAAAACCATGTACGTAAGTACTTGTGGTGAGCCGCTCGCGGGCAGCTTCCTGATCTGCCGAAATTCTGGTTTGATGGCCCTCTTGTGGGTTTTTTTGGGGGTTTGTCCCAGTGCGCGGAGAAGCGGATCTGGAAATGCTCTGCGCACCACGAAGCTGGAATGGTTTAGGAGCTCCCACGCGGTTTCCAGATTGTCGGAATCCTGGTTTGGTGGACTTCTTTTAGGAGTGGGAGGGTTTTAATGGGACTCTGAGAAGCGGATATTGGCTTCCTCAGCGAGCCATGCGGCAGGAGTGGGGGAGGAGATAGGAGGATCCTTGCGGTGGGTGAGTATCTCAAACCTCAGGCAGCAATGCTGCCCGGGGTGCTCAGGTGCCCTGCCACGAGTCCAATCTAGCACAGCCAAGCTTACCACCATGTACGTAAGTACATGGGGTGAGCCACTCGCGGGCCGCTTCCTGATCTGCCGGAATCCTGGTTTGATGGCCCTCTTTTGGATTTGGGGATGTTGTCCCAGCACTCTGAGAAACGGATCTGGACCTCCTCAGCACGCCATGTGGCTGGAGTGGGGAAGGAGCTCCCACGCAGTTTCCAGATTGTCAGAATCCTGTTTGATGGCTGTCTTTTAACAGTGGGAGAGTTTTCCTGGGACTTTGAGAAGCGGATCTGGGCCTCCTCTGCGCTTCATGCGGCTGGAATGTGGAAGGATCTCCTGCGCGGTTTCCAGATTGCAAGAAATCTGGTTTGATGGCCCTCTTTTGGAGTGGGAGGGTAGTCCTGGCACTCTGAGAAGCGTATCTGGGCCTCCTCAGTGCGCCATGTGGTTAGAGTGTGAGATGAGCTAGGTGGATCCGGGCAGAGGCCTTAGCGTCTCAAACCTTGGGCAGCCATGCTGTCCGGGGTGCTTGGGTGTCCTTCCACAAGTCCAGCTTAGCACAGCCAGGCTTAGCACCATGTATGTAAGTACATGGGGTGAGCCGCTCATGGGCGGGTTCCTGATCAGACGGAATCCTGGTTTGATGGCCCTCTTGTGGGTTTCGTGGGGGCTTGTCCCAGTGCACTGAGAAGCGGATCTGGAAATCCTCAGCGCGCCATGCAGCTGGAGTGGGAGAGGAGCTCCCCCACGGTTTCCAGATGCCGGAATCCTGGTTTGATAGCCCTCTTTTAGGATTGGGAGAGTAGTCCTGGGACTCTGAGAAGCGGATGTGGGCCACCTCAGCGCGCCATGTGGCTGGAGTGAGGGAGGAGCTAGGTGGATCCGGGCGGAGGCCTTAGCGTCTCAAACCTCATGCAGCCATGCTGCCCGGGGTGCTCGGGTGCCCTGCCACGAGTCCAGCCTAGCACAGCCAGGCTTACCACCATGTATGTAAGTACATGGGGTGAGCCACTCGCGGGCGGCTACATGATCAGACGGAATCCTGGTTTGATGGCCTTCTTTTAGTAGTGGGAGGGTTTTCCTGGGACTCTGAGAAAAGGATCTGGAGTTCCTCAGCACGCCATGCGGCTGGAGTGGGGGAGAAGCTCCCGTGCGGTTTCCAGATTGACAGAAATCTGGTTTGATGGCCGTCTTTTAGGAGTGGAAGTGGTGTCCTGCGACTCTGAGAAGCGGATGTAGGCCTCCCCAGCGCGCCATGCAGCTGTAATGGGGCAGGAGCTCAAACGCGGTTTCCAGATTGCCGGAATCCTGGTTTGATGGCCCTCTTTTGGATTTGGGGTAGGATTGTCACAGGGCTCTCAGAAGCGGATTTGAACCTCCTCTGTGCGCCATGCGGCTGGTTTGTTGGAGGAGCTAGGAGATTCTGGGCGGAAGCCTGAGCATCTCAAACCTTGGGCATCCATGCTGTCCGCGCTGCACGAGTGCCCTGCCACGAGTACAGCCTAGCTCAGCCAGGCTTACCAGCATGTGCGTAAGTATATGGGTGAGCCGCTCGCGGACGGCTTCCTGATCTGCTGGAATCCTGGTGTGATGTGGCCCTCTTTTGGGGTTGGTGGGAGGGTTGTTCCAGGCCTCTGAGAAGCGGATCTGGGCCTCCTCAGCGCGCCATGCAGCTGGAGTGTGGGATTAGCTCCCGCGCAGTTTCCAGGTCCCGGAATCCTGGTTTGATGGTCCTCTTTTTAATTTGCGGGTGTTGTCCCAGCGCTCTGAGAAGCGGCTCTGGACCTCCTCAGTGCGCCATGCGGCTGGAGTGGGGGAGGAGCTAAGAGGATCCGGGCGGAGGCCTGAGCGTCTCAAACCTCAGGCAGCCTTGCTGTCCGGGGTGCTCAGGTGCCCTGCCACGAGTCCAGCTTAGCACAGCCAGGCTTACCACCATGTATGTAAGTACATGAGGTGAGCCCCTCGAGGGTGGCTTCATGATCAGACGGAATCCTAGTTTGATGGCCGTCTTTTGTGTTTGGTGGGGGCTTGTCCCAGCGCTCTGAGAAGCGGATCTGGAAATCCTCAGCGCGCCATGCAGCTGGAATGGGAGAGGAGCTCCCCCACGGTTTCCAGATGCCGGAATCCTGGTTTGATGGCCCTCTTTTAGGATTGGGTGGGTTTTCCTGAGACTCTGAGAAGCGGATGTGGGCCTCCTCAGCGCGCCATGTGGCTGGAGTGGGGCAGGAGCTAGGTGGATCCGGGCGGAGGCCTGAGCATCTCAAACCTCAGGCAATCATGGTGCCCCAGGTGCTCAGGTGCCCTGCCACGAGTCCAGCCTAGCACAGCCAGGCTTACCGCCATTTATGTAAGTACATGCGGTGAGCCACACACGGGCATCTTCCTGATCTCCAGGAATCCTGGTGTGATGTGGCCCTCTTTTGGGTTTGGGGGAGGGGTGTCCCAGGGCTATGAGAAGAGGATCTGGGCCTCCTCAGTGCGCCATGAGGCTGGAGTGGGGGATGAGTTAGGAGGATCCGGGCGGATGCCTGAGCGTCTCAAACCTCAGGCAGCCATGCTTCCCGGACTGCTCGGGTGCCCTGCCAAGAGTCCAGCCTAGCACAGCCAGGGTGAAAACCATGTATGTAAGTACATGGGGTGAGCCGCTCGCGGGTGACCAGTGAGCCATTTGGCGCTAGGCTGCTCCTGCTGTCCATCCGCCCAGGAAATTCTGTAATTTGATTCCTTTGATATGCTACAGGAGTCACTCCATGCTGAACCCAATGTTTCTGTGAGTGTGTATTAGTCCTTAAAAGTCTCAATGGCAGTAATTCTTGCCCCGAAGAACCTGTAGTCACTTTAGAGTGCAGATTGCCAACACCAGTCCCTTCAAAAGCAAAATTCTGGTCTTGTCCAGCAGGATACCCCATTACCTGATAGGAGGAGGGATCAGCAGAGTGGTCACAGAAGGCAAGAGTATGACATTTTCTGGCATTTGAGAACCATACTCTGGGCTAACATGTGTCAGGTATGGGTCGACCAATCCCTGTGCAAACTCTGACCCCACTGGATGTTTTAGAATGGCCAGAGAAGTCTATGCAGGAGGCATGACAGTCTATGGGGCACACTGGTCTGACCCAGAGCAACCTCTGTCATACTTAACACTGGCTGGGAACAGGCCTGGTTGGGAAGCTTGGGGGAGGCCTTGGCTGGGTGGAGGTTGCCAGCAAGCTGTGCAGGAACTGGAAGGGGGCTGAGTTCTGGTCGGGTCACAGTTGTACTCCCTTGGCACAAACATGGATTCGGACTTGACGCACCATGCTGGGTTAGACCGCAACACAGGTTGGTGATCTGGAGGACCAGGGTAGATGTGGGACGGACTTGGCTAGGTTTCAACCCCAACTGAGCCATATAGGAGTTATATGTGGGTATGAACGAGCCGTGGCTGGGCTGAAACGCTCAACAGCAGGAACCAGAATGGGTTGAAGAGTGGTGCTGGCCAAAGGACCTGCTGGTATGCGTGAAACCTGACACCAAGAAGGGGTCTGATGGAGGAATCTGAACAGTTCCTCTGACAGGACACTGACCCTAGAAATAAACGCAGGAAGTATGGAGGTAAACAACACAGAAGAGGCTTTGGAAAGTGACCAACTGGCATACATTTGGCTCAGGTTGGGGGCAGACCAGGCTGAGTCGGTTCATGTCAACCACTGGCAAATCCGAGTGCTGGAACTGTGAGGGGGCCTGGCCAGGTTTGGTTGCGATAACAACGTACAAAACACCAAATGCCAAGGTGAAATGGCCTGTGCCAATAGGGAATGCAGCACCCAACCAGCACACCTCCCACTGATTTAGGTGAGGGACAAGTGTGTGATGGGCAGAGCTGGGAAGAGCTGCAATACTCATCGGTTCCAATGGAGGTCGGGGCTCAGAATAGAACCAACCCAGGGATTACAACCACCAGCTGATCGGAGTGATGGACTGTGGCGGGCACTGTGCTTACTAGTAGTGTATTTAAGAGCCTGGACTGGGAACAGCTCAAAGTTTCTTTGGGGATCCCCCTGAACAAAATGGAGGAATCAAAACATTAACCAAGAAAAGACAGAAGATGGAGTAGATCAATCAACCACCTCAGCTATATGTTTGCAGCGAAAAACTGGACAAGGGGAAACTCTAAGATGGACTATGTCAATCAGTGGACTCTGCACCAGTCTCATCGTACCCGGTTTGTTGCTGATCTAATTGATCGAGGTGATGCTCTGCTGGCTAGGCCCTGAAACCTGAGAGGGCCTCCCTAAGAGGCCGTTGAACTTGACTGGACAAGTGGGATGCTGGACTCTATATGGTGTGAGCTTTTAATTAGGGAGTCTCAGTGGAACTTGGGCTGTGGTTATGCATCAAGATGGGGGGACTCACCATGGGGGAGGGGTTTGGGGTGAAGGGGGGAGAATCCCAGTACCTATGAAATTGTGTCATGAATACACTGTAATTAATGAATAAGTGAATAGAAAAAAACAAACAAACAAAAACAAGCAAACAAACAAACAAAAAAAGAGTTATATGAATGCTGTGTTCCACATTCTCACTGTTAACTCTGAGATTAGCCCAGGGTATTGCAGGGGAGTTTTTGGTAATATTCACTGTGCTTTTGTCTCTTCTTTTGTTCTTGGTCATTGCACTTCTGGTTAGCAGAGTCTTCTAATTGGGGCAGGTTTTTTATTTATTTTATTCTTTTTTATTCCTTGATTATATTGTATTATGTGATACAGTTTTGTTGGAACTGGGAATCACCCCAACCCTCCCCCTGCCCTCCCCCCATGTGGAATATTCCACCTTGTTGCATATCCACTGATCAAGTACAGTTGAGATTCCCTCTTTGCAAGCATAAACTGGGGCAGGTTTTTAAGCTGTGTCACCCACAGGTCTACAATGCGATTTTACTTATTGCCGTCGGTACACAACTCTTTGCTTGCAGTCACTTGTGCGAGAACCTCCAGCAAGTTCCAGATCTGGGTTCTTTGCTAGATTTCCACTGTGGTATCCACAGCCCCAGCTCCTGGCTCACTACGCTCCACCCCATGCGATGCTGTGCTGAGGCTACATCATTGTCTGCAACCTTTCTCCCACTTCCGGTTGGAGCAGATCCCAGATTAGAGACACCAGGCGTATTATATAGTTAAGTTGTTGGTGGCACTGATCTTGTCAGAACCTTTTTATTGTTAGGTCTGGGTGCCACACGGGCCTATTTTGACCTGTACAATGCCACACTCGGTATTATTTCCTGCAGGACCAGTGCTATCCATGGAACTCAGCCAGTTCTCATGAGCTCAGCACGTGCACAGTTCACTGTTGTCCCCTGCAGGCCTAAAGCTATTGCCACAGTGTTCAAAATGGCGCCTGATGTGCCACGTCTAGAGTCCTTGATCTGCTAGCCATCAGGTCTTAGGGACACCCAGACCTGTCTTGAGTGGAACCTTTACAATGCCATGTTACTGCAGCTCACTGAGTCAGAAATGAGTTCACTCTCAGCTCAGTGTATGCTCAGTCCGTTCCCTTGCCTTTGCTTCCTTACGCAAAAGTGGCTCCCAATTCAGCTCTAGGGGGCTGACCCAGCTCTGAAATCCACCCTGTTTTTGCACTGTCCATCTGGAATCAGCTGCTCTGTCTCTGCTCCCGGTCAAATCAAATCAAACAGATCAGCAGTACGGAGAGTTTTTGTCTGGGCTCACCTCCCAAGCTCCCAGTAAAAGTCCCTTCCCACCTGGTTGCTGGTGTAGTTTCGGCAGCTAGTGGAGTTCAGATCACTGTTAGCTGAAGGCTGCTGGAGTTTCAGTCACTGCAACACCACACCGTTGTGTCCACTGCTTTCCTGTGTCTGTCAGTTTCCAGGTACCCCTCTGCTATTGTTCGGTCCTTTCCTATTTCCTGGAATATGTCTTCTCTGCTTCATCCTGATTAAATGTTTCTCCATCTGTTTAAACGTGTCTTTACCCTATTCCACCATCCTGATTCTCAAAGTAGACAGCTTTCTAGCATTGTCCATTATGATTCTGGAATTGTAGTGGTCTGTTTCATTCCTCTTTGTGCCTTATCCATGCACCCTTATCGTCTTCCAGCCTCAGATGCAGCTGGACTCTAGAAAATCTCCACCTGGAAATCATGCTTGACTGGAAACCTTGGAAACCAATACAATGCACTCTTCTAAATAATGGCATGGGTAAAATATTTTGGAAATACCCCAAAAGATCAGGCAGTGAAAGCCAACATTCACTCATCTTTACATGTTGAGCAAACATGTTTGATTTTACTCAATGTCAATTCTCAGCTAAAATGAATCCATTTCTTGATTTTGAATTTCTGTTTTATTGCTTTGTTTCTATTAAAAACACAGGTTTGGGCCCAGCGTTGTGGCCTAGCGGTTCAAGTCCTCGCCTTGAACAAACCGGAATCCCATAGGGGTGCTTGTTCTAATCCCAGAAGCCCTGCTTCCCATCCAGCTCCCTGCTTATGGCCTGGGAAAGCAGTCACGCATGTAACAGAGCCTTGGAACCCTGCACCCACGTGAGAGACCTGGGAGAGATTCTGATTCGTGGTTTCAGATTGGCGCAGCACTGGCCATTTGGATCACGTGGGGAGTGACTCATGAGAAGCAAGATGATATTCTATGACTCTCCTCCCTTCTCCATATATCTGACTTTGCAATAGAATAAATGTACCTGACAAAAAAATAGGTGTAGAGAGTGAGAAACAGATAGTCAAAATATTATCTGCAATCTGTAGGTTCACACCTCAATTGACACAAATGAGAGCTGGGGCTGAGTGGATCTAAAGCTAGAGCCAAGAATCTCTTGATGTGCTGGGAAGAAGGTCTGAGGTTTGCTGCAGTCTCCCTTGGCTGCCTTTAAAGCTACTAGCAGCAGGCAGAGTGGAAAGTGGAAGAGTAGGGACATCAACCACAGCATTAAATATTTCAAGTTGTTGAGCTATAAGATGAGCCTGATCAAAGTAAATTATTTCAGGAGCATTAGAGTATAAATTTTGGAGAGCATTCCTACTTCAAAATCTACTTGTCATTTTCCTTGAGTTGTGTTGAGACTTAAGCACAATAGTGCATTATCTGTAGCTCTTTTTTAGTGCAGATATTCCTAAAGCGAGAGCCAGCCTTACATAGGACAACATCCACCTATTTTAAAATGAATGATTACATAGGCAGAACTTGAAGACAACACATACTCAGACTGATCCCCACAGCACAGGAACTGGCCTCTAGTCATTTGGGGAAAACCTTCAACATTCTCCTGAAACACTGCTGGGTCAAGTCCTGGTTTAGAGCAAGAGTGTCCAGGTAGGGCTGTTCATCACTCAGAAGGACACCTTGGCACACACCTCAGGACGCTGCCTTAAATATTTGTCTAATATCTACTGCTCATCTTTAAAACCATTTTTCAGTGTTTGGATTAGGCATTCATTTTATATGGATTGGCTTGGGCAAAATGTGAATAAGAGTCACCATGCTTAAGACTGTGAAAAGATTCGGTGAATGCAGGGTTTCTAGAAACTCAGAGAGCTTGCAATTTCTCTTGAGCTCTCTGGCATACATAGGTTCTCAAATCTCCCTCTGGAATAGAAGGATTCTGATATTCTGAGTCTCTTTGACTGCTCAGAGCCACTCTTACAGCTAACAGCAGGGCACTTTAGGTCTTCAATTAGAAGGTCAGTTATATTCCACCGACCCCTGTTGCAGCATGTCTTCTAAACACAAGAGGATACAGCCAAGTGTCAAAAGCCTCCCATAGCTCAACATCGTGAAGAGAGCAGGCCTAAGCAAAGCTGTTGTGCACTAGTCCAGGGTTTCTGCAGCTGACATCAATTCATATAGTGTGAGGGGAAATTAGGAAGCATGGTACTACTCCACATGGACAGCAACTTTGTTCATTGGCATGGCTCATTACCCACTCACAACTTGATTCATGTAGAATGTCCTTTTCCAAGTATATGTATGCTGTTGCTTGACCCAAGAATTGAAATCTCCCTAACTCTTACACTCACTGACCCATACATAGAAGTCAGCACCACATTTCCAAAGCCAAAGGGTTCTGCCAGCCCTGCTTCAGGCAAGTTAGGATTACTTTTCACACATGTCAGCACTATATTGAGGTGATGTCATCTGGAAAGCATTAGTAATCTAGCACAATCATTTACACAGGTAGATTGAGTGAAGCCTTTGTCCTAATTCATTGGCAAGAAAGCCAGGCTTCTGCCATTCTTGGGATTCATTTCTTTGATTTACGTCTTGTTACTCATATGTATTTTTATATTTTTTAATAGAAATTGTGGATATACTTTAGCATGGTCCACATGCCCCAGTTTACCAGCTGCTCTGTGTCAATGGGATGTTGGGAAGCAACTGGGTCAATGGTGAGACGTGTTGCTGAGGTAGCAAACAGCGTATAGTGATGTCACAATGGCTCTGTATGAGATGTGGTGGAGCGAGATAGTGCTTAGTCTGGACATTTCCTCTCAAGCGTTCAGAGGAACAACAGGCTTCAAATCATTCAGCAGAACCAGGGGACAGCAATCAAGTTGCTCAGAGGGAGTGGAGACTGAACTCCTTCCAGGTTTGAAAGATGTGCTGTGAGCGGCGATCTCTGAGTCCAGACATTCTCATTAAAACTCCAGAAAGGCACCAGCTATTCCTTGAGGATACTCACCTAAGGTCTGTGATTGAAGAAGAGGCCTTTAAGCTTTTATCCCAGCACTCCTTGCTGGACAGACCGTCTTCTCCTAGCGATGGATTCAGTCACCAGGAACAGAATAACCAGCATGTTCTGGGGTTTCCTAGAAAACTTTGGCAAATAGTGGAAAGCCCTGAATTCAAATCGATTTGGTGGGGCGAAGGAGGAACCTGCATCGTGATAGATGTACAGCGATTTCAGACAGAAGTTTTAGAGATGAAAGGCCATTTCAGAATCTTTGAAACGTGCAACATGAAGAGCTTTGTGCGACAGCTTAACCTATATGGATTCAGGAAGATGCAGTCAACCTTTCAGAGATCGGCTTCCCTATTCCACTTTATGCCGGAATGTCATGATGTCTTAGGGACAAGCAAGGTGATTCAGATTTCCAACCCTTTGATTCCAAGTGAATACATAGGATGCATTTATGGTGTTTAGTTCTTGTAAAGGATCCAGATTCTTGAAGGATGCTTTCAAATTTAACATGGAATATTTAGTTTCCTATTGTTGCTGTCGTTGTGGGAGAGGTTATTATTCACAACTTCAATATCATTGTGCATCTTCAATATCATTGTTCATTTTCTGTGTTGTGAAACACAGTCACGTTGGTGTGCTGTGTGTGGGAATCTCCTTTTTCTTTTTCTTTTTTGCCACTTTAGCAATCTTTAACCAAACTGTGCTTTAATGAACAAAGCATAGGCAACTAATACCAATAACAATATCAGACTAATCTCTCTCTCCCTCTATCTAATTTTCTCTACCCAAAAAGGTGTGTGTGTGTGTGTGTGTGTGTGTGTGTGTGTGTATGCATAGCTGCTGTAAGGAGAATTTGTTATGATAATAAAAGACTTTCTGAACATAAGATTACACACCAATAATTGCACCCAAAACATTCAATACATGGCTTATGAAACACTGATACAAATTGCTACGCAAAATTTTCCACTTACCAAATATCTTAGCTCCTTGACAGACCCTGTCTGATTTTCAGAGGAAGAAACACCTGTACCTGTGTGTGTATTCAGCTACATTAACCATGATTAACCATGATTCCACATGAGTAGGAAAGCCGAGCATAGCTGTCATGCATCTCTGCAGTTGCTAGTTAGCGCAGTTTCTCTTTGCCACAGGTTCACTTCTCTCCTAGCTAGAAATATTGCTGATGCATGTTTAATTTTGTTGCAGTTGCATTTCTTCCATCACCCACATTTCAAACAAGGCTGTCCTCAGCTCTTACGACACGTTCTAAGAAGAGTGAGCATTAAGAAGAAATACCAGCCATTGGAATCCTCACTTCAAAATCAGCCCAATGAGTCACCTCGAGCACAGGAAGTTTTAGCAAAGAATAATGGAAATGCAAGTGTTGTTCCACGGAACAGCACCAGTCTTGGAAACTATGCATGCTTTGGTGCATCATCTCGCAGATGCAGTCCACCTGTAGCTGAGAACGTGGCACGTGAACCTGGAGCAATACGAGGGGCCTTATCAGCTCCATCATCATCTTCTGCCATACGAGCAGTCATCAAGGACACACTCACACTTGCAACTTCTCCTCAGTTGATACCGAGTCAGTTGGTCTCACATGCTCAACATCCTTATTCTAGAGCCTCTCCCATGAATGTTGTTTCAACCACACATTCTTACTTGCAGAACGACACAAGGATGCCACTCTACACTCATCCTTACCCAATGATGCTGCAGCCATCAGGGTTCCCCCTCACATACCGGGAATTCTGGTCCCATCAACAATCATCTCATCCCCCATTCCTGGCAGGCAATCCACACATTCCCATGAGAATGATGCCACCGCCATCTTTTGCTTGCCCTCTTACTCATTTCCAAAATGACCCCACTAACACTACAAAATGACCATGAAAACTGCTGTTACATTCCCTCTGTGGAAGCAGTTCATAAAACTTCGCCAGTGGGTGAATGCTGCAAATAATACACTTGCATAATTTTGCAAATAAAACATCAATGCATATGCTTCATGGTTTATGTGTTTCATTCTCAGCATGCTATTGGGATGCAACAACATGGGATATTGCCAGGGAATAACTTGACATTCATGCTGAGTGTTCAACATGGATAAGAGAACAAGTAACAACTTCCATACTTCTTACAGATGTGGCACTACTTACAGAAATCAGATGAGTACCTCCTTTGTCAAAGTAAGAAGGAGGGCAATGGTTGTTGGCATTGTGGTTAGGTATCAGCAAAAGCTGTGACTGGGTAGGACATGGGTCCATCATAATTCTTGGCTCAGGCAACCTGCCCCTCAACCCTGCCTGCTTCTCTGATATGCCTGCCCTATCTGACTAATTCACAGATTCTGCGGAGATTTGAGTGGACAGATGCATGCCAGTGTTGAGGTGGTACTGGTTCTTACAGCCTCGGGATAATTTTGGAAATGTGAAATGGAATGATTTGATACTCCAGCTCATACCTTTCTCCTGCTGTAATAACTGGAGAAGATACAAGTGCAAAAGCAGCTCATCTTTTTCAATTTTCCCTCACAAATTCTGCAAGGGAAGAGTCTGAGTGTGTATAACTCTACTCTTTGGAGAGATCCTGGCTTCAGACACTCTTACTGTCCAGTCAATCCCGATAGTGAAGCCATATCATGTGCCTAATGAATGTGAACACCCTCATCCAGGCATGGCATTTCTAAATTCAGGGCAAGGCTAGGGTCTCTGAGAGGAAGCAATGTGTCTCAGACACCAAGGTGTGGTGAGGGCATATTAGCATCCGGACAGCCTTGCACCTAGTAATTCAGGTTTTCAGTAGAGACACACTGCGACAGTTCCTTGTGTGCATTATCTTAGAGTAAACATTGGAGTGAGCCCTGCTGAGAATCTGCAGAGCACAGAGACGAGTGTGGTAAACATTGGCCGAGAGTGGCATGAAATCTATGACATTTTTGTTATATTTTTTATTATATATATTTTATTAATTATTTTGCAGTATGTGACAGTTTTATAGGCTCTGGGAATCCCCCCACCGCTCCCCTTACCCTCCGCCCTGGTGGATTCCTCCACCTTGATGCAGCATTACAGTTTAAATTCAATCAAGATTCTTTCCTTGCAAACATATACCAAGCATAGTGTCCAGCTGCTTATTGTCTAGATTGGTTGAGCAGTTTCTTGGGGAGACCATTTCTGGTCCGAAGTTAGAGCTCGTAGAATATCATCACAATCAATTAAGAGTCCCAATATAGCATCAACAGCAATTTGCAATATTATGTACTTGACATGGTTTTGAGTAACCAGTATGTTAAAAAAAAAAAAAAAAAAAGCAAGTCCTAACCACAACGTATGATTAGCTCACTGACATTTCAGTTTTAGTTTAGATACAGGACCGGTTGCTATATACCTTAAAGTGGCTATAAGGTATCATTCAGCTGTCTCGTGTCTATTTAATTTTAGTATTTAGCAATTTGTTGTGTTGAAGTATAATTTTACTGATCTTGGCAGATTTTAGGATAATCTACACTGGCTTGTAACTCTAACAAGACATTTGTCAACACTTAAGGGGCAGAACATTTGTTTGAGGGGGCGGGTGTGCAGGAAAATCCTCAACACCATAGTGAGGAGTAACTAATCTTTGTGTCCCACCCAGTGAGGCATGAGCCCATCCACGCCAGCTCTTTCCTGTCAGATTTCAAGCTCTACTTTCTGTTGTTTGTCTATTTATTTTAGGTTTTTTAGTTTGTATGATTGTTTGCTGTGAGGGGTTTTCGAAGCGATCCCAATGGTCATTGCGAGGGAGGGCGGGGGTCCAGAGGTGGAGCCAGGCTCTCGGACCAGAGAAAGCTCTCCTTCCTGGTCCCGAAGGACATTTATTGTTCTTCTGTTTCTGCGGACCATCAGGGCTTCTGGTTGTCTTTCCGATGATGTTGGTTTCTGCACGGTAGTGTTTGGACTTCTTCCATCCCCTGTGGAAGCTCCGTTTGGGGGTGGGTGACCTCAGAATACTCGGCCTCCGAGGGCATCCAATTCCCTGTGGCCTCCTTGGCTGTTGGGATATAGTGCTTGTTGCTTGTATTAATAGTTTGTGGTGAAGGTTTGGGAGTCTTCATGGTTGGGATCCATTCTTCCTCCTTACCACCTGCTTCACTTTGGAGTGCCCCCCTGCTCCACGCACATGACCTCCTGTTAAGAGGTTGTCAGGATCACACCCGATTACCCCCTCATGCATTGGTATAGTAGTTTTATTGTTGTTTAGTGCCGCTTTAATCTGTTGTCTATGAATTACCAGATTTGATCTTGATAGGCTATATTGTACCTTTTTCTCACTCTTTATATGGTCCTGAAAGATTTCCCTGCACTTCCTCCCCATTACAGGTTAACATAGCGTATTGAGGGTATAGTAGGTTTTACAGTTTTTTCGATGTAGATCTTAAGTATTCTGACATTAATTGTTGGTTTATAGATTATATCACGTTATCTTATTGCATTGGATACAGGTTGTTAGGGATTGCACTGATATTACAATATACAGGTACTATCTTCCAAATTGTCATCTTTTCATCTCAGGTTAAGGCAAACATGTGGTATTTAACCTTTTGGGATTGGTTCATTTCCCTTAGCATGATGGATTCCAGTAGGGCCCATTTGACCACAAAGAACTGCATTTCATTTTTTTTAATAGCTGAGTAGTATTCCATAGAGTAGATGAACCATAGCTTTCTTATCCAGTCTTCTATTGATGGGCATTTTGGCTGCTTCCAGGTTTTTGCGATTGTAGATTGTGCTGCTATGAACATAGGTGTGCATGTTGGTTTCTTGTGTAGGAGATGTTTTGGATATATCCCTAGGAATGCTATTGCTGGATCATATGGAATGTTGATTTTCAGTTGTTTGAGTATTCGCCAAACTGATTTCCATAGAGGCTGTGCAAGTCTGCAGTCCCACCAGCAGTGGAGAAGGGTTCCGTTTTCCCCACATGCTGGGCAGCAAGTATTGGTGGTATTATGTATGTGTGCCATCCTTACTGGAGTTAGGTGGTACCTCATTGTTGTCTTCATTTGGATTTCCCTTATTGCCAGGGAATTTGAGCATTTTTTCATATGCTTGTTTGCCATTTGGGTTTGTTCTTTTGTTAAATGTCTGCCCATTTCCCGTGCCCATTTCTTGAGCAGTTTGTTTGTTCTGGTGTTTTGGTTTCTCTGGAGTTTGTATACTCTGAAGATCAGCCCTCTATCACCTATGTAGTGTGCAAAGATCTTCTCCCATTCTGTAGGTTGTTTTTTTTTTTTTACTTTGTTGATTGTTTCTCTAGCTGTACAGAAGCTTCTTAGTTTGATGAGGTCCCAATTGTTTATTTTGGCCTCAATTTCTACTGCTTTTGGAGGCTTTTTTAGGTAGTCAGGGCCTACCCCTAAGTGTTGCAGTGTGTTTCCAACATTTTCTTCCAAACGTTTGAAGGTTTCTGGATGTAGGTTTAGGTCTTTTATCCATTTAGATTCGATCTTGGTGTATGGTGAGAGATATGGGTCTATCATTTTGTTTCTGCAGGCTATCAACCAGTTTTCCCAACAGCACTTATTGAACAGAACTTTCCATATGCTTGGGTTGTTGTTTGTCTTTTTGTCAAAGATTAATTGAATTTATCTGTGTGGGTTTCCATCTGTTGTTTCTATTCTGTTCCACTGATCTTCCGCTCTATCTTTTTGCCATTACCAGGCTATTTTGATGACCACTGCCCTATACTATGTCCATAGATCTGGTACTGTGGTTCCCCCTGTTAAGTTTCTGTTCTTCAGAGTGATTCTGGCTTTTCGTGGTTTTTTGTGTTTCCAGATGAATCTGTGTATCATTTTTTCCAGTTTGATAAAGAATGCTGTGGGCAATTTGATTGGGATTGCATTGAATGTATATATTGCTTTTGGTAGCATAGACATTTTGATGATATTAATTTTGCCTAACCAGGAGCATGGGATGTTGTTCCATCTTTCGAGGTCTTGTTCTATTTGTTTTTTGAGTGTTTTGTAATTTTCTTCATAAAGGTCTTCTACGCTTTTGATTAAATTTATTCCCAGATACTTCATGCTTTTCTCTGTTATTTTGAATGGTAGCTTGTTGGTTAGATATTCTTCCATCTTGCGGCCGTTTGCATACACTATGGCTATTGATTTTTGTTCATTTATCTTGTATCCTGCCACTCTGCCAAATTCTCGTATGAGTTTTAGGAGTCTTTGTATGGAGTTTTTTGGTTCTTCTATGTAAAGAATCATGTTGTCTGCGAATAGTGAAAGCTTGACTTCTTCATTTTCCATTTGGATTCCTTTGATTTCTTTCTCTTGTCTTATGGCTTCTGCAAGTATCTCTAGGACTATATTGAATAGCAGTGGTGATAGTGGGCAGCCTTGTCTTGTTCCATATCTCAGTGGGAAGGGATCCAGTTTTTCTCCATTTAGTAAGATGCTTGCATTGGGTTTTTTATATATTGCTTTGATTATATTGTGGATTTTTCCTTCTATCCCCACCCTGGTTAGGGTTTTTAACATGAAGTGGTGTTGAATTTTGTCGAAGGCTTTTTCTGCATCTATTGATACTATTATGTGGTTTTTGTTCTTTAGTTTTTGGATGTGATGTATCACATTTATGGATTTCCTTATGTTGAACCATCCCTGCATTCCCTGGATGACATCTACTTGGTCTGGATGAATGATCTGTCTGATTTTTTTTTTTTTTTTGTATTCTATTCGCTAGGATTTTGTTGAGAATCTTAGCGTCAACGTTCATCCGGGAGATCGGTCTGTAGTTTTCCTTCTCTGTTAATTCTCTATTTAGTTTGGGGATTAAGGTGATGTTGGCTTCATACAATGAGTTTGGAAGAGTTGCTTCCTTTTCTATTGTTTTGAAGAGCTTGTAAAGGATTGAGGTTAGCTCTGGTTGGAATGTTTTGTAGAATTCTGCGGTAAAACCATCTGGGCATGGGCTTTTCTTTTTTGGGAGCTCTTTAATCACTGATTCTATTTCTGATTCGGTAATGGGTTTATTCAGGTCTTCTGTTGCTTCTGGGGTGAGTTTTGGTAAGTGGTGGGAGTCTAGGAATCTTTCCATTTCCAAGTGGTTATCGGATTTGTTGGTGTATAGTTCTTTGTAATAATTTCTAATTATTTCCTTAATGGTAGTAGTGTCTGTTATTATGTTGCCTTTTTCATCTTTGATGCTGCTAATTCTTGCTTTGTCTTGTTTTTTCTTTGTCAGTCGGGCCACTGGTGTATCTATTTTGTTTATCCTCTCAAAGAACCAGCTTTTTGATTCATTTATTTTCTGAATGTTTTTTTAAATTTCTTTCTGATTTAGTTCTTGTCTTGTTTTGATAATTTCTTGTTTCCTCTTGTTTGTGGGGTCCTTCTGCTGCTGCTTTTCCAGTTCCTGGAGGTGTGTGCTTAATTCCTGCATTTGTTGCCTTGCTTGGGCTTTGACGTGCACACTAATTGCAATAAACGTACCACGTAACACTGCTTTGGCAGTGTCCCATAAGTTTTGGACTTCTGTATCTGAGTTTTCATTGGTTTCCATAAATTTTTTGATCTCACCTTTAATTTCTTCTCTAACCGATTGTTCGTTTAATAGCATATTGTTCAGCCTCCAGGAGTTTACATGTTTCCTGGGCATTTTGAGTTGTTGATTTCCAGTTTCACTCCGTGATGGTCTGAGAAGGTACATGGTATGATTCTGATATTTTTGTAGTTAGTTAAACTTGCTTTGTGTCCTATCATGTGGTCTATCCTGGAGAAGGTGCCATGCACTGCTGAGAAGACGGTGTAGTCAGTGTCCTTAGGATGAAATATTCTATAGATGTCTATTAGGTCCAGTTGTTCTTTTGTTTGTGTGAGTCCTGTGGCTTCTCTGTTGAGCTTTTGCTGCGTTGATCTATCTATTGGTGTTAGTGGGGTTTTCAGATCTCCCAGAATTATCGTATGTTCATCTATGTCTCCCTTTAAGTCCAAAAGTAGTTGTTTCACGTAGCTGGGTGCATCCGGGCTAGTAGCATAAATGTTAAGAATGGCGATTGGTTCTTGTTGGATCCTCCCTTTCAAGAAGATGTAGCGCCCTTCCCTGTCCTTTTTGACGTTCATTACTTTGAAGTCCGTATCATCTAAGAATAGGACTGCCACATCAGCCTTTTTGTTCATCCATTGGCATGGAATATTTGTTTCCACCCTTTTACTTTTAGTTTCCTGGAGTTTCTTCTGGTTAGATGTGTTTCTTGCAAGCAGCATATAGTTGGGTCCTGATTTTTAACCCAGTCTGCTAATCGGTGCCTTTTGAGTGATGAATTCAAGTCGTTTGTGTTGAGGGTTAATATTGAGAAATTATAATGTTGCCGTGCCATATGCCTGTGTTTTTGAGGTTGTTGGTAACTGATTGTCATGTCTGTGGATGAACTTTATTGAGATCTCCCTGATTGCCATCCTTGCTTATGGCTTGCTTCCTTTTTCTCTGGGAGTAGCGCATTTCTAAGGAGACTTTGTAGAGTTGGTTTTGTGTTGGCATATTCTTCCAATTTCTCTTTGCTGTGGAAGTATCTAGTTTTGTTCTCGTATACAAATGAAATCTTTGCTGGGTAGAGTATTCTTGGTTGACAGTTGTTCTCTTTCAGTACTTGAAAGATTTTGTTCCACTCCCTTATTGCCTGGAGTGTCTGTTCTGAGAAGTCGGCAGTGATTCTGATGGTTCTGCCCCTAAATGTACGCTTCTCTTTGGTTCGTGTTAACCTTAGGATTCTTTCTTTGTATTCATTGGAGGGTAGCTTGATTACCACGTGTCTTGGGGAGGATCGTTTTGGGTCCACACTGTGGGGAGTCCTCTGGTCTTCCTGAATTTGGATTGGGTTCATGTTCCAGGTATTTTGGAAGTTCTCCTGCATAATTTCCTCAAGTAGTGGTTGTATGCCTGTCTCTCTTTCCACTCCTTCTGGGAGCCCCATGATTCTGATATTTGACTTCTTGATGTTGTCGTTCATCTCCTGGATCGTCTTGGTTGCCTTGGGTAGTTGTGACTCTAGTTGGTTAATAATCTGCCTGCTTTCATTCTGGGACCTTCCAAGTCAGATATCCTGTCTTCTGCTGCTGTAATTCTGTTGGCTAAGCTCTCAACTTTGTTCTTCAAGTCTAGGATCTCGTTCTTGAGTGATTTTGCTTCTGTGATTATGTGGTTTTTAAAATCTTTGAGCTCGTCCCATCATTTTTCATTGTCTCTGAAGAGTTTTATAGTTATTTTTCTGAACTCCTTATCAGAGACGTCTTCAATTTCTTCATCTGTAATCTCTGCGATTGACCAGGCTTTATGGTGGCTTTTTGGGGTAGAGCAAGCTGTGTCTATGTTACTAACTCTCTTATTCCGTCTCATATTTGTGGCCGAAGGTGTTGCTGGATTCTCACCCTTGACCTCTGTTGCCACCTAGTGGGAGGCCTGAGGTCTTGCTAACCTAGGTTTTTGTTTTCCTTCTGGCCCAGGGAGTTTTTGGTTTTTTTTTTTTTGTTTCCCTTCTGGGTTTCAGGTTTCAGCACCTTAGGTTTCAGCTCCTAGGCACCCATCTTGTCTCTTGGATTTTTTTTTTTTTTTTTGCTTTGTTTTTTTGTCTGAGGTACAGGATCTGGCGACCCCGCTCAGCCGCCTTTTTCCTCCGGTCTGGGTTGGCCCAGAACTTAGTTTAGCTGTGATCCTGTGGATTTCACCCTCGCTGCCACACCTGCCTGCCACTGCACCTCAGCGTCCTAGCGCCCTTCCAGTAACACAGCGTTATGTTGTCCAATGAGCTCTCTCTATGGACAAGACCAAGGTGGCTCCAAATTACTTGGTCAGCATGCAGGCATTGCTTACAATGCAGCAAGAGATTTGGTCCCTGCTGCAAGCTTAATACAGAAAGCATGAATATCTGAACCTGGAGCATGGGGTTGTCCCAGGGGACTAGTTCTGGGTACAACATCATTGAGCCAAAACTCTCAAGTCATGTTGGAAAAGCCCTTATGTTGTGCTTTTTACTACCCCATCTTCCCCAAAGGTTGACGGAGCTGGACCATGGGTGCATCACACACATCTGAAAGACTGCTGCTCCATACCCTGAGCTGGAAACCAGTGCCTTGTGGAAAGCACAATGACATCGCAGTAACCCACTAAGACTAAAGCTGCTGAAAAACTCCAAGGCAAGCACCCAGTCTACATGTCCCTTGGACTCATCTTTGCAGTCCCAGCCTTAGGCAGTGACACCACTACTGACAATCCCTATCAGCCTTACAATATCACCTTGAAACTGAGAGATGGCCGCACTCATGAGGTTCTTGCTTCAACATCAGCCTTACAGCCTCTAAACTCATGGTTGCTGAATTTATACTTCAGTTCAAAATACTTGACCATAAAGAAATGATCCTCAAATGGTGTACGTGTGGCAGGTTTCTATGCTTGCCCTGAATCCACTAGAAAGACTTACAGTACATCTGAGGGTGTGAATGGCTATTACTGTAGCAGTTGGGGCTGCGTAACTTCTAATAATGGGCCCCAGAAGTGGGCAATTGCTAAGTCGGATTTAACCCAGCTCTTTTTGTTCACCCATTGACATGGGAAATGTGGTGCACACCCCTTTGGGTTAAGAATTCTTGTGTCAGGTCCCCATGTGACTTAGTCAAAGTTAGATTCACTGAGCTAGGGAAGAGAGATAGAAGGTGGATATCCAGATTGATCTGGAGTGTTGTGTTATATCATGCATAGACCCACAACCCCAGTGGACTCCTCCTGGTGTCTCAGATGGTGGAGCCCATTACTCCCCTTTCTTCTTCCAGCAGCCCCCCTTACACCCTCCTTCCTTCCAGCACTCCCACCAAGGGAGAGGAGCAGAAGGAAGTTTCCCCTCTCCCAATCAGGGGTCCAGAGAAGAGCAAGCCTCTGTGGAGTCTGATCTGTTCACTATATGACACCCTAAATGTTACTAATCCTGACTTTGCCCAAGAATGTTGAATATGTTACAGGGTCTGCCTCACCCCCATTTTATGAGAGTATCAGTGTCAACTCAACCTGGAGCTATTCAGCAGTAGTTCCAACTAACTGGATTGACAGGAGGCCCCTCTGACTATGACCCAAGTTAGTGGACGGTTGACCTGCATCGGTACCATCCCTAAAGACAAGCACAGACTTTGCTCCTTGATAACAAGCCTTGTTGGTTCAGTTAAAACTGTTTGGAAGGAGGCAAGATGGCGGCATAGAGTACAGACAGGATTGATAAGATGGAGAATCTTTAGGCAGGGAGAAGTACAATAAGTAGATTGCAGGGAAAAAGTAGGGCTCAGGCAGTGAGCAGGAGGTACCAGGAAGCCTCCTGGACACAGGGTAGCTGCGGAAACATGACAGCAGTGTTGTAGTTGGCCGAAGAACCCACCAGCAGTCGGGGAGCAGCAACTCAGACCCTGGTGATCCAGGATCCAGTGATCCAGGCTCTGACGACCTGTTTCCAGCGCCAGCCAGACATCCAGCAGTGGCCTTCGCACAGATGTTGTGGCCGCCAGGTGAGAGCCTGGGTCCACGTGGGGAGGTAGGAAAGCGAGTGTGGTCTGGGAGCCAACAGACAAGCTGAGTGATTGGGACCAGCTGCAGGCAGAGAGAGTCAGGGACTCGGCGCCATCTTGTGTGGAGAGGCGGAACCCGGAGTTGACAGAGCAGCACAGAGGCTCCTTTCTGGCTGTTCACATGGAACTGATCCAAGGGTGGAGGGGAGCACCAACTTTGCTCCCTGCAGGGTCAGTGTGGTTCCTGGAACTGAAAGCCAGCAGCCACAGCTCTTCACCTGGTGCCATCTTGGGTAGCAAGGCAGCAAGTGTGGACCCTAAGTGAAGACCCAGAGTGGGCATGTTGCTGGCTAATTGTGCTGAGCTGAGCCCAAGACAACAGCCTTGCTGCCTGTGGGGTCTGTGTGGTCCCTGGAACGGATGGCCGACAGTCCCCTGATCTTTGCTGGTGCCCCATACAGGCGCCATCTTGGACACGGAGGCAAGTGCTATGAACATTGATATACTTCAAGAGGAGGAGTGGCAAACTGTGCAGGCGCTAATTCAGCAGCTCTCAGATAAAGTGTTACTGGACCAGACACTGTTACACTGAACAGAGGTCAGCTGAGTTGCCCAAGAACTGACCTGGGGACAAAACTACCAGAATCTTAGAGCACTGCACAGGCTCCACAGAAAAAACAGCCTCTACAAGGAATGCCAACAACTCCACCAAAAATAACACCAGGAGGTACTTAGACTTATCGGCCAGCAGGGGACGACAAGCACAGTGTTGCTTACAAAATCAGTGCAGTGGACAAAGCAATTATTCAGGGCAGCTGTGTTCCCCAAATCCAGGGCACTGATTGAACACAAAAATCAACTTATAGACATGTAGGTAATACACCATAGAGATGATGTCGTCAAAAAGGTTGCCAACTACAAAAGGTAAAAGACAAGACAAAAGCACTTAGAATGTTACTGAAGTCTCTCCAACAAAGGAGCAAAAGCTTCGCCCATTCTCAGAGTTAACTGAGGAAGACATTGAGAAAATGGGGGACAAAGAACTCAGAACACTCATTGCAAAGCTGCTGGTCAACAATTAGAAGTACAAACAAGAGTTCAAAGAAGAAATAGCAGTAATACATCAAATTAAGGCTGATATATCAGAAATGAAGAACACAGTAGAGCAAATTAAAAATACAGTGGAGAATCTCAAAAACAGAATGAATGAGGCAGAAGAAAGAATTTCAGAATTAGAAGTTATTTCCTGCTACCACAAAGAAACAAGCAAAAAGCTGGAAGCAGAGCTAGGTCAAGCTAAAAAAGTATCCAAGAATTAAAAGATATGATTAAAAGGTCTAACATAAGAGTTATGGGGGTTCCAGAAGGAGCAGAAAGAGAAGTTGGGATTATAGGTGTATTCAGTGAAATAATACAGGAAAACTTCCCGAAGCTGAGCAAAGAATTAGAAAATAATCTCCAGGAGGGTTACAAAATTCCCAACAGAGTTGACCAAAAGCAAACCTCACCATGACACATGATAATCAAGCTCTCTTCAGTTGAAAAAAAAAAAAAAAAAAAATCCTTAAATGTGCACAACAGAAAAATCAAGTGTCATAAAGGGGAATCTCAATCAAACTCACAGCTGACTTTTCAGAGAAAACATTACAGACGAGAAGAGAGTGGAGTGACATATTCCAGATTCTAAAAGAGAAAAATGTTCAGCCCAGAATAATTTACCCTGCAAAGCTCTCCTTTGTCTTCTAAAATGAAATGAAATTCTTCCACAATAAAGAAAAACTTCAAGATTTTGTCTCATCTAAGCCTGCCTTACAAATGATATTCAAGGAATTCCCATGAAAGAAAAAAGAAATAGCAACCATCAGAAACAAAGGCAAATGTGGAGAACATCCAACTATAACGCTCACACAAGACCTAATTTAGAACAACACATCGCCAAAATGACAGGACCAAACTGTCCCTTATCTATAATAACGCTGAATGTAAATGGCTTAAACTCATCAGTAAAACGCCATAGATTGGAAGATTGGAACAAAAAACAAAACCCAACTATCTGCTGCTAACAGGAGACGCATCTTACCAACAAAGATCAGAAAATATTGAAAGTGAAAGGATGGAAAAAGATATTCCAAGCAAATGGTAAGGTAAGACAAGCAGGAGTAGCCTTTCTTATATCAGATAACATTGACTTTGATGTGAAGAGCATCAAAAGAGATGAAGAAGGATACCACATAATGATCAAAGGATACCTCCAGCAAGAAGAGATCAGCATAATAAATGTTTATGCTCCAAATGCCAAAGCATCTAGCTACGTGAAACAAATATTAATGGGATTAAAGGGAGAAATAGACTCCAATACGATCCTAGTGGTGGAATTTAATACCACATTAACACAAATGGACAGATCAAAAAACCAGAAACTCAGCAAAGAAACAATAGATCTCATTCAAACTCTAGAGCAAAAGGACTTAGTTGACATCTATCGAACCTTTCATCCTTCAGACAGAGAATACAAATTTTTTCATCAGTACATGGTACTTTCTCCAGAATTGATCATATTATAGGCCATAAAACAAGCCTTAGCAAATTTTAAAAAAGTGGAACTCACACCGTGCACGTTCTCAGACCACCAAGGAATGAAGCTTGAGACCAAGAATTCAAAACACCAAGGAAGACTTATGGAAGCTAAATAATATGTTACTAAATGAGCAATGGGTTAGAGAGGAAATTAAAGGGGAAATTAAAAAATTGCTTGAAACAAATGAAGGCATCAACACAACTTACCAAAACTTATGGGACACAATCAAGGCAGTGCTGAGAGGAAAGTTCATTTCAATCAGGGCTTATGTCAAGAAACAAGGAAAGCACCAAGTAAATCAGCTAAGCTTACAGCTGAAAGAACTAGAAACGCAACAACAAAGCAATCCTAAGATTAGTAGGAAAAAAGAAATCATCAAAATAAGGGAGGAAATAGACCAAATAGAGACCAAGAGGACTATACACAAGATCAATAAACCAATCAAAGAGCTGGTTGTTTGACAAAATCAACAAAATAGACTCCCCACTAGCTCGACTAATCAAAAAAAGGAGGGAGAATACACACATCAATAGTATCCGAGATGAGAAAGGAGATATAACAACAGATACTTCAGAAATACAAAGAATCATCAGGAAATATTATAAACAACTATATGCGAACAAATCAGAAAACCTAGAGGAGATGGATAGATTTTTGGACACATACAATCCACCAAGATGGACTCAAGAAGCAATTAACAATCTAAACAGCCCAATGACATGCACTGAGATTGAATCAACAATTAAAGCCCTCCCAACCAAGAAAAGCCCGGGACCAGATGGCTTCATTGCTGAATTCTACCAAACATTCAAGGAGGAACTTACCCCAGTCTTACACATGCTTTTTCAAACAATAGAAAAAGAGGCAATCCTTCCAAGCTCTATGAAGCTAGTATCACTTTAATACCAAAGCCAGAGAGAGAAACATCAGAAAAAGAAAACTACAGACCAATATCCTTGATGAACATAGATGCAAAGATCTTAAATAAAATACTAGCCAACAGGATCCAACAACACATCAGGCAGATCATTCACCCAGACCAGGTGGGATTCATCCCAGGCATGCAGGGATGGTTCAACATTCGCAAAACAATAAATGTGATACATCACATCAACAAATTGACAAATAAAAACCAAATGATCCTCTCAATAGATGCAGAGAAGGCATTTGATAAAAGCCAACACCACTTCATGTTAAAAACCCTAAACAAGATAGGCATAGAAGGAACATTCTACAACATAATCAAAGCAATTTACGATAAATCCAATGCCAGTATCATACTAAATGGGGAAAGACTGGAAGCCTTCCCGCTAAAATCTGGAACTAGACAGGGATGTCCACTCTCACCGCTACTCTTCAATATAGTTTTGGAAGTCCTTGCCAGAGCTATTAGACAAGAAAAAGCAATTAAAGGAATACAAATTGGAAATGAGGAATTGAAATTATCGCTATTCGCAGATGATATGATTCTCTATATAGGAGAAGCAAAAGACTCAGTCAAGAGACTATTGGAACTCATAAGAGACTTTGGCAAAGTAGCCGGATACAAAATTAATGAACACAAATCAATGGCACTAGTGTACACAAATAATTCCATGACTGAGAAAGAAATTGTAAGTTCAGTTCCCTTTAAAATAGAGGAAATGAATCTTAAATACCTAGGAATTAAGTTAACTAAAGATGTGAAAGACCTCTATGATGAAAACTATAAATCATTTTAATAAGACATAGAAGAAGACCTTGAAAAATGGAGAACCTCAGCATGTTCTTGAATTGACAGGACCAACATTATGAAAATGACCATATAACCAAAAGCAATATACAGATTCAATGCAATCTCAATCAAAATCCCAGGAACATTCTTCTGAGAAATAGAAAAGATGATACAGAAGTTCCTTTGGAATCACAAAAGACCACAAATAGCTAAAGCTGTCTTGAAAAATAGAAATCAAACTGGAGGAATCACAATTCCAGACCTCAAGACATATTATAAAGCAGTGGTTATCAAAACAGTCTGGTATTGGTACAGAAACAGAGAAGAAGATCAGTGGAACAGAATAGAAACACCAGAAGGAAATCCACACATGTGTAGTCAACTACTCTTTGACAAGAAAACTGAAAACAATCCAGGTAAAAAACCTGGTCGATTCAATAAAAGCTGTTTGGACAACTGGATAGCAGCTTGCAGAAAAAAGAAGCAGGACCTACACCTGTCGCATTATACAAAAATCAGCTCTAATTGGCTCAAGGACCTAAACCTACACCCAGAAACCATCAAACTCCTAATGGAAAACATAGGAAGCACACTCCAAGATATAGGAACAGGGAAAGACTTCTTAGAAAAGACGCCTAAAGCAACGGCGAGCAAATCCAAAATGAACAAATGGGACCACATCACTCTAGCAGCTTCTGTACAGCAAAGGAAACAATTAACAAACTGAAGAAGCAACCAACAGAATGGGAGAAAAGGTTTGCATTCTACACAAGTGATAGGGGACTAATATCCAGGATCTACAAAGAGCTTCAGAAACCCAGGGACAGTAAAAAAAAAAAAAAACCCTGTAGCAAAATGGGCAAAGGAAATGAACAGACATTTCTCAAAAGAACAGGTTCAAATGGCTAACAAACATATGAAAAGATGTTCAGACCACCTTGAGGTACCACCTAACTCCTGTGAGACTGGCCTACATTCAGAACTCAAAAAACCACACCTGCTGGCGTGGATGTGGGGAGAAAGGTACCCTCCTTCACTGCTGGTGGGAGGGTAGGCTAGTACAACCAATGTGGAAATTAGTATGGAGAGTGCTTGGGAAATTGCAAATAAACCTGCCATATGACCCAGCTATTCTGCTCCTAGGAATATGCCCAAACGGAGTGAAATCTGCATATGAGAAGGGGATCTGTAGTCCTATTTTTACAGCAGCACAATCTACAATAGCAAAGACATGGAAACAAACCAGTTGTGCATCCAAGAAAGAGTGGTTAAAGAAACTGTGGTACATCTACTCAATGGAATATTATTCAGTTATTAAGAAGAGCGATATTATTCTATTTAAAACCAGGTGGTCCCAACTAGAAACCATTATGCTCAGTGAAATGAGTCAATCACAAAGAACAAAATATCATAAATTGTCTCTCATATAAGGAAGCCAAAATGGAAAGTGTAACTCCAACAGTCCAATCTATACTGGTTTTTTTTTTTTTTTGATTATGTGTTTGCTCTTTCGGCTGTATCTCATATGTTTTGATGTTTTTATGTCAGTTTGGGTGCTTCCAAATAATCTCTTTTCTCTAGTAGAATTCATCACATGCACATGAAGTATACGATGGCATCATTTTCCCAAGAGACATCTGTGCTTCCTTTTACTTAAGCATGTGTTGGTTACTCAGTGGTGCATTATTTTATCAGGATGCTATAATTTGTTGTTGATGTTGTGTTGCTGTTGTGATTGATGTGGCTGTTGTGAAATGATGTCAATCCGGAAAATAGTAATATTATTTCAACCCCAAACAGCCTGTATCTCATGCAATAAGATATTATGAAGTAACCAACGAACCAACAATCGATATGAGTCAGATTGCTTATGATCTACATCAAAGAATTGTGAAACCTAATATACTTGTAAGGCTCTATGATATTTGGAAAGGGAGAGGGAGAGCAAAGAAATCTTACATCATGCTGGAAGGTGTGAGGAAGACGGGAAGTATGACCTATCAGAATCATAACTGTTAACTCATAGGCAACAGACTCGAATTAGCATTAGACAATAGCAAAACTACAAAGGCATGTGGGGGGAATCAGGAGCAATCCTAACAACCTCTTAACAAGAGGTCATACGCATAGAGCAGGGTGGACCCCAGAACGGAGCAGGAGGAAAAGAGGAGGCTTGTATCACAACCCTGAAGACTCCCAGATCCTCACCAAGGACTATCAGTATGAGCACCAAGGACTACATCCCAACTGCCAAGGAGACAATGGGGAATTGGAGTGCCCTCAGAGGCTGAGAACTCTGAGGTCATCCAACTCCATATGGATCTACCACATGGGATGGAAGAAGACCAAGTCCTGCATTGCAGGATCCAAGGTCATCGGAATGACAACCAGGATCCCTGAGTGGTCCACAGAAGCAGAAGAACAGCAAACTTCCTTCGGGACTAGGGGGTGGAGCTTTCTCTGGTCCTTGCCTGCTTCCCACTTTGGGTCCCCACCCTCTCCTGTAATGACCATCAGGATCACTCCAGAAACCCCTCAAAACAAACAAACAAACAAACAAACCAGAATAGATAGAGAATAACAAGGAAAGCTTAGAAATAGAAAATGGTCAGTGGGGATGCACTTATAACTCACTGGTGGGACACAAAGATTAGTTCTGCCTCACTGGGGCATTGAAGATTTCTCTGCACACCCCTCCTAAAACTGTTCACCTAAACTGTTGACATACATCTTGTTACAGAGTTAGACTGCCCAAATAACAGCCAAGTTCAGAGAAACCATGCTTCAATGCTATAAACTGCTAAATAGTAAAACTAGAATAGACATGAGACAGCTGAATGGTGATCTATAGCCATTTAGAGGTGTATAGAACAGGGTTGAATATAAACCAAAATGGAAATGTCTATGAAGAGGTCACAGGTTGTGGTTGAGAACCTGCATTTTCCTAGTAACATATTGGTTAATCAATACCATGTCTATTAATGCCATAATGTTGTAATTGGTTGTAAATATTAGGTTGGGGCTTTTAATTGATTGGGATGATACTCTGCTGGCTCTACCTTCAGACCAGAGGTGGTCTCACCAAGAAACTGTATAACTTATCAAGACAATAGGATGCTGGGCTGTATGCTTGGTAAATACCTCCAACGAAAAAATTTGAACTGAATTTGAACTGTGGAAATGCAAGAAGGTGGAGCAATCCACTGTGGGGGGAGGGATTGTGGTGGGGTAGGGGGAATCCCAGTACATATAAAAATGTGCCACATAATGCAATGTAATTAATAAAAAATAAATAAAATATGAAAAAATATGAAAAAAACCTGTTTGGTTATCTCCCACCTCAGGGGGGTTGGTGATTTTGCTCTCACACCGGACCAAACCTGCACCTATCTTTTGCTGTTTTTAATGCAACTACTGATTTTTGTGTAATTGTGACTGTTCTTTCTCATGTCCTGTATCACACTGAGAATAATGTACTCCAACATTGGGAACCTGACTCTATCCTGAGGTATAAGAGCGAGCCCATGACTGTTCTGACCATAGCTGCCAGCTTAAGTCTGGAACTGGTGGGCACAAAAATAAAAGTCACATCCTTCATCACCCAGACCACAGAGATCAACTCATAACAGACAGCAACTGGTGAAGACCTGTGGAATTGTAGAATGATCCTTTAGCCATTTAGAAAAATCTCTCACCACCTTATCTGAGGTGGTCCTACAGAATCATAGGGGGTTGGACTTGTTGTTGCTAAGGCAAGGTGGTCTTTGCGTCGCCCTGGGAGAGAAGTGTTGCTTCTACACAGACCACACTGGGGTAGTGACAGACTCCATAGCTGATCTCCTGAAGGTGTATCCCAGAGGAAAAATGGATAAGAATCCCAGCAAGGGTGGTTTGAGTCATAGTTCAACATAAGTCCATGGCAACTACACTGTTGTCCACTTTGGTAAGGCCCGTACTAATCTTATTTACAATTGGGCTCTGTATCCTGAGCTGACCAATAAAATTGTAAATATTATTTCTTTTTTTGTAAATATTTTAACCTCAGATAGCATGTATCACATGCATTGATATTGTGGTGTAACCAATGAACCAACAGCCAATGTGAGTCAGACTGCTTATGACGTACATGAAAGAATTGTAAAACATATCATAATTTTAAGACCCTATGCTACTTGGAAATGGGGCAGGAGGGCAGGGAAGTCTTCCATCTCCTTTAGAGTATGTGAGGGTGACGTGAAGTATAAACTATCAGGACCATAACAGGTAACTCATAGACAACAGACTCGAATCAGCATTAGACAATAGCAAAACTACAAAGGCATATAGGGGGAGTCAAGGGTGATCCTGACAACCTGTTAACAGGAGGTCATGTGCACAGAGCGGCGACAACCCCAGAGTGGAGCAGGCAGACAGAAAGAGGCTTGTATCCCCACCCTGGAGATTCCTGGATCCTCACCAAGGACTATCAGTATGGGCACCAAGAACTAAATTCCAACTGCCAAGGAGACACTGGGAATTGGAGTGTCTTCGGAGGCCAAGGACTCTGAAGTCACCCACTCCCATTGGGATCTACCAAATGGGATGAAAGAAACCCAAATCCTTCTTCACAGGATCCAAAGTCATTGGAACAACAGCCAGGAGCCCTGAACAGTCTGTACACAGAGAAGAACAGCAAACTTTCTTTGGGACTCGGTAGAGGGGCTTTCTCTGGTCCTTAATTAGTTCCAACTTTGGATCCCCATCCTCTCTGGCAATGACCATCAGGGTCACTGCAGAGCCCCCCCAAAACAAACAAACAAGCAAACAAACAAACAACAAAATCAGAATAGACAAAGAATAACAAGCAAAGCTTATAACCAGACAGGAAATGGTCAGTGTGGATTCACATATACCTTACCAGGTAGGACACAGAGATTAGATACTCCTTACTGGGGAATGGAAGATTTCCCTGCACACACATCCTAAAACAATTCTACACCTCAACTATTGACATACGTCTTGCTCGAGTTATAAGCCAGTTTAGACTATCCTAAAATCTGCTATTTTCAGTAGAATTATGCTTCAAAATAATGGACTGCTAAATACTAAAATGAGGAAAGACATGAGACCGCTGAAGAATACCCTATAGACATTTTAAGGTGTATAGAAGCTGGATGTATAGAAACTAAAATCAAAATGTCAATGAAGTAGTCACAGGATGTGGTTAAGGACTTGCATCTTGTAACATATTGGTTACTCAATACCATGACGATTAATTGCATAACGTAAATTGTGAATTGTCATTGATGTTAAGTTGGGGCTTTTAATTGATCAGAATGATGTTCTGCCAACTCTACTTTCAAACCAGAGATGGTTTCCCCAAGAAACCGTTGAATGTATCTAGACAATTAGATGCTGGACTATTTGCTCGGTATATGCTTGCAATGAAAGAATCTCAGCTGAATTTGATTTGTAACACTGCAACAAGGTGGAGGAATTCACCATGGTGGGAGTGTTGGGGGAATCCCAGGGCCAATGAAACTGTGTCACATAATACAATGTACTTAATAATAATAAAAAAATCCCGTATCAGTACAGTCATATCAGTTGCTGGCCCTCCGACAGCAGTTCCAGTAGTGGCCCCACATTGAGGACGATTCCTCAGCATAAAACAGAAAAGGGAAAGTGTTAGAGTGCAGATAAATGTAAGAATAATGGAATGCTATGAGAGTATATTAGAATGCTAGAATGGAATGTTTTTGTTGGGGAGTGTGAGATTCCTTTGTGCTGAAAAAAAAAAAAAAAACCTGCTACTTTGCTAGGCCAGGAGGCACCTGGTCTTTGGGAGGATTCCGCTTTAGGGATAAATCCGTTCTTTGCTGCCCTGCAACTTTGTGAACCAAGGTGCAGGGGGACAAGGGAACAATTCTTCCCCAGTCCCAAGAACAGGAGGAAGACGAGGGTGTGAGAATGGGATGAGCCATAAAGATAGTGGGTATGGGATTGGAACAGGCTCCCTGTGCCCAAAGGCCATTCAAAAACTAACATGCCTAAGGTTGTTACTTTTGATGTGTTTCCCAGCCCAAAAAGGACCTATATAATCTTCTGTCTTGGGCTCCTTCGGGGTCTGACCACCCTGCTTGGCTGGTCTGGCTGCCTCAAGTGAGGTCTGGCCTCAGCCTGCTGGCACAATAAATAAACTCTGTTTGCTGTTTGCATTACCAGCGAGAATTTTTGTCGTTCTTGGGGGTTGAATAGCTCGCACCCTGACATCAGGGAGCTTTAGCCAGGAGTCTAACACTGTAAAGCAAATTTCTTATTCATTCATATTCATTGTTCTTATATGGCAAATACTAAATTAATTGAATATATAGTTCACCCTCTACTCTAAACATATCTATTGATACAGTGGTTGAATTATAGTGCAAACAATTTCCAGGTCCTGTCACTCTATCTTATCCAGTTTGTTGCTGAGGCACACACCGTGAGAGAGTAGATTAAATTCAAAAAATTGGATCCCAGTCATCTACATGGGAAACCCTCAGACAGAGTTCTCCAGGAATTTGACTTTGGCCGGAACTGGCTCTGACAAAGTTCAACAATACATGGGATATCAATACATGGGATATCAATACATGGAATATCAATATCTCTTTCCCACTTTCTTTCCTGATCTCTCTCCCTCTATCTACCTCTCTTTATCTCACCTTCTATCTCTGCATCCTTCTCTATCTCCCTCTCTCTCTTTCTTTCTGCCTCTCTACCTCTCTACACCTCTTAATCTCTCTCTTTCTTCCTCTTTACATTCCGTCTCCTTACCTCTCTGCATATCACTCTCTCCCTCTCTTTTCTCTCTACCTCTCTCTCCATTGCCCTAGCACTCTCAACTCACTCTACCTATCTCTATATCTCTCTAGCTCATTCTACCTCTCTTTCTCTCTTTTTCTCTCTGTATTTCCTTGAGAGCTGCTTGTAAGCCCAACTTTACTTGAAGTTCATTCACCAAATATTTTTCTGCCATCAGAACACCTATGCTGCATTTTGGGGCTCATGCGCTTCACAAATATGTTAATTTTACTATGTGTAACATGCACTTTCAGAAGTATGAGGTTCCAAAAGCAGTTGTTTCTACTACTAGCTGAAAACTGCTTGAACTCTGATTTTTTTTCTAGATATGGAATTCATAGGAAATTTAGTGAGATTCTAGCACCCTGTGTTGCATGCTGTGCTCAACATGCTTCCATTTAATAGAGTGAACTAAGTATGCAATAGACTCAAAATGACTAAACTGTGATTCTGTGAGAGCTACGCATATGCCCAAACTTATGTGAGGTTAGTTAACCAAATAGAGTTATTCTGACATCAGAGCACATATGCTGTATCTTTGAGACTATTCTCTTGATCAACATCCTAAGATTTGTATGTGTAACATGAATTTTAAGCAGTATGTGCTGCAAAGCAATTCTGTTTGCTGCTTGCTGAAAATCGCTGGGGCACTGAGTTTCTGTCTGGTCATTGATGTTAGATATTGACCACCAAATGCCCGCCCGCTGGTGGAATAATAGCGGCAAGTTGTTCAGAGTCCTAATGGAAGCTGTATTGGAAAATCTGCTCTTGGGCCCCCTTTGAGCAGAGATGAAGGAAGAGGGAGGCGAAAAGGGCAACTGAGATATGTGTTGAGCGGTTTTATACTTCTATAGATAGGTGGGCAAACAAAGGGGCTGTCTGTGCCATAACTATGTAAGGAATGTTCATTTAGGTGTGCCATCGGTCAACTGGAATCCCCCCAGGTTGGTGATGTAAATGGCTCCTGTGGCCCCTTATGTTCCAGACTGAAGCCTGGGAGACATGCTGGGTATGGAGCAGACCAGCCCCTTGTTTCCAGTGCCCTGGGTAGCCATCAATAGAGATTTAAGCAATTTCAGTGAGATTCTAGCATGCTTTCATGTATTTTTTACTGAAGATTATCCTTTTCCAAACAGACATTTTGGGAATTAGATACAAAATGACAAAATATTGTTGCCATGGGACATGCTTTTAATTGTGATGCTATGCATGAGTATTTTCCAAATGGAGTTATTCTGTCATCAGAATAGCTAAGCTGTGCTGCCGGGACTATGTCATTCATCAACATGCTCAGCTCCCTCTATGTAATAGGCGCATTCAGAGGTATATGGTGACAAAACAGTTTAAATGATTGCTGTAAAATTCTTGCAAAGTGAGGCTCTCTGGATATGAAGTTCATAATGATTTCAGTGATATTCTAGCACTTGTGTTACTAGATTGTTCTTTTGGATACCATGCACTTGGTTGGCATTAAACACTAAGTGAAAAATGGGATTCTTTGAGAGCTGCTTGTAAACCCAAACTTATGTGAGGTTAGTGATCCAAATGGAGTTGTTCTGCCATCAGAACACCTATGCTGCTCTGAATATCTAAGACTTATGCCCTTCATCAATATGCTAAGATTCCCATGGGTAACATCCACTTCAAGGTTTATGTGGTCCCAAAGCAGTTGTTTTAAATGCTATCAGAAATTTGCTTGGGTGCTGATGTTCTCTTTGCACATGCAATTCATAGCAAGTTCATTGGGATTCTGTCATGCTCCTTTGTATTAGTTACTGAACATGATTCTTTCCCAAACAGTGCTCTCTGTGATCATTAGACACAAAATGACACAATAGGGTTTTTGTGAGAGCTGTTTCTCATTCCAATGCCTTGTGCGGAGAGTTACACAGGTTTACATTGTTCTTCCATCATAAAATCTATGCTATATCTTTGGGACAAATTAACATTCAGAGTATGTGGTGCCAAAACAATTGTCTTCAGTGCTAGCTGAAAATCGCTTGCACACATAAGCTCTCTCAGGATATAAAACTGGCAGTGAGTTCAGTGATACTTCAGAATTTATTCTTGTGTTGTTTCCTGAAGGTTCTTCTTTTACTTACAATTTACTCTATAGGCATTAAATGCAACATGGAAAAGCAGTTTCCTTGAAGCTGCTTTTAAACTGAGCTTATGGGCTATAGCCACCAAGATCACACGGTGAGCTGGGTCCAGGCCTCGCTGGGCTCAAGAGGCTTTGGCCTTCTTGGTAAGCATGTGGGGAGGGGGTCTCTTGGGAACAAGGCAAGTTTAGGCACCACCAACAACAGGATATTAGCAGTGGGTGGAACTATGGAAGTGTGACCTTGGGATCTGGGTACACAGAACTTCCTGCAGTCACCCGCTGTAAGGAGCACCAAAACCAGGTCAAACTCCATGCTTGGGCCATGGCTACAGCCATCAGAACCACTCAGTGAGTCGGGCCTGGTAGGCCAGTGAGCCATTTGGCCCCAAGCTAAGCTTGCTGGCCACCCAGCAGCAAGCTGTTTGGTCTTGGGGTTATGGAATTGCTGCCGAGATATGTTGAGGCTACTGTGCAGTAGGTGAGGAATCAATCCTGAGGGTGACATTTCCTTGAAGGTAAACAATGGTACTGAGACCTGATGGTTTGGAGGAGAGAAATCAGATGATCTGTATGGGTCCAATTGATAACCAGCTTACTTGTAATGTCTGTGTTGAACTTGTTATCTCCAAACCATGCTGATCACCACACACCAGTCCATGCAAAAGCTAAGGCTGGAGGCTTCTGTTTCAGGACTAGATCCTAGTACGTGACAGAATATTGCATCAGTGAATGGGTCATATTAGGCAGGGTCATGACGCTAACTGGACCATGAGAGAACCATGTCCAGGCGTGACTTCTGTGGGGGATATGTGGGCCAAGCCCTGTGGAAATTCTCATCCTGCTGGTTAGCTCAAGAGTTGGTATAGTGATGGACTGAGCTAGGTGTGACCATGGAACCTGCCATCACTCTCGGGTAAAGGAACCAAAAACCGCCTGGACAGATCAAGGCAGCAGCATCTGAATATGCATCCTAAAAATAAGGTATGCTGTGGACTGGACTGCAACATGCACCAGCACATATAGGGAAAAAATGGAAGGGCAGACTATGCCAGGCACTGGCCTAACACCCACTGGCATGTATGAGATATTGGTCTGGGAGTGGGCCAAGTGAAGAAACTTGGGAAACTCCCCAAGTGGGTCTCAACTCTCACTGATTATCAGATGGTCCAGGCCTGGGGGCTGGGGCATGCTGGGCAAAGTAGGTCCAGCGGCTAGCTAATGTGTGGGTTGGTTATGGAAGAGGCAGGTCCAGGGAGGGTCGAGCAAACCTTAGATCACAAGCAAAATTAGAAATCAGGCTGCAGTACAGGTCATGCAGATCTAGGCTCTTGCACATATTGGTTTGCATGAGCCATGGTTGCTAAACCACAGCATTGGAAGCAAAGACCAAGACAGGTGAGGGGCTGTGCCAAGATGGGGCAGAGCAACCACTGGCATGCACAGAATTTGTTGCTGAGAACGGGCCTTATTGGGGAGTTAAGAGACACCATGACTGGGTTGGGGTTTCCACTGGTGAGTGTGGGTGCTGGAGTGGTGGCTGCGTTTTGGTCTGAATATGGCTGCAGTATCCCTTGGTACAAGTGTGGACTGGGACTGGATGCACCAAGCTGGGCTAGACTCCAGCACCATCTGCTGCTCTGGAGGACCAGGGTAGATATAGGTCAGACTAGGCTAAGTTTCTGCCTCTACTGAGCCATGTGTGAGCTGTCTGGGTATGGATGAGCCTTGGCTGGGCTGAAATATCACACAGTAAGTACTGGAATGGGTTGAAAGCCAGCAAGGAAATGCCATTGTTCCTATCAGGAGGTAAACTATGTGGGGCTGGCCCATGGACCCACCTTGTGTGCATAAAATCTGGCATTGGAAGAGGCTCTTAAGGAGGAGCTTGGGAAACTTCTCTGACAGGACACAGTTCCTACAAGTGAGTGCAATAACCACAATAGGGAGCAGCTCAGATCAGGCCAGGGAACAGTCCCCACAGGCGTACATTTGGCCTAAGCTGGGGATGGACCAAACTGAACCAGTTCACATCACCCATTGGCAAATCTGAGCACCAGAATAGAGTGCAGGTCAGGCCAGGTTTGGTTGTAAGACATACCAGTACACATTTCGACTAGAATTGGGTGTTTGCTGGTCTGCGTAAGGCTGTAACTCTCACCAGCGAGAGCTGGAATTGAGGGTCAGCCAGGCCAGGCCAGGCCAGGTTTCTGCACCCACCAGCAAATGAAGAGGTGAGCCAAGCCATGTCATTCTGGGCTGCAGTGCTCAACCAGCACATATGAGAACCAGAGTAATAGGGGGCAAAACCGGTGGGGGGAATAAGGAGGACTCCCGTGCTGGGCAGCCATTCCCACTGGAGAGCATGAATCAAAATGGGGGCAGAGACAGACACCAAGACAGGTGAGGGGGCTGTGCCAAGATGGGGCAGAGCAACCGCTGGCATGCACAGAATTTGTTGCTGAGGACGGGCCTTATTGGGGAGTTAAGAGACACCATGACGGGGTTGGGGAAGAGCAACAACACCTCTGGGCCTCATGTGAGCTAGATCAGGGAATAACCAGGCTGGGCTGACTGCTCCTACTGCTACAAGTAAAATTAGAGTGGCTGTGGATTGGTTGGGCTTTGCCACAATGTCAGCTGGCAGCTGTAAGCTGGTGACACTGGGTGCTAACTCTGTCAAGTTAAAGTACAGAACCACCTGGAGAGTGCATGACCTGGAAGTTGGAGTGGGGCCAGGAAGGAAATAGTGGGCACCTACCTCTTGGGTTACCATTCCCATTGGATAACATGAAAACCAGCATTGGGGCAGGCATGACTAGACAGAATGGTACCCAGCAGCATGTGTGTAGGCTGGATAGTGGGGCTGGCTGTGTTGAACTAGGCTTCAATGCCCATTGACATGTATGAGAGCCGAATGGGATGTGAGAGAGACTGGACAAGTCTGCCATACATACTGGCAAGCACAGCAACCAGGGAAGAGGGGCGGGCCTGGTGGGTGTTATTGCAGATCACTCTGACTAGGCTGAAGTTTTCACTGGTTTGTGTGAGGGCCAAGTGTGTGGTGGCCAGAATCAGGCTGGACTGCTATCCTATTTGATTCAAGTGAAAGATAAGGCTGGAAACAGAACTGTCCTAGCAATTACAACCAACAACATGTTCAAAACCTGGCTGGGGTGACAGACTGCTGGACCCCATATTCACATGTACACACAACAATCAGGTCTGGGATCTCCTCAGACAAAACTGAACTGCTAATCCCAGAAACCCAATCATGCAGAGAAATACAGGTTCCATGGTCTAACCATGGAGTGCATGTGTCAAAGCTGAGCCTCCTTGGAGGTTCAGACAGAGTAATGACAACATATACAGATGCACATGGAGGATATGGCAGTGCATCAGAACCTGTAGAGGACACCTGGTACCACAATGGAGAAGAGAGGAGAGGAAAAATTCATTCAAACAACCCAGTCATGTGTTGGCAGTGAAAATCTGGGCAAACAGAGACTTTAAGGTGAACTCTGTCAGCCATTGGATCCTGGAGAGATTTCATCATGTTTGGAATGGTGAGATTGGTAGCAATTCAGAATAGTTGGACTACCAAAACCGTTTGAGCAGGACCTCTACAGCATGGCCCACATCGGGGGCCTGAGATGGGTGGAAGGCTGGCTGGGCTTCTTCCTTTATCTCTGCTCTTTCCCCAGATACAGAAAAATAATAATAATAATAGTGATAATATCATAGAAACAGTGGTCTTACCCACTTTTCTGTAGCCCTTGACCCTTTGTGCTTTAATCATCTATGTAAAGATTTTCAAAATAAAATAATTACAAAAAACAAAAACCCAAATTTATGAGAGGTGAGTTTCCAAGTGTAATTGCTCTGCCACGAGCAAAAAATATGGTGCACCTTTCAGATTTTAACCTTTCCGAAAATGCTGAGTTCCCTCTGTATAACATTTACATTCTGGAGTATTTGGTTCTAAAGAAGTTGCTATAAAGCATAGTTGAAAATCAGTTGCGTGCTGAAGTCCTCACTGTTTATGGAGTTTGTAGCAAGTTCAGAGATTCTAGTATGCTCTTGTGTTGGTTACTGAAGATCATGCTTTTCCATACAGTCTACATAATTTATGGGCATTAAATACGAAGTTACAAAACTGGTTTTCCATGACAGCTGCTTGTAATCTTGATACTATGTGTGGATACGCACCCAAATGTAGTTGTTCCACCATCGAAACACCTATGATGTATTTTTGCAACTAAGCCTTCAATAACATATGAATTCCCTATGTGCAGCATGCACATTCAGTAGTATGTGGTGACCAAAGTAGTAGTTTTGAATGACAGCTGGAAATCCTATACACAGGAAGAACAAAGTTTCTTCCTGGATATGGAGTTGGTAATGGGTTCAGTGAGATTATACGATGTACACTTGTGTTATTGCTGAACTTTCTTTTTTTCATTACAGTTCATTCTGAGGCATTAGTCAAAATGTGACAAAACTGGGTTTCTGTAAGAGCTGCTTTAAATTCTATTTTTGTTTGGATAGTTACCCAAATGTTTTTGTTCTGCCACCAGAACTCCTATGCTGTATTTTCAAGACTGCACTCTTTACAAAAATGCTGAACTTCTTTTTTTAAAAAAAGATTTATTTTTATTACAAAGTTAGATATACAGAGAGGAGGAGAGACAGAGAGGAAGATCTTCCTTCCGATGATTCACTCCCCAAGTGAGCCGCAACGGGCCGGTGTGCACCGATCCGATGCCGGGAACCAGAAACCTCTTCCAGGTCTCCCACGCAGGTGCAGGGTCCCAAATAGTTGGGCCATCCTCGACTGCTTTCCCAGGCCACAAGCAGAGAGCTGGATGGGAAGTGGAGCTGCCGGGATTAGAACCGGCGCCCATATGGGATCCCGGGCCTTTCAAGGTGAGGACTTTAGCCACTAGGCCACGCCCCCGGGCTCCCATGCTGAACTTCTTATACATAACATGCACTTTTGGCAATATGTGTTGCCAAATCAATTTTTTCAATGCTCCCTGAAACTCTCTTACACACTGAAGTTCTCTCTGGATATGCAATTGGTAGTGAGTTCAGCGATATTCTAGGATGTACTCTTGTATTGGTTCCTGAAATTCTTCTCTTCACAGTTCACCATATGGATATTAAAGGCAAGGTGACAAAATATTGTTTAGTGACAGCTGCTTTAAACCTGAACTTATATGATGTCAGTTTCCCATATGGAGTTGTTCTGATATCAGCACACATATGATGTTTCTTCAGAACTATGCCCTTACAAACATGCTAAATTTTCTTTTTTTTTTTGTTTTTTAAATTGTTTATTATTTAACTTCAGTAATTACATTGTATTATGTGGCACAATTACATAGATACTTGGGTTCTCCCCACCCCTCCCCAAACCCCCCACCCGGTGGATTCCTCCACCTAGTTGCATAACCACAGCTCAAGTTCAGCTGAGATTCCCCCATTGCAAGCGTATACCAAACATAGATTCCAGCATCTTATTGTCCAGTCAAGTTCAATGGCTTCTTAGGTATACCCTCTCTGGTCTGAAGACAGAGCCAGCAGAGTATCATCCCAGTCAATTGAGAGCTCCAACATACCATCAGCAAAAATTTACATCATTATGGAATTAATTGACATAGTAATGAGTAACCAATATGTTAAAAGTAAATGCGAGTTCCCAGTCACCTTCTGTGACCACCTCACCTATACTTCAATTTTAGTTTATACACAACATATAACATTCAAAACATAACATGTTATACATAACATCATATCATATTAAATTAAGGGAAACATGTGGTATTTAACCTTTTGGGATTGGCTCATTTTCCTTAGCATTATGGTTTCCAGTTTGGCCCATTTGGCCACAAAGAACTGCATTTTGTTTTTTTTAATAGCCGAGTAGTATTCCATGGAGTAGATGAACCATAGCTTTCTTATCCAATCCTCTGTTGATGGGCATTTTGGTTGCTTCCATGTGTAGCATTTACATGCAAAGATATCTGGTGCCAAAATAGTGATTTCAAGTTCTAGCTAAAATACACTTATATATTGATGGATTTATGTGGACATGGAATTTGTAGTGAGGTCAGAAGGATTCTAGCACCCTGTGTTGCATGCTGTGCTTAATCTGCTTCCATTTGATAGAGTGCACTCCATAAGCATTAGACACAAAATGGCTCAACTGTGTTTCTTTGAGAGCGCCTTGTGAGCCTGATCTTATGTGAGGTTATTTACCTAAATGGAGTTAGTTGTTCAACCACCAGAACACTTATGCTGCATTTTGGGAGTATGTCCTTCACCAACATGTTAATTTCCCTGTTGTAACATTCACATTCAGGGATATGTAGTACTAAAGCAGTTGTTTAAAAAGTAACTGAAAATAACTCTGGTGCTTAAGTTCTATTTGTTCATAGAGTTTGCAGCAAGTTAAGTGAGATGTTAATGAGCTCTTTAGTGCTGGTTATTAAAGATGATTCTTTTCCATACAATGTACTCTGTGGGTATCAGACACAATGCTATGTGTGGATAGGAATGAAATGGAAGTGTCATATCCTCAGAACATCTACACTGCATCTTTGGATATATGCTATTTAGCACCATGCTGTGACCTTATGAGTAACATTCACATGTAGATACATGTGGTACCAAAGCAGTTGTTTCAAATAATGCCTGTAAATCACTTGGAAATCAAAGTTCTCTTAGCATAAGGATAGCAGTTTTAGTGAAATTCTAGGATGTACTCTTGTGTTGATTGCTGAATTTTCTCCTTTTTCTTACAGTTTGCTTCAAGGTTTTAGACACAAGGTGACAAAACTAGATTTCCATGACAGCTGCTTCTTAAATCAATCTTATGTGAGGTTTATCAAATTTCTTCTTTTATACAATACTTGAAAATCAGTTGAGCATTGAACTTCCCTATGTGAATAAAATTTTCTAATAATTGTAATGAATCTAGTTTGCTTGCCTCTGTTGGTCGCTGAAAATGATTCTTATCCATTCACTGCACTCAGGGCATTAGAAGCAGTTACAAAATTGGGTTTCCTTGAGAGCTGCTTGTATTCCTGATCTTATGTAAGGATAGCTAGCTAAATGAAGTTGTTCAGCCACCAAGACACCTGTGCTGTATCATTGGGATTGTGCCTTTCTCCAACACGCTGAATCCTCTATGTGTAACATTAACATTCAATAGTATGTTGTGACAAAGCAGTTGTTCTAAATGAGAGTTGAAAATCACTTGGGCTCTGTAGTTCTATCTTTTCATAGATGTGGAAGCATTTTTAATGAGATTCCAGCTCACTATCTTGTGCTTGTTACTGTAGACGATTTTTTACCATATGGTGAACACTTTGTTGACATTAGACATCAAGCGATAATGCGGGATTCGTAGAGAGCCGCTTTTAATCCCAGTGCTATGTGTGGATAGTTATCCAGATGAATTAATTCTGCCACTAAAACACCTATGCTTTATATTAGAGACTAAGCCCTTCACCAACACACTGAGTTTCTTATGTGTAACATGCACATTCAGCAGTATGTGGTGCCAGAGCAGTTGTTTTCAATGCTAGCTGATCATTACTTTGAAGTTACATCTGGATATGTAGTTCTTAGCAAATTCATCCAGATTCTAGCACCATGTGTTGCATGGAGTTTTCCACATGTTTCTTGATACTGTATACCCTGTTGGCATTAGACATAAAGTGACAAAAATTAGATTCTTTGAAAGCTGCTTGTAAATTCAAACATATGTGAGGTTATTGATTCAAATTGAGTTGTTCTGATTTCAGAACACATATGCTCAATTTTCAGGACTATGTCACTTATCAACATCTTGATTTACTTTGTGTAAAATGCACACTCAGAAGCATGTGGTGCCAAAGCAGTTGCTTTCAAACCTTGCTGAAATTCACTTGAGCATTCAAGTTGCCTCTGAATTTGCAACTCATAGTTTCATGACATTGTAGCACCCTGTGTTGCATGGGGTGCTACACATGCTTAATTTTAAAAACAGTAAACTTTGGGGTCATTATTCATGATGAGACTTTGCTGTGTTTCTATAAAAGTTGCTTGTAAGCCCACCAGTATATCAGACTATTTTAAAAAGTGGAGCTTTTCTGCCATTGGAACACCTATGCTGCAACTTTGAAATTATGCCCTTTACCAACTTGCTGTGTTTCTTATATGTAACATGCACTTTCAAAAATATGTGGTGTCAAATCACTTTTTCAATGCTATCTGAAACTCTATTGCACACTGAAGTTTCTCTCTGGATATGCAGTTGATAGCAAATTCGGTGAGATTCTAGGATGTACTGTTGTGTTGTTAACCGAACTTTCTTCTTTTTCTTGCTGTTCACTCTATGGCATTAAATGCAAAACGACAAAACAATTTTTCTGTGAGAGTTTCTTATAACCCCAATGCTATGTGTGGATAGTTAGCTAAATGGAGTTGTTCTGTCACCAGAACACTTATGCTTTTAGAGGTCGTTTGTGAATATAGCCCTTAGTCTTTGGATGAAGGAATGCTAGAAACTGAATTGAAGAATTTTACCCAGAAAATTGTGAAGAGGTCAAAAGACGAAAGCTATTTATTTTTGTTTTTGGGTTACATGGGCTTTAATTAAAGCTGTTATTTTAATTTTAGAAGGGGACCCTGCAAGAAGCTCCTCTAAGAGGAAACACCACCATAATGTAGCTAAAAAACAAATGTCTGCTGGTACAGATGAAGAAGAAAGAGAAAGTAAACCCTTAAGAGGTCCCTCTAACAGGAAAATCCATGGTAATATGGCTAAAAATAATGCCTTATAGCACAGATGAGGAACAAGGAAAAGCGGAATTCATGTGATGCTTCCTTAACAGGGGACTCCACCATAATGTGGATAGAAAAGAAATGGCTTATATTATAGCTGGGGAAGATGAAAAAAATGGAACACATGAGAGACCTGTAGTGAGGTAGTCAGCTAGACCAGGATAATGAGCTTAGAAGCTACTTCTCCGCCATCTAGGTGTTTCTTCCTGCCCACCTGTGACTCTCACCTATCACCTGAGAGAGGGTAGTGATGCATTATGCAAACCCCCCCCCCACAAGCCCCTATAAATGTTTATGAAAAGGAAGGGCTGGCTCTCTTGGTCAGGTACCCCTGTTTCTCTGGTACTCTGACCCTGGGTCATCCCAGGACAGGTATCACCTGGGCATGCTCCCTGTTTGTATTACTCACCCTTAGTTTACTGCTTGAATGGGACAATGAAGATAGCAATGTTAAGATGCTTTGTATTTCTAGTTTGTGAGCTGTCAAGAGACCCAGAAGAGGTGAGGCCTAGCACTGGTGTAGTGTGGGAAGAGAGGGCAGGAGTAGGGGGAATGTCTGTGCTTTGTAAGTGTTTCTAGGTTGTTTAGTGCATGTCTCAGATAACTTTGGAAAATGTTGGAAAAGCTGGGACATGTATCTTCAGCTTATTGGATGGACATCAGGATAATGACCATTTGTTCCTCTTGGGTTTATGACTGACTGCAAATTCTTGTGATTTGCTATTTCTAGTGGACCCTGTTACCACCAAATTTGGTTAATAAAGACTCCTTAATGTCTGGTGTGAACTCGCTCAAACCCAGTACTGTTTCTTTTAAAACTTCACTTCAAAGGAATTTCTCCAAAAACAAATGAAAATTCTTGATTTCCATAGTACCTGGTTTTGGGGTAAAAGAAGTATTAGTTGACATGGTATTGATTAACCAATATGGTAATAGGAAAATGCAGTTTGTTAACCACAACCTGTGACTTCTTCATAGGCCTTTCAATTTTGGTTTATAATCAACCATGTTCTATACATCTTAAAATGGCTATAGATTGCTATTCAGGTGCCTCGTGCCCATTTTCATTTTAGCATCAGGTCATTTATAGTGTTGAAGTATGATTTTGCTGAACTTGGTTTTTTTTTTTTGGGTGGTCTGAACTGGCTTATATCTCTAACAAGACATGTGTGAACAGTTTAGGTGTAAAACATATTTTTTTGAGGGGTGTGCAGAGAAATCTTCGATACCCCAGTGAGGCGTAACTAATCTTTGTGTCCCACCTAGTGAGGTATGAGTAAATCCACGCTGGCCATTTTCTGTCTGATTCTAATTCTAAGTTTACCTTGTTGTTTATCTATTCTAGGTTTTTTTTTTTTTAATATTTTATATGATTATTTGTTTGTTTGTTTTGAGGGGTTTCCGGAGCGATCCTGATGGTCATTGCGAGGGAGGGTGGGGATCCAGTGCTGGAACTAGGCCAGAATCAGAAAAATCTTCCCTCCCTGGTCCCGAAGGAAGTTTATTATTATTCTTTTGCTTCTGCGGACCGCTCATGGCTCCTGGTTGTCATTCCAATGACACTGGTTTCTGCAGGGCAGTGTTTGGACTTCTCCCATTCCCTGCAGAAGCTCTAGATTAGGGTGGGTGACCTCAGAGTTCTAGGCCTCCGAAGTTACTCCAATTCCCCGTGGTCTCCTTGGAAGTTGGGATATAGTCTTTGTTGCTCATATTGATAGTCTGTGGTGAAGATCTGGGAGTCTTCAGGGTTGGGATCCAAACCTCCTCCTGTCCACCTGATCCACTCTGGAGCAACCCCCTGCTCCATGCATATGACCTCTTGTTAAGAGGCTGTCAGGATTGCCCCCAACTCCCCCCACATACCTTTGTAGATTTACTATTGTCTAATGCTGACTCAAGTCTGTTGTCTATGAGTTATCACATTTGATCTTGATAGGCTGCATTACACATTATCCTCACACTTTTTAGGGGCATTGAAGAATCCTCTGCATTCTCTCCCCATCATGGAGTAAACAGGGTATTAAGAGTGTTTTAGGTTTTACACATTTTTTATGTAGATCATAAGCAGTCTGACATTAATTGTGAATTTATAGATTACATCACACTGTATTATTGCATTAAATACATGCTGATAGATTGGAATAATGTTACAATATACAGGTACTATCTTCCAGATTGACATCTTTTCATCTCATACAAAGGGAAACATGTGGTATTTAACCTTTTGCGATTGATATATTTCTCTTAACATTATGAATTCCAGTTCGGCCAATTTGGCCAAAAAAACACTGCATTTCCTTTTTTCTAAAGCTGAGTAGCATTCTATGAGTAGATGAACATAGCATGTCTTTTAAACACAAGAGGACAGAGCCAAGTGTCAAAAGCCTCCCATAGCTCAGCATCGTGAAGAGAGCAGGCCTAAGCAAAGCTGTTGTGCACTAGTCCCGGGTTTCTGCAGCTGACATCAATTCATAAAGTGTGAGGGGAAATTAGGAAGCATGGTACTATCCCAAATATCCTGCAATGTTGCCCATTGGCATGGCTCATTACCCACTCACAACTTGATTCATGTAGAATGTCCTTTTCCAAGTACATGTATGCTGTTGCTTGACCCAAGAATTGAAATCTCCCTAACTCTTACACTCATTGACCCATACATAGAAGTCAGCACCACATTTCCAAAGCCAAAGATTTCTGCCAGCCCTGCTTCAGGCAAGTTAGGATTACTTTTCACACATGTAAGCACTACATTGAGGCGATGTCATCTGGAAAACATTAGTAATCTAGCACAATCATTTACACAGGTAGATTGAGTGAAGCCTTTGTCCTAATTCATTGGCAAGAAAGCCAGGCTTCTGCCATTCTTGGGATTCATTTCTTTGATTTACGTCTTGTTACTCATATGTATTTTTATATTTTTAATAGAAATTGTGGATATACTTTAGCATGGTCCACATGTCCCAGTTTACCAGCTGCTCTGTGTCAGTGGGTTGTTGGGAAGCAACTGGGTCAATGGTGAGACGTGTTGCTGAGGTAAAAGGCAGCATATAGTGATGTCACAATGGCTCTGTATGAGATGTGGTGGAGCGAGATAGTGCTTAGTCTGGACATTTCCTCTCAAGCGTTCAGAGGAACAACAGGCTTCAAATCATTCAGCGGAACCAGGGGACAGCAATCAAGTTGCTCAGAGGAAGTGGAGACAGAACTCCTTCCAGGTTTGAAAGATGTGCTGTGAGCGGCGATCTCTGAGCCCAGACATTCTCGTGGAAACTCCAGAAGGGCACCAGCTATTCCTAGAGGATACTCACCTAAGGTCTGTGATTGAAGAAGAGGCCTTTAAGCTTTTATCCCAGCACTCCTTGCTGGACAGACCGTCTTCTCCTAGCGATGGATTCAGTCACCAGGAACAGAATAACCAGCATGTTCTGGGGTTTCCTAGAAAACTTTGGCAAATAGTGGAAAGCCCTGAATTCAAATCGATTTGGTGGGGCGAAGGAGGAACCTGCATCGTGATAGATGTAGAACGATTTCAGACAGAAGTTTTAGAGATGAAAGGCCATTTCAGAATCTTTGAAACGTGCAACATGAAGAGCTTTGTGCGACAGCTTAACCTTTATGGATTCAGGAAGATGCAGTCAACCTTTCAGAGATCGGCTTCCCTATTCCACTTTATGCCGGAATGTCATGATGTCTTAGGGACAAGCAAGGTGATTCAGATTTCCAACCCTTTGATTCCAAGTGAATACATAGGATGCATGTATGGTGTTCAGTTTTTGTAAAGGATCCAGATTCTTGAAAGATGCTTTCAAATTTAACATGGAATATTTAGTTTCCTGTTGTTGCTGTCGTTGTGGGAGAGGTTATTATTCACAACTTCAATATCATTGTGCATCTTCAATATCGTTGTGCATTTTCTGTGTTGTGCAACACAGTCACGTTGGTGTGCTGTGTGCAGGAATCTCCTTTTTCTTTTTCTTTTTCTTTTTTGCCACTTTAGCAATCTTTAACCAAACTGTGCTTTAATGAACAAAGCATAGGCAACTAATACCAATAACAATATCAGAATAATCTCTCTCTCCCTCTCTCTAATTCTCTCTCTACCCAAAACGGTGTGTGTGTGTGTGTGTGTGTGTGTGTATGCATAGCTGCTGTAAGGAGAATTTGTTATGATAATAAGACTTTCTGAACATAAGATTACACCAATAATTGCACCCAAAACATTCAATACATGGCTTATGAAACACTGATACAAATTGCTACGCAAAATTTTCCACTTACCAAATATCTTAGCTCCTTGACAGACCCTGTCTGATTTTCAGAGGAAGAAACACCTGTACCTGTGTGTGTATTCAGCTACATTAACCATGATTAACCATGATTCCACATGAGTAGGAAAGCCGAGCATAGCTGTCATGCATCTCTGCAGTTGCTAGTTAGCACAGTTTCTCTTTGCCACAGGTTCACTTCTCTCCTAGCTAGAAATATTGCTGATGCATGTTTAATTTTGTTGCAGTTGTATTTCTTCCATCACCCACATTTCAAACAAGGCTGTCCTCAGCTCTTACGACACGTTCTAAGAAGAGTGAGCATTAAGAAGAAATACCAGCCATTGGAATCCTCACTTCAAAATCAGCCCAATGAGTCACCTCGAGCACAGGAAGTTTTAGCAAAGAATAATGAAAATGCAAGTGTTGTTCCACGGAACAGCACCAGTCTTGGAAACTATGCATGCTTTGGTGCATCATCTCACAGATGCAGTCCACCTGTAGCTGAGAACGTGGCACGTGAACCTGGAGCAATACGAGGGGCCTTATCAGCTTCATCATCATGTTATGCCTTAGGAGCAGTCATCAAGGACACACTCACACTTGCAATTTCTCCTCAGTTCACGCCGAGCCAGTTGGTCTCACATGCTCAACATCCTTATTCTAGAGCCTCTCTCATGAATGTTGTTTCAACCACACATTCTTACTTGCAGAACGACACAAGGATTCCACTCTACACTCATCCTTACCCAATGATGCTGCAGCCATCAGGGTTCCCCCTCACATACCGGGAATTCTGGTCCCATCAACAATCATCTCATCCCCCATTCCTGGCAGGCAATCCACACATCCCCATGAGAATGATGCCACCGCCATCTTTTGCTTGCCCTCTTACTCATTTCCAAAATGACCCCACTAACACTACAAAATGACCATGAAAACTGCTGTTACATTCCCTCTGTGGAAGCAGTTCATAAAACTTCGCCAGTGGGTGAATGCTGCAAATAATACACTTGCATAATTTTGCAAATAAAACATCAATGCATATGCTTCATGGCTTATGTATTTCATTCTCAACATGCTATTGGGATGCAACAACATGGGATATTGCCAGGGAATAGCCTGAAATTCATGCTGAGTGTTCAACATGGATAAGAGAACAAGTAACAACTTCCATACTTCTTACAAATGTGGCACTACTTACAGAAATCAGATGAGTACCTCCTTTGTCAAAGTAAGAAGGAGGGCAATGGTTGTTGGCATTGTGGTTAGGTATCAGCAAAAGCTGTGACTGGGTAGGACATGGGTCCATCATAATTCTTGGCTCAGGCAACCTGCCCCTCAACCCTGCCTGCTTCTCTGATATGCCTGCCCTATCTGACTAATTCACAGATTCTGCGGAGATTTAAGTGGACAGATGCATGCCAGTGTTGAGGTGGTACGGGTTCTTACAGCCTCGGGATAATTTTGGAAATGTGAAATGGAATGATTTGATACTCCAGCTCATACCTTTCTCCTGCTGTAATAACTGGAGAAGATACAAGTGCAAAAGCAGCTCATCCTTTTCAATTTCCCCTCACAAATTCTGCAAGGGAAGAGTCTGAGTGTGTATAACTCTACTCTTTGGAGAGATCCTGGCTTCAGACACTCTTACTGTCCAGTCAATCCCGATAGTGAAGCCATATCATGTGCCTAATGAATGTGAACACCCTCATCCAGGCATGGCATTTCTAAATTCAGGGCAAGGCCAGGGTCTCTGAGAGGGAGCAATGTGTCTCAGACACCAAGGTGTGGTGAGGGCATATTAGCATCCGGACAGCCTTGCATCTAGTAATTCAGGTTTTCAGTAGAGACACACTGCGACAGTTCCTTGTGTGCAGTATCTTAGAGTACACATCAGAGTGAGCCCTGCTGAGAATCTACAGAGCACAGAGATGAGTGTGGTAAGCATTGGCCAAGAGTGGTATAAAATCTATGACATTTTGGTGATAAATTTTTTTATAACACGGTTGTTATGAGTTAAATGGGTTCCCAACAGTTTGTCCACTTCATTCTCCCCCATTTTGCCATCCAAAGCTTTTTCTCTAATGTCCAGGCAAGGTGGAGAATTCTGGTAGCAGATGCAACCTTTGCTTTCTGCTCTAAGGGTATCATGTCATGGTACCCTACTACCATATTGAGAAGGTAGATTGAACTGTTCCTTTGCTTGTCTACGTTTTATTGAGGAGTAGCTATGCATATTTTATAGCTGTGTATTTCATGTCCTGGGAATATGCAACATTTAAGCATCCCTGTGTGGGATTTAGACATCCCATCTGGTTCTGCTGAATCCACTTTCTGATGTATTATTCAGGTGGAGAATGTGATGTCTTCTGAAGGATTTTGCACTTGTGTTCATAAGAAATATTGGTGTATGGTTGCTTTGATGTTGTCCTTCTTTCCAGTTTTGATATTAAGGTGATGATGGAAGGAATTTTGAAGGATTGTCTTTCTGGCTGCTGTTTTGTTGGTCTTGTGCAGCATTCAGACAAGTTTGTCCTGACTCATTTGTAGGAACTGAGCAGTGTGCACATGCAGGCCTTGAGTTTTCCTTGTGGGTGCAGGGAGGATTCAATTCCTCACTCGCACTCTACCTTGACAATAGAACCATTGACATTTTTAATTATGTCATTACTATGATGTGGAGATTTTTCCTTTCCAGAAATTTCCTCTGATTTGCTGCCTTGTGCCTGCTTGCAATCATTCCTGCTTGTTCAATGTATGTCTGGGTCACCGTGTCCTTGCTGCTGCCTATTTTACAGATTCATGTTCCTTTTCCCATTCTGAAGTGTGTCCCTAATGGAGTAAGGATTGTACATATTCACGAGATTTGACTCATTGACCCACTGATAGTATAAGTTGTTTTTTGTCACTCTATTTGTATCACACCTGGCCTGATTTTATTGGTTGTATTTGCTAGTCTTGTGTTTGTTTACTTCAGCTCTTTCAGATGGAGAGATGGCCTAATGTCATGGACATGTCTAGGTTTGCTGTGGGCTCTGATTACATACGTATTTTTGTACTGCCATAAATACGTCTCTGAGGTTGTACATGGTCTATTGATATTTAGGAGTTATTTTCTTCCAGGAATATTTCTTTATAGATTACCTCACAATTTTTGTAACTCAGTTTTCATTCATCAGCATGAGGTTTAGATTCTGATCATTTGTATGCTGGGTTATTTTCTTCTTTTTTACCTAACCGTCTGCAGTTTCAATACATGCTGCTCAGAGAAGCTGGTAGGTTTTGATATTTTAAACAAACCCAGTCTTGTTTTGTGCCAGCGAATATTGGCATTTACACACGTATTGATAGAACACAATTTATTTGTAATCCAAGCACACACACATGTAAAATCTGGGGCTGTTTTAAGTTACTGACGACAGTGGAGGATTACATCATAAATGAAATAAGTGTGATACATTAGCTTGAAATCAGCTGTATGGGAGTTCACAGTTTTCAGTAATGTGGAAGCAGCACTGGCTATTTCTCAAAACAGAAGGTTTCTCTAGTTGTGTCATTCATCTTGCAACGTTCGCTGCATCAAGTAAAGCTTTCTGAACATTGGGTAATCCCCTTCATTCATGCAGAGCATATTTGAACTCATGGCTCTGGACCATTTTGCTTTATGGAAGCTTTGTGTTGTAACTGTTTATTTTTCATCCTAAATTTTCTTGGAAGAAAGTCCGTGGAAAAACCCATGTCTGACATGTTCTTGAGAGCAGCAGAAGACTTCATTTCTTTTTCAATGAAATGGAAAAGGATTCATGAATGTAGTGTTGTTTAAACTAAGTAATGCTTAATTGAAAATCATCTGGCAGGTGAAATAAATAAGAAGAGGCCATATGCAAATCTGTATCCAAACACAGAGTCATCCATACAGTGTCTTCTAAAACATTTGTTGTTGCTGCACACCAGTGATGAAATACAACTCCTGCTGCCCTGCAATCAACTGAGATAAAGGAGTCATGGACAGCATCTTCTAGACAGCCACTACATTGAGAAAAGTCAAAGCACTTGTGCTCTGATTGAATATGCATGAGTTGGCTTATTGGCATTGCCAATGTAACATCTGCTATTCATAGTGGGCAGAGTATTGTAATCTACATCTTTGAGCAGAAGATATTCTCTGTGTCACATCTAAGATCTTCAAGGTGCCTCCACCTACACTATTGGGTTTTCAGGTCCAGCGGATGCCCGCCACTTCACTACCGTGGTAGTTGTCCAAAGGCAGCATAGATTGATGCAGATGCAATCATGTACGTCACCTAAAAATCATGAATGGATTTATCATGAATTCAATATTTCTGTTAGGAGATTGCTGTTTTTCCATTAGGTACAGAGGTTACTTACCCCTGCACATTTCCCTTCAAAGGAACATAGGGTATCTGCTCTATACTTCCCTTCCAGTTGTGTGCACTTTTCTTTCTGTACTCAGCAAATATCTAGTTGGTGCTGTTCAACCAATTGAGCCAATATGCCTCTTTGTATTGCAGAACATACACCACCTGCATTCTGTTATATCATTGAAATGAAACAATGTGCTCTTCATCTTCTTGCATAACACTCCCACTCTTTGCTTCTATTACCCTCATGCCTTTACGTGAAGATAATCGACATTAGCATCAGTTTATGATGCTTGTGATTATTCAGTACATCTGTGTCCTTGGCATCTATAATCAGCTTTTGTATAGCTGGTGAGTTGAGATGTTTCTACCCACTTCTGATTCCTAGGGCCACTATTATTTCAGCTTCTTTGATAAGTGAGGTTTTATTGAACACTACCAATCCTGTGTGCAATTTCTTTCTTTCAGTTGCTGCATTACGTCCCTCCTTTCTCACATGGGATTTGGCTTTGAAATGTGTCATCAGCTGTAGGTCTTGTTTCATGTCCCATGAATGTAGACTAGGCTCACATCTATGCAATTTAGGGTCTTTCCTTGGCATGTCACCATGGAAATTTTGGCAATAAAGTGCTGAGATGAAAATACATTTGGTCAGGCCCAGCGTGGTGGGCTGGTGGCTAAAGTCCTTGCCTTAAACACTCATGGGATCCCATCTGATTGCTGGCTCTAATCCCTACAGCTCTGCCTGCCATCACACTCCTTGCCATGGCCAGGAAAGGCAATTGAGGATGGCCCAGAGCCTAGGGACCCTGCATCCATGTAGGAGACCTGGAGGAGTTTTCTGGCTTTTGGCTACAGATGGGCACCATAACCAGCCATTGTGGTCACTTGGGGAGTGAATCATCAAACAGAACATCTTCCTCTTGGTCTCCCATCCTGTCTGTGTATCTGACTTTGCAATAAAATTAAATAAATGTTAAAACAAAGAAATTTACTTGCTCAATCCTATCCTGATTTGTTTGTATAAGCTACTCTTGGGTACACTTTGTCAAGGTGGAAACATCCTTAATAATCACAAATAGCTCTTCTGATCCTATGTGTCTTGCAACCTCATGAATCCAAACACATATTTAAAATGTCCAACTAAAATGCCCCTTATATTTGGGGAGATGACTTTTCTAAACTCTGCACGGCATTTTGAAGAGATTCAGGTTTTTCTTATTCACTTATCTATTTATTTCCTTGCTTACTTACTTTAGATATTCTTCCTAGTTCAATACTCTTTAGCAAATATGTGGAAAATTGCATCAACTTCATCCTCCAAACCATGGGTTACAGATATGGAATTCTTTTTATTTTATAAGATTTATTTATTTTTATTACGATGTCAGGTATACAGAGAGGAGGAGAGACAGAGAGAAGATCTTGCATCCGATGGTTCACTCCCCAAGTAAACGCAATGGCTCGTGCTGTGTTGATCCAAAGCCAGGAACCAGGAACCTCTTCTGGGTCCCAAAGCATTGGGCTGTCCTCAACTGCTTTCCCAGGCAATAAGCAGGGAGCTGGATGGGAAGTAGAGCTGCTGGGATTTCAACCGGTGCCCATATAGGGTCCAGGCGTGTTCAAGGCGAGGACTTTAGCCACTAGGACACGCCTTCCGGCCCAGATGTGGGATTCTTAATCAAAGCTTTTTCTGTTTTTTTTTTTTTTTTTTTTTTTTTTTTTTTAAGATTTATTCACCCTATTACAAAGTCAGATGTGCAGAGAGGAGAGACAGAGAGGAAGATTCTCCGTCCGATGATTCACTCCCCAAGTGAGCCCCAACAGGCTGGTGCACGCCGATCTGAAGCCGGGAACCTGGAACTTCTTCCGGGTCTCCCATGCGGGTGCAGTGTCCCAGTGCATTGGGCTGCCCTCTACTACTTCAAATCGTATAAATCTTTCACTTTTTCTGGTTTTAATGACATTTCTTTTGTAAAAGTGTTTGTGTCTAGTTGGGAATGATTATGCTTAGTAAAATAATCGATTCCCAAATGAGAAAAATTACTGAGAGAATGACACATACACCAACAGCAGACAAGCATAGAGAACCAAAAACATAGCACTACCATTGTCTACAAACCCTATTGCAGTAGAGTTAGAAAAATAAACGTGAATTGTCTCCTACGTAAAGTAATAAACCACTTCATAGGATTTGATTCCTGGCATGGTCTAATACAATTCTACATGATGGGATTACGTGTAGAAACAAAATTCCTCAACAACACAGATTTCACTTGATGCCTGTGCTGTTCCTCACTCATCATCCTAAGTGGAGTTTTGCAATTTAACAGGACCCTGGTTCTGAGAAGCAGTAACATCCTAAACATGAAGACATGAAAAGGCACATTTTTCTTGCATTTTAAGACCTGTTCCAGGTCAAGCCATCTAGACCTGAGATATATTTCCTGATACAAATTGAGACATTTCCATATTTGCTAAACAACTAGCAACTTGCATGTGTTTCTGCTGAACCGAACAGTAACTTGGAAAGCAATTGTAAAGAAATCTTCTTTACCTAGAGCATGAGGAAACATCAACACCAGGCTCCACACAACAAATGAACCGAACTACAGCTCAACATCCATGCTGCTAGAGCTATTGGGCAAGACTGATCCATTGAAGGAACTGAAGACAGAGAGGAGAAATTAAATCTATGCCTGTTCTCAAATGACATGATGCTGTATAGAGCAGAACCAAATGGACAAATCACAAGGCTCTAGGCCCTCAGAGGAGAATTGGGTGGGTTGATTGGGTAACAAGTCAATGCATAAAAATCAATGCTCCTAGTGTATGCAAATAAGTCTAAGCTGAGAAGTAACTTTTATGCGCAGTCACCTTTGAATTAGCAGAGAAACTTGAAAACCTTCTCTTAAGCCTAAAGATGGCTAAGTCCTCTAGGATGGAAGTACAGAAACTTTAAAAATCCAAAGTACAAGATGACATTTAAGCTGTACAAATGCATCATATGCCAGTGCTGCAGGCTCAACAATATTAAAACGTCCTCCTGACAGGCTGTACTAAACAGATTCAATTGGATTCCAGTGACATCGCAACAACATCCTTTTCAGAAACAGACATGAATCCATCATATGCAATGTTCTGATGAAGAATGAACACAATGCTGGAGGAATCACACTTCCAGACTTCCAGGTACACTGTGTGGTCAAGGCAATCCAAGTAATCAGGAGTTGGCACTGAAACACAAACAATCAAAATGGAGTAGAAAAGAAGCCACAGTAGTGAGTGCACACATATACAGTTAACTAATATTCGACCAGAAAAACAAAAATTGACCCAAAAATTTGGGTCACTTGCAGAAATGCCTGAATAACTGGATGGTGTTCTAACAGGGGTGTAATAAGGCCCCCACTTCTCTGTTCATCAACCTGAGCCGTAACATTATTAAGATGCTAGACAGAGGGAGGAAGATGGCCGATGGCAGATAGCTGGTGTAGGTTGGAGAAGGGAAAGAGGGGAACCGATCCAGCAGAGAAACAGGCTAGGAAACAAAAAATTGTAGGGAGAAGAGCGAGAAGGTCACTGGAGCTCACTAAAGCAAGAAGATCTACACGACGTGAAGGAACAGCCGCAAAAAGTGGGAAAAAAGATACAGCACGCTGCGGGGAAATTGGTGAGTTACGATCCCAGGCAGGGGGAAGGTGGCACAGACTCAACCGTCCCAAGGACAGAGGCGGATAGAAGGATAGGAGCCCACACCGACAGGGGCACCAGTCCTCTGGAGGGCAGGAGCCCCAAGAGGAGGCTACTGGACTGATCACTGGGGGCATCATCCTCTGCAGAAGTGGAGGAAAGCAGGGAAGATTTCCCAGAGGTGCGCCTCTCAGCTGCTCAGCATCTTTGGGAGAGTGCAGAAGGAACAGGAGCAGCGCTGTGGGACTGGGGCTCAGAGATCCCTGTATCGGCTCCGAACTGTGGACTGGCTCCTTTCAGCGGATCCTGTTGCTGGGCTCGGCCTGAGATCAAGAGGCTGGACAATGCTCAGGAGGGACCTCATGTCCTGGGCGGAGGAGCAGACTAGTGCTGGCACGTCTGCATGCCCCTCACAGCTCTGTGCCTCTCGGGAATCCACTTCCACCCTTGAGAGAGTGCAGCTTAGGAAGTGGCTTCTCTGGGGTGGAGTCCCATGCTGGGCACAGCTGGAAAGGCCTGACCTGAGTGGGCTCAGCGGAATTGGCCAGACAGGTTCTCCCAGCAGGAGCCTGCTTGGAAAGACCTGCCTGCAATGTCAGTGGAGCAATGCCTCTGAGTAGGAATCCCGGAGAGCGCAGTTCGGCACTGGGACCAGTGGAGATTTCTAGCCCAGCCCAGCCCGGAGTTGGGGATTTCAGGCTTCAACCAGCAGGGGCCACTGCTGTGCTAACCTAAAGCCCTGAAGGAGAGTCTCGGCTCAGCACTGAGGCAGAAACCCCGCTGTGCTAGCCCTGTGACCCAGAGCTGAGGTGTGCTTAGCAGTAGGGCACCGCCTTTGAGAGGGAGCCACAGGGGAAGGGGCCTGGCGTTAGGGCTGGCCCACAAAGCCTCCTGACCCAGCTTTGGGCTGTGATCTACAGACCCTGAAAGTAGCTGGTGACTCAGGCAGTACGCTCTGCTGGGCTCAGCCAGAGATCCCAAACCAGAGCTGGCTCACTGAATCGACGCTAAAATCCAAAACAACAAGAAGCAAAAACCCAATGAGGAGAAGATCAGAAAAAATCAATGACACAGAGGAAAGATCAAGCACTCCCTCCCAATACAACCAAAAACTAATCCCAATATCTGACATGAAAGATGAAGACATAGAGGAAATACCAGATAAGGACTTTAAGAAACTAGTGATGAAATTCATCAGAGACAGTGAGAAGCACTGAGAAGAGTCCAAGGTATTTGAAAACCATGTCACTGCAGAAATAAACCAAGTCAAAAAGGGAATCCTCGATATAGAGCACAAAATTGAAAGCCTAACCAACAGAATGAACACAGCAGAGGACAGAATATCAGAATTGGAAGACAATCAGAATAAAAGGCAGCAGCTCATCAACCAGTAGGAGACAAATCTTGAGAAAGCCAATAGGTCCATACAGGAAATGAAAGACCACCACAAAAAATCAAATATTAGAATAATAGGCCTTCCCGAAGGAGTGGAAAAGGAGACAGGCTTGCAATGGGTGCTCAAGAAGATAATAGAGGAGAACTTCCAGAACACTGGAAATATAAATCCAACACAAATCCAGAAAGAACAAAGAACCCCCAGTAGATATGATCCAAACAGATCATCACCCAGACATGTGGTCCTCAAGCTACCCTCAAGTGAACATAAGGAAACTATTCTAAGACAAGTAAGAGAGGAAGGAAAATCAGAATCACACTCGACCTATCAGAAGAAACTCTCCAAGCAAGGAGAGAATGGGGTAAAACCTATCAAATCCTGAAACAAAACAACTGCCAACCAAGAATAATGTACCCAGCAAAGCTCTCATTTGTATTTGAGAATGAAATCAAATACTTCAACAGTAAAGAGAAACTCGAAGAACACATCAACATGAAACCAGCTTTGGAAAATGTCCTCAGGAAGGTGCTAAACCCAGAGAGAAAAAATACAAACCAAAATCAAAGATGGCAAATGGGAAGACCTCCCCACTGAAACCCATACAAGGAAAGTCAACCAGTCAGAAACTCTAATAGTCGCATATACACACTTGCACACTTACACACACTCATGGCAGGCCAAAATCACACACTCTCAATATTGTCTCTAAACAAAAATGGACTAAACTCACCAATCAAAAGGCATAGATTAGCGGAATGGATCACCAAACAGCACCAACAATCTGTTGCCTACAAGAGACACATCTAACCAGAAAAGCCTGTAAGAAATTTAAAGTGAAGGGATGGAAAAAGACATTTCATGCCAATGGACAAGAAAAAAAGGCTGGCGTAGCTGTCCTAATCTCAGATGACCTAGACTTCAAGCTGACAGACATCAGAAAGGACAGAGAAGGACATTATATATTGGTGAAGGGTCTGATCCACCAGGAAGTAATTACAATCGTGAACATATATACACCTAATTCCAATGCACCTAGCTACATGAAGCAATTACTTACAGAATTAAGGGGAGACATAGATATACACACAATAATAGTGGGTGATCTTAACACTCCGCTAACAACTATGGACAGATCAACAAAACAAAAACTCAACAAAGAAACAACAGAGCTCATACAAACATTAGAACAACTGGACTTAGTAGACATCTATAAGACTTTTTATCCTAAGACCACAGATTATACATTTTTTTCAACAGTGCATGGCTCCTTCTCCAGGATCGACCACATGCTAGGACACAAAGCAAATCTAAACAACTTCAAAAAGATAGGAATCATACCATGTACCCTCTCAGACCACCACGGAATGAAACTGGAAATCAGCAATTCAAAATGCCCAAGGAAATACAGAAACTCTTGGAGGTTGAACAATATGCTATTGAAAGAACAATGGGTCAGGAAAGAAATTAAAGATGAGATCAAAAAATTTATGGAAACCAATGAAAACCCTGACACAACATTCCAAAACTTGTGGGACACTGCCAAAGCAGTGCTACGGGGTAAATTCATCGCAGTTGGAGCTCATGTCAAGGCCCAAGAGAGGCGCCAAATACAGGAACTAACCACACACCTCCAGGAATTGGAAAAGCAGCAGATGAGCCCCACACACAATGGGAAACAAGAAATCATCAAAACGAGGGAGGAAATCAACCACATAGAAATAAAAAAAAAACACATACACAAAATCAATGAATCAAAAAGCTGGTGTTTTTCAAAGAGAACAAAATAGACACCCCGCTGGCCCGACTGACAAAGAAAAAACAAGAGAAAGCAAGAATTAACACCATCAAAGATGAAAAAGGCAACATAACAACAGACATTACAACCATTAAGAACATAATTAGAAATTACTACAAAGCACTGTACCCCAACAAATCAGAAGACCACCAAGAAATGGAAAAGTTCTTAGACTCACACAACTTGCCAAAACTTAGCCCAGAGGCAACAAACGAACTGAACAAACCCATAACTGAAGCAGAGATTGAATCAGTGATTAAAGACCTCCCAACAAAGAAAAGCACAGGCCCAGATGGCTTCACTGCAGAATTCTACAAAACATTCTGAACAGAACTAACCCCAATCCTCTACAAGCTCTTCAAAACAATAGAAAAGGAAGCAACTCCTTCCAAACTCATTCTATGAAGCCAACATTACCTTAATCCCAAAACCGGACAGAGATCCTACAGAGAAAGAAAACTACAGATCTATCTCTCTGATGAACATTGATGCTAGGATACTCAACAAAATCCTAGCCAATAGAATTCAAAATATCATCCGACAGATCATTCATCCAGATCAAGTAGGATTCATCCCTGGAATGCAGGGGTGGTTCAACATAAGGAAATTCATAAATGTGATACACCACATCCCAAAAATTGAAAAACAAGAAACACATGATATTATCAATAGACGCAGAAAAAGTTTTTGACAAAATCCAGCACAAGTTTCTGCTAAAGACCCTAACCAAGATAGGCATAGACGGAAAAATTCACAACATAATCAAAACAATATATGAAAATCCCAACGCCAGCATCATACTGAATGGAGAAAAACTAGAACTCTTCCCACTGAAATCTGGAACAAGACAGGGATGTCCGCTTTCTCCACTGCTAGTCAACATAGTTCTAGAGGTACTCGCTGAGGCAATAAGACAAGGAAAAGAAATCAAAGGAATCCAAATGGGAAATGAAGAAGTCAAGCTTTCACTATATGCAGATGACATGATTCTTTCTATGGAAGAGCCAAAAGGCACAACACAGAGACTACTAGAACTCATACGTGCGTTCAGTAGAGTGGCAGGGTACAAAATGAATGAACAAAAATCAACAGCCATTGTGTATGCAAACAACCCCACGTTGGAAAAAGATCTAACCAGCAAGACACCACTCAAAATAACAGCGAAAAGTATGAAGTATCTGGGAATAAACTTAACCAAAAATGTAGGAGACCTATTTGAGGAAAACTACAAACTACTGAAAAAAGAAATTGAACAAGACCTCGAAAGATGGAGTAACATCCCGTGCTCCTGGATAGGTAAAATCAATATCACCATAATGTCTATATTGCCAAAAGCAATATAAACATTCAACGCAATTCCAATCAAATTGCCAAAAACTTTCTTCACGGAACTGGAAACAATGATCCAAAGGTTCATCTGGAAACACAAAAAACCACGAATAGCTAGAACCATTCTGAAGAACAGGAAGTTAGCAGGGGGAATCACAGACCTGGACCTCTGGACATACTACAGGGCAGTGGTTATCAAAACAGCCTGGTACTGGCACAAAGATAGAGAGGAAGATCAATGGAGCAGAATAGAAATACCAGATGGGAACCCACACAGATACAGTCAAATAATCTTTGATAAAAGGACAAATAATAATCCTGGCAAATGGGAAGGTCTGTTCAATAAATGCTGTTGGGACAACTGGTTGATAGCCTGTACAAACAAAAAGATAGACCCACATCTCTCACCATATACTAAGATCAAAACTAAATGGATAAAAGATCTAAACCTACATCCAGAAACCTTCAAACATTTGGAAGAAAATGTTGGAGATACTCTGCAATATCTAGGGGTTAGGTCCCTACTTCCTAAAAAGGACACCAAAAGCAGTAGAAATCGAGACCAAAATAAACAAATGGGACCTCATCAAACTAAGAAGCTTCTGTACAGCAAAGGAAACAATCAATAAAGTAAAAAAGCAGCCCACAGTATGGGAGAAGATATTTGGGCACGACATAGGTGAGAGAGGACTAAACTCCAGAGTATACAAAGAATTACAAAACAGCCAAAACACCAAAATAAACAAGCCACTCAAGAAATGGGCATGAGAAATGGGCAGACATTTCACAAAAGAACAATCCCAAATGGCAAAAAACATATGAAAAAATGCTCAAGCTCCCTGGCAATAAGGGAAATTCAAATTAAAACATCAATGAGATACCACCTAACGCCAGTAAGGGTGGCCCACATGAAAAACACCAACAACACTTGCTGGCGAGGTTGCGGGGGAAAAGGGAACCCTACTCCACTGCTGGTGGGGCTGCAGGCTGGTGTAGCCTCTATGGCAATCAGTATGGAGAATATTCAAACAATTCAAAATCGACATACCGTATGACCCAGTTATAGCACTCCTAAGAATATATCCAGAACACTTGTTTTATGAGAAACCAACATGCACTCCTATGTTCATAGCAGCACAATCAGTAATTGCAAAAACATGGAAATGACCAAAATGCCCATCAGCAGAGGATTGGATAAGAAAGCTATGGAATAGCGATGGAATACTACGCAGGTATTAAAAAAAACAAAATGCAGTTCTTTGTGGCCAAATGGGCCAAACAGGAAACCATAATGCTAAGGGAAATGAACCAATCCCAAAAGGTTAGATACCACATGTTTGCCTTAATTTAATATGATATGATGTTAAGCATATCATGTTATGTTATGGATAGCATGTCATTTGTAAAATATAAACTAAAATTGAACTGTGAATGGGGGTCACAGAGAGTGGTTAAGAAATCACATTTATTTTTAACATGTTGACTGCTCAATACCATGTCAATTAATTCCATAACGATGTTAATTGTTGCAGATGGTATATTAGTGCTTTTATTTGACCTGGAAGATATTCTGCTGTCTCTGCCCTCAGACCAGAGAGGGTCTTCCCAATAAGTAGTTGGACTTGTCTGGACTATGGGATGTTGGACTCTATGCTTGGCAAATACTTGCAGGGAGGGAATCTCAACTGAACTTGAACTATGGTTATGCAGCGGGGTGTAAGAACCCACCATGGGGGGAGAGTGGTGGGAGAATCCCAGATTCTATGTAATTACAACACAATGTGATTAATGAATAAATTTAATAAAAAAACATTATTTTTTTAAAGATTTATTTATTGTTATTGGAAAGCCGGATATACAGAGAGGAGGAGAGACAGAGAGGAAGATCTTCCATCCGATGTTTCACTCCCCAAGTGAGCCGCAAGGGGCCGGTACGCACCAATCCGATTCCGGGAACTTGGAACCTCTTCTTGGTCTCCCACGCGGGTGCAGGGTCCCAAAGGTTTGGGCCGTCCTCAACTGCTTTCCCAGGCCACAAGCCGGGAACTGGATGGGAAGTGGAGCAGCCGGGATTAGAACCGGCGCTCATATGGGATCCCGGGGCTTTCAAGGTGAGGACTTTAGCCGCTAGGCCATGCCGCCGGGCCCTAAAAAAAACATTATTAAGATGCTCAATCTCTGCTTGGGTCCATGTGATGGGTGTGGAATGCAACAAGTTGTGAAGAGTATTGTTCCATTGCAGGCTGGGCGACAAGCAATTTCCTGCAGCATGGCAGGCTGGGGTCCGTGCAGCAGGTGTGAATAATAAGGAGGCATAAATAGAGGAGCTCCCCTGCATGGCAGGGCCTGGGGGGCCTTCCAGCAAGTTGGCTGGGCCCAGCAGATTTTTCTCTGACCACCTTGACACAGTTGCATGGACTTTTTGCATGGATATTGAACCATACCACTAAGAATTTTATAGTCTGTTGAGGCATTATTTGCCCCTGCATGATGGCTTGAGAGTTAATGTGCTTATTAATGTTTTGGTAAATGGTCCTTTAACTGTGCACAGGATTACAATTAAGTCCATGCTATTTCTGCATACCTTATTGTGTGCCTACCCATTGACATAAAATCTGACCCAGGCATATAGCATGCCTTCTGGAAAAGGGCTGCACGACACTTTTACAAATTAATGGAAGTGATGGGAGTATGAGCTGAAACTGCTCTGTGACGCTAAAGACTATCCTATTACTGTGACCCTAAAAGCTGAGCTTGCAGGCCTAATGGCCAACTGTTGACAATGGCCCCAATCCCCATAAACCAAGGCCCCAGACTTTTAACCCATACATAATTCAAGATAGGGACATGGTTGTCCACGTGTTGCCAAGGATAGAGCCCAGGCTTGAGGAGAGCTTTTGGGGGCTGGTAAGCCAAAATAGGCAAGCAATGTGTAATCCTCCCTCATTCATCTCTCAAGCGGTTGTAAATTGTGCCCCACTCCACGACTCTATGTCATACTACCCCCTAAAGAAAACCTTGTACTGCTTCTACATAAATAAAGCAGACAGCTTTCTTGCATTGTCCACAATAATCTTATGATTGTAGTGGTCTGTCGCTTCAATCAACGCATATTTCATGGACCCTTATCGAGGTATTAACTCATCTGCAGCACGACTCTGGCATGGCAGGGTCCATTGGATGTCTCTACAATCATCTGAATGCAGCTACACCTCCCATTGCATGGTCAGTGGACAACCCTGCTGAAAACTCAGTAATCAATTTAATCCGTGCCATTTATCAACACAATTCCTTCGCTAGGTGTCACATCCACTGTTCCATATATGTGCTGTCAGAGCACTTGGTTTCCATGGCAGTGAGAAATGGCTTGGGTGCTGAAATTGTCTCTGGCTGTAGAGATTTCGGCGCCTTGAGTAAGGAGCTCCATATTTGGTTTCTGTGTGTGCTCAACCTGCTTCATTCCATCACACTTGGCTCAATGGGCATTGGAAGGGAATTGACCAAACGGGGTTTCCTAGATAGCTGCTAGCACAGATGAGGGTATGTGAAGTTCATGAGCCAGGTGGAGTTGTTTTGGCACTGGAAGAGCTGTGCTGCTGCTTCAGGCAGTTGCCATTCTCCACCACACTACCTTCCTTTGGTGTCACATCCATTGTTCCACATATGTGCTGCCGGAGCACTTGGATTCCATGGCAGTGGGAATTGGATTGCGGGCTGACTTGACTCTTGCAGTGTAGTTCCAGGGCCTTGAGTGAGAAGCTACATGTGTAGTTTTGTGCGGGTGCTCAACCTGTTTGTTTACATCACACTGGGCTCCATGGGCATTTGGCCGGTAGTGATGACACAGGGTTTCCTAGCTATCTGCTAGCACAGCTGATGGGATGTGAACTTCATGAGCCAGGTGGAGTTATTTTGGTTCTGAAAGAGCTGTGCTGCAGCATCTGGCAGTTACCATTCACCACCACAGTGAGTTCCCTAGGTGTCACATCCACTATTCCACATATGTGCCATATGGATTCAATGGCAGCAGGTAATGGCTTGGACGTTGAATTTGTCTTTGGTTGTGGAGTTTTGAACGCCTTGAGTGAGGAGCTACATGTTAGCTCAAAATGCTGATTCCATCAAACTGGGCTCAATGGGCATTGGACCTCAAGTGACGACAAAGGGTTTTCTAGATAGCTGCTAGCACAGCGGATGGGATGTGAAGTTAATGAGCCAGGTGGAGTTGTTTTTGCACTGGAAGAGCTGTGCTGCTGTTTCTGGCAGTTGCCATTCACCACCACACTGATTTCCCTAGGTGTTATATCCACATTCAGACTTACGTGCTGCCAGAGCACTTGGATTCCATGTCAGGTGGAAATGGCTTGGATGCTGAACTTGTATTTGGCTATGGAGTTTTGAGCGCCATGAGTGAGGAGCTACATGTTAGGTTTTTTTGTAAGAAAATTTATTCATTTTCTTACAGATTGCAATACACAGAGGAGGAGAGACAGAGAGAAAGATCTTCCGTGCGATCATTCACTCCACAAGATGGCTGTAACGGGATGATGCGCGCGAATATGAATCCAGGACCTGGATACTCTTCTGGTTCTACCATGCGGGTGCAGTGTCCCAATGCATTGGGCCATCGTCTACTGCTTTCCCAGGCCACATGCAGGGAGCTGGTTGGGAAGTGGAGCTGCCAGAAATAGAACCGGCGCAAATATGGGATCCAAGGGCTTTCACGGAGAGGACTTTAGCCGGTAGGCCAGGCCACTGGGCCCTACATGTTAGTTTTGTTAGGGTGCTCAACCGGCTTGGTTCCATCACACTGGGCTCAATGGGCATTGGACCGGAAGTATCCAAACAGGGCTTCCTAAATAGGTGCTAGCACAGCTAATGGGATGTGAAATTCACGAGCCAGGATGAGTTGTTTTGGCACTGGAAGAGCTGTGCTGCTGCTTCAGGCAGTTGCCATTCACCACCACACTCTGTTCCCTAGGTGTCCTATCCAATTTCAGAAATATGTGCTGGGAGCGCACTTGGTTTACATGGCAGCGGGAAATGGCTTAGGCACTGAACTTGTCTTTCACCTTGGAGTTCTGAGCGACTTGAGTGAGGGACTACATGTTAGTTTTGTGTGGGTGCTCAACTTGCTTGATTCCATCACACTGGGCTCAATGGGCATTGGACGGGAAGGGACCAAATAGGGCTTCCAAATAGCTGCTAGCAGAGCCAATTAGAATAAAAATTCATGTGCCAGGTGGAGTTGTTTTGGCACTGGAAGAGCTGTGCTGCTGCTTTGGGCAGTTGCCATTCTCCACCACACTGAGTTTCCTGGGTGTCGCATCCACTGTTCACATATGTGCTACCAGAGTACTTGATTTGCATGGCAGCGGCAAATGGCTTGGTCGCTGAACTTGTCTTTGCCTGTGGAGTTTTGAGCGCCGTGAGTGAGGAACTACATGTTTGGTGTGGGTGCTCAACTTGCTTGATTTCATCACACTGGGCACGAAAGGCATGGAATGCAAGTGACCAGACAGAGTTTCCTAGATAGCTGCTAGCACAGCTGATGGGATGTGAAGTTCATGAGCCAGGAGGAGTTGTTTTGGTAGTGAAAGAGCTGTGTTGCTACTTCGGGCAGTTGCCATTCACCACCACCACAGTATCATCCCTAGGTGTCATATCCAGTTTCAGACTTATGTGCTGCCAGAGCACTGGCTTTCCATGGCAGTGGGAAATGGCTTGGGCGCTGAACTTGTCTGTGTTGTGGAGTTTTAAGTTTCTTGAGTCAGGATCTACATGTTAGTTTTTTTTTTTAATTTATTTAATTTGTTACAGCATGATATATACAGAGGAGGAGAGACAGAGAGGAAGATCTTCCGTGCGATCATTCACTCCACAAGTGAGCTGCAATGGGACGATGTACGCGGATCCGAATCCGGGACCTGGATATTCTTCCTGGTCTCCTATGCGGTTGCAGTGTCCAATGCATTGGGACACCCTCTACTGCTTTCCCAGGCCACAAGCAGTGAGCTGGTTGGGAAGTGGCGCTGCCAGGATTAGAACCGGTGCCCATATGGCATCCTGGGGCTTTCACAGAGAGGACTTTAGCCGGTAGAGTATGCCGCCGGGCCCTACATGTTAGTTTTGCTAGGGTGCTCAACCGGCTTGGTTCCATCACACTGGGCTCAATGGGCATTGGACCGGAAGTGACCAAACAGGGTTTCCTAAATAGGTACTAGCACAGCTGATGCTCTGTGAAGTTCATGAGCCAGGTGGAGTTGTTTTGGCACTGGAAGAGCTGTGTTGCTGCTTCAGGCAGTTGCATTTCACCACCACAGTGAGTTCCCTAGGCGTCACATCCACTGTTCTGCATATGTGCTGCCATAGCACTTGGATTCCATAGCAGGGGGAAATGATTTGTAGCTGAGCTTGTCTTTGGCTGAGGAGTTTTGAGTGCCTTGAGTGAGGAGTTACATTTTAGTTTTTTTTTTTTTTAAGATTTATTGATTTTGGGAGTGGAAAAAATGACTGACCTGAGAGGACAGGCATAGAAAGAGAAGCGCTGAAAGCGAGACAAGGCGCTGCTGGAGAGATCTGCGGACCAAAGAACCACAGGAAGGAGTGCTAGAAGCTCTCTGGTCATCGAACATCCAAGAAGAAACAAATAACTCTGAAGAAATCAGAGAAGGAACTCAGGAAACACAAAGACCCTGTTAAAACGTGGTGAGTCATCCCCGGAAAGGGGCACATCAGTGTGAAGCCCAGAGGACCCAGGGCAGCAGGAGACAGCGGGACGGGTTGCCTTTTGCGAAACTCCCTACCAGCAGCAACGATCGATCCCCTCCTGGTGGAACTTCCAGCAACCAAAGCTGTGAGACTTTTTGGCGCTCTGAGCAACACGGGCCCCCGGAGGCACCTGGCTTAGCAGCTTTGTGGCGCTAGCACCGGTGACACCGGAACGCACAGGAGCCCAGAGAGGTGGAATGTGCCAGGGGTGAAAAAAACACCCTCAATTTTCGGGCTTCTAACTCCCTGAGAGAACTATTAGGAGACTGACCCTGCTCAGTTCCCCTTCTCCCCTGAAATTCTCCCAGTCCGAAGCTGTGAGAGAACTGAACACTCCAACTTGTGTGGGAGCTGGGGCGTAGAGCTCATACTGGGTCCTCCCCCAGTGAGGCAGCACAATAGACTTGCACAGCTTGGCTTTCTCTACCATCTCAGGGGCGTTGCCCCACTGAGGACTTCCTCCTCCGTGGTGTCCTCTGCTGCTTGAGGCTTGGGATCCCCAGCCCCAGGCTGTGTTGGAAATTTCCGTGTACCTCAGAGCCGGACTCTGCTCTCTGGAATTCCCGCTCAGGAGTGCTGCTCCAGAATTCCCTCTCAGGGGTGCTGCTCTGCTGAGAGGGGCGGCTCCGACTCCCTCTACCACAATCAGGCTCTTCTGGGCGGGCTTCTATTGGAAGAACCTGTCTTGCTGATTCCGCTGAGCCGGATCTGGTTTGGCCTCTCCCGCTGTGCCCAGCAGGGGATTTAGCATGAGAGAGGCTACTTTCTCAGTTGCACTCTGTCAACGGTGGAAGCGGAGCCCTTGGGGGTGCAGGGCTGTGGGGGCACGCAGCCCTGCCCCTTCTGCCTTGTTCTTCTGCCCAGGTAGCAAGGTTCTGCCGAGTGTTGCCGGCCTCTGGAGCTCAGGCTGAGCCCAGCAGAAAGAACCAGTGGATTCTCCAGCAGCCGTTCCACTGTTCAGAGCTGGTGTGGGGACTTCTGAGCTCCAGTCCCACAGTGCTGCTGCAATTCCCTCTGCACTCTCTCGGAGCTGCTGAGCAGGTGGGAGGCGCTTCAGGGGACTGAGGGCAACGGCTGTGGACAAACAAGTCAGACGTTAAAATCCCAAAACTACAGGAAACAAAATACAATGAGGAGAAGTATCGGAAAAAGCAATGAACCAGAAGAAAGATCAAGCACTCCCTTCCAATACAACCAAAAACTAATCCCAATATCTGAGATGCAAGATGAAGACATAGAGGAAATACCAGATAAGGACTTTAAGAAACTAGTGATGAAATTCATCAGAGACAGTGAGAAGCACTGAGAAGAGTCCAAGGTATTCGAAAACCATGTCACTGCAGAAATAAACCAAGTCAAAAAGGGAATCCTCGATATAGAGCACAAAATTGAAAGCCTAACCAACAGAATGAACACAGCAGAGGACAGAATATCAGAATTGGAAGACAATCAGAATAAAAGGCAGCAGCTCATCAACCAGTAGGAGACAAATCTAGAGAAAGCCAATAGGTCCCTACAGGAAATGAAAGACAACCACAACATATCAAATATTAGAATAATAGGCTTTCCCGAAGGAGTGGAAAGGGAGACAGGCTTGCAACGGGTGCTCAAGGAGATAATACAGGAGAACTTCCAGAACACTGGAAATATAAATCCAACACAAATCCAGGAAGGACAAAGAACACCCAGTAGATACGATCCAAACAGATCATCACCCAGACATGTGGTCCTCAAGCTACCTTCAAGTGAACATAAGGAAACTATTCTAAGACAAGTAAGAAAAAAGGAAAAGATGCCTTTCAGAGAAAGGCAAATCAGAATCACACCCGACCAATCAGAAGAAACTCTCCAAGCAAGGAGAGAATGGGGTAAATCCTATCAAATCCTGAAACAAAACAACTGCCAACCAAGAATAATGTACCCAGCAAAGCTCTCAATTGTATTTGAGAATGAAATCAAATACTTCAACAGTAAAGAGAAACTCGAAGAATACATCAACACGAAACCAACCCTAGATAACCTCCTGAGGATGGTGCTAAACCCAGAGAGAAAAAATACAAACCAAAATCAAAGATGGCAAATGGGAAGACCTCCCCACTGAAACCCATACAAGGAAAGTCAACCAGTCAGAAACTCTAATAGTCGCATATACACACTTGCACACTTACACACACTCATGGCAGGCCAAAATCACACACTCTCAATATTGTCTCTAAACAAAAATGGACTAAACTCACCAATCAAAAGGCATAGATTAGTGGAATGGATCACCAAACAGCACCAACAATCTGTTGCCTACAAGAGACACATCTAACCAGAAAAGCCTGTAAGAAATTTAAAGTGAAGGGATGGAAAAAGACATTTCATGCCAATGGACAAGAAAAAAAGGCTGGCGTAGCTGTCCTAATCTCAGATGACCTAGACTTCAAGCTGACAGACATCAGAAAGGACAGAGAAGGACATTATATATTGGTGAAGGGTCTGATCCACCAGGAAGTAATTACAATCGTGAACATATATACACCTAATTCCAATGCACCTAGCTACATGAAGCAATTACTTACAGACTTAAGGGGAGACATAGATATACACACACAATAATAGTGGGCGATCTTAACACTCCGCTAACAACTATGGACAGATCAACAAAACAAAAACTCAACAAAGAAACAACAGAGCTCATACAAACATTAGAACAACTGGACTTAGTAGACATCTATAAGACTTTTTATCCTAAGACCACAGATTATACATTTTTTTCAGCAGTGCATGGCTCCTTCTCCAGGATCGACCACATGCTAGGACACAAAGCAAATCTAAACAACTTCAAAAAGATAGGAATCATACCATGTACCCTCTCAGACCACCACGGAATGAAACTGGAAATCAGCAATTCAAAATGCCCAAGGAAATACAGAAACTCTTGGAGGTTGAACAATATGCTATTGAAAGAACAATGGGTCAGGAAAGAAATTAAAGATGAGATCAAAAAATTTATGGAAACCAATGAAAACCCTGACACAACATTCCAAAACTTGTGGGACACTGCCAAAGCAGTGCTACGGGGTAAATTCATCGCAGTTGGAGCTCATGTCAAGGCCCAAGAGAGGCGCCAAATACAGGAACTAACCACACACCTCCAGGAATTGGAAAAGCAGCAGATGAGCCCCACACACAATGGGAAACAAGAAATCATCAAAACGAGGGAGGAAATCAACCACATAGAAATAAAAAAAAAACACATACACAAAATCAATGAATCAAAAAGCTGGTGTTTTTCAAAGAGAACAAAATAGACACCCCGCTGGCCCGACTGACAAAGAAAAAACAAGAGAAAGCAAGAATTAACACCATCAAAGATGAAAAAGGCAACATAACAACAGACATTACAACCATTAAGAACATAATTAGAAATTACTACAAAGCACTGTACCCCAACAAATCAGAAGACCACCAAGAAATGGAAAAGTTCTTAGACTCACACAACCTGCCAAAACTTAGCCCAGAGGCAACAAACGAACTGAACAAACCCATAACTGAAGCAGAGATTGAATCAGTGATTAAAGACCTCCCAACAAAGAAAAGCACAGGCCCAGATGGCTTCACTGCAGAATTCTACAAAACATTCTGAACAGAACTAACCCCAATCCTCTACAAGCTCTTCAAAACAATAGAAAAGGAAGCAACTCCTTCCAAACTCATTCTATGAAGCCAACATTACCTTAATCCCAAAACCGGACAGAGATCCTACAGAGAAAGAAAACTACAGATCTATCTCTCTGATGAACATTGATGCTAGGATACTCAACAAAATCCTAGCCAATAGAATTCAAAATATCATCCGACAGATCATTCATCTGGATCAAGTAGGATTCATCCCTGGAATGCAGGGGTGGTTCAACATAAGGAAATTCATAAATGTGATACACCACATCCCAAAAATTGAAAAACAAGAAACACATGATAGTATCAATAGACGCAGAAAAAGTTTTTGAAAAAATCCAGCACAAGTTTCTGCTAAAGACCCTAACCAAGATAGGCATAGACGGAAAAATTCACAACATAATCAAAACAATATATGAAAATCCCAACGCCAGCATCATACTGAATGGAGAAAAACTAGAACCCTTCCCACTGAGATCTGAAACAAGACAGGAATGTCTGCTTTCTCCAATGTTAGTCAACATAGTTCTAGAGGTACTCGCTGAGGCAATAAGACAAGAAAAAGAAATCAAAGGAATCCAAATGGGAAATGAAGAAGTCAAGCTTTCACTATATGCAGATGACATGATTCTTTCTATGGAAGAGCCAAAAGGCACAACACAGAGACTACTAGAACTCATACGTGCGTTCAGTAGAGTGGCAGGGTACAAAATGAATGAACAAAAATCAACAGCCATTGTGTATGCAAACAACCCCAAGTTGGAAAAAGATCTAACCAGCAAGACACCACTCAAAATAACAGCGAAAAGTATGAAGTATCTGGGAATAAACTTAACCAAAAATGTAGGAGACCTATTTGAGGAAAACTACAAACTACTGAAAAAAGAAATTGAACAAGACCTCGAAAGATGGAGTAACATCCCGTGCTCCTGGATAGGTAAAATCAATATCACCATAATGTCTATATTGCCAAAAGCAATATAAACATTCAACGCAATTCCAATCAAATTGCCAAAAACTTTCTTCACGGAACTGGAAACAATGATCCAAAGGTTCATCTGGAAACACAAAAAACCACGAATAGCTAGAACCATTCTGAAGAACAGGAAGTTAGCAGGGGGAATCACAGACCTGGACCTCTGGACATACTACAGGGCAGTGGTTATCAAAACAGCCTGGTACTGGCACAAAGATAGAGAGGAAGATCAATGGAGCAGAATAGAAATACCAGATGGGAACCCACACAGATACAGTCAAATAATCTTTGATAAAAGGACAAATAATAATCCTGGCAAATGGGAAGGTCTGTTCAATAAATGCTGTTGGGACAACTGGTTGATAGCCTGTAGAAAGAAAAAGACAGACCCACATCTCTCACCATATACTAAGATCAAATCTAAATGGATAAAAGATCTAAACCTACATCCAGAAACCTTCAAACATTTGGAAGAAAATGTTGGAGATACTCTGCAAGATCTAGGGGTTAGGTCCCTACTTCCTAAAAAGGACACCAAAAGCAGTAGAAATCGAGACCAAAATAAACAAATGGGACCTCATCAAACTAAGAAGCTTCTGTACAGCAAAGGAAACAATCAATAAAGTAAAAAAGCAGCCCACAGTATGGGAGAAGATATTTGGGCACGACATAGGTGAGAGAGGACTAAACTCCAGAGTATACAAAGAATTACAAAACAGCCAAAACACCAAAATAAACAAGCCACTCAAGAAATGGGCATGGGAAATGGGCAGACATTTCACAAAAGAACAATCCCAAATGGCAAAAAACATATGAAAAAATGCTCAAGCTCCCTGGCAATAAGGGAAATTCAAATTAAAACATCAATGAGATACCACCTAACGCCAGTAAGGGTGGCCCACATGAAAAACACCAACAACACTTGCTGGCGAGGTTGCGGGGGAAAAGGGAACCCTACTCCACTGCTGGTGGGGCTGCAGGCTGGTGTAGCCTCTATGGCAATCAGTATGGAGAATATTCAAACAATTCAAAATCGACATACCGTATGACCCAGTTATAGCACTCCTAAGAATATATCCAGAACACTTGTTTTATGAGAAACCAACATGCACTCCTATGTTCATAGCAGCACAATCAGTAATTGCAAAAACATGGAAATGACCAAAATGCCCATCAGCAGAGGATTGGATAAGAAAGCTATGGAATAGCGATGGAATACTACGCAGGTATTAAAAAAAACAAAATGCAGTTCTTTGTGGCCAAATGGGCCAAACAGGAAACCATAATGCTAAGGGAAATGAACCAATCCCAAAAGGTTAGATACCACATGTTTGCCTTAATTTAATATGATATGATGTTAAGCATATCATGTTATGTTATGGATAGCATGTCATTTGTAAAATATAAACTAAAATTGAACTGTGAATGGGGGTCACAGAGAGTGGTTAAGAAATCACATTTATTTTTAACATGTTGACTGCTCAATACCATGTCAATTCAATCCATAACGATGTTAATTGTTGCAGATGGTATATTAGTGCTTTTATTTGACCTGGAAGATATTCTGCTGTCTCTGCCCTCAGACCAGAGAGGGTCTTCCCAATAAGTAGTTGGACTTGTCTGGACTATGGGATGTTGGACTCTATGCTTGGCAAATACTTGCAGGGAGGGAATCTCAACTGAACTTGAACTATGGTTATGCAGCGGGGTGTAAGAACCCACCATGGGGGGAGAGTGGTGGGAGAATCCCAGATTCTATGTAATTACAACACAATGTGATTAATGAATAAATTTAATAAAAAAACATTATTTTTTTAAAGATTTATTTATTGTTATTGGAAAGCCGGATATACAGAGAGGAGGAGAGACAGAGAGGAAGATCTTCCATCCGATGTTTCACTCCCCAAGTGAGCCGCAAGGGGCCGGTACGCACCAATCCGATTCCGGGAACTTGGAACCTCTTCTTGGTCTCCCACGCGGGTGCAGGGTCCCAAAGGTTTGGGCCGTCCTCAACTGCTTTCCCAGGCCACAAGCCGGGAACTGGATGGGAAGTGGAGCAGCCGGGATTAGAACCGGCGCTCATATGGGATCCCGGGGCTTTCAAGGTGAGGACTTTAGCCGCTAGGCCATGCCGCCGGGCCCTAAAAAAAACATTATTAAGATGCTCAATCTCTGCTTGGGTCCATGTGATGGGTGTGGAATGCAACAAGTTGTGAAGAGTATTGTTCCATTGCAGGCTGGGCGACAAGCAATTTCCTGCAGCATGGCAGTGCTGGGGTCCGTGCAGCAGGTGTGAATAATAAGGAGGCATAAATAGAGGAGCTCCCCTGCATGGCAGGGCCTGGGGGGCCTTCCAGCAAGTTGGCTGGGCCCAGCAGATTTTTCTCTGACCACCTTGACACAGTTGCATGGACTTTTTGCATGGATATTGAACCATACCACTAAGAATTTTATAGTCTGTTGAGGCATTATTTGCCCCTGCATGATGGCTTGAGAGTTAATGTGCTTATTAATGTTTTGGTAAATGGTCCTTTAACTGTGCACAGGATTACAATTAAGTCCATGCTATTTCTGCATACCTTATTGTGTGCCTACCCATTGACATAAAATCTGACCCAGGCATATAGCATGCCTTCTGGAAAAGGGCTGCACGACACTTTTACAAATTAATGGAAGTGATGGGAGTATGAGCTGAAACTGCTCTGTGACGCTAAAGACTATCCTATTACTGTGACCCTAAAAGCTGAGCTTGCAGGCCTAATGGCCAACTGTTGACAATGGCCCCAATCCCCATAAACCAAGGCCCCAGACTTTTAACCCATACATAATTCAAGATAGGGACATGGTTGTCCACGTGTTGCCAAGGATAGAGCCCAGGCTTGAGGAGAGCTTTTGGGGGCTGGTAAGCCAAAATAGGCAAGCAATGTGTAATCCTCCCTCATTCATCTCTCAAGCGGTTGTAAATTGTGCCCCACTCCACGACTCTATGTCATACTACCCCCTAAAGAAAACCTTGTACTGCTTCTACATAAATAAAGCAGACAGCTTTCTTGCATTGTCCACAATAATCTTATGATTGTAGTGGTCTGTCGCTTCAATCAACGCATATTTCATGGACCCTTATCGAGGTATTAACTCATCTGCAGCACGACTCTGGCATGGCAGGGTCCATTGGATGTCTCTACAATCATCTGAATGCAGCTACACCTCCCATTGCATGGTCAGTGGACAACCCTGCTGAAAACTCAGTAATCAATTTAATCCGTGCCATTTATCAACACAATTCCTTCGCTAGGTGTCACATCCACTGTTCCATATATGTGCTGTCAGAGCACTTGGTTTCCATGGCAGTGAGAAATGGCTTGGGTGCTGAAATTGTCTCTGGCTGTAGAGATTTCGGCGCCTTGAGTAAGGAGCTCCATATTTGGTTTCTGTGTGTGCTCAACCTGCTTCATTCCATCACACTTGGCTCAATGGGCATTGGAAGGGAATTGACCAAACGGGGTTTCCTAGATAGCTGTTAGCACAGATGAGGGTATGTGAAGTTCATGAGCCAGGTGGAGTTGTTTTGGCACTGGAAGAGCTGTGCTGCTGCTTCAGGCAGTTGCCATTCTCCACCACACTACCTTCCTTTGGTGTCACATCCATTGTTCCACATATGTGCTGCCGGAGCACTTGGATTCCATGGCAGTGGGAATTGGATTGCGGGCTGACTTGACTCTTGCAGTGTAGTTCCAGGGCCTTGAGTGAGAAGCTACATGTGTAGTTTTGTGCGGGTGCTCAACCTGTTTGTTTACATCACACTGGGCTCCATGGGCATTTGGCCGGTAGTGATGACACAGGGTTTCCTAGCTATCTGCTAGCACAGCTGATGGGATGTGAACTTCATGAGCCAGGTGGAGTTATTTTGGTTCTGAAAGAGCTGTGCTGCAGCATCTGGCAGTTACCATTCACCACCACAGTGAGTTCCCTAGGTGTCACATCCACTATTCCACATATGTGCCATATGGATTCAATGGCAGCAGGTAATGGCTTGGACGTTGAATTTGTCTTTGGTTGTGGAGTTTTGAACGCCTTGAGTGAGGAGCTACATGTTAGCTCAAAATGCTGATTCCATCAAACTGGGCTCAATGGGCATTGGACCTCAAGTGACGACAAAGGGTTTTCTAGATAGCTGCTAGCACAGCGGATGGGATGTGAAGTTAATGAGCCAGGTGGAGTTGTTTTTGCACTGGAAGAGCTGTGCTGCTGTTTCTGGCAGTTGCCATTCACCACCACACTGATTTCCCTAGGTGTTATATCCACATTCAGACTTACGTGCTGCCAGAGCACTTGGATTCCATGTCAGGTGGAAATGGCTTGGATGCTGAACTTGTATTTGGCTATGGAGTTTTGAGCGCCATGAGTGAGGAGCTACATGTTAGGTTTTTTTGTAAGAAAATTTATTCATTTTCTTACAGATTGCAATACACAGAGGAGGAGAGACAGAGAGAAAGATCTTCCGTGCGATCATTCACTCCACAAGATTGCTGTAACGGGATGATGTGCGCGAATATGAATCCAGGACCTGGATACTCTTCTGGTTCTACCATGCGGGTGCAGTGTCCCAATGCATTGCTTGGCCATCGTCTACTGCTTTCCCAGGCCACATGCAGGGAGCTGGTTGGGAAGTGGAGCTGCCAGAAATAGAACCGGCGCAAATATGGGATCCAAGGGCTTTCACGGAGAGGACTTTAGCCGGTAGGCCAGGCCACTGGGCCCTACATGTTAGTTTTGTTAGGGTGCTCAACCGGCTTGGTTCCATCACACTGGGCTCAATGGGCATTGGACCGGAAGTATCCAAACAGGGCTTCCTAAATAGGTGCTAGCACAGCTAATGGGATGTGAAATTCACGAGCCAGGATGAGTTGTTTTGGCACTGGAAGAGCTGTGCTGCTGCTTCAGGCAGTTGCCATTCACCACCACACTCTGTTCCCTAGGTGTCCTATCCAATTTCAGAAATATGTGCTGGGAGCGCACTTGGTTTACATGGCAGCGGGAAATGGCTTAGGCACTGAACTTGTCTTTCACCTTGGAGTTCTGAGCGACTTGAGTGAGGGACTACATGTTAGTTTTGTGTGGGTGCTCAACTTGCTTGATTCCATCACACTGGGCTCAATGGGCATTGGACGGGAAGGGACCAAATAGGGCTTCCAAATAGCTGCTAGCAGAGCCAATTAGAATAAAAATTCATGTGCCAGGTGGAGTTGTTTTGGCACTGGAAGAGCTGTGCTGCTGCTTTGGGCAGTTGCCATTCTCCTCCACACTGAGTTTCCTGGGTGTCGCATCCACTGTTCACATATGTGCTACCAGAGTACTTGATTTGCATGGCAGCGGCAAATGGCTTGGTCGCTGAACTTGTCTTTGCCTGTGGAGTTTTGAGCGCCGTGAGTGAGGAACTACATGTTTGGTGTGGGTACTCAACTTGCTTGATTTCATCACACTGGGCACGAAAGGCATGGAATGCAAGTGACCAGACAGAGTTTCCTAGATAGCTGCTAGCACAGCTGATGGGATGTGAAGTTCATGAGCCAGGAGGAGTTGTTTTGGTAGTGAAAGAGCTGTGTTGCTACTTCGGGCAGTTGCCATTCACCACCACCACAGTATCATCCCTAGGTGTCATATCCAGTTTCAGACTTATGTGCTGCCAGAGCACTGGCTTTCCATGGCAGTGGGAAATGGCTTGGGCGCTGAACTTGTCTGTGTTGTGGAGTTTTAAGTTTCTTGAGTCAGGATCTACATGTTAGTTTTTTTTTTAATTTATTTAATTTGGTTACAGCATGATATATACAGAGGAGGAGAGACAGAGAGGAAGATCTTCCGTGCGATCATTCACTCCACAAGTGAGCTGCAATGGGACGATGTACGCGGATCCGAATCCGGGACCTGGATATTCTTCCTGGTCTCCTATGCGGTTGCAGTGTCCAATGCATTGGGACACCCTCTACTGCTTTCCCAGGCCACAAGCAGTGAGCTGGTTGGGAAGTGGCACTGCCAGGATTAGAACCGGTGCCCATATGGCATCCTGGGGCTTTCACAGAGAGGACTTTAGCCGGTAGAGTATGCCGCCGGGCCCTACATGTTAGTTTTGCTAGGGTGCTCAACCGGCTTGGTTCCATCACACTGGGCTCAATGGGCATTGGACCGGAAGTGACCAAACAGGGTTTCCTAAATAGGTACTAGCACAGCTGATGCTCTGTGAAGTTCATGAGCAGGTGGAGTTGTTTTGGCACTGGAAGAGCTGTGTTGCTGCTTCAGGCAGTTGCATTTCACCACCACAGTGAGTTCCCTAGGCGTCACATCCACTGTTCTGCATATGTGCTGCCATAGCACTTGGATTCCATAGCAGGGGAAATGATTTGTAGCTGAGCTTGTCTTTGGCTGAGGAGTTTTGAGTGCCTTGAGTGAGGAGTTACATTTTAGTTTTTTTTTTTTTTTAAGATTTATTGATTTTGGGAGTGGAAAAAATGACTGACCTGAGAGGACAGCATAGAAAGAGAAGCGCTGAAAGCGAGACAAGGCGCTGCTGGAGAGATCTGCGGACCAAAGACCACAGGAAGGAGTGCTAGAAGCTCTCTGGTCATCGAACATCCAAGAAGAAACAAATAACTCTGAAGAAATCGGAGAAGGAACTCAGGAAACACAAAGACCCTGTTAAAACGTGGTGAGTCATCCCCGGAAAGGGGCACATCAGTGTGAAGCCCAGAGGACCAGGGCAGCAGGAGACAGCGGGACGGGTTGCCTTTGCGAAACTCCCTACCAGCAGCAACGATCGATCCCCTCCTGGTGGAACTTCCAGCAACCAAAGCTGTGAGACTTTTTGGCGCTCTGAGCAACACGGGCCCCCGGAGGCACCTGGCTTAGCAGCTTTGTGGCGCTAGCACCGGTGACACCGGAACGCACAGGAGCCCAGAGAGGTGGAATGTGCCAGGGGTGAAAAAAACACCCTCAATTTTCGGGCTTCTAACTCCCTGAGAGAACTATTAGGAGACTGACCCTGCTCAGTTCCCCTTCTCCCCTGAAATTCTCA